>NW_027361743.1:13606250-14847500 GCF_039654945.1 Dendrobates tinctorius | reverse complement strand
CAATGAAGAATCATGGATAGCCAACATCTTTTTACGGACACAAGGAAAAATTGCAATAAATAAATGCGATTATATGTGACACATGGCTACAGCCCATAATTCTGAAAATATCACATTAGCTGCGTTCACAGTGAACTGTAAAATGATAATAATTACAGTCATAATAATCTGTAAAAGCTTGAAAATAATAATGGACAAATCAGATTTCTTTTGGACGGGGGGAAAAATGCTCTATTTTAAATTTCTATTCCAGGAGTTTCTGAACAATTTCCAACAGTGGTCTAGGATCTGATTCCTTTTAGGGTCTGATATAGGTTATGACTTAATTTTAGTGGGCATTTGTTGGATCTGAATTTATTTTAGGAGTCTGATCTGGGGTCATAATTAAGTGTAGGGTCTAGATGGCATCTAAAAGTGCTTAGGGGTCCTCTCTGAGGTATTAATAGGTTTAGACATCTGGTTTGGGGACTCACTTAATTGATGGTTTTCTACCTAACAAATAATATGTTTTTTTATGTTAATACTGTAATTTTACAAAGGGGTTTGATAAGTATGATTTTGCAGCATCATACCAAAGACCCCAATGTTGAACGCACTCCACTAGATGGACAGAGGCTTATTCGAACTATCGTCACCACCATAGTGTAACATGAAGGCAGTAGTTTTATTCTAACAACTATCAACAATTAATCTACACTGTAAATAAATTATTTTTTGCTTTGAACTACCATTAATATTTTTTTAAAGTATTCACCGAGATGTAAGGGCACGACTTAGAGAATTAATTAAGCAGGGACAGTCACTGACAGCAATTACAGGGGTAATTACTTCTTAAATATCCAACATAATTACAAAAAAAACAAGTTGATGTGCTGTAGATGACAGAGAGCAGAAAGGAAGGAATTAGAATCCTGAACCACAAGCTACCGTAATTGTAAACTGAAAACTGTGGGAAGAAAATAAGAGAAATACATTTTACTTGACATTTTTTGCTAAATCTTGAATTGGATCATGATATTGGACTCTTCTATTGGCTTTAGGCCTTATGCTCTTTATATGCAGCGTATGAAGTGCTTACTCTGCACCCATAAACCAAGAGGTCTACTCTATGCCTGAATACATCCCATTTTATATTTTATAATAAAAGTATATTGAGTTTTTTTGTTCTCAAATACGGTATAAAATCTACTGAAAGGAATTAGGGTATGCTCTTTCCCCCTAGTACAGTGGATGCACTGCTTCTAAAGGCGACTATTTTTGAAATTTGGCAATGTATAAAGCATTAAATGGCAACATACAGACACTCTATCAGGGGACTAAATAGGTATTTTCAAAACAATTCGCTTTAAAATTAAGGGAAGAAAGGGCATTCACTCACTCGACCATTGAGCAGGATCAGATGACTGATGGTTGGGACGTGTTCGTCTCTGGTAGGAACACAAAATCTATCCATCGGTTGTCTTACCCGGTAGCCATTTGGTGGCTTTGCGGAATGGATGGGACTTTATCACTTCTTGTCTCAGTGGAGACCACTGGAACAGCGGCCCTGGAGGACCTAGGGTGCAGAGTGGTGAGTAATATGAATTTCTTTTTTTTAAAACTAGACCTTCTCTCTGAAAACTTTGAAAATGTTCTAGAAAACACCCTTAATGACATGAAAAGCAACAGGGGCTTATACCCTGAGATGTCCATATCTATCTCTATATCTATCTATTACACCTAAATATAAAAAACGCAATGTCTACATATTATTATCCTAATAATAGTAGTTATAAAAGCCATGGGCTCTAATCTTAGTTCAATGGCGACTACTACAGTATGCCCTTATGCATGCAGTAAATAACTGAAAGGTGAATGGATCATTAATCATTTTTACTTGAAAAGTCCTCTAACATCAAGCTGATGACACATTGTCCCACCACTAGGATTACGAAAGATCGTTGGAAGAACCAACAGCAAATGTTTGATCTCCCTGCAGTGCCCCCACAGGAGAAATGATGCATTACATGCCATCAAGCACCACATGGTGACGTTTTTTATACCTCCATGGACTAGTAGAAGCACAGAGCAAGTGCGAAATGACCGTAG
The DNA here is from genome assembly GCF_039654945.1 of Dendrobates tinctorius. Lineage (NCBI taxonomy): Eukaryota > Metazoa > Chordata > Amphibia > Anura > Dendrobatidae > Dendrobates > Dendrobates tinctorius. Next base: position 14,845,412 of record NW_027361743.1, on the reverse strand, counting down.
TCCATCAGGCTCTCTCATGTGCATAGCACCCCTGCTACCTGCACTCCGCACTTTAATATGGTTTGATATCACGTTTTACCGTGGAATAAAATTTCTCATCAAGAAGGATGTGGGTGAGTGCTCCAATTCTTTCAATTTCTTATGATATACCTCCACTATGTGTGCATGAAATAAAGAAGACTTTTATGTATTAAAAGCAAATGGGTAAGTACCGTAGGTCTGTTTTTATAAGGCATGGATGCTGGGGTCCTCCAAAGTGTATGACCCTCTGTTTAGATGCTTTCCAGCTCTGGTCTACTAACTCTGAATGCTCAAATATAGTTTGTGGGAATGAGATTGAAGCAGTTTGGGTTTTTTTTACCTTGCTGCAGTCATTTATCTAAACCATTGGTAAAGACATTTTATAAAGGATAAATTACTGTGTATTCGAATAACTTGCTCTTTAATTTGACTCATCCATTGGCTTGTCATTAATGTGAAAAGATTTTATTCAGTCAATGGAACCGTGATCTGTGTAATATAACAAGCAGGCATGAAATGATACAGAAAATTATAAACCTTCCAAGGCGAGATCAAGTGAGCAGACTCCGCTGTAGCCAAAATAATTGCCACATACGGTACCGCAAGTCTTTTCAGACGCTTTGCATAATAATAGCCATGAATACACAAAGGAATAATTGATTCGAATCTCGTAATAAAATAATCCCTTATTTATTTCAATATTCAGATCCTGTGCTACAGATCGTCCCTCAAATTCTAGTCTTTATTTATTCGCTTTGATGTACAAGTACTGTTTGTGCACCTCGCCAATTGCAAATCGTTGAGCTTCTACATAATGTGCCTGTAGGTAGCCCCGCAAATGTTATCTACAGGACCCTAAGTCAAAATCTATAAGAGGGCTCCTCAACCTGCTGTGTGACATTATAACGGTGTCACCTTATGTGGTAGAAGAGCCTTTGACCCTCCTCATACACCAGGTCCAGGGTCCGACTGCTACATTTGTTCCCCTCTCTCTACTACCTTGCATTCTGGTGACATAGATATATACAGTTGAAACCAGAAGTTTACATACACTATATAAAAATACACATACGCATGTTTTTCTCAATATCTGACATGAAATCAGAAAAAACCTTTCCCGTTTTAGGGCAATTAGGATTACCATAATTATTATTATTTTCCAAATGCCAGAATAATGAGAGTGAGAGAATGTTTTAAGACATTTTTATTGCTTACTGCAAAGTCAAAAGTTTCCATTCATTTCATTAGTATTTGGTACCATTGCCCTTAAACTGAATGACTTGGGTCAAACGTTTGGGATCTCCTTCCACAAGCTTCTCACAATCGTTGGTCGGAATTTGGGCCCATTTCTCCTGACAAAACTGGTGTAACTGATCCAGGTTTGTAGGTCGCCTTGCTCACACCGGCCTTTTCAGCTTTGCCCATAAATTTTCAATAGGATTCTGGTTTCAACTGCATATATGTATATATATCTTAGAGACGTTCTACAAATTATTGAACAGAACAAATAGTGCCCCGAGTCCACCAGGCATTGGGAATGCTATGCTTGATGCTAACCAGAAAAGATGACGCATTGAGCTACAGATGTGTTCGCCATTATCTTTTTTTTTAATTTGGTTATTGAAGACTGAAACAAAATTAATGTGATATTGCGAAATGCTACCAAAATCATATAATTTATATCATAATCTCTGCGAGGGTAAACATAGCCACATATAACATTTAAAAAAATCAACTTTTTTTGGAGGGGGGAATTTTGAAGAAAAGAGATGTTGGTCATTTTGTGTCCAGATATCTAGATATATATTGAGTCAAGAGAAAAGTTAAGAAATAATACATCTGAATACAGGTTCATGTGTGCATGTCTTCATAAACATTGTACTGTCTGCTGGACCAAATAAGTACTTTTAATTACTGCAGACAGTTATGGTGTAAGGGTTAGGGTGAGCCAGAGGGTCTCTCTCAAAAAAAGATGACACTACGTGGGATAGTTAGCTTGGGGTATGCCAATCAGAGAAAAAATGTTAAAGACTAGAGCGAGATTTAAAGAGAATAACCTGTCCACAATTCTTCGGATCAGAGTGTATAAAACAGTGCCTATTAGGTCTTAGTAGACCCTAGAATATCCTATACCTATTTAGGCACAGATATTGATTGACACCCTATATACTGTAAGTGCAATGGTACTACCAGAGTAACTCTCAGAGTCAGCTATTCTCTTCTTATATCCTGCAATTCCCTAAAAGATTTGAATTTAAAAGCAAAAAAACTGGTTTAAATCCCAGTAGAAAACACCTGTATATGCAGCAGAATATAAAAAATAGCACCAAAACATTTCCCACGTGGCCTGTGTGAACTATATCTGGAAACCTCAGATGTGCAGTCATGTATGGCCAAAAGGATCATATAGGTTTTCTAATGGCAAACCTCATCATAATCCAAAATTCACACATGCATTAACATACTAGTTAATTGAGCCATAAGACATAAAGTGTATACTCACAGTTTTTGTTGGTATATAAGACAACAACTCGGTACCTTATTGTAAAAGATCTCTATAATGTATGTGTTAGATAACCTCCTTTCATACATCAAGTCTTGACATATTTCCACATTTAATTGGTGCAGGATTCATTAGTAAATAAAAAAAAGGTGTCAGAAGTAAAGATGATCAAAAAGATGTGCAGAACCCTGACCCGGTGGCTATGTCAGTAGTTCATGGTCATTGGAGCAAATCTCCTGTTACAAACCAGGCCTATTAATCAGAAGAGGCCTCTGGGATGCCTGCAGGGAAGGTTACCAGGGCTTTGGTCAATGTACTATCAACATGGCTGCTTGACCAGTACGAGATGTTATAATTGCATTCTTCTGGGGGTTGATACACCAATTAAGGTAGCACCAAACAATACTATTCAGTCCTGCCTCCACTGGTGTATCAACACATATAAGCCATGATGCTGAGTCACTACTGACGGACAAGCCGTGAGACAGGGTAGTTAAGAGATTCGGGGTCAGATATCAAGCAAGATTGCCATAAGCAGAGGAGTATGGAAAGGCACAGTCAGGTCACAGTCCAAGGTCAGAATTTCAGGAAGGTAGCTGACCACGACAAAAGGGCTAGGCAAACAGATGGTCAAAGGCAAGGTCCAAGGAAGGATAGCAATAGATCAGAAACAGAGCACTGAAAAACAAGGCGCACATACACCACCAAGCTAAGGCTATGACTGGCAATAATCGGTTACTGACAGCTAGCTAAATAGCCAGGTAAGCACGCTGAACGGGAGACACCTCGAAAAAAACAGTACACTCCTGCCCTGATTGTTGGCTGGACTGTCACTCATAATACTGTAAGTCTAGGACACAGTGAGTGGTGGAATTGTGACATAAGCATGCAATTATGGCATCTCCACACCCAAGTTCTGACCCTATTTTGTTTCCCTTTGAGATCCCTGGATCTGTTCCATATATGTTACAATTCAATTTTTAATGGTTTGCAAGGGCTCTTCTTGTTTTCAGTAAGTCATAAAGTATTCTAGTCAACATTCTAAAAAACTGCTCTGACACGGCTGCTCAAACTTTAGCTCACGTCTGTTTCTCATAAAGCAGCACATGATGGGGACAGGTTTTCACATGTGTGGCCCATCTCTCTTTGCTTCTTCTCCTAATTGTTAAAACCACTGATCTCAAATGCAAAACACAAGGTTCACGTTATTCCAAGAAATGGAGGCCTACGTAAGAGATATTAATGCAACAAAAGAAAGGACAAAAAGTGCTCCATGTCTGACTCAATCTCAATTAAAACCACACACTCAGGGTTTCCCCTCCGCTCACCTAGGAAGGTTGCGCTGGGGACAACACTGGGGACAGCTTGAAGAAATTCCACCTGGACTGCTGCACTGATCGCCCGTTCCAGATGGAACAAAGAACTGAAACCAAAAAGAGAGGATTGTGATATCGTGCGGGCGCTGTCGTGAAAGACAAGAGGCCAGTATAAAAGGATTTATTAGACTGAATATGAAAAAGTCAATTCCAGACCCCAACTTTTCAAGTTCAGCCTGTTAACAAATAATTGCGCCTCCTCATATATCCTAGTCCAACTAAAAAACAGGTTATCTTTCAACATTTTGTAGAAAAGAATTTGACCCATCAGCAGGAATGACTTCTTCTGTGTTATATATCTGATCAAGGAGATGCCTGGGATCGACCTCTCCTCCTTCATGACAGCGCCTGCACAATATCACAACCCTCTCTTTTTGGTTTTATGAGATATTAACACCATTTGTATATCTTGATCAATGCCTAAAACTGATTTACCCGTACTGGCATAGTTTCCCAGGAATGTTCAGAGTGCTCCTAGAAGGAAGCAGAATCTCCAGCGCCTGGGGCATGCATTCATGATCAGACCGAGGCTTTGCGTTTCCAGACGTGTATTGAAAGTGTAAGACACTTCGGCATGGAAATGGCATAACTTGTAAAAAGGTAATGTGGTTATGAAAAGCTTTCACTCACAAACTTCATGCAAAAGCATTTCCGAAAGTTGGTAAATATGGAATTACCACCCAAAGCAAAATCATGATCATGTGTGTCCAACTGACGGAGGGAAAAATCTATAATGTGGCTCTACATCTACTCTGTACAGGTAACAGATGGGAATTTTTGAACTTTAACACCAAGTACTACTGTTTCTCTGCTGAGCCATAGCTACCCCCCTGTCAACTAGTATAGGTTCATGTCTCATTTTAGAGCTCTGGAGGTCTCTTGATGTAAACAAGTATGTTCCTAATTCGTTGACAGAGAGCAGACATCTTTTAAGCTAATAGAAACTAAAACACTAAAAAAACCTGTAAACACTTTTAACTTATAAGAAACAATAAAGTGGCAAAGTCAACTTTGTTATTGTATTTCCATGAGAACAGATGGACATGCAATGAATTGGCCAAAGAAACATCTGAAGAACTTTACCTTTTCATCATTCTCGATTCCTGATGTATCTAGAACGTTCCGTATTACAAAGGGGGTGGACAGTCTCAACAGGACTTGCTCAAATGTGCAGATGATTTTCGGGGAAACAATTTCAAAACTATCATGAAATTTCATGGTTTTATGGACTTCACATTTAATAAGTTTCCTCAGTCCTTCTCCAAGTTGAAGTATCACCATGTTAGGGTCAAACATCAGATGGAAGGGAAAAGCTCTACAGAATGTGCTGATACTTATCCTCAAGTCGGAAGGAACCTGGGAAGATCTTGCTGGAGGTAATTTTGTGATGTTTACATAATCACATTCCTTAATTTTAAAGATAAGAGTTTTACAGTTACCCGGACTTATAATTTCAGGAATCAACTTTTCATTGACATTATTGACTTGTTCAACATCAACTTTGAGGTGGTAGATCTTCTTTCCCGCTGCTTTTATCATGCCAAGCATGGCAAACCCTACAATGTGATGGAGATGGAAGCAACTGAGGATGAGGGTCCCATCAGCAAGCTCTTTGCATAGGAAAGAGGGAGATTCAACAGTCACCTGTCTTCCAATTGAAGTCCTAATATGCTCCAACAAAGCATCAAAACCATTGAAGAAGTCAAGTAGTGTTCCTCCGACCGCTCTGAGAACTCTCTCGTTCTCCTCAAAGCAAAGGCTAAAGAACTCCTCGCCAAATCTTTCTTGCAACTCTTCAAACTTCAGCCCTGTAATAAAAGATATATAGACAATATTATTATAATTTCTAAATATTTAATATTATATATAGGGGCAAATTGTTGTTACAATGTTAAGTGCTTATGTAACTGTGTAATCTGATTTTAGGAAATAACATGGAATATTAAACAAAACCAGGCAAAATATGTAAGCTTAACATGACAACTTAAAGAATCACTCTGAGTTTTTTTTTATTCCCTGATGATTCCATATCACACAATTTGCAATTCTCCATATATACTGTTTTTTACTTCTTTGTACTACAAAGCCCTGTTCTCTTCCCTTCAGCCTCCATCTTGAATTTCAAATTTCATCATGCATTTCTTTTCTTAATGCTCTGCAATCAATGTCACGATGCATTAGTACAGCATCATATGGGCAGCTAGAGCTAGTACTAGTTAGAGCTAGCATCAGTTAGAGTCAGCACCAGCTGGAGCCAGCATGAGCTAGAGTCAGCAATAGCTAGAGCCAGCACCAGCTAGAGCCAGTACTAACTAGAGCTAGTATCAGTTAGAGTCAGCACCAGCTGGAGACAACACCAGCTAGAGCCAGCAATAGCTAGGGTCCACACCAGCTAGAGCCAGCATCAGCTAGAGCCAGCAATAGCTAGGGTCAGCACCAGCTAGAGCCAGCACTAGCTAGGGTCAGCACCAGCTAGAGCCAGCAATAGCTAAGGTCAGCACCAGCTGGAGCTAGCATCAGCTAGAGCCAGCAATAGCTAGAGCCAGTACCAGCTAGAGCCTGCATCAGCTGCAGCCAACAATAGCATCAGCCAGCCAGCTGTGCTACCAGGACTATTATCCTCTGATCTGTACTGTCCCAAAGAAGACTCATAAGATGTACTACAAAGCCCTGTTCTCTTCAGCCTCCATTTTGAATTTCTAATTTCATCATACATTTCTCAATGCTCTGTAATCAATATCATGATGCTTTAGTACAGCATCATATGTGCAGCTAGAGCCAGTACTAGTTAGAGCTAGTATCAGTTAGTCAGCACCAGCTGGAGCCAGCATCAGCTAGAGTCAGCAATAGCTAGTGTCAGCACCAGCTAGAGCCAGAACTAACTAGAGCTAGTATCAGTTAGAGTCAGCACCAGCTAGAGCCAGCAATAGCTAGGGTCAGCACCAGCTAGAGCCAGCAATAGCTAGTGTCAGCACCAGTTAGAGCCAGCAATAGCTAGGGTCAGCACCAGCTAGAGCCAGCAATAGCTAGTGTCAGCACCAGCTAGAGCCAGCACCAGCTGGAGCCAGCACCAACTAGAGCCAGCAATAGCTAGGGTCAGCACCAGCTAGAGCCAGCAATAGCTAGTGTCAGCACCAGCTAGAGCCAGCACTAGCTGGAGCCAGCACCAGCTAGAGGGTCAGCACCAGCTGGAGCCAGCACCAGCTAGAGCCAGCAAAAGCTGGGGTCAGCACCAGCTAGAGCCAGCAATAGCTGGGATCAGCACCAGCTAGAGCCAGCAATATCTAGGGTCAGCACCAGCTAGAGCCAGCATCAGCTAGAGCCAGCAATAGCTAGAGCCAGTACCAGCTAGAGCCAGCACCAGCTACAGCCAACAATAGCATCAGCCAGCCAGCTGTGCTACCAGGAAGATTATCCTCTGATCTGTATTGTCCCAAAAAAGACTCGTAAGGTTTTGTCCTGCATGACCTCAAATCGAGTTGACTATTAACCTATTTTGAAATATAGCTTTGATGAATATCGTCTACCATCCATCTTCACCAGCAGCGCAGATTTGGACACTTACACCCGGTTTCACCAATAGTTTATCAGTACACGGTTAAGAGGCTGTAATGTGATCTCCTGCACTAAAAGTGTGTGACACTAGCTTTGTAATCTTCTTCATCAATTGATGATAGTTTTTCTCCTCCCATGTGGAGAACTTATGGGGTATTATACTCCATGCAATTGCATCACACAGGCAGTTCTGGTGACTGAGAAGTTGGCTCACTCAAGAGAACATAAAGCTATGTACAGTAATTCCCAGGGATCATCATGTGATGGACTTAATGTCGAGGAAAAAAAACTTGACATTTTTAGTGACAGATTCCCAACAATGAGGACCTGTCACCTGTTTAAAAGTGACCAGTTTTTGCTCTTATTTAATACCTGCTGCACACCTGGAATAATATTTATTTATTTATATTAAATCTACCATATTGATCCAGAGATATGGACCTTTTTATTAAGTGCTAATTCTTATGGTCTTTACAAGGGGGAGTCACTTATAGGATTCTCTGGGGGAAAGTCTTCAGGCTACTCTGCAGTATTACCCAGTGAGCAACTCCCCATTGGTAGAGGCTATAAAAATTAACACCGAACAAAAAGGTCCATGTCTCTGTACTGTTATGGAAACCCCTTTCCTGGAAGAGCTAATATGAGGAGAGACACAAGGAGTCACCAGATTGGCCAAATTAGGAGCGATGCATCAAAGACAAGAACACACACACACGTCTGTCTTATATAAAGCCTATCTTACCCACGCTCAAAAGAAAAGAGGAATAAACCGTACATTACCCCAAAACGATATGTAAGTTACAACAATGCTGAATTCTGAAGATTGGCTTAACCCCTTAATGACCGGAGCTTTTTTCGATTTTTCGTTTTTCGCTCCCCTCCTTCCCAGAGCCATAACTTTTTTATTTTTCCATCAATATGGCTGTGTGAGACCTTATTTTTTGCGGGACGAGTTGTACTTTTGAACGACACAATTGGTTTTACCATGTCGTGTACTCGAAAACAGGAAAAAGATTCCAAGTGCGGTGAAATTGCAAAAAAAAGTGCAATCCCACACTTGTTTTTTGTTTGGCTTTTTCCTATGCTCACTAAATGCTAAAACTGACCTGACATTATAATTCTCCAGGTCATTATGAGTTCATAGACACCAAACATGTCTAAGTTCTCTTTTATCTAAGTGGTGAAAAAGAATTCCAAAGTTTGCTAAAGAAAATGTGCAATTTTCTGAGACCCGTAGCATCTCCATTTTTCGTGATCTGGGGTCGGGTGGGGGCTTATTTTTTGCACGCCGAGGTGACATTTTTAATGATACCACTTTTGTGCAGATATGATCTTTTGATCGCCCGTTATTGCATTTTAGTGCAATGTCGCGGTGACCAAATTTAAGTAATTCTGGCATTTTGATTTTTTTTCTCACTACGCCGTTTAGCGATCGGGTTAATTCTTTTTTTTTATGGATAGATCGGGAGATTCTGAACGCGACGATACCAAATATGTGTACGTTTGATTTTTTTTAATGTTTTATTTTGATTGAGGCGAAGAGGGGTGATAAAAATGCTTAGTTTTTTTAATTTTTATTTAAACACTTTTTTTTTTACTTTTGGCATGCTTCAATAGCCTCCATAGGAGGCTAGAAGCCGCCATACTTGATCAGCTCTGCTACATATAGGCAATGCTCAGATCGCCTATATATAGCAGAAATACTGCATTGCTATGTGCGCAGGGTGATGATTGCAATACATTAAGAGGATAAAAACTTTTTTTTATGGGAGTGTTTCATTAACTGCTGGATCCATTTGCTTATTGGTTTCCAGGTCATTGTAATAAATTATAGGGTTTGTCCATGTTCTGCTTTCGTGAGCGCTCTTCTCTTCTACCAACTTCCTGTTTGCCAGTGGGAGAAGCGGTGCACTCCTGAACATTTACAGCTCAGCCCAGCAGCACAGCTGAGCCAGTAGTTAAAGCTTTGCAATTTCTGAAGCAGTTTTGCCTCTGTAGAATCAGGAGAGCACAATGGAAATAAAGCTGGATGGTTCCAGTGATCTGATCTGTTACAGAGCAGGACTTAGAAGCTCTATAGCAAAGCGCTTGCTAGCTCTGCTCTCCTTGCTTAGGAAACCGGACATATCTCAGAGTCTGCTGATTTGGCAGGTAGCCTACTCAAAAATCTGTACACAATTAAATGGCTCTCCATTCTAGAGAATAAAGAGGATTTTAAACCCCCTCCCAAGTACGTTGGTAATTTTTTTTGTTAATTATTTATTTTGTAGTCCCCTTAGGGGACTTGAACATGTGACCATGTGATTGCTTGTACTACATACAACAATACCACAGGCTGGTCTCTACAGGAACACTGTTAATGCAGGCATAGGGGTCTGTAGCAGAACCCAGCAGTCAGAGCAATAAAGCAGCATCATGTAATCATGTCAAGGAGGGACTGATCAGAACGTGGAAGGGCTGACCCGGGAATAGCGCAATTATATGTCGCTGTCAGAGATTGACAGCAGCGAGTACTGAAAACAAACATAATCTTCCAGCAATAAAACAAGATTAGCTTCTGAGTCTGCTTCATTGATAAGGACCCGACATATGACATTTCAGTATGTCATATGTCGGGAAAGAAATATGAAGAGGTAAATTGCAAAGTTGCTTGTCTTTACAAGCACTTTAAGATTTTAAAGCGATATAAGATGAAAAAAAACATTTTATGTCCATGGTGAAATCAAAAATTAAACTTCTAAATCAGCATGAATAGAACTAGAACAGACCACCACAGTCACAATCAGGGGCGGATTAAGGGTAGCCAGGATATCCGCCAGTTTTGTAAGGATTCCGGACTTTCCTTTGTGCCTGTTTTGCCTTGGTCCAAGATGGAATCTTGCATCTCACCCTGTCTGTCCTGATTATTTACGTCCGTGTCGTGTGCTCCTCTTAGCCTGAGTATTTTGTTGCTGTTGGCTCCTGAGCTCCTGCCTCTCTGCTGGAGGACTCCCTGCTGCTGCTGCTCGTTACTTGGTGCTCTGCCTCTCCACGTTCTGCTGCCTACAGTCCTCTGTGCGTCTCGATGATGCTGTCTGTGCTTAACTACTGTCTGGATTGCTAGTGAGAGCTTCTCGCCCCTGCAACTGCTGTGACTAGTAAGGCATCCTGCCATCATCATCTCTTCTAGGCAAGTGTTTGTTGGGCTGCTGTGCTGGACTTGTGTGGGACTTTTAGCCCAAAAGGTACATATAATGACCGTCTCTGGTTAATGCCACTTTTATATAATGCTGGACTTCTACTTTTAAGTGCCGTGTGCATTTCCACTGCTAGGGGCTTGCGGAACGCACCGAATAAAAGAGATGGTATAAGGTGCGTTCGCAGCCTGGGGTCCACCGTGCAGAGATGGTAAACTGCAGCTAGGTAATGGCGGAGCACTAACTGAACACCGGCGGGTTAACCGCTGACCCGGTGTGTACAGGAGCGAACTCTGTTGCTTCACAGAGCCGCTACAACATAAATGCCGGAGCCTGTTAATGCTCACAGAGCTTGGCAGTATGAGCACTAGTGTATAGTCACAGGACTCTGCCCCTGAGATGCTGGGTTAAAGTCCCTCTAGACACACTAGTGCTCGACACCGCAACTGCGGTGCAAGGGAGAACAATGGAAGTATAAGCACACGAGGTGCACGCTGCACCACTGGCGGACGCCACTAACCTCCCTGATTAGGGCAAGGAAAGCGCACAGCTTGCACACAGCGCCCTACTGGCGGTTGCAGCTATTTGCGGCTGTACAAAGGTGCCTTGTGCTGGATGGCACAATATGGCGCTAAGTGGAGTGCTGTGAGTGAAAGCACTGTGGCACAAAGGCAATGCCTTTGATAGGCGCTGACTCTACTACAGTTCCCTAACACATGCGTATCCAAGGGAGGGGATCATAATGAGTCAGTCACCTGATTCATACATCCATCATCACTCACACATATACCAACAAGAGTCTATACTAGCGCATGGCCAAGCAGCCATGCTGCTCTTTTATAGCGGCGTCCTTCCGGGACCTTCCCAGTAGTGGACCCATCAGAGCAGGAACGGGACCTGCGCATATGACCTCCGACCTCCAATGAGAGGTCGTCCCATGGGCATGCTCAGTAGGCAGAATACAGGACTTACTCTCTGGAGCGTCTGCTTGCTGCTGACTCAAACATGGTGTTACAACAGAGCCTGAAAAAGCAACTAGACACCTAGCATTAGCCTGGGCAAGACGCCTGGACCGACATCTCTGCTGAGCAGGAATCTCTGCGGCTGCAGAGGAATGGGAGACCGCAGAGGAATGGGAGACCGCAGAGGACACGGCTTGAGATTCCCCCTGTGCAGTGGGGGAAACTTGACGCCTAACATTACCCCCCCAGGCCCCCCTCCCTCCTGAGTCTTACTACGCTCAAAGGCCGCAATGAGTAGTGGAGCGTGGATGTTCTTCACAGGTCTGGGCCATGACCCCTTCAATCCACCAGATAATACTTTTTTCCATGTACCACCTTGCAGCCCACAATGGCGTTCACCTCAAACTCGTCCGAGGACAAGCTTGATCTCCCGGCAGATGACTCGGAGAACCAGGACATGTGAACGGGCTTAAGGAGAGAAACGAGGAAGGTATCAGTGATACCCAGGCCAGGGGGAAGGGCCAGCCGGTAGACTACAGGGTTGACCTGTTCGAGGACCTTGAAAGGACCAATGTAGCGAGGTGCGAACTTAGTGGACTCGACCCGCAGCCTGATTTTACGGGCGGAGAGCCACACTAAGTCACCAGGGGAGAAGGTCAGAGTGGGGTGCCAGTGTGTGTCAGTGGAGGACCTCATTCTCTCCTTGGAGGCCCAGATGGCATCCTGAGTGTGGTCCCAAATGTCATGTGCCTCCACCGCCCAGTCTGCCACCCTAGAATCGGTGGAAGAGACGGGCATGGGAACAGGGACGTGAGTATGTTGGCCGTAATTGAGGAGGAATGGGGTCTCACCGGTGGAATCGGCCACAGCGTTGTTCAACGCAAACTCCACCCATGGTAGCAGGGATACCCAGTCATCCTGCCTTGCCGAGACAAAGTGTCATAGGTATGTGACCAGGGTCTGGTTGGCCCTCACTACCAACCCATTCATCTCGGGATGATAGGCCGAGAAGAGATTTAGCTCAATGCTGAGCAGACTACATAGTTCTCTCCAGAACCGAGACGCAAACTGGGGACCCCGGTCACTGACTACCTTGTCCGGCATACCATACAGGCGAAAGACATGTTTATTGAAGAGCGTTGCCAGGCCCCGAGCAGAAGGTAACCTTGAGCGAGACACCAGATGCACCATTTTGGAGAAATGGTCCATGACAACCAAAATAACCGTGCTGCCACTGGACTTGGGCAGTCCCACTACAAAATCCATGCTGACCATCTCCCAGGGCCTGTCCGCCACCGGAAGGGGGTAAAGTAACCCAGTGGGCCGTTGCCGAGGAGACCTATTCCGGGCGCAAGAGACACACGCCCGAATGTAGTCTCCGACGTCCCGGGACATATGTAGCCACCAATATGTTCTCACCAGGAGGTCGATTGTCCACTTTGTCCCAAAGTGTCCACCCACTCTGGATGCGTGAGCCCGAGAGGACCTCCGGTCGCAAACGGGCAGGGATAAAAATGTCTTGCGACCATCTGGCCTGGCAAGAATTTAGCCACTGGGCTGTCTGTAGGTAGACCAAGTTTTTGTGGTCAGTGAGCACCTGGAAGGGAAAGCGAGCCCCCTCCAATGTGAACAGGCTGCAAATCACCAGATGAATGAGCAAAACCCTCGTTCAACAATAATTTTTTTGTGCAGCACAAAAGATCCTCTGTAGACAGGACTTGCACTACCGAGAACAATGATCATGGTTTACCAATCAGTGGTTGTTAACTGCCACTGATCACCTGTCTAAACCTTTGAATGGTGCAGATACAGAATAAATACTTGAAGCCAGTAACTTACCACTGACATCTCATCTGATTATAGCCATTTTCTTTGTTTATTCTCCATCTTGTCAAGCCTTCTTGTCGATGTCCTAAAGCCGTATTGTGGTCAATGCAGAGTTTGTCGCACTGTTCACCTCGCCATTGAAAATGAAAACGTCACATATACAGTTTATGTTCCATATATATTATATATATATTAAACAGAGTCACTGGCATAATATGTGAAGGGAGATACCTGTCACTGCGCCTACTGCGGTCAGTGATGTAAAACCAGAGTGTTTTTTTTCCTCCAGTACACTAAGTGACATACATAGTAACATAAGTTAGTAAGGCCGAAAAAAGACATTAGTCCATCCAGTTCGGCCTATAAAATTCTGTCAGAATAAATCCCCAGATCTACGTCCCTCTAAAGAACCTAGCAATAACTGTAAGATACAATATTGTTACGCTCCAGGAAGACATCCAGGCCTATCTTGAACCCTTCGACTGAGTTCGCCATCTCCACCTCCTCAGGCAGGGAATTCCAGATTCTCACTTCCCTAACAGTAAAGAATCCTCTTCTATGTTGGTGGAAAAAGCTTTTCTCCTCCAGACGCAGACAATGCCCCCTTGTGACCGTCACCTTCCTTGGTATAAACAGATCCATATTTGTATTGTCCCCTTATATACTTATACATGGTTATTAGATCGCCCCTCAGTTGTCTTTTTTATAGCCTAAATAATCCTAATTTTGCTAATTTCTCTGGGTATTGTAGTTCCCCCTTCCCCTTTATTAATTTTGTTGCCCTCCTTTGTACCCGCTCTAGTTCCATTATATCCTTCCTGAGCACCAGTGCTCTTTTTTTGTAAAGGGTGAAGAAGGATGTTGCCGAAACCCAGGATCGAACCAGGGACCTTTAGATCTGCAGTCTAACGCTCTCCCAACTGAGCTACTTCGGCCATGCGCATGCAAGTGCTGAGAGGGTTAATAGGAACGTATGTTTTTGACTCCTTTTAGTGAACCTTCATAGAGCGGGTGGGAGGAGGTCCACGATATCTCCACATGCAAAGTCCTGCTAGGACCTGTGTGAGGTCAAGGTCATGTGACCATCACATGGGTGTTAAACACCTGGTCATGAGAGTCAATGTTGGTTGAAAACCCAAAAATCATTATCTCAGTAAATTAGAATACTTTATAACACCAGCTTGTAAAAATGATTTTAAAATCCGAAATGTTGGCCTGTTGGCCTACTGAAATGTATATTCAGTATATTCAGTAAATGCACTCAATACTTGGTCGGGGCTCCTTTTGCATCAATTACTGCATCAATGCGGCGTGGCATGGAGGCGATCAGCCTGTGGCACTGCTGAGGTGTTATGGAAGCCCATGTTGCTTTGATAGCAGCCTTCAGCTCGTCTGCATTGTTGGGTCTGGTGTCTCATCTTCCTCTTGACAATACCCCATTACTTCTCCATGGGGTTAAGGTCTGACGAGTTTGCTGGCCAATCAAGCACAGTGATACTGTTGTTTATAAACCAGGTATTGGTACTTTTGGCAGTGTGGACAGGTGCCAAGTCCTGCTGGAGAATGAAATTTCCATCTTCAAAAAAGCTTGTCGGCAATTTCCTGGTAGACGGCTGTGCTGACTTTGGTCTTGATAAAACACAGTGGACCTACACCAGCAGATGACATGGCTCCCCAAACCATCACTGACTGTGGAAACTTCACACTAGACCTCAAGCAGCTTGGATTGTGGCCTCTCCACTCTTCCTCCAGACTCTGGGACCTTGACTTTTTCGCTTAATAAAAATATAAATGAAGTCAATGCAAGAAAGCGGACGGCACCGCTGTTACCGTGCTAAGGTCCGTGGCTGGCAGCAGGCGGAGAGCTCACATCCAGGACTCCCGGGTGCTTGACCTCGTAGCAAGACGAATGTAGTTTCCAAGAGAAAAAGGTCGCACTCTGCGGGATAATGATGAATGTTTATTGACACTGAATTACATGTCACGTCGGAGATGTGAAGGAGAGTGTGTCAAATGGCTGACTACGGCCGTTTCACGCTACTCGAGCGCTTCCACGGGTGGAAATGACGGATACTTATGCATACCAATCACTCCTCCTGCCAGCCACTAAAAAAATAACAAGTGAAACAGAAAGTGTTACGTGCAGACATATAAAAACATACAATTTACCGCCTCAGCGGGAACAATACCTTTACATATAAAATTACAAAGATTACAAGGAACAATAAATCATTATCAGTGTTACTGGTTAACCCCTATAATTAAGTTAACTCTTCTGGATAATCTATTCCGGACCAAATATGTGCCCCCATTAAATATAATATAATTGTGATATATTGCGACTATGTCGTAGCTCCTGTCTCCAGGATAAAAATCACTGACACCTATCTTATTGCCATTTATATTGTAATAATATCCTAGAAAAACTATTTTCTCACGATCAAAACGGATTAAGACAAATTTAACTATGTAGTACAAAATTAAGCGAATAATAAACTGCCCCAATTTTATATAAATTTTTTATCAAGCAAAATACCACGCCGAATGTCATAAATTTATATACCTCCCAGACATGATTCTTGTGTTATAATCTCATAATATTAAGCAAAATATATTTATATGAATCAATTATCATAAAAAAATAGCCATATCTACTTTATCATTGAAACCTGCTGGACCCGTCGCCTGTGTATCCATGATCCATTTCGATTCCCGCTGCAATAATAATTTATGCAAGTTCCCCCCTTGTGGGGGTAACATCACTTTTTCAATACCCGCAAAAGTAAGGACACCCGGATCCGTCCCATGTACAGTCCTGACATGGTCAATGAGACGTGGCACTCCTTTCCCAGATTTTATCGACTTGAAGTGCTCCCGAAATCGAACATAAAGCGGGCGTATTGTCTTTCCTATATAAAAAAACCGACATGTACAGAAGATAACATAAACCACATGATCAGTCTTGCATGTAATAAAGCTGGACACCGTATGTCTAACTGCACCCATTTGCAGTGTACGATCAGTACAATGATACCTACAATAGGGACATTGTCCACATTTATAATTACCTTTAGGTATTCCTTGATTTAACCATGTGTCACGTTGAGTTATTAAACGATTCTGGACTAAAACGTCCCTAATCCTTGTACTGCGTCTATTGGAAATCAAAGGTCCTCTGGACACTATATCAATCAATTCCCTGTCTTGTTCCAAAACATGCCAATGTTTCCTTATTACGGATCTGATTTGTCTATCCATGGGGCCATAACGAAAACAAAAGGTAAATCTTTTTTCTTTCTTACATTCTTTACTCTGTTGATTTATTATGCATCTCCTGTTATCATCCCATTGTGATTTCACTTTTTGAAGTGTAGTATCTAATAAATGGTCAGGGTACCCTCGTTGTCTCAATCTCTCATGTAATTCTCTGGATTGTCGTTCCCGACCCTCAACTGTATTATTGACACGAAATATTCGTAAAAATTGACTATATGGTAATGAATTAACAGTATGTGTGGGGTGATAACTGTCAAACCGCAATACGGAGTTGGTGGCTATAGGTTCCCTAAAAACCGATGTACATATAGTATCATCCTTGATCTCCAAAAGGACATCAAGAAACTCCAATTTGGTACCTCCAAAATTATATGTGAACACCATGTTCATGTGATTCATGTCATTTAAATAGTTAACAAATTCAACAAATGTCTCTTTTGTACCCTCCCAGATTATGAACACATCGTCCACATATCTGAGGTATAATCTGATATGTCTGAAATACCTCTGCATATTATAAACGTATTTCTCCTCAAAAGCTCCCAAGAACAAATTCGCAAACGTGCAAGATACCGGCGTGCCCATCGCAGTTCCCACATTTTGACAATACCATTTTGAATCAAAAGTAAAAGCATTGTGTGTTAGAATAAAACTCAATGCATCACAAACGAAATCTATGAAACCTTGCTCTTTCCCTGTCGTACCTAAAATTTCCCTAATAGTGTCAACTCCCAATTGTTGAGGAATTCTTGTATAGAGACTTTCTACATCTATTGATGTTAAAAAGAAACCAGGTTGCCACCCAAACCCATGTATTACTTCTAGAAAAGCTTTAGTGTCTCTTATATAGGACGGGATCTGAATAAGCAATGGCCGTAATAGCCAATCTACATATTGTGAAAGTGCCTCCGTCACTGATCCTATCCCAGAAACAATGGGGCGACCTGGAGGACAGGATAGGGATTTGTGTATCTTAGGTACATGGTACCAATGGGGACGCGTAGGAAAATCAGGCAACAATTTTCCTGCCTTTTTTTCAGAAATAATATTTTTTATGACATATTGCCTGAGTAAGGACCTCAAATCTTTTATGAATTTGTGGGTAGGATCCCCCATCAATTTCGTATATGTGACTGTATCTGATAGATGTCGGTGGGCTTCTGCTAGGTACATATCTCTCGGCAATAACACTGTATTCCCTCCTTTATCTGATGGTCTCACCACTGTGTCTGTCCATTCTCTAATTTCTCTCAATGCTGACTTCTCTGCCACTGTCAAATTTGAGGGAGCTGTGGGATATACTAATGCCTCTACATCTTTAATGACTAACGTCTCAAATAAATCAATAAGATTTCCTGGGGAGACAGGGGGCATATATTGTGATGTTACCCCCCCTAAAAAAGGTGTATAAATCGTTTGTGGGTAGTCACCCCTAGATTCAGTGATACTCAACAATAGGGCAGCATCTTCATGCACTTCTGCCAATGTACCTACTCCTGCCATAAATCCCAAAGGACCCACTTCACATTGCACCTCCCCTGATAATGGAGTGTTAATGGGGGTTTTTTGTAAAAATTGCTTATGCAGATGCATCTTCCTAATGGATTTAAATAAATCAATCTTAAATTCTGTCAAATCAAAACTATCTGGTATACAAAAATTCAGACCCTTGGCTAATAATGCATGATGTGAATCATTCAACACATGATCAGTTAAATTTATTACTGCATGCGACAGTGTGTCCCTTATCGTCTCGATCTCCATGAGACTTGCTTTCTCTTGCGGTTTTGTCCATACGGCCTTCCTCCTTCCTCTTCTGATCCTCCGCCTAAAGGGATATTATGTCCAGACACACCTGCTTCTGCTGATATCTGCTGATCAATTGCAGACATGGATAAACTGGCTCCCTCTCCCATGCTTGAATCAGAATCCGTTGTTAAATAATCTCTCCTGTGTGGAGCCTGATTCTGTTTACGATAATGGCGCTTATATTTCCCTTTTCCTGATTGTCCAGTATGTACATTCATTCTTTGCTTATTCCAACTGAATATCTGGCCATTCAAAAAATCATGTTTGTCTCGTAAAAATTTGTCTCGTTTTCTAGACTTAATCTCTGCCTGCATTGGCAACAATTTACTGTCCATTTTTTTATTAAATGTAAGCCACTGATTATCTGTCATTCTCGATTTTAACTCTTCTTGTGATTTCATTAAATCCTCTTTAACTGTGTCATAATTACGCAAGTTGGTATCCAAGACCAATTGCAATAAATCTTGCGAACATTTAAGTAGAATTTTCTCCCATTCCATTCTAAAGGAAGCATCACCTTTGAACTCAGAAATTTCCTTACACACTCTCAATCCGCGAGGTACACGTCCACAGTCTCTGTAGGACTTCAATGAATTATTGGTCCAAAATAACTTTGTTTCCCTCTCAGCCAGATTCATTAATTTAAATTCCAAAGCTTTAGTGCTTAAAGCCTGCACTTCATCACACGTTTCACACTCTTTGAAGTAATTATCAACATCCTCCCGACCAGCCTGTAAGCTCTGTCCCAGTGTAGCTGTATCCGCCTCCATGTCCAAAGACATGGTTAAACTACTTCATGTGCTGCGTCTGGATAATCCAAACTAACAATCCGGTAACCAAGCGTGCTCAGTCCAGAAACAATGCTAATGAAGTCAATGCAAGAAAGCGGACGGCACCGCTGTTACCATGCTAAGGTCCGTGGCTGGCAGCAGGCGGAGAGCTCACATCCAGGACTCCGGGGTGCTTGACCTCGTAGCAAGACGAATGTAGTTTCCAAGAGAAAAAGGTCGCACTCTGCGGGATAATGATGAATGTTTATTGACACTGAATTACATGTCACGTCGGAGATGTGAAGGAGAGTGTGTCAAATGGCTGACTACGGCCGTTTCACGCTACTCGAGCGCTTCCACGGGTGGAAATGACGGATACTTATGCATACCAATCACTCCTCCTGCCAGCCACTAAAAAAATAACAAGTGAAACAGAAAGTGTTACGTGCAGACATATAAAAACATACAATTTACCGCCTCAGCGGGAACAATACCTTTACATATAAAATTACAAAGATTACAAGGAACAATAAATCATTATCAGTGTTACTGGTTAACCCCTATAATTAAGTTAACTCTTCTGGATAATCTATTCCGGACCAAATATGTGCCCCCATTAAATATAATATAATTGTGATATATTGCGACTATGTCGTAGCTCCTGTCTCCAGGATAAAAATCACTGACACCTATCTTATTGCCATTTATATTGTAATAATATCCTAGAAAAACTATTTTCTCACGATCAAAACGGATTAAGACAAATTTAACTATGTAGTACAAAATTAAGCGAATAATAAACTGCCCCAATTTTATATAAATTTTTTATCAAGCAAAATACCACGCCGAATGTCATAAATTTATATACCTCCCAGACATGATTCTTGTGTTATAATCTCATAATATTAAGCAAAATATATTTATATGAATCAATTATCATAAAAAAATAGCCATATCTACTTTATCATTGAAACCTGCGGGACCCGTCGCCTGTGTATCCATGATCCATTTCGATTCCCGCTGCAATAATAATTTATGCAAGTTCCCCCCTTGTGGGGGTAACATCACTTTTTCAATACCCGCAAAAGTAAGGACACCCGGATCCGTCCCATGTACAGTCCTGACATGGTCAATGAGACGTGGCACTCCTTTCCCAGATTTTATCGACTTGAAGTGCTCCCGAAATCGAACATAAAGTGGGCGTATTGTCTTTCCTATATAAAAAAACCGACATGTACAGAAGATAACATAAACCACATGATCAGTCTTGCATGTAATAAAGCTGGACACCGTATGTTTAACTGCACCCATTTGCAGTGTACGATCAGTACAATGATACCTACAATAGGGACATTGTCCACATTTATAATTACCTTTAGGTATTCCTTGATTTAACCATGTGTCACGTTGAGTTATTAAACGATTCTGGACTAAAACGTCCCTAATCCTTGTACTGCGTCTATTGGAAATCAAAGGTCCTCTGGACACTATATCAATCAATTCCCTGTCTTGTTCCAAAACATGCCAATGTTTCCTTATTACGGATCTGATTTGTCTATCCATGGGGCCATAACGAAAACAAAAGGTAAATCTTTTTTCTTTCTTACTTTCTTTACTCTGTTGATTTATTATGCATCTCCTGTTATCATCCCATTGTGATTTCACTTTTTGAAGTGTAGTATCTAATAAATGGTCAGGGTACCCTCGTTGTCTCAATCTCTCATGTAATTCTCTGGATTGTCGTTCCCGACCCTCAACTGTATTATTGACACGAAATATTCGTAAAAATTGACTATATGGTAATTAATTAACAGTATGTGTGGGGTGATAACTGTCAAACCGCAATACGGAGTTGGTGGCTATAGGTTCCCTAAAAACCGATGTACATATAGTATCATCCTTGATCTCCAAAAGGACATCAAGAAACTCCAATTTGGTACCTCCAAAATTATATGTGAACACCATGTTCATGTGATTCATGTCATTTAAACAGTTAACAAATTCAACAAATGTCTCTTTTGTACCCTCCCAGATTATGAACACATCGTCCACATATCTGAGGTATAATCTGATATGTCTGAAATACCTCTGCATATTATAAACGTATTTCTCCTCAAAAGCTCCCAAGAACAAATTCGCAAACGTGCAAGATACCGGCGTGCCCATCGCAGTTCCCACATTTTGACAATACCATTTTGAATCAAAAGTAAAAGCATTGTGTGTTAGAATAAAACTCAATGCATCACAAACGAAATCTATGAAACCTTGCTCTTTCCCTGTCGTACCTAAAATTTCCCTAATAGTGTCAACTCCCAATTGTTGAGGAATTCTTGTATAGAGACTTTCTACATCTATTGATGTTAAAAAGAAACCAGGTTGCCACCCAAACCCATGTATTACTTCTAGAAAAGCTTTAGTGTCTCTTATATAGGACGGGATCTGAATAAGCAATGGCCGTAATAGCCAATCTACATATTGTGAAAGTGCCTCCGTCACTGATCCTATCCCAGAAACAATGGGGCGACCTGGAGGACAGGATAGGGATTTGTGTATCTTAGGTACATGGTACCAATGGGGACGCGTAGGAAAATCAGGCAACAATTTTCCTGCCTTTTTTTCAGAAATAATATTTTTTATGACATATTGCCTGAGTAAGGACCTCAAATCTTTTCTGAATTTGTGGGTAGGATCCCCCATCAATTTCGTATATGTGACTGTATCTGATAGATGTCGGTGGGCTTCTGCTAGGTACATATCTCTCGGCAATAACACTGTATTCCCTCCTTTATCTGATGGTCTCACCACTGTGTCTGTCCATTCTCTAATTTCTCTCAATGCTGACTTCTCTGCCACTGTCAAATTTGAGGGAGCTGTGGGATATACTAATGCCTCTACATCTTTAATGACTAACGTCTCAAATAAATCAATAAGATTTCCTGGGGAGACAGGGGGCATATATTGTGATGTTACCCCCCCTAAAAAAGGTGTATAAATCGTTTGTGGGTAGTCACCCCTAGATTCAGTGATACTCAACAATAGGGCAGCATCTTCATGCACTTCTGCCAATGTACCTACTCCTGCCATAAATCCCAAAGGACCCACTTCACATTGCACCTCCCCTGATAATGGAGTGTTAATGGGGGTTTTTTGTAAAAATTGCTTATGCAGATGCATCTTCCTAATGGATTTAAATAAATCAATCTTAAATTCTGTCAAATCAAAACTATCTGGTATACAAAAATTCAGACCCTTGGCTAATAATGCATGATGTGAATCATTCAACACATGATCAGTTAAATTTATTACTGCATGCGACAGTGTGTCCCTTATCGTCTCGATCTCCATGAGACTTGCTTTCTCTTGCGGTTTTGTCCATACGGCCTTCCTCCTTCCTCTTCTGATCCTCCGCCTAAAGGGATATTATGTCCAGACACACCTGCTTCTGCTGATATCTGCTGATCAATTGCAGACATGGATAAACTGGCTCCCTCTCCCATGCTTGAATCAGAATCCGTTGTTAAATAATCTCTCCTGTGTGGAGCCTGATTCTGTTTACGATAATGGCGCTTATATTTCCCTTTTCCTGATTGTCCAGTATGTACATTCATTCTTTGCTTATTCCAACTGAATATCTGGCCATTCAAAAAATCATGTTTGTCTCGTAAAAATTTGTCTCGTTTTCTAGACTTAATCTCTGCCTGCATTGGCAACAATTTACTGTCCATTTTTTTATTAAATGTAAGCCACTGATTATCTGTCATTCTCGATTTTAACTCTTCTTGTGATTTCATTAAATCCTCTTTAACTGTGTCATAATTACGCAAGTTGGTATCCAAGACCAATTGCAATAAATCTTGCGAACATTTAAGTAGAATTTTCTCCCATTCCATTCTAAAGGAAGCATCACCTTTGAACTCAGAAATTTCCTTACACACTCTCAATCCGCGAGGTACACGTCCACAGTCTCTGTAGGACTTCAATGAATTATTGGTCCAAAATAACTTTGTTTCCCTCTCAGCCAGATTCATTAATTTAAATTCCAAAGCTTTAGTGCTTAAAGCCTGCACTTCATCACACGTTTCACACTCTTTGAAGTAATTATCAACATCCTCCCGACCAGCCTGTAAGCTCTGTCCCAGTGTAGCTGTATCCGCCTCCATGTCCAAAGACATGGTTAAACTACTTCATGTGCTGCGTCTGGATAATCCAAACTAACAATCCGGTAACCAAGCGTGCTCAGTCCAGAAACAATGCTAATGAAGTCAATGCAAGAAAGCGGACGGCACCGCTGTTACCATGCTAAGGTCCGTGGCTGGCAGCAGGCGGAGAGCTCACATCCAGGACTCCGGGGTGCTTGACCTCGTAGCAAGACGAATGTAGTTTCCAAGAGAAAAAGGTCGCACTCTGCGGGATAATGATGAATGTTTATTGACACTGAATTACATGTCACGTCGGAGATGTGAAGGAGAGTGTGTCAAATGGCTGACTACGGCCGTTTCACGCTACTCGAGCGCTTCCACGGGTCAAAGTGCAGGAGGAAATGATGGATACTTATGCATACCAATCACTCCTCCTGCCAGCCACTAAAAAAATAACAAGTGAAACAGAAAGTGTTACGTGCAGACACATAAAAACATACAATTTACCGCCTCAGCGGGAACAATACCTTTACATATAAAATTACAAAGATTACAAGGAACAATAAATCATTATCAGTGTTACTGGTTAACCCCTATAATTAAGTTAACTCTTCTGGATAATCTATTCCGGACCAAATATGTGCTCCCATTAAATATAATATAATTGTGATATATTGCGACTATGTCGTAGCTCCTGTCTCCAGGATAAAAATCACTGACACCTATCTTATTGCCATTTATATTATAATAATATCCTAGAAAAACTATTATATATCTAAATATATCACAATTATATTATATTTAATGGGAGCACATATTTGGTCCGGAATAGATTATCCAGAAGAGTTAACTTAATTATAGGGGTTAACCAGTAACACTGATAATGATTTATTGTTCCTTGTAATCTTTGTAATTTTATATGTAAAGGTATTGTTCCCGCTGAGGCGGTAAATTGTATGTTTTTATATGTCTGCACGTAACACTTGTCTGTTTCACTTGTTATTTTTTTAGTGGCTGGCAGGAGGAGTGATTGGTATGCATAAGTATCCGTCATTTCCTCCTGCACTTTGACCCGTGGAAGCGCTCGAGTAGCGTGAAACGGCCGTAGTCAGCCATTTGACACACTCTCCTTCACATCTCCGACGTGACATGTAATTCAGTGTCAATAAACATTCATCATTATCCCGCAGAGTGCGACCTTTTTCTCTTGGAAACTAAAAATATAAATGAATTAGCCCCTGTGCTCCTCCTGGTCTCTTAACTTATAATGACTACATGTCCTCTCCCCAATTCATTCTAATTATATATCCCAAAATCAAAATTACATGCCCCCAATTTATTATAATTACATACCCCTCAATTCAGTATGCAGTGTCCTCTTTTATACCCCCACCTCCAATCCATTATAATGTAATATCTTCTCACCCATCCCCCACACCAATTCGTAATATACTATGCTCTTACTCATACCCCATCCCAATTTATTATAACACACTGTGCTCTCACCCATCCCCTATCCTAATTTATAATTCATTATAAGATACTATTCTCTCACATATCCCCCATCCCAATTCATTATAAAATACTGTCATCTCACCCATCTCCATCCCAATTCATTAAAACATACTGTGTTCTCACCCATTCCCCATCCTAATTCATTATAACATACTGTTCTCTCACCCATCCCCATCCCAATTCATTATAACATACTGTTCTCTCACCCACCCCATCCTAATTCATTATAACATACTGTGCTCTCACCCATTCCCCATCCTAATTCATTATAACATACTGTTCTCTCACCCATCCCCATCCCAATTCATTATAACATACTGTTCTCTCACCCATTCCCCATCCTAATTCATTATATCATACTGTTCTCTCACCCATCCCCATCCCAATTCATTATAACATACTGTTCTCTCACCCACCCCATCCTAATTCATTATAACATACTGTTCTGTCACCCATTCCCCATACTAATTCATTATAACATACTGTGCTCTCACCCATTCCCCATACTAATTCATTATGACATACTGTGCTCTTACCCATTCCCCATCCTAATTCATTATAACATACTGTTCTCTCACCCATCCCCATCCCAATTCATTATAACATACTGTTCTCTCACCCACCCCATCCTAATTCATTATAACATACTGTTCTGTCACCCATTCCCCATACTAATTCATTATAACATACTGTGCTCTCACCCATTCCCCATCCTAATTCATTATAACATACTGTGCTCTCACCCATTCCCCATCCTAATTCATTATAACATACTGTGCTCTCACACATCCCCATCCCAATTCATTATAACGTACTGTGTTCCCACCCATCCCCATCCCAATTCGTTATAGCATACTGCGCTCCCACACATCCCAATCCTAAGTCATTCACTTTATAGTCAAAAAAAGAATAACTCACCTCTCCTGGCGATTCCCTGCAGCTCTGCTTCCTTCCTCTTCTTGGTGGCACATACATGGTAAAAGACGCAGCCGCGTGATTACGACATCGCTCCAGCTGAGTCATAGAGCAGTGTCTGTATTGTCAGCACAGGAGCAACAGGAACCCTCTCTGCTGGTGATAATTGTTGCAGGTGGTGGTAAACTAAATATTATAATGAAGGTGATCTGGTCATGAGCCCCCAGGAAAATTGGGACCCAGGCAGTAGCCCAGATTGCCCTCATTATAATCCACCTATGGTCACTATATATACAAGACATCACCATTGACAACACATCATCACAAGGATGATGCTGTCAACAGGATAGTGAAGTATTGGTGTTGTTTATTTATTACAAATGTTTGATTAAACTATCTCTAACAAGCAAATTGTTTTCAGGGATTTTCCGCTTTAGTATTGCACATCTCACTCTATTATGAATGGGTCACTGAGGAGGAAAACAAGACCAAGCCAAGTCACAGAAAACCAGAGAGGTTGGTAACTACGCAGATTGCAGACCCCTGATCCTAACCAGACAACTAATAGCAGCCGTGGAGCGTACCTACGATGATTCTAGACACCTCGTCACAGCCGGAGGACTAAATTAGCCTAAAGCAAGAAAAGGGGAAATCTAAAACTGCCCCAGAGCAGACCCCAAAGGAATATACAGCGCCCACACATGTATTGACGGTGAGACAAGATGAAAACACGAACACAGGTAGGAAAATAAGGCTGAGCAAACGATGGGGCCCACACTAGCTAGAAAGGACAGGAAAGGAAAGATACTGTCTGCAATCACGCCAAAAAACCCTGCAAAAATGTCCAACACTTCTGATAGCAAAAAATACCCTGAAGTCACTAGACTTCTCCCACTATATCAGCACTCTGGCATATTCTGAGAATAGAGCAAAAAGAGGCCAATCTAATAAGGGACAAAAAGCTAACTGGCACAGACAGTGACATAAGAGTGGAAATTCAGCACAGCCCCAGCCGGGGCTGGCTGACCACACAAAAAACTGAACAGACCAAACCAAATCAAATGTGAACATTAGCAAAGACAACTTAGCTTGAGAAGGCAGGAACTGAGCTGGAAACTAAGACCTCAGGAGGCAGGAAAAAATCACCAGCATGGGAACAGGGAGTCGGCTGTCTTAAATCCAGCCTGAGACTCCAGATGTCCACTCCTCTTCCTCATTATCAGGTGGCAGGTCTCTGTTAAATAGATCAGCTTCACTACCTCCTGCCACCACCAGAGGGAGCTCGGAAAGAGAACTCACAACCAGCTCCCTCACCAGAAACCAGAGGCAGACCAGAAAATGAGTTCACAACATCACTCCCATCATATCAATGAATAAATTTATGCATATTTGGGACTTTCTCCTGTGCTATTTTGTCTTTCTCTTGCTTAGTAATTAAGCTCTTTGACTCCTCCCCTGCTTAGCAGTGCATCTTTTCCTGTTCTGTTTGACTCTTCACCTGCTTAGTAATTCATTTTTCCTGTGCTCTTTGACTCCTCTCCTACTTAGTAATACATCTATTTCCGTGCTCTTTTACTCCTCTCCTACTTAGTAATACATCCATTTCCGTGCTCTTTTACTCCTCTCCTACTTAGTAATGCATTTTTTCCTGTGCTCCTTGACTCCTCCCATAATTAACAAAACACAACAGCAATGGTATAGTATTGCATCCTGTATGTCATAAATTGACACACAGGTGCAGCAGAGACCGGACCATCAAGGATCAATCGCTAAAAAGCTTACAATGTGAGGGATGTGGAAAACCACAGAGAAAATGCGACTATAGATCCATAGTATAAAAGTGTTAAACATCTTTATTAGACAAAGGACAAGAAGGACAACTGGAGGACATAAGCAAGTAGTAACCAAAGTGCAAATAGTGCAAAGTGCAAATCAAGCAGTCTAGCCCCAGTCAAACCCAGTTCCAGAATAAACCATTACTTATATTCATCATTTATAGAAGATAAGGAGGTAAATAAAGCGCCTAAAAGGACCTATCAATAAGAGGTAAGAGAGGCTGTTCATAAGGAAACACAGGGAAAATTCCCAACACTGTCAGGCATACATATAGCCAACCCTGAAAGCGTTACTTCACAGCGTAATATTACCTCACTAATTCTCTTACCTCTTATTGATAGGTCCTTTTAGGTGCTTTATTTACCTCCTTATCTTCTATAAATGATGAATATAAGTAATGGTTTATTCTGGAACTGGGTTTGACTGGGGCTAGACTGCTTGATTTGCACTTTGCACTATTTGCACTTTGGTTACTACTTGCTTATGTCCTCCAGTTGTCCTTCTTGTCCTTTGTCTAATAAAGATGTTTAATACTTTTATACTATGGATCTATAGTCGCATTTTCTCTGTGGTTTTCCACATCCCTCACATCCTCCCATAATTAGTAAAGCATCTTTTTCAGTGCCCTTTGACTCCTCTCCTACTTTGTAATGTATCTTTTTCCTGTGCTCTTTGACTCTTCTCCTGCTAAGTAATGCATCTTTTCCTGTGCTCTTTGACTCCTCTCCTACTTAGTAATACATCTATTTCCGTGCTCTTTTACTCCTCTCCAACTTAGTAATGCATATTTTCCTGTGCTCTTTGACTCCTCCCCTGCATAGTATGCATTTTTTCCTGTGCTCCTTGACTCCTCCCGTGATTAGTAATGCATCTTTTTCAGTGCTCTTTGACTCCTCTCCTACTTTGTAATGTATCTTTTTCCTGTGTTCTTTGACTCTTCTCCTGCTTAGTAATGCATCTTTTCCTGTGCCCTTTGACTCCAGTCCTACTTCGTAATGCATCTTGTCCTATGCATATTTTTATGTGCTCATTCACTCCTCCCCTGCTTAGTAATGAACATTCATCTGATAATTGTTTTGATCTCATTTTTAGACTCATAAAAATGTTTGTGATTCTTAATATGTTTACTTTTACAACTTTTCTATACGCTATGAACATGTGATTTTCATATGTCATCGGGGCTCTTAATATAATCACTGTGCAATGTAAACTTTTATACAGCTTTCATTTTTTATTTATTTTTTTTCATATTGAGTTTACACTTATGTTTGTTTTGTCAGTGAAATTGGAAATAATGAAAAAATAAGACTGGTATTTAAACAATAAAAAACATGCAAATGTCACTACATTTCAAATCAGTAAGAGAAAAGGCTCTTAGAACACAAACATCAGATGATGTTTGATGATAAAGACTTTTGTCCTTTAGGATACAAAAAACGCATTTGCTTCCTCACATTAAAACAACCATAACTAAACAAGTCATCTCATTTTATTCATTTAATTTTTTTCATTTATGTTTCATTGATTTTTGGCAGAAGCTTTGCATTTTTAACACTATTTTAGGATTCCTAGACATTAGGATTTATTTTACAGAAATTTAAATATACTGTATACAATTTCATTTTGCAGCAAACATTAAAAATATTATATATATTATATACTTGTTTGTTTCAATTTTTTGTAACTATTAGGCTATGTGCACACGTGTGGAATTCCAGCGGAAATTTCCACGGGAATTCCAGAATTCCATTCCACGGGAAATATGCGAGAAATCCGCATTTTAAATTCCTGCCAATTTCCCGAGGAAAAACTAGCGATTTGTAAGCGTAATTAGCTTGCAGAATGCTAGCGTTTTCCAAGCGATCTGTAGCATCACTTGGAAAACTGATTGACAGGTTGGTCACACTCGTCAAACACAGTGTTGGACGAGTGTGACCAACATTTTACTATTGAGGCTGCCTAATAAGATATAAAGTTTAAAATAATAAAAAAACGTGTTTTTCTCACCTTCCGGCGTCCCACGCGTTCCCGATCATTGCGATGCTCCCAGCAAGTCCCGTTCCCAGGGATGCCTTGCGACAATGACCTTTGATGATGTCGCGGTGTTGCGAGACCGCAACGGTATCGCGAGACCACGACATCATCAAAGGTCATTCTCGCAAGGCATCGCTGGGAACGGGACTTGCTGGGAGCATCGCTGAGGCCTGGGGACGCTGCTGGGGACATCGGAAGGTGAAAATATGACGATTTTTTTATTTTAATTCTATTTTTTACAGGGATATGGTACCCAGAGCCCGGAGGACAGTTGCCTCTCCTCCAGACCGTGGGTACCATCCGCAAATGTTCTGCTTACTTTTCGCATGGTGTGCACAGCCACATGCGGAAAGTAAGCAGAACAATGCATTCCTATGTGTGCGTATTTTCCTGCGATTCCGCACAAAGAATGAACATGCTGTGGATTTTCCTGCAATGCAATTCCGCCACGGAAAAATCCGCAGCATTAGCACAGCATGTGCGGAATCACATAGGATTGCATGGGATGCTTTTTTTTGCATTTTCGCTGCAAAATTGCGCGTTTAAAATTGCTGCAAAAATGCAAAAAAAGCTACGTGTGAACACAGCCTTACAGCCATGACCTTATTATACTACATGTATGTTATTTGCCATAGTGTAAAATATACAGAATTATTAAAGAAAAAGTTTAATTTTGAACACATTTATTTACCATAAAGGATTAAGAACCAGTACAATTTTTGTCAGTCTTAGGCTGGAGTCAGACTTGCGAGAAACTCTCACAAGTCTCACACGTCAATATCCGGGACCGGAGCATTCAGCTGCATAGAAATACATGCAAGTCTGACCCCGGCCTTAAAGCGAACCTGTCAGCAGGATTTTGCTATGTAAACTGCAGACACTGTCAGGTTGGCAGTGTTAAACTGATTAAAATGTTACCTGGGATGAAAAAAATCCATGTTGTGGTTCTTGTGTAATCAGTGTTAGAAGTTTTCAGTTAATAATATGCCCGTGTGACAGGGCAGGACAGTAGGCAGATGTGACGGATCGCACAGGGAAAGGGATGTGCCGACTTCACTCACCTCTGGGGAGGAGAGAGAATGACCCAGCAGGGATCGGCTCTCTGGCGCCACCACTTACCCCAGGTCAGTCAGGGAACTGCACCGAGGGCAAATAGTTGCCAGAGAGGCTTCCCTTATAGGTACGAGTTATTGAGGTGCTCCTTCCCAGTCCAGGCTGGGGATATATATAAACCTCCAGGCCATCACTGTCAGAGTTCCTCACTAACACAGTATGGAATGCTGCTACCAGTTCCTCGTTAGATATAAGCCCCGTCCGACAACAGGCTTATATTGGGTCAAGAACCAATACCGGGTAGCGTATAATAACCATCCGAGCGTGTGGACATGGGGATTCGTGAATTGAGATAAAAGAGCAGCCCAAGATTAATTTTGTATTTAATCACTAAAAGGCGCACTAGAAAGATACAGGTATATATATATACAAGAGCAATATATGTATACAGTCAGGAGTGTAGTACAAGGTAGGGTAAAGATAGATTACAATTACTGTGTTATGTAGCATGTGACCACAGGGAGGTGCTAATGGATCACAGGTCCAAATCTTTGTAAGGTGATTCCCTGGCCATGTCAGGTAACAGGCCTCCTGCCCATAGAAAAACTTAGTCCAAAAGGAGGAGCTGCCTATTAGCCCCTAGGCTGCTCCCTCCCACACGCTGCACCAACCCCTGGGTGTTGCAGCCTTTCTCCTCCCATATCTGAGAGCATGATTTTGTAGCCAGAACCAAGGATGCCCATAACTTTCCACCCGAGGCTCTAAATGGGACGGCGGCGCCACTGGGTTCAGCTGGATTTGATCTGTACAGGGAGACCAAATACGGCTACCATATTTAATTTCTGGTAGCTAGGCTTTATAGCTCAATAACACAGAGTTCTAGAGGTGGCTGCATGGTGTGGGCTTGTGGGGAAAGGAATGCAGATTTCCGATTATGTGCTCATCTACACTCAGAGATATTGCATTCTGTTATTATAGGTCATTTTCTGGATTCAATATCTCAGAACCTTGTGCTGTGATCTGTGGTGCCACTATGTCTGCATGTAGCCAGAGAGCAACAAAAGAAGCCAGCTGGCTGGTAACTGCACAAGAGTTCACACCCCTGTGATAATTGCAGGAATTTGTGCTGGGGACATAGGGTCTATGCCTTTTACCCCCTTTTGAGAGTGTTTCAAAGGCCTATTGGCTTGAGCTAATTAAAAAAAACATTGGGTTGCACTGTCCAATGAAGTGCATGTGCTGGATAGATAATGATGTGATGTCCCATTGATTGAGGTGTACGGTATTTAACTTCCATTTTGGCCTGGGGGGAATGCCAAGGGTGGTGGCTGAGTTTGGAGCAAGTATTTTTGGGCCAGACTGTATCTGATAGAGAACTCCATCAGATATCAAAATGATATCAATTAGATATCATTTTCCCATATCTCACACAAGTCTTATCTTCCTGCTCTAAGCCAGAGAAACCAAGGAAAGACCTGAACATGGGCTGCCCCGAAGCACAAACATGTTCCTCATCATAGAAATGGAGAGAGAGACAGACTC
Source organism: Dendrobates tinctorius (assembly GCF_039654945.1). Taxonomy (NCBI): domain Eukaryota; kingdom Metazoa; phylum Chordata; class Amphibia; order Anura; family Dendrobatidae; genus Dendrobates; species Dendrobates tinctorius. Next base: position 14,813,103 of record NW_027361743.1, on the reverse strand, counting down.
TTTATGCTTTGGCGTGGCCTGTAGGAACGGATGGTGGAGATCAGGGATTTGTAATTCTATGAAACTGGTAATAGCACTGTGATCAGAAGCTGAGAGGGAGGCTAGTTGCAATATATAAATTGATGGGCAGGAAAGAGCTGACTGGAATTGGAATGTTAGGATTTAACTCCTCTCCTGAAATGTAACTACTGAGAATATTTGACCAGGCTCTGGATACATGCTGTACACTAAGTAAGATAAAAGCTCTCACAGAAGGAGAATAACAGCAGATAAGAAAAAACAGCAGATAAGAAAAAGCAAGCCAATTGCAAACTTGCTTATTTTCATGTTGTCTATCTAACTATACCAATTTAATAACATGAGAATACCTCTTCAAAAAGTTAAATTTCTCATACTGAAAAATAAATACATCATTTGACATGGTGGCAAAACCCTCGAAGGCTGTAATTCGCAACATAAAGTCACATATAGAACAAGCATCTCCAGATAGGATATCAGAAACTCCTGCTCTGTTTTCACAGCTAGCTGGTTTGCACATTATCTCAGACTATGTCTAGCAAAGAGAAAAAGAAGGGATGGACACATCTGTATTTCATTTCAATGGTAGCCATGAAATACTGCAAAGATCTAAGCAGATAGGGCTACTCTCTCCGTGAAAAATGAGCTGTTTGTCGGGCATGAGCTTAAAGTGCAGAGATTGGAATTCAGGTAAAAAGCCTTCTCCCCTTGCAAAATAAGATGTGGAAGACAACAATCAGTAACAGTGCAATATATTTTCCTAGGGTTTCCTCCCTTAACGTTCCAATGCGCCAAAGGGTTAAATGCTCAGACCTTTGACTAAAACATCGAAATAACACTTCTATTAAAAATAATGGTGCCACATTCATTTCTCCTCAATTTGTTTAATTCCTCAGGGGAAGGAATCAAAGTCTTCCCATTGCTTTCTACAATATGCATATTCAGACGGCCATATGATAGCATCAGCGCGTCTCTCCGGATCCGTTCCCTTTGAAGTGCCTTAAACTGCTTGTTTAGAATGGCTTCCAGACATTTGAACAGTGAACCTGTTCCGAACAGATTATCACCTGCTGGCAAATTGGACAAACAGCAATTCAATCATGAGATATTTTCAGATGGTTTCCACAATCATCCTTGCCCCATTAAATCAATACTCGACTCTAAGTACAATATGTAGCGGGGATGGGGGCAAAAAACACTTTTTCTATGAGCTCAAGCTCGGTGTTTTCTCTCTTACTTCAGAATGTAATTGTCCTGTGTATTGATGTTGAAGGTCATGGGGAGCGAGAGTCTGCATTTTACGCTTTGTGTTTTCTTCTCCTTTGATTCGCACATAAAGACGGCGGAGATTACAACATAAGTGATTTTCGCGGTGTTTTAATTTCATAGGAACGCATCATTTAGCTCAAACACCATCTTCCTTTACGTGATCCTGCAAACGTCACCTTCTACAAGCTGATACTTTCCCTGCTTAGTCATCTTTGATTATGTTAGTGCAAAGGTGCACAACCTACTGCTGGAGGGGCCACACGCCCGGCATGTTATCCAGTGTGACCCCCAACCATCTGACACACAATTTCAGGGCTGTATGTGGCTTTTCACATGTATTTTTTTACGTGAGAAAGGAAAAGGGGGGATGCATAGCAAGGGTCAGTACTTATAACCCTGTGTAGCCATTTCTGCCTCCTTCATATTTTAAGAAAATAAGGTCCCAAGATCCTCGTTTCGGCATCGTTCTGTCCTGATGAAGAGGTTGTACTGAACCTGAAACGTGTCTATGTGCACATTTTGAATAAAGATCCTTCAGTATATATCTCATCTATCTATAGCAGTGAGCCCGTCATATTTGTCCTGTCTTTGGATGCTTCCACAACTTCAGTGCACTAAGTATTACTTAGCAGATTTTTGTTCCCTCATCTGAGAGCAACATGATTTAGATAAAGAGACCCTGAGTCCAACAATGTGTCAATTGGTTTACTGGGTGCAGCTGTTCTGACACAATTAGCATTTTTAGATGCAGAATGCAGCAGAGCTGAGAAAGATAACCCCGCCCTCACCAGCTAGTCACAGCAATGATAATGTCCTAGTGACAAAACCTTGATTGTAAGTAAGCAATAGCACACAGCTTGACATTTGACACATAGTTGGATTCTGTAATTTAACCCCTACCTCATGCTGTCCTCAGATTACATAGCAAAAATCTGCTCACAGATTCCCTTTAAGGCTTAGATTGCTCATTCAGGACAGAGAGCATATACACACATGAGTAGAGATGAGCAAAAATGTTCGGAAAACATTCGCCAATATCAAATTCGGCACAAACGCAGCACATTCAGATTCGTTTTCACTTTCACAAGCATTTTTACTCAAAGCTGGCAAAAGTCGGTCACAGTTCTCATTGCATTTCCACCAATGCTTTAGTTATTACTTTGGCAAGGATAATGGTGCTGTATGATGAGCAGGTGGGAGGAGGGATGTGTTTGATGAGGGAAGGGGTGTAAAGAGGTTAAAGGGAATCTGTCACCGCATTTTCGGCCTATGAGATGCGGCCACCGCCATCAGGCGCTTATCTACAGCATTCTGTAATGCTGTAGATAAGCCCCCAATTTAACCTGAAAGATAAGAAAAACGAGTTATATTATACTCACCCTGGTCTGGTCCGATGGGTGTCACGGTCTGATCCGGCGCCAGACCTCTCTGACCTCTCCCCAGCACCTGCTCACTGCAGGGCAGAGGAAGTACGCCTGTGCAGGAGCCGTGGCAGAAGTAAGAAGAAGGACGTCATCTCTGGAAGATAGGAGGCGCAGGACCGCGACACCCATCGGACCCACCCCCGGTGAGTAAAATAAAACTCGTTTTTCTTCTCTTTCAGGTTACATCGGGGGCTTATCTACAGCATTGCAGAATACTGTAGATAAGCCCCTGATGGCGGTGGCCGCAGCTCATAGGCCGAAAATGGGGTGACAGATTCCCTTTAAAGGAGTGCCTGAAGAAATTACAGGAGAGGCGTGCGCTTTTTTTTCCACTTAACTTTATGTGTGTTGATTCGTCAATAAATTAGAGCGCAGAAACCATCCACAACTTCATGACACAATGTCTTCTGTGATTGGTTGCCGAAGTCACATGTCCCTGTCCATATAAAAAGCGGACATCTTGTTTTGCTTGCGCTATTTGATCAATGTCCCAGTGCAGAGAGGTCGCTGCTGTGCTAGAGCTGGTGCTGAAAGTGAACCTATCCTGTGTGAAATTGATCTTCCAGCATTGAAGTAGATTGTGGAAAAACTGTGTCAGTCTCCGGAAGCCTCATTAGCTCCTAAAAATCATTTGTGCTAAAACTGTGTTTCAGTGGCAAATCAGAAGGACAGAGTTCCAAATTATTAGGCATAACAGTATTGTTCAGGCACACTATCTAAGAAAATAAATAGTGATTGCTCATTTAGTGACAGGTGACTGACAGCTGTTGGCCTAAGGTTGTGAAACAGCAGGTTACAAGATGGGAAGGTTACTTACAACATGAGTGGGAAAAAGAGAGGTTGTGGTGGTGGTAGTGGAAAAAGGCATGGTGTACAACGTGTACGTGTGATGGGTGTTAATGTGAATGAAAGCTCAACTGAACAAACACCGTCTCATCCTATACAAAGACCACTTGCAAAATGTTACTGGACAGTCTACTCAACTCCCGTTCTTTGGCAGCCACACAACAGTATGTCTTGTAGACGAGGCCCAGAAAGAGCACATGCTCAAGTGGATGGTAAGCGCTGCATCAAGTGGCCGTTCCTCCTGTTCCTCCACCTTAACATCACACACAGTACAATCCTCAGAGGTGAAACCCCAATCACCCATCCCCCCCAGAGTCAAAAATTTCAAAATGATGAACTGACTATGGGTAACCTCAGATGGGCTATTCTGAAGAACTATTCGCACATTGTATTCCATGGGCATCAGAAGTGTGCTTCGAAGAATCACAGAATTCGGAGGAGGAAAGCATCTGTAGGGTCCGAGCAAAATCCAGACCTCGTCACCAGACGTTAAGGGTGAAGGTGATCCTGATGAGACTCAGATACCAGAGGTGCATGCGGACTGTACTGTGGTGTCAGGACAGGAAGAGGAGGAGGATGACTCTCAGGGAAAAGAGTGTGAAAAAAGAGAAGATGATGATGGGGTTGTAGATCCCACTTGGTGTGCATCCAGAGGTATGCAGCTGAGTAGCTCCGCAGAGGAGGTGGAGGAGGAGGAAGATGAGGAGGTTACAATGTAGCTTCCCACACAGACACGAAGTGATGCAACCATGACAACCACAGCATCCTCAGACCCAACTCTGCCTGTGGCCAGCACCGATCATGAGTGTGCAGGTCGCAGGGGCGGCAAGGGTTGCCAACCTGGGCATTTTTTGAGACCGCAAAGCATGATCCAATACACGTTAGCTGTCAAATTTGCAAGAAAACTCAGCAGAGGCAAAAATTGCAATAATTCGACAACTACATGCATGAACCAGCACATACGCGATCAATATACCTTAGTGTGGGAATCTCACTGCACTAAAATGCGGATTAGCAGGCCTCGCCAACCACCAACCCTCCCATTCACCCCATCTACTGCTCCATCACTAATTCAAGTGTTGACACACAGGTCTACGGCCACAGAAACTCCAAAAGTTTATCCACCACAGTCGGCATAAGTGAGAGATGGTCAGTTGTTACGTAAGTAGACATGACTGCTGCTTTTGAGCACATCTTTCTCAATCCACCATAACATCTCTGCCTGCAGCTCACTCACAGTCCAGAAGTTTGTCCTGTTCTCCGTACTCCCCCTTCTCTCAGCACAACAGCCAGCTCTTGCTCCCCCAGTTGTGGTCACGTAAAATAATGTTTCCTCCTAGACATGGCAAAGCTAAGAGCTTGAACTCCACCATCTCCAATCTGTTGGCCACGGAAATGCTGCTTTTCCCCCTGGTGGATACAGACGGTTTCCGAAAGCTGACGGCTGTCACTGTCCCCCAGTACCAGTTGCCCAGTTGCCATTATTTCTCAAAGAAAGCTGTCCCTGCGCTACACCAGCATGTTGCCGACATCTCCCATTCCCTGAAAAAATCTATGTCTGCCAGGGTACATTTCACCACTGACACCAGGAAGAGCAAACATGGGCAGGGGCATTATATCTCACTCACCGGGTACTGGGTAACTCTGGTGGTTATGGTGGCAGGCGGTCAAAGGGCTGCTCCACAAGTCTTTGAATCCCCAAGACTTGCGGGACAAACCCCTGTATCAAACAGTTCCTCCACTGCTTCTGCCTCCTCCATCTCCTCTAGGGCCCCTTCCTGTGCCCTCAACCTCTCCATTAATTAGACACGCATTCCAACAGTGCAGATAAATTCTCCCCCACCTTCATACTGCACAGCCATGACAATGTTTAAATTAATATGCCTTGGAAATCACAGTGACAGAGCTCAAGAGTTGTGGACAGCTGTCAGGGAGAGTTAGAGCAATGGCTGTCTCCACTAAACCTGTAGCCAGAGAAGATCGTGTGTGATAACAGTGCAAACCTGGTGGTGGCCCTATGCTGTGGCAACCTCATGCACATGCCTTGCATGGCTCACATTCTCAACCTGTTGATACGTCAATTTCTCTGCCATTATCCCAGCCTGGATGTGCTGCTGCAGAAAGCATGGTCACTGTTTGCTCACTTCCGCTGATCTCACCCAGCAGGTCATCGACTTGCATCACTGCAGAGGTCTTTCGGCCTACCGATTAACCGTTTGATTAGTGATGTTCTCACTAATGTAGTGTTCTTTAACTCCATATCAGCATGGGTTTATGAGGAATCGCTCCTGTCAAACCAGTCTAATCAGTTTTTATTAAGAGGTAAGCTATAGACTGAACCAAAGTGAGTCATTGGATGTGGTATATCTTGATTTTTCCAAAGCGTTTGATACCGTGCCACACAAGAGGCTGGTACACAATGAGAATGCTGGGTCTGGGGGAAAATGTGTGTAACTGGGTAAGTAACTGGCTTAGTGATAGAAAGCAGAGGGTGGTTATAAATGGTATATTCTCTAACTGGGTCGCTGTGACCAGTGGGGTACCGCAGGGGTCGGTGTTGGGACCTTTTCTCTTCAACATATTTATTAACGATCTGGTAGAAGGTTTGCACAGTAAAATATCAATATTTGCAGATGATACAAAACTAAGCAGTCAATACAAGAGAAGATAGTATTCTGCTACAGATGGATCTGGATAAGTTGGGAACTTGGGCCGAAAGGTGGCAGATGCAGTTTAACAATGATAAATGTAAGGTTATACACATGGGAAGAAGGAATCAATATCACCATTACACACTGAATGGTAAACCACTGTGTAAATCTGACGTGGAGAAGGACTTGGGGATCCTAGTTAATAATAAACTTACCTGGAGCAGCCAGTGCCAGGCAGCGGCTGCCAACGCAAACAGGATCATGGGGTGCATTAAAAGAGGTCTGGATACACATGATGAGAGCATTAAACTGCCTCTGTACAAATCTCTGGTTGGACCGCACATGGAGTACTGTGTACGGTTTTGGGCACCGGTGCTCAGGAAGGATATAATGGAACTAGAGCGGGTACAAAGGAGGGCAACAAAATTAATAAAGGGGATGGGGGAACTACAATACCCAGAGAGATTAGCAAAATTCGGATTATTTAGTCTAGAAAAAAGATGACAGAGGGGCGATCTAATAACCATGTATAAGTATATAAGGAGACAATACAAATATCTCTCCGAGGATCTGTTTATACCAAGGAAGGTGACGGTCACAAGGGGGAATTCTCAGCGTCTGGAGTAGAAAAGGTTATTCCACCAACATAGAAGAGGATTCTTTACAGTTAGGGCAGTGAGAATTTGGAATTCCCTGCCCGAGGAGGTGGTGCTGGCAAACTCAGTCGAAGGGTTCAAGAGAGGCCTGGATGTCTTCCTGGAGTGTAACAATATTGTATCTTACAGTTATTGTTAGGTTCTTTAGAAGGATGTAGATCTGGGGATTTATTCTGACAAAATTTTATAGGCTGAACTGGATGGACTAATGTCTTTTTTCGGCCTTACTAACTATGTTACTATGTTACTATGTAGATGTGGTAGCAGTGATGAGCCCTGGTGCAGTATGTCCTTTTGCATTGCCTTGGCCAATGCAGTTCGGACGTGTCGCAAATCAGGCTTGCGATGTAGGCACAGATTAAGGGCCGCTGCACCCTTCTGCACAGTTTTGAACTGGCTACTAAGATGAATAGCGCTGACGATGCCGTCATCAGCATCACTATTCCGGTCATCTGCATGCTGGAACACATAATAGTCTACATAAGGAGGTGATGGTTCCAGAGGAAGAGATGGAAGCAGAGGTGGATGCGGCATGGATAACAATATCTCAAATTTCCAGAATGTCGTTGTGCAGGCGGTTGCCATGGGAGGGTGACTTACAGCGATCAACGGGGGCTCATGGTACCAGACAAACTGTTAGTGAAGATGCAGTAGCCGAGGAACAAATTGAGGAGGATGAGGTGATGGACGCGCAACAGCAGGAGATGAAGAGGATAATGATACGCTCTCTGTTTTCCTTGGTTGACAGGAGGGGATGGAGGAAGCAAACTTGAGTGTTACCTCACCACCAACACATCATGGATTTGGACGTCTTGGAAGCGCCCGACACATGATCTTCAACACAATGCCAAAAAGGGTAAGAAATAGTGCTGACTACTGGGTTGCCACTCTGAAACAAGAGGAAATTTAGCCAGATGCTTCCCCCCGTGGAAAGGGATGTGCACATGCTGGAGTATCGAAATACGCTTGTAGATAATCTTAAGAGTGGTTTTCTTCAAGATAGCAGTGAGGCACACAGTGTGCATCCCAGTTGTAGATGTCCAACCCCGGGAATGTCAAGGCGTCATTGGCAAAATATTAACAGCAGCAGTAGCAGTGTAAGTAGTATAAGCAATTTCTGTGAGTCGTTTAACAAATTTTTTAGACCCATCCATGCACCAGCAGAACAGAGTACAAGTCTGACATGTTGTGAACAACTGGAGAGGATGGTTCAGGAGTATCTGGAACTCGATATCAATGCCATCAGGGGGGTTTTAGAACCGCTTACATTTTGGTCTTCAAAAATGGATGAGTGGCCTGAGCTCACCTCACACGCCTTGGAGGTTTTGTCATGTCCGGCAGCCAGCGTTCTCTCAGAACATGTATTCAGCAGTGCTGGTGGTGTCCTGATGGATAATCACATCCGGCTGTCCCCTCAAAGTGTAGAACACCTAACTTTCATTAAAATGAACAAGTCATGGATCTCAGATGACTTTTGCGCTCTAGTCGCAGATTGGGCAGGCTAGGCGATGTTGGTTTTATTGTCATGTATTGATCTCGCATTATTGCATTCTGTGCCATCTTTGTGGTGGCTTCTGTGCCTGCTGTTGCTACTGCTGCTGATGTTACAAACAATTTTTTTGAAATGTGGAGACTCCAAGTTGGGTCTATGGTGGAAGGTGTGTCAGATGCCTATTATACTGTTTCTACTCTGTGAATTGATGCCACTTTCATGCTGTGTGACAATTATTTTTTGAAATGTGGAGACTCCATTTTCGCTCTCCATCTGGTGGGTTGCCTGTGTAAGTAAGTCTCCCAGACAGGCAGGCCTGCACTTACTTTCAGTTAACTACCTGTGTTACTTTCCTTAAATTTTCTACCAATAGTAGTCTATAAAACTGATATTTGTGCCATCTGAGTGTCGCTGGAATATAAAAAAAAATATTGGAGGTGTTGCATGAGATGTGAGATCTCCCAGCTAAGAAGGCTTACACTGCACCCTTAACCACCAGGTCCTCACTAAAACTTCAATTCCAAGCTGTAAATGCTGGGCCAGAGCCCATGCATCGCCCATGGTTGACTGCTGCTGTGCCATTTGCAAATTTCTACTGTGAGTCAATTGATGCCTCTTTTCCTGGTGTCTGCTCCTAATTTTAGCTGTTTGAGAAGTTTTTTGTCACCCCTTAAGGTGTTGTCTATGCATTTGGTTTTGCCTCCCATTATATCTAATGGGGTTCGGGTACGTTCATTGAACTGTTTGGCGAATGGAGGTCTGTACCGAACCTTGACAGGTTCACTCATCTCTATTTAACAGGTAGAAATGCAAGATTTTACACTTGGACAAAAAAAATGAAAATTACATCTACAGAATGGGAGGACTAGAGCTAAGCAATAGTGATGAGCGAGTATACTCGTTGCTCGGGTTTTTCCGAGCATGCTCGGGTGTCCTCCAAGTATTTTGGCGTGCTCGGAGATTTAGTTTTCGTCGTCTTATCTGCATGATTTGCAACTGCTAGACAGCTTGAATACATGTGTGGAATGCCTGTTTGTTAGGGAATTCCCAAATGTATTCAGCCTGTCTACAAGCCTCAAATCATGCAGATGAGACGATGAAAACTAAATCTCCGAGCATGCCAAATACTTGTTGGAAACCTGAGCATGCTCGTGAAAACCCGAGCAACAAGTTTACTCGCTCATCACTAATAAGCAACAGCATGTGTGAAAAATACGTGGCTATACGAATAGATCACAGACTGCACATGATTCAACAGTGTGATGCAGCAGCACAAAAAGGCAAACACAGTTCTAGGATGTATTAATATAGAGACTAGATCACGTGAATATGAATAATTATCCCCCTCTACTTGTCTTTGGTCAGGCCCCATCTGGAATACTGTGTCCAGTTCTCGGCACCACACTGTAAAAAAGACATTGAAAAACTGGAGCAAGGTCAGAGAAGATCTTGGAAAAAGAAAAAAGGTCCAGCTTTGCAAATTCAAGTCCAATTTATTGTTAAAAACAAGTCCAAAACAGAGCAAAAAATAGTGTGATCACATGAGTAACAAGTAGTAGATTATGCATTTCGAACAATAGCTTGTTCTTTCTCTGTTTTTGAGAAAGAACAAGCTATTGTTCGAAACGCGTAATCTACTACTTGTTACTCATGTGAACACACTATTTTTTGCTCTGTTTTGGACTTGTTTTTAACAATAAATTGGACTTGAATTTGCAAAGCTGGACCTTTTTTCTTTTTCCTTGGTTACTGCGTGAAGACTGCACGTGGTCCGGGCTATCCACTACACAAGCCTTCAGGTGAGCTGGCTTCTTTTTCTCTTTCAGAGAAGATCTACCAGGATGGTGAGTGGACCACAAAGTATGTACTAGAAAGAACAATTAAAGGATCTGGGCATATTTAGCTTGCAAAAAAGAAGGCTAAGAGAAGACATTAATTGCTGTCTACAAATATCTGAAGGGATATCGCAGTGTAGAGGGATCATCGTTATTCTCATTTGCACGTGGAAACACAAGAAGCAATAGAATGAAACTAAAAGGGAGAAGATACAGATTAGATATTAGAAAAAACTTTTTGACAGTGAGGGTGATAAATGAGTGGAACAGGATGCCACGAGAAGTGGTGAGTTCTCCTTCAATTGAAGTCTTCAAACAGAGACTGGACAGACATCTGTCTGAGATGGTTTCGTGAACCCTGCATTGATCATGGGGTTGGATCCGGTGACCCTGGAGGTCCCTTCCAACTCTAACATTCTATGATTCTATGATATACAGGGATCTCTCTACTGTAGTGTCAGCTCTAATGTACATAGACCTCTCTCCTGTAGAGTGTCAGCTCTTATGTGCAGGGTCCTTTCTCCTGTAGAGTGTCAGATCTTATGTGCAGGGTCCTCTCTCCTGTAGAGTGTCACCTCTTATATGCAAGGACCTCTCTCCTGTAGAGTGTCAGCTCTTATGTGCAAGGTCCTCTTTCCTGTAGAGTGTCAGCTCTTATGTGCAGGGTCCTCTCTCCTGTAGAGTGTCACCTCTTATATGCAAGGACCTCTCTCCTGTAGAGTGTCACCTCTTATATGCAAGGTCCTCTTTCCTGTAGAGTGTCAGCTCTTATGTGCAGGGTCCTCTCTCCTGTAGAGTGTCAGCTCTTATGTGCAGGGTCCTCTCTCCTGTAGAGTGTCAGTTCTTAGGGTACGGTTACACTTAGCGATGCACCAGCGATCCCGACAACGATATGGATCGCTGGTGCATCGCTAAGTGGTTGCTAGTGAGCTGCCACACAGGCAGATCTTACCAGCGACATAGCAGGGGTCGCTACTTACCTGTCAGACGAGGCGATCCTGCGTCCTCTCGCCCGCGTCCACGCGTCGATCGTCGGCACCACAGGAAGCCCAGCAGGAAGCGCCCGACAAGAAATGGTCCAGGACGTTCTCGCGCGACCAGCGATGAGCAGAGGGGGAGCCGGTCAGAGGTAAGTATCAGACATAGCGATATCGCTAGCAATATCGCTGCTACGTCACAAAATCGGTGACGTTACAGCGATATTGCTAGCGATATCGCTATGTGTAACGGGGGCTTAAGGTGCAGGCTCCTCTGTTCTTGTGATTATTTGTTTGTTACGTCCTTGTACGTCTCTGTATAATACTTGGCAGTGTGCAAATAAAGACTGCGATGACATATTCTGTATCTTACGTATATACAATCATGTCTGAACTTTCTTTTTCTTGGAGTAAACATGACACTTTTTACTATAAACATTAATATGAGGATCGTCAGTGCTGATCTTCCACGCCGGGAAGACATAACACCTTGTTCAGAAGTTCACTACATACCAAGGACGTTCGCCGTACACTGCAGAATCCCTGAGACATCCTCCGCATCCTCATTTCCAGAGAGACCGGCGTACGTGCATTTCGCCGAAGCGTTGTGTAAATTCTTCTCCGCATCGCGACATCTTGAAAAGAAATGATGAAACGTAAGAACGATAACCTGAGAGTTTCCTGCCGCATAACCTCCTGGATGCCTTTTCCCTCATTAAATTGTTAGCAAATCCCTAATTAACACATAGCATTCAGGCAAATCATTTCACACTTGGCGCTGCTGTGTATCACCAGGAGGATTATCAGTTTGCATCACTGGTGCTAATTTACTGGATCATTAGGAGGCTGCATATTTTAAAGCGCAGAAACATGTGTGAGTAACAGCTTCACCCCGGGAAACAGAAAACTATTCACTTAACCGATTCTTTGATATTATGTGTCTACTGTGGGTCCTCGATACGGTGAGCTCTTAATGGGAATTCCACGGATTTCACTCATTGGAGAGCGAGCAACTTGGAGATTTCTGCATTATTATTCCCTATCTAAAATATTATTCATGCATGCACGTTCATTTTGTGTCTGCAAATCCAATAAAGAAAATATATATATTTTATCTCTCTGATGGTTCGCTTTTCATTGTTGATGTTCTGTGTCTGGATTTTGCATTTTTTTACCATCCATAAGTGAGACACGTCTCTTTTGTCCTTTATGTAGATGATTGGCTCCCAAAAAGAACAAATGTGTGAATGACCCTATAGAATAAAGTGCCTGTGTGCTTTTTTAGACTACTACTTTCTGTCCTTTCAAGGAGAGTTTTCAGCACTTTCATTATCAGCACAGACAGGTTTACATTGATAGATAACACCTCTATGCAGAGAAAATGCAGGGTCCACTATTCACAATAGGTCGTGTCACAATTTCCCCTTCTACACCCACCCTCCTTTATAATGGCCTTTGCTTAAAGAAGCCCTCCTCCTCCTTCCATGAATGTTTTTATCCTCCTAATATATTGCAGTCATCATATTATACAGCACTATTTTCTTACAATTGCTCATTTTGCTCTTCTACCCAGATAATTCTTCTCTTTTCCATTAAGTCTATAACATTGTGGGATTAATAACTGACCAGATGAATCCTTATAAGCTCTATGTAGAAACAGGAGGTCAATTTTCCCTGTGTGTCATGAATCACTGCAAAAGTCAACGGCAGAGGGGAGTAGAGAGAAGCTGTGTGATACTTGTGGGATTCCTAGCGTGAAACCGCAGGACCGCGACAACGAACCTCCCTCGGGTGAGCTGGCCTGGTGGACCACCTCCTATACAGTGAGCATCAGGGGAAGGCCCAGAATATCACCGAGGAAGCTGATACCCAGGGACAGGCGGTAGGAGACTCAAGGGGGAAACAGATTGGAAGACAGGTAGCAGCAACCAGCGACCACAGGGGAGACTGCTGTAGATCCGGAGGAGTGAGACTGAGGAGGAACACTCAGGAAGGACTGGCAACACAGGAGGAGACAGGTACAGGCTGGGATGAACGGGGGCTAGGAGAGAACACAGAGAGATCACAAGGAGGGATCAGGAGGTAAGGTGGCGCAGGGCGCAAGGTAGGGTGCAAGACAGGGCAGGCAGGCAGGAGGACGCAGGGAAGCATGGGGCCTGAATCAAGCGTGGGGCACATTTGATAGGCACCGAGTGGGGGGGAGGCTACCTGATATAGGGTGCGCGCTGCAGGACTTCCGTGTCAGGGTCCTCCCGGGACATAGAGTGGAGGGACGGAGTGGCAGCAGTCAGGCTGGAGGAAGTGAGCATGCGCCGCCGAGTCTAGGATGTGAGGTGCGCATGCACACCCGAAGGGACCCAGAAGCCGGCCGCGGGACCGGAAGTGAGGAGGGCAGGTGACACGCGCTCACTCCGGGAGCGCGCCAGAACGGGTGAGTATGCCGGGGCACGACGGGGAGTGATGCAGCAGCCGTGAGGGGAGGTCCGAGAGACGTGACAAGCAGGGTCAAGCGTCGAAGAGGTGAATGATAAATGCAGGGACAAGGGACTTTCTTTTTCCACATAGAGCAGGTAAAAGAGAAGAATTATCTGGGTAGAAAGACAAAATGAGCAATTGAAAGTGCCAGTGCTGTATACTATAATAACTGCAATATATTAAGGGGTGTGAGAATCATGTGGGAATAGTGGATGAGGGCAGGTATATCTCGCCCAGATACCTTTCCTATGTGGCCTAGTCTGGTCAGTATCGCACCTGGTTACTAATGAATAATGGGAGGCGGATATAAAAGGATGCCAGGTGGTTGTGTGAGTGTCTCAGCCTGGGAACCCAGAGAGCCTGTCTGTGTGAGAGACACACGTGAGTGAAAGCAGTGCCCACTGCAACTGTGGTTTGGCTGGACGGGAGAAGCCCGCCAGTTGGTAGTTAGGTTGTACTTTGTTTAGTTAGTGCCAGACAGGCAAGGATTTGTTTTATGTTTTATTTCTCTATGCATTGCTTTCACCGTTAATAAACCTGACCCAGTGTCAGTTATACCCGAATCCCAGCTCTGCGCCTGAGTTTCATGCTGAACGCACGTGACCTTTGACCCCAGCAAAGGCGATCCCGGAGTGTTTTATCACATTGTGGTGGAGAACGTGGGCATCACGTTGCAAGCATCAGCATGGAGGACGTGGTGAAAGCGCTGGTACAGTCCACCGCCGTCCAGCAAGAAGCTAATCGGGTGATGATGGCCCAGCTGAAGGAGTTGGTGGACATGACAGCTACCGATCGTTCGCTTCTCCAGCAGGTGGCGCAGCGCCTGGCAAGCCTACATGAGGTTAACCTGGAAGTCGAGTCGAGAGTGATTCACGTGAGTCGGTACTGGCAGAAGATGACGACCGAAGATGACGTCGAGGCATACCTGACCACATTTGAACGGACGGCAGTGCGAGAAAAATGGCCGAAGGCACGATGGGCCGGCCTGATTGCCCCTTTTCTTTCCGGTGAGGCCCAAAAGGCTTATTATGACTTAGAGCCTGAAGCTGTGCAGGACTTTGACAAACTGAAAGCTGAGATCTTGGCCCGGCTGGGAGTGACGACCGCTGTCCGTGCACAGAGAGTGCATCAATGGACTTATCAGCCGGATAAACCACCGCGGTCACAGATGTTCGACCTGATCCACGTGACGAAGAAGTGGCTACAACCCGAGGTGCTGACAGCGCCAGAGATAATCCAGAGAGTCATCATGGACAAGTACCTGAGAGCTCTACCGCCAGCCCTGAGGAAGTGGGTAAGCCATGGAAATCCTACGACGGCAGATCAACTGGTGGATCTGGTTGAACGTTAGTCCGTGGCAGAAGGACTCCGAGACGATGCTACCCCACCTCGTTCTTCATCGTCTCCACGTGGAACCGGTAAGACTGTTCCAGGGAGTAGGGGAGATGGAAAAATCCCTAAGACAGTGGGGGAGGAAAACGGGACTGCCCGCACTGTGAGGCCGAGAGTAACGAACTATGGTCTAAGCAAGGGGCCCGTTAGGTGTTTACGCTGCCAAGAGATGGGACACATTGTTGCGAACTGTCCGCTCACTACTGAACCCATGCAGTGCGACGTCACAGACTCTAAAAACCACATGTCTATGGTTGCACGGGTAGTGAGTGTGAATGCTGGTCAAAAGGAGGTGGAAAAACACTTGTGTGATTTAACTGTTGATGGAAAAACTGTGGTGGCATTGTTAGACTCGGGAAGTGTGGTGACTCTGGTGAAGGCCAGTCTAGTGTCAGCCCCAACTGGACCATCAGACAAATTTTCTGTAACGTGTGTGCATGGAGACACCTGTTCGTACCTCACCATGGTCATATGCATTACTACTTCCTATGGGTCTGTGCAACATAAAGTGGGACTCGTCCCGGCGTTATTGCATGATGTTATCCTGGGCCGGGATTTTCCCCACTTCTGGCAATTGTGGGAGAATCAGTTGATACCCCAGGGTAATAGTGTACATGATTCTTCTCCCAGGGCGTGTGTGGGTCCCGAACCCCTGGAAGAGGTCTCCCCGGAAGACTCGGGGGAAGAGTCTGCTGGAAATGACCTGCAGTTCCCGTTTTCAGTCATGGCGGGTGATACGGAGGAGACCGGGGAAGAGGAGGAGGCCGACAGCCGTCCACCTCCCCGTTTGCCGGATTTAGAAGTTCAGAAAGATGACTTCCAAAGCGAGCAAATAAAGGATCCTACCCTTTCTCAGGCTAGGACAAATGTAAAAGTGATAAATGGGGTACCCGTAGAACCTGGCTCTAGGCTGGCATATCCTTACATGGTTCTGGAGAATGATTTACTCTATCAGATAGAGAAAATGGGGGAAGACACGGTGCAACTATTAGTCGTGCCAAAACCCTACCGGCGGCAGGTGCTGGACCTGGCCCACGGACATGTGATGTGAGGTTCGCCTGGGAGTCCAGAAAACCACCGAAAGGATATTACACTGTTTTGTTTGGCAAGGCATGCATCACGATATTCGTGTATATTGTGAGTCTTGTCCTGACTGCCAAGCCTCTGCACTTAAGCCCCGGTTCTGTAGCCCTTTGGTACCCCTACCTATTATTGAAGTCCCTTTTGAGAGGATTGGGATGGATTTAGTTGGGCCCCTTCCACGGTCTGCACGTGGACACCAACATATCCTGGTCATCTTGGATTATGCCACTCATTACCCGGAGGCCATCCCTTTGCGTAACACGGCCACCAAGACGATTGCCAAGGAACTGGTGCATGTGTTTAGTCGGGTCGGTATACCAAAACAGATACTCACCGACCAGGGGACCCCCTTTATGTCCAGGGTAATGAAGGAGCTATGCCGATTGTTACAAATCGAACCGTTACGCACATCCGTGTATCACCCTCAAACAGACGGGTTGGTCGAACGGTTCAATAAAACTCTGAAGCAGATCCTGAGAAAGGTGATAGACAAGGATGGGAAGAACTGGGACTATTTACTTCCGTATTTGCTTTTTGCCATCAGGGAAGTACCCCAGTCTTCCACAGGATTCTCGCCTTTCGAGTTATTGTACGCCCGACGTCCTCGCGGACTGTTAGACGTTGCAAAAGAAACCTGGGAGGGTCAGGTCACTCCATTTAAAACGGTGATAGATCACGTCACACAAATACAGGGCCGTATTGCGGCTCTTATGCCTATCGTCAAAGAACACACGATGCAGGCTCAAGGAGCCCAAAAAAGAATCTATGATAGGGGCGCCAAGATCCGTACGTTTGCACCCGGAGATAGGGTGTTGATGCTGGTCCCCACGGTGGACAGTAAGTTCCTGGCAAAGTGGCAGGGCCCCTTTGAGGTTAAAGAAAGAGTTGGTGAAGTAAACTACAAAGTATACCAGGCAGGTAAATGGAAACCTGAACAGATTTATCATGTAAATCTGATAAAACCCTGGAAAGATCGGTCTGCCTTGTCAGCGGAGCTGGCCCGTCCCATCTGCTCGCATACCGTACCGGAGGTACGGGTTGCAGAGACTCTCTCGGAGCGGCAAAAGACTGAGGTCAGGCAGTTTCTACTTCATAACCAAAAGTTTTTCTCAGAAAAACCCGGGCAGACTACGCTAATGAAACATGACATCGTAACGGATCCCCTTTGTCACAGTTCACGTAAAACCCTACCGAATCCCGGAAGCGCGCCGTGAAGCCGTTTCCCGAGAAGTGAAGGCAATGTTAGAGTTAGGAGTCATTGAGGAATCGCACAGTGCTTGGTCCAGCCCGATTGTGCTAATTCCTAAACCGGACGGCACCATCCGGTTCTGCAATGACTTCAGGAAACTGAATGCGGTCTCAAAATTTGATGCCTACCCTATGCCCCGGGTCGACGAGTTAATAGATCGGTTAGGAAAAGCCCGGTATATTACAACCCTAGACCTAACAAAGGGGTATTGGCAGATCCCTCTGGCTGAGGCGGCCAGAGAAAAGACGGCATTTGCTATGTCGGAAGGTTTATTTCAGTATGTGTATATGCCGTTTGGACTGCACGGGGCACCGGCGACCTTCCAGAGACTGATGGATCGAGTCATGAGGCCACATAGGCGGTACTCTTCGGCCTATTTAGATGACATTGTCATTTACAGCTTGGACTGGGAGACTCATCTCCAGAAAGTACAAGCTGTGATTGACGACCTGTGGGAGGCAGGTCTAACTGCGAACCCCAAGAAATGTCACATCGGGCTAGAAGAAACCCGGTATTTGGGGTAATTGGGAGGGGTATTGTTAAACCCCAGCTTGATAAGATTCAGGCGGTTCAGGATTGGCCGCAACCTGTCAACAAGAAGCAGGTGCAAGCCTTTCTGGGGATCGCTGGCTATTATCGCCGGTTCATACCCAATTTTGCAGCCATCGCTACCCCCCTGACGGATCTTACAAAAGGGAAAGACTCCGTCATGATTAAATGGAGTTTAGCGGCTGAAGAAGCCTTCCATAGCCTAAAACGGGCACTTTGCTCTCAACCAGTACTGGTGACTCCGGACTTCTGCAGCGAGTTTGTGGTACAAACGGATGCCTCTGATACTGGTATCGGGGCCGTACTGTCACAAGTGAGGGACGGAGTGGAACACCCAGTCCTCTATCTCAGCAGGAAGCTGAACAAACATGAGCAAAAGTATGCAGTCATAGAAAAAGAGTGCCTAGCCATTTAGTGGGCTCTAGAGGCCCTCAAATATTACCTGGTGGGCCGAAAGTTCAGGCTGATCACTGATCATGCCCCTCTCAAGTGGATGCACTTGAACAAGGAACGGAATAGCCAGGTGACCCGGTGGTTCCTTGCCCTGCAGGCCTACACCTTTACGGTGGAGCACCGCCCACGGGTACAGATGGGGAATGCAGATGCCCTGTCCCGAGTGCACTGTTTGGCGGGTGTCATTGCTCGACCGGAGTGGTGTGAGCAGAGGGGGGGGATATGTGAGAATCATGTGGGAATAGTGGATGAGGGCAGGTATATCTCGCCCAGATACCTTTCCTATGTGGCCTAGTCTGATCAGTATCGCACCTGGTTACTAATAAATAATGGGAGGCGGATATAAAAGGATGCCAGGTGGTTGTGTGAGTGTCTCAGCCTGGGAACCCAGAGAGCCTGTCTGTGTGAGAGACACACGTGAGTGAAAGCAGTGCCCACTGCAACTGTGGTTTGGCTGGACGGGAGAAGCCCGCCAGTTGGTAGTTAGGTTATACCTTGTTTAGTTAGTGCCGGACAGGCAAGGATTTGTTTTATGTTTTATTTCTTTATGCATTGCTTTCACCGTTAATAAACCTGACCCAGTGTCAGTTATACCCGAATCCCAGCTCTGCGCCTGAGTTTCATGCTGAACGCATGTGACCTTTGACCCCAGCAAAGGCGATCCCGGAGTGTTTTATCACAGGGGATAAAAACTTTGATAGGAGGAGGAGGGCTTCTTTGAATGCAAAAGACAGATTGTGAGTTAGTCTACCGCTGCTAATGTGCACCTTGTAGATTGTGAGCCCTTCGCGGGCAGGGTCCTCTCTCCTCCTCTACCAGTCGTGACTTGTATTGTTTAAGGTTACTGTACTTGTTTTTTTTATTATATATATATATATATCTCCTCACATGTAAAGCGCCATGGAATAAATGGTGCTATAATAATAAATAATAATAATAATGTGTATTTCCTAACAATACAGAAAGTAAGAGAATTAATAGCTGCATTAGCCATTAGTGTGAAAATTGATTTTATTTTGAATAAAGTTAGTGATAATGTAATATTATTTTTTTTAAAAATAAATGGAACACAAAAACCTGATTTAAAAATAGGTGTTTGTCTGAAGACACATTCCCTTCAATGTTTGCCGGGACCTTTCTGCAGAGAATTCCAGCATAATTGATCTTTTAAATCCACTTTAATGTTGTGGACCTTCTCTGCAGCATGTGCACGGTATTTTGTAAATCCTCATTCATAATTCTGCTAATGTAAGACATTGGAGATTTTTTTTTCCCCACAAATCCAGGGGTAGAAATATTGCTGTATATACCACCCAGGAGAATGTACATTAAGGATTCCTACACATGGCAGTTCCATGTGCATTAAGCTATAAAGCAGAAAATGATACAAGACTTTTTGTCCACAGTCCTATAACAGGTTCTGAATTGTACAGACTTGTATCATTGACAGTGTATTGGACGAGACAGTACATCCAATGGGTGTCGCGGTCCGGTCTGGCGCCTCCCATCTTCTAGCGATGACGTCCTCCTCCTTACTTCTGCCGCAGCTCCTGCGCAGGCGTCCTTTTCTGCCCTATTGAGGGCAGAGTATAGTACTGCACAGGCTCCCGACCTCTCTGACCTTTCCCGACACCTGCACACTGCAGTACTCTGCTCTGCTCTCAATAGGGCAAATAAAGTACGCCTGTGCTGGAGCCGCGGCAGAAGTAATGAGGAGGATAGCATCGTATGACGATTGGAGGCTCCGGACCGGATCCCCGGGTGAGTATAATCTAAAGGTACTGTCACACTAAGCGATGCACCAGCGATCCCAACAACGATATGTGTGGCGCCCCTGAGGGTTCAGTCGCCACAGAGGTACTGCACCTCCTCCTGAGGTGTGGTACCCCACCATTCAGGTAAGGTGGAGACTCCTGACCACACTCCAACACCTGCATCCCACACAACATAATAGTGTAGCAAAGCACGTTTGGTGGCTCCCTGCTTGGAACACAAAGAGTGCTGGGATGTGGGTGGAGCTTAGTTTGCACAAAAGAGCGGGAGATTATTAGGACTAGGTCAGTCTGACTCAGTGAGTCTGTGAGAGAAGATCCCCTAAGTGGGATGGATTGAAGGAAGTGCTGCAGCAGACCTCAGTGACCTGGGTCTGCTGACACAGGAAAGAGATATTCAGAAAGCCTAATTCTCCATAAGAAAGATTGATTTGTACGGAACGTAAGGAGAAGAAATGAACTAAGGATTAGGGTTAGAGCAGAGCCCTTCCTCAAGTTCTAAGCGCATGGCCGGGGTCCGGTCCCCGAGGTTGTATGGATACTAATGGTCCTGCGACAGACACCGGAGGAATAGAAGTTGTCACCACTTTATTCCCACACAAGACTTGGGGGCACAACAGCAACGTGAGTGAGCCGGGACTTAGTAGCAAGGAGTCCCCGAAGCAGGCTACAGCTGTCTGCCGTACAAGTAGAGTTCAAAGAACATCTGAAAGGAGGAACTCCAGTGTAACTCAGTACTGTGAGTACTTCACTACGAGCGCTAAGGAGGGAGATGTTCAGAAAAGGCACATATGTTGGCGGAGTGGTGGAATGGAGTACTTCATCTTGCCTGGAGGTTGGCTGAGCCCCTGACCTGGAGGACACAGCACCGAGGTGGGCACCTGTATGCACAACAGACTGTGAGTAAAGCTTTGGAACTACATGCCCTGGTGTCCTCCACTTATTCTGCGCCAACATACTCAGCACTGTTACATCGCTGTGCCTGACACCGCACCATCTACGTCTCCTCCCTATCTCTGCACCTACACTGCCCTGGGACTACTGCCCTACCTGTGGAGGGCCACAACATCATTGCTGCACCACACCATCTCTCCTAGAGGATCTGCCTGCAGCGTCGGCTTAACATCTTCATTGCCGAACACCACAGGTGACGTCACGAATCATTCACTAATAAACTTTAACCATCATCCACACACTCAACATTCCCCTTTTTACAATGGACGCCCAGGGCCACGGACCGGGTCACCGCTGCTGTGACATCTCCCATTGAACTCCACGGGCCCGATACCGAGTACCCCGCTACCCTGGGAGGGCGACCGGTCCATATGGATTGCTGGTGCATCGCTAAGTGGTTGCTAGTGAGCTGCCACACAGGCAGATCTCACCAGCGACATAGCAGCGGTCGGGGGTCGTTACTTACCTGTCAGACGAGGCGATCCTGACGTCCTCCCGCCCACGTCCATGCGTCGCTCATCGACACCACAGGAAGCTGACGATGAGAAACGGTCCAGGCCGTTCTTGCGCGATCAGCGATAATCAGTGGGGGAGCCGGTCGGAGGTAAGTATCACACATAGCGATATCGCTTGCAATATTGCTGCTGCGTCACAAAACCAGTGACGTTATAGCGATATTGCTAGCGATATCACTTAGTGTGACGGGGCCTTTACTTGTTTTTCTTATCTTTCAGGTTACATCGGGGGCTTATCTACAGCATTACAGAATGCATTACAGAGTGCTGTAGATAAGCCCCTGATGGCGATGGCCGCATCTCATAGGCCAAAAATGAGGTGACAGATTCCCTTTAACTGGCTGCAATGTCCAAGCTTACAAGATAATAATGAGCGCTCCCTGTGGAGGCGATAGACTCATGACCTATGAAATAGGTAGATAGATAGATAGATAGATAGATAGATAGATAGATAGATAGAATTTGTAGGCTTTTAGCCAGGTGAAGGAATATTGAATAATTGTAACGACTAGTGTTGAGCGATATCTTCCGATATCGTGAAATATCGGATCGGACCGATACCCAAAAAGTATCGGATATCGTCGATTCCAATAACGGAAACCAAAGCAAGTCAATGGGACAGAAATATCGGAATTAAAATAAACCCTTTCTTTCCTTGTAGGTTAATTTTACATGAAGAAAAACAACTAACAATAATGTAGAATATATTGGGGGAGGTGGAGGAGACATTAAAGGCATAGAGGTTTAGCCCAATCAAATGGAATAGCAGGAATAATTTTTTTTTTTTTAAGATGTTCGGAGTTACAAAGATATTGACTATGTTAACCTTTTTTATATTTTGTCAGATATGTATGTTTCACTACTTCCATGCTCTTCACCTTCTTTTTACTTCTCCCACACTTTCTCCTTCATGATCCTCAGCAGCAGCATCTTTTTCATCAACTTCTTCTTCATCTTATTCATCTTCTTCTTCTTCACCTTCTTCCTATTATTCTTTTTTTTTACATTCTTCATATTCTTCTTCTTCATCTTCTTCCTATTCTTCTTCTTCATCATATTCTTATTTGTGACAGGCATTCGTGTAGTTGTTATCTATAAAAGTTTGAAGATTACACCAGCCGTTCTGCCTGTCACAAAAGAGTTACACCAGGATTTGTCAGCGTTCAGTTTGGCCTGCAGCAGCAGGCATTTTCCAGAGGCACCACAAGGAGGAACGGACTCACCCCCATACACTGCTTAGTTTTCTTCTGCATATAATTTAGATAAAATCATTTGCTCTGATTTTTAGTCTTATGCTTAATGGTCTGCTTTTTGTTCTTCTGCTTTTTGGTCTTCTGCTTCTTGGTCTTCTGTCTCTTGTTGTTCTGTATCTTGGTGGTTGTCTTCATGTTCTTTGTCCTCTTGGTCATCTTCTTCAGGGTCATCTTTGGGGTGGTCTTCAGGGTCGTCGTAAGGGAGATCCAGAGTGATTACCAAAAACCATTTCAAAAAGTTTGAACTTGGAAATGTAGCAGAAGGTACAAGAAGGCTGAGGAACTGCTGAGAACCATCTGACGGTACTGGAACCCGGATGGGTAGCAGAAGGAACAAGAGCCAATGGAACTACCGAGGACCAGCTGATGGTACTGGAACCCGGTTACTAAGCAGGAGGTACCTGTGCTAGAAAGCACTACCAAGGCCCAGCAGACGTTGCTGGAACTCGGATACCGAGAAGGAGGCACCTAAGCCAAAGGCACTGCCGAGAACCTACTGACGGTGCTGGAACCCGGATGGGTAGCAGAAGGTACCCATGAAAGTTGCAAGGCCGCGAGCCGGCCACAGTTACCGATACCCACAGTCCTACAGGGGGTGCTTGTCATATTGGCACTACGGAACGAGCCTTTATTGCCAGATCCCGCAGCCTACATAGGAAGCACCTAAACTGCAGGCACCATAGAGTCGGCTAACCCGACCACAACACGAAAGGACAAAGTTTGGGAGGCAAAGTGACGTTGACACTACCAGGAAACAGCTGGCGTGCTGGAACCAGGCTGGGCAGGAGGGAGTACCCGTGCCAAAGACACTGCCGGGAACCAGCTGGTGGTGCTGGAACCCAGGCTAAATACTACAAACAGAGTGGAGACAGAGGCCTAATTAGAGCAAGTTTAAAATCTGTAGTTGTGTGAGTGTGGACAGAGCAGGAGAAATTGCCGGACACACAGCTGGGGATCAGCTGACATTACTGAACCCCAATAACACTGGAGCACATGTTGACTCTGCAGACAGCACTTCTGAGCAGCAACTGGCGGTGTTGGAGCCCAAGGTTAATACTACAAACATAGTGGAGCCAGAGGCCTAATTGGATCAAGATTAATATCTGCTGTAGACTACAACTGATTTTAAACTTGCTCCAATTAGGCCAGGGTAAATACTAGAGACAGAGCGGAGCCAGAGGCCCAATTGGAGCAAGTTTAAAAACAGTAGTAGTGTGAATGTGGACAGAGCAGGAGACATTGCCGGACACACAGCAGGGGAGCAGCTGACGCTACTGAACCCCACTAATACAGGAGTTAGTGTTTTTCTCTGTGCAGACGGCACTTCTGAGCAACAACTGGCGGTGTTGGAGCCCAGGATCAATCATGGTGTAGGCTGAGGCCTACTTGAAGCAAGTTTAAAATCTGATGTAGTTTGAATGTGGAGGGAGCAGGAGATATTGCTGTACACACAGCAGGGGAGCAGCTGGCGTTACTGAACCCTACTAACACAGGAGCTAGTGTTTTTTCTGTGCAGACGGCACTTCTGAGCAGCAACTGGCGGTGTTGGAGCCCAGGGTCAATCATGGAGTAGGCTGAGGCCTACTTGGAGCAAGTTTAAAATCTGATGTAGTTTGAATGTGGAGGGAGCAGGAGATATTGCCGGACACACAGCAGGGGAGCAGCTGGCGTTACTGAACCCCACTACCACAGGAGCTAGTGTTTTTCTCTGTGCAGACGGCACTTCCGAGCAGCAATTGGCGGTGTTGGAGCCCAGGGATTACAGTTCAGGTGGTAGAAACATGAACACAACAGGAGACCTGGATACTTTTGCCAACCAATTATTTAATCTGGAAGAGGACTGGCAAATTCAGGCGAGATCCAGGCCTTGTTCATTTTCAGAAAAGTAAGCCGGTCAACGTTATCGGAGGATAGTCGCATGTGACGGTCTGTTAGTACACCACCTGCGGCACCAAAGATGCGTTCCGATAATACACTAGCAGCAGGGCAAGCCAGCACCTTCAATGCATACTGGCTAAGCTCTGGCCAGGTATCCAGCTTAGAGACCCAAAACTTGAAGGGGGAAGAGCCGTCTGGGAGTACATTGAGAGGGCAAGACATGTAGTCTGTCACCATCTGACGGAAACGTTGCCTCCTGCTGACTGGAGCCGTCTGTGATGGTGTAGACATTTGTGGCGGGCACACAAAACTTTGCCACATTTTGGCCATACTGGTCTTGCCTTGTGCTGAGGCGCTGCTTCTGCTCCCTCTTTGTGCAGAGCTTCCTCCACTGCCTTGACGCACAGAGCTGCTTTGTAAAGCACCAGCACCACTGCTCTCGGGTGGAATGGAGAACATGATGCAATGCACCAGTGTGTCTTGGTACTCCCGCATTTTATGCTCCCGGTTCAATGGTGTTATGAGGCTTTTTAAGTTGTCCCGGTAGCGAGGATCTAGGAGGGTGTACACCCAATAATCAGCTGTGTTGAGAATGTGGGTGATGCGGCGGTCGTTTCTCAGGCACTGCAGCATGAAATCAACCATATGCTGCAGACTCCCAACTGGCCAAGATGCGCTGTCCCCTGCTTGAGGCGTCATCTCTGCCTGCTCTGCATCACCCCACCCTCGCTCTACATACTGACTACTAGAGCATTGTGTACCTCCCTTCTCTGGAGAGATGTCTTCCTCCTCCATTGACTCCTCCTCATCCTCCTCACAAAGTGTCCCCTGCCTAGGCCTTTGTGAGGAACCACGTTGCGCAGACTGTCCAGAAGCAGAAGGCATTTGTGACTCCTCATCCTCCACCTCTTCCAAAACCTCCTCCCTTAGTGTTTGCAGTGTTTTTGGAAGCAGGCATATAAGGGGGACAGTCATGCTGACTAGTGCATCATCTGCACTCGCCATCCACGTGGAATCATCAAAGGCACGCAAAACGTGGCAGATGTCCTTCATAGAGGCCCACTCAGTGGTGGTGAAGTGTGACCGGCGCGCAGTGCGACTTGTTTGCGCTTGATGCAGCTGGTACTCCATTACTGCTGGCTGCTGCTTACACAACCGCTCCAACATATGTAACATTGAATTCCACCTGGTGGGTAGGTCACATATGATGCGATGTTCCGGAAGACGGAATCGGCGCTGCAGAGCTGCAATGCGCGATCTTGCCATGCTGGAACGCCGCAAGTGAGCACACTCTATGCGGACCTTGTGTAGCAGTGCATCAAGATCCGGATAGTCCCTCAGAAAGCTCTGCATGACCAAGTTGAGCACATGTGCCAGACATGGGATGTGAGTGAAGTTGCCTAGACCCTGAGCTGCCACCAGATTTCCGCCATTGTCACACACTACCAAGCCTGGCTGGAGATTTGCTGGCACAAACCACACGTCACTCTCTTGCTTGATGGCATTCCAGAGCTCCTGCACTGTGTGGCTTCGATTCCCCAAAGAAATTAATTTCAGTACGGCCTGTTGACGTTTGGCCACGGCTGTGCTCATATCGGTCGTAACAGGTAAGCGTTCACGGGTCCATGTGGAGGTAGACCGTGATGGCTCCTGCAGCGCTGATTCTGAGGAACTGGAGTATGAGGAGTCAATGGGTACAGACTGGATTCCTGCAATCCTTGGAGTTGGCAGAACACATACAGCGCCACTCTCAAGATCTGTACCTGGCTCCACAACATAGACCCAATGAGTAGTAAGGGAAAGGTATCATCCCTGTCCATGGTTACTGGTCCACGCATTGTTGGTCAGGTGGGCCTTGCTACTGACGGCGTTTAGTAGCGCATGTTTAATTTTTCCCTCCACATGCTTTTGCAGGGCAGGGACGGCTTGCCTGCTGAAATAAAAGCGGCTGGGCACGGTGTATTGTGGGACTGCCAATGCCATGAAGTTACGGAAGGTGTCAGTCTCCACCAGCCTGAATGAGAGCATTTCAAGGGCCAGTAGTTTTGCAATGCCAGCATTCAGAGCCTGTGCTCGGGGATGGTGTGCCGAGTATGGCTGCCTTTTCTCCCATGCCTGTGCTACCGATGGCTGCAGAGTGGCATGGGAGTGTGAGGATGACAGGGAACGTGGTGCTGTGGGTGGAATGTCACTGGGTCTCTGGACAACAGTGCCAGAGGTTCTTCCATGGCGATCCTGTGAGGAAGCCAAACCAGCTGTGTGTGAGCAGGAGGAAGAGGCTACAACACGAGCTGAAGAGGTGGTAGGTGGTGCTGTAGGTTGGCCTACGTCTTCAGTGTGTCTTTGTAACTCCACCACGTGCTTGGTCCGCTCATGTTTCCACATATTTGTGGCATTGAGGTTGCTGACACTTTTCCCTCTTTTGACTTTCTGATTACACAGCTTGCATTTGACAAAGCAAATGTCATCTGGAACTGTGTCAAAAAGGACCACGCACTGCAAGTCCTGGGAGCGCTCGTTTTGGGTTTTGGAAGAGGAATGCTCCTAATGGGTGCCGTAGTGGAGGCTACAGGCAACCAAGTCTGCCCCCTCCCTCTCCTTCCTGTTTTGGCCGTTCGGGGAATCTCTTCCTCAGAGCTGCTCCCACCACCTTCCTGTTCCTCATGCCATGATGGGTCAAGGACCTCATCATCTACACTCCCCTCTTCAAACACCTGCTTCTCCGGGGTAGTCTTGCCAGCACAGTACGCACCAGAAAGTGGCACCTGAGTCTCATCATCTGATGCGTACTGAGGTGTGCTGATGTGGCGCCCCTGAGGCTCAGTCGCCACAGAGGTACTGCACCTTCTCCTAAGGCATAGTGCCCCACCAACTAGGTAAGTTGGGAACTCCTTTCCACACTCCAAAACCTGCATCCTACACACAGGATAGTTCAGTAGGTCCGCCTAGCAGCTTCAGGCTAGGGGTAGCAGAGCACCCTTCGTGGAACCCTGCTTCGTAACACGAGATGTGCTGGGAGGTGGGTGGAGTTAGTATAAAAGAGGGGGAAGGTTGAGAATTGTAGGTCAGTCTGACAGAAGGTCAGTCTGGGGTGAGTCCCAGAGAAGTTCAGTTCTGAAGTTAGTTTTGAGTTCAGTTTGAGTTTAGTTTAGAAAGAGTGCTGCAGCTGCCTCAGTGATCTGAGCCAGCTGGCACGGGAAAGAGAAGAGAAGGAGAAAGACGTAGACCTGCAACCTAAGCTTCCATAAGAGAGATAAGGAACAGCGCGGAACGAAGGAGTAGGAGAACAGAGAGGAGTTGTGGGTTGGAAGAGGAACCCTGCCTATAGGTTCTCAGCGCAAGGCCGGGGCCCGGTCCCCGAGGTTGTATGGACACTTATGGTTCTGCAGCAGACACCGGTGGAGTAGTTGGCTGTAAATGCACTACTCCCATCAAAGACTTGGGACACAACAGCAACTGGATAGAGGACTTCTGAGAAGGGAGTCCCCGATAGAGGCTACAGCTGTCTGTCATACAAGTAAGGTTCTAGGAACATCTGACAGGAGGAATTCCAGAGAACTACGGTACTGGAGTTCTACACACTAAAAGGCTCAATAGAGGAGTCGTTCAGGAAAGGTACATGTTGGCAGAGTGTTGGAGAGGAGAACCCTGACTTGCCCGGGAGTTTGATTGAGTCTCTGCCCCGGAGGACACGGCACGGAGGCAGGCACCAGTGGGTACCACGAACTGTGAGTAAAGCTTTGAAACTGCAAGCCCTGGTGTCCTCCATTCATTCGCCGTTAACACCTTCAGCACTGCCACATCTGGGAACCAGCATTTATACCATTCTGTGCCTCTCCTCATCCATTGCACCTACACTGTCCTGGGACTACAGCTCCACCTGTGGAGAGCTATACCATCATTGCTGCACCACACCATCAGTCCCAGCGGATCTGCATGCAGCATTGGCTTACCATCTCCCTTGCCAAACATCACGGGTGGCGTCACAAACTATTCAAATAAACTTTAACACCATTAACATCACCGCCATTGATATTGGGCGCCCAGGGCCATGGACCGGGTCACTGCTGCTGTGACACATTCCCCCTGACACCGGCACTGTACTGAGTACCCTGCTGCCCTGGGTGTGAGGGGCGACCCAATTTTGGCGTCACAAACAGG
The DNA here is from genome assembly GCF_039654945.1 of Dendrobates tinctorius. NCBI lineage: Eukaryota > Metazoa > Chordata > Amphibia > Anura > Dendrobatidae > Dendrobates > Dendrobates tinctorius. The sequence continues at coordinate 14,784,201 of NW_027361743.1, read as the reverse complement.
ATGACGAGACCCGATACCATCGGGTTCTGTGCGCCTGAAATTTGTGAGACTTTGTGCTTTTGAAAATGTGCAGAAGACCTGATTTAATAGACTGTAAAATGGACATTAGAAATGGCCGCTGGCGCGGAGAAGAAGGGCGTGAAGAGATGGGAGGTCCTAAGAAAAGACCGCAAAGAGTATTGGGCCTCCCCTGCCTGAAATACTATGTGACAGATACATGGCCTACCCCCCGAGGGGTTCGTATACTGGCTTGGAATGGAGGCGCTGGAAGACACCGCCCCCAGAAGGAGGGGCAGAAGAAGCCAGTGGCGGGAAAGGGGCCGAGGCAGGAAGAAGAACGCCAAAACGCCATGATGGCAGGAATGCGGAGGCCAGAAGAAAATGACGGGGGAAGCCACCCTCCCCCAGGCAGTGCTCGCGGAGCGTACCATCGCTCCGACACCCTTTACAGCGGCTGCCGCTGCCGCCAGGCCGGTGCTGTCATTGGATGTGGCCTGCCAGGAGAAGATACATAAGAGTCCTGGAGATGGGAGGACGGGAGCGGAGTCCCAGCCCGAAGCCGGCACGGCCGCACAGGCTCCTGCCTGCCGGTCCTGGTCCTGAACCGGAATGGATACAGTCACCGGCTGTACGACAGACGATCCCGGGGGTTGCGGCTGCAATCATTCGCCATCCAGTGCCCTCGCAGGAGCCGGAACAGCACCGGGAGGTAGCAGGTATGATGACTGCCCCTACCATGATCCTAGTATTAGGAGCCGCACCCGCAGACAGAAACGGTCCAGTGATCGCGCCGACATCAGGGGGTGGCCACCAAATTGCTTTATACCTGCAACAGCCGGCCATAGTATCATTCGCTGTGATACCCCCTGCAGCCGCGGAACAACATCTATCGGTACCCGCTGCCGCTTTGGCCGAATCGCTGATGGCAGAAATACCGGCTGCAACCCCTGCAGAACCCCAAGTAACAGATGAAGATACCACCTCTGAGAACAGTTCCAGTTCTTCCAGAACCCCAAGAGGGGACCACAATTAAAGTAAACAATTTAAAATCTCGTTGCCCAGGAGGGTTATTTGCACCAGTTGTGCCTTGTTTTGCTATCATGTTTTTGTTTTTCTGGTAGCACTTTTGTTGCCCTGCTTTTGATTGGCAGCGTTTCTACATTTGGAACTGAGGAGATCATGAATGCTGTATGATCCAAAACTTTTATTGTAAATAGTTTGCACCTCTTTAGGTGCCCTTTCTTGGTTTTACATATAGAGACACTTTGCGAAGATAATGTTTTTGCATGGACACTTTTCGAAGATGATGTCCACCTCAAAGGACACTGCAAGAAATCCCGACTGGGAGCGGTGTCCAGCACCTTACAAGAATAACTGTTGAATGTTTTACTGTGAAGTATTTGATAATGTGTTTTATAAGAGTATTAGTAACTGAGAAATGGCTTTTATAGAAGAATTAGGAATGTCTGATGATGAGAGATGTGAATAAAAAATTGAAAGTAGACAGTGACGGACCCGCGGTCAGCGTCTTGCGTCTAGAAGAGACAGTGAAAGTAGAAGAATAAATGTTTACTAGAGACAGTGAAAGTAGAAGAAAATGTGTTACAGAGAATAGCACTTTGAATTGAGAATTGCACTTAGAATTAAAAATTTTAGATAGGATTTAAGATAGAATTGTTTGTAAAGTTCAAGATGAGTACCTCCTATACTAGGAAGATTGGTATAAGAAATGTTTATGCATTACAAAATTTTTTGTATGTTTCTTTGCTGTCTACTTTGTTATCTTGCAGCCCGCGGACGTGCTGTGTTTAACGGGGGGTATGTGGCGCCCCTGAGGCTCAGTCGCCACAGAGGTACTGCACCTTCTCCTAAGGTGTAGTGCCCCACCAACTAGGTAAGTTGGGAACTCCTTTCAACACTCCAACACCTGCATCCCATACACAGGATAGTTCAGTAGGTCCGCCTAGCAGCTTCAGGCTGGGGGTAGCAGAGCCACCTTCGTGGAACCCTGCTTCGTAACATGAGATGTGGTGGGAGGTGGGTGGAGTTAGTATAAAAGAGGGGGAAAGTTGAGAATTGTAGGTCAGTCTGACAGAAGGTCAGTCTGGGGTGAGTCTCAGAGAAGTCCAGTTCTGAAGTTAGTTTTGAATTCAGTTTGAGTTTAGTTTAGAAAGAGTGCTGCAGCTGCCTCAGTGATCTGAGCCAGCTGGCACAGGAAAGAGAAGAGAAGGAGAAAGATGTAGACCTGCAACCTAAGCTTCCATAAGAGAGAGAAGGAACAGCACGGAACGAAGGCGTAGGAGAACAGAGAGGAGTTGTGGGTTGGAAGAGGAACCCTGCCTATAGGTTCTCAGCGCAAGGCCGGGACCCGGTTCCCGAGGTTGTATGGACACTTATGGTTCTGCAGCAGACACCGGTGGAGTAGTTGGCTGTAAATGCACTAATCCCATCAAAGACTTGAGACACAACAGCAACTGGATAGAGAGCCAGGACTTCTGAGAAGGGAGTCCCCAATAGAGGCTACAGCTGTCTGTCATACAAGTAAGGTTCTAGGAACATCTGACAGGAGGAATTCCAGAGAGCTACGGTACTGGAGTTCTTCACACTAAAAGGCGCAATAGAGGAGTCGTTCAGGAAAGGTACATGTTGGCGGAGTGTTGGAGAGGAGAACCCTGACTTGCCCGGGAGTCTGATTGAGTCTCTGCCCCAGAGGACATGGCATGGAGGCAGGCACCAGTGGGTACCACGAACTGTGAGTAAAGCTTTGAAACTGCAAGCCCTGGTGTCCTCCATTCATTCGCCGTCAACACCTTCAGCACTGCTATATCTGGGAACCAGTATTTATACCATTCTGCGCATCTCCTCATCCATTGCACCTACACTGCCCTGTGACTACAGCTCCACCTGTGGGGAGTTATACCATCTTTGCTGCACCACACCATCAGTCCCAGCAGATCTGCATGCACCTTTGGCTTACCATCTCCCTTGCCAAACACCACGGGTGGTGTCACGAACTATTCAAATAAACTTTAACACCATTAACATCACCACCATTGATATTGGGTGCCCAGGGCCACGGACCGGGTCACTGCTGCTGTGACACATTCCCCCTGACACCGGCCCGGTACCGAGTACCCCGCTGCCTGGGTGTGAGGGGCGACCCACTGACCATAGGCACTGGCCCACCCGCCTCTTCAGATTCAGAGGGACAAAGCAGTTGCGCATCACTGCATACTCACTCTTCTTCACATTCTAGAATGCTGCTTGGCTGACCCCCTGTTTCCAAGCCAAGAGATTCAGAGAACAGAAGTAAAGATGGCTTCTGTCCAGGGCTCTCTGACTGCCTGGGCAATTTGGCAGGTGGTGAAGAGAAAGATGGTTGCTCTTCAGTGCTCTGGCCCTGAGAGGATGTGGAAGTAATTGAAGTCGATGCGTTAGCTGCCATCCATCCGACAACAGCTTCAATTTGTTCATCCCGCAGCAGTGGGGTATGGCGAGGTCCTACAAAGCTGCGCATAAAGGACTGTTCCCTGGTAAAACTGGGGGATGCTGAGTCACTGGTGCCCGCAGCAGGCACAGAATCCCCACGTCCTCTCCCTGCTGCAACTCCATGCCCATGACCACATGCCTTACTCCCTGCCTTCTTCATCTTGGTAGACTGATAAAGATAGGCAGAAAAGTACAACGGGGGGCTTAGTGTGCTTATTCCTGAACCGCTGCTAACAGGTATAAGAAGCACTAATTTTATAAAGTGTGTGTTCTACACTTTAATATGAGCTAATGTGGCCTACACAACAGTCAAGTGGAGTTTTTGGTGAACTTTATTTACGTGTTTTTAAAAAAAACAAAAACAAAAAGGATGTGACCAAAGATGTGAAAGCGATAGTATCACAAACTTTTTGGAGCTATTACAATGCAGGAAGGTAACCTACAATGCAATACATGAGGCTCCAAATAATAGGCTAATACTAATCTGGCTGGGGCTGCAGGGCACAAGCCAGAAAAAAGGCTCCTCTATCTACTCCTATATAGTGTTTGCAACCAATCTAGCTGGATACAGATGGAAGCGCACTAATAGGAGAAATTCAGGAAAAATAAGCAGCACTACAGCAAAAAAGAACAATGTATGAGGCAGTGACGCACGCTGAGCGGACCCCAACCAGAGGTGGTGCAGAACACACTACAGCGTGAGCTGCACTCACACACAGAGACCTCTCAGACAGCCGTGAACAGTGCAGAGAACTGTGCACTAGCACTGAAAGGCTGCAGAAAGGCTCCGCTGTCTACTCCTATAATGTTTGCAACCAATGTAGATGCATACGGATGGATGTACACTAATAGGAGAATTAATGAAAAATGAGCAGCAATAAAACAAAAATAAATATGTATGAGGCAGTGACGCACGCTGAGCGGCCTACAACCAGAGGTGGCTGCAGGACACACTAGAGCATGAGCTGCACTCACACAGACCTTGCAGACAGCTGTGAACAGCGCTGCAAGGCAAAAGAAAGCTTCTCACAGGGGTTGCTAAACTAGCCTTGGTAAAGCACAATCTAGCAAATCGATATTTCTAACTGTCCCTCAGAGGCACAAGAGCAGCGTCCTGTCCCTAACTGAATTCACAGCAGAGTGAACCCAAAATGGCAGCGGCAGCTTTTATAGTGCATCATGACATCATTTCAGCAGCCAATCACAGCCATGCCATTAGTTAACATGCCTACATGCCTAACACGATGTGCCCACACGTCTTAGGATTCCTCATTGGCTGAATCAAATCAAACTGGCTCATAGTATTATGGGAACTTCCGATTCCGGTATTCAATATGCTAAAAGTTTCAGAACTCAGTATCGGAATTCCGACACCGCGAATATCGGCCGATACCCGATATTTGCGGTATCGGAATGCTCAACACTAGAAACGACTGATGGGCTCTCATGAATTGGCCAATCTAGTTTACTCTGTTCAGCAGTAATGCAGATTAAATGGAATCTAGCACTAGATTCTTGCTACCCAGGAGCAGACCCTGATTCCAGTGATTTATCACTTACTGGGTTGCTTGCTGTAGTGTTGGTAAAATCCCTTTTATCTATGCTGCAGATCTAGCAGTTCTCTGAATGCTGAGCTCTGTATAACCCCGCCCACATCACTGATTGGCATTTTTCTGTGTACACTATGCATGGGCATAAAACTGATTATCATTGGTGGGAGCGGAGTTATACTAATTTTGCTAATGTGGAGGACTACCTGACAGCAGATTTACTAGTTCTCTAATGATAATCTCATGCTAAACTATGTGAAAATTGTGATTTGATCAAAAATACAACAAGCAGCACAGTAAGTGACACATCACTAGAACCAGGGTCACTTTCTCTACATCAGATTAGGTGGTAAAAACCTGGTGACAGATTCCCTTTAAATTTCACATAGTCAGTGTTTACAGACATTTTACTGTCTACAAAGTGCTGCTGTATTATTTGGTTTGTAGATAGATATGAAAGAGATAGTTAAAAGACTGGCTAGCACTGTTCTGAACAGATTTAAGCTTCTGTGACAGTATTATATTTAATGTAAAAGTTTTGGCATCCTTGGTCAAAATTACGGTTATTCTGAAAAGAAAGTTGAATATGAAATGATCTCTAAAAGGCCTAAAGTCAAAGATGACACATTTCCTTTGAATTTTAGGGGAAAAAAAAGAATATTTTCATCTTTTATGTTTTAAAAATTACAAAAATGAAAATGGGCCAAAGCAAAAGTTTGGGCACCCTTGGACATTTGTGCACTCAGATAACTTTGACTAAGGTTTTAGACCTTAATTAATCTGTTAGGGTTATGACGTGTTCACTAACATTGTTAGGAAAGTCAGGTGAGGCAAATTTCCCAACTTTATAAAAACCCAGCCCCCTCTAACATTGTGCCAAAAAAAACAGCAGCCGTGGGTTCTTCCAAGCAGCTGCATAGCACTCTGAAAATAAAGACGGTGGAGGCCCAGAAAGCAGGGGAAGGCTATAAGAAGATAGCAAAGCGTTTTCAAGTTGCCCTTTCCTCAGTTCGAAATGTAACTGAGAAATGGTGGTTAACAGGAACAGTGGAGGTCAAGATAAGGTCTGAAAGACCAAGCAAATTTCAGAGAGAGCTGCTCGTAGGCTTGCTAGAGAGGCAAATCAGAACCCCCGCTTGACTGCAAGAGACCTTCAGAACGATTTAGCAGATTCTGGAATTTTGGTACATTGTTCTACTGTTCAGAGACACATGCACAAACATGGCCATCATTGAAGAGTCATCAAAAGAAAACCTCTCCTGCATCCTTAATATAAAATTCATTGTAAGAATTAAACAAAAAAAAATCTAAAAAAGCCTGATGCATTTTGGAAACAAGTCCTGGGGACCGATGAGGTTAAAACAGAACTCTTTGGTCACAATGATCAAAAGAATATGTGGAGAAAAAAGGACACAGAATTTCAGCTATCTATTATCTATCTACCTATCTCTCTATTTCATATATATCTATTATTTATATATTGTGGGGATGTGACTCGCTAAGGTGCAAGTGGGAGACAAATATGAGACAGGTTCTTCAACAGTGCTTGTGGTTTATTCACGTCATAAACGCACAAGGCAGCGTACCACCAAAGAGTAGCCTTTAACTCAGGCAAAATAACACAAAATGTCCGTGGTTGTAGACTCAGAGCAGGAGTCTCAGCACACATGGCAGGCTTAGTCCTCCCCACATACAGCTCCCTGGTTCAGGAGCAGGCCACATTATAAGGCTGTAGCCACACCCACGAACTCAGCAGCTGACTGGTCACCTGACTGTGACCTCACCACAGGTCCTTCAAACAACAACCATAATAATATCTGGTACGCTTTACTTATGCCTTACATTATAGAGACAAGCCATTTATGAGGCACATATCTCCCATCGATTACACGACCCTTAGCCCTGCCACATACCTCCCCCCTCTGCCTAAAGCCGTGGGGCTTGGCACTTTCACCTACCAGGCAAGGGATTCTGGAGAGGGCATCGGCATTCCCATGTAGCTTCCCGGCCCTATGCTCTACATGGAAGCTGAAGTCTTGTAGGGCTAAGAACCAGCGGGTGACCCTAGCATTCTTGCCCTTTGTTTCCCTCATCCACCTGAGTGGGGCATGGTCGGATATTAACCTAAACTTCCGTCCCACCAGGTAGTACCGTAATGTGTCCACTGCCCATTTTATGGCCAAACACTCCTTCTCTACAACTGAGTAATTTCTCTCACAAGAAGTCAACTTCCTACTCAAGTAGAGAACAGGATGCTCCTCCCCACGTATCTCTTGGGAGAGGACTGCTCCTACCCCGACATCTGAGGCATCTGTCTGGAGGACAAATTCACGTTTAAAGTCTGGGGCCACCAAAACGGGTTGCTTGCAAAGAGCTCCCTTCATTTCTTGGAAGGCTGACTCTGCTTCTTCGGACCAGCTGACCATTACTGACTTTGTCCCCTTAAGCAGATCAGTTAGAGGGGCAGCCATTGTGGCGAAGTTTGGGATGAACCTCCTGTAATATCCCACAATCCCCAGGAAGGCTTTAACTTGCTTCTTTGACAGAGGTCTCGGCCATGTTTGAATTGCCTCCACTTTATTGATTTGGGGTTTGATCTCGCCACGCCCCACTACATATCCAAGGTACTTGGCTTCTTCTCTCCCCAAGGCAAACTTCTTTGGGTTTATTGTAAACCCCGCCTCTCTTAGAGCGTCAAACACTGCTTGGACCTTTTCCAGGTGAGTCTCCCAGTCTGGGGTAAAGATGACGATATCATCCAGATATGCGGCAGCATATAGCTTATGAGGCGCAAGGATTCTATCCATCGCCCTCTGGAAGGTTGCCGGAGCTCCCTGTAGGCTAAACGGCATCCGGACATACTGGAAGCACCCGTCTGGTGTGGAGAATGCCGTCTTCTCCTTGGCTTCCTGTGCCATGGGATTCTGCCAATATCCCTTTGTCAGATCCAAAGTGGTTATGTACCTGGCCGGTCCAAGTCTCTCGATGAGCTCATCAACGCGTGGCATGGGATAAGCGTCGAACTTGGAGACGTCATTCAGCTTTCGGTAATCGTTGCAGAACCTCCATTCACCATCAGGTTTTGGGACCAGGACAATGGGGCTCGACCAGCCGCTCTTGGATTCCTCAATGACCCCGAGCTTCAACATACGCTGCACCTCCTTGGAGATTACCTCTCGCCGGGCCTCAGGAATATGATAGGGTTTCACGTTCACCCGCACATGTGGCTCGGTCAGAATTTCATGCTCCACCACCTTTGTGCACCCCGGCAACTCTGAAAACAGGTCGCTGTTTTTCTGGAGTAACTCCCGGCACTGCTGTTTCTGGGCCTTCGATAGAGTCTCCGCTATGGTAACGGCTCCAACCTCCCCTTCTAGGTTGCCCAGCAAGCACGGAGTTACCGCTGGCTCTCTATCTTGTCATGGCTTGATAAGGTTAACATGGTAAACCTGGTATGGCTTCCGTCTTCCGGGTTGGTGGATCTTGTAGTTTACGTCTCCCAGCTTCTCCACCACCTCATATGGCCCTTGCCACTTGGCCAAGAACTTACTTTCCACCGTCGGGATTAGCACGAGAACGCGGTCTCCCGGATTGAACTGCCTCACTCTGGTTGACCGGTTGTAGACCCTGGCCTGAGCCTCTTGTGCCTGGCGGAGATGTTCTTTAACAATGGGCATCACCTTCGCAACCCTCTGCTGCATCAGTGCCACATGCTCAATGACGCTTCTGTGGGGCGTGACTTCGGCTTCCCAGGTTTCCTTGGCTATATCTAGGAGACCTCGCGGATGCTGGCCGTACAGAAGCTCGAAGGCGGAGAACCCCATGGAGGCCTGGGGAACTTCACGGATAGAAAATAGTAAATACGGTAAGAGACAATCCCAGTCTCTACCATCTTCCTCTATGACTTTTCTCAGCATGCTCTTCAGGGTCTTGTTAAACCTCTCAACAAGGCCATCTGACTGCGGATGGTACACTGAAGTCCTCAACTGGGAAATTTGCAAGACTCTGCACAATTCTCTCATCACCTTGCTCATAAAAGGTGTCCCCTGGTCGGTCAGGATCTCCTTCGGCAAACCCGTCCGGGAAAACACATGGACCAGCTCACGGGCTATACTCTTCGCCGAGGAGTTTCTCAGGGGAATGGCCTCAGGATAGCGTGTGGCATAGTCCAGGATGACTAATATATACTGATGGCCCCGAGCTGATTTAACTAAGGGACCGACCAAGTCCATGGCAATTCTCTCAAATGGCACTTCAATAATGGGCAGTGGCACAAGAGGGTTCCGAAAATGAGATGTGGGGGCAGTTAACTGACATGTCGGGCAGGACCTGCAATAGTTTACTATTTCCCGGTGACACCCAGGCCAATAGAACCTCTCTACAATCCGTTCCTGGGTTTTTTCCAGCCCCAGGTGTCCCCCCAAGATGTGTGAATGGGCCATGTCCAACACTTTTCGTCTATAGGGGCCTGGTACTATTAACTGCTCTGCCACCTCCTCTCTTATTTTCGTGACCCGGTACAACAATTCCCCACTCAACATAAAATGGGGAAACCTTGTGTCTGCTCCCGGCTCTTGTGCAACCCCATTAATGATGGTGACATTGTTAAAGGCTTCCCTTAGTGTGGGGTCCCTATGTTGGGTAGTCCCAAAATTCTCCCCGGCCACCCCTAACTCCGGGATGTCAGGTACAGGGGACCCTTCCTCTTCATCCCCCACAAGGACACATAAAGGAAACTCATCTGCGTCTGGTGGTGGCGATACCTCAGTGGGGTGGATTGGTTCCCTGCTCTTGCTAGCACACTCAGAACCCATCCCCCACAGATCCCAAAACAGACAGAAATCCCGTCCAATAATTATGGGATGCAACAAGTCTCGAACAACGCCAACTTCATGCGACTCGGTGCCATGCGCCGTTTCAATCTTCACCCTAGCCATAGGGTAGTCCTTTGCATCGCCATGTATGCACCGAACACCAATCTTTTTACCCGGGAGTATGTTTAGAGGAAAACTGGCCCTCACAAGGGTCACCAAGCTCCCGGAGTCCAGAAGCGCCATTACTGCTCGACCGTTCACCTTCACGGGACACGCTTGTGGCCCCTTGTTAGGTAGCGAGTTCACACTGCAAGCTGGATATGCGTAGTATGAACTACGGCGTCCCATGCTGCAGTCCATCTGCTCGGTGGTCTGGGGACAACAGGCCGCTATATGTCCTGGCCCATGACACATCCAGCAAATAACACCCGAGGGGACCTTGGGCACCGCCTCCCCCACCCCTTTTGACCTTGGACGCACCACCCCTTTTTGTGACTCCGCCCCCTGCTGGGACCCCAATACGGAATGGGCTGCTTCCCCAAGGAACCTTCCATCCCCTGGTATCTCTCGACCAGCCCAACCAGTTCATCAGCATTTTGGGGATCACCCTGGGCAACCCAAGTCTGTAGAGGTCTCGGCAGGGAATGCACAAACCGATCCATCACAACTCGCTCTACCATCTGTGCAGGGGAAGCCGACTCTGGCTGCAGCCATTTCTGGACCAGGTGCAACAGGTCAAACATTTGGGAGCACGGGGGTTTGTCCCGGTGATAGGCCCAACGATGAACTCTCTGTGCCCTGGTAGTCATTGTTACCCCCAAGCGGGCGAGAATTTCCGCTTTTAATTTGGGATACTCTCTGGCATCTTGTACCGTCAGGTCAAAGTACGCCTTCTGGGGCTCCCCCATTAGATATGGGGCCAGTACCTCCGCCCACCGCTCTGGCTGAAGTGTTTCTCTCTCAGCCACCCTTTCAAACACTGTCAGGAAGGCCTCAACATCACCCTCAGGGGTCATTTTTTGTAATGCGCGTCTTACCGCCTTCTCGATGTCGGTGGCATCAGCCCGACCTGGGGTTGGGGCGCTCGTCCTGCCCTCCTGGATGGCGGTTGCCAGAAGCTGCATCTGCTGCCGTTGTTCCTGCTGGCTCTGCTGGAACTGCTGCCACTGCTCTTGCTGGCTTTGCTGGATCTGCTGTAACAACAGCTTGTTGGTTTCCTGCTGCAGTGCCTGGGACTGGACCAGGTGTTTCAGCAGGTCCTCCATGATTCCAGGCAGTGCTTGTTGCCCCGCTGCAAACTTCACCCAGGACATGCAGCAACTGTCTCAAGTCTCTGCTGGGACCGCTGCCCGCATTCTCCACCAATTGTGGGGATGTGGCTCGCTTAGGTGCAGCGGGAGACAAATATGAGACAGGTTCTTCAACAGTGCTTGCGGTTTATTCACGTCATAAATGCACAAGGCAGCATAACACCAAAAAGGAACCTTTAGCTCAGGCAAAATAGCACAAAATGTCCGTGGTTGTAGACTCAGAGCAGGAGTCTCAGCACACATTGGAGGCTTAGTCCTCCCCACATACAACTCCCTGGTTCAGGAGCAGGCCACATTATAAGGCTGTAGCCACACCCACGTTCCCAGCAGCGGACTGGTCACCTGACTGTGACCTCACCACAGGTCCTTCAAACAACAACAATAATATCTGGTACGCTTTACTTATGCTTTACATTATAGAGACAAGCCATTTATGAGGCACATATCTCCCATCGATTACACGACCCTTAGCCCTGCCACAATATCTATCTATCACATATCTATTATTTATCTATCTATTATCAATGTATATATCTATTATCTATCTATCCATAAGTCTATCACTAGATAGATAGATACTGTAGATAGACAGACAGACAGACAGACAGACAGATAGATAGATAGATAGATAGATAGATAGATAGATAGATAGATAGATAGATAGATAGATAGATAGTTTGTATACGCCCGTCATCATCTATGTGCACATCTTGGCACTCGGATGGGCATACTGTGGCTGACACTGTTAGAGAGCACTTATATAATGAAAAGTAATTGGAGGAAGTGAAGGGATAATTTGAATGTTGAGTGCTCGGGAGGTCGGACAAATATTGTACATCAATCCTTTCTCGTCGTACCAAATGAAAGTGAAAATTAATGTTTTTACCCTTCTGTGATCTTCTATTTTCTCATTTATCTCTCTAAACAGATCTTTCCTGGCCGAAATTTGTCAGTTTATCTCCAATGGGTTTTGAGTCTCTTCGCTTCTTTCCGCATAAAAAGATTACAACTCAGTACAGTAAGTAGACTGCACATCCTTAACTTAATTTGGGAGGTCACTGAGTGCACAAATCAATACAATTTTCCCATTCATGGCTCTTTAATGAAATTTACTCTAAGATTTGATCTAGGCTTTTTAACCCTCTGATCATTTGCACAGCGAGCTGTATGGGTGTAATTTGCAGGAAGGAAGAAAATATTGTGAAAAAAGAAAAAATGACTTCGGCTACAAAATTGCTTTCAATGAGTCTCAGCTTGATGCTATTTTGGTGAAGTTAATTCCAAGGAAGAAGAAACCAAGAGAAAACAGCAGCTAAGAATAGAGAAAATAGTAGAGAAGGTACAAATCCATAAAATATACAGTATTCTGTGCTATCTAATATTTAAAGGTGAGTGTATGTATGTGTGTGTGTGTCAGACACGCCCACTCCACGTAGCCCCGCCCACTCCACAACCAATCACTAAGCATCTTTCATTTCACCAGAGCTGTTTAAAAGATGAAAGCTGAGCTGTGATTGGTTGCTATGAGCAACAGTTTTCCTTGTAGACAGTTGTGGTAACTGAGGCCTATTATTCTTATCATTTCTATGGTGTCATTGTCCTTCTGTAAAACTGAAAATAACACAATTTATTACTGTGCCAGCACAGACCACCCTCTGACACAGACTGCAGGGGGAGCCCAGAATCTGGAACTTCTTTGTCTGGCATAAAGCATCTCTTTAACTTATAAATTCAAACACAGATTAAAGAAAGAAACACAAGATGGATTTCTCCAACCCAGGTATCATTTCAATTGGTGTAACAGCGCCAACCTGACAATGTTGGCTCTGACGGGATGATGTGGTGTCATGATCCAGGCTGGGTTTTGAGTCCTGTCTCCCTTTTTCCCAGTCTAGTCATGTCATGGGTTAACTTTTCTCTGCCTCGTTCTGGTGTCAAGTCTGCTATTTCTCTCCACTGTATCCTGCAAGCAGTGTCAGTTATATTTTCTGCCTAAGGCGTGAGTAGCTGACTCTGGTGATACCCTGATTTGTCGTGCTGTGTTAAGCTTAATTTGCCTGTGTATGTTCCTTCCTTTCTTCCCGCCCTGACTCATTGTTTCACTTAGTGTTTTGATTTCCCGGCATTTGACTCAGCATTTGCTCTGACCTGATTCTGTCTCTTCCTTCTGGTACTTCAGCTTCTGACTGGCATTGACCCTCTGGTGCGGCTCTGACTCAGTGTTTGTTACATCCCTTGGTACTCAGTTACTCTCTGCTATTGACCCGGCTTGTTTGACTATTCTGTTGCCACCTAGTGGTAGCCTCACTGCAGTGCTCTGCTCTCTGCTGTATTGCAGTCCCCACTCCACTCTGCTGCCATCTAGTGGATTGTGCATTTACTTGCAGAGCTGCAGCGTGACATGTGGGATATTATGGGTAGTAGTCCGGTGGCTCTGGCTAACGGGATGATGGGGGATATTAGGGGTAGTAGTCCGGTGGCTTTGATGGGATGATTTGGGATATTAGGGGTAGTAGTCCAGTGGCTCTGACGGGATGATGTGGGCTACTAGGGGTAATAGTTTGGTGGCTTTGGCTGACGGGATGATGTAGGATATTAGGGGTAATAGTCTGGTGGCTCTGAATGATGGGATGATGTGGGATATTAGGGGTAGTAGTCCAAAGGCTCTGGCGGGATGATGTGAGATATTAGTGATAGTAGTCTGGTGGCTTTGACAGGATGTTGTGAGATATTAGTGGTAGTAGTCCGGTGGCTCTGCCTGACGGGATGATGTGGGATATTAGGGGTAGTAGTCCAAAGGCTCTGGTGGGATGATGTGGGATATTAGTGGTAGTAGTCTGGTGGCTCTGGCTGACGGGATGATGTGGGATATTAGTGGTAGTAGTCCGGTGGCTCTGGCTGACGGGATGATGTGGGATATTAGGGGTAGTAGTCCGGTGGCTCTGGCTTACGGGATGATGTGGGATATTAGTGGTAGTAGGCCGGTGGCTCTGGCTGACGGGATAATGTGGGATATTAGGGGTAGTAGTTTGGTGGCTCTGGCTTACGGGATGATGTGGGATATTAGGAGTAGTTGTCCGGTGGCTCTGGCTGATGAGATGTGGGATATTAGGGGTAGTAGTCCGGTGGCTCTGACGAGATGATGTGGGATATTAGTGGTAGTAGTCTGGTGGCTCTGGCTGATGGGATGATGTGGGATATTAGGGGTAGTAGTCTGGTGGCTCTGGCTGATGGGATGATGTGAGATATTAGGAGTAGTAGTCTGGTGGCTCTGGCTGATGGGATGATGTGAGATATTAGGAGTAGTAGTCCGGTGGCTCTGGCTGATGGATGATGTGGGATATTAGGGGTAGTAGTCCAGTGGCTCTGGCTGACGGGATTATGTGGGATATTAGGGGTAGTAGTCCGGTGGCTCTGGCTGATGGGATGATGTGAGATATTAGGGGTAGTAGTCCAGTGGCTCTGGCTGATGGGATGATGTGAGATATTAGGAGTAGTAGTCCGGTGGCTCTGGCTGATGGATGATGTGGGATATTAGGGGTAGTAGTCCAGTGGCTCTGGCTGATGGGATTATGTGGGATATTAGGGGTAGTAGTCCGGTGACTCTGGCTGATGGGATGATGTGGGATATTAGGGGTAGTAGTCCAGTGGCTCTGGCTGATGGGATGATGTGAGATATTAGGGGTAGTAGTCCGGTGGCTCTGGCTGATGGATGATGTGGGATATTAGGGGTAGTAGTCCAGTGGCTCTGGCTGATGGGATTATGTGGGATATTAGGGGTAGTAGTCCGGTGGCTCTGGCTGACGGGATGATGTGGGATATTAGCGGTAGTAATCCGGTGGCTCTGGCTGACAGGATGATGTGGGATATTAGGGGTAGTAGTCCGGTGGCTCTGGCTGATGGGACGATGTGGGATGTTGTGGTAGTAGACCGGTGGCTCTGGCTGACGGGATGATGTGGGATATTAGGGGTAGTAGTCCGGTGGCTCTGGCTGACAGGATGATGTGGGATATTAGGGGTAGTAGTCCGGTGGCTCTGGCTGACAGGATGATGTGGGATATTAGGGGTAGTAGTCCGGTGGCTCTGGCTGACAGGATGATGTGGGATATTAGGGGTAATAGTCCGGTGGCTCGAAATGACGGGATGATGTGGGATATTAGGGTTAGTAGTCCGGTGGCTCTGGCTGACGAGATGATGTGGGATATTAGGGGTAGTATTCCGGTGGCTTTGACTGAAAGGATGATGTGAGATATTAGGGGTAGTAGTCCGGTGGCTCTGGCTGACAAGATGATGTGGGATATTAGGGGTAGTAGTCCGGTGGCTCTGGCTGACGGGATGATGTGGGATATTAGGGGTAGTAGTCCGGTGGCTCTGGCTGACAGGATGATGTGGGATATTAGGGGTAGTAGTCCAGTGGCTCTGGATGACGGGATGATGTGGGATATTAGGGGTAATAGCTCAGTGGCTCTGAATGATGGGACAATGTGGGATGTTAGTGGTAGTAGTCCTGTGGGTCTGGCTGATGGGATGATGTGGGATATTAGAGTGAGTGTGGCTACTCAGCTTTATATATATATATATATATATATATATATATATATATAATCATTATTATTTGTTATAACTAACCAAAGTTAGTCACTATGCCCGGGCAACGCCGGGCTCTAATTTCACACTTTTATTTTTCATGCTATTAAATGAATAACAAAACAATTTTTTAAAAGGTGTGATATTCTGTGGCATGTGTTACGTATAGGAAACCATTTTTTTAATTTTAAACATATGCTACGCAGAATAATACATATTTTTTTTTACTGGATGCTATGTTACCCCATATAGCCAAAACAATGGAAAGGTAGTGTAGCTGGTGCAGATTACTCTATAACTTCCAGGCACAAATTATAGTAAATTTATTGGGCTCCTTATATCCCTGACCCCTTCCGCTAAGCTTTTTGCTCACTTTTTTTAGATATTGCAAATGATAGGAAATAATTTATAACTTTTTTAACTGGCGAATGTGAAATAAGTTTCCTTTAGTGACTTTAAAAGGTCTACACATAATTAATTCCACTAACTGCATGAAAAGACCTTTATCTGTGAAGAATGGTGATAATTAAAAAAAGAACAGATGTAACTTTTGTTAGGTTTTCCAATCTGTCATGATTAGGGATGAGGGTTCCCGTGGAAGTTCGGGTTCTGGTACCCGACCTGAAATTTATTCCAAAGTACCAGAACTGTACCCGAACTTGAACCAGAACTCGAACCCCATTAAAAACTATGGAGAACCTAACTTTGAGTTTGGGTAATAAAAATCTCTCTTTCCCTCTCTCTGTAACAGACTTTCCCCGGAACTCTCAACATTGCAACGGACTACGGGGGAAAGTTTGTGTTTGTCGTTTAGCACCGGACAGTAACTGTCCGGTATGAATGTGAAACTTTTAACATCGGGTTCGCTCATTTCTAGTCATGATGCCAAGTCAATGCAATATTGCACCATCCAGTAAAAAAAAAAGTATCCTTTTTTAAGATGACTGAGATATGACAATCATAGGAGGCATGAGAAAGAAAAAACAAAAACATACTTTAATATACACTTTTTTGAAATTTTGGGTTGACGGATGGCCGTTAAAGTCCAGGTGAGGTTTTTAACATGTCGTGGTATACAACTCAGCATGCGTTGGATTAGGGTGTCTTTACTTTGGTAATAATCATTTTCTAGCCCAGGAAACTGTCTATGTCCTTAAGTGGTGAAGGAGGCTTTCTCAAAGTAACAGCATAATCTTTCGAACCCCACTGATCCTGAGAATGAGGTGCCCACACAAGTTAAAAAGCAAAAAAACTGCAAATGTGTCAGACTCGAGCACCTCCCTTCCATGTTATTTGCCTTCCCCTAAATAGACCTTATTGTATAGCTAGGCATAACCATGTGGCAACTAAGCTTGTTCAGTTTAGGAGACACAAGAAATAAGGCACAGTATATTTTATAAGGCTTCCAGTATCCAATGCACATGATAGGTGGGACTGTAGGCAAAGTCTTATCTTGGAGCTCTAGGCCAGAGAAACCAAGAAGAAACCTGCTCACAGGCCGCCCCGAAGCACAAACAGTCTGTCTCACTCTCTGTCTCTATGATGGGAAACATGTTTGTGATTAGGGGTGACCTGTGGGCAGGTCTCTTCTTGGTGTCTCTGGCCTAGGGCAGGAAGATAAGACTCATTCACAGTCCCACCCCGAAGCACAAACATGTTCCTCATCATAGAGACAGACTGTTTGTGCTTCGGGGCAGCCTGTGGTCAGGTGTTTCCTTGGTTTCTCTGGCTTAGAGCAGGACGATAAGACTCTGTTCACAGTCACGCCCCGGCACACTGGCATCTCATTAACTGAAAACTTCTAACACCGACTACACAAGAACTACAAGATGGATTTCTACAGTACATGTATTATTTTGATCAGTGTAACAATGCCAACTTGTTTTGGAATGGCCAATTCTAAGGTGGGACATTAATCCTCTAAGAATGTTGTGGAAGGACCTGTAATGAACAGTTCATGGGAGAAAATCCAACGTCGTAACTGTTGTAGCTGTTTTGTAGGATGGAACAGGCTAAAATTCCTCATAGTTGATGTACAGTTCATTAACTACCGGAAATATTTAGAAGCAGTTATTGCATCTCAAGGGTGTTAAATCAAATACCACATACTTTTGCCCCTTACAGACATGTGATGTTGGATCATTTTCCTCATTTTAAAAAATTGCAAAGTCTAATATTTTTGATTCTCTTCTTTTGATCTACTTCTAGAACTTGTGTGAAAATCTGATGTAAGTTTAGGTGAAATTTATTCAGACATATTGAAAATTCTGAAGAGTTCACAAATTTACAAGTGACACTGTAAAAAAGTTGGTACGTTTGACTAGAGCTTTGGATTTTTGTACAAAATAATTTTACTGTTATATTAGTTATACTTGTTTATATCGCTGTTACTTAAGGAAAATACATTATTACTGGCTCCTCAATTCAAAGTTTTATAATTACAGAAACATTCCATCAAGCCTTTCTTTGGGACTTTGGGAGTTCATGCAAGTTAAGAAAAACACCAGCAGTGACAATAGAAAATATAATTAAGACACAAAGCAGTCATACATCAGTATTAAAAAAATTTCTAATGAATAAAAGTTGCATTGAGAATAACGGAATGACCATGTAAAAACATGAAAAATTCCTAAGGGCCTCAAAGAATAGAGTATCTTCAAACACCATTTTGCATTATTTTGGAATATTTACCTAAAATTTTTATTATTATTATTATTATTATTATTATTATTATTATTATCATTTCAACATAAAGTTTTAGGTTGGGTTCTCCATGCTGCTGTTGTTTCCACAAATTCATCTTAGGATTTATTTTTTATCTAGCTGGGAATGGCATTGAAATGTAATCCCCTGTAACAGGGGAATGTACAACCTGTACAACAGGGATATGCAACCAGCTGCCCGTTTATCCAAACTCATCATTTTCATATTAGACTTTGTTGGCTACTTATAATAAATGGTCCACAAATTATCCCTTTTGGAGGGCAAATGCATGCATTGCTGTTGTTTCCACATAGATGCTGCAAACAGAGACATTTTGCACAATGAGTCAAAAATTATTCCTTTAATTAAAGAGACAAGGTGTACTGTTTTGAAACACAAAGAAGTTATTGTTTCTCAGCCAAAATTGAAAAAGTATCCCCTTTTTGAGAACATAACTGGATTGCTAATCATAAAATTATTAGGTAATTACATAGTAACATAGTAATTAAGTTTGAAGGGAGACTTTAAGTCGATCTAGTTAAACCCATATCCTATCCTAACTTGCCCTAACATGTTGATCCCGAGGAAGGCAAAAAACCCCATGTGGCAATCAGTAGGCTTCACATTGGGGAAAAACATTCCTTCCCGACTCCACATACGGCAATCAGACTAGCTCCCTGGATCAACGCAATATTAAGGAAACTAGTGTATGTACCCTGTAATATTATACTTTTCAAGAAAGGCATCCAGTCCCCTCTTAAATTTTATTAGAGAATCACTCATTACAACATCATATGGCAGAGAGTTCCATAGTCTCACTGCTCTTACAGTAAAGAATCCGCGCCTGTGAGTATGCTTAAACCTTCTTTCCTCCAGACGTAGAGGATGCCCCCTTGTCCCCGTCACAGGTCTAAGAGTAAAAAGATCATTAGAAAGGTCTTTGTACTGTCCCCGCATATATTTATACATTGTAATAAGTTCACCCCTAAGCCTTTGATTTTCCAAACTAAATAACCCCAAGTGTAATAACCTATTTTGGTATTGCAGACCCCCCAGTGCGCTAATAACCTTGGTCGCTCTTCTCTGCACCGGCTCCAGTTCAGCTATGTCTTTCTTATACATCGGAGACCAGAACTGTACACAGTATTCTAAGTGCGGTCGCACTAGTGACTTATATAGAGGTAAAATTATGTTCTCCTCATGAGCATCTATGCCTCTTTTAATGCATCCCATTATTTTATTTGCCTTTGCAGCAGCTACCTGACACTGGCCACTAAATGTGAGTTTGTCATCCACCCATACACCCAGGTCTTTTTCAGTGACTGTTTTGCGCAATGTTTTACAATTAAGCACATAATTATGCATCTTGTTTGTTCTACCCAAGTGCATGACCTTAGATTTATCCCCATTAAAGCTCATTTGCCATTTATCAGCCCAAGCTTCTAGTTTACATAAATCCTCCTGTAATATAAAATTGTCCTCCTCTGTATTGATTACCCTGCAGAGTTTAGTGTCATCTGCAAATATTGAAATTCTACTCTCTATGCCCCCTACGAGGTCATTCATAAATATGTTAAAAAGAAGGGTTTTAATTCAGTCGTACAAAAAGTATCCCCTTTTTTGGAGGTAAAACAGGTGCACTGTTTAGAATGTGAAGAAGTAATTGGTTAAGCAAGAGAGAAAATTATCCCTTGTTGTGGTCTGCAACTGGATTGCTAATCAAAGAATGATTAAGCAATTATAAAGGCTTAATCTAACTACATCCAAAAAGCTATGGCTTGTTGTCACCAAGTCTTTTAAAAAAGTCCAACTATTTTAGGAGATTTTTCATGCTTGTGTACCTTGAAAATCCTACATTTCCCAGCATCAGTAATACTGTCTAGCACTATGAAACACTGTGGAGAACAATGAGATGTGCAGCTAGTGTGGTTGTGCATTGGATGTGGCGAAGCAGCATGATAGAGAGGTCGACAGAGCTGGCAATCAAATATGTATGGCAGTTTAGGAACAACAATGGCAGACCTGCCAACAGCAGAACAGCAGTCTAGCACTAACAGATAAAATGGGTAGCTAAGAGATGTGTGGCTGCTGTGGTTCTGCAGTGGTTGTGGCAGGTGCAGCATGGTAGAAAGTCAGGTCACAGCAGGCAAGGAGATGTGTGGCAGTTTAGGGCCAGCAACGGCAGCCCCGGCAGCAGCAGCAGTACTGCAGTATAGATGACATAATGGACAGGGAGTAGATGCCCAGCAGAGTGTGGTTCATCAGCACTGATGGCAGCAAAACAATAGAGAAGATAGTCAATGGACTGTCAGGCAGGCATACAGATGGTATGGCCAATTTATTAATTGGCATCAGCCACCAGTGCATGAAAGTCTGCACTGATAAATGCCTCATTGATTTTGACAAATATTAGGTTTTCTATGGTAGTAGCAGACAACCTGGCGCACTTTTGCATGACAAATCCACCGATAACACTGAACATCTTCTCTGATATGTCACTGGAAAATGGACATGACAGTACTCCCATAGAAAACTTGGTTAGTTGCTTGTCAAGGCCAGCGTCATCATTATCATCATTCTTTTTGCTTTGAATGCCGGATTCATCTCATTCCTGTACAAAGACTACCTCCTTCTTTTCCTCATACTCTTCCATAGCCTGCAGCATGCGACATGGACTTTGAGGGTCCCCAAGAGACACACCTGGTTGCACTACACAGGTGCAAAGTTGTGTTCTTCCTTCATCACCTAATTCATGCTGGTGAGTGTTTTCTCCAGGATAAATATTAGTGGGATTACATCCTTGAATGCACATGTGTTCCTACTGACAAATTATATCACCTGTTCAATAGACTTCAGTTGGTGAAACAGATCCCTCATTAGTCGCCAATGTCAAATATTAAAGTATCCACATTCCAGTTTGACTGTGCATGATGTAGTCCATCACTACTTTTCGCTGTTAGTACAAACGCTGCAAAATATATAGCAGTAAATTCAAGTGGGTTGCGACATCACAAACCAGGTGGCGCTTTGGCAGCCCCTTTTTATTTTGCATAGCCAGGGGACATGCTTTGTTACATACGACCTATTTACAGTAAATGAGCTTACACTTTTCTGACCATAGCCAACAACTTCATCAAGTTTGTATATTTGTGAAAGAAATGTTGCACTATTAAATTCATGATGTGAGCTATGCATGGAGCAGGAGTTACTTTGCATGACTGTAAGGCAGCCACAACTTTTCTGGCATTGTCGCTCATAACAATTCTCAGTTGCCGTTCACGAGGAGCCAGTAAGCAGACGCATTGCCACTTGATACACAGCAACAATTTATCTGTCATATGGCCTGTCTCCCCCCAAGCTTGACAAGCACTGGCAGCACTTTGACTTGCATGAGGGTAAAATATAGTTCTTGTGTGGAATCAACAATGTAGTGCCCTGTGGCTGTTGGTGATGGGATTGTGTCACTTTTAAAGGATCTGGAGAAGGTGTAGGAGACAAAAAACCGCTGCTCCTCAGGGGAACCAGATGCAGCTCCTAGTCGTGAAGGCCACATTATCTATTCCAGATGTTGTGGTGCATCACAGCTGTGAATGAATGCCCCTGGCTATAGTTGATGTTCCAGGTATCTAGACTGCAGTGCACTTTGCAGCTCAAAGACAAGTCCAGAAAGTGGCTTACATTCTCCTGCACGTGAAAACAGAAAGTGGACACCCTTTTCTGAGAGTCATAATGGTAGCTTGGTATCTTTCATGTAGGCCAAGTGCACATTATCATTTTTCAAAGACCAACAGAATCCACAAGCTGGTAAAGAAGGGATTGCACTGCCAGAAACTCGACAAGGTGCAAGTTTAGTTGGCAAACCAGTGGATGACTAAAAGCATAAGTTTGTTTTCTCAGCACACAATTGGGGATGGATATTTGCCATTTCGATGGAGAAGGAAGGGGAGGTGTACTCGGAATACAACACATAGCAAAGGAGGATGATGATGACGTTGAGGATACACACCAGGAAGCACTTAAGAGTGCAGGTTGACTAGAAAGACAAGGATTGGCAAGAAGATTGAGGACAATTTGAGGTTTGCTTTGATTGCTGACCAGTTTGACTTTTCCAGTAATGTCACTTCATGTGCAGATGGAGAGCCATATTTCCTAGTCTATGTGTCGGGATCTCCACGGCTCATTTTCCTCTTACAGATTTTGAGAATGCCGAAGAATTGTCTGATGAACTCCCACACAAAATAAGTCCTGACTCTGCCCAAGTCACTGATATGATGAAGGGCAGAGAAGGATTTCACTTGTTCAATTAGCATATGTAACCCATTTTGTTCTTCCCGGTTATAACCGGCTCTAGGGTTGTCTGACAGTGGTTTACTCACCCATTGAAAATAGAAGCATGTTCGGTGAAGCCGAGTGTGCATGTGTATGGGGCGGGGGAGGCGGGAGATACAAAGGGCCTTATGACTGTCATGTTGGACTTTATGGGAGACTGTGATTTTAGTTATGTACTGTAACATGATGGTATTGCACTATGTAGAAAAAAAGGTCAGACGATCACAGGTTCAGTTCCCCTACAGCTAGGTACACATGGTGTCTTTTAGGCACCGAGTTTTTCCATGCAAAGTCTCACTCCTGAAGTGGCAGTTTTTCCTGTGTCCTTGCGATGGCTCTGTAGCCAACATCTTTCTAGCGAACCTGCCTTCAGGGTTTCTGAAGCGTGAAACTGATAAAAGAAGTAACATAAGACGGAGCATGTGCACAGCAATGTTGTTTTGAGATTGCTGTGCATTATGTTCATTTTATGGGATTCTTTTCAGCGTCAACTTTGTAGATGGATTCAGAATGAAAACCACCTAATAAATGCATCGTTGCAAATAGCCCAAAAGGAATAGAGAAAACTAGCTACTTAAAAAGAAGTTTTGAAATATCGGTATACATAAAAAAAAAGAGAAAAATGTATGACATCCTTTTCTCCATTTTTTAAATAAAAATATTAAAAATATTTGTCATTGCTGCATTTCTAAAAGTGCTGTCTATCAAAATATAAAACAATTTAAATTTCTACAATACAATCTTTAAAACAATGGAAAAAATGAAAACAAAAACAAAATTGTGTTTTTACCATTGCAGCACCTCCCTCCCCAAAATGCAATAAAAAAGCAATCCAAATGTTGTATGTACCACAAAATGGTATGAATAAAAAGGTCAGCGTGCCACAAAAAACACGTCCTCATGCAGCTCCATTGATGGAAAAAATGAAAAAATTACGTGTCCTCAAGAATAGTAACACAAACCCAGAAACTTTTTTTTTTTTACAAAGTGTTGTATTATTTTTTACCACAAAAATGAAAAAAAAAATGTACAAGTATGGTATCGCCATAATCATATTGAACTGAAAAGTGATCATTTTTACAATACAATGAACACAATGTGAAAACAAAACCCCCAAAATTTGCAGAATTGTCGGAGTTTTTGTATTTTCACCACTTCAGAATTTTTTTTTTACTCATTTTCCAGTAGATTGTATAGTAAAATGAATGGTGTCATTCAAACTTGTCCTGTAAAAAACAATAACTGCTATAGCTGTATGTTCGGAAAAATGAAAAAAAAAAAGTAATGGCTCTTGGAAGAACGGAAGCAAAAAAAACTGAAAGAACAAAAAATGATTTTTTTTTTTTTACGGGTAGGGGATAACTACTTAAAGAAACTCTCCTCCCATCAAAGTTTTTATTCTATTAATATATTATAATAATCATATTATACAGCACTGTGTACTTACAGTTGCTCATTTTGCCTTTCCACCCAGCTAATTCTTCTCTTTTCTCTGCTCAGTGTAGAGACAAGAAGGCTCTTGTCCCTGCATTCATCATCCTCATCTATCCTCCCCCGCAGTGATGACTCATACAGGGAAAATTGACCTCCTGTTTCTACATAGAGCATAGAAGGATTCAACTAGTCAATTTTAATCACGTGATGTCATAGATCTGATGGAAAATAGCATAATTATCTGGGTAGAAAGGCAAAATGAGCAATTGTAAGTGCACAGTGCTGTATAATACGATGACTGCAATATATTAAGAGGTTAACATCTTTTTGAGAAGAGCACTTCTTTAAGGCTTTGTGAAAAATAACTAGAAAATGTTGAGTAGGGAGTCTGGCTGATGAGACCTTTCCTAGACCCTTCTAATACTCCGGGCCGAGTTGCAGTCATCGCTATTTGTATAAACACATTGACACATAATGGTCTCCAAATAAAACAATCTACTGGACTGGACTTGGATATTGATATTCTATCGAGTTGGCTCTTACCCAAGAAGTTGATGTTCATAGAACTGCAGCGTTCTCTGTAACGTATCCTGAATGGTCTGCGGCTGCAGAAAAAAAAAAGAAAAAGAGGTTAATGAAGGGACGCCATTTTGACAAATATTCGAGATGCATAGAATATAACAAAGATTTTACCGCTTTACTTTTGAGGATGAATATTCATCATTTTCAGCTCACCGTATTTTCCTTATCAAATATTGAGCTTTTTACTCTTTTTGTCTTCTGCTAGTGATGTTGGAGCTTTGAGGACGTATAGACAGTATACAGCTGACCTCATTAAGTCATGGCTGATTTATGAGGAGGGTGATGGATATGTGTTAGGATCACATAAAATAGGAAAGCTATAAAATACAATGAGGATGAGTGATGGGGATGATTTATCGTCATATTACAGAGCAAATGAGATTTTTTTCTTTTTTTTAGAAAAAGAGCCAGACGATGATGTGTCCAAACATCACATTGTTTATGTAAAATAATAACTCAAGCAACTAAATAGGAAAACCTATATAGAAATGTTCAAAGCTCAAAATCAATAACAATATATTATTTATTGGATATCATAATAATTAAATGCAGAAAAACAGAAATACAAAAGTCAGACATATAAAATACTAAAGATAGGCAAGTGATAATGGCAAAATCTCCTTGTCTGAATACTACACCTTATATTGTGTGCAATTACAGTATTGAGGGAGGATACTCAAAAGGTACAAGCCAAAATAGCCAGTGCTGTAAAACTTATCGCCCTTTAAGGTACATATAGATAAAAAGGGAGAAAAAGATATTACATGAAAGTTCACATAATGATAGTAATGCAGAGTTATGGAGTACACTATACCTATCAAAGAAAAGGCATCTGATGTGCGTTTTGCATCAAGCTTCATCAGGTGGTTTCCAACTAAATAGGGAGCAGACACGAGATCTATAGGAACATTATCACCCCAAATAATAGATTACCTACCACTAATTTCTCTGACTGCCAATGTCATCCCCTAAATGTCTCATCTAAAATCAAAAGGGGAACATTTATCATAAGTTTTGGAGTACACTTTACCTATCGTAATGCAGAGTCATAGAGGAGACACAGATTAGATATTAGAAAAAACTTTTTGACAGTTAGAGTGATCAATGAGTGGAACAGGCTGCCACGAGAAGTGGTGAGTTCTCCTTCAATGGAAGTCTTCAAACAGAGGCTGGACAGGCATCTGACTGGGATGATTTAGCGAATCCTGCTTTGAGCAGGGGGTTGGACCAGATGGCCCAGGAGGTCCCTTCCAACTCTACGATTCTATGATTAGACTATACCTATCAAAGAAAAGGCACCTGACATGCGTTTCGCATCAAGCTTCATCAGGTGGTTTCCAACTAAATAGGGAGCAGAAAAGAGATCTATAGGAACATTATCACCCTATATAACAGATTACCACTAGTGATGAGCGAGTATACTCGTTACTCGAGATTTCCCGAGCATGCTCGGGTGATCTTTGAGTATTTGGATGTGTTCGGAGATTTAGTTTCTGTCGCCATAGCTGAATATATGTAGTATGTAGTATGTATGTTGTATGAATGTAGTATGTATGTAGTATGCATGAATGTGTGAATGTTGTATGTATGTAGTATGCATGTAGTATGTATGTATGTTGTATGAATGTAGTATATATGTAGTATGTATGTAGTATGTATGAATGTAGCATAAATGTAGTATGTATGTAGTATGTATGTATGTATGTTGTGTGAATGTAGTATATATGAAGTATGTAGTATGTATGTATGTTGTATGAATGTAGTATATATGTAGTATGTATGTAGTATGTATGAATGTAGTATATATGTAGTATGTATGTAGTATGCATGTATGTTGTATTAATGTAGTATATATGTAGTATGTATGTATGTATGTTGTATGAATGTAGTGTATATGAAGTATGTATGTATGTAGTATGTATGTTGTATGAATGTAGTATGTATGTAGTATGCATGAATGTGTGAATGTTGTATGTATGTAGTATGTATGTAGTATGTATGTATGTAGTATAAATGTAGTATGTATGTAGTATGTATGTATATATGTATGTTGTGTGAATGTAGTATAAATGTAGTATATATGAAGTATGTAGTATGTATGTATGTTGTGTGAATGTAGTATATATGAAGTATGTAGTATGTATGTATGTTGTATGAATGTAGTATTTATGTAGTATGTATGAATGTAGTATATATGTAGTATGCATGTATGTTGTATGAATGTAGTATATATGTAGTATGTATGTAGTATGTATGTATGTATGTTGTATGAATGTAGTGTATATGAAGTATGTAGTATGTATGTATGTTGTATGAATGTAGTATGTATGTAGTATGTATGAATGTAGTATATATGTAGTATATATGAAGTATGCATGTAGTATGTATGTATGTTGCATGAATGTTGTATATATGTAGTATGTATGTAGTATGTATGTATGTTGTATGAATGTTGTATACATGTAGTATGTATGTAGTATGTATGTTTTTTTTTTTTACATTCAACACATTAGCCAGATGATGGGACTACTACTGTCCCATCATTGGCTTATGTGTCAATCACTGTCATTGTAGCAGGCATCACCCGATGGGACTTGTAGTCCCATCGGACGATGCCTGCACACACGCAAGACCCCCAGCAGGCCCGCACAGATCCCCGGCAGCCGGCACAAGCCCCCGGCAGGCCCGTACAGACCTCCGGCAGCCGGCACAAGCTCCCGGCAGGCCCGTACAGACCCCCGGCAGCCGGCACAAGCCCCTGGCAGGCCCGTACAGACCCCCGGCAGGCCCGCACAGACATGCACAGTGTCCGCCCATGCACCGCCCACACTCTTCTCCCCTCCCGAACTGGATGTGCAAGTAAAGAAAGGGTTTTTTAATTCCGATATTTCTGTCCCATTGACTTGAATGGGACTTCCGGTATCGGAATCGGCGATACCGATACTTTTTTGGGTATCGGGCCGATCCGATCTTTCTCAATATCGGATGGTATCGCTCAGCACTAGTCATAACTTTAAAGGAATCGCTTGAAAAAATATAGATATATTTTTTTGCCATTTATCACTATGGTGAACTTTTGTGCAGATAATAATAAACATATATTTGGAAGGAACCCTCACAAGTGCGGCTGTCTACTACGTGTTCTTTTGGAGTCTTAGATATCACAAAAATGTACCCCAGACCCTGGAATAGTGTATGGGTGACAAATTGAACCCATAAACATTTTAAACACTTTTATTGAGTCTTACATATCATAAAAATATACCCCAGAGCATGAAATACTCTATCGGTGAGTAATTTATTCCAGAAAAAAATGGCAACACTTTTTTGGAGTGTTATATCATACACCAAAATTTACCACAAAGCGCATAATACTCGATGGATCACACAATATATTCAATCTTTTTTACACAAAAAAAATGTCTTAGCTATATATTTTGTAGGGGACTGCACAGCCCTAATCCATGCCTACAGACTGGATTCTGTCACTCTCCCTTCTCCTGTATCTCTCTCTCCCTCCTTAGGCTAAATGCAAAATATATGTGATACAAACAGTGAAGCAAATGATTAGCTCTTATACTGTGCACATAGAGGTCTGCACAAGCGCTCTCTCCCTCCAATACGAACTGTCACAGAGCTGTTCAATGGCGTCAGCGTGCTAAGCCGCCAGGACTTTGTTCTTTTCTAACCTCTGATGATGTCAGACAGCCAGCCAATCACAGTAATGCCACTACCAAGATGGCTGTGGCATTACAGGGACTTACAGGAAATCTCCGTATGCTTTTTGGCTGTGTAACAGGCGCCAAACATGCGGGGCGGGGATTCGAGTTTGAAATTGAGCAAAGCCCGTTACTCTCAGAGTGCCGAGCACATCCGAGCACTGTGATACTCAAGTGATAACCGAGTATCACCAAGCATGCTCACGCATCCCTAGTCGCGAGCATAAAATATGTAATGATAAGAAACATAATTTAAACTTGTGAAATCTAACTTGGATAAAATGTTTAATTCCTTTAATGAAAAAGAAGCCAAAATGTTGAATATGTTGTTCTGCAAAACCTCAAGAAAGACAACAAGGCTACTTGTAAATCGTTTTAAGAAACACCGAATGACAACTTCTTATGGTATAGCATTGTGTCACTGCTCTTACGGGTAAAGAATCCCTGTATACGATCTTATAGAAACCTTTCTTATCTCTTAGGCTACTTGTACATTGTTTTAAGGAATACCACATGACAACTTCTTTTGGTATAGGATTCCACTGTGTCACTGCTCTTACAGTAAAGAATCCCTGTATATGATCTTATATCTTGCCAGGATTAAAAGCCTAATTATGAAAAAAAATATGCTATTACTGCTCTTACAGTTAAGAAACCCATCTGATGATGATAATGATGATGAAACCTATCTTTTACTTTCCTTTTATTTTACAAGTATATGTATAAAAAGATTTATAGTAACACCTGACTATGATTATCTAGCAACTGTGTTTTTTTAAAGGTTGCACACTTGCCATAAATAAAAGTCAAAGTATGAAATGATCCTTAGTGTTCCTGCTTTTACAGTAAAGAAGCCCATCTATAATGATGGCAAACCTTTTCCCTCTAGATAAAGAGGTCATAATTACAAATACAATTATAAAAAAACTCCATTGTGTCGCTGCTCTTACAGTAAAGAATCCCTGTATATGATCTTACAGAAACTTTTCTTATCTCTTGACAGGATTAAAAGCCTAAATGTCAAAAGATATCTGTAATAACGATGATAATGATGAAACCTACTTTTTGCCTTCCTTTTATTTTCCAAGTCTAAGTATCAAAATATTTATAATAACACCTGACTATGATCTAGCAACTGTGTTTTTTTTCTAGATCTAAAGGTTGCACTTTTGACATATACTGTATATAAGCCAAAGTATGAATTGATCCTTAGTTTTACTGCTTTTACAGTAAAGAATCCCATCTATAATGATGGTATATCTTTTTCCGATAGATAAAGAGGATGACCTTTTGCCATAATTACAAACACAATTATAAAAAAAAACTTAATTGTGTTACTGCTCTTACAGTAAAGAATCCTTGTATATGATCTTATAGAAACCTTTCTTATCTCTTAGGCTACTTGTGCATCGTTTAAGGAATACCGAATGACAACTTCTTTTGGTGTAGGATTCCATTGTGTCACTGCTCTTACAGTAAAGAATCCCTGTATATGATCTTATAGAAACCTTTCTTATCTCTTACGCTACTTGTGTATCATTTAAGGATTACCGAATGACAACTTCTTTTGGTGTAGGATTCCATTGTGTCACTGCTCTTACAGTAAAGAATCCCTGTATATGATCTTATAGAAACCTTTCTTATCTCTTAGGCTACTTGTGCATCGTTTAAGGAATACCGAATGACAACTTCTTTTGGTGTAGGATTCCATTGTATCACTGCTCTTACAGTCAAGAATCCCTGCGTATGATTTTATATCTCGCCAGGATTAAAAGCCTAAATGTGAAAAAAATATACTTTTACTGCTCTTACAGTAAAGAAACCCATTGATGATGATGATGGCGATGATAATGAAACGTATATTTTACATTACTTTTAATTTACAAGTCTAAATATGAAAATATTGAAACTAAGGTATATTATTAAGAAACTAAAAAGGCGTCATA
The DNA here is from genome assembly GCF_039654945.1 of Dendrobates tinctorius. Lineage (NCBI taxonomy): Eukaryota > Metazoa > Chordata > Amphibia > Anura > Dendrobatidae > Dendrobates > Dendrobates tinctorius. The sequence goes on along the minus strand of NW_027361743.1, from coordinate 14,753,738 downwards.
TTCCACTTGCTCTTCAGCAGTTAATGCGCCATGGTTTACACCTCTATGCACGCACATCACCTGAGAGAGGAAAAGTGTAACCTTCTCCATGAAAGACATCATGTCTGCTGGGAGATTAAGGGGATTGTTTGGCTGACAAATTGCATCCATTCTTCTCTGCGCCGTGTGTCACGGATGTTCAGCATTCAGGATTCCACTTCCAAACAGAGCATTACAGTAAGTGCCGCCGGTTCCTGCCTCCAGCCTTAGAAAAGAAACCTCCGTCACTTAAATGTGCAAGATGGCAAAGAAAGGCTGCGATAAAGCTTATTTCAAAATGTCAGCCTCCACAGATGAGCGAGTCTCCCAACAGGGGCTGGCTTTAGAGAAGGGGTGATTTCTAGCTAGATAGGGTTATTACAAGAAAACGTTCACGAGATTAATCTATTTATGACCGATCCATCAACACCTCAAGGTCAAGATCCTTTATAGACAATGTTATGGTTACTATTGCCAGAGGCAGGAGGCCCTGAAATACGGGAACCCTATGGATTCAAGGAATATAAGTCACCCCTGAAGCTAAAAAGAGAGACTGTACGGATTGGAGTAAAGCTTTAATATATTTTGTAGAGGAAAAAAAAACTAGAGTTGAACAATTCCGCTAAATAGAATAAGGGGCAACGTTTCTCCTTGATATGCCAGTGTAAGGAGACTTGTAGGCCATGCAATGCTCCTGTGGGAAATGATATATGTATGCTAAATATAATAGAAAGTTGTTTGTTTGTCCTCGTGTTAAAGAAACTAATTCTGTTATTGTATTTGTATTTGGAGCTGATACAGGATCGAAGCTGATAGCAGCTGGAAAGAGCATGTCTGGCCCTGGAGGACCCCGTACCTCAACGTATCACATGGACAACACAAGAAATCTGCAGCCAACCTGAATTGACTTTTTACAAATCAACAAAAGAATGGAATCTCCAGAAGAAGATCAAATCTATGGACTAACCCGGCCAGAACTTAGTCCTGAATCCAATTGATGATCTGTGGGTGACCTGGAGAGGGCGCTATACACAGGACAAAGTCTCCCAATCTGAATGATGTGAAGCTACTGCAAGGAAGAATGGGCAAAGACGGCCAATTCTAGATGTGCCATAATGATAGATTTCTACCCAAAAAGACTGAATGCTGTCATAAGTTCAAAGGCAACGTCAACAAAGTATTAGTGTAAGGTTGTTTAGATTTTGCAGCCACATTATTTTAGTTCCTCATTTTTCTTTTCTACCCAAAATGATTTCAGTTTATTTTTTAACTGAATTGTTTAAATTACAGGTAAAAATAAAGGTGGAAAAAGTACTGAACTGAGTCTTCTTGGTATGATTTTTTTTTTTACATGACCACAAACTGGCTTTTTAGGGGTGTGTGTCATGAACTCATTTTCAGCTCCACCAGTTGAGAGTTCCCCTTCCGTTCTCCCTCTGGTGGTGACAGGAGGTAGTGCGGTTGGTTTAAGTGGTAGTGATCTGCCACCTGATGAGGAAGATAACGATTGGATCTCTGGAGTATCAGACTGGATATAAGACAGCCGACGCCCTATCCGGGTGCTGGTGATTCAGTCTGCTTCTCAGGTCCTGGACTTCAGCTCTCTTCCAGTCTTCTCAAGTTAAGTTTGCTTTTTGCTAATGTTCACACTTGCGCTTGTTGGTCAATTCAGTTTGTTGTGTAATCAGCCTGCCCCTGCAGTGTCTTTCCTTTTCTGTCCTTTTTAGTTAGCTGGGCCCCATCGTTTGCTCAGCCTGTTTTCCTGCCTTTGCTTGTATTTTCATCTTGTTTCACCGTCAATACATGTGGGGGGCTGTCTTTCCTTTGGGGTCTGCTCTGGGGCAGTTAGTTTTCCTCTTTCTCTGCTTTAGGCTTATGTAGTTCTCCGGTTGTGACGAGGCATCTAGGACCAACGTAGGAACGCTCCACGACTGCCGCTAGTTGTGCGGTTAAGATCAGGGATCTAGAATCTGCATAGTTACCAACTTCTCTGGTTTTCTGAGACTTAGCTTGTTGTCTTGCTTTTTCCTCCTCGGTTTCCCATTCATAACAGGTGTGTGCAGATTTTTGATATCCACTGTCTACTTTCCTGCACTTAAACACTTCCAATAACCTTTCCATAATCCAAAGCCCAATGTGTTAACCTAATTTGCCAAAAAATTCCATATGATGGGTAAGGGGCATTTGGCTGCCATGTGACAAAAACAGGTTTGGCAAATTCCTTTGAAAATTCTGCACTTAAATTGTCATTGCTGCAAACCAAAAGGATCAAACTACGAGACAGCACCTTTAAAACCTTGCTGCGGGTTGAGCGTAGACGACGTTACAATCCCCGGCAAATTAGCATAATAATAATAAACTCTGAAACAAACCCATATAAAAGTGGATCCGTTCATTAATCTTAAATGCAAACATCTGGAATAAAGTCCCCATGCCGAGGAGATTACATTACGCTTTAAATGTTTCATTGCGGCAGCAAAGGGAAACAAAACGCTCCTACATTTACACCCTGGCAGAGGAACACATCTCTCGGCTCACTTTGTAGCGCACCACTAGTACGGCTCGGCTGCAGAAATAAATATTTTATTTATGCTCGTGTTCAGCATTGATTTAGCAACAGGGAGCAGAGATAAAAGCGCTTGGGTTCATTTGCAAGTCATTTGTGAGAAAACAGATGTAATAAAAACTTTCTCCTCAAGCCAAAGTCCTCAGAGTATTCACACCATGCTGATGTGACGCTGACAGATTATTTTTTACGGACGGAAGATCTTTTGTCTTCTTTTCTTTATTAAGAACAATGACATCACAGAAACCTGAATGGTTTTCCTTTATTCCTGTCTATTTTGACATGAAGACAAGATGAAAATATTTGAAACCAATGACACACTGCAGGACACTACCGGATTAACCCCTTCTTTGGGTTTTACATTTGTGCATTTTTTTTTTTTTTTTTTTTTTTTGCTCCTCTTCTTCCCGGAGCCATAACTTTTTTTTTTTCATGTCAATATGGATGTGTGTGGGCTTGTTTTTTGAAGGATGAGCTATACTTTTGAATGACACCATTTATTTTACTATATCTTGTACTGGAAAAAAAATCAAAGTGCGGTGAAACTGCACAAAAAGTGCAATTCCACAATTGTTTTTTGGAGCTTTTTTTACCATGCTCACTAAATGCTAAAACTGACCTGCCATTATGATTCTCGAGGTCATTACGAGTTCGAAGACATACTAGGCACCAAACAGGTTATTTTCTATTTTAGTGGTGAAAAACAATTCCAAAGTTTGTACAAAAAATAAATAAATGGAGCCATTTTCTGAGACCCATAGAGTCTCCATTTTTTGGGATCTGGGGCTGGGTGAGGGCTTATTTGTTGCGCACCAAGCTTATGTTTTTATTTATATCATTTTGGGGTAGATACAATGTTTTGATCGCCCATTATTGAATTTTATTGCAATGTTTTGGTGACAAGAAAAAGGAATTCTGGCACTTTGATTTTTTTTCTCGTTACGCTGTTTACCGATCGGATTAATTATTGCTATATTTTGATAGATAGGACGATTCTGAATGCGGCAATACCAAATATGTGTATTTTTTATCTTTTTGATTGTTTTATTTTGAATGGGGCAAAAGGGGGTGACTTAAACTTTTAGATTTTTTATTTTTTTAAACATTTTTTTTGAAAAACTTTCTTTTTCTACTTTTTACTTGCTTCAATATTCTCCTTAGGAGACTTGAAGCTGCGATCATCCAATTACTCGTGCTATGCATAGCAGGGCTTCAGCACTGCTACACACTGATCATTTGATCAATTGATCATCCATTACCGGCGCTCATAGCAGATAAGCAATGACAACCACATGGGTCACCTTCAGACCCCGGGTTTTTAAGCCAACCCATCAGCGCCCTGCGATCATTTGACAGTGGCGTTGATGGGTGGAGTTAGTGAAGCGCTTCTGGCATGGCCATGTTAAATGCCACTGTCAGAGATTGACAGCAGCATTGAACATGTTAACAGCCTCGGGTGGATCACGATTCCACCTGCGGCTGTTAAGGGCACATGTCAGATGATGAAATCAGCTGTCATGTGCCGGAAAACATGTGGGCTCAGCAACAGAGCCTGCATGGAATGCAGGGACACGACCTATGATGTATATATACATCATAGGTTGTGAAGAGGTTAAAGGGGTGGTCCAAAACACAAAGCAATTTGCCACCTAAATCCTTATCTATTTAGTGCCATAATCTAAACTATTTTAAAAATTCCCTATCCTTCCCTCACTACATCTAACTGCTTCTTTTTTTCTTCTTCCTTTTTGATGATGCTTCGTTTGAGAATTCCAGTGCATGATGGGATACTCAAACAATGTGTCATCAGGAGGTAGAGGGTGCTGTCACTGCCAAAGCCAATGCCCCCTCCCTGAAGCAAAGCATCATCAGTGATACTCATTCCAGGGGCTGGGCTAGTCCTTGCTGTGTCACTGAGCAACGTGCACATTGACAGTGCGCTCTCTCACCGCCTCAGATCAGCAGTAACAAGCCAGCAACACAGCGCACTGTTAGTGCGCATTGTCAGTATACCCAGTGCCAGCGCCGTCCCCGCAAGTAACATCACTTGTGTGCGCAGCTCTGGTCTCTGCACATTGGATATTCATCTTACAATGTGCACTGATCCCCTTTAAGAATCCTGGACGATTTTATGTTTTTGTGAGTTTGTTTTTATCTTCTCCTTCTTCCAAGAGATATAACTTTTTTTTTCTTTTTTCCGTGATGTAGTCATATGAGGACTTGTTGTAATTTTTAATAACAACATTCATTTTATCACATAATTTACAGAAGAAGAGGAAAAAGATTCCAAGTGCGGTGAAATGACGAAAAAAATGCAATTCCATTATTGTTTCTAGGTTTTGTTTTTACAGCGTTTATTGAGCAGAAAAAAACAATTGGTTTGTGTCACCGTTCTTTATACCTGTAACTTTTTCATTTTCTGTCGAAAAAACTTTAACAGGGCTTATTTTTTTGCGTAGCAAGCTGATGTTTTTATTGGTAGCATTTAGGGGTACATAAAACATTTTGACTGCTTTTTTATTGAATCTATGGTATGAGATGTGGTGACTAAAGAGAGGACAATTCTAACTTTTTTTCGCTTTGCACTGTTTATTGGTTTGGTTAAATAACTTTAGATTTTGATAGATTAGACTTTTACAGGTTCGGCAATACTAAATACGTTTGCTTTTTCATTTCTTTATTTTTCAACTGGGAAAAGCGGGTCATTCAAATTTTATATATCATTTACTTTTTTTAAAAAATTGCAATTGTTTTATTTAATCCCCATAGGGGACATGAACCTACAATCATTTGATCACTAGTATATACTGCAACACTAAGGTATATAGTGGATTTAATGGCCGCCTAAAAATCCAAGTTACAGGTGGTGCACAAAGACAGCAAAGACAGGGGTCTTCAACTATGGTGATCCACTAACAGACCGCATTGTGTAATGAATTGGTTCTTCCTGGGAATGCATCATTTAAATGCTGCTCTCAGAGATTGACAACAGTATTTAAGGGGTTGTAGAACAGCGATCGGTGCTTTTAGAGGTAGATGACGGCTGTATAGCACAGCCAACATCTGTCATTGGTGGAAAATACTCAACACTTGAGTCTGCTCCATTCATCTATACCCAACATGTCATGAATACGTACTGTATGTCACACATCAGAAAAGGGTCATAAGAGTCAATAGGAGGAGGTCCTCTAGGCATGATCCTCATCTCTTGGTCAGAGTACAGAATGGTTACAAAAAGAGTCTCTTTCTCTCGAGGACCTGTCCTGCATTGCACATATAGCCATTGATTTGACTGGGCTATGTGTGTAATTCTTAATCTTACCTGCAATGGTTCTACAATAAAGATAGACAATACCATGTTAATACAAAAATTAAAACTGATTCCTGGGACCAATAATTGTTGTCCAAAGTGGAGAAGGTTTTTGAGAGCCTCTCAGATTTTTTTAGGACGATGTGGATGGTTCCATCCTAATTTAAGATCCCTGACCTCACCTGACTCATATCAAAGCTACATAAATGACAGATGACTGACATGCAGGTGGTCCTCTCCCCTAAGCCATTGACAGTTAGGGAGAAAGTTTAGGAAGGCACTCTATTAGACTAAAAAAACAGAAATCTACCTCTGGAGGTCCATGCCACATTTGTTTTCTGTTCCTCATGACTGTGCAAAAAGCAAGGTCCATAAAGATATGGGTAGTGGAGATTGATGTGGAAGATCATTACAGGCCATCCAGAGGTCGGACTTCAACTGAATACAACACCTTTGGAATGAGCTACAATGGAGAATATGAGGCCAGCCTCTTCTCCAACATCAGTGTCCCACCTTCTACATGTATTGGCAAAAATTCCCCTCCAAAATCTTGTAGAAAGTCTTCCAGAAGAGTGGAAGTTTTTATACCTGCAAAGTGGTGACCATGTACATATTCATGCCTATGGATGTTCAATGGGAAGTCATAAAGGCTCCTGTAGATATAATCTGTAGGTGTCCCGACACTTTTGTCCATACAGTGTATTAATATGATTGATTAAATAACCCCCATTTTAAATTTTTACATAATAGCTAATAAATACAATGAAAGGTGTTGCCACCTGAGTCATTTATAACATATCCATAGAATATATCATATGTCCGATAGATGCGGGTCTCACCTCTTGATAATGGGTTCCCATCTGTACTCAGAAACCAAGACGTGGCTCTCTCTATTCACATACAGGAGTTCCGAAAATTGCCCAGAAAGCAGGTTTGACAAATAGCAAAACTCCCATATGAATGAGTATGACCACCACTCCATTCCTGGGAGCGTGCACCAGAGCTTGATTATGGAGCACAGAGACCCACAACTAGCTGACATTTATGGCACATTCTATGGATAAGCTAGAAATGTCCCAAATGGGAGAAACTCTTAATTTTCTCCTAAGCCTCCTATAAAGTGGTGGCACCAATTAATGTGAGCTTGTCTCCAGGATATCAATATTGAAGAACACCGCTTCAATAAAATATAATGTGATTATTAATATTGTAGAACGCGTTGTGCAGAGCGGGAGAATAATATAGCACTCCAATGAAAGAACTTGTGTATTAAGTCTCAGAATATGAAGTTCAACGAGGTTATTATTAATAATAAGTGTTGATTATTCTGTAGCGTTACTTCCCTGAAGGAGAGAATATACACGGCAGAAGTCTCAGTTTATGATTGTTAGCTCCAATGAACAATCGGTAACAGAGCTTCCCACCTACCACATCGATTATTGATGCTAGTTGCTTATGTCAGCCGAATATACTCAACCATTCTCAGCAAAGGAACCTGTCAGGACAATAATGCTGCCCGAACCTCGGGTGGCAGGAAACAGGGAGAGGCTCCCTCATTACAAACAGTTGTGTTGCTCTGAGCTATTTCAGAGGTAACAGTCTAGAAATAAGCTCTGAATGAGAAGTGTGACCTAGGCAGCTCCCAGACAGTTCTCACTGCAAATCTTATCTTGATTGACAGGTCCCTATTAGTGATGAGCGAATGTGTTCGGATGTCATCTTATCCGAGCACGCTCGAGTATTATCTGAGTATTTTGGGCGTGCTCGTATATTATGTTCTTGTCCATGTGGCTGCATGACTTGCGGCTGTTAGACAGCTTCAACACATGGGGACTTCCTAACAAACAGGCAATCCCCGCATGTGTTCAGGCTGTTTAACATATGCAAATCATGCAGCCATAGGGACGTGAACATAATATACGAGCATGCCCAAAATACTCAGATAACACCCGATCATGCTCGGATAAGACGTTACCCGAGCACATTCGCCCATCACTAGTCTCTACCTATAAACAACTAAGGAGAGATCTGAAAATCAAGCTGAGCCACGTGCTGATCCACCTACTGGACTTCTCTGCCAATTACTAGCTCGTTTTGTCTGAAATTATATATCCACATTGATCTTAGTTAATAGTTTTTCCAAAGAAATTCATCCGCACTGATCAACTGTTAGAAGTTCCACAGAGCCGGAACAACACACCTCCATTCACTGAGGAGTGGCCATTCTGTGGTTCTTAGCTGCTATTGAAGGGACGGTGAGCTGAGTCACAAGAATAAGCACTGTATAGTGAACGCAGCGGCGCCTTCTACTCTGTACACTGTTTATATCTGGCCGAAACTAGAGCAGATAACTGCTGATGGGTGGGGGCTCTTAATGTAAGACCCCAACGGATCTTGTATTGATCAATAGCTAAGTAGTCACTAATGCCAATAAAAAGGGGTTATTCGACCTTAAAAACTGATAGCTTATCCTTAGAAAAGGTCCCACACAAGAAAAGAAAAAACTTGGCACTGCTCAATCACTTCGACCTCAGACTTAAATCCAAGAGGTCTAATACCACACAAACTAATACCACCAAAAGGCCCCACTTAGAACGGGTGCTCAATCCATAGAACAACAGGACCTGTTGAAGCACAGCAGCACGAAACGGCCGTATCCGTACTCAACACATGTCTCCCGTGCCGACGTTTTTTACTCCTGATTAAAGCCTTTTGTTTCATATTTGAACGGTGAGTGCCATCCTTCATTTCTTCATATGTGGATTATCCTTAGAAAAGGACTGGTCAGACACTGTCCTTTAACAATGCTCTAATTTAGACCATTGGGCTACATTTCACACAGACCATTACATGTAACACAAGAGATTTTACCGTTGAATAATAATGATCACACCTTGCTCAGTTTCCAAGCAATCGCTAAGATAATTGACCAGTGAGGATGCAGGTAAATAACAATGACAGATGACTTCTTTATTGCCTTGTTAGCTGCCATTATTCTCCTGCACCATATGACTCTGCCTGTAAGTTGTCGGCATGCCCCAATGCCAAGTGCAATAGGCTTATAAAAAGTCCTTACTAGAGATGGGAGACCACTGGACAGGAGGACTTCGAATCTCCATACCTTCCGGCATTCCTGGCTCATCTTTTGGTTTGTAGGCTAATCAAAAGAAGAGCGGAAATGCTGGAAGTTATGGAGATTCGCTGACTTCCCATTCACCAGATGCAGATTAATGATCCGGACGATCTCTGCTCATAACCAAATTATTGCGGGCCTAAGCACTGACGTCCTTTTGGGCTGCTACATTGAGTTTGTTCCTGCTTCCAGTAGATGCAACCCAACTTATTTTCTTGCCTCATTCGTTTGACCATCCTGACTTTTTTTATAGGTACCGATAAAGTCGCTTGACCATCGAAGACACTTGACCATTTGACCAATGGTCAACGACGCTTGACCATTGAAGCTCTGATGGCTTCAACCCTTTTCCCACATTACCACAATTCCTTCATTGACATCTTGGCTTGGATCTCTAGCTCATCTATGTGGTAGCCATTGCTTATAAAGGTAAAGTTATCACCCTCAGGATTCCCTGTAAGTTCACATACCCGTAACCAGCTTAACTGCTAAGAACGCATAATTCCTGAGACTTTGCTCCCGGTTTAGCCCTATTTCAATTCCCGACCTCGTAGATCCAAGACTTCAGTTGGCATACTGTAAGAAAAAAATTCTAGCTGCATTCAGTCACCACTAGAGGGCGCTTAGGAGCATACTGCATACTGATTAGCCATTAAACTCAATAACTACATAGTATGCTGTATTCTCCATTTAGCTTCACCTCCAGATAAGAAAAATAAAGGTATCATTTACACCTCTTTATAGTAAAAAAGGTATATTTATAAATACAGAATTTTCAATGATAGGAGGTAGGCATTCACTTCAACTCCACAAATGCAAAATTCCTCTAAAAACTGACGCTTCCAGTAGTTTCTGCTTTGTTTTTAATAATTTATTCACTGCTGATAAGTTTGGAAGTAGCAGAGCTGAGGTTGTCATTTCACAACAGACTTAAATGAAAAATTCAGTTGTGCTACATCTGTACAGCTGCTAGACCTACTTTAAAGTTATAGCATCCCTGCTTGTAGAAAAAGAAGTGCGACCGAAATTAATGTTTCACGAATGCCACGCTCTACTATTTTAATAAATAATTTATCCTGGAAGCTGATGGGGTGAATCATCAATTTTTCAAGGTGAATTTATGCTACTTCTCATCCGGTTAATAAAAAAATGCTTCATTTGCGCTAACTTATGCAATGTGTCAGCTGCCTAACAGTAAGCTGTTTACTTTTAATATGGTCACAAATAATGCATTTAATGCTTCAAAGTCTCCCCGAGCAGCAATGAATTTCTTCAAATATTTGTAAAGGGTTTTCAAGGTTAACGACCTGTAAGAGAGATGAAAACCCTCAGAATCTTACAAAATAAGGACTCAAACTCTGCATGAACCCCACTGCTATACTGTAGGACTGCTATGTCCTTTTTGGTTGCGATGGGTTACCATTTACCTTTTTTGCGATGCTGATACAACCTGGTTACCTAAGTTGGTTTATTTTTGTACAAATATATCAAAGCCATTTTGCTGTCCCATAGGTTACTGTAAACCATGCTTTTTGATATTGTATTATTGTAGCAGTATAAAGTAGCACAAGTAGGAGTGAGATTCTTAACTTAACTGATCTGCCATTGACATGTGTGGACCAGTGGACAGAATGGGGTTTGGCATGATAGCTTCGAGAGAACACAAAATCAAAGACTTTTTCACCAGTTTGGGCTAGATACATGCAGGCGGCAAAAATAGGTAGAGTAGGAGAAGCTGTGCAGCACATAAAAACAACTGCACCACAGCTAGGTAGTAAGTGGGGTGGAGTTCTTTTCTTAGTGAGTGTCAACTGTCTCATGTTTAGGAGACCAACCCACTTGGAGTACAGCGAAACCTGATTGAAGATACCTCATTTTGAAGAAGAGTGCCAGACCACAAATAAGATAATGGTTCCTGTGCGTGAGGATCTGTGATGCAGTAACTGTGAAGGGAAGGGTAGGCAAGTAGTTTGTGCAAAATGCCAAACATGTTAATTCAGCACATCGCTACTGTTCTGCCTTCTTCCACGTATGATGCTGTGTGGATTCCAGCATATGGCTAAACCCTTCATCCACTCCCAGTAAAAAGACTGTATGGGTGCTTAAGTCTCTGTTTATTGAGATGATGTGAACAACAATGGTAGATGATAACGGATGATATAGTGGAGGAGATTGGTGAACACAATAGTGGATGAGATCGGAGATTGATGAACTCAATAGTGGATGAGATCGGGTAAAAACGGAATCCACTTGATGGAAGCAGTGATTTTGCAGGGAGCTGGACACATGTGAGTAGCTCAGAGATCCGGAGAAAATGGCTGCAAGCTTCAAGCCAGGGAAACCTAAAGGGGCGGTTCTAAACAGAATAACAATTAAAGGGAATGGATTCTAAATCCATGAACAGAAAAGAAGGGCAACTATGACATCTAATGGCCATAGCTGAAACAGCACTTAAGAAATGTCTTGCTGCACATGAATGGGCAGAACAGCTACCAAAAGCGGTTACCATGTGTGACATTGTGACCAACACAGCTGCTGAGAAGGTGCAACAGAGACTCTTACAGAGTGAAGAAGATACTGCTCACAAGAGTGGCACTGGCAACCTTTCACAATATGTCTCAACAATTTGTCCTAAGTGTCAGCAAGCGTAAACCCACGGTGGTTGGTGCAAATCGCTACTTCTGTTCAAAGTTAACCTTTTGAAACTCATCAGATTGTTGAAACCATCAAGCTCATTGCCTCATGGAAGACTTTGTAACTGTCAAGATTGTTACTTTGATGAAAGCAAGTATATCTGCAGGATCAAGATAAACAAGTTTTTTTGTAGTCTGTCACTATGTGAACGAATAAGTCTAAATAAGAGCTGTGGACATAAAATTATAGATTTATTTTAAGTATTTACTCAGTTGCTTTATGTATTGGATTATATTTCAAATGCAATCGAGCAAGATAAATTATCTCCAAAAATGTGCCTTATCTTTGGATGTAATTAATAGTATTTTTTAACTAGTCTTTGCTGGATATGTTCATATTATACTTATGGTCATCGGCACCACCCCTCCAATTATACACTGATAGCCTTTTATATAATACAGGCTTTCAATGTAATAGACAGGGAACCCGAGGTGTAATAATCTAGTCACCGGAGGTGTCATTACAAACAGGTCCAGTGAGGAGAGGGGCCCACCAATGACTGCTAACAAAGGGATCGGCATCCAATGGGGAGGAAGACCAATCATGGGAGAGTTCCAGAAAGGTTGGGGGAGGAACTAGTACAAAAGGGGCTGAGGATGCCAGCAGAGCGCAGTCGACGAAGCAGGAGAGAAGGAGCAAGGAAGCGAGAGGGCGCCAGAGAGCCAGAGCCAGAGACAAGAGAGGGGAGCAGCGACGGGAGAGACTGAAGGGAGACTCACCTCGGACAGAAGGGAGATGACACCGAGCCGTCCAGCATAGAAACACCAACCCACTGTCCGCGCTCCTAGTGACCGCCACCGCCCGACTCCAGCCCGCGGATGTGGCCTGTCCACTGCTGCTTGCGGCCGCCACCACTCGACTTCATATTGGGGCAGCGGCCTCCATTGTCCGGTCCCCAGGCAATGCCGTACCGCCTCCACCAGGAGGCGCAACGCAGAGGAACCTTCCAGGGGCCTGCTGTGCCTCCACTTCGCCTGGGCGTAGGAACGCCCGAAGTCTCCGTCAGATCCTCGTCAGCTGGGCCCAGTGGATGAAACGCCGAAGCATCGCCGAACAGCACTCTGCCGAATGTCCAAGAGGATAAGTGACATGTTGTAATTAACATTCAGGACCCGTAGTCGGCCATACCGTTGCCCTATAGTGACCAGTCTTTACCGGGTTAGTCGTGTTTGTGTTACCAGTGTATTCTTGTTTTTATCCCTACGAGGATAACTGCTGTCAGCTTGTTTGGTTGCTCGAAATAGCCACTATAGGCATCTATATATATATATATATATATATATATATATATATATATATACAGTCATATGTTAAAGTTTGGGCACCCCTATTAATGTTAACCTTTTTTCTTTATAACAATTTTGTTTTTTGCAACAGCTATTTCAGTTTCATAAATCTAATGACTGATGGACTCAGTTATATTTCTGGATTCAAATGAGGTTTATTGTACTAACAGAAAATGTGCAATCTGCATTTTAACAAAATTTGACCGGTGCGAAAGTATGGGCACCCTTATCATTTTCTTGATTTGAACACTCCTAACTACTTTTTACTGACTTCCTGAAGCACTAATTTGGTTTTGTAACCTCATTGAGCTTTGAACTTTATAGCCAGATGTATCAAATCATGAGAAAAGGTATTTAAGGTGGCCACTTGCAAGTAGTTCTCCTATTTGATTCTCCTATGAAGAGTGGCATCATGGGCTCCTCAAAACAACTCTCAAATGATCTGAAAACAAAGATTATTCAACATAGCTTTTCAGGGGAAGGATACAAAAAGTTGTCTCAGAGATTTAACCTGTCAGTTTCCACTGTGAGGAACATAGTAAGGAAATGGAAGAACACAGGTACGGTTCTTGTTAAGCCCAGAAGTGGCAGGCCAAGAAAAATATCAGAAAGGCAGAGAAGAAGAATGGTGAGAACAGTCAAGGACAATCCACAGACCACCTCCAAAGACCTGCAGCATCATCTTGCTGCAGATGGTGTCACTGTGCATCGGTCAACAATACAGCGAACTTTCCACAAGGAGAAGCTGTATGGGAGAGTGATGCGAAAGAAGCCGTTTCTGCAAGCACGCCACAAACAGAGTCGCCTGAGGTATGCAAAAGCACATTTGGACAAGCCAGTTACATTTTGGAAGTAGGTCCTGTGGACAGATGAAACAAAGATTGAGTTGTTTGGTCATACAAAAAGGCGTTATGCATGGAGGCTAAAAAACACAGCATTCCAAGAAAAACACTTGCTACCCACAGTAAAATTAGGTGGAGGTTCCATCATGCTCTGGGGCTGTGTGGCCAATGCCGGCATCGGGAATCTTGTTAAAGTTGAGGGTCGCATGGATTCAACTCAGTATCAGCAGATTCTTGACAATAATGTGCAAGAATCAGTGACAAAGTTGAAGTTACGCAGGGAATGGATATTTCAGCAAGACAATGATCCAAAACACCGCTCCAAATCTACTCAGGCATTCATGCAGAGGAACAATTACAATGTTCTGGAATGGCCATCCCAGTCCCCAGACCTGAATATCATTGAACATCTGTGGGATGATTTGAAGCGGCCTGTCCATGCTCGGCGACCATCAAACTTAACTGAACTGGAATTGTTTTGTAAACAGGAATGGTCACAAATACCTTCATCCAGGATCCAGGAACTCATTAATAGCTACAGGAAGTGACTAGAGGCTGTTATTTTTGCAAAAGGAGGATCTACGAAATATTAATGTCACTTTTATGTTGAGGTGCCCATACTTTTGCACCGGTCAAATTTTGTTTAAATGCAGATTGCACATTTTCTGTTAGTGCAATAAACCTCATTTGAATCCAGAAATATAACTGAGTCCATCAGTTATTAGATATATGAAACTGAAATAGCTGTTGCAAAAAACAAAATTGTTATAAAGAAAAAAGGTTAACATTAATAGGGGTGCCCAAACTTTAACATATGACTGTATATATAAAAGTTACATCTTAAAGTTCATTCCGTCTCCCATCTCGTCACTGCATCCGCGTGCCTGCGATTACTACTTTTCCACCCCTCAGTGTGCTTGGGATGCAGTTACTGACGGGTCAGCTGTCCAATCTGGTACAGGGGTGTGCTGAAACTGTTGGTGTTTTGATTGACAACTAAGTCATCCAGTCTGGTACAGGGGCATGCTGAGCTGTCAGTGTGTTGATTCACAGCTCGACTATCCATTCTGAGACTGGGAGGCGTCGGCTGTCTCCACATGTACATTATCCCAGGTGATTGCCATGCTACTTAGCTGAGCTTTTTCTCCCAGATCTCTGCAAGACATACATTCAGCTATGTGTGGTTTATTCCTCTGTGCCTTGCATTCTGCATGTTGATCTTTCATTGCCTGACCTTGGACCTTGTTTTGACCAATCCATCTGTTTAACCCCTTCTTGTCATGATCCAGGCGTGGATCTGACAGATTAAATGAACAAAGTGAACTTTTTTTCCTTTGGCAAGGTGTCAAAGTGACGTGATTGCCCCCAGTGGCCATTAGAATTACTACACGTGGTGTGAGAGTCCTCAGTAGTTGATACCTTTTAATGGCTAACTGAAAAGATGGTAACACATTGCAAGCTTTCGAGACTACTCAGGTCTCTTCATCAGGCTAGACTAATGCAAAATCTGAAGTCACATATTTATGCACAATACAGCCTAGAAAAAATGCAATAGATAAGACAAGTGACGTGAAGCAGAACTATCAATATGGGAGAGGGAGAAACATAAATATAAACATTGGACCAGTTCATAGATAAGGAGTCTATTCGTATATGTTCCAACCCCATGGATAGAGACAAACACCTTGGTCGCCTCAAAAAGACCTTTTTGAATCAGGGTTACCATCCAAGAACAATTGAAAACCAAATTACAAGAGCCACCAGATTGTCAAGGAATCACCTGCTACATTACAAAGCTAAAGAAGAAAATAACCGAGTGCCTCTAGTAGTCACCTACAACCCAAATCTGGAGGTGCTAAGGGGAGCTGCACGGAAATTACAACCTTTACTACAAAAAGATGCCCGATTAAAATCCATTTTTCCAGACCCCCCACTGCTGTGTTTTATGCAGCCCCCAAATTTAAGAAGCATCATTGTCAGAAGCTCTCTGTCCTCTCCAACAGCTACAGGAACCTTTCCTTGCAACCAGAAAAAATGTAAAACCTGTCCATTTATAATGACCACGGGCAAGATAAAGATCCCCAACTCACATCAGGACTACAAGATCCCAGGTACTTTCACCTGCATTACATCAAATGTGGTGTACTTAATTATTTGTACTAAATGTCCAACTGGGTGTCTGTATGTGGGGGAGACAGGGCAAAAGCTTAGAACAAGGATGAATGCTCATCGTCACACAATAAGAGAAAAAAGAATGGATCTACCTGTGGCAAAACATTTCTGTATCCCTGATCACAGCAACGTGGATATGAAATTACTGGTATTGAAAGGTAACTTCAATTCTCAGAGAGAGAGACAAGTTTGGGAGTACAAATTTATGACGACCTTTGACAATCTCAGTACTTGAATGAATGTGTCGCATGGATTTATGTCTTTTTACATCAACTAAGGAATTTCCTTTTAAAACCTCATGGGGGCATCACAACACAGAACTAGACCCCAATCAGAGGACCATAAAACATCCGGACTCCTTATCTATGAACTGGTCCAATGTTTATGTTTATGTTTCTCCCTCTCCCATATTGATAGTTCTGCTTCACGTCACTTGTCTTATCTATTGCATTTTTTCTAGGCTGTATTGTGCATAAATATGTGACTTCAGATTTTGTATTAGTCTAGCCTGATGAAGAGACCTGAGTAGTCTCGAAAGCTTGCAATGTGTTACCATCTTTTCAGTTAGCCATTAAAAGGTATCAACTACTGAGGACTCTCAATCCTGAATATTTTTCTATCTACTGGCTAACACGGTACAAAGATATACATCTTTCCTGTACACGTGGTGTTTCATTCTAAGTTGCCCGGTGGTGGTTAGTGGTATCGCACGATAGTTTAGGTTTAATATGCACGTAATTAGTTTTCAGGTGTGACGCTCTATAAAAGAGTGTCAGGTGGGTTCAATCACTGCTGGTGATATTGTGTCATTTTGAAAGCAAGCCTGGGTGAAGATGGAGCTGAACATGAGTCCTGCGTGGCCCAGCCAGAGGGAACGAGTGGCAGCTATGTGGTCTGCAAGAAGGGCTGGCATGGCATGGTGGAGTCGCAGTTTATTGTCACAGGAGGTGCTTGCATGGCTTGGTGGAGTGGTGACTATGAAGAGAGTCGCACTCAGTATGCGGGACTAAGAATCATAGAATCGTAGAGTTGGAAGGGACCTCCTGGGCCATCTGGTCCAACCCCCTGCTCAAAGCAGGATTCGCTAAATCATCCCAGTCAGATGTCTGTCCAGCCTCTGTTTGAAGACTTCCATTGAAGGAGAACTCACCACTTCTCGTGGCAGCCTGTTCCACTCATTGATCACTCTAACTGTCAAAAAGTTTTTTCTAATATCTAATCTGTGTCTCCTCCCATTCAGTTTCATCCCATTGCTTCTAGTCTTTCCTTGTGCAAATGAGAATAAAGTTGATCCTTCTACAATGTGACAGCCCTTTAGATATTTGTAGACAGCTATTAAGTCTCCTCTCAGTCTTCTCTTTTGCAAACTAAACATTCCCAAATCCTGCAACCTTTCCTCATAAGACAGGGTTTGGGACTATGTTGTTGAAGAGCTGGACTCAAGCATGCTTGACTTCTTGGCAGAGTCTGACTCATCTTTGGGACTCTGTTACTGGACTTCTGCAATTGGTGATGGACTCTGCTCCAAGGCTGCACTGTGGTGAAGGATCCTGTTATGGTGATGGATCCGGGTGGAGGAGAAGATGCACACAGGTGGTGGGCTCTGTTGCTAGGAGCGTACGCAACAGAGCAAAGCTAAGTGGTGTTTCCCCTGTATTGTCGTCTTTCCTCATGTGTTTTTAGTGCAGTGGTGGGATTAGTTTCCGCACCGACCAATTCCCTAGTGAGGGTTTAGGGTCAGGGCGAGCAAGGGTTTTAAGGTACGCGTGCGGCGCCCGGTGCGGAACCGGCATAGGGAACGTTAGGAGTGCAGGGACTCTGGCTCAGGGGAGTTCAGGAGGTC
Source organism: Dendrobates tinctorius (assembly GCF_039654945.1). Lineage (NCBI taxonomy): Eukaryota > Metazoa > Chordata > Amphibia > Anura > Dendrobatidae > Dendrobates > Dendrobates tinctorius. The sequence continues at coordinate 14,735,874 of NW_027361743.1, read as the reverse complement.
TCCACTTCCCTATTCCCTATTGCAGGGCCCACCATTGTTAATGTTACCCAGGTTCCCCCTTTTATTATTTAAATTCGCCCCACTGGAGGCGCTGTATCCTGGGTCACGTGTGTTATGGGTTCACCTTGCGGTAACCGCTGCGTCCAGACACACGTGGCCGTGACATTATCACCAGCCCTACTTTTTTTTTCTGGTGAGCTTTTGGCCATGTGGAGTCCTGTGAGCAATTATCAGGGTCTGGGGCCTTTGGCCATGTGGAGACCTGTGAGCAATTGCTGCTGGGCTTCACTGAGGTGAGTGAGGAGCTGCATGGTGTTGAAACAGCTTCGGCAGCAATGATCAGGGTCTGGGGCCTTTCCTCTGGCTCAACCAGAAAATCAAAATTGCGGCTCTGGCATTGAAGCCCCCTAGAGTCGCTGCTGGGGAGCGGGACTTGCTCATGCACGCGGAGGTATCCAGGCAGGTGGGAGGAGTTGGTGCCCATGGAGCTGCCTGGTATTCCCCGAGGTGAAGGGGTGCATCCCTGTGGTGAGCAGACTGGTGTGATAATCAGCGGGGTTTACGCCAAATCTTCAATATCACCAAAGAAGCCGCCCCCTCCTGGTCGTTTGGAGGTAGGCGACCAGCGAGTGTATATTTCCTCCATATTCCAGTCCCCTTTTTCTCCAGATGTGAGCAGCTGGTGTGCTGCGGGGGAGTAGGGACAAATATCACCCCTCGCCATTAACCAACCCAGGGAGGCGCAGACCTCATGGTGAAAGGGTTGGAGGGTGGTGTCCCTTGGTGAATAGCGGGGGTGTGAGTGTGGTGACGCAGGGGGACGCCTCTGTTGTCGAGTCCAGAATGAATTCACCAAAATATGACAAACAAATGTGTGGCAATAAATGTTCAGGTCCGGACCTGTGTGTGAACGAGCATGTATGGGTGGCCACCAAAAAATCATCTTGTGGGAGTGTGTTGTGGAGTCTGATCAGCTCATAGCAAACATACCCATACATAAACTCGTTCCCCAGGTCGTCGCTGTGGAGATGAGTGGTGCCTCCAAAATGAACATATATTGCCAATACCAGCGGTGCGTTTGTCATTAACCTGAAGTGTCAGGTAGTGGTGGGGTGAACTCAGGATCTGGGCATCCCCGCTGTAGGTGTTTCCCTAATGAGGAGTGGTCTTGAGGGTCCAGAGGCCCCTCATTAAGGAGGGGGTACTGTCATGATCCAGGCGTGGATCTGACAGATTAAATGAACAAAGTGAACTTTTTTTCCTTTGGAATGGTGTCAAAGTGACGTGATTGCCCCCGGTGGCCATTAGAATTACTACACGTGGTGTTTCATTCTAAGTTGCCCGGTGGTAGTTAGTGGTATCGCACGATAGTTTAGGTTTAATATGCACGTAATTAGTATTCAGGTGTGACGCTCTATAAAAGAGTGTCAGGTGGGTTCAATCACTGCTGGTGATATTGTGTCATTTTGAAAGCAAGCCTGGGTGAAGATGGAGCTGAACATGAGTCCTGCGTGGCCCAGCCAGAGGGGACGAGTGGCAGCTATGTGGTCTGCAAGAAGGGCTGGCATGGCATGGTGGAGTCGCAGTTTATTGTCACAGGAGGTGCTTGCATGGCTTGGTGGAGTGGTGACTATGAAGAGAGTCGCACTCAGTATGCGGGACTATGTTGTTGAAGAGCTGGACTCAAGCATGCTTGACTTCTTGGCAGAGGCTGACTCATCTTTGGGACTCTGTTACTGGACTTCTGCAATTGGTGGTGGACTCTGCTCCAAGGCTGCACTGTGGTGAAGGATCCTGTTATGGTGATGGATCCGGGTGGAGGAGAAGATGCACACAGGTGGTGGGCTCTGTTGCTAGGAGCGTACGCAGCAGAGCAAAGCTAAGTGGTGTTTCCCCTGTATTGTCGTCTTTCCTCATGTGTTTTTAGTGCAGTGGTGGGATTAGTTTCCGCACCGACCAATTCCCTAGTGAGGGTTTAGGGTCAGGGCAAGCAAGGGTTTTAAGGTACGCGTGCGGCGCCCGGTGCGGAACCGGCATAGGGAACGTTAGGAGTGCAGGGACACTGGCTCAGGGGAGTTCAGGAGGTCTCCACTTCCCTATTCCCTATCGCAGGGCCCACCATTGTTAATGTTACCCAGGTTCCCCCTTTTATTATTTAAATTCACCCCACTGGAGGCGCTGTATCCTGGGTCACGTGTGTTATGGGTTCGCCTTGCGGTAACCGCTGCGTCCAGACACACATGGCCGTGACACTTCTGCTCTGATCTGATATCCTTCTGGTATTCTGACCTCAGAACGTTACCTGACTACGCTTTTGTCTCTTCCGTTTATGACGTACCCTCCTGGCTTCTGAACTTGGACTCCTTGACTATCTTGACTCATGGCTTGGCCATGAGAAGTGACTATCGTCAAATTACCCTAATACTGTGTTTTTGTTAATGATCCACACTGATTACCACTTTGTAAGCTGGCATTATGTGGTCATGGCGTGCCAGTGTTTGTCCCATGCTTGTTATATTATGGGTACTTTTGGTCTTCATATAGTGAGTTTTGTTTATTAACAGGATGTGATAATATTGGTAATATGTTTTTTTTTACAAGGGACAAACATATATCTTTATAGACTACAGAAATGCCATTGGGTCCCATGCATCTGGCGACATGCTGGTGGTGGTAGGAGTGTGGCAGGTCCAGATTTTGCTCTAGGCCCATCAGTCTACACCACTGAAAAGTACCTGTTAAACCAATGATGAACCAGGTTTATTCAGGAGAACAGTGCGTGGTTCAGGTGTTTTGATCTTCTTAACGCAGATCCTATAATGTGGCTAGATTACAGACTTTTGGAAAAGGCCCTACTAATAAAGCAAAAAATAATCTTGCTTATTGAATCCACTGCTTAGGTCTCTTTATTTTGCAAGTCATCTACCACTACGCCTGCTGTCTGCACCAAACTTCTGACCTAAGGTGTCCATGTGTGATTAGCATATATCACTGTGAGCAATCAGCCTGCCTTGGAGAGCATTATATAAATAGGATAATAAATGGTAGCAGAGCAGATAAAATGAGCAATGCTGGAAAGCAGCAGTTTGGATTTTATGACTCTATATTTATAAGATGTTTACACTGAATTATTAAGCTTTACAAAACTGAAAATCGGTTAATTTACCATTTCAATAAAAATCAGCAGGATACCGGTGGAGATATAATCAGGTAAAGTATCATTTCTTGCTTTGTAATATACCACACAATTAATTATATTTTAGATTGGCTTCTTAATGACTGCATAAATATGTAAATCACAGTAAGCAGCCTGTGTATCTTTCATAGTGTACAGCTGGTTTCCATGGAAATCGGCCACTACAGCTTAACCAGACAATGGACAAGAGTGCGCAGTAGTTACACTCCGGGAGAGGGGTTAACTCTTAACATCTCAAACAGCTCTCTCCAGTTTAATGATTTCTATACAGCAGATAGTTGCTCACCTCCCTCCTCTCCCTCTTCTGAAGAGAAGCAGTTGTAAATCACCAGCCTGCAGCTTTCACAGTGGGTCTCTTAATCATGGCCCTCTGCTCTTGCTATCTGGAGCTGTGTACTTGTTCAAATGCCCTTTTACCTCTCTGTATAAATACCGTGATAACCGTGTAGACCCAGAACAAACTACTGACAGCTGAATGCATTACAGCAGAACGTATGCTGGGCTTTATAGTTCTACTAATACAATAGTTCTATTAACCAGACCTATCACTCAAGGAGGAAAGTTCATTCTAATAGAAATCAGAAAGTAAGGAAACTGTAAGAAAATTGCATTGCTCTGATCCACTGAAGAAACAACTTGAAAATACCCCATTATAGCGGCTCCAGACAACTGGCTTCATGAGGTATGATGTTCTCTGAAAGTCTAGGGTGTTTTGGAAAATTCAAAGGTTAATGAACATAGTTTAAAAATGATCCTCACTCTTCCACTTCCATTGATTGACAGGTCTTTCACATGTGTATGTAGGAAGAGATCTATTGATCAACTACAATGGTGCAAGAGGAAGTCATCTGGGGACTGTGGCGGACTAGTCAGGTCCCTTCAGGACGGCTCTTTAAACTATGCTTTCTCAGTGGAGTGTTTCAGAGAAAATCGCCATTGTACAGCCAGCAATGGTTTTGGCAGCATGTATCAAGTTACAAGTTTCTTTTTAAAGCAGCAAACTCTACTATTCTTAAAAGCTGGCCCTGGAGACTTTATTTAGACCATGCACTGTTCTGGCATTCACAATGCCAAGCTCAAGCAAACCAAAACAAGAAGCCTCCTCCCTTTGTTTGCCTTCCTTAGGTGCCACAAGATGTAGTGCAGCTTATAAAGGACGAGCACAAAGGTTCACATGGGTACTAATCTGTAGTCCAGTTGGGTTCTCCATGACCGCTAGGCCAGGACTGTGTTCACCTGTGCGCTGCCAATCTTGTGTCCTGGGCTCGTCTGCCTCTTACTGGGCCAACTTCGCTGCCATAAAGGATTGAACTTGATTTTGAAGCAAGTTAATCTTTTTGTTCATTTCTAGGTTGCTGGCAAGCAGGCAATCGCGGCTGCCCTCCCACACGAGATCAGCTTTGTCCACAGGATCAGCACCATATGCTTGTGGCACTTATAGAGAACAACTTAGCATCTGTTCTTATACTGCATATATAATCACAGAATTCTTTCCATGGTGACGAAAAACCATTTCACAACATCCACCCAAGTGAAGAACAATCTCCAGGAAGTCGGTGTTTCAGTATCTAAGTGTACCATAAAGAGAAGACGTCATGAGAGCAAATAGAGAGGATTCACCACGAGGTGCAAACCATTAATCATTAACAATAGAAAGGCCAGATTAGATTTTGCCAAAGAAAATCTAAAGGATTCAGCCCATTTCTGAAAATCATTGTATGGACAGATGAAAGAAAAATCAACCTGTACCAGAATAATGGGAAAAAGAAGTATGAAGAAGGCTTGGAGGGCCAGAAAATCCAAAGCACAGCATATCTACTGTAACATATGGTGGAGGCAGCGTGAAGGCGAGGACATGTATGGCTTCCAATGGCACTGGGTCACTAGTTTATTGATGATGTGACTTCTATTGATGATGTGAGTGAAGACAGAAAAAGTCAGATGAATTCTGAAGAGTACAGGGTGAAACTTTCTGCTCAGATTCAACCAAATGCAGTAAGGTGGATTGGACGACGCTTCACATTCTAGATGGACAATCAAAGACCCAAAACATACTGCAAAAGCTACCCAGGAGTTTTTTAAGGTAAGGAAGTGGAATATTCTGCAATGGCCAAGTAAATCACCAGATCTCAACCCCATTGATCATGCATTTCACATGATTAAGACAAAACTTAAGGCAGAAAGACCCACAAACAAGCAACAAATGAAGTCACTGCAGTAAAGACCTGGCAAAGCATCACAAAGGGGGAAACCCAGTGTCTGGTTTCTCTACAAAGTCTTAAAATTGAATGTTTTGATTACGATAAAGTTAATTTGTCCAATTACATTTGAGCCCCTGAAATGAGGAGGCTTTGTAGAAAAATGGTCCCAATTCCTAAAAGTTCCTAAAAATTCAAGCCTATTAATTAAACCTGAAAATCTCCACTTCAATAGCATCTCAGATATTTCATTTTTAAATCCAAAATAGAGTCATGCAGAGCCGAAATCATGAAGATTCGGTCACTGGCCAAATATTCTATGTATACTCACGATGAGAATGGGTACAGGAAAACTTCAGTACCAAAAGAGCATTGATTGTGGAGGTATTTTAAAAAATGGATCGGAATGAGCTTGCTATAAATGAGATGGCTCCCCATTGATTTCTCTGTGAGAATAAACAGATGTTTGATGTGGGCAAACACAGCAGACTACATTTCAATCACATTGGGTTTTGCGGGCTGTGAAAGTGTCCAACCTATAATATAAACCAGATATACTATAACTACGGATGTCTGGAAGGAAAAACAGTGGACAAAAATATAGATATCACTTCTTAGTGCCAGGCAGTGGTGAGGTCCTGGGACCTAAAAAAAGTTTCATGGATGTTTGAAACTAAATGTAATGATTATTCAACTTTTAAGTATCACAATTGTGCTTTCTAGAAACCTTGTTGTTTTCTTTGCTGTCTTAATGGATTTTTTTTTTAGACCCGCCGTCATCTAATATCATTTGGCCAAAGTAAAAAAAAAATCAATAAAAAAGCCATCTGCTTGATGTTTTTACTTACTCAATTGACTTTGATCAGAAACGACCTATTGATTAAATTAGGCTTTTGTACATTAGGAAAAAAAGTGGCAGTTTTTCCTTTCATATCACAATCTTTGTTAAAAAATTAAATTAATAATCTTGCAATTTTCCCGCCTGGCCCCTGGGGTTATTTTAGACTCTGGTCCTTTCCGGAAGATTTTATAGCGGCCAAAAAAACTTAATTCTGGAGTTTTAATTTTTCTTCTCGTTACACCGTTTAACGGTCGGAATGATTTATTTTCTATTTTGATAGATCAGACTTTTAAAAACATAGTGATGCCAAATGTGTGTATTTTATTATTTTTTAATTTTTAATGACAGAAAAGTAGGGTAATTTGAACTTTTATATATATTTTTTTTCAGGTTTTTTTAAACATTCTTTTAATTTTTTACTGCGTTTGTTGAACCTGCGAGATCGCTTGTGCTATATACAGCAGCATCACAGTATTGTTGTATATAGCAAAAATCATGGTCTCCTATGTATATCTGTAGGCTTTCACAGAAGTACGCTGACGACAGACACAGTGGACTTCAACAGACCCCCTAGCCTTTATGGCACGCCGCCCCGTGATCACATCACAAAGATGAAGATAGGCGTATAGAATACTGCACCCCCCTGTCAGTGCGCAGTCAATGTCATTGACAGCGACATTGGACAGATTCAACCGTTTGACCGGTTCATCAGCCAGGAAAGATGCATTGAGGGGGTTAAACACATGATGTGTCCAATCATGTTACAACAGCTCCTCCAAACTTCCCTATACACATTCACATACACTTTGGCAGTGGGAATCGCTTATTTCACGTGGAGACAAAAGGATTGGGCATGGTAATTCAATATGCCCAATCCTTTTCTCCCCAAAAATCATTGGTGGAGAGAGTCAGTAGGCCCCTATGAATAAATGGCTGGCTGAACCCACTGGAATCAGTTGATTTGAGTGACCTGAATGTTATAGATTACTATCAAACCATTAAAAGCTTCAGGTTGTTATTGCATCATTAACATACTGTATGTAATAGGAGATAAATTTAAAGAAAGCAAAAATTGGGGAAAAAAAAACAAACAAGCAGCTCCAGTGAATCAGCTGGCAATAAAAGACTCGATCTAATAATTTTTTTTTTTTACACGGGGGTCGATGACATTAAGCACAGTAACACTACGCATATTCTCAGTATCCGTTTCATTACATTTCCTTCCATGGCTGTCAATCTTCATAGAATAATAATGAGTCTTGTCGAATAATTTAACAGAATTATTTCTCAGGAGGCGTCGTTCTATAAATCCCCCCCATGTAAACCAATAACATCCCCTACAGCCATTTCTGCCTAGAACCAATGTCAATATGGAGTTAACGTCTTCAATAAAAAGCAGCAGTGATGTGGACGGCGCCCTCAGAAGAGACTTGATTTATTTCAATCTCGTATAGGTAATCTATACCATGAAATATTGTACATGGCCTATAGAGAAATGCAGCTGTGTTTATGAGATTGCTTACAAGGCAGCAACAGGGGTGTCGAAATTGCAATTGCACCTGAGACCCAATGCCTTAAAGAAGCCTTTCCTCCTCTTCATCCTCCTCCTCTTCCCATCAAAACATTTATCTTCTTAATGCAGTCATCACATTATACAGCACTGTGTACTTACAATTGCTCATTTTACCTTTCTACCCAGCTAATTCTTCTCTTTCCCATTAGGTCCATGACATCACATGATTAAATACTGACTAGATAAATCCTTCTAAGCTCTATGTAGAAACAGGAGGTCAATTTTCCCTGCATGAGTCATGAGTCACTAGAAATGGCAAAGGCAGAGGAGGAGAGAGCAGCTGGGCCAGGAGGTGAAGCGGGGGATGATAAACGCAGGGAAAATATCCTTCCTGTTTCTACACAGAGCAGAGAAGAAAGAAGAATTATCTGGGTAGAAAGGAAAAATTAGCAATTGTAAGTTCACAGTGCTGTATAATATGATCATTGCAATATATAATATATTAAGAGGATAAAAACTTTGATGAGAAGAAGAGGAGGAGGAGAACTTCTTTAAAGGGTCCAATCAACCTTTAACTGTTCCAGAACAATATAAAAGGCATGCAGTGGTTGGTGGTGTTGCACCTAGATTCACTAGCTTCTACTTGGATATTCTTCTGTCCAAATAGCTAAATTAACATGAGGGGTGGAAAGGAGCTGTACAGTATTAAAGGGGTTGTCCGCACCTTTCGTATTTTTAAAAGTAGCCCAACAAGGTTAAAAATAAAAAATAAATCATACTCAACTACGAATCTCCATCTGTTCAAATCTCTGTATAGACTGTAGAAAAAGGAGAAAAGCACATGACGAGGAAATAAGTGCAGGAAAAGAAACCGTGATGATATACGTATATGTAGTGAAGACATCAGCCCCCTTAATACACACATATCCTACATCCAGCCTCTATTATTTGCTCAGACGCTCTCCCAAGAGAAAATCTGAAACTTCAATCAGGGTGCAAATTTCAGATCACACACACCCACCCACACACACTCACACACTCACACTCTTACACTCACACACTCACTCACACTCTTACACTCACACACTCACACTCTCAGACACACTCACACACTCAGACTTACACTCATACACTCACAGACTCACACTCTCACACTCACATTCACACTCACACACTCATACACTCTCACTCTCACACACTCACATTCTCACACTCAAAATCATAGACTCACACTCACATTCTCACACACTCAATCACACTCACACAGCCTCTTGCGCGGTTCCACCAGCGGAACACCGTAGCACTGCGCCTGAGCAAAATCCACACAGGCGCAGTGAATCATTCAGCTGATCCCGGTGGCAGATGTCTACAGGCAGAGGAAGCCAGTCACATTAAAGGGGTTTTCCCATGAACGAAAGTTCATTTTAAAAAATGTCTGTGTCTAACGGTGTACAAAGCACACCACATCTCCTGGGCAGGGGAGGAAGCAAAAGACAATATGACATTACAGCAGAGGATCACAGAGGATTCATTTTGTGAGGTAAAATATTTCACTGACTGTTTTTAAACAATATTTTACCTCACAAAATATGTCCTCTGCGATCTCCTGCTGCAATGTCAGTATTGCCTTTTGTGGCGCCCCTGAGGGTTCAGTCGCCACAGAGGTACTGCACCTCCTCCTGAGGTGTGGTACCCCACCATCCAGGTAAGGTGGAGACACTTTACCACGCTCCAACACCTGCATCCCACACAACATAGTAGTGTAGCAAAGCACCCTTTGGTGGCTCCCTGCTTGGAGCATGAAGCATGCTGGGAGGCGGGTGGAGTTAGTTGGCAACAAAAGAGCAGGAAGAATTTAGGATTTGGTCAGTCTGACAGTGTCAGTGGAAGAGTGAAGATCCCCTGAGTGGGATAGATGAAGGAAGTGCTGCAGCCGAACACAGTGACCTGGATCCGCTGGCACAGGAAAGAGACATAGATGGGAAGCCTGACTCTAATCCATAAGAAAGAAGGATTAGTACAGAACGTAAGGAGAGGAGGACTAAGGATTAGGGTTAGAGCAGAACCCTTCCCAAGTTCACAGCGCAAGGCCGGGGTCCGGTCCCCAAGGTTGTATGGATGCTAATGGTCCTGCAGCAGACACCGGAGGAATAGAAGTTGTCACCACTTTATTCCCACACAAGACTTGGGGGCACAACAGCAATGATAGTGAGTCGGGACTTGGTAGCAAGGAGTCCCCGAAGCAGGCTACAGCTGTCTGCCGTACAAGCAGAGTTCATAAGAACATCTGACAGGAGGGACTCCAGTGTAACTCAGTACTGAGAGTACTTCACTATAGGCACAAAAGGGAGATGTTCAGAAAAGGCACTTACAGTATGTTGGCGGAGTGTTGGAACGGAGTACTTCATCTTGCCTGGGGGTTGGCAAAGCTCCTGACCTGGAGGACACAGCATGGATGCGGGCACCTGTATGCACAACAGACTGTGAGTAAAGCTTTGGAACTACATGCCCTGGTGTCCTCCACTTATTCCTGGGCCAACCCACTCAGCACTGCTACATCGCTGTGCCTGGCACCGCAAAATCTACATCTCCTCCCTCTCTCTTCACCTACACTTCCCTGGGACTACAGCCCTACCTGTGGAGGGCCACACGATCATTGCTGCACCACACCATCTGTCCCAGAGGATGTGTCTGCAGCGTCGGCTTAACATCTTCATTGCCGAACACCACAGGTGGCATCACGAATCATTCACTCATAAACTTTAATCAGCATTCGCACACTCAACATCCCACTTTTACAATGGACGTCCAGGGCCATGGACCGGGTTGCAGCTACCGTGACGACTCCCATTGAAATCCACCGGGCCCAGCTCCGAGTACCCCACAGCCCTTGGAGGGCGATCCATTAACTTGGCGTCACGAACAGGATGACGAAGCCCGGTGCCACCGGGTTCTGTGTGCCTGAATGTTATTGGACTTAGACATTGCTGAAAATGTGCAGAATAACCAAATTGATAGACTGTAAAATGGTCTCTTAAAATGGCCGCCGGCGCGGTGAAGAAGGGCGTGACAAGATGGGTGGTCCTAAGAAAAGAGCGCAAACTGTTCTGGGCCTCCCCTGCCTGAAGTTCTATGCGACAGCAACATGGCCCACCCCCAGAGGGGTTCGTATACTGGCTTGGTATGGAGGCAGAGGAAGGAGACGCCACCCCCAGAAGGAGGAGCGAGGCCCTGTGGCAGGAAAGGAGCCCAGGAAGGAGAGAGAACACTAGGGCGCCATGATGGAAGAAGGACGGAGGCCAGGAGAAAGCGGTGGAGAAAAACAACTCTCCCCCAGGCAGCACTTGTGGAGCATACGACCGCTGCAATACCCTTTTCAGCGCCCGCCACCACCGCCAAACCCATACTGCCACTGGATGCGGCCTGCAAGAAGGAGATACATGAGGGACCTGGAGCAGCCTGTGAGGCGGGGTTGTATCCCTGCCTGGACCCGGCGCGGCCGCGCAGGTCCCCATCGGAGGCCTCAGCAGACACCAATTCCGTGCCAGCTCAGATCCAGCTGCCGCCCGCTTGCCAAGCAGCTCTGGAGGTTGCAGCTGCCACCGTTCGCCACCCTGTACCCGCATCGGAGCCAGAACATCATCGGGAGGTACCAGGTATGATCACTGCCCCTGCCATGATCCTGGTGCTGGGAACTGTACCTGTGGACCGAAATGGTCCAGTGCTTGCTCAGGTCTTAAATGGCAGCACTCAAGTTTCACCAGCGGTCAGACCAAAAGCCAAGGCAGCAGAGATACCACCTGAAGCTGAGGTACAACATCCACTGGTACACGTTACCACCCCTGCTGTACTTCAGGCAGCAGCTCTATCAGCTACCACCCCATTCAATGTGCAACAACCCACAGAGGAAAATCTGAAGTTCTCCCCTGGAAGCAGCCAAAGCGACTAGCTTCTACCGCCCCAGGAGGGGATCCCTAATAAAGAAACACACCAGTAACTAAATAATTGTTACCCAGGAGGGTATTTGCACTGTTGTGCCTTCTTTTTGTTATAATGTTTTCTTTGGTTTTACAAGTTTTTGCCTAGTTGCGTTGGCAGCATATTTTTCATTGAACTGCAGAGATCATGAACAATGAGTGATCCACAAACTGTGTTGTATATAGTTGCACCTCTTTAGGTGCCCTTTCTTGGTTTTACATAGATCTTTTATGGATAAGAACTAACTCATCATGGAGCATAGCTCCAATCCAAGGACACTGCAAGAAATCCCGGCTGGGAGCGGTGTCCAGCACGTACAAGAATTATTGATGTCTTAATGTGAAGTATTGTGTGATGTGTCTTATAAAAAATGTTGACAGATTTTATAGAGAGCTTACTTGATAGAAGTATTTAAGTATTTGATTAGGAATGGATATTTTACAGAATTTGATAATGTTGAATAAAGATTTGAATGCAGGTGACGAACCAGGCATCAGCGGTTGTCACCCATGTCTAACAGAGACAGTAAAAGAAAATGTGAAAGATAAAGAGAAGAAAAAACATGTTGATGATAGTACTTGAACTGGTAGTAAGTTTATTTCCATGGAAATTTAAAATTAGGTAATTATAGCTAGTCTGTAAGTTGTTTTGCAACGTTCAAGAGTTAGTGCCTCCCACATTGGGAAGCTTAGATAAGAATTGTTTATCAGCATTAAAAAAAATTTGTATGTTCCTTTGTTTGTCTAACTTTGTTTCACTTGCAGCCCGCGGACGTGCTGTGTTTAATGGGGGGGTATGTGGCGCCACTGAGGGTTCAGTCGCCACAGATGTACTGCACCTCCTCCTGAGGTGTGGTACCCCACCATCCAGGTAAGGTGGACACACCTGACCACGCTCCAACACCTGCATCCCACACAACATAGTAGTGTAGCAAAGCACCCTTTGGTGGCTCCCTGCTTGGAACATGAAGCATGCTGGGAGGCGGGTGGAGTTAGTTGGCAACAAAAGAGTGGGAAGAGTTTAGGATTTGGCCAGTCTGACAGAGTCAGTGGAAGAGTGAAGATCCCCTGAGTGGGATGGATGAAGGAAGTGCTGCAGCCGACCACAGTGACCTGGGTCCGCTGGCACAGGAAAGAGACATAGATGGGAAGCCTCACTCTCTCCATAAGAAAGAAGGATTAGTGCGGAACGTAAGGAGAGGAGGACTAAGGATTAGGGTTAGAGCAGAACCCTTCCCAAGTTCACAGCGCAAGGCTGGGGTCCGGTCCCCGAGGTTGTATGGATACTAATGGTCCTGCAGCAGACCCCGGAGGAATAGAAGTTCTCACCACTTTATTCCCACACAAGACTTGGGGGCACAACAGCAACGATAGTGAGCCGGGACTTGGTAGCAAGGAGTCCCCGAAGCAGGCTACAGCTGTCTGCCGTACAAGTAGAGTTCATAAGAACATCTGACAGGAGGAACTCCAGTGTAACTCAGCACTAAAAGTACTTCACTATAGGCGCAAAAGGGAGACGTTCAGAAAAGGACAGAAATACTAGCTAAGTCCAGAAAACCAGAGAAGTTGGCAGCTATCAGATTGCAGACCCCTGAACCTATCAACAACTAGCAGTAGCCGTGGGGGGTTCCTATGGTGCCCTAGACCCCTCGATCACAGCCGGAGAACTACATAGCCTAAAGACAGAAAGGGAAATCTAAACTGCCCCAGAGCAGACCCCAAAGCAATAGGCAGCCCTCAACATATAATGACGGTGAAGCAAGATGAAAAAACACTCACACAGATAGAAAGATAGGCTGAGCAAATGATGGGGCCCAAGCTAACTAGATAGGACAGGATAGAAAAGCTGCTGTCTGTAATCCGCCAAAACCCTATCAAAACAAGAGGCAACAGCTGATAGAGAAAAAAGCCCTGAAGACGCTAGGCTTCAAAAAGACTATATCAGTACTCAGGTATTTTCTGAAGACAGAGCAAAAAGGAATTCAGCTCACTCCAGCAGGGAATGGCAGAAATCAAGGAAAACAATGCAAAACAAAAACAAAACACAAATGCAAAAAGTAGAGCAGAAAACTTAGCTTTTGAGGAGCAGGAATCAGACTGGTCTCCTAAAATCCCTCAGAGAGATCACCAGCAAGGCAGAAGGGCGTCGGCTGCATTATATCCAGTCAGTAATTCCTGTCACCCAGTCATCATCATCCTGCCCAGGTGTTTGGTAATCAGCCTCACTACCTTCCTTCACCAGAAGAGGGAGTTCATCAGACCTCAATGATGAAGGGGAAAATGAACTCACAACAAGGCACATATGTTGGCGGAGTGTTGGAACGGAGTACTTCATCTTGCCTGGGGGTTGGCTGAGCTCCTGACCTGGAGGACACAGCATGGATGCGGGCACCTGTATGCACAACAGACTGTGAGTAAAGCTTTGGAACTACATGCCCTGGTGTCCTCCACTTATTCCTGCCCCAATCCACTCAGCACTGCTACATCGCTGTGCCTGGCACCGCACCATCTACATCTCCTCCCTCTCTCTTCACCTACACTGCCCTGGGACTACAGCCCTACCTGTGGAGGACCACACCATCATTGCTGCACCACACCATCTGTCCCAGAGTATCTGTCTGCAGCGTCGGCTTAACATCTTCATTGCCGAACACCACAGGTGGCGTCACGAATCATTCACTCATAAACTTTAATCAGCATTCGCACACTCAACATCCCCCTTTTACAATGGATGCCCAGGGCCACGGACCGGGTCGCAGCTACCGTGATGACTCCCATTGAAATCCACCGGGCCCGGCTCTGAGTACCCCACAGCCCTGGGAGGGCGATCCACTTTTGCTTTCTCCCTGCCCAGGAGCTATGGTATGTTCTGTACACGGTCAGATGGGTTGCCCTCCCAGGGCTGTGGGGTACTCGGTACCAGGCCGGTGTCGGCGGGATGTGTCACAGCAGCGGTGACCCGGTCCGTGGCCCTGGGCACCCAATTAATGGGGGAAATTGAATAGTAGAATGTAGTGAATGGAATAGTTTGTGACGCCACCTGTGGTGTTCGGCAAGAGAAGTGTTAAGCCGACGCTGCATGCAGATCCGCTGGGACTGGTGGTATGGTGCAGCAAAGATGTAAAAGCTCCCCACAGGTGAAGCTGTAGTCCCACGGCAGTGTATATGTGGTTGGCATGGGGATGTAGCGGTGCTGGAAAGGTAGGAAGCAGACAAGACACAGCGGGGTGCAATTTCTGTACCTTTACTTGGTAAATGCAGTCCAGGGTCCTGATTACAGATGGTACCGGAGAAGGCTAGCCTGGAAGCAACTCAGGGATTCTCTCTCAGCAGATGGGCTGTGCTGTCTCCTTCCCAGCGCTTACTTGAGGAATCTCCAGTACTGAGTTACACTGAAGTTCTTCCTGTCAGATGTTCCCAAGAACTCTACGTGTACGGCAGACAACTGTAGCCTGTTCCAGGGACTCTCTACTCCTAAGTCCCGGCTCACTATCCGTGTTGCTGTTGTGCCCTCAAGTCTTAGATGGGAGTATTGCATTTACAGCCTTCTACTCCTCTGGTGTCTGCTGTAGGACTATGAGTGTCCATACAGCCGTGGAGACCAGGCTCCAGTTCATGCGCTCTTACAGGAGATGAGCTCTTCCTCTCAGCTCTATCACAGCACTCCTTCCACAGGTCCACACACTTCACCCTCTGCAGACTAACTACCTACTCCTTCCTCTTGGCCCTCAGAGAGCACTCCTCCCCTGAATTCCGGTTCAGAGCTCCCCCTGCTGGCCTGGAGTGGAACTGTGTTGCATGCATAGATTAACTGCGAGAGAGACCCGTCATTGTCTCCAAGCCTGGCATTACCCTCCCTGGAGGAAGGCAAAGCCACTGTGGCGGCCATACTCCTGGGGGCACCACACAGACACAGGGGTGAGAGAGAGAGAGCACTGGGGGGAGACAGCTCAAATGGGACAGCACATGAGGGGAGAATACAGCACAGGAAGGAGAGAGACAGCAGACAAAGGGGATAGCACATGGGGTAGACAGGTCAAAGAAGAGAGCACAGACAGGAGAAGTCAGCACATGGAGAAAGAGAGAGTGGACAGGTGGGTGAGCACATGGGGGGAGAGATTCTCAACTCTGCAAAGCCTGCCCCCATCCTGACATTACCATCCTCCCGATGCTATCGAGCCTCCATCTAGTTAAAATAGAAACAGCTATACTCATCTCCAAAGCCGGCGCCATTCCAATGGTCTCGGCACTCGCGTTCCCAGGACTTGCGTGAGGTTGTTGTGTCACCGAGCCCTGCGCCCAATCAATGATAGTGCCACTGTACACACTTTGTTCAAATTGACAATGGGTTGTGCTAGTAGTGGACAACCCCTTTAAGGACTGAAGATTGCAGACTGAAACTTAATAGTATGCCGATGTCGGACTCCCTCCCTTTGATGTGGGCTCCGGTGATCCACCCACGGCTATTAACCCGTTAAATGCCACTGTCAAATGCTGACAGAGGCATTTAACAAGCTCTTCCTCCGTCAATTGCGCATGAAATCCCACCAAGGACAACATCTGCAAGGAGTTTGTATGTTCTCCCCGTGTTTGCGTGGGTTTCCTCCGGGCACTCCGGTTTCCTCCCACATTCTAAAGACATACTGATAGGGAATTCAGATTGTGAGCCCCATCGGGGACAGTGATGATGATTTGTGCAAACTGTAAAGCGCTGCGGAATATGTTAGCGCTATATAAAAATAAAGATTATTATTATTATTATTATTAAATCCGCCCACGTCACGTGATCGCAGGTCACCGGTGTGTTGGCATGACAACCAGAGGTCTCACAGAGACCTCTATGGTTGTTAGTGCCGGCTTGCTGTGAGAGCCACCCAGTGGTCAGCACTCATAGCAAGTGAGTAATTCTACTACATAGAGGCGGTCTGATTATTGCCTCTATGTAGCAGAGCCGATTGGGTTATGGCAGCTTCTAGTCTCCCATAGAGGCTATTGAAGCATGGCAAAAGTGAAAGAAAAAATGTTTTTAAAAATATAAAGAAAATAAAAAAAATAAAAGTTGAAATCACCCCCCTTTCACCTCATTCAAATTATAACAAAAAAAACCAAATATACACATATTTGTTATCGCTGCATTCAGAATTGCCCAAATCTATCATTAAAAAAGGTTTAAAACGCCAGAATTACATTTTTTGGTAGCCGCAACATTGCATTAAAATGCAATAACGGGAGATCAAAAGATCGTATCCGCACCAAAATGGTATCAATAAAAATGTCAGCTCATCGAGCAAAAAAATAATCCCTCACCCAACCCGAGATCATGAAAAATGGAGACGCTACGGGTATCAATTGCGAAAAAAGTTTTTTAGCAAAGTTTGGAATTTTTTTCAACACTTAGATAAAAAACAACCCAGACATGTTTGGTGTCTATGAACTCTTAGTGACCTGGAGAATCATAATGGTGGGTCAGTTTTAGCATTTAGGGAACCTAGCAAAAAAGCCCAACAAAAAACAAATGTGGGATTGCACTTTTTTTGCAATTTCACCGCACTTGGAATTTTTTCCCGTTTTCAAAAGTACAACTCGTCCTGCAAAAAATAAGCCCTCACAAGACCATATTGACAGAAAAAGAGCGAAAAACAAAAACGCAAAAACGAAAATACCTCAGGGGGTTAAGGTTAAGAAGTATCATCAATGGTCCCACTATCAGGAAGATCATGGACAAGTGGAGAAGAGCAGAATGTGAGATGCTGAAGTCTCTGAGAAGATCCTTTGGCAGTGGGGACATGCTGGGAGGTGTAGTTTTGCAACCTCTGGAGGATAGAGACTTCTGCCGTAAACTAATAGTGGAAGAAAACCAACAGGGATGAGGGGCTTCAAAAGAAATAATAAAGGGAAAAGTTTGGGGCATCATTTAAAGTAGTGAAGAAATCTTTAAAGCGTCGGGTTATGAAGTTACATCTTTTAGTACTAAAACATCGCCTAGCAACTGTTTTCTAGTACATGGCTTTACGTAATGCTCCACACATAGATCCTGCTCGGCGTCTATTTATATTCCAGACTAATAATGTTCTAATATTATTGTCAAGATGGGAACAAAGCAAAACAGGTAACACACACCGATTATCCCGTTACCGCCGTCTTCTTAAGGTAACGCGTATCGGGGAATATCAACGCAAGAGTCTGAATTTTGCCTATGGTGGGCACTGCCCATGAGCAAGAAGTCGTACATGACGCTTTTCAATACTGTTAATAAAAGGAACCTGACGTACCCTATTTTTCAGATTGTAAGACACACCTCTACAAGTCTAGACAAAATAGATAAAACATTCTTCCTAATAATTAAAGCTTCCATGGTGGTGTAAGGGGTCATTATCGCTAATTTTAATGCACTAGGGTAGAATATGGAGATAATAGATCTATTGTTAGTCTTTATCTGGAGTGTTACACACACAACTCTGCTACATGCACATATACATTCACACACAGTTCTGCTACATATGTACATATACATTCACACATCTGTGCTATATATGCATACACAAACAGCTCTGCTACATACAGTATTTATTTTTATTTATTTTGCTCACTTATATAGCGGCATAAATTCCATAGCACTTTACACACATTATAGGCACTGTTCCCATTGGGGCTTACAATATTCCTTATCAGCATGCATTTGGAATGTGGGAGGAAACCAGAAATCTGTGCAAATACAGTAAGAACATACAAACTCCTTGAAGAGTTTGTCCTTGGTGGGAGTTGAACTCATGGTCCCAGCACTGAAAGGCTGCAGACTGAGTCACTGTGCAGCACCCATGCACATGTACATAAACACAGCTTTGCTACATGCACATAAACATACACACAGCTCTGCTACATGCACATTTACATACACACAGCTCTGCTACATGAACAAAGACATACACACAGCTCTGCTACATGCACATATTCATACACACAGCTCTACTACATATGCACAAATACATACACACTCATCTGCTACATATGCACATATACATACACAGCTCTGGTACATGCACATATACATACACAGCTCTGCTACATGAACACAGACATACACACAGCTCTAATACATATGCACAAATACATACACACTCATCTGCTACATATGCACATATACATACACAGCCCTGCTACATGCACATATACATACACAGCTCTGCTACATGCACATATACATACACACAGCTCTGCTACATGAACAAAGACATACACAGCTCTACTACATATGCACAAATACATACACACTCATCTGCTACATATGCACATATACATACACAGCCCTGCTACATGCACATATACATACACAGCTCTGCTACATGCACATATACATACACAGCCCTGCTACATGCACATATACATACACAGCTCTGCTACATGCACATATACATACACAGCTCTGCTACATGCACATATACATACACAGCTCTGCTACATGCACATATACATACACATAGCTCTGCTACATATGCACATACACCCAGATCTGCTACTTATGCACATACACAATGCACACAGCTCTTCTACACCCATATACCCATTATAATATACAGAATGAATCTGATCACAGACTGTCATGGCTACCAAAAAAATGGAGAAAAGTTCGTTTTCATCCAATTTTCAGATAAAACTTATCCAATCAAGTGAATGGGTCTGTAAAAAAAGCAAAAAATCTCAGACTTTGGCTCCCATTTATTAAGACTCATGTTTTTAACATCAGTCTTAATAAAAGATGCGCTGGAGCCAGATGATCCAAGTTAATTAATAGACGTGTGCCGTTTAATGCATTTGGCTCATCTTTCAGTTGCCATGCACCACCGCAAGAGGCATATGCCAATCAGGGACTAGAATACATTTCTGTCACAACTTATGCCACTTTTGTGGTGTAAATCATAATAAATTTGCCATCAGCCCTACCCACTCTCACTTGAGCTCCATCCACAAACAATTAGCGGAGTTGACCAGGACTGGCATAAAAGTTCAGAAAGTTCTTTAAACATTTAGATCAAGAAGGGGTTGTCCTAGTAGCCGACAACTCTTTCTTGATCTAAATGTTTAGCCCAGATAAAATAAAAAAAGATTATACTCACCTCCCATGCCGGTGTCGTTCCAGAAGTTCCCGGGGCTCCTGTGTGGTTTCTGTGACAAGTGAGCCTGGTGCCAAGTCAGTGCTGGCGTCACTGTCCCCAACTTCTGTCGAACTGAACATGAAGAAGTCCAGGCTGCAGCTGATCTCTGACTTCTTCTTCATGTTCAATTTGTCCAAAGGTGGAGACAGTGATGCCAGCTCTGATTGGGCCTCGCTGGAACATGGAACGTCGCTGGCACGGGAGGTGAGTATAGGCTTTCTTATTTTATCGGGGGCAAGCGTGGGGTATGGCAAAGATTGGTCCAAGTAGTGGACAACTTCTTTAATGACCATGAGTTGTGCAAACATTTTGCACCATTTTAAGGAAATTGCTTTTCTGGCTCAGCCCCTGTATGTTTATAGTCAACAATGGGATTTCTTGTTTCAGAAAATTATTTTTCATATTTTAAAAAGTTGGAAACATATTCAATATACTTTCCGTATCAATTTCTTACAGTTTTCAACATCTCTGCTTGTTGTCATTGCAAGGCAAATTTCATTCTTGACCTCCAATGGATAAAATCCATGATGAAGATATTTTTTTCTAATTAATATTTTAGTAATTGTGCCGTTTAGTTGCGTTGCTAGTAGTGATGAGTGAGTATACTCGTTGCTCGCGTTTTCCCAAGTAAGCTCAGGGGTCCTCTGAGTAGTTTGGCGTGCTCGGAGATTTAGTTTTTGGTGACGCAGCTGCTAGACAGCCTGAATACATGTGGGGATTCCCTAAAAAACGGGCAATCCCCAAATGTATTCAGGCTGTGCGGCTGCGTCGAACAAAAACTAAATCTCCGAGCACGCTATAATACTAGGAGGACACCTGAGCAACAAGTATACACGCTCATCACTAGTTCCTAGTAGTGAAGAGCGAGCATACTGGTCACTCGAGATTTCCAAAGCATGCTCGGGTAATCTCTGAGTATTTGGATGTGCTTGGAGATATAGTTTCTGTTGCCGTAGCTGCATGATTTGTGGCTGCTAGACAGCCTGAATACATGTGGGGATTTCCTAACAAACAGGCATTCCACACATGTATTCAGGCTGTCTAGCAGCCGCAAATCATGCAGCTGCGGGCGACAGAAACTAAATCTCCGAGCACGCCAAAATACTCGGAGGACACCCGAGCATGCTCGGAAATCTCGAGTAACGAGTATACTCGCTCATCACTAGTAGCTAGCATTTCAGGTTATGTGATTCCTAGATTATGTGATTTCATGATTTTTTCAAATCAAAACTGTTTCAGGTTTTTGGCTTTTAGCCCACAATCATTTGACACCAGTGTCAGACTGGAGTGCCAAGGGCCCACCAGTAACCGACTCCAGCTACATGCAAATGGGACATTATCTTCTATCGTAAATTTATACAACAATGAACGGGGTAGATTGATAAATTAATAAGATGCCACCTTTGCCTGTACATATTAATTCAAGTATATTGTGCCATGTCCTGCTCATGTAAGAGGGTGGGGGCCCACTCTTGCACAGAGGCCCGCCAGAGGATTCTCCTGTTGTCCTGTGGGCCTGTCCAAGCCTATTCAGAGCTCAGACATTTTGGAAAAATTAACTTTTTTTACTTGGGCCACACAGTAAGCATTATTTTCTTCATCAACACGGAGGATTACATGAAAAAAACAAGAAAACAAACCAGAAAGGTCATACGGTACAAAAGGTAACCCCTCTACAGCACAAGCCTGCAGTTGTTGTATCCTCAATAGAGATTTTTGTGAGGAAAATGTCCCTAAACTGCCAGGAAAAAAAAACATCTGGAGCAAGCTGTGATTTATGAAGAAAAGTCAAAAATGCTATAAAAAAAAAACCCTCCACAGTGTAGGTATTGCCTCCCGGAAAATAGTTGGCCTCAGGATTTTTATATACATATTAACGCCCCCCTCAAAAAATAAAACAAAAGCCACCAAAAACATAGTGTGAGATGAGACCTCGATAGGTAGACACACAACCATCAGTTATCCCGAGCTCACAAACTATGGTTGTGACTTCTTTGTGTAGGTGACTATGCCATGTTCCTCCTGAGATTAGTGTGTGGAATATCCAGGTCTGTGCTCAGGTTGCTATAACTACAGCATTCAATGGAGTTCCAAGACTTCACTCCTTGACGATTTCACAATGCTCCACAAAGCCCTGTTGTTATGGTAACCACAGCAGGGACCATGCTTGACTACAGTGGTCATTAGTAGGCTACCATTTTGAGATACTGTATGAATAAGGGAAGGGTAATGTCCCATGACGTATTCTATAAGCAACAAAGTAATGTGCTCTGGATTAGAGCAGTTAAAGGATATATCAAGCTTTGAGAGGGGCTCAATTCAAATTTTAGATCTTTTTCCACAAATTTTATCCATCACACTGGTTAATTACCTATCATCACCTTATAACTGGAAGGAACCAAATCTACTCATAACAACCATCATAACAGCTTTCTCTTCGGAAGGGTCTTCAGTCTTCCACCACTGACTAGGCCTTACGTGGTCACACGGTGTATGATGCAGGTCAATGATGTGTGTCTCGACCAATGTGACCATGGGAAGCCCAGTCACTGGTGGAAGACTGAAGAGAAGATAGGAGAAGAGAAGATGATCATGAGAGCTTGGGCCATCGCCCCATGTGACCATATGATTCCTAGCCAGCGGAGGAAGAGAAAACTATGTGGGGTGATGAACACGACCGCTTGTGACATTGCACGTCGATGATGTACGTTGCTTCCCACATGACAATGTGAGCCAGAGCCAGTGCTGGAAGACTGTGGAGAAGACCAAAAAGAAGATTGATACAAAGCAAATGGAGGACCGCATGGGGAGCTGCAGTGGATAAATAGGTGAGAGACAGGGCTATGACAGAGGAGTAATCTTAAATTATTCTTTAGCCCCTTCCCAAACCTCCATTTTTTATGCTTCAGTGTCTGTCAGCTTACTGACCAAGCACTCTGCCCTTCAACATGTGGTGGTTTTAATTACAGCAGGTTCCTATCCACCCAGAAATGCAGGCATTACTGAGAGGTGTCCACATTCACCCAGGAATTCAGACATCAGCCTAAGAGAGGTATTCACATTGGTTAGGGACCCATCAGCCTTATGAGACCACCTTGATGATGGGCAGACATTATTTGCCAAATTTTGTGCAAAGCGTCTCATTCATTTTTTCCTAATATTCAAAAGCCATATTGTTATTCATATTTCATATATTTCACATTGACATGCTTTAGCACACTAGAGTGCTACTTTTTTGTGTGTATTGGTATCTGGAGAGACCAAAGGGAATAATAAATCTCTTTTAGGGTCATATGCAATTTTATTCTATCATATTTACTTATCACAATTCTTCATTAATTGTATGTCACGCTAGCCAAACTCTGCGGGAGTTTGGGAGGCTCCTGTAAAAAAAGACTTTCCAGACTTCTTTGCCATGATAACAGGAAGCTGCGCCATAAGGCTCAGCCCAAATGGACATTTGACCTGCGGATTTAGTGAATTCTGCGCGGAAAATTCCTAAACAGAATACGCACCGTTCACACTGGACTTTTTTGCTGCTTTTTTTTTCTGCAGCAAAACCTGATCTTTTTGGGTGAAAAAACGCAGGAAAAGATGCTGAAAGAAGTGACACGCTCTATGTCCAAAAAACGGAGCAAAGCACAAAATCCCGATGACACAAAAAACCAGATGTGTGTTCATGAGATTTCTGAAATCTCATAGGCTTTGCTGGTAATGGAAAAAGCAGCTGAAAATTAGCATAAAAAAAAACATGCAGCAAAAAAGTCCTGTGTGAACTTACCATAAAGGGCTTGTCCAGTATTAACACCCAGATTCCACTACTTTCAGCCCCGGCAGCAGAGCCGCATGGCACGACCCAGTGTCCGGTGCTGCGCTTTCCTGCTCCGTTCACCATTTACCTCCATCCATCGCCGAGTCAGACCCAAGAGAACTTATAGTCATAAAATATCCTAAGGATAGGTCATCAGTGTGATAAGCCTGGACAATGTCTCCTTTCCTGGACGTCTCCAGAGTTTGTGCCTATATGTTGCATTAAACCTTCATTTATTAGCAGCTCAGTGTATATTGTCATTCATTGCCAGGAAGCAGAGATTTTGAAATAGTGAGAAAATAAAATGCAAAGTTCCATAAATTAGCTAAGGGGAATAATGGCTTCAGCAAAGAAATGTTAGTTATATACTTTAAAGATATACAATTTACCAAAATATTTTCTGCATTCATTTTCTCAGTGTTTTTAGAGCCCTGCTTGATATTATTTCTTAAGGACTTTTACTGTTTACTAGTGATGAGCGGATGATCTTTTTAAATTCGAAGCTTGCACTCTATAGGAGAGAGAGGACCCCGCTGACCATAAGAGCTTACACTCTACAGGAGAGAGAGGACCCCGCTGACCATAAGAGCTTACACTCTACAGGAGAGAGAGAGGACCCCACTGACCATAAGAGATTACACTCTACAGAAGAGAGAGAGGACCCTGCTGACCATAAGAGCTTACACTCTACAGGAGAGAGAGGACCCCACTGACCATAAGAGCTTACACTCTACAGGAGAGAGAGAGAGGACCCTGCTGACCATAAGAGCTTACAGTCTACAGAAGACAGAGGACCCCGCTGACCGTAAGAGCTTACACTCTACAGGAGAAAGGAACCTGCTGACAATAAGAGCTTACACTCTACAGGAGAGAGAGAGGACCCCACTGACCATAAGAGCTTACACTCTACAGGACAGAGAGGACCCCGCTGACCATAAGAGCTTACACTCTACAGGACAGCGAGAGGACCCCGCTGACCATAAGAGCTAACACTCTACAGGAGAGAGAGAGGACCCCACTGACCATAAGAGATTACACTCTACAGCAGAGAGAGAGGACCCTGCTGACCCTAAGAGCTTACACTCTACAGGAGAGAGAAGACCCTGCTGACCATAAGAGCTTATACTCTACAGAAGACAGAGGACCCCACTGACCGTAAGAGCTCACACTCTACAGTAGAGAGAGGACCCGGCTGACCATAAGAGCTTACACTCTACAGGAGAAAGAAACCTGCTGACAATAAGAGCTTACACTCTACAGGAGAGAGAGAGGACCCCACTGACCATAAGAGCTTACACTCTACAGGACAGCGAGAGGACTCCACTGAGCATAAGAGCTTACACTCTACAGGAGAGAGAGGACCCTCCTGACCATAAGAGCTTACACTCTACAGGACAGCGAGAGGACTCCGCTGAGCATAAGAGCTTACACTCTACAGGAGAGAGAGGACCCCGCTGACCATAAGAGCTTACACTCTACAGGAGAGAGAGAGGACCCTGCTGACCATAAGAGCTTACACTCTACAGGAGAGAGAGAGGACCCTGCTGACCATAAGAGCTTACACTCTACAGGAGAGAGAGGACCCTCCTGACCATAAGAGCTTACACTCTACAGAAGACAGAGGACCCCGCTGACCGTAAGAGCTCACACTCTACAGGAGAGAGAAGACCCCGCTGACTATAAGAGCCCACACTCTACAGAAGAGAGAGGACCCTGCTGACCATAAGAGCTTACACTCTACAGGAGAGAGAGGACCCTGCTGACCACAAGAGCTTACACTCTACAGGAGATAGAGGACCCTGCTGACCATAAGAGATTACACTCTACAGGAGAGAGGACTTTGCTGACCATAAGAGCTTACACTCTACAGGAGAGAGGACCCCGCTGGCCATAAGGGCTTACACTCTACAGGAGAGAGGACCCCGCTGATCATAAGAGCTTACACAGTACAGGAGAGAGAGGACCCCGCTGATCATAAGAGCTTACACTCTACAGGAGAGAGAGAGGACACAGCTGACCATAAGAGATTACACTCTACAGGAGAGAGAGCGAGGACCCTGCTGAACATAAGAGCTTACACTCTACAGGAGAGAGCGAGGACCCTGCTGACCATAAGAGCTTACACTCTTCAGGAGACAAAAGACCCCGCTGACCATAAGAGCTTACAGTCTACAGAATAGAGAGGACCCCGCTGACCATAAGACCTTACACTGTACAGGAGAGAGAGGATCCCACTGACCATAAGATCTTACACTCTACAGGAGAGAGGAACCTGCTGACCATAAGAGCTTACACTCTACAGGAGAGAGAGAGGATCCCGAAGACCATAAGAGCTTACACTCCATAGGAGAGAGAGGACCCCGCTGACCATAAGAGCTTACACTCTACAGGAGAGTGAGGATCCCATTGACCATTAGAGCTTACACTCTACAGGAGATAAAATACCCCGCTGACCATAAGAGCTTACACTCTACAGAAGAGAGGACCCCGCGGACCATAAGAGCTCACACTCTACAGGAGAGAGAGAGGACCCTGCTGACCATAAGAGCTTATGCTTTACAGAAGAGAGAGGACCCCGCTGACCATAAGAGCTCACACTCTACAGGAGATAGAGGACCCTGCTGACCATAACAGCTTACACTCTACAGGAGAGAGAGGACCCACTGACCATAAGATCTTACACTCTACAGAAGGTAAAATACCCTGCTGATCACAAGAGCTTACAGTCTACAGAAGAGAGAGGACCCCGCGGACCATAAGAGCTCACACTCTACAGGAGAGTGAGAGGACCCTGCTGACCATAAGAGTTTACACTCTACAGGAGAGCAAGGATCCCAATGACCATAAGATCTTACAGTCTACAGAAGAGAGAGGACCCCGCGGACCATAAGACCTTACACTCTACAGGAGAGAGAGAACCCCACTGACGATAAGAGCTTACACTCTACAGAAGAGAGAGGACCCAGCTGACCATAAGAGCTCACACTCTACAGGAGATAGAGGACCCTGTTGGCCATAACAGTTTACACTCTACAGGAGAGCAAGGACCCCGCTGACCGTAAGAGCTTAAACTCTACAGGAGCGAGAACCCTGATGACTATAAGAGCTTACGTTTTCCAGTGATACCCAATGACCCTAGAAGTTGACTTTGCGATGCAACTTGTCCTCCACTGGGTTCCGCCGATCCATGAAGTCCCAGGTACTGACCACCACTGTGTGTCCGCTCATCTCTGTTGTTTCCTCCAAGTGGATAATAATCTGTCCTGATTATGAGATGGACACACACAGGTGCATGGCTAGTTACAGCTAGAGCTTCTAATGAGCCATGCCGTGCGGCTGTGCATCCATCACACGACCGTCACAGGTTATTGTGAACTGGAAGTAAACAATTTAAGTCCTTAATTAATGAGAGGTCATGACTATGTGAGGAACTGATGCAGAAAACATATTGAAAAATTGTTACACAATGGATAATTGTTATTTTCTGGAACAATAATACTATAAAGGGTTATTCTTCCCTTTCTTCATGAGCACCCAGCTCCTCTGCCTCCAGGCGTCCTGCTTGCCAGAGGCCGCGTGCTCCTGATGGCTGACAGTTTGGACAATTTGTCCTGGCGGTATGGTTGAGTCGCTGATCTGAACTGTGCGCTCTGCGATGCTACAAGAAGAGACAGCTTTGCCTCTCCAGCACCAGCGGAGCTCGGGGGCTCTGAAGCTGGCTGAGGCCAGGGATCCTGCCAGCTTCAGAGCAACACATTCAAGCTCCAAGGTTTAGAGCGTTCGGGCGCATGCTCCTTGTCTAAGAGACCGGCCTTCATCGATAGATTGCAGAGGTGGCTGGAAACAGGCAACAAGCAGAAAGCTATGGGATCAAACATTCTTCCGTTCTTGAGGATGATGAGGATTTTTAATCAGAGGTAAGTTGCAAAGTTGATTGTGTTTCCTAAGGCCAGGTGCAGACAACCATATTTTCAATCTGAGTACGATCCAATAAAACATCAGATCACACTTGGACCAATGTTAGTCTATGGTGCTGTGCACCTCTCGGAGAAAAAAATTGGAGCTTATATTCGTATCGCACTCTGCCGTCAAAGTCTGTAAGTGTGTGGGAAAACATCTGACTGCACTCCGGATTGAGACAATGGAGAAGATGGAGACATTTTTTTCTCCATCTTCTCCTCAGTCGAAAGAATCGGATCAACACTATGATGACACTCCGAAACGGAGTGTGTTTTGCATCATCAGCCCGATTCTCTCGGATGAGTTAATATACGCTCGTCTGCACCTTGCCAAACACTTTGCAATTTTACCCATTGTAGAAGTTGAGACAACCCCTTTAATTCTGATGTGACATTCTAGTGGGCAATCTCGTCCCGTGGATGTACTATTCTCGTCCCGTGGATGTACTATTCTCGTCCCGTGGATGTACTATCCATGGGGCGGAAGGTATCTGAATGGAAGCAGTAAATAATAACACATTCAGTTCTGCTACATCTGCAGATTACAGACTAGGCCGTCATATCCATACTCTATATACATATTGTATAGATGGATTTATTTCTTCCTACCATGACACGGCTGAGTAATGGGAAGCAGTTACAGAACCGGGCTTTATTAGAAGTCGCTCTTACTGGTGGGTGGATTGAACACATGTTCATTATCTGGAGGGGGGTAATTATAAGATGAGTGTGACACTGAATAGTGTAAAACTGCATTACATTAAAGGAAAGATGGTTTCCATTGGAAACAAAATCTCAGAAAAAAAGAAAACATCGCCATTGTTAGAAAATGATTCTCTGAGCGCAAGTAGAAGAAATGTATCCCGGCATATTGGGGACGAGCGGCCGAGTAATTGGGGAGTTAATGTAATAGAGGGGGTCGAATTCTGTTCATGACCCTTATATATTTATTTTATTATTTATCTTCCACTCTGGAGGACCCAACATTATACACAGCCCAGTCATCTCACTAGGAAGAGTTGTAATGCTTCACCTTCCCTGCGGAGGCGCTGCAGGAGGATGGAATAATTATAGCTGACTGCTGGGGATCTTATCAGAACTGGATATCAGCTTTATGAGCATGGGCCATATAATCCAGTCTATGACAAATTGAAAAAATATGTTTTCCGCACCCCTTTTTGCATTTTATTACGATGTTTTGGAGCCCCCCCCCCCAAGAAAGTTAGTTTTTTTTTTTCATTATGAAGCTTACAGATTAATTCATTTCATATTTTGACCGATTAGAGTTTTACGCATGTAACGATGCCACATAAGGGTATTTTTTTTTTTACTATTTCATGTACTAATTCTTTATTTTTAATGAGTGATTTGAATGAAGCCCAAAGCACAAATAACGGTCTCCCCAAAGGCCAACCAGAAGCTGGCGTTCATAGTAGGACTATTGTGACAAGCACGGGGGGGTCTTCAGCAGACCCTTGGCCTAGTGATCATGGCACAGGGGTGCTGATGGGCTAATAGAACGGCGCCCCCCACTGTCAGTGTGTTGTAAATGCCGCTGCCAGCGATTGACAATGGCCTTTAACAGGCTAACAGCCGCCAGTGGAGCTCCAATTGATAAAGTCAGATGATGCCTGAGTATCACAGCCATCATCTGCCGGGAAAGATGTGAGCATCAAAGCCTGGGAGCAGCAGTGAAACATAAGTGCAATATTGCAGCAAGGGGTTAAAGGGCCTTGTGGCTTCCAATAGGTGGCACTAGAGTTCCCCTCTGAAGAGGCAATTTGCACATAGTATTGGAAGAATTTAGCACTAACCTGCTAGGATCTACTAAAAAGGGCCAGGCTACACCTACCTGAGATTACAAAACAGAAAGTCAACTTTTTTTATTTTTTTCAGAAAAATAGCACCACTTTTGTGCACAGGCTGTGCCAGGTACTGCAGATTAACGTAAAAAAAAATTGGCAGAGCTGGTCAGGACTTGCAAAAAAAAAATGCCAAAATTCATGAAATATTTGTACTACTACAATTTACACAAAAATTTTGCAACATTTTAAACAGACAGCAGAAAACTGGAGAAAACGGATTAATTTAATTGGGGACTGTGTTTTAAGTGGAGATGCACGTGGCTGACCTCCTCACCATTCATTGTCCATGGGAGTGGCAAGTACAACGCTCTGCTATTCCTAGAAGTCCCATAGATAAAGAATGGAGCGGAGATTGAGCTTGCACATCTCTGAGCCATTTACAGGGAATCTACTGCTAGGTTTTTGCTACTCCATCTGAGAACAGTATTATGTAGTGGTAGAGACCCTGATTCCAGCAATGTGTCACTTACTGAGCTGCTTGCTGCAGTTTTAATAAAATCCCTGTTTTACCTGCTGCAGATCCACCAGTTCTCAGAATACTGAGCTCGGTATAACCCTTTCCACACCGCTAATTGGCAGATTTCTGTGTACACTGTGCATAGGCAGAAAAAGCTGCCAGAGTGCTCATGAATATGGAGGACTACCTGGCAGCATGTTAAGTCCTCTCCTACTGATAAAACAGTGATTTTATCAAAACTATAGCAAGCAGCCCAGTAAGTGACACATCAATGGAATCAGGCTCTCTGTCTCTACATTACCGTATACTGCTCTTAGATTAGGTAGCAAAAAACTGCTCATAGGATGCCTTTAAGATGGGATGAAAACTGTTCCCCCCTATCTCAAAACCCTATTTTTCAGCTTCACTGGGAGTCCCAGCGGTCGGACCCCAGCAATCTCAACCTTCATGGTAAAATTCTGTGTCTGTAGCCTAAAAATGACCTATATAAGCGATCAATAAATCCTCCATAACTCACATAAACATAATTTAAAAAAATGAGTGCACCTAATTTTTGGCCACTTCCCAAGATTCTATCAATTACTCACAGGCACGTCCAGTGATCGCACAGGTTCCCAGATAAATAAAACGGTATTCGGAATCCCAAATGTGGCTGCTATAACGAAACCACTTTATCAAATATTCTGAGAACCAAATAACTGGGTTTGTCCGCTATGATTTGACCCAAAAATAAATCAATAAGTCCCCCTACTGCAAAGTAACCTTGAAGCAAGTGTTCGATTTACCTGCAGCACCGCCACAGGAGAAAAGTGGCATTACAATGTGCTGATTGAAATCATAACCTAGTCTGTTTAGCACGGGGACATGCCAGGTCCTCCAAAAAGAGAGACGCTCGTTATAAAAGTTCTCTACTCCAGATAATTAAAAGAGATACAAGCCCTTTAATATACAGTGCGTGTGTATATATATATATATATATATATATATATATATTGATGGGCTGACCTACACCTGTCATCAATCTATTGATTTCCCAATTTCTATCCTGACAGTCCCATGGGGATTGGTTCTATAATTCGAGGTTATCTGCAATCTATGAATCTCCATCTGTTGAGATACTACAACTTCGGCCATGCTGGGAGTTGTAGTACTGCCACAGCTGGGTGATGCTTTGGACCCGGAATGTTTAATTTGAGGCTACACACAACGAGTAATTCCAGTTTTTACGATCCGAGTTAATTATAATAGCATTTACGGGTTAATTAAGTAGGTATCGAGGCGGGAATTTTGAAGTCTCTCTTTCTCTGCCCACCCGATGTTTTTGTAGGTCACTGTGCCATTAATTGCCATTAATTAGTATGTAGGGTGACATTAACTATAGGCTGCGGATGACAACGTGGAGCGGGCTCTATAATGAGCCGGGCTCTTTCCCTTCATTATCTTCCCTTTATCTCTCATTTTCTTCCTCTGTGAAGACAAAAGGGGGGGATGTGAGTGGCGGCCCCTTCTCCTTCTCCTCTATCATGCCATCCCTTACTTGCATCCTACACACCCACAGATTGCCTGCTCCTTAAGATCCACAGCTATATGCTGTGCAGAAATAGCCCCTCGGTGATAGTGGACCGCGCCATCCCCCCGCCATAGGGTCTGTGCCTTACATTCCTTATATAATATATATAGTATGTACCATAGAAACACAGCGGAGCCTGTTTCCGGCACTGCATCTTATATATTGGCTAGGGTTACTATGGCGATGAAGAATCCATACAGCAGCCCTGATCCTATAAGTGCACGTATGGCCGCACTTCTGCGTGTAGCGGGTACATGGCGGCGCAATACCCTGGCACTGCATATAGACATGTAGTATGGAGCCGGTGTAACCATCCTGGGCACATACATGGATGTATCGCTGTATAGATGGAAAATGCCAGCCCGAGTTACATCTTTTGCCCACAGTGTGTGACTGGCACTAATGATCAGCATATGTCTAATGACAGGCTGGCCAAGTGTCACTCATCTGCACTATGTGCCTGCCATTCATTGGAGGAGCGGTCTGTGTGAAGGAATCTCCTTCATTAATCCTCTCCTGCCACCGGCAGTGCCAGGTGCCGGCGATCACCTCCGCACCCCCCACCACCCCAGTCCCTATGATTTACCGTGGGAGAAGTCAGTTTCCTGATGCTCTCTCCCAAGGAGTCCAGGTTCACCCGTCTCCTCCTGGTGGCTCTCCGGGGGCCAGGGACCGGTTGTGGGTGCTGATCCTGAGACCCAGTGGGGCTTTTGCTCCCATTCCAGCACATCCGAGCTAAGGGGCATTCTGGTTCTTCCTCCGGGCTGGTCTCGGTGTAGTCAGACCCCAGTGAGCTGAAGGATTCCGATGAGATCTTCCTCCTGGACATGCTGAGGCGTGGGAAAACACCATGAGACGCTGCGCTATGTCAGGCTAGAAGGAGCGGAGGGCATGCTGTGGTCCTGTGCCAGCGTCCAGCCTGTGGGTTATATACAGATGTAGTCCGCGTGCGTCTCTGCCTCTCGCCCCCCTCTGTGCATCCCTTTTGTCCCCCTCTCCTTTTGTGCAGTCTGTGGCTCTCGCCGCTTTGCTTTCCCTCTGTGTTTTGAACGCTGATGCTCTTCCCTCGCTCTTAATTTTTTCCTCTCTTCCTTCCCAGGCTGCTGCATTTCTCCAGCGCTCCAGTCATCGTCGTCACGTGTTCCTGCCCCTGTCACCAGCATGACACACTTTACCAGGACTCGGGAAGCCCCTCTAGGTCTGCGGCTTTCCAGACGCCGAAGAAACGAGAATCAAATCACTTCTGTATGGAGACGAACTTATCGTTTATTCGCATCTCATACACTGACGGCGCATCGTAATAATAATAATAATCATCATTTTATTTCTATAGCGCCAACATGTTCCACAGCGCTGTACAATTGAGCGGGGACATGTACAGACAATGAGACACTGCAGAGTAACACATAGCTCAACAGTTACAGGAGGAGTGAGGTCCCTGCTGCTCGCAGGCTAGAATCTATAAGGAAATAGGGGGGACACGATAGGTAGGACGTGCTGTCATGTACGGTCCAGCCGTCATCATAATAAATAGGGGTTATGATATAAAGCTGCATGATCCAGTCATCAGCCAGGATCTAAGTACAGTTACCACGTGTTATTGTGTGCATGGAGGATGTGAAGACCGATGGAAAGGAGGGAATAGATTCTGAGGAAAATTTAGATAGAAAGAACAAGGAGTTAAGGTGATAAGCCTGTCTAAAGAGATGTGCTGTTACGGCATGCTTAAAAACATGGAGGGTAAATATTGTTCGGATTGTCGTGGGTAGTGCATTCCAGAACACTGGCACAGCACGGGAGAAGTATTGGAGATGAAAGTGGGAGGTTCGGATTAATGAGGATGTTAGTCTTAGTTCATTAGTAGGTAATATGATAGATGAGGGATGAGATGTAGGGTAAAAGATGAGGAAGGAGACGTAGGGTGACGGAGATGAAGAAGGAGATGTAGGGTGACAGAGATAAGGGAGGAGATGTAGGGTAACAGATGAGGAAGGAGACATAGGGTGACAGAGATGAGGAAGGAGACGTAGGGTAATAGAGATGAGGGAGGAGATGTAGGGTGACAAAGTTGAGGAAGGAGATGTAGGGTGCCGGAGATGAGGAAGGAGATGTAGGGTGCCGGAGATGAGGAAGGAGATGTAGGGTGCCGGAGATGAGGAAGGAGATGTAGGGTGCCAGAGATGAGGAAGGAGATGTAGGGTGACAGAAGTGAGGGAGGAGATGTAGGGTGACAGAAGTGAGGGAGGAGATGTAGGGTGACAGAGGTGAGGAAGGAGATGTAGGGTGAAAGAAATGAGGGAGGAGATGTAGGGTGACAGAAGTGAGGGAGGAGATGTAGGGTGACAGAGATGAGGAAGGAGATGTAGGGTGACAGAGGTGAGGAAGGAGACATAGGGTGCCAGAAATGAGAAAGGAGATGAAGGGTGCCAGAGGTGAGGATGGAGATGTAGGGTGACAGAGATGAGGGAGGACATGTAGGGTGACAGAGGTGAGGAAGGAGATGTAGGGTGACAGACATGAGAAAGGAGATGTAGGGTGACAGAAATGAGGGAGGAGATGTAGGGTGACAGAGATGAGGAAGGAGATGTAGAGTGATAGAGGTGAGGAAGGAGACATAGGGTGCCAGAAATGAGGAAGGAGATGTAGGGTGCCAGAGATGAGGAAGGAGATGTAGGGTGACAGAGGTGAGGAAGGAGATGTAGGGTGACAGAGATGAGGGAGGAGATGTAGGGTGACAGAGGTGAGGAAGGAGATGTAGGGTGACAGAGATGAGGGAGGAGATGTAGGGTGACAGAGGTGAGGAAGGAGATGTAGGGTGACAGAGATGAGGAAGGAGATGTAGGGTGACAGAGGTGAGGAAGGAGACATAGGGTGCCAGAGAGCAGGAAGGAGATGTAGGGTGCCAGAGATGAGGAAGGAGATGTAGGGTGACAGAGATGAGGAAGGAGATGTAGAGTGCCAGAGATGAGGAAGGAGAAGTAGGGTGCCAGAGATGAGGAAGGAGATGTAGGGTGACAGAGGTGAGGAAGGAGATGTAGGGTGACAGAGATGAAGGAGGAGATGTAGGGTGCCAGAGATGAAGGAGGAGATGTAGGGTGCCAGAGATGAGGAAGGAGATGTAGGGTGACAGAGATGATGGAGGAGATACAGGATGGTGCACAACTGTGGAGAGATTTGTAGGAGAGAGTGACAAGTTTGTATTGTATATTTTAATGGATGGGTAATGAGTGCAGTGACTGGCACAGGGTGGAGGCTTTGGTGAAGCAGCTGGACAGAAATATGATCATGGCTGCCACATTCAGGATGGATTGGAGAGATGAAATTTTGGATAGAGGGAGACCAGATCAGTAAAGAGTTGCAATATTCCAGACGAGAATGAATAAGAGCAACAGTAAGTGATTTCTTTTCCGTTTCAAAGATGAAAAAAAGGTCAAAAATTGGAGATGTTATTAAGATGCAGGTAACATGAGTGAGTGAGTGACTGGAAATAGGGAATAAAGGAAAGTTCTGTGTCAAATGTGAACCCAGGCAGCGAGCGTGCCTCCTGGGTGTGTAAGTATCTCGGGGCCCCATTAGTGTAACTTGAACATTGTGAGACCACAGGCAACATCTCCATTGGAACCCCCAATTATCGCAGATCTTTAGTAGTAATGGTCTTTTAATATGGGCAAAATGATCATATGACCCCTCCTTGGCTCCAGGGCCCAGATGTGGTTGCAGCCACTGCTCCTAATGTAGTTACGTCCTCAGGGGGATCCACAGTGAAAATCCAAATATGGTCCCCGTGAGCCTCTAGCAGCCCATACACCACCCATTGGTAGCTCAATTCCCTATCTAACTACTCAGATGCTGAGATCAGTGTTCATCTACCGGCGGAGGTCTGTTGCCTACTCCATACAAATCTCAATGACTTCTACATATTGGATCTTGAGTGACATGAGCAGATACCAGGCAGGGGAGGGGTACCATTTGGCATTTGGACCCCATAGCGGATGCATTGCCTGCTCTCATTGGCACTGGCGAACTGCTAGATGCCACAGAGCTGAATTTGTAATTTACAGTATATTACATTACATTGGTACCCTATAAAGCGATGGCGTTTCACTAGATGTAGCAGTGCTGTATTTGAAATTTAAAAAGTTATTCACATCCCATCTAGGTACTTAACCGCAGCGATCCCTGTGGTCAGACCCCTACGGCTCATAAAGTGACGACATATCATAATATTATGCCATCATTTTATAAAACGGGAAAATCACTTTAACTCAGAAAACTGTCACAATGTTAAAACTATTGAGCCCAACATGTTAAATGACACATTCAGCTCTGCTACATCTAGCAGTGTGCCATTACTTTATGAGACGGGAATGCCGATAACACAATTCCCACATTTTAATACCAGGATGGGTTGTGACAAAGGGTGAAGATGACACTAGTACATTTGAGAAACTCAGCTCTGCTACATCTGTGTGCTATCTGACTTCGAATCTGACCAAAGAAACATGAATGAAAGTGACTTGTTACAGATGTGACCTGCAGGCAGATGTAGCAGAGCTGAGTGTGGCATTCAATTCATTTAAGTTGCATAGTTTGTGATCATTCTCGTTGGCAGGATGGGACAAATGACGACCTGCACTACTACCTGTCTGTCAATCTCAGCTCTGCTACATCTGTATGTGTCAGACTTTGCATCCCACACACAATGAACAGAGCGGAGGTCGAGCGTGGCCACCTTCACTCCAGTCAAGACGGAGGATTGCAGGGCGCCATTGTCCAGGATCATTGGGGGGTCCCAGCAATCAGACCCTCAGCAATCAGCACGTTATCCTTTCTCCTTACTTTCAATTTTGGGCAAAACCCTTTTAAGAAAAATCCATAGATTTCCTGTAGTTCTGTATAAAACCGGGCATATAATATAACAAGTGACACCAAAATCACAACCCACTTAGAGAAATGTTGTAGTGTAGTGTTGTATTATTATTATTACTACTTTTTTTAATTATTATTATATTATTATTATTCCTTTTCACCTTTTTTTACCTATTATTATGTAATTACTTGGACTTTATCGCTGTCAGACTATCAGAAGGAAGGAAAACAGATTACGCAGATTTTTTTTAGTTTCCATTGACTTCTATGGGGGAGCTGTCATCCGATGAAGAGCGGCATCATCTACTTTACTAATAAGGAAACAAAAGGAATGTGGAAAATACTGAAAATAACCTCTGAGAAATGAGAGTGTCAGGCGGAGGTGCGGTCTCCTACAGAATAACATTGGCGCCATATTACGGATCAGTAATAGTATTGTATATTATAAGATTTTATTATAAATAATAATAATAATAATAAAGAAAAATAAAAAGCAACAATGCAACAAAAGTAGAGAAACAAGTGGCAGATGACATATGCCATAGTTATAGCACGGTGCATTGTGTCTGATGACGCACTCAGCTCTGCTACATCATTATGGAGACTTGGGGACTTGCCCGTATCTGTCGCTCCTAATATGAAGCAATTGCAAATTAATTAAATCCCATCCCCCGTCTCGTTGGCTGTGCCCCCGCGTCCAGTATATAGCGTACACTCATTCATTAAAGTTAAAATCTTATGTCTATGGTCACATAACCCGTGTCTATCCATAGTCAATGCCATCATACGCCTCCATGTAATACGCCTGCAACATCAACATCTCTTAACCCTTTATGTTCTGTAGATTCTGCGTTAGGTCTGATTTGCGCATTCTAATCCCTGTGGGTCGTTGGGATACACCCGAGAACATGGCTCTGGATCCCGAGAATGGGAGCCTGCAGAGCCTGGACTTGGTGGATCGAAGCTGCGCATGTGCACCTCTGCTCCATTCAAGACACCCATACAAGAGCCCCATTGCCGGGATCGCTGGGGGGGGGGTGTCGGACCCCTTATGTTATTTACTATCTTATGGGTAGCTCCTAACTTCTTTCATTTCTTAGGTTACTTTAACTTTCACCACTGTCAGCGACCACTAGAGGGAGCTAACTGTATATGCATTGAGCTCAATAATAAACCATTGTGCAGTAGGCGCCCCCTAGTGGTGTTAGACTAGATTTTATTCCAGGGGGAA
Organism: Dendrobates tinctorius; assembly: GCF_039654945.1. Classification (NCBI taxonomy): domain Eukaryota; kingdom Metazoa; phylum Chordata; class Amphibia; order Anura; family Dendrobatidae; genus Dendrobates; species Dendrobates tinctorius. The sequence continues at coordinate 14,698,234 of NW_027361743.1, read as the reverse complement.
TTGTAGTTGAGTATTAGAAAATCGGCATAAAGGTTTATATAGAAAAGAATCAGCACAGAATAATGGACACATATATTATTATACAGGGTGGGCCATTTATATGGATACACCTGGGTGGGCCATTTATAAAGTTGGATCCAAAATGGCCAACTTCAAAATGGCCGTCATGGCCACCACCCATCTTGAAAAGTTATCCCCCTCCCATATACTAATGTGCCACAAACAGGAAGTTGATCTCACCAACCATTCCCATTTTATTTAGGTGTATCCATATAAATGGCCCACCCTGTACTCTCATTAACATTAGTTTTCCATAGACAGACATGTCATACACCATGTGTGATCACCTGGGAACCCCACCGATTGCCAGAATCCGGATCCTGTGGCTATGGAAAATGCCTTGAACCACTGGCAGACATGGACAACACCAGTATACGGGTCCTTAGCAGTCTAATAGCTCTTTATAATGCACAGATCCACCTGTCCGGAGGGGAAAATGGGCCCTTTCATCCCTTGGGCTCAGGTTGCACCAATGATTTATCCGCCCCGGCCTTCAGCCCAGGTTAATGTAAAGACAGCGCACCATCATGTTTGCCATGTAAGCGCACAGAGGTCTGTGTAATAGGCTACTATACCCAATAAAGGTTAGTCTTCGGAATACCCCTTTAACTGGGATTTGCATCACATCAGTGCATTCCCACAGAGATTAGCTATAATTAAAGGGGTTTTCTAGTTTCAGAGAACCCATCTCCCCCGCCACAGCATGTCTGAAAAACACAAACTGCTTTATCCCCCTTCTCAAGTCCAGAGCCTTATCTCCATTGCTGCTCCCGGTGCCGGTTTTCTGCCACATTGATGTCACATTGACGGCGCTGCAGCCGATCAGCGGCTCTAAACAGTAAGTACCATCAGCGCGGGCAAGGCAACTGAGTTCAATTGTTGGCAGAAGCGCTGCAGAAAGAAACACAGGGGGGGGCAGTGCTGTAGGACCTGGGGAGGGTAAGTGAAGACTTTTTATTTTCTTTATAATAAACGCACACGGGGAGCAGGAGAATTTTGAAACTAGAAAAGCTCTTTAATGGGGCCAATCCATGTGGTTCTAGGTAGGGTCCACATGGACACCGCTTAGAGATGACTTACTAATGCTATGGTACCAGAGTTAGAAGTGGCACATTAGATGGGGCCTGTTACACATTTTGAATGGTGTCCAAAAGCGTCATGCTAGTATTAAATTTCTATGCATCATCATAACTTACTGAGACATATAGGAAGTTCAGTAATTTCCAGTGAAAAATCACATTATAATGAGTTGTGCCACATGACATACACGGCTCTGCTACATCTGTCACTACTGAAATAAGGATGGAGCTGTGTGAATTCTTTCTCCTAGCATATAGTACATGACATCCTCCGGACTGGGACTAGAGGACATTGTAGTCCAGTAATCAGCGGCGTCTGTCAGCGCGGCTCAGTGACCGGATTCACTAGATTGTCATATGGAGAGCACGCAGTGTGGAGCACCCTAGTGGCCACAGAGGACAGGTGCATGAGAATACCCACAGGCAGGAGCAGGATCATACACTATGCAAATCCTACAGGATTGTACATGGCACCTGCTTAAAAGGATGCTGCAGTATCAGTATGTGAGGATAGATATTGTGTGCACTACTGTGGAAGGTGCCTAGGTCAGGATCCCAAACCGTAATGCGATAAATCAAAAAAAGGAACCTGGCACTCAACTTATGATGCAAAACGGAAGGAACTTTAATCAAGTCCATAAAGTGTAGTACAGCAAAACGTTCCGGTCACACCTGACCTTCGTCAGTTACTACAGAGGATATGTACAAACAAATAAATGTCAATACAGGATAAACAAAAAATAAAATAAAAATGAAATCAATGCACCAAGTTGTAAAGTAAAGGGACTGTGGTAAACGGATAACAGCATGTGCAAAAGTTTGGAAAAACAGCAGATATATGAAAATTGGAGGTGAAGATCAAGTCTGAGGACAATCCAAGTATATAGACATATACTATGAGAGTGCATCTACAGCGCAGAGAAATGGAGAGATATACGCAGTGACATACCGTACTGATGAGTATGGGAGTTTCCCAAAAGTGTGGAAATAAATTCATATGGATGTCACGGCATCTAAACTATAATGAGCTTATAGTAAGTATAAATGGATAGAATTTGGAGGTGGGAACGCAGTGAGAGGGGAAGGGAAAAATACCCGTCATCATAGCAGATAGTAAAATGCGATCTTGGGCTAGTATCAAAAGCCTGTAAGAAAGGAGGCACAATAAGGATATAGTCAAGAGAATATGGAGTACGCTGAAGATATAAAAGTGTAATGTGCGCTGGTGACCTTGTAAGATGTGGTTGGTACGTCAGAGCACCTATGGACGTGGTGCCCACCGCTTGTCTGATGCATGTAGGCATTGCCGCCGCCTATACTGACAGGGGGCGGTATGTGTCCAACTTGTTAAAAGACACAGGTCTGATGTGTGAATTATTCCTGCTGTCCGGCACCTCTGCGTTCACCTCAACTATAGGACGGGGGACAAGGTAATGACAGAAAAGACCTTGAACACTATCAAGAACTGATAAGGAAGATTTGAAACTGTATAACTTTTCATGTGTTTCCTAAAACTAGAATACTCCTTTAATGTTGGAAATGGTGACTGTGACCATTGTAATATACTAGTGTCATGAGCATGGAACAGAGGACATGAGAACAGCAATGATTCAATTTAGTCAACAGCATAGAGGGGTTTTCTGGGCTTCACATGAATTTCTGGACTGCAGAATTGTGACACAATGCGATCTGCATATTTGAGGTAACGCAGTGACTAACACTCATCAGCTCCTCTCACCTGAAAGTTAAAAGATTCAGAAAAACTAAATGTTCTTAGCATCACTGTACTACTAGAAAAGGAGGGGATGTGTTACTGTATAACTAGCAGAGGAGAGGATGTGTCACTGTATAACTAGCAGAGAAGGGGATGAGTCACTGTATAACTAGCAGAGGAGAGGATGTGTCACTGTATAACTAGCAGAGGAGAGGATGAGTCACTGTATAACTAGCAGAGGAGAGGATGTGTCACTGCATAGCAGAGGAGGGGATGTGTCACTGTATAACTAGCAGAGGAGAGAATTTGTCACTGTATAACTAGCAGAGGAGAGGAAGTGTCACTGTATAATTACCAGAGGAGAGGATGAGTCACTGTATAACTAGCAGAGGAGAGGATGTGTCACTGTATAGCAGAGGAGGGGATGTGTCACTGTATAACTAGCAGAGGAGAGAATGTGTCACTGTATAACTAGCAGAGGAGAGGATGTGTCACTGTATAATTAGCAGAGGAGAGGATGTGTCACTGTATAATTAGCAGAGGAGAGGATGTGTCACTGTATAACTAGCAGAGGAGAGGATGAGTCACTGTATAACTAGCAGAGGAGAGGATGTGTCACTGTATAGCAGAGGAGGGGATGAGTCACTGTATAACTAGCAGAGGAGAGAATGTGTCACTGTATAACTAGCAGAGGAGAGGATGTGTCACTGTATAATTAGCAGAGGAGAGGATGAGTCACTGTATAACTAGCAGAGGAGAGGATGTGTCACTGTATAACTAGCAGAGGATGTGTAACTGTATAACTAGCAGAGGAGAGGATGTGTTACCGTATAACTAGCAGAGGAGAGGATGTGTCGCTGTATAACTAGCAGAGGAGGGGATGTATCAAAGTATAACTAGCAGAGGAGAGGATGTGTCACTGTATAACTAGCAGAGGAGAGGTCACTGCATAACTAGCAGAGAAGGGGATGAGTCACTGTATAACTAGCAGAGGAGTGAATGTGTCACTGTATAACTAGCAGAGGAGAGGATGTGTCACTGTATAGCTAGCAGAGGAGAGGATGAGTCACTGTATAACTAGCAGAGGAGAGGATGTGACACTGTATAACTAGCAGAGGATGTGTCACTGTATAACTAGCAGAGGAGAAGATGTGTTACCGTATAACTAGCAGAGGAGAGGATGTGTCACTGTATAGCTAGCAGAGGAGGGGATGAATCACTGTATAACTAGCAGAGAAGAGGATGTGTCACTATAACTAGCAGAGGAGAGGATGTGTCACTGTATAACTAGCAGAGAAGGGGATGAGTCACTGTATAACTAGCAGAGAAGAGGATGTGTCACTATAGCTAGCAGAGGAGAGGATGTGTCACTGTATAACTAGCAGAGAAGAGGATTTGTCACTATAACTAGCAGAGGAGGGGATGTATCACTGTGTAACTAACAGAGGAGAGGATGTATCACTGTATAACTAGCAGAGGAGAGGATGTGTCACTGTATAACTAGCAGAGAAGGGGATGAGTCACTGTATAACTAGCAGAGAAGAGGATGTGTCACTATAACTAGCAGAGGAGGGGATGTATCACTGTATAGCTAGCAGAGGAGAGGATGTGTCACTGTATAACTAGCAGAGAAGGGGATGAGTCACTGTATAACTAGCAGAGAAGAGGATGTGTCACTATAACTAGCAGAGGAGGGAATATATCACTGTATAGCTAGCAGAGGAGAGGATGTGTCACTGTATAACTAGCAGAGAAGGGGATGAGTCACTGTATAACTAGCAGAGGAGAGGATGTGTCACTGTATAACTAGCAGAGGAGAGGATGTGTCACTGTATAACTAACAGAGGAGGGGATGAATCACTGTATAACTAGCAGAGAAGAGGATGTGTCACTATAACTAGCAGAGGAGGGGATATATCACTGTATAGCTAGCAGAGGAGAGGATGTGTCACTGTATAACTAGCAGAGAAGGGGATGAGTCACTGTATAACTAGCAGAGAAGAGGATGTGTCACTATAACTAGCAGAGGAGGGGATGTATCACTGTGTAACTAACAGAGGAGGGGATATATCACTGTATAACTAGCAGAGGAGAGGAAGTGTCACTATATAACTAGCAGTGGAGGGGATGTATCACTGTGTAACTAGCAGAGGAGGGGATTAATCACTATGTAACTAGCAGAGGAGGGGATGAGTCACTGTATAACTAGCAGAGGAGAGAATGTGTCACTGTATAACTAGCAGAGGAGAGGATGTGTCACTGTATAATTAGCAGAGGAGAGAATGAGTCACTGTATAACTAGCAGAGGAGAGGATGTGTCACTGTATAACAAGCAGAGGATGTGTAACTGTATAACTAGCAGAGGAGAGGATGTGTTACCGTATAACTAGCAGAGGAGAGGATGTGTCGCTGTATAACTAGCAGAGGAGGGGATGTATCACAGTATAACTAGCAGAGGAAAGGATGTGTCACTGTATAACTAGCAGAGGAGAGGTCACTGTATAACTAGCAGAGAAGGGGATGCGTCACTGTATAACTAGCAGAGGAGGGGATGTATCACAGTATAACTAGCAGAGGAGAGGATGTGTCACTGTATAACTAGCAGAGGATGTGTCACTGTATAGCTAGCAGAGGAGAGGATGAGTCACTGTATAACTAGCAGAGGAGAGGATGTGACACTGTATAACTAGCAGAGGATGTGTCACTGTATAACTAGCAGAGGAGAAGATGTGTTACCGTATAACTAGCAGAGGAGAGGATGTGTCACTGTATAGCTAGCAGAGGAGGGGATGAATCACTGTATAACTAGCAGAGAAGAGGATGTGTCACTATAACTAGCAGAGGAGAGGATGTGTCACTGTATAACTAGCAGAGAAGGGGATGAGTCACTGTAAAACTAGCAGAAGAGGGGATGTATGACTGTGTAACTAACAGGAGGAGGATGTATCACTGTGCAACTAGCAGAAGAGGTGATGTATGTGTTAGGCGTCGGATTTCTGTCGCTGCACAGCCAGGAATCCCGAGCCTTACTTCCAGCGGTCTTCCATTCCTCTCCAGCCGCAGAGGAGATTGCTCAGCAAACTCGTCGGTCCAGGCGCTCTGCCCAGACCAGCTCCGTGGGTTTGCTTGCTGCTGCCACCTCTGGCACAGCTAGGTCAATACCTGCTGCTCAGCAGCGAGATTCTCCAGGGACTAAGTCCCCATGTCGGGCCACTGAGCATGCCCGTGGAGTGATCTTCCATTGGCGATCGAAGGTCACATGCTCAGGTCCTGCTCCTGTTCGGATTGGCCCATCTGAGATGCCAGGAAGGTCCCGGACGCTCGCGGCTATAAAAGGTTCGCATGGCCGCTCGGCCATGCGCTAGGATAGACTGTATTTACAGACTATGTGGAGTGAGTGATGTATGCACGTATGAATGTCTCTGGTGAATGACTCATTAAGAAACCCCTACCCTTGGTACGCATGTGTTGTGCAGCCTAGCCTGCTAGCGCTTAGGCAGGTCAGAGGTTGAGTCAGGCATCAGTCCTCACCAGGGACTCGGCACGCCTCAGTGCACGTGCTCCACACCTCATAGCCAGCGTCTATAGTGGCGCTCAGTGGGCCTAGAGGGACTCTAACCCCGTGTCCTAGGGGTAGGGTTCTGTGGCCGTACGCTGTGCGCTCTTTTGACTGGGCTCTGTGAGCTAAACAGGCTCCGGCATCTACGTTCAGTGGTTGTGCGACTCTGTGCATTAACAGAGTTCGTTCCTGTTCACATTGGGTGATGTAACCCACGTGTGACTGTTTTCACACCGCTTAATTCTTCCGCCATTACCTAGCAGCAGTGTACCACATCTGCACGGTGGACTCCGGGCTGCGAACATACCTACCACTATTTTACAATTTGGTGCGTTCCGCCAGTCCTAACAGTATGACTGTGTAACTAACAGGAGAGGTTGTATCACTGTGTAACTAGCAGAGGAGGGGATGTGTCACTATCTAACCAGAAGAGAATGGAATGTATCAATGTATAACTAGCAGAGGAGGGGATGTATCACTGTATAACTAGCAGAGGAGGGGCTGTATCACTGTATAACTAGCAGAGGAGGGGATGTGTCACTGAATAACTAGCAGAGGAGGGGATGTATCACTGTATAACTAGCAGAGGAGGGGATGTATCACTGTATAACTAGCAGAGGAGGGGATGTATCACTGTATAACTAGCAGAGGAGAGGATGTGTCACTATATAACTAGAAGAGAATGGAATGTATCAATGTATAACTAGCGGAGGAGAGGATGTATAACTGTATAACTAGCAGAGGAGGGGATGTATAACTAGCAGAGGAGAGGATGTATCACTGTATAACTAGCAGAGGAGGTGATGTATCACTGTATAACTAGCAGAGGAGGGGATGTATCACTGTATAACTAGCGGAGGAGAGGATGTATCACTGTATAACTAGCAGAGGAGGGGATGTGTCACTGTATAACTAGCGGAGGAGAGGATGTATCACTGTATAACTAGCAGAGGAGGGGTTGTATCACTGAATAACTAGCAGAGGAGGGGATGTATCACTGAATAACTAGCAGAGGAGGTGATGTATCACTGTATAACTAGCAGAGGAGGGGATGTATCACTGAATAACTAGCAGAGGAGAGGATGTATCACTGTATAACTAGCAGAGGAGAGGATGTATCACTGTATAACTAGCAGAGGAGAGGATGTATCACTGTATAACTAGCAGAGGAGAGGATGTATCACTGAATAACTAGCAGAGGAGAGGATGTATCACTGTATAACTAGCAGAGTAGGGGATGTATCACTGAATAACTAGCAGAGGAGGGGATGTATCACTGAATAACTAGCAGAGGAGGGGATGTATCACTGTATAACTAGCAGAGGAGGGGATGTATCACTGAATAACTAGCAGAGGAGGGGATGTATCACTGTATAACTAGCAGAGGAGGGGATGTATCACTGAATAACTAGCAGAGGAGGGGATGTATCACTGTATAACTAGCAGAGGAGGGAATGAATCAATGTATAACTAGCAGAGGAGAGGATGTATCACTGTATAACTAGCAGAGGAGAGGATGTGTCACTATATAACTAGAAGAGAATCAAATGTATCAATGTATAACTAGCGGAAGAGAGGATGTATCACTGTATAACTAGAAGAAGAGGGGAAGTATCACTGTTTAACTAGCAGAGGAGGGGATGTATCACTGTATAACTAGCAGAGGAGGGGATGTATCACTGAATAACTAGCAGAGGAGGGGATGTATCACTGTATAACTAGCTGAGGAGGGGATGTATCACTGTATAACTAGCAGAGGAGGGGATGTATCACTGTATAACTAGCAGAGGAGGGGATGTATCACTGTATAACTAGCAGAGGAGAGGATGTGTCACTATATAACTAGAAGAGAATGGAATGTATCAATGTATAACTAGCGGAGGAGAGGATGTATAACTGTATAACTAGCAGAGGAGGGGATGTATAACTAGCGGAGGAGAGGATGTATCACTGTATAACTAGCAGAGGAGGTGATGTATCACTGTATAACTAGCAGAGGAGGGGATGTATCACTGTATAACTAGCAGAGGAGGGGATGTATCACTGTATAATTAGCAGAGGAGGGGATGTATCACTGTATAATTAGCAGAGGAGGGGATGTATCACTATACAACTAGAAGAGAATGGAATGTATCAAAGTATAACTAGCGGAGGAGAGGATATATCACTGTATAACTAGCAGAGGAGGGGATGTATCACTGTATAATTAGCAGAGGAGGGGATGTATCACTGTATAATTAGCAGAGGAGGGGATGTGTCACTATACAACTAGAAGAGAATGGAATGTATCAAAGTATAACTAGCGGAGGAGAGGATATATCACTGTATAACTAGCAGAGGAGGGGATGTATCACTGTATAATTAGCAGAGGAGGGGATGTATCACTGTGTAACTAGCAGAGGAGGGAATGTGTCACTATATAACTAGAAGAGAATGGAATGTATCAATGTATAACTATCAGAGGAGAAGATGTATCACTGTATAACTAGCAGAGGAGGGGATGTATCACTGTATAACTAGCGGAGGAGGGTATGTATCACTGTATAATTAGCAGAGATGGGGATGTATCACTGTGTAACTAGCAGAGGAGAGGATGTATCACTGTATAACTAGTAGAGAATGGAATGTATCAATGTATAACTATCAGAGGAGAAGATGTATCACTGTATAACTAGCAGAGGAGGGGATGTATCACTGTATAACTAGCAGAGTAGAGAATGTGCTTCTGTACAACTAGCAGAGGAGGGGATGTATCACTGAATAAATAGCAGAGGAGGGGATGTATCACTGTATAACTAGCAGAGGAGGGGATGTATCACTGAATAACAAGCAGAGGAGGGGATGTATCACTCTATAACTAGCAGAGGAGGGGATGTATCACTGAATAACTAGCAGAGGAGGGGATGTATCACTCTATAACTAGCAGAGGAGGGGATGTATCACTGAAAAACTAGCAGAGGAGGGGATGTATCACTGAATAACTAGCAGAGGAGGGGATGTATCACTGAATAACTAGCAGAGGAGAGGATGTATCACTGTATAACTAGCAGAGGAGGGGATGTATCACTGAATAACTAGCAGAGGAGGGGATGTATCACTGTATAACTAGCAGAGGAGGGAATGAATCAATGTATAACTAGCAGAGGAGAGGATGTATCACTGTATAACTAGCAGAGTAGAGGATGTGTCACTATATAACTAGAAGAGAATGGAATGTATCAATGTATAACTAGCGGAGGAGAGGATGTATCACTGTATAACTAGCAGAGGAGGGAATGAATCAATGTATAACTAGCAGAGGAGAGGATGTATCACTGTATAACTAGCAGAGAAGAGGATGTGTCACTATATAACTAGAAGAGAATGGAATGTATCAATGTATAACTAGCGGAGGAGAGGATGTATAACTGTATAACTAGCAGAGGAGGGGATGTATAACTAGCGGAGGAGAGGATGTATCACTGTATAACTAGCAGAGGAGGTGATGTATCACTGTATAACTAGCAGAGGAGGGGATGTATCACTGTATAACTAGCGGAGGAGAGGATGTATCACTGTATAACTAGCAGAGGAGGGGATGTATCACTGTATAATTAGCAGAGGAGGGGATGTATCACTGTATAATTAGCAGAGGAGGGGATGTGTCACTATACAACTAGAAGAGAATGGAATGTATCAAAGTATAACTAGCGGAGGAGAGGATGTGTCACTATATAACTAGAAGAGAATGGAATGTATCAATGTATAACTAGCGGAGGAGGGGATGTATCACTGAATAAATAGCAGAGGAGGGGATGTATCACTGTATAACTAGCAGAGGAGGGGATGTATCACTGAATAACAAGCAGAGGAGGGGATGTATCACTCTATAACTAGCAGAGGAGGGGATGTATCACTGAATAACTAGCAGAGGAGGGGATGTATCACTCTATAACTAGCAGAGGAGGGGATGTATCACTGAAAAACTAGCAGAGGAGGGGATGTATCACTGAATAACTAGCAGAGGAGGGGATGTATCACTGAATAACTAGCAGAGGAGAGGATGTATCACTGTATAACTAGCAGAGGAGGGGATGTATCACTGAATAACTAGCAGAGGAGGGGATGTATCACTGTATAACTAGCAGAGGAGGGAATGAATCAATGTATAACTAGCAGAGGAGAGGATGTATCACTATATAACTAGCAGAGGAGAGGATGTGTCACTATATAACTAGAAGAGAATGGAATGTATCAATGTATAACTAGCGGAGGAGAGGATGTATCACTGTATAACTAGCAGAGGAGGGAATGAATCAATGTATAACTAGCAGAGGAGAGGATGTATCACTGTATAACTAGCAGAGAAGAGGATGTGTCACTATATAACTAGAAGAGAATGGAATGTATCAATGTATAACTAGCGGAGGAGAGGATGTATAACTGTATAACTAGCAGAGGAGGGGATGTATAACTAGCGGAGGAGAGGATGTATCACTGTATAACTAGCAGAGGAGGTGATGTATCACTGTATAACTAGCAGAGGAGGGGATGTATCACTGTATAACTAGCGGAGGAGAGGATGTATCACTGTATAACTAGCAGAGGAGGGGATGTATCACTGTATAATTAGCAGAGGAGGGGATGTATCACTGTATAATTATCAGAGGAGGGGATGTGTCACTATACAACTAGAAGAGAATGGAATGTATCAAAGTATAACTAGCGGAGGAGAGGATGTATCACTGTATAACTAGCAGAGGAGGGGATGTATCACTGTATAATTAGCAGAGGAGGGGATGTATCACTGTGTAACTAGCAGAGGAGGGAATGTGTCACTATATAACTAGAAGAGAATGGAATGTATCAATGTATCACTAGCAGAGGAGGGGATGTATCACTGAATAACTAGCAGAGGAGGGAATGTATCACTGTATAACTAGCGGAGGAGGGGATGTATCACTGTATAATTAGCAGAGATGGGGATGTATCACTGTGTAACTAGCAGAGGAGAGGATGTATCACTGTATAACTAGTAGAGAATGGAATGTATCAATGTATAACTATCAGAGGAGAAGATGTATCACTGTATAACTAGCAGAGGAGGGGATGTATCACTGTATAACTAGCAGAGTAGAGAATGTGCTTCTGTACAACTAGCAGAGGAGGGGATGTATCACTGAATAAATAGCAGAGGAGGGGATGTATCACTGTATAACTAGCAGAGGAGGGGATGTATCACTGAATAACAAGCAGAGGAGGGGATGTATCACTCTATAACTAGCAGAGGAGGGGATGTATCACTGAATAACTAGCAGAGGAGGGGATGTATCACTCTATAACTAGCAGAGGAGGGGATGTATCACTGAAAAACTAGCAGAGGAGGGGATGTATCACTGAATAACTAGCAGAGGAGGGGATGTATCACTGAATAACTAGCAGAGGAGAGGATGTATCACTGTATAACTAGCAGAGGAGGGGATGTATCACTGAATAACTAGCAGAGGAGGGGATGTATCACTGTATAACTAGCAGAGGAGGGAATGAATCAATGTATAACTAGCAGAGGAGAGGATGTATCACTGTATAACTAGCAGAGGAGAGGATGTGTCACTATATAACTAGAAGAGAATGGAATGTATCAATGTATAACTAGCGGAGGAGAGGATGTATCACTGTATAACTAGCAGAGGAGGGGAAGTATCACTGTATAACTAGCAGAGGAGAGGATGTGTCACTGTATAAGTAGCAGAGAAGGGGATGTATCACTGTATAACTAGCAGAGGAGGGGATGTATCACTGTATAACTAGCAGAGGAGGGGATGTATCACTGCATAACTAGCAGAGGAGGGGATGTATCACTGTATAACTAGCAGAGGAGGGGATGTATCACTGAATAACTAGCAGAGGAGGGGATGTATCACTGTATAACTAGCTGAGGAGATGATGTATCACTGTATAACTAGCAGAGGAGGGGATGTATCACTGTATAACTAGCGGAGGAGAGGATGTAGCACTGTATAACTAGCAGAGGAGGGGATGTATCACTGTATAATTAGCAGAGGAGGGGATGTATCACTGTATAATTAGCAGAGGAGGGGATGTGTCACTATATAACTGGAAGAGAATGGAATGTATCAATGTATAACTAGAGGAGGAGAGGATGTGTCACTGTATATCTAGCAGAGGAGGGGATGTACCACTGTATAACTAGCAGAGGAGAGGATGTGTCACTATGTAACTAGAAGAGAATGGAATGTATCAATGTATAACTAGCAGAGGAGGGGATGTATCACTGTATAACTAGCAGAGGAGGGGATGTATCACTGAATAACTAGCAGAGGAGGGGATGTGTCACTATATAACTTGAAGAGAATGGAATGTATCAATGTATAACTAGCAGAGGAGAGGATGTATCACTGTATAACTAGCAGAGGAGGGGATGTATCACTGTATAACTAGCAGAGGAGGGGAAGTATCACTGTATAGCTAGCAGAGGAGAGGATGTGTCACTGTATAACTAGCAGAGGAGAGGATGTATCACTGTATAACTAGCAGAGGAGAGGATGTGTCACTGTATAACTAGCAGAGGAGGGGAAGTATCACTGTATAACTAGCAGAGGAGAGGATGTGTCACTGTATAAGTAGCAGAGGAGGGGATGTATCACTGTATAACTAGCAGAGGAGGGGATTTATCACTGTATAACTAGCAGAGGAGGGGATGTATCACTGTATAACTAGCAGAGGAGGGGATGTATCACTGTATAACTAGCAGAGGAGGGGATGTGTCACTGTATAACTAGCAGAGGAGGGGATGTATCACTGTATAACTAGCAGAGGAGAGGATGTATCACTGTATAACTAGCAGAGGAGGGGATGTATCACTGTATAACTAGCAGAGGAGGGAATGTATCACTGTATAACTAGCTGAGGAGAGGATGTATCACTGTATAACTAGCAGAGGAGGGGATGTATCACTGAATAAGAAGCAGAGGAGGGGATGTATCACTGTATAACTAGAAGAGAATGGAATGTATCAATGTATAACTAGCGGAGGAGAGGATGTATCACTGTATAACTAGCAGAGGAGGGGATGTGTCACTGTATAACTAGCAGAGGAGGGGATGTATCAATGTATAACTAGTGGAGGAGAGGATGTATCACTGTATAATTAGCAGAGGAGGGGATGTATCACTGTATAATTAGCAGAGGAGGGGATGTATCACTGTATATTTAGCAGAGGAGGTGATGTGTCACTATATAACTAGAAGAGAATGGAATATATCAATGTATAACTAGCAGAGGAGAGGATGTATCACTGTATAACTAGCAGAGGAGGGGATGTACCACTGTATAATTAGCAGAGGAGGGGATGTACCACTGTATAACTAGCAGAGGAGAGGATGTGTCACTATATAACTAGAAGAGAATGGAATGTATCAATGTATAACTAGCAGAGGAGAGGATGTATCACTGTATAACTAGCAGAGGAGGGGATGTATCACTGTATAATTAGCAGAGGAGAGGATGTATCACTGTATAACTAGCAGAGGAGAGGATGTGTCACTATATAAATAGAAGAGAATGGAATGTATCAATGTATAACTAGCAGAGGAGAGGATGTATCACTGTATAACTAGCAGAGGAGGGGATGTGTCACTATATAACTAGAAGAGAATGGAATGTATCAATGTATAACTAGCGGAGGAGATGATGGATCACTGTATAACTAGCAGAGGAGGGGATGTACCACTGAATAACTAGCAGAGGAGAGGATGTGTCACTATATAACTAGAAGAGAATGGAATGTATCAATGTATAACTAGCAGAGGAGAGGATGTATCACTGAATAACTAGCAGAGGAGGGGATGTATCACTGTATAACTAGCAGAGGAGGTGATGTGTCACTGTATAACTAGCAGAGGAGGGGATGTATCACTGTATTACTAGCTGAGGAGAGGATGTATCACTGTATAACTAGCAGAGGAGGGGATGTATCACTGAATAACTAGCAGAGGAGGGGATGTATCACTGTATAACTAGCTGAGGAGAGGATGTATCACTGTATAACTAGCAGAGGAGGGGATGTATCACTGAATAACTAGCAGAGGAGGGAATGTATCACTGTATAACTAGCAGAGGAGGGGATGTATCACTGTATAACTAGCAGAGGAGGGGATGTATCACTGTATAACTAGCTGAGGAGAGGATGTATCACTGTATAACTAGCAGAGGAGGGGATGTATCCCTGAATAACTAGCAGAGGAGGGAATGTATCACTGTATAACTAGCAGAGGAGGGGATGTATCACTGTATAACTAGCAGAGGAGGGGATGTATCACTGTATAACTAACAGAGGAGGGAATGTATCACTGAATATCTAGCAGAGGAGGGGATGTATCACTGTATAATTAGCAGAGGAGAGGAAGTATCACTGTATAACTAGAAGAGAATGGAATGTATCAATGTATAAGTATCAGAGGAGAGGATGTATCACTGTATAACTAGCAGAGGAGGGGATGTATCACTGTATAACTAGCAGAGGAGAGAATGTGTTTCTGTACAACTAGCAGAGGAGGGGATGTATCACTGAATAACTAGCAGAGGAGGGGATTAATCACTGTATAACTAGCAGAGGAGGGGATGTATCACTGTATAACTAGCAGAGGAGAGGATGTATCACTGAATAACTAGCAGAGGAGGGGATGTATCACTGAATAACTAGCAGAGGAGGGGATGTATCACTGTATAACTAGCAGAGGAGAGGATGTATCACTGAATAACTAGCAGAGGAGAGGATGTATCACTGTATAACTAGCAGAGGAGGGGATGTATCACTGAATAACTAGCAGAGGAGGGGATGTATCACTGAATAACTAGCAGAGGAGGGGATGTATCACTGTATAACTAGCAGAGGAGGGAATGTATCAATGTATAACTATCAGAGGAGAGGATGTATCACTGTATAACTAGCAGAGGAGGGGATGTATCACTGAATAACTAGCAGAGGAGGGGATGTATCACTGAATAACTAGCAGAGGAGGGGATTAATCACTGTATAACTAGCAGAGGAGGGGATGTATCACTGAATAACTAGCAGAGGAGGGAATGTATCAATGTATAACTATCAGAGGAGAGGATGTATCACTGAATAACTAGCAGAGGAGGGGATGTATCACTGAATAACTAGCAGAGGAGGGGATGTATCACTGTATAATTAGCAGAGGAGAGGATGTATCACTGTATAACTAGAAGAGAATGGAATGTATCAATGTATAAGTATCAGAGGAGAGGATGTATCACTGTATAACTAGCAGAGGAGAGGATGTATCACTGTATAACTAGCAGAGGACGGGATGTATCACTGTATAACTAGCAGAGGAGAGAATGTGTTTCTGTACAACTAGCAGAGGAGGGGATGTATCACTGAATAACTAGCAGAGGAGGGGATTAATCACTGTATAACTAGCAGAGGAGGGGATGTATCACTGAATAACTAGCAGAGGAGAGGATGTATCACTGTATAACTAGCAGAGGAGAGGATGTATCACTGTATAACTAGAAGAGAATGGAATGTATCAATGTATAAGTATCAGAGGAGGGGATGTATCACTGTATAACTAGCAGAGGATGGGATGTATCACTGTATAACTAGCAGAGGAGAGAATGTGTTTCTGTACAACTAGCAGAGGAGGGGATGTATCACTGAATAACTAGCAGAGGAGGGGATGTATCACTGTATAACTAGCAGAGGAGGGGATGTATCACTGAATAACTAGCAGAGGAGTGGATTAATCACTGTATAACTAGCAGAGGAGGGGATGTATCACTGTATAACTAGCAGAGGAGAGGATGTATCACTGAATAACTAGCAGAGGAGGGAATGTATCAATGTATAACTATCAGAGGAGAGGATGTATCACTGAATAACTAGCAGAGGAGGGGATATATCACTGAATAACTAGCAGAGGAGGGGATGTATCACTGTATAACTAGCAGAAGAGAGGATGTATCACTGAATAACTAGCAGAGGAGGGGATGTATCACTGTATAATAGCAGAGGAGGGGATGTATCACTGAATAACTAGCAGAGGAGGGGATGTATCACTGAATAACTAGCAGAGGAGAGGATGTATCACTGTATAACTAGCAGAGGAGGGGATGTATCACTGTTAGTGTTGAGCATTCCGATACTGCAAGTATCGGGTATCGGCTGATACTTGCTGTATCGGAATTCCGATACTGGCTTCCGATATTTTTTCAATATCGGAATTCGGCATCGGAATCGGAAGTTCAAAGTTGATTGACGGCCTGACGTCATCATGATGCGCGGTGTGTGCGCATCATGATGCGCCGTCATTTCGGGCCTTCCGGGGGTCTCTGCCGGCCTGCCGGGGGGCTGTGTGGACTGCCCGGGGTCGGTACCGGCCTGCCGGGGGGCTGTGCCGGCCTGCCGGTGGTCTGTGCACCCTGTGGGGGTCTGTACCGGCCTGCCGGGGGGCTGTGCCGGCCTGCCGGTGGTCTGTGCACCCTGTGGGGGTCTGTACCGGCCTGCCGGGGGGCTGTGCCGGCCTGCCGGGGGGCTGTGCTGATGTCCGGGGGTCTGTGCAAGCATCGTCCGATGGGACTACAAGTCCCATCTGGCAATGCCTGCTACCATGACAGTGATTGACACATTAGCCAATGATGGGACAGTAGTAGTCCCATCATCCGGCTAATGTGTTAAATGTTAAAAAAAAAAAAAAAAAAAATACTACATACATACTACATACATACTACATGCTACATACATACTACATATATACTACATGCATGCTACATACATACTACATGCTACATACATACTACATATATACTACATGCATGCTACATACATACTACATGCTACATACATACTACATATATACTACATGCATGCTACATACATACTACATGCTACATACATACTACATATATACTACATGCATGCTACATACATACTACATGCTACATACATACTACATATATACTACATGCATGCTACATACATACTACATGCTACATACATACTACATATATACTACATACATACTACATACATGCTACATACATGCTACATACATACTGCATGCTACATACATACTACATACATACTACATACATACTACATACATACTACATGCATGCTACATACATACTACATACATACTACATGCATGCTACATACATACTACATGCATGCTACATGCATGCTACATACATACTACATGCTACATACATACCACATACATACTACATACATACTACATACATACTACATGCTACATACATACTACATATATACTACATGCATGCTACATACATACTACATGCATGCTACATGCATGCTACATACATACTACATGCTACATACATACTACATACATACTACATGCTACATACATACTACATATATACTACATGCATGCTACATACATACTACATGCTACATACATACCACATACATACTACATACATGCTACATGCTACATACATACTACATACATACTACATGCATGCTACATACATACTACATACATACTACATGCATGCTACATACATACTACATGCATGCTACATGCATGCTACATACATACTACATGCTACATACATACCACATACATACTACATACATACTACATACATGCTACATACATACTACATATATACTACATGCATGCTACATACATACTACATATATACTACATGCATGCTACATACATACTGCATGCTACATGCATGCTACATACATACTACATACATACTACATGCTACATACATACCACATATATACTACATACATACAATACATTCATACAATACATACATAGACATACAGTACATATAACATAGAGTAACATACTTACAAATACTTGTCACATTGTTCCCCGAAGCCATTGTCTTTTCCGGAATAAATATTAACATAACAAACCACAAAAATACTCACCCACGATCCGAAGCAATCCACGAGTGTGTCCCACGACGCTCTTGGGTAGAGAACTGCAGCATCAGATGATGCTGCCGTTCTCTACGGGCTGCAGGAATCCAATGACGGAAGGTAGGTATCCTTCCGCACTGTATTCCTCCGCCACTTAAAAAAAAAAAAGAGTCCCTAGTCTCACTTTATGCCATTGCTGCGTGGGAATTTCCCACACAGCAATGGCATAAAGTGAGACTAGGGACTTTTTTTTTTTTAAGTGGCGGAGGAATACAGTGCGGAAGGATACCTACCTTCCGTCATTGGATTCCTGCAGCCCATAGAGAACGGCAGCATCATCTGATGCTGCAGTTCTCTACCCAAGATCGTCGTGGGACACACTCGTGGACTGCTTCGGATCGTGGGTGAGTATTTTTGTGGTTTGTTATGTTAATATTTATTCCAGAAAAGACAATGGCTTCGGGGAACAATGTGACAAGTATTGGTAAGTATGTTACTCTATGTTATATGTACTGTATGTCTATGTATGTATTGTATGAATGTATTGTATGTATGTAGTATATATGTGGTATGTATGTAGCATGTAGTATGTATGTAGTATGTATGTAGCATGCATGTAGCATGCAGTATGTATGTAGCATGCATGTAGTATATATGTAGTATGTATGTAGTATGTATGTAGTATGTATGTGGTATGTATGTAGCATGTAGTATGTATGTAGCATGCATGTAGCATGCATGTAGCATGCATGTAGCATGCATGTAGTATGTATGTAGTATGTATGTAGCATGCATGTAGTATGTATGTAGTATGTATGTAGTATGTATGTGGTATGTATGTAGCATGTAGTATGTATGTAGCATGCATGTAGCATGTATGTAGCATGCATATAGCATGCATGTAGTATGTATGTAGTATGTATGTAGTATGTATGTAGCATGCAGTATGTATGTAGCATGCATGTAGCATGCATGTAGTATGTATGTAGTATGTATGTAGTATGTATGTAGCATGCAGTATGTATGTAGCATGCAGTATGTATGTAGCATGTATGTAGCATGTATGTAGTATGTATGTAGTATATATGTAGTATGTATGTAGCATGTAGTATGTATGTAGCATGTAGTATGTATGTAGCATGCATGTAGTATATATGTAGTATGTATGTAGCATGTAGTATGTATGTAGCATGTAGTATGTATGTAGCATGTAGTATGTATGTAGCATGCATGTAGTATGTATGTAGTATTTTTTTTTTTTTTTTTTAACATTTAACACATTAGCCGGATGATGGGACTACTACTGTCCCATCATTGGCTAATGTGTCAATCACTGTCATGGTAGCAGGCATCGCCCGATGGGACTTGTAGTCCCATCGGACGATGCCTGCACAGACCCCCGAAGCCTGCACAGACCACCGGCAGGCCGGCACAGCCCCCCGGCAGGCCGGCACAGCCCCCCGGAGCCTGCACAGACCACCGGCAGGCCGGCACAGCCCCCCGGCAGGCCGGCACAGCCCACCGGAGCCTGCACAGACCACCGGCAGGCCGGCACAGCCCCCCGGCAGGCCGGCACAGACCACCGGAGCCTGCACAGACCCCCTGGCAGGCCGGCACAGCCCCCCGAAAGGCCCGTACAGACCCCAGAGAGGCTGTACAAGGCAAAAACAGGGTTTTTCTTATTCCGATACCGGAAGTCCCATAGACTTGAATGGGACTTCCGGTATCGGAATCGGCGATACCGATACTTTTTTTAAAGATCGGCCGATCCATTCCGATCCGATACTTTGAAGTATTGGACGGTATCGCTCAACTCTAATCACTGTATAACTAGCAGAGTAGAGAATGTGTTTCTGTACAACTAGCAGAGGAGGGGATGTATCACTGAATAACTAGCAGAGGAGGGGATTAATCACTGTATAACTAGCAGAGGAGAGGATGTATCACTGAATAACTAGCAGAGGAGGGGATTTATCACTGAATAACTAGCAGAGGAGGGGATGTATCACTGAATAACTAGCAGAGGAGGGAATGTATCAATGTATAACTATCAGAGGAGAGGATGTATCACTGAATAACTAGCAGAGGAGGGGATGTATCACTGAATAACTAGCAGAGGAGGGGATGTATCACTGTATAACTAGCAGAGGAGAGGATGTATCACTGAATAACTAGCAGAGGAGAGGATGTATCACTGTATAACTAGCAGAGGAGGGGATGTATCACTGAATAACTAGCAGAGGAGGGGATGTATCACTGAATAGCAGAGGAGGGGATGTATCACTGAATAACTAGCAGAGGAGAGGATGTATCACTGAATAACTAGCAGAGGAGGGGATGTATCACTGAATAACTAGCAGAAGAGGGGATGTATCACTGAATAACTAGCAGAGGAGGGGATGTATCACTGAATAACTAGCAGAGGAGGGGATGTATCACTGAATAACTAGCAGAGGAGAGGATGTATCACTGAATAACTAGCAGAGGAGGGGATGTATCACTGAATAACTAGCAGAGGAGAGGATGTATCACTGTATAACTAGCAGAGGAGGGGATGTATCACTGAATAACTAGCAGAGGAGAGGATGTGTCACTGTATAACTAGCAGAGGAGGGGATATATCACTGAATAACTAGCAGAGGAGAGGATGTGTCACTGTATAACTAGCAGAGGAGAGGATGTATCACTGAATAACTAGCAGAGGAGGGAATGTTTCAATGTATAACTATCAGAGGAGAGGATGTATCACTGAATAACTAGCAGAGGAGGGGATGTATCACTGAATAACTAGCAGAGGAGGGGATGTATCACTGAATAACTAGCAGAGGAGGGGATGTATCACTGTATAACTAGCAGAGGAGGGGATGTATCACTGAATAACTAGCAGAGGAGGGGATGTATCACTGTATAATTAGCAGAGGAGAGGATGTGTCACTATATAACTAGCAGAGGAGAGGATGTGTCACTGTATAACTAACAGAGGAGGGGATGTATCACTGTATAACTAGCAGAGGAGAGAATGTGTTTCTGTACAACTAGCAGAGGAGGGGATGTATCACTGTGGAATTCTTGGAATGAAAATGTCCTCTCCTTTGGCACATCCTGTTGCTGAGCCGTGTATCTAATCCTATCCTGTGTGATACTGTCTGCTGAGCTGTCTATCTAATCCTATCCTGTGTGATACTGTCTGCTGAGCCGTGTATCTAATCCTATCCTGTGTGATAGTCTGCTGAGCAGTGTATCTAATCATATCCTGCGTGATACTGTGTGCTGAGCTGGGTATCTAATCCTATCCTGTGTGATACTGACTGCTGAGCCGTGTATCTAATCCTATCCTGTGTGATACCGTCTACTGAGTTGTGTATCTAATCCTCTCCTATGTGATACTGTCTGCTGAGTTGTGTATCTAACCCTGTCCTGTGTGACACTGTCTACTGACCTGGGTATCTAATCCTATCCTGTGTGATACAGTCTGCTGAGCAGTGTATCAAATCCTCTCCTGTGTGAGACTGTGTGCTGATTGATGTATCTAATCCTATCCTGTGTGATACTAACTGCTGAGCCGTGTATCTAGTCCTATCCTGTGTGATACCATCTGATGAGCTGGGTATCTAATTATGGCGCCCCCAGGAGTATGGTCGCCACAGAGGCTTTGCCTTTCTCCAGGAGAGGGTAATGCCAGGCTTGGAGGCAATGATGGGTCTTTCTCGCAGTCAATCCATACATGCAACACAGTTCCACTCCAGGCCAGCAGGGGGAACTCTGAACCAGGGTTAAGGGGAGGAGTGCTCTCTGAGGGCCAAGAGGAAGGGGTGGTCAGTTAGTCTGCGGAGGGTAAAGTGTGCAGACGTGGAGAGAGAAGCTGGAGGTTGAGCTAGGAAAGGAGAGCTCCCTCACAGCGAGCGCATGAACTGGAGCCTGGTCTCCACGGTTGTACGGATACTAAAGGTCCTACAACAGATACCAGAGGAGTAGGAGGCTGTAAATGCCCTACTCCCATCTAAGACTTGAGGCACAACAGCAGGTTGGATAGTGAGCCAAGACTCAAGAGCGAGGAGTCCCCGAGAAAGGCTACAGCTATCTGCCGTGCAAGTAAGGTTCTTGGGAACATCTGACAGGAGGAACTTCAGTGTAACTCGGTACTTGGAGTACTTCATTCAAATAAGCATTAGGAAGGAGACTGCACAGCCCGTCTGCTGAGAGAGAATCCCTGAGTTGCTTCCAGGCTAGCCTGCTCCAATACCATCTGTAATCAGGACCCTGGACTGCAGTTATCAAGTAAAGGTACAGAAATTGCACCCCGCTGTGTCTTGTCTGCTTCCTACCCTTACGGCACTGCTACTTCACCGTGCCATCCACCTATACACTGCCCTGGAACTATAGCTTCACCTGTGGGGAGCTTTTACACCCTTGCTGCACCCTACCATCAGATGCAGCGTCGGCTTAACACCTCCCTTGCCGAGCACCACAGGTGGCGTCACGAACTATTCCATTCCATTAACTACATTCCCCCATTACTTGGGTGCCCAGGGCCATGGACTGCTGTGACACATTCCCCTGACACCGGCCCGGTACCGAGTACCCCACAGCCCTGGGAGGGCGACCCATAATCCTATCCTGTGTGATACAGTCTGCTGAGATGGGTATCTAATCCTATTATGTGTTGTACAGTCTGCTGAGCTGTGTATCTAATCCTATCCTGTGTGATACTGTGTGCTGAGCCGTGTATCTAATCCTATCCTGTGTGATACTGACTGCTGAGCCGTGTATCTAATCCTATCCTGTGTGATACTTTCTGCTCAGCCATGTATCTAATCCTCTCTTGTGTGATACTAACTGCTGAGCCGTGTATCTTATCCTATTCTGTGTGATACTGACTGCTGAGCCGTGTATCTTATCCTATCCTGTGTGATACTGTCTGCTGAGCCTTGTACCTAATTGTATCCTGTGTTATACTGACTACTGACCTGTGTATCTAATCCTATCCTGTGTGATACTTTCTGCTGAGCCATGTATCTAATCCTCTTTTGTGTGATACTGTCTAATGAGCCATATATCTAATCCTCTCCTGTGTGATACTGCCTGCTGAGCCGTGTATCTAATCCTATTCTGTGTGATACTGTCTGCTGAACCATGCATCTAATCCTATCCTGTGTGATACGGGGCTCCCCCTGCAGTCTGTGTCAGAGGGTGGTCTGTGTTGGTACGGTGATAAATTGTGTTATTTCCAGCTTTACAGAAGGACGATAACACCATAGAAATGATAAGAATAATAGGCCTCAGTTGCCATAACTGTCTACAAAGAAACATGTTGCTCATAGCAACCAATCACAGCTCAGCTTTCATCTTTTAAACAGCTCTGGTGAAATGAAAGATGCTTAGTGACTGGTTGCTATGTGGAGTGGGCGTGACTTGATACACACACACACTCAGTTTTATATAGCGAGATATTTATGTTCATGACATATTATCTGATCCCCTATAGAGGATGCCTGGTCAGTCAGAGTAGTGGTAGGACTACACAGGGGCAGACGAGAAGGAAAGGGGTGCCATACCGATTCAACTTACTGTGCCAACCTCCGCTGTCAGGAAGGGTATTGTGAAGGGCAAAACTAGTGCTGAGCTCCCCTCATTTCTGATTATTTTTTTAAACTGGTTTTCTGTGCAAATGTTTGTTGATTTATGTCTTTAGGTATTGGCTTTTTAAACTAACTTAATAAAGAGAGAAATTTTTAGTTGTTTGTTTGTGTTATGGTTTACATGTATAAACCAAATATTGATCGCTTTAGTTGTTGATTGAGGGGGCTCATATTGTATGTAGGGGATATATGGGGGCTCATACTGTATATTGGATGTCATCATACTTAGTTGTGGTGAATATTAAGTCATAAAATGAATATAAAAAAATAATTATAATTAATATTGAGCAGAATTCCTTTCAGCCTGTTGGTTCAGCATCAAGAATAGTCAGGGTCTGCCATGTGGCCCCTTAGGAAAATAAATCTCCCACCCCTGCTCTATTATCTATAGCTCTATGTTATGTACAGTATAGTGCTTTACATAAGGGAAAAATGTGTGGGGTGAGGTGGGGCCCACACCTTCTAACCTGTCCAGGGACCCGGCAACTCTTAATCCGCACCCGCATGTGAGCACCGCCCCCTTGTGAAGATCATCAAAATTAGCACTTTGTAAGTAGGCCCATATCTCTGGAACTGTATGGAGGATCTGAAAATATAAAAAAAGAATAATCGGGAAAGCAGTGGAAATAAAATAAGAACAAAAACTGGCCACTTTTCACCTAGGGGTTTGCCACAACTAAGCTCATTTTAATCTCTAGATCGATTAATAATTTCCACAATTGGATGTTATTAAATAAAATGTTCCTGTGCTGAGATAATCCTATAAATGTCCCCTGCTGTGTACTGTGTAATGGTCGTGTCTGACCATAAAGGGACACTGTCGGCACACACCACAGCAAAAACTCAAAATAAACCACGTATACAGTCGTATAATGGTACTTCTAAGGCCTGTTTCACATTTCTGTTTTTTGATGTCAGTCAAAATCCTCCACTTTTAGAAAAAACGAATCCGCCCCTTTTTTGGCAGATCCGTTTTTTCCCCCATAGACTTACATTAGTGTCGGATTTTGACTGACGGTCATCCGTCTCACCCGTTTTTTGATGGATCCGTCAGAATTTTAGCGGCTCCCGGGCAGAGGAGACGGACTCTGAAACGTTTTTTGAGTGACGGTCCGCTATTTTGTATTGCGCATGCCCGGTACATTTGACCAGGCAGGGATTTTAACCCTGAATTGCTTCCCGGAAAAGCCGTGAAAACCAAAAAGAGATTCTTCTCTCTCTCTCTTTCCTTTTCCAGGCCATGGTTGCTTTAAATTTCACCCTCTTGCCGGATGCAGCGGATCCATGTACATAACGGATCCAGTGGCATCAGTTTGGCCCATGACGGAGACGGATCCGTTTTTTAACCGCCTGGCGGATTTTGACTGACCTTGAAAGACGGAAATGTGAAACAGGCCTAATGTAGATTTTCCATATTTTAGTTTATATAAAATAAAAAACGTTTTGGTACATATGCAAATGAGGGGACCTTGATGGGCCTTTGGCGTGACCAAGGGCTCAGGGCACCATCAACCCCCTCAATAATAATCCACCATACTTTTCCTTATGTTGATTGACAGATCTTACTTTGGAATGGGCCTGAATTGAATCCCTGGCCCTACACACTGCCAGTGCAGGGGCCGAAAGCACACACAGTGTCAGTGCGGGTGCACTGTGATCCCTCTCTCCTTTCTGCAACAGTCTCTCACACAGTAATGGGTGGCCGAATCTGGCACGGAATAGGGATCAGCGCATGTCCATTCAGACCAGGCTCGGACTGGCCCACCGGAGAACCGGAGGATTCTCCGGTGGGCCCAGGCACTGACACCTGCTGGCATACTGGCCAGCAGCTGCCTATGGCCCCCACTTCTCCAGGGGCCCCCAGCCAGTGGCTATGGGGCCCCTGAGTCAAGGGGGCCCGCCCTGTGCAAGCGTAGCAGCAGCTGGAGACAGGATCCTGTCCCCGCTGCTAAAGTGAAATGAATATTCACATTCCTCACGCCCCGAGAGGCGTGAATACCATTTCTCTTTAATAGCGGGCAGCGTTAGCCGCAGGCTGCAGCTAACACTGCCCGCATGTAAAGCCCCACCACCGCACCACACACACAAACAAAGCACCGCACCACATACACACATGCAGGCACACAGCACATATCACCTCCCCACAGCAGTAGTACATCCCGGCTTCCTGCCCGGCACTTCCTGTCTGAGACAGCCCATGTGGATAATGTCATCATCCAGTGCGCGTTGTCTCAGACAGAAAGCGGCCGGTGAGGAAGAGGCTGCCGGGATGTGCTGCTGCTGCGGGGAGGGTGATGAGGACAAAGATGGGGGTGGAGAGGAGCTGCATTATACGTTATGAGGAGGCTACATTATAATCTGTGGGGGGACTACATTATTCTCAGGGGACTACATTATATTCTGGGGGGTTACATATTACTATATGAGGGGGCTACAGTATACTCTATGGGGGGCTGCATTATATTCTGTGGTGGGGCTGCATTATTCTCTCAGGGGACTACATTATATTCTGGGGGGCTACATCATACTATATAAGGGGGCAGCATTATGCTCTATGAGGAGGATACAGTATACTCTATGGGGGGCTGCATTATACTATATGAGGGTGCTACATTATATTCTATGGTGGGTACTGCGTTATACCTTATGAGGGAGTTGCATTATATTTTGTTGGGTGCTGCATTATATTCTGTGAGAGGAAGCTGCATTATTTTTTATGAGGGGGGCTACATTATATTTTATGAGGGAGGCTACATTATATTCTATCAGGGGGCTACCCCTCTATGATTCTATGATTCTACCCCAACCCCTGCTACATAGTTAAGACATGTACTACCTTATATTATACCCTGATATTAGCGCGTTTTACCACTCAATTGGTGGTCTTTTATTTATTTCTGTATGGCTACGTAGTGGGCCCCAAGAATGATTTTCTCTGGTGGGCCCAAGGTGCTCCAGTCCGACGCTGACTCAGACACTGTGCTCTTGGCTCCTGCAGTGTCAGGGTGTGCCGGACTGGGAAATTAAACTCATGCAGCGCTTTGTCCATACAGATAGATCACGATGAATAAAAAGAAAACCTGATGAGTGACAATTTGAGCTCAGCTACATCAGTGCATGCGGTTTCTAGCGTCATCCTGGAAGTATTTCATGTGACTTACATTTTTCAGCAGGAGAATGACCCCAACTCTAAATAAAAAAGAAATATTATCAGCAAAAAAGGAACAGCAACAGATGCTACGACCTCTGCAGAGGCCTGATCTCACTATAATGGAAGCTTATTTGAGGATTACCTGCAGAGACAGAAAGAAGTGAAAGCCAAATTCTGCAGAAAAACTGTGTCATAAACTCCCAGATGCTTAAGAGAAGCTACAGGCAGAACAATGCATGAGAATCCATTGTCATGGCGGCACATTTGTGTATTTTGATGACTTATGCAAACCTCCCAGATCTGTAGGGTAGGGGAAAGGGTCACAGTTTTTTTGCAATCTAGCCACATCACTAGCCTAACCCAATCCTTTTTGTCCATTCACACAGCCTCTAATGAAGCCCCATTAGTGTCCCCATATGGTATAATAATTCCTTTCATGGCGCAGATGTAAAGTGCGCAAGAGCGGTAGTCATGACCGAGCATCTGTCCGGAAACACTCGTTCTTTACAAACGGTGTCTCAATGTAAGGTGTGGGGTGCATCACACTCGCTTGTAGGCCACCAGGCTTCCGTTCTCAGGAGCTTCTGCACATATTGTAACTCTGGCAAAACCAAGTTCTTTACAGGCAAACATTTATTGGTCAGTTCCGTTTCATCAGGTGGTTACAGGTGGGACAGGGCATAGCATTTCATGTTTCTTCCTTCCTTACTACAGTACTTCTTTGGCCCTGCCACCTGTTCGTCCTCCTGGACTATCCCTAAGCCCACTGACTCTGTCAGGAAATTTTAATTAATGTCTGTGTGTGTTTTTTAACCGTTTAATAGTCTAGGGTTAATAATGGATAAGTGTCTAATTGACACCTCTCCATTAGAGTTGAGCGAAACGGGTCGAAAAAATTCAAAAGTCGCCGACTTTTGGCAAAGTCGGGTTTCATGAAACGAAACCCGACCCTAGGATGAGGTCGGCCACGAGGTTGGCGACTTACGCGCCAAAGTCGCGTTTCAAAAGTTTGTTTTGCGCTCTTTTTCAGCCAATCAGGATCTACGGACACTGTGGGCAACGTGATGACATAGGCACGGGTCACCACCATCTTTCAGAAGGGCATGCAAGTGATTGGCTTGCTTTGGTGGGCGTCACAGGGGGTATAAAAGGGCGTGAACGCCGACCGCCATCTTACTTCTGCCGATCTCAGTATAGGGAGAGGTTGCTGCTGATTCTGTAGGGAGAGCGTTAGGCAGGGAAGAAGACCAAAAAACTGCTTCTGCTGCTAGCGATTTGGCCTGCACAACACACCAGTCACTGTGTGTGCAGTGCAAGGGGAGGCTATATAGTGGTGTATCAGTGGTGTTGGTTGTTGGGCTGCCTTCTAAGGCTTCCTGACAGGCTGGCATTGCTGTTTACCCACTGCTCCGCAAACTGCTTTTTTAAAAGCAATCCAATCTCCCTTATCCTCTAGTCACTTTGGTCACAGCTGTGCCATCGAGCCTGTCACATAGCGCTCAGATATTCATTGGGTCTCAAACTGCTTTTTTAAAAGCAATCCCAATTTTTTTTTTTTGTCCTGCTGAGAAGAAAAAAAAACTGCTTCTGCTGCTGATAGCAATTTGGCCTGCACAACACACCAGTCACTGTGTGCAGTGCAAGGGGAGGCTATATAGTGGTGTATCAGTGGTGTTGGTTGTTGGGCTGCCTTCTAAGGCTTCCTGACAGGCTGGCATTGCTGTTTACCCACTGCTCCGCAAACTGCTTTTTTAAAAGCAATCCAATCTCCCTTATCCTCTAGTCACTTAGGTCACATCTGTGCCATCGAGCTTGTCACATAGCGCTCAGATATTCATTGGGCCTCACACAATCCAAAAGTGTCCAGTGTCCAAAAGTGTGTGCAGAGATTCAAACTCTCACTTATCCTCTAGTCACTTAGGTCATAGCTGTGCCATCGAGCTTGTCACATAGCGCTCAGATATTCATTGGGCCTCACACAATCCAAAAGTGTCCAGTGTCCAAAAGTGTGTGCAGAGATTCAAAATCTCACTTATTCTCTAGTCACTTAGGTCACAGCTGTGCCATCGAGCCTGTCACATAGCGCTCAGATATTCATTGGGCCTCACACAATCCAAAAGTGTCCAGTGTCCAAAAGTGTGTGCAGAGATTCAAACTCTCACTTATCCTCTAGTCACTTAGGTCACAGCTGTGCCATCGAGCTTGTCACATAGCGCTCAGATATTCATTGGGCCTCACACAATCAAAAAGTGTCCAGTGTCCAAAAGTGTGTGCAGAGATTCAAACTCTCACTTATCCTCTAGTCACTTAGGTCACAGCTGTGCCATCGAGCTTGTCACATAGCGCTCAGATATTCATTGGGCCTCACACAATCCAAAAGTGTCCAGTGTCCAAAAGTGTGTGCAGAGATTCAAACTCTCACTTATCCTTTAGTCACTTAGGTCACAGCTGTGCCATCGAGCTTGTCACATAGCGCTCAGATATTCATTGGGCCTCACACAATCCAAAAGTGTCCAGTGTCCAAAAGTGTGTGCAGAGATTCAAACTCGCACTTATCCTCTAGTCACTTAGGTCACAGCTGTGCCATCGAGCTTGTCACATAGCGCTCAGATATTCATTGGGCCTCACACAATCCAAAAGTGTCCAGTGTCCAAAAGTGTGTGCAGAGATTCAAAATCTCACTTATTCTCTAGTCACTTAGGTCACAGCTGTGCCATCGAGCTTGTCACATAGCGCTCAGATATTCATTGGGCCTCACACAATCCAAAAGTGTCCAGTGTCCAAAAGTGTGTGCAGAGATTCAAACTCTCACTTATTCTCTAGTCACTTAGGTCACAGCTGTGCCATCGAGCTTGTCACATAGCGCTCAGATATTCATTGGGCCTCACACAATCCAAAAGTGTCCAGTGTCCAAAAGTGTGTGCAGAGATTCAAACTCTCACTTATCCTCTAGTCACTTAGGTCACAGCTGTGCCATCGAGCTTGTCACATAGCGCTCAGATATTCATTGGGCCTCACACAATCCAAAAGTGTCCAGTGTCCAAAAGTGTGTGCAGAGATTCAAAATCTCACTTATTCTCTAGTCACTTAGGTCACAGCTGTGCCATCGAGCCTGTCACATAGCGCTCAGATATCGGTGGGCCTCACACAATCCAAAAGTGTCCAGTGTCCAAAAGTGTGTGCAGAGATTCAAACTCTCACTTATTCTCTAGTCACTTAGGTCACAGCTGTGCCATCGAGCTTGTCACATAGCGCTCAGATATTCATTGGGCCTCACA
Organism: Dendrobates tinctorius; assembly: GCF_039654945.1. Lineage (NCBI taxonomy): Eukaryota > Metazoa > Chordata > Amphibia > Anura > Dendrobatidae > Dendrobates > Dendrobates tinctorius. The sequence goes on along the minus strand of NW_027361743.1, from coordinate 14,667,819 downwards.
CAATCCAAAAGTGTCCAGTGTCCAAAAGTGTGTGCAGAGATTCAAACTCTCACTTATCCTCTAGTCACTTAGGTCACAGCTGTGCCATCGAGCTTGTCACATAGCGCTCAGATATTCATTGGGCCTCACACAATCCAAAAGTGTCCAGTGTCCAAAAGTGTGTGCAGAGATTCAAAATCTCACTTATTCTCTAGTCACTTAGGTCACAGCTGTGCCATCGAGCTTGTCACATAGCGCTCAGATATTCATTGGGCCTCACACAATCCAAAAGTGTCCAGTGTCCAAAAGTGTGTGCAGAGATTCAAACTCTCACTTATCCTCTAGTCACTTAGGTCACAGCTGTGCCATCGAGCTTGTCACATAGCGCTCAGATATTCATTGGGCCTCACACAATCCAAAAGTGTCCAGTGTCCAAAAGTGTGTGCAGAGATTCAAACTCTCACTTATCCTCTAGTCACTTAGGTCACAGCTGTGCCATCGAGCTTGTCACATAGCGCTCAGATATTCATTGGGCCTCACACAATCCAAAAGTGTCCAGTGTCCAAAAGTGTGTGCAGAGATTCAAAATCTCACTTATACTCTAGTCACTTAGGTCACAGCTGTGCCATCGAGCCTGTCACATAGCGCTCAGATATCAGTGGGCCTCACACAATCCAAAAGTGTCCAGTGTCCAAAAGTGTGTGCAGAGATTCAAACTCTCACTTATTCTCTAGTCACTTAGGTCACAGCTGTGCCATCGAGCTTGTCACATAGCGCTCAGATATTCATTGGGCCTCACACAATCCAAAAGTGTCCAGTGTCCAAAAGTGTGTGCAGAGATTCAAACTCTCACTTATCCTCTAGTCACTTAGGTCACAGCTGTGCCATCGAGCTTGTCACATAGCGCTCAGATATTCATTGGGCCTCACACAATCCAAAAGTGTCCAGTGTCCAAAAGTGTGTGCAGAGATTCAAAATCTCACTTATTCTCTAGTCACTTAGGTCACAGCTGTGCCATCGAGCTTGTCACATAGCGCTCAGATATTCATTGGGCCTCACACAATCCAAAAGTGTCCAGTGTCCAAAAGTGTGTGCAGAGATTCAAACTCTCACTTATCCTCTAGTCACTTAGGTCACAGCTGTGCCATCGAGCTTGTCACATAGCGCTCAGATATTCATTGGGCCTCACACAATCCAAAAGTGTCCAGTGTCCAAAAGTGTGTGCAGAGATTCAAACTCTCACTTATCCTCTAGTCACTTAGGTCACAGCTGTGCCATCGAGCTTGTCACATAGCGCTCAGATATTCATTGGGCCTCACACAATCCAAAAGTGTCCAGTGTCCAAAAGTGTATGCAGAGATTCAAAATCTCACTTATTCTCTAGTCACTTAGGTCACAGCTGTGCCATCGAGCCTGTCACATAGCGCTCAGATATCAGTGGGCCTCACACAATCCAAAAGTGTCCAGTGTCCAAAAGTGTGTGCAGAGATTCAAAATCTCACTTATTCTCTAGTCACTTATGTCACAGCTGTGCCATCGAGCCTGTCACATAGCGCTCAGATATCAGTGGGCCTCACACAATCCAAAAGTGTCCAGTGTCCAAAAGTGTGTGCAGAAATTCAAAATCTCCCCTGTCCTATAGACACCTTGTTTTACATACTATATAGTTTGTTGGATTTTGTCTACATTTCTACCAAAAATGAGGAAGGCTGGTGGAAGAGGCCGTGGAATTGGGCGGGGGTTGGCAGCTGGTAATGATGGTGTTGGATCTGATGGTAGTGGCAAGAGCAAAATAGGACCGAATGCAGGAGGTGTTGAGCCTGCGTCATCGTCTGGCTACATAAGGCCTCGAACGCTTAGTTTTCTAGGAGTTGGCAAACCGCTTTTAAAGCCAGAGCATCAGGAAAAAGTTTTGTCTTACATTGCTGACTCAGCCTCCAGCTCTATCGCCTCCTCTTCTTCAGTTGTAAAAAGTAAAAGCACTGAGTCGTCATTGGAGGCTCATGTTCATGAACCACACCTTTCCTTGTGTCCTTCACCCCAACCAAGATTGAATGATGACGCAGGCCATACTACTGATTACTCCATGGAGCTGTTTTCACATACCATGCCTGGATTATCAAGTCAAATGGTGAATTACCCAGGCCAAGATGAATCTGACATGGAGTGCACTGATGCACAGCCGCTGATGGATGATTCTGCTGGTACATTCACTCAGAGCACTACATTGTCCTCGCAGTGTACAGAGCCAGATTCTGACCCTGATGAGACTCAGGTGCCCCTTCCCGCACACTATACCACCATACACGGTGACACAGAGGAAGGTGCACATGACATAGAAGAGGAGGTGATGGATGACCCAGTTGTTGACCCAGATTGGCATCCATTGGGGGAAGAGGGTGCTGCTTCCAATAGCTCAGATGAGGAGCATCCACAGCAGACATCGACATCGCAACAGCTGTTATCTGGCAGGCCCGGAGTACTCCAAAGACAGGTTCCAAACATCAAAAGAGTTGCTGGACAGCTTGTCCAGAGGGTCAAAAGATCACAGCGTGCTAGGCCGCAAAATGTCTGCCAAAGTAGGAAGAGTGCAGTGTGGCACTTTTTTGAACAAAATCCTCATGATCAGGCCAAGGTTATCTGTAAGAAGTGCGCAAAGACCTTTAGCCGAGGGAAAAATCTGAAAAATTTGAATACCAGTTGCATGCTTAGACATTTAACCAGCATGCACTTGCAAGCGTGGACACAACACCAAACCTCAAGTGCCACATGTGCAACTGATCACAACGAAGGTAGTCAGCAACGCTACATTGTTTCCCCCACTGTAAGCCCACCGGTTAGCACAGCAGCAAATGTTGAGGTGTCGTTGCAAGGCCACAGCAGTCAGGGAATCCCACTGTTATATCAACGAAAGACTGATTCTAGGCCATCAGAAAGAACACCAACTCCATCACCATCATCAACCCTCTCTCAGTCCGCCCTGTCCACCGCTACTTCCACCATATGCAGCTCTCAAGTCCAGCTCACCCTCCCAGACACTATGAGTAGGTCAAGAAAGTACTCAGTCTCTCATCCGCGTACACTGGGTTTGAACGCCCACATTGCCAAACTAATCTCGTTTGAGATGATGCCCTTTCAGTTGGTGGAAAGCACAGCTTTCCGCGAACTCATGGCCTATGCAGTACCACGCTATGACCTACCCAGTCGCCACTTCTTCTCTCGCAAAGCCATCCCAGCCCTCCACCATCATGTGAAAGACCGCATTGTCCATGCACTCAAGCAGTCAGTGAGCGGAAAGGTGCACCTCACAACTGATGCATGGTCCAGTCGGCATGGCCAGGGCCGTTACGTGTCCATCACTGCACACTGGGTTAATGTGGTGGATGCAGGGTCCACAGGGGACAGCGGTGGTGGGACAGTGCTGCCTAGCCCATGGTATAGGAAACAGTTGGCTGTAGGCGTTCGACCCTCCTCCTCCTCCACCTCCTCCAGAAGCGAAAGCTCGTCCACAGAGCGCAGTCGTACGAGCACTCCATCTGCAGCTGCCACTGTTGCACACGATGTGTCCCCCTATCGAGCAGCTAGTGGAAAGCGTCAGCAGGCTGTGTTGCAGATGATGTGTTTGGGCGACAGACACACCGCCGAGGTGCTGGCCGAGTACTTGAAGCGAAAAACTGAGTCATGGCTGGGCAGTGTACATCTTGAGGCAGGCAAGGTAGTTAGTGATAACGGCCGTAATTTTGTGGCAGCCATAGCCCTTTCAAAACTCAGCCACATACCTTGCTTGGCTCACATCTTGAACCTGGTGGTGCAGTGCTTCCTCAAAAATTATCCGGAGTTAACAGCCCTGCTCCAGAAGGTGCGAAGACTGTGCGCGCACATCCGCCGGTCGCCTGTACACTCCGTTCGTATGCAGAAGCTGCAGCGATTGCTCCACCTTCCCAACCACCACCTCATTATCGACATTGCAACAAGGTGAAACTCCACCCTGCACATGGTGGAGCGACTGTGCGAGCAGAGGCAGGCCATAATGCATTTGTGGGAGGATACACGGCCAGGCACTTTGAGAGCAGACATGGAGTTGACAGGTGTGCAGTGGTCGAAGCTGAAAGACCTTTGTAAAGTCCTTCAGTGTTTTGAGGAATGCACACGGCTGGTAAGCGCAGACGACGCCATCCTAAGCATGAGCATCCCACTTATGCGTCTGCTCATGCAAACTTTGACGCACCTTAAGGAGCAGGCGTCTGCAGCCAATGTTGATGAGGAGGAAGAGGAGGAGGGAATCCTTGATGACATTCAGCCATTGTCTGCTCAGGGACCTCTCCTGGACGAGGTGGAGGAAGAAGAGGAGGAGGAGGAGGATGATGGGGATGATTACTTAGGGGAGGAGGATGCATCTCGTGGGGCAAGTGAAAATGTTGGCGTGGCAAGGTCTGGTACAGGGTTTGTGCGTGACTGGAGGGATGTGGATTTGCCAGAAAGTGCTCCTCCACCCAGCACTCGCAGTGCATCATTGACACCGGGAACATTGGCCCACATGTCAGATTATGCCTTGCAGATCCTAAAAAGGGACCCCCGCATTGCCAAAATGATGAACGATGACGACTACTGGTTGGCCAGCATCCTGGATCCACGCTATAAAGGCAAATTACAAAACATCATGCCACAGGAGAACCTTGACCTAATATTGGCTAATAAACAAGCAACTCTGGTAAATCGGTTGCTTGAGGCATTCCCAGCACACAGCAGCGGTGATGGTTCTCACACGAGCCGTACGGGCCGGGGGCAGCTTGGCAGAGGTGTTCGTGGTGCACACAGCAGAAGTGGCGTTGGAGACAGGGGTTTCATGACAATGTTGTGGACTGATTTTTCAAATACCGCTCACACAACTGGTAATACTGCATCGATGGAAAGTGACAGGAGACAGCAGTTGTCAACTATGGTAACAAACTACTTTTCCTCCCATATCGATGTTCTCCCACACAGGTCATTCCCCTTTGACTATTGGGCCGCTAAACTGGACACCTGGCCTGAATTGGCCCAATATGCCTTACAGGAGCTCGCTTGCCCAGCTGCAAGTGTGCTATCGGAAAGAGTCTTCAGTGCAGCTGGATCAATCCTGACAGAAAAAAGGACCCGTCTGTCAACCCAAAATGTGGATGATCTAACCTTCATTAAAATGAACCACGCATGGGTTTCCAAGGATTTTGTCCCACCTTCCCCTGATGACACATAGGGTGACAGAAAAATGGCTTGCTTTGGTCCACCTCTTCCTGGTACCTCACCTATTTCGCCTTTTGCATCAGCTGAATGTCCAACATCAACATATGCCACTTTCTAAAACTCCCTAACTGTGCTGCCTCCCCCCCATGGCCGGGGTCACCACCTACCGCACGACACCGTGCGAGTGCCGTTGCCCTGGACAGGTGGGTAGGCCGACTCTTGGGCGCGGGCACTGGCACAGGGTCCCTCATAGTGCAATCAAGTGTCTCTGACGGTGGTGGTGCACACCCGCCGTCAGACACACCGCTGTACTATGAGGGGCCCAGTGCCAGTACCGACGCCCACGAGTGGGCCCCCCTTGCTTGGGCAGGGCCCCAGCATTTGCAATCTTTACCTCTCCCTGCTCCTCCGCTGTGTAATCTGGGCCGTCAAATCCATACTGTGCCTGACACCGTCTGAGCCTGCCTCCTGAGACATATATTTTGAATGTGTACGCTATCCATACATGTTATCCAGGGATACGGTACCCTTTCTAACCTTTGTGCAATCACGTGCAATCCATACTGGGCCTAACACCGTCTGAGCCTGCCTCATGCTGTATAGACATATATTTTGAATGTGTACGCTATCCATACATGTTATCCAGGGATACGGTACCCTTTCTAACCTTTGTGCAATCACGTGCAATCCATACTGGGCCTAACACCGTCTGAGCCTGCCTCATGCTGTATAGACATATATTTTGAATGTGTACGCTATCCATACATGTTATCCAGGGATACGGTACCCTTTCTAACCTTTGTGCAATCACGTGCAATCCATACTGGGCCTAACACCGTCTGAGCCTGCCTCACGCTGTATAGACATATATTTTGAATGTGTACGCTATCCATACATGTTATCCGGGGATACGGTACCCTTTCTAACCTTTGTGCAATCACGTGCAATCCATACTGGGCCTAACACCGTCTGAGCCTGCCTCCTGAGACATATATTTTGAATGTGTACGCTATCCATACATGTTATCCAGGGATACGGTACCCTTTCTAACCTTTGTGCAATCACGTGCAATCCATACTGGGCCTAACACCGTCTGAGCCTGCCTCATGCTGTATAGACATATATTTTGAATGTGTACGCTATCCATACATGTTTTCCAGGGATACGGTACCCTTTCTAACCTTTGTGCAATCACGTGCAATCCATACTGGGCCTAACACCGTCTGAGCCTGCCTCATGCTGTATAGACATATATTTTGAATGTGTACGCTATCCATACATGTTATCCGGGGATACGGTACCCTTTCTAACCTTTGTGCAATCACGTGCAATCCATACTGGGCCTAACACCATCTGAGCCTGCCTCATGCTGTATAGACATATATTTTGAATGTGTACGCTATCCATACATGTTATCCGGGGATACGGTACCCTTTCTAACCTTTGTGCAATCACGTGCAATCCATACTGGGCCTAACACCGTCTGAGCCTGCCTCCTGAGACATATATTTTGAATGTGTACGCTATCCATACATGTTATCCAGGGATACGGTACCCTTTCTAACCTTTGTGCAATCACGTGCAATCCATACTGGGCCTAACACCGTCTGAGCCTGCCTCATGCTGTATAGACATATATTTTGAATGTGTACGCTATCCATACATGTTATCCGGGGATACGGTACCCTTTCTAACCTTTGTGCAATCACGTGCAATCCATACTGGGCCTAACACCGTCTGAGCCTGCCTCCTGAGACATATATTTTGAATGTGTACGCTATCCATACATGTTATCCAGGGATACGGTACCCTTTCTAACCTTTGTGCAATCACGTGCAATCCATACTGGGCCTAACACCGTCTGAGCCTGCCTCATGCTGTATAGACATATATTTTGAATGTGTACGCTATCCATACATGTTATCTGGGGATACGGTACCCTTTCTAACCTTTGTGCAATCACGTGCAATCCATACTGGGCCTAACACCGTCTGAGCCTGCCTCATGCTGTATAGACATATATTTTGAATGTGTACGCTATCCATACATGTTATCCAGGGATACGGTACCCTTTCTAACCTTTGTGCAATCACGTGCAATCCATAATGGGCCTAACACCGTCTGAGCCTGCCTCATGCTGTATAGTCATATATTTTGAATGTGTACGCTATCCATACATGTTATCCGGGGATACTGTACCCTTTCTAACCTTTGTGCAATCACGTGCAATCCATACTGGGCCTAACACCGTCTGAGCCTGCCTCATGCTGTATAGACATATATTTTGAATGTGTACGCTATCCATACATGTTATCCGGGGATACGGTATCCTTTCTAACCTTTGTGCAATCACGTGCAATCCATACTGGGCCTAACACCGTCTGAGCCTGCCTCCTGAGACATATATTTTGAATGTGTACGCTATCCATACATGTTATCTGGGGATACGGTACCCTTTCTCACCTTTGTGCAATCACGTGTAATCCATACTGGGCGTGAGAACGGCTGGCGAGCTGTTAAGCAAGCTACAGCACCTGTCCAGACAAGTACAGGGATTCCCTAACGAGGAGACTTATTTGATTGTTTTCAATGTTGGGACAGCAATTTTTGGGGAGCACTATACTCTGGAGAATGATAGATGGGGCCCACCATACACTGGAACATTCCAAAGGTGGACATCAGACACTGGAGCAGCATTTACAGGGCCCATTATACACTAGAGCATTAGAAATGGGGCCCATTATGTTTGGAGCATTATTTGGGCCCATAAGACAGTGGAGCTTCATCCATGGGGACCAACATATACTGTAGCATTATGTGGAGCTCATCATTTACTGTTTCAAACATTATATGGGACCAATGATTCTGTATGGAGAAATAGATGGGCCTCGTCATGAGATGTAAAAAGTGAGGTATTTTTCATTGTACTATACCGCTATTTCTCTGCCGTATCGGAGCATGATGAGTTGTGGTATGTGTTAAAGGGGCGCTCTTTCGCCCAGGGCACATGAAAACCTGGAGCCAGCCCTCCCCCCCCACAGTTTGTAGCCAAATAACCCCCATTTTTCAGTGCGTAACTTGTATTATGAAGTTAATTAAGGTTGACAAGCTTAAGAAAGAAGAATTGATGCTTTTGGCATTCAAATGGGCACTGTAGGTGTGTTTCCTGTCCTCCTCTCACTGCCGACTTTTATTCCCCATTAACTTACATTGGGTTTCGTGTTTCGGGACGACCCCGACTTTTCCCTATAATCGGACGATCTTGCTCGACCCGACTTTTGGAAAAGTCGGGTTTCACGAAACGAAACGCGACCCTAAAAAACCAAAAGTCGCTCAACTCTACTCTCCATTATTAATCGACTTAATGTCACCTTCCAAATGCAAGATGACATTAAAGCCTCCGTCACACATAACGATGTCCCAGCAATCCCGCCAACGATCCAACATGGATGGGATCGCTGGGACATCGTTAGGCTGATCACTGGTGAGCTGTCACATAGATAGCCCCAACGATCAGGACCAGCGACGCTGGATGCTGGTTTCTAATGTAAAAACCGGCGTGGAAACCGGCGTCCAGCGTCGCTGATAGCTAGTCTCTCGCTGCCACACGCAGCGATGCGTGCTGGGCAGCGGGAGATCAGCGATCGAAAAATGGCCCAGGCCGCACGAGCACGATCAGCGATAACCGACAGGGGGGCCAGTCGCTGATCCCCGTCACAAACAGCGATCTCGCTGGCGAGATCGCTGATGTGCCACAAAATCAGCGATCTCGCTAGCGAGATTGCTGTGTGTGACAGGGCCCTATGATGTGAACTCATTTTCTGGTCTGCCTCTGGTTCCTGGTGAGGGAGCTGGTAGTGCTGACAGAGGAGTTGAGCGTTCTCTTTCCGGGCTCCCTCTGGTGGTGGCAGAAGGTAGTGAAGCTGATCTAATTAACAGAGACCTGCCACCTGATAATGAGGAAGAGGAGTGGACATCTGGAATCTCAGACTGGATTTAAGACAGCCGACTCCCTATTCCCATGCTGGTGATTTTTTCCTGCCTCCTGAGGTCTTAGTTTCCAGCTCAGTTCCTGCCTTCTCAAGCTAAGTTGTCTTTGCTAATGTTCACATTTGATTTGGTTTGGTCTGTTCAGTTTTTTGTGTGGTCATCCAGCCCCGACTGGGGCTGTGCTGAATTTCCACTCTTATGTCACTGTATGTGCCAGTGTGCTTTTTGTCCCTTATTAGATTGGCCTCTTCTTGCTCTGTTCTCAGAATATGCCAGAGTGCTGATATAGTGGGAGAAGTCTAGTGACTTCAGGGTATTTTTTGCTATCAGAAGTGTTGGACATTTTGCAGGGTTTTTTGGCATGATTGCAGATAGTATCTTTCCTTTCCTGTCCATCTTATAGATGTGCCTTTTCTGGGGTGTCTGGGGGCAGATTTTTGTAGCCAGAGGGGGGTGGCCAAAAACAATGGTCCCTCTCAAGGCTATTAAAATCTGCCCTCACTCACCTGCTTTACCTCTCTGGTTGCGATTTTGCCACGGGAGCCCACACATTTTTTCAATCGAATTAACCCCTTAATTTAACATCTAGATGTCCCAAATTTTACACACAAACCCTAATTTAATTATTAGTCAGGGACATATAAAAAAATACATGAAATGAAATGGTTTACTGTATGTACACCATGTGTCATTTCATGTCGGGTTGGAGTATGATTTTACAGAAGCCGGCAACTGATTTTGCGGCTATTCTACTGTGTAGAACTCTATGAAATATATATATATATATATATATATATATATGTCTCTACGACGTGTGTGTGTGTATATATATATAATATGTATTCTATGTGTATACGTATATCTATTCTTTGGTTTCTTTATTAACCTGTCAGTGTGATTTTACTGTATCGTGCACTGAATTGCCAGCTTTTCTAAGGGACACCGGTGCGTATTTCTCGCAAGTCACACATGTGGTCCGCGTGTAATGCGTTGTTTTTGCGCACCCATAGACTTGCATTGGCGCACTATGGGCGTAGTACGCTGACTATCGCAGAATGCTGCGATTGGCACGGACCGTAGAATACGAGCGAGAAATATATGGCTGATGGGAGCTACCCCATAGAGAATCATTGGTCTGCGTGCAATGCATGGTTTTTCCGCCTCTCACTCATCCGTATTTCTCTCTAGTGTGACCCCGGCCTAACTCAAAACTTCAAACACAGATTAAACAAGAACCACAAGACAGATTTCTTCATCCCAGATATCATTTTAATCAGTGTAACAGCGCTAACAAGACAATTCCTGTAGTTTACTTAGCAAAATCCTGATTACAGGTTCTCTTTAAACAAAAAAAAAACTATACATGTTTAGTATCTATGTACTTGTACTGACCTGGAGAGTCAAATTGCCACATTAGTTTTACCGAACAGTGAACAGGGTAAATGAAAAAAAAAATAAAAAACAATTGTGAAATTGCACTCTTTTTGCAAATTGAACACACTTGGAATTTTTTCCTGATTTGCAACACGTGATAAAATGAATGGTGACATTCAAAATTACAACTTGTCCCCCAAAAAACAAGCGTCTATGTGGACGGAAAAACAAAAAAGTTATGGGTCTTGGAAGAAGGGGAGCAAAAAAAAGGAAAACGGAAAATCGCTCGGTTGTGGAGGGGTAAAATATGACTGCCTGCATAACAGCTGCTGGCATACATTGCTATAGCCCACTCACGCAGATTAAGCTTTGAAGATGAATGCAGTAATACAGTAAATAAGGGAGATCTTTTTTCATCATTTAGCACGTTTTTGTATTGCAATTTATGTGATAAGTGCGGCATAATAAGGCGCGATATTTGCTAATGACCCTAGTTATGCTATCACATTTGCTCAATAGAATCACTCAGACTAATTTGCTTTGCAAGTGAGACCTTACAATGCTGCCTTTTCGCTGCACCTCAATGTCCTGGTCCAATGTAATCATACACTTTTTTAAGTTAAAAGGAGAGATTGAGGAGATGAGTGACCGTTCTTTTAAAAAATGGTAATTGCATATTATCTTTCCACGTAAAACCGCCACACTGCACACGGTGTTCAGACATGGACAGTTCTCTACACACATCACTGCCGATGAAACAGCTCACAATGCTTGAAATATATTTTCATGCTCGGGGGAAAGAGAATCAGACCTAATGCAAGGTCAAACATAAAGATCGGAAATGTGGATACAAGCGGGGAGGCAAAAATAATGCGATCAGGCGGAGACAGGAAGAAAATAAATATTCATCCGCTGACAGAAATGTTAGGCCGGGATCACACATGTGAGGAATATGACCGAGTCTCGCATGTTAATACCCGGCACGGCCGCCGGCACTGAGGAGCGGAGCGTGTGGCTCCATGTATTGCTATGCGGCCGCACGCTCCGCTCCCAAGTGCCGGCGGCAGTGCCGGGTATTAACATGCGAGACTCGGCCGTATTCCTCGCATGTGTGATCCCAGCCTTAATTTGTGAACTGGGGAATTTGGAGAGCGTTGTTTTTTTCCCATTTTATCCTCTTTCTGCAGTGTGGCCATCAGCTGTGGGTGTTAGGTACACTGTAATATCCAGAAGACACAGTGGTGTAATGTCCAGGATCAGAGACAACTCCTAGTACATCTGTTTATCCCTGATCATTTAATCTATCTGTCATGGGTTTACCACAACAGACAGGAGCCAGAAGACCACGGTGTCTGATTTCACATTGCCCTGCATTAATTAGAAGCACTTAACCATCATATTAAGCTGTGCAGGTTTCTGATAGCAGTGCAGGGGTTAATCTGTTCAGTTCAGAGCTCCTGGAGCTTTCCTGCTTTAATGGTCTCAGTGTTCAGTGTTGGTCACTCCCCTCTGTGATATATACTCACCTCTGGCAATCTGGGATTTCCAGTGTTAGTTCATACTGTCTGGTTCTGGAGTTGGAGGTGTTGGTTGTTGGCGGTGGCATTTGGAGACTTGTTCAGAAGACTGTTGGCTGATGTTTGTCTGTGTGCAAATCTTCATCCTCTCCTATTTGGTTTCTCCTTCCTTTACTTCCTGGTGTTCCACTCTTTTGTTTGTCAGTGCATTTTTGAACGATTAGAATATTCATTTATCTTCATTTAAATGAGATTAAAGGGGTTGTCCGGCCTTAGGCACAAAGTCAGCAGTCACTTTATGTGACTGAAGACTTGTAAATCTTCACATCACACGCACTGTGCAATTGTGAGGATTCTCCGATAGCTTGTGTCAGAAAGTATGCGATTTGCATACATCCAGCCACATTCCAACTAGACTGCTCCCTTCTAGTTGGCACATGACCGTATATATGCAAATAACACGTGTCCGCCACTCCCTTACCAGTACTAGAGAGACCTCAAAGCGCAGTGCGTGTGATGTGAAGAGTCACAATTCTTCAGTCACAAAGAGGCTTTAATCCCTTTAAGGCCCGGTTTAAATGAGCTGATGAAAAATCATCCAATTTTCATCCAGAAAACTCTTAACACTTTTCATCCTTGTGTCCGTTTTTTACGTCCGTGTGACATCCGTTTTTATATGTGAGCAGTTTAAAATGTACCTGATCAAGTACGTCTCCTGGGTTAGTAATGGCAACGTATCTTTAAAACTCAGATGCTATACGGATGATATGTATGGGATCCATTTGGGCTTTTTTTTGCGCACCCATAGACTTGACCAGGGGAGTGTTAGCTGAGTTATGAAGGAGAATAGTGAACGCAGCAATTTTTGCCACGCAGACACTCGGGCCACGTGAAAAAGCATCATCTGAACATCCCCATTCAATGACGTTGGTCAGTGTGCTGTACAATTTTTACTAAAATGGGCCGGAGACTGTTATAATGCAAACTGTATCATTTGATTGATATTCTGCCCAGTCATAATAAAGTCCCACAAATAGCCAAAAAATTGCTAATTGCCAACATATGGCAAATATTAAATACACAAACATTCCCTCCAATGAAGATGCGGTAATACAATCTGGTCCCTTCATTATTTTTCTTTTTTCAGAAGCCATCTTGCTTTTAACCGACTCATCTACGTCCAAATCTGACATTTGATAAATTTAAGTCTCCAGATGGAGGAGTAACCTATAGGGTTACATCCGAGGTAAGGAATATTCTGTCATTAATTTGCTTTCCCGCAGCAGATGGCTCTATAATGACACAGATTCTTTTCCCACACTAAACCCTTCCACTCCATGACTCCAATTATGACGGGAAAGGTGGCTTCATCTGAGGGGTTTTGGCTACACATGATATATATATATTCTTGCCAATGCGCCTCGTGTTTATGTCCATAACTGGTTACTTCCGAAATATGCATTGCCTTATAGACCAGATTGGGGTTATAGTCCTAGATTCAGACTCAGTGTTAGTTTTGAAAAATGAGGCCCATAAATATATTTCTTTAATAAAGTTCTACACATCATTTTGGGATGCATAGAACTTAATGATTTTTTTCTTATTTTTTGCATTGTTCACCTCTCTGCATTAATCATGTTGTGTCGAATCAAATTTGCAAACGATTAAATTTGCCGAAGATGCAAAGCTAGGAGGAACAGCTAACACTAGAGAAGACATAGAAAAGATTCAGAAGGATCTAGATAAGCTGGAACAATGGGCAGTGACTAATAGAATGGTATTTAACAGAGAGAAATAGAATGGGAGGAATAGAATTAAGCAATAGCACGTGTGAAAAAGACTTGGGTATACAAATAGATCTGAGACTGCACATGAGTCAACAGTGTGATGCAGCAGCAAAAAGGGCAAACACAGTTCTAGGATGTATTAAGAGAAGCTTAGAGTCTAGATCATGTGAAGTAATTTTCCGCCTCAACTCCTCCTTGGTCAGGACTCAACTGGAATACTGGGTCCAGTTCTGGGCACCACAATTTAAAAAATACATTGAAAGACTGGAGCAAGTTCAGAGAAGAGCTACCAAGATTGTGAGCAGACTGCAATGTATGTCCTATGAGGAACAGTTAAAGGATCTGGGAATTTTAACTTGCAAGAAAGAAGGCTAAGAGGAGACTTAATAGCTGTCTACAAATATCTGAAGGGCTGTCACAGTGTAGCGGGATCATCATTATTCTCATTTGCGCATGGAAACACGAGAAGCAATGGAATGAAACTGAAAGAGAGAAGATACAGATTAAATATTAGAAAACAATTTTTGACAGGGAGGATGATCAATGTGTGGAACAGGCTGCCACGAGAGGTGGTGAGTTCTCCTTCAATGGAAATCTTCAAACAGAGGCTGGATGGACATCTGTCTGAGATGGTTTAATGAATCCGGCATTGAGCCGGGGGTTGGACACGATGACCCTGGAGTTTCCTTCCAACTCTAACATTCTGTGGTTCTGTGACATTCAGGGTTTATGGAAATTCAAAAATATATTTTTTGAATATTTTTGCATTATAAAACATGTTTTTAATGAAAAAAAGTGGTTTGTAATTTTTGCTTGTGTTCCATCAAGCTTGAAATTTTTAATTAGCTTCTATTAGGGCAGGTGCAGACAACCGAATTTTTGGTCCAAGGACCAACGATATTCTATGGGGCCATAGATATGTCTGTCCGAGGGAATGCATCCGATATTCAAATCACACTAGGCCATGCGAGTCAGTGAATTGTGGCACCCCTGAGGGTTCAGTCGCCACAGAGGTACTGCATCTCATCCAGAGGTGTGGTACCCTACTCTCAGGTAAGGAGGGAGCACCACCCAGGACTCTAAAACCTGCACCTAACACAGACTATTGCAGCCGCGCACCTTTGACGAACCCTGTTGAACTTGATAAAAGTTTAATTGCACTTGCACTGTTTTATTGCACTTAGTATAAAGAATGTTTTATAATATGGTATAGTGACTCAAAAGCATTTGATGCAGGGATGCTAAATGTAAAGTGCTATGTTTTATAAGGAGTAACTTTATATTTCGCTGTTGTGATTGTTATGTAACGTTAAAGGGAAAGTGCCTCCCATAAAGGGAAGTTGTGTTTACTCTGTTCCAGCCCGCGGACGTGCTGTGTTTAACGGGGCAGGAGAGAGGGTATGTGGTGCCCCTGAGGGTTCAGTCGCCACAGTGGTACTGCATCTCATCCAGAGGTCCAGTACCCCACTCTCAGGTAAGGAGGGAGGTACTCTAAGGAAGCATGTTCTCATCACAGGCTGGGTAGTAAAGGGTTTTGGGGGAGTGGGTGGAGAAGGTAGGAGAAGGGGAGGAGCTTAGAGAGCAGGAAGAACAGACAGAGAGTTAAAGAAAACGTCGGAGGGAAGGAAAGTGGAGAGATCCCGGAAGGCAGAAGGGGTCCATGGGGCCTGGGAGGTACGGAAGTGGGGTACCGGCCCCAAGACTAGTCAGAATCACCAGACTCAGCTAGAAACCGGAGGCAGGGGCACCTCTAGGTGCTTTAGCCACAGCGACAGTTATTTTGCTGAAAAGGCAGCCATAGAGGAGCAAGGGGATGCAAAGAGGACGTCGCCCGACAAGGTCCGTGGCTGCTGGCTCGGGACACGGACTGTGAGGTGTTGGGCAGGAAGGGAGGATAACCAACACAGTGAGACAGCCAGGAGAGGAACATACAGAAAGGAGTCCTGGAAAAGTGCATCCCAATCTACCTGGGAGTTTGCTGGACCCCTCACCTCGAGGACACAACACCAAGCGGGCATCTGTGCACCCCAGTGTTAGGCGTCGGGTTCCTGCAGCGGCACAACAGGAATCCAGAGCCTCACATTCTGCAGTCTCCCATTCTTCTTAGACCACAGAGGAGCTTGCTCAGCAGCCCCGTCATTCCCGACGATCTGCCCAGACCTGCTCTGTGGGTCTGGCTGTTGCTGCCACCTTTGGGTCAGCAATAGCAATGCAGGCTGCTCAGCAGCAAACCTCTCCAGAGGCCAAGTCCTTCCGTCGCTCCACTGAGCATGCTCACGAGACGATCTCCCATTGGAGATCGGAAGTCACATGCACAGGTCCTTCTCCAGATCTGATTGGTCCATCTCAGGGATCTGGAAGCTTCCGGAAGGTCCCGGCTATAAAAGGTTTGCATGGCTGCTCGGCCATGCGCTAGTGTAGACTCTAGTTGCTAACTGTGTGAATGATGATGGATGTATGGACTTGCAAATGACTCATTAAAATCCCCCTCCCTCTGATATTACGAGTGTGCATAGGGAGCTAGTGATAAAGTCAGCGGCAAGCTACAGGCCACAATACGCATCCTCCACAGTGCTAGCGTCCGACAGTGCGCCTGCTACCGGGCATTGCCGTATAGCGGCAGTCTCTGTCGCCGCGCTGCAGTCAGCAGCTCTTCTTGGCGTCTGCGGTTGCGACGCCGCACGCATGGTAGGTCTAGACGGACTCTGTATCTTGGGCCAAGTCCTGTGACCATATACCGTGTGTTAGGAGTCAGGTTCCTGCGTCTGCTTTGCAGGAATCCAGATCCTTACATTCTGCGGTCTCTTGCTCTTTATCTACCGCAGAGGAGATTGCCTTGCAGCAAATCTCCCCAGGGGCTAAGTCCCTCTGTCCTCCTACTGATCATGCTCATGAGACGGTTTCCCATTAGAGATCGGGAGTCATGTGCTCAGGTCCTGCTCCAGATATCATTGGTCCATCTCGGAGATCTGGAAGCTTCCGGAAGGTCCCGGGTGCTATAAAAAGCGTGCATGGCCATCCCGCCATGCGCTAGTATAGACTATACTGCTATGTGTGAATGGTGACGGATGTATAATTCTGGTGATTGACTTATTATGACACCCCTTCCCTCTGATTTTACGCATGTGGTTATGGAATTAGTTCAGTAGTCTGTGCCAGTCTGTGGCAAGCCTTAGGCCACTGTGCACACCGCACCTCTGCGCTAACGTCCGACATAGCGCCTGCTTTGTAGCTGTGTCGTCCAACGGCAGTGTCCTGCGCTGCAGTTGTAGCCCTTCTTGGCATTCGCAGTAGTGACGCTGCACACATGGTAGGGCTAGATGGACGCAGCCCCTCTGTCTTAGTTCCTGCTCCTGTGACCTTATACCGTGTGTGCATTTATCTGAGGCCTGTGACTCTAACAGTCTCAGCCTTTTGTATTTTTTTGTTGCGGCGCCTCTGTGTGTGTGAACAGAGCCCACTCTGCACACTTCGGGTGAAGTTGAACCTGTGCGCATTATATTGTCATATTGCTCGTCTGCCATTACTCAGCAGCGATTGTAACACCTACTGCACGGTGGACCCCTAACGGCGAATGCACTTTATTATTATTTTTATTTCGTGCGTTCCGCCGTTCCTAACACCGTGCGTGCATTCCAGTGAGTCCTGTGACGTCAACAGGCTCAGTCCTTGTATTTAACGCCTCGGCATCACTGTGAAGGAGCAGAGACAGCCCAGCGCACTCCGGGTGACATTGAACCCGCGTGCGTTATACCGCCATATAGTGTGTCTGCCATTACATAGCAGCAGTGTAACACCTTCTGCACGGTGGACCCCGGACGGCGAACGCACTTATTATTTATTATTTAGTCCTTTCCTCCGTCCCTAACATCAGGACTGTGAGTAAAGCTTTGGAAACTGCACCCAGCTGTGTCCTCTGCTGCCTTGTCACCAACCCAAAGGATCTGCATAGCAGCATCGGTCCTCTGACCGAATACCAGCGGTGGCGTCACAAACACTTTATTATAAATATTATAAACTTTATTTTCTTGTAAATATCCCCTTAATTGGACGCCCAGAGCCACGGACCGGGTCACCGCTGCCGTGACACATCCCCTTTAAGAACCAGCCGGTACCGAGTAATCCCCTCTGCGGGGGTGATCCAGAATCTATGGAAAAAAATGACATCCAAGTTAAGTCCGATTTTCATGGATTGACAGGATGGAGAAGATAGAGAAATGTTTGTTTTACTGTCATCATTTCCTATCCGAGAGAATCAGATCACACTATGATAACACTCTGATCAAATGCTGATGGGAGTGTGATTAGGAAAATCTGACCTATTTTCTAGGATAAAAGAAAATACGGTCACCTGACCTTATCATTATGCTCCCAAAAGTGCCATTACAAACGATTAAAGAGGTTTCCTAAGAAGGGTATCTGCAGATGACATCTTTTTTAGGTGTCTTCACCCCAAAATCTCATCTGAAAAAGCACTAAGAAATCCATCAAAATAATGAGCATGTGTATTTCTATGCATTTGTATGACTTGCTGTTCATATGTTCGGACTTTTGAGTGTCCTTTAACCGCTTTAGGTTTCAGAAGACGCCGAGCAGCTTAAAGAAGTGATCTGACCATTCTTCCACTTGAAAGACGCTTTATTATTTTTGAGTGTTTTACCACCATCTTTGATTTTTGTTTTGTTTTTTTTTCATTGCTGAATGGAGAAAGAAAATGACCTGAAAACGCCGTTAAAAAATGACAACCCATAAAAGATGAAAAAACACTAAAAAAAGAGCATCTTCCTCTTGGAAAAGTCAGTGGGTTCGCCCACGTTTAAAATACGTCATGTACATATACCCATGTAGAGTTTATAAATTTAGGCCGGGTCCAGATGTCTGAATTTTACATCTGAGCATTGTCTGTGTGCGCATTGGATAGCACACTGACAAAATAATAACCTATCGTATGTGACAATACACATCAACGATTTTCTACCCAAAGTGATGGTCCGTATGAAAAAAAAATTTGCGGTCTGCACTAATCTGAACCATTTTACAGAACAGACTAATGCACATAACATTAGGCAGGTTCTGTACCTGCCTTGTCTGTGGAC
Source organism: Dendrobates tinctorius (assembly GCF_039654945.1). Taxonomy (NCBI): domain Eukaryota; kingdom Metazoa; phylum Chordata; class Amphibia; order Anura; family Dendrobatidae; genus Dendrobates; species Dendrobates tinctorius. The sequence goes on along the minus strand of NW_027361743.1, from coordinate 14,648,853 downwards.
AAGCGCGTAGAGCTACACACAGAGCCAGACACATCCACAATTTGAAGATATGACTGGCCCGTTTTTTGATAACATCTTGTGAACCTGACCTAAATAGTCAACATTTCCCACCACAATGTGCATTGTCATTCACTTACATTAGAGGAAGTGCCTGCTATAGAGAAAGTCACCCCCACCCCCTTCAGTGCATATCCATTCATGTTTACTGGTCACGTTGTGACCATATTAGGCCAGCCGTGTCACGTCTGTAAGAGGCCACAGGCTCAAAAAGGCTTCCTCAAACAGACTTGTCACAAGCCATTCTGTCTGGCAGATTCCAAAGGAACCCCTATCTTCTAACATTAATTCCAAGTACTGGTTCTAGCACATTGCTTCCATGGAAAGGCTGAAAGTTGTAGATGCGAACAAGAGGCAAGTGGAGTCAATGCCAAGAGGTCATGTCAAGGGCACAATCGGAAAGAAAGTGGATGTTCAAAATTCAAGCTGAGGTCAGAAAATGGGAGAACCCAAGAAAACAAACAAAGAGCAAGGACAAGAGCACAAGTCAGGTAAGCAGGTCATTGCCTGGCTGTGGAAATCAGAGGCACAGGAGTTTAAATAGCAGACAGCCCCACCCAGGGCTCACAGAAAGGTGTAATCAAAACCAAACAATTAACCCATAGTTCCCTGATCTAGCTGCATGAAAAGTCCAAGGAATAAAAGAATTGATGCTGTCACACGTCACCCAAAATAAAGGCATGGCGCTGCCTAGCACCAAAGCAGACGAGACCAAAACCGCACAGATGATGCATCGTGATAGAGGGATACCATCTACGAAATCCCATTTAGGGGCAGGTAAAGAGTAATAGAAAATATAGTGTAGCCAGCTCACCAGTAACCACCGCAGAGACCTCGGAACTCCGTTAGACAAACGTGAAGTCAATGACGAAGAAAAAAGGGTTGTAGTTCCAGCTGCGTTAAAACAGTTGAGCTTGCTTTATTGATTTCTGATTAAAATACATATGTCAAAATGACAAAATAGCTCTCCAAAAAATGCTGCCAGTACACATGGGACAGGCTTTACGCGTTTCGATCTAACCGATCTTTGTCAAAAGCCATGTCGATACCTCTATGCGTCCTTCTATATAAGGAGTAGAGTTGAGCGACTTTTGGTTTTTTATGGTCAAGTTTCGTTTCGTGAAACCCGACTTTTTCCAAAAGTCGGGTCGAGCAAGATCGGCCGATTATAGTTAAAAGTCGGGGTCGTCCCGAAACACGAAACCCAATGTAAGTCAATGGGGAATAAAAGTCGGCAGTGAGAGGAGGACAGGAAACACACCTACAGTGCTCATTTGAATGCCAAAAGCATCAATTCTTCTTACTTAAGCTGGTCAACCTTAATTAACTTCATAATACAAGTTACGCACTGAAAAATGGGGGTTATTTGGCTAAAGTTGTGGGGGGGTAGGGCTGGCTCCAGGTTTTCATGTGCCCTGGGCGAGAGAGCGCCCCTTTAACACATACCACAACTCATCATGCTCCGATACAGCAGAGAAATAGCGGTATAGTACAATGAAAAATACTTCACTTTTTACATCTCATGACGAGGCCCATCTATTTCTCCATACAGAATCATTGGTCCCATATAATGTTTGAAACAGTATATGATGCGCTCCACATAATGCTACAGTATATGTTGGTCCCCATGGATGAAGCTCCACTGTCTTATGGGCCCAAATAATGCTCCAAACATAATGGGCCCCATTTCTAATGCTCTAGTGTATAATGAGCCCTGTAAATGCTGCTCCAGTGTCTGATGTCCACCTTTGGAATGTTCCAGTGTATGGTGGGCCCCATCTATCATTCTCCAGAGTATAGTGTTCCCCAAAAATTGCTGTCCCAACATTGAAAACAATCAAATAAGTCTCCTCGCTACGGAATCCCTGTACTAGTCTGGACTCCTCGTCGTCCCCATCTTCCATCTCACTGCACAGTATTTCAACCTTGCAAGTGCTGTGATCCTGAGCAAGCAGGGGGGGCCCACTCGTTGGCGACGGCACTGGCACAGGGCCCCTGATAGTACGGTGGTGTGTCTGATGGCGGGTGGGCCGAACCTGCACTTTCATCTGCAGCTTCCTCTTTGTCACCGTGTAAGATGGAACTGTATATGGGAAGGGTAACCTGAGTTTCATCAGGGTCAGATTCAGGCCGGGTAGCGTGCGAGGGGAATGTAGTGGTCTGGGTCAATGTACCAGCAGATTCATCGAGCAGTGGCTGGGCATCAGTGCACTTGTGTCGCCCCCAGGAGTACGGTCGCCACAGTGGCATTACCTTCCTCCTAGGGAGTGTGATGTCATGCTTAGGAGCAAAGAAGGATCTCTCTAGCAGGTTAACTGATTGGGCGGCGTTATTCCCACGAGTCATGACCCTCCAAACAGCGTTCATGAAGGCAAAGTGTTTGTTTTACGTGGGCAGTATGGTTGCAAAGCTGAACCTTAAAGGAATGTCCAGAAGGGCACCACCAGGAGTGGAGCCTACGGCGTAATTTGACTCAACACGGGCAACCTCAACCATGCCAGCTACAGAACAGATGCACACATTGCAAGCTTAATTCCGTTAACGAATGAGACTCCGTCATGCCCCGCGGTCCGAGTCCGGCTTACTAGAGGGACACGTGAGGCTCTGGCACATGAGATTGGCCAATAACTGGTGTGTCATGCCCTTACATGTCCGTGGCTGCATGTGCGCTACACTGAAAAGGCCAGCGTTTGTCGCTTACAGGTGCAGATAACCCGCTGAACAACGTTAGTGATGGGGATCACTGATTACAATTATTACCCGCGAACAATGATTTCCCAGTAAGTGCAGGTCAACCGCAGTTCCGGAATTAGGCCTAACCGTCATTCCTGAAATATGAAAAACTTACGTGTGCAAACCACAGGTGCTGTAGCTTGCTTAACAGCTCGCCAGCCGTTCTCATGCCCAGTATGGATTACACGTGATTGCACAAAGGTGAGAAAGGGTACCGTATCCCCGGATAACATGTATGGATAGCGTACACATTCAAAAGATATGTCTATACATCAGGAGGCAGGCTCAGACGGTGTTAGGCCCAGTATGGCTTGCAAGTGATTGCACAAAGGTGAGAAAGGGTACCTTATCCCCGGATAACATGTATGGATAGCGTACACATTCAAAATACATGTCTATACATCAGGAGGCAGGCTCAGACGGTGTTAGGCCCAGTATGGCTTGCACGTGATTGCACAAAGGTGAGAAAGGGTAACGTATCCCCAGATAACATGTATGGATAGCGTACACATTCAAAATACATGTCTATACATCAGGAGGCAGGCTAAGACGGTGTTAGGCCCAGTATGGATTGCACGTGATTGCACAAAGGTTAGAAAGGGTACCGTATCCCCGGATAACATGTATGGATAGCGTACACATTCAAAAGATATGTCTATACATCAGGAGGCAGGCTCAGACGGTGTTAGGCCCAGTATGGCTTGCAAGTGATTGCACAAAGGTGAGAAAGGGTACCGTATCCCCGGATAACATGTATGGATAGCGTACACATTCAAAAGATATGTCTATACATCAGGAGGCAGGCTCAGATGGTGTTAGGCCCAGTATGGCTTGCAAGTGATTGCACAAAGGTGAGAAAGGGTACCGTATCCCCGGATAACATGTATGGATAGCGTACACATTCAAAAGATAAGTCTATACATCAGGAGGCAGGCTCAGACGGTGTCAGGCACAGTATGGATTTGACGGCCCAGACTACACAGCGGAGGAGCAGGGAGAGGTAAAGATTGCAAATGCTGGGGCCCTGCCCAAGCAAGGGGGGCCCACTCGTGGGCGTCGGTACTGGCACTGGGCCCCTCATAGTACGGCGGTGTGTCTGACGGCGGGTGTGCACCACCACCGTCAGAGACACTTGATTGTACTATGAGGGACCCTGTGCCAGTGCCCGCGCCCAAGAGTCGGTCTACCCACCTGTCCAGGGCAACGGCACTCGCACGGTGTCGTGCGCTAGGTGGTGACCCCGGCCATGGGGGGGGAAGGCAGCACAGTTAGGGAGTTTTAGAAAGTGGCATATGTTGATGTTGGACATTCAGCTGATGCAAAAGGCGAAATAGGTCAAGTCCCAGGAAGAGGTGGACCAAAGCAAGCCATTTTTCTGTCACCCTATGTGTCATCAGGGGAAGGTGGGACAAAATCCTTGGAAACCCATGCATGGTTCATTTTAATGAAGGGTAGATCATCCACATTTTGGGTTGACAGACGGGTCCTTTTTTCTGTCAGGATTGATCCAGCTGCACTGAAGACTCTTTCCGATAGCACACTTGCAGCTGGGCAAGCGAGCTCCTGTAAGGCATATTGGGCCAATTCAGGCCAGGTGTCCAGTTTAGCAGCCCAATAGTCAAAGGGGAATGACCTGTGTGGGAGAACATCGATATGGGAGGAAAAGTAGTTTGTAACCATAGTTGACAACTGCTGTCTCCTGTCACTTTCCATCGATGCTGTATTACCAGTTGTGTGAGCGGTACTTGAAAAATCAGTCCACAACATTGTCACGAAACCCCTGTCTCCAACGCCACTTCTGCTGTGTGCACCATGAACACCTCTGCCAAGCTGCCCCTGGCCCGTACGGCTCGTGTGAGAACCATCACCGCTGCTGTGTGCTGGGAATGCCTCAAGCAACCGATTTACCAGAGTTGCTTGTTTATTAGCCAATATTAGGTCAAGGTTCTCCTGTGGCATGATGTTTTGTAATTTGCCTTTATAGCGTGGATCCAGGATGCTGGCCAACCAGTAGTCCTCATCGTTCATCATTTTGGCAATGCGGGGGTCCCTTTTTAGGATCCGCAAGGCATAATCTGACATGTGGGCCAATGTTCCCGGTGTCAATGATGCACTGCGAGTGCTGGTTGGAGGAGCACTTTCTGGCAAATCCACATCCCTCCAGTCACACACAAACCCTGTACCAGACCTTGCCACGCCAACATTTTCACTTGCCCCACGAGATGCATCCTCCTCCCCTAAGTAATCATCCCCATCATCATCCTCCTCCTCCTCTTCTTCCTCCAACTCGTCCAGGAGAGGTCCCTGAGCAGACAATGGCTGAATGTCATCATGGATTCCCTCCACCTCTTCCCCCTCGTCAACATTGGCTGCAGACGCCTGCTCCTTAAGGTGCGTCAAAGTTTGCATGAGCAGACGCATAAGTGGGATGCTCATGCTTAGGATGGCGTCGTCTGCGCTTACCAGCCGTGTGCATTCCTCAAAACACTGAAGGACTTTACAGAGGTCTTTCAGCTTCGACCACTGCACACCTGTCAACTCCATGTCTGCTCTCAAAGTGCCTGGCCGTGTATCCTCCCACAAATGCATTATGGCCTGCCTCTGCTCGCACAGCCGCTCCACCATGTGCAGGGTGGAGTTCCACCTTGTTGCAATGTCGATAATGAGGCGGTGGTTGGGAAGGTGGAGCAATCGCTGCAGCTTCTGCATACGAACGGAGTGTACAGGCGACCGGCGGATGTGCGTGCACAGTCTTCACACCTTCTGGAGCAGGGCTGTTAACTCCGGATAATTTTTGAGGAAGCACTGCACCACCAGGTTCAAGGTGTGAGCCAAGCAAGGTATGTGGCTGAGTTTTGAAAGGGCTATGGCTGCCACAAAATTACGGCCGTTATCACTAACTACCTTGCCTGCCTCAAGATGTACACTGCCCAGCCATGACTCAGTTTGTCGCTTCAAGTACTCGGCCAGCACCTCGGCGGTGTGTCTGTCGCCCAAACACATCATCTGCAACACAGCCTGCTGACGCTTTCCACTAGCTGCTCGATAGGGGGACACCTCGTGTGCAACAGTGGCAGCTGCAGATGGAGTGCTCGTACGACTGCGCTCTGTGGACGAGCTTTCGCTTCTGGAGGAGGAGGAGGAGGAGGGTGGAATGCCTACAGCCAACTGTTTCCTATACCGTGGGCTAGGCAGCACTGTCCCACCACCGCTGTCCCCTGTGGACCCTGCATCCACCACATTAACCCAGTGCGCAGTGATGGACACGTAACGGCCCTGGCCATGCCGACTGGACCATGCATCAGTTGTGAGGTGCACCTTTCCACTCACTGACTGCTTGAGTGCATGGACAATGCGGTCTTTCACATGATGGTGGAGGGCTGGGATGGCTTTGCGAGAGAAGAAGTGGCGACTGGGTAGGTCATAGCGTGGTACTGCATAGGCCATGAGTTCGCGGAAAGCTGCGCTTTCCACCAACCGATAGGGCATCATCTCAAACGAGATTAGTTTGGCAATGTGGGCGTTCAAACCCAGTGTACGCGGATGAGAGACTGAGTACTTTCTTGACCTACAAATAGTGTCTGGGAGGGTGAGCTGGACTTGAGAGCTGCATATGGTGGAAGTAGCGGTGGACAGGGCGGACTGAGAGAGGGTTGATGATGGTGATGGAGTTGGTGTTCTTTCTGATGGCCTAGATTCAGTATTTCGTTGATATAACAGTGGGATTCCCTGACTGCTGTGGCCTTGCAACGACACCTCAACATTTGCTGCTGTGCTAACCGGTGGGCTTACAGTGGGGGAAACAATGTAGCGTTGCTGACTACCTTCTTTGTGATCAGTTGCACATGTGGCACTTGAGGTTTGGTGTTGTGTCCACGCTTGCAAGTGCATGCTGGTTAAATGTCTAAGCATGCAACTGGTATTCAAATTTTTCAGATTTTTCCCTCGGCTAAAGGTCTTTGCGCACTTCTTACAGATAACCTTGGCCTGATCATGAGGATTTTGTTCAAAAAAGTGCCACACTGCACTCTTCCTACTTTGGCAGACATTTTGCGGCCTAGCACGCTGTGATGTTTTGACCCTCTGGACAAGCTGTCCAGCAACTCTTTTGACTTTTGGAACCTGTCTTTGGAGTGCTCCGGGCCTGCCAGATAACAGCTGTTGCGATGTCGATGTCTGCTGTGGATGCTACTCATCTGAGCTATTGGAAGCAGCACCCTCTTCCCCCAATGGATGCCAATCTGGGTCAACAACTGGGTCATCCATCACCTCCTCTTCAATGTCATGTGCACCTTCCTCTGTGTCACCATGTATGGTGGTATAGTGTGCGGGAAGGGGCACCTGAGTCTCATCAGGGACAGAATCTGGCTCTGTACACTGCGAGGACAATGTAGTGCTCTGAGTGAATGTACCAGCAGAATCATCTATCAGCGGCTGTGCATCAGTGCACTCCATGTCAGATTCATCTTGGCCTGGGTAATTCACCATTTCACTTGATAATCCAGGCATGGTATGTGAAAACAGCTCCATGGAGTAATCAGTAGTATGGCCTGCGTCATCCTTCAATCTTGGTTGGGGTGAAGGGCACAAGGAAAGGTGTGGTTCATGAACATGAGCCTCCAATGACGACTCAGTGCTTTTACTTTTTACAACTTCAGAAGAGGAGGCGATAGAGCTAGAGGCTGAGTCAGCAATGTAAGACAAAACTTTTTCCTGATGCTCTGGCGTTAAAAGCGGTTTGCCAACTCCTAGAAAACTAAGCCTTCGAAGCCTTATGGAGCCAGACGATGACGCAGGCTCAACACCTCCTGCATTCGGTCCTATTTTGCTTTTGCCACTACCATCAGATCCACCACCAACACCATCCTTACCAGCTGCCAACCCCCGCCCAATTCCACGGCCTCTTCCACCAGCCTTCCTCATTTTTGGTAGAAATTTAGACAAAATCCTACAAACTATATAGTAATGTAAAACAAGGTACAAGGTGTCTATAGGACAGGGGAGATTTAGATTTTCTGCAGACACTTGTGGACACTGGACACTTGGATTGTGTGAGGCCCACTGAATATCACAGCACTATGTCACAGGCTCGATGGCACAGGTGTGAAAAAAGTGACTACAGGATAAGGGAGATTTTGAATTTCTGCAGACACTTGTGGACACTGGACACTTGGATTGTGTGAGGCCCACTGAATATCAGAGCGCTATGTCACAGGCTCGATGCAGCAGGTGTGAAAAAAGTGACTACAGGATAAGGGAGATTTTGAATTTCTGCAGACACTTGTGGACACTGGACACTTGGATTGTGTGAGGCCCACTGAATATCACAGCGCTATGTCACAGGCTCGATGGCACAGGTGTGAAAAAAGTGACTACAGGATAAGGGAGATTTTGAATTTCTGCAGACACTTGTGGACACTGGACACTTTTGGATTGTGTGAGGCCCACTGAATATCACAGCGCTATGTCACAGGCTCGATGGCACAGGTGTGAAAAAAGTGACTACAGGATAAGGGAGATTTTGAATTTCTGCAGACACTTGTGGACACTGGACACTTGGATTGTGTGAGGCCCACTGAATATCAGAGCGCTATGTCACAGGCTCGATGCAGCAGGTGTGAAAAAAGTGACTACAGGATAAGGGAGATTTTGAATTTCTGCAGACACTTGTGGACACTGGACACTTGGATTGTGTGAGGCCCACTGAATATCAAAGCGCTATGTCACAGGCTCGATGGCACAGGTGTGAAAAAAGTGACTACAGGATAAGGGAGATTTTGAATTTCTGCAGACACTTGTGGACACTGGACACTTGGATTGTGTGAGGCCCACTGAATATCAGAGCGCTATGTCACAGGCTCGATGCAGCAGGTGTGAAAAAAGTGACTACAGGATAAGGGAGATTTTGAATTTCTGCAGACACTTTTGGACACTGGACACTTGGATTGTGTGAGGCCCACTGAATATCAGAGCGCTATGTCACAGGCTCGATGCAGCAGGTGTGAAAAAAGTGACTACAGGATAAGGGAGATTTTGAATTTCTGCAGACACTTGTGGACACTGGACACTTGGATTGTGTGAGGCCCACTGAATATCACAGCGCTATGTCACAGGCTCGATGGCACAGGTGTGAAAAAAGTGATTACAGGATAAGGGAGATTTTGAATTTCTGCAGACACTTGTGGACACTGGACACTTGGATTGTGTGAGGCCCACTGAATATCAGAGCGCTATGTCACAGGCTCGATGCAGCAGGTGTGAAAAAAGTGACTACAGGATAAGGGAGATTTTGAATTTCTGCAGACACTTGTGGACACTGGACACTTTTGGATTGTGTGAGGCCCACTGAATATCAGAGCGCTATGTCACAGGCTCGATGGCACAGGTGTGAAAAAAGTGACTACAGGATAAGGGAGATTTTGAATTTCTGCAGACACTTGTGGACACTGGACACTTGGATTGTGTGAGGCCCACTGAATATCACAGCGCTATGTCACAGGCTCGATGGCACAGGTGTGAAAAAAAAGACTACAGGATAAGGGAGATTTTGAATTTCTGCAGACACTTGTGGACACTGGACACTTTTGGATTGTGTGAGGCCCACTGAATATCAGAGCGCTATGTCACAGGCTCGATGGCACAGGTGTGAAAAAAGTGACTACAGGATAAGGGAGATTTTGAATTTCTGCAGACACTTGTGGACACTGGACACTTTTGGATTGTGTGAGGCCCACTGAATATCAGAGCGCTATGTCACAGGCTCGATGGCACAGGTGTGAAAAAAGTGAATTGTAGAATTGGGCAGAATAGGAATCTCCCTAGAGTGTAGGTCTGTAAGAACAGAACAAGTCCTCCACTTATCCTTCCACAGTGACACACAGATAGCTTCACTGTGGCTGTGATAACAGCCATTACACGGTACTGTGTGAGGAGCGTACACCGCTGTATGGTGTGAATAAATGCACGCTCAGTACCTTAGCAGGACAAAAAAAAATTGGGATTGCTTTTAAAAAAGCAGTTTGCAGAGCAGTGGGGAAACAGCAATGCAGCTGTCAGGAAGCCTTAGAAGGCAGCCTAACAACCAACACCGCTGATTCACCACAATATAGCCTCCCCTTGCACTGCACACACAGTGACTGGTGTGTTGCACAGGCAAAATTGCTAGCAGCAGAAGCAGTTTTTTTGTCTTCTTCCCTGCCTAACGCTCTCCCTACAGAATCAGCAACCTCTCCCTAAGCTAAGATCGGCAGAAGTAAGATGGCGGTCGGCGTGCACGCCCTTTTATAACCCCTGTGACGCCCACCAAAGCAAGCCAATCACTTGCATGCCCTTCTGAAAGATGGTGGTGACCCCTGCCTATGTCATCACGTTGCCCACAGTGTCCGTGGATCCTGATTGGCTGAAAAAGAGCGCTAAACAAACTTTTGAAACGCGAGTTTGGCGCGTAAGTCGCCGACCTCGTGGCCGACCTCATCCTAGGGTCGGGTTTCGTTTCATGAAACCCGACTTTGCCAAAAGTCGGCGACTTTTGAAATTGTTCGACCCGTTTCGCTCAACTCTAATAAGGAGAGTTAACCAATAGTAATACATTTTAAAGTCACATGACATAAGAAGGAAAGGAAAAAGAAATGTATACACATATAAAAAAGAAGAAAACAACAAAAGAGTCCCAAAAAATAAAAAGAAATCTTTACACCTTACCACTTATAAAAACAATCATTTAACAATAATGTAACGCCAGATCATTGCGTTTGTTCAAACCACTCGGGAATCTTGTATTAAGATGGTATATCCAATATGCTTCTCTAGTGAGAAGACGTCGCCTAGCATGACCCCCACGAAAGGGTGTATTAACATGTTCAATGCCATGTACATGAAAATGTGTTGTGCTCCTGGCATGATGAACAATAAAATGTTTGGAGGCTGCCGAGACATTTCTTTCAACAGTATTTGTACTAGTAATATCATACAAATGCTCCCTAATACGAGCTTTTAATTTCCTAGATGTACATCCGACATATGAGAGTTTGCATATTTTGCAGTTTATCCTATACACTACATTTGTGGAGTTGCAGTTAATATAGCTTTTAATCCTAAATTTGTTCTGATCACTGCTGTCAAAAAAATCTTTAGTCACTACTGCATGTGTGCAAGTTTTGCATCTATTCAAACCGCACCTATAGAAACCCGCACAGCTTAGCCAATTTTTTGAGGGTTTTCTTTTATTTAGAAAAAACATACTGGGTGATAATTTATTCCCTAAGGTGGGCGCTCGTCTAGATACCACATTTATACCTTTGTGCAACACTTTAACCAATTTTTCATCCTCATATAGTACCGGTAGATATTTATTGATTATTCCCTTAATTTGTGTGAATTGCGGACTATATTGGAGACATACATAGGGTTTATTGCTCCAATCTTTGTTACAATTTTTTGTAGTGTCGGGCATAATTAATTCTGTGCGGCTTTTATTCTGTACTATACTTTGAGCCCTGTTCAATGTCCAAAGTGGGTACTTACGGTTTTTCAATTTTTCAGAGACCTGTTTAAATTCCCTTTTTAGACCTGAGTTTTGACTGCAATTACGTTTTACACCAGTATATTCCCCCACAGGGATTGATTTAATCGTATGTTTATTGTGACTACTAGTAGCATGCAAAACTGTATTGCACCTAAGTGGTTTATTGTGGGTCTTAGAGAGAATAATTTGATCAGGTATACCAGTTAATTCTAGGACCAAAAGTGATATCTTTTCAGCATCATATTTATGTGTAAATTTGATATTATAATCATTGGAGTTCAAATAGTTAACAAATTCGGGTATGGTAGAAACATCTCCACCCCACATTATGAGTGTGTCATCAATGTATCTACCATACCAAATAAGATCTTCCAAATATGGATTTGATGCTGAAAAAATATATTGAAATTCCTAAAATGACATGACCAGATTTGCCAATGATGGGGAGAATTTGGCCCCCATAGCCACGCCTGTTTTCTGTAGATAATATTCCCCATTAAATGCAAAAAAATTGTGAGATACCAAAAAACTCACCACCTGTAAAAAATAATTAATCAAATTGGCTGAATAATTACTAAATTTATGCAAATGAAAACATAGTGCTTGGATAGCTAGATTATGCGGAATACATGTGTAGAGAAATACTACATCAGAGCATAGCCAAGTATAATTAGATAACCAAATTTTTTCAGAAAAAATTCTAAAACTTGTTTTGAGTCCCTAATATAACCCAGAGTTTTTTTTACATGCGGTTGAAGTAATGAATCTACCCATTGACATAGGTGTTCATTTGCTGAACCTATCCCCGAAACTATCGTACGCATTGGGGGAATACCATCTTTTTTGTGGATTTTGGGGACTCCATGAATAATAGGCAAAATAGGATTTTTAACTTCCCGAAATTCAGCTTGTTTGGTGGTTAAACCCCCCCAACTTAAACCATCCTTAATAATCATGACACCTTTATCTTTGAATTCACATAGAGGATTATGAGTTAATTTTTCATAAACTGACTGGTTAGATAATAATTCTATCATTTTTTCATAATAATCTATTGAATCCAAAACTACTACCACTCCTCCCTTATCAGACATTTTTATTGTTAAATCTGTCATATTCTGCAATTCCTTCAAGGCTATATTTCGTTCTCTAGAAAAATTCCAATTCATTTTTTTATATTCATTAGATCTAGATTTACTGTACTGAGTAAGTATTTATTTTTCCACCAAATCTTGAAAACGGTCCATACAGTCTGATTTAGACTGGACTTGGTAAAAATAGGGATTTTTTTGTGGCAAAGCTAAGTGACTGTTCAATGACTTCACAACTTGTCGAGGATTCTAAATTCAAAAGCTGCAGAGTGACCAACGCAACTTGTTCCTTAAAGTTCATATTGAGAAATTCATTATGGACTTCTTCAGTATCATTAGTGATAGACTGGCCAGTTCCTTCCTCTGACTGTGTGTCATTTAAAAAATGTTTTTTGATGGTCAAATTGCACATAAACTTGTTAATGTCAAGGATAGTGGTAAATGGGTCAAAATCTTGGTCCGGTACAAAATTTAAGCCTAATTATAGGACTTGTATTTGTGCTGGATTTAAACTTCTTGAAGATATATTCAATACATTTGTGCAATCTACTGCTTCTTCAGATTTTTCCTCCTGCGTGTAATTGTTCCCAAGTTGTGTGCGGTGCTTTCTGCCACCACGCCTCTCGCGTTTTTTGACTGTCGATAGTCCTTTTTTGACACTACTGAAGTGCTTTCATTTAAAGAAATGTCCGAAGCACTTAAATGATTGTCAGAGGAATCCGGGTCTGATGATGTAAAGTAGACATGCGGTTTGGTTACTTTTTTTTGAGGTTTTTTCCTGTAATGAGCATGGCTGGACTTTAAAATAGACCTGGGAGCTCTGTTTACATTCTCCCAGTTTCCCCAGTTATAGACCTTGTTAGTAGCGTAATCATTAAGGTCTCTAGTAAATTTTCTTTTTTTACGGTCCATGATTTCCTCTTCTAGTGCCGTGATGTTTTTATTCATGGTAGCAATTGACATATCAAATTGCGCTAAGGATTTAAACTCAGTCATAGAAGAATTCAACACCTCCATTTCATGCTGAACATCCCTTAGTTTGATCTCTTCATATTAGTCCAGTCAAAATACGATTTTTTTTTTTCTGACGGCTATTATAAGTATATTGATCTTTGCATTTGTATTGTAATCCTTTCTTCCTACAGTTTTTTTGCAAAAAAATCAACAATTGATTAGTACATTCTTACAGACATAGGTACTTAGAGTTGAATAGCATACAATTTGCTTTACAATTTGTTACACTACTTGTACAACACGTATGTTTGCCTGTCTAATTCCCCACTTTGTGGGGTATCCCTGTCTTTACAGGGATTATGTTTTCCCTACCCTAATCCCTTCGTTTTGTTCTGTACCCTATTCCCCTTCCCTCAAAAAATTCTAAAATTAATAAAAAATATTGAAACACAAAATACGATTTGACCCGGAACAAATTCCAAGAAAGCGTTTTATGATTTTTTTATTACTATTATATGTGGGGAACAGCATATTAAAAGTTTTCCAAAAATTGATCACCACAAAGGTCCTAACTATGACGTCATAAGACGATGACAGCCATCGCACTAAAAATAACGAATATGTCTCTCTTTCAAAGCTATAGCTTTAGGTTACAGAAGAGTTTGCATTTTGTATACTATATATTTTCATATAACAATTTTCATACTAAGTTTATACTAACTACATGGACAGGTGAGGTCATGACGTCATCAATGACGTCATGACATATATGTACATTTCTAGAAATTATAGAATTAATACACAGTGCATTTTAAGACCTACTTCATCACTGAATAAGCGTGTCAGGTCAGTAGTCACTATTTTCATCATCAGACACTGCTTCCTCACTCATATTGTCACAATGCCCTTCTTGACATGGTCCGCATACCCGTGAACAGGTAAGTCCATGTCTTTTGCAAGTGCACCGAAGTGTACTACAACCACGAGAACAATTGCAGTGAATTATTTTCAGAAGTGTTTCTGGCGCGGGTGAAGTATCCATCATCACTGGAACTAGATTGTTGTTCTGCAATTCCCATCCCCATTCAGTAGTGTCCATGGCCTCACCATTGTCCATCCAAAGCATCACTTGGAGGTAACTCCGAAGGGCATGATACTTCGTTGCAGAGGAGGTCGGTGGCAGTCGTTCAGGTGTAACAAAGATTTTGGCTGAACCAACTTTTTTGCAGAGAGTAGAATACCTCATTGCAGACAGATTGCCTCCAGGTTTGCCCCCGAACAATGCCACCATCGCTTTACACCCAGCGTCTTCAATCTCAGCTCTGTTTTTGTTAGGTGTAGAAAAGATTTTAGCACAGCTATTTAAGACCGAGTCTCCATTCAAAACCTTGTGTAGACCAAGTTTTTTTCCGATTCCAAAAACCGCGGAAGTGATATCGCAACCCGTGAATGCATGAAGGAACAGACGACTGCTGCAGACATGGTTTCCCAGGAACTTCTTCATAACCTTAATGTCATATACTGTTGCAGGACTCCCTTTATCCAAGTAGAAATAAAGCTTGTTGCCATCGCTGGTCGACGCGTGATGAAGTAACAACACCAAAAGATCTGTATTTACGTCAATGAGACTAGTACTTTTGTATGACATTGACACTGCTGCCTTAACAATCTCCACATCTGCATCCCCCTCTGATTGTATTACGTGGCAACCTCTGTCATTCATTCGCTGTGAAACGAGATTTATAAGAGACTGTTTGTTCTCCACATTCAAAAGGAAGTCCTCCTTTTTCCCGACAAATTTCGTTCCTTCAGCAATGTTCACTTTGTTACTTGTTCGTTTTTTGCGCCGTCACTGATGGGTAATATCCTTAGTGTTTGGTCCTCCAATGTAACCATCAAATATTATCGTAGCCTTACCATAGTGCTTTAGTGTGAAAGATGCATAGTCTTCAGCTTGAACAATATGTCTTTCCTTCTGACTACTTCAGTTGATGGAGAAGAGAACCTCCGTCAAGGACATAATGTTCCACTTCTGGTACATCCTTGAGTACTGCGTCATCTGAACTCTGTTCTTTTATAGCAGCCATCAGTTGTGCTTTGTTTGGTTTGCGTAAGAGATGTTTTGCCTCAAAGAGGGATGGTGGGTATGGTGAAAGTTCATAGGCAATCACCTCATCAAGGGAAAGATCTGCAGTTTGAGACACCACAAGAAACCTTTGGAACAAAAGAGCGGGGTCTATTGTTTTGTCCTTAGCAACGTCAATAGCCTCACTGGATGTCAGGGTCTTGGCTTTCATTGACCGCTTGTACTTAACTGAAAACAGTGATTGACCCTCCATTGTTGCCACTATTTATCTGCCAATGGTGAACAGGTTATGGACATTCACATCCTTATTTGCATTGACACCGGTGATAATGTTGCGAAGAGACACTTCATCAGAGATAGGTGAAAAGGTCTCAAGTTTATCTGCAATTTTCTCCAGGTCTTCTCGATCTCTTCTCTTCCTTGACGTTCTTGCCTCCTTGTGTTGTTCACTGGTGCCAAGCTCTGGCGAGTGAAACCCTGCATTGCATCACTGTAGGAAGAGGACACTGACACAGACCGTGTCCACAAGGCCCTCTGATGTTCGGACATTCCACTTCCTCTGGTGAGTCCTCCTGCAGTTTTTAGGGAACGCATCAGAGCTTGCTCGATGACTAGGTCGCAACCCAGGCCTTCCCAGTACTGATCTGTCCGCCTTACAACATGCAAGCCATTCATAAATCTATGGCATATCATCTTCCAGAGTGGTCATAGACTGGAGGTAAAGGTAGGCGGCTTTCACATAGTTCCCATGCCCAGCAGCTGCAAGAATGGGCAAACATTCGGCTACGAGAGTGAGTGGATAATCCGTTTCTTTTGGTGGACAAGAGGTGTCTCTAGCGTTGAAAGAAATGTCTCGGCAGCCTCCAAACATTTTATTGTTCATCATGCCAGGAGCACAACACATTTTCAGGTACATGGCATTGAACATGTTAATACACCCTTTCGTGGGGGTCATGCTAGGCGACATCTTCTCACTAGAGAAGCACATTGGATATACCATCTTATTACAAGATTCCCGAGTGGTTTGAACAAACGCAATGATCTGGCGTTACATTATTGTTAAATGATTGTTTTTATAAGTGGTAAGGTGTAAAGATTTCTTTTTATTTTTTGGGACTCTTTTGTTGTTTTCCTCTTTTTTATATGTGTATACAATTTTTTTTCTTCCTTTCCTTCTTATGTCATGTGACTTTAAAATATATTACTATTGGTTAACTCTCCTTATATAGAAGGACGCATAGAGGTATCGACATGGCTTTTGACAAAGATCGGTTAGATCGAAACGCGTAAAGCCTGTCCCATGTGTACTGGCAGCATTTTTTGGAGAGCTATTTTGTCATTTTAACATATGTCTTTTAATCAGAAATCAATAAAGCAAGCTAAAGAGTAATAGCCAAGGCTCATCCACAGACCAGAATGCCTGCTTAGTTTGCAAATGATGTTTTAAACCATTAATCACTGATCTTTTGAAGCTACTGGTACAACATTCACCTTATATCCACTAATCTCTATGTCACAAAGTGACTGGCCCTGTGTGGCACGACCCGACAATCGGTCAGTCACTAAACAGCAAGACAAACAAGGGGATATCGGGGACACAATTACAAAGGTGGGCCCTGCAATAGGGAACAGGGAAATGGACACCTCATGCACTCTCCTGAGGTTGTGCCCTGGTCTATGCTGACGTCCCTTCGCTTTCAAACCATCGCCGAGCAGGATACCTTAGCCCTCACTTGCCCTGCACCTATCCCTCACTAGGGAATTGGCAAGTGCGGACAGTGGTCCCACCGCTGCACTAATAAACGCCAAGGGAAGAAATAACAGTCAAGGTAAAACAAACAACACTTAGGTTTCTCTGCTGCAATGCACCGCACAGCAGGGTAAGGCACCCGAACACAGCTTTCAGCTGAATCACCACTGCACCAGAAAGCTCCTGTCTTCTGCACGGTTGGTTTCCAAAAGGACCTGTATAACCAACAGTCAGCTGATGAACCAGGTGACCTTTTAAAGGAAGATGGGAGTGGTCACCACCTGCATCAGCAAACTCACCAGCCATGTAGTTACTCCAGCAGCCACCGTGAGGGAAAACTGATATTAACTCCCGATGGCCTGAAAGGGAAAACGTTTATATGTGAGAATCCCGATCTGAGACAGATCCAAAAATGGATCGTGACATTCTATTTTTTTGGTTCCATCTCAAGTTTCCAAAAATATCTGCAGCATGTAAGAGTATTGAAAATGGAACCTGAGCAAATCACCCTCACACAAAAATCTGGTCCTTAAATGTTGCCCATTTAAAGCCTCTCCGAGATATAACACCTGTTCTTGTTATTTTATTGTGTTATGGGACACAAGTTGGGCTAATAGATCCGTTTAAGTTCCTTTAAGATGACATGTTGTTTGAATCTCACTGTGTGTTGTTTCTTTGAAGGAATATGTGAGTATAGACATGGGGCTAGTGAGAGTAGTGTAGAGGGGGTAAACGGGTAGCGTGGGTACGGTAGATTTGTCCAAAGTTACTAAAGAGACCAGTTCCTGCCGCTCACTGTCAGACATAGAGGGCATGTTCAGAAAGTTCTGCATCCTGAAGAATTTTCTCGGTTTGAAAATAATCTAATAATGTGTAGAGGAAGTTAGCAAAAATTAAAGAAGCCCTCCTACTCCTCCGCCTCCTCCCTTAAAAGGTTTTATCCTCTTAATATAGTGCACTCATCATATTATATAGTACTCTGTACTTACAATTGCTCATTTTGTCTTGCTACCCAGATAATTCTTCTCATTTTTCTGCTTTATATAGAAATAGCAAGTCTCTTGTCTCTACATTTATCATTCCTCTCTACAGCTCCAGAAGCAGCTGTTCCTTCCTTCCCCCACCAGGGCCTTTTGCAGTGACTGATGACTCATACAGGGAAAATTGACCTCCTGTTTCTACATAGAGCTTAGAAGGATTCAGCTAGTCAGTTGTTAATCACATGATGTCATAGACCTGTTGGAAAAGAGAAGAATTATCTGGGTAGAAAGGCAAAATGAGCAATTGTACGTGCACAGTGCTGTAGGATGTGATGATTGAAATGTATTAGGGGGATACAAATTCTGATGAGAGGAAGGATTCTTTAACCTATTAGGGGCCAAATACTTAGATTGCTAATATATCTGCAACAGAAAGGCAAAATAAAAAAATGGATAACAATAAAAACCTTTTATTCCGCTCTGCAGCCCCTATTATATTGTGTGCCCAAGTGAATGTGAAAAATTGGGTGAAAGGTCCTCTTTAATGGTGGTATCTTTTACTTAAAATTTCAGAAAAACTTGCATGTTATTAATTGAAGTCCCTGGTGTTTGTATTTATATGACTTACAGTCTTCCCTGTTTGTCAATGAATTTAGAGATAGCTGTCAATCACTGAGTAGGACCGCCCACTGAACTCATGAATAGGACTGCCCACTGGACTCCTTTGCCTACAATCACCAGGAATATCAATGAAAAAAATACAAATTATTCTTAAACTTTACCAGCAAACCTTTATATCATCTTTCTCAACTTCTCCTTCTCTATACCATGCTGTTCCCATATCGGACTGCATGTCCAAATTGACAGTTCACTTTAAATGCCTCGAAAGACCCTTTACACTATTTTGTATAATCTGTATGGACTGTGTATGGTACCTCCACAATTCCGAATGTGATGGAGTTTGCTATGATTCTTTTTAGAAAGGCTCCATGTGACCTGGTAGAATCAGAGGTGCTCTCAGGTATAGCACAGGCCCATAGGTCTGCCATAATAAGATTCTGCACAAATTCACCTGGTCATATTCCTTAATTGGATTTTCTACAACTTTTCACTTTTTTTTACAGCTTTTCCTGCTGCTGGGCAGGTCTTTTTCTTGCTAAGTACATCACACGTAATGAAGTCAGCCAAAGGACAGGGGAAATGTTCAGCTTCCAGGTAGATATCATTATCAAGGTTAGGTAGCAACTCTTATATCACTTCTATTGTTATAGACAATGGAAATGTCAGGCGACTTTTAACATTTTGATTTCCTTGTAAATGTGGAGAGTGTGACACAGATTTATCACATCCAGATATTCCAGATGAGACTGTATTAATAGGGATTACTCAGAAAACCTCTGCTGAAGGGTTTATCTGCTGCCTCTAAGCTGCTACAGAATTGCATGCACCATATATATATATATATATATAAATATATATATATATATATATATATATATATATATTGGGGAAAATAAGTATTTGATACCCCGCCGATTTTGCAAGTTTTCCCATCTACAAACAACGGAGAGGTCTGTAATTTCTATCGTAGGTACACTTCACCTGTGAGAGACAGGATGTAAAAATGAGAACTAGAAAATCACATTGTATGATTTTTACATAATTAAGTTGCATTTTATTGCATGTAATAAGTATTTGATCACCGACCAACCAGCAAGAATTCTGTTAGTTTTTCTTTAAGAAGCCCTCCTACTCTGCACTCGTTACCTGTATTAATTGCACCTGTTTGAACTCGTTAACTGTATAAAAGACACCTGTCCACACACTCAGTCACACTCCAACCTCTCCACCATGGCCAAGACCAAAGGGCTGTCTAAGGACACCAGGGAAATTGTAGATCTGCACAAGGCTGGGATGGGCTACAGAACAATAGGCAAGCAGCTTGGTGAGATGGGAACAATTGTTGACTCAATTATTAGAAAATGGAATAAGCACAAGATGACTGTCATTCTTCCTTGGTCTGGGGCTCAACGCAAGGCCTTGCCTCGTGGGGTAAGGATGATTCTGAGAAAGTTCAGGAATCAGCCCAGAACTGCATGGGAGGACCTAGTTAATAACCTAAAGAGAGCTGGGTCCACAGTCTCAAACATTACCATTAGTAACACACTTACTCCATCATGGATTAAAATCCTTCATGGCACTCAAGGTCCCCCTGCTCACGCCAGCAAATGTCCAGGCCCATTTGAAGTTCACCAATAACCATCTGGATGATGAGGCATGAGAGAAGGTCATGTGGTCAGATGAGACCAAAATAGAACTTTTTGGCATCAACTCCACTCTCCATGTTTGGAAGAAGAAGAATCAGTACAACCCCAAGAACACTGTCCCAACAGTGATGCATGGTAGGGGAAATATCATACTTTGGAGGAACTTTTCTGCAAAAGGGACAGGATGACAGTGTAAGGAGATAGACCGGACCTCGGGTACCTGCATGCCGGGTCCGGAACTAGAAAGGTTTCATCCTCTGTTCCCGGGGGGAAGCCTTAGTGGGGTGGACCTTCACCTGCTGCATGAGGGAAGCAGGAGTAAGATGGAGTTTCCTGCTGACAGGAGGAGGCGGAGAGAACCAGAAAAGGGCGCGCAGCAGCAGGGAGATAAAAGGAGATAGCACGTGAAGGACGGGAGTTTGGCGTCAGGGCAGAGCAGAGTGGTGAGTGGCGCGCTCTGCCTTCGCCTTCCCTCAGAGAGTACCGGTGCTGTAGCAGGTGGCATAGAGAGGGCCCCGTCACCTCCAGAGCCAAGAGTGTACAGTAGCACACCGGAGAGAGAGACCTCTGCGGAGCTGTGCAAAGCGAAGCAGAGCAGGGCTCTTTACCCAGGGCAGAACTGTGCAGAAATGAGCCTTGTACAGAGAGCTGAGACGTGCACACCGAGTAGAGCTGAGCCAGGGGTGCAGCAGCCAGAGAGAGAAGTGCCAAGTCCTGAGAACATCAGCAATGTGCAAGCTAGTGTCAGTCGTCGCCCGCCGCCAACCGCGGGGACCAGAGAGAAAGGGACGTACAGCCTGAGTCTGGTGACCGTCAGAAAGCAAGGTACAGAACACTCCGTGTCTGTGAGTATAACACACGTGCCCCATACAAGTGACCGAGGACAGGACAGACCCTTGTACCCTGACTGTGCCGTTAAACAACTCCTGGGCCACGTGGGGCCCGTACCGGATCGTCACCCCTTTTACCGTCAGCCACTTTGGGCTCACTTGATCGAGACTGGGAGGAGAGTTGTGCAGGAGTCTCGTTGAGCTTAGACAGTAGTCGTGGCCCTTACCTTTGTAGGAAACTATAGTATATGGACTATGGGCAGTGGAAAGTACCAGAGACCAACCACTGTCACTAGAAGACGAGGGTATTGTTGACTGCTTGACCCCATTAATGAGAACACTGCGTCAGCCGTTGACGGCACCATTGAGTTCGCAGCAGGAGCTGCAGTATTAGGACTTCTTTATATGTTTGCTAATATTTGAACCATTGTAATATTGTTTAACTCTTTACCTCCCTGCGTGCAGTATTTCCTCTGTAAATAAACCTTCTAACCCTTGCTTTGCTTCCTACATACCGTCACTGCATCCCGCCTTCCTGCTCGTACCTTTTCATTTGGCGTAGTCAGCAGGATGCAGTCTACGGGCGCAGGGGTGGCAGACCAAGTGGTTGGGGGAGCTCCAAGGGCCAGTATACCGCTGGAGACAATTTTGAGTAATCTCTACAAGTTCACAGGGAGCAACGTTCTGTTATGGAGCTGGACTGAGTGGGTCAGGGGAATGATGAGAATATACCCCATGGCTCCTGCGTAAGAGTTGGATGTTGCCCTGATTGCTCTAGACGGAGAGGCCAGGGATTCTGTCATGCTACGACCTCCCCATGAGCGAGACACCTTTGACAAAGTACTGAAAATACTTGACAGACACATGGAGACCCCACGGACGTAGGGCAGTTACGCACTCACTTATTTAGGCATATTCAAAGTGAGGGTGAGACTGTGACGCAGTAAATGAACACGCTACAGGAGCTACACCCTACAATTCTTTAAAAAGATGACATAGGCATAGGACCCCCCGACATAGTGCTGCAAGACCAGTTAGTGATAGACCTGAGAGATGGGCAGCTTGGGCGGGCGTTGCGTGAGCGTCTGCGGGCTAACCCGCACATGACATTTGCAGAAATTGGGGCAGAGGCGCAAGCAGGAGCAGGGGGATGCAACCTTTACAGGGATGGTCCAGTGTTGCAGAGTACCCACCCTGAATAAGGAAGAGCCAAAGTGTTCCTGTGAATTGCGGCAGGGAATGAGAAGAATTTGGGAAGAAGTCGTGGGCCTGAAGGAAACCCTTGCTGCTGTCCTGGAGTATAGCGTCCTACCCCGTGGTAACTCATGACTAAAGGCGGAAGAAGTCAGAAGGGAGGTGTGGAGCATCAGAAGCACCCCAGTAGTTGTCCCAAGATTTGCTCCTTGTTTGTGGAATGAAGAGCGAAAGGAAAGCAGGTATGCCTCTCGGTGAGGTCGACAATCCAGACTGAGGCGCCCACCAGTCAGGCCCAGAAGCAGGTGTTGGATGTGTGGAGGAATGGGACACCTTTCCAGAAGTTGCCCTACTCGAGACAGATGATGGAGAAAATCCGCTCATCCCTCCAAAGGACCTGCTAATTGGAGAGAACGCCGCCCCTGGGAGAAAAGTTACGGCGAGAAGAGGAGGGCCACCCTCAGAGCCAGACAGAGTCACAACGTCGAATGCTGAGAAGAGATGAAGAACGTGTCGACTGTCTGTGGTGAGATGTCTGTGCTGGCCAGGCGCGTGGAAGCGAGTCTGGTGGAACTCCATCCTGGGTCCGAAGGCCTCGTCTGTAAGTCTTGAGCTGAAGGAGAAGGGATGTCTGCTCGAGGGGTCCACCAGAGTAAATCGTTATCTTTCCCACCTCAAGCTTGTGACAGAGGAGAGAAGGTGACCAGTGTTTCTGGGACGTCCATTTCTTCGGTACTCAATTGTGGGAAGAATAAACCACTTATAGCGTCCTCTGGAGTGGAGAGTTTGCCGCCCGTCAGCTCAAGGGACCCTGATCCAGTGGAAGAGTTGTAAGATGCCCCTGAGGAACCTCCGCCAGAAGTAGTGGACTGTGAAGAGGAAGTAGGTCCTGAGATACTACCTCCCACAGTTCTGGAGTATGGAGAGGGAGAGTTTCTAGACTTGTCAGATGTTGACTCAGAAGAGATTGCTAATCCATGGGACCTGGATGGACCCCTGTTCCTTGCCACTCTACCTGAAGTTCGGAGTGACACTAACAAGCTGTACTGGCAGAATGTGATGTAGGAGAGGCAGGAGCAGATGCAGAAATTGTGGGCATCTGTCAGTCCTCAGAAAACTGTATTGGAGTACGGCAAAGCCTCGCCAGTGTAATGGCGAGTTAAAAGAAGTGCGCAGTGCGGTGAGTGGCGCGCTCTGCCTTCACATTCCCTCCGATAGTACCGGCGCTGTAGCAGGCGGCATAGAGAGGGTCCTGTCACCGCCAGAGCAAAGCGTGTACAGTAGCACGCTGGAGAGAGAGATCGCTGCGCAGCTGTGCAAAGCGGAGCAGAGCAGGGCTCTATACCCTGGGCAGAACCATGCAGAACCGAGCCGAATAAAGAGAGCTGAGACGGGCACATCGAGTAGAGCTGAGCCTGCGGTGCAGCAACCAGAGAGAGAAGTGCCAAGTTCTGAGAACATCAGCAAACAAGCTAGTGTCAGTCTTCACCCGCTGCCAACCGCGGGGACCAGAGAGAAAGAGGCGTGCAGTGTGAGTCCGGTGACTGTCAGAAAGCAATGATGTATATCTTTGTACCATGTTAGCCAGTAGATAGAAAAATATTCAGAATTGAGAGTCCTCAGTGGTTGATGTGGTTGATGTGGTACAATGTGTATTGTACAATGTCCCCTCTGTAACGTACATCACAGTGCAGCAGAATATGTTGTCGCTATAGAAATAAAATTGTTATTATAATTGTTTATTTTTATTTTTATTCTTTATTTTTATCTTTATTTTCTATTTATTTTTCATTTTGATTTTTGTTTTTATTTTTGCAATTTATTTTTACTTTATTTTTCCTCTTTTTATTTTCTTCCTCCTTTTTTTGCCTTTTCCCTTTTTTTTGCTATTGTTATGTTTTTATGGAGCAGTCAGAATGTGAAATGCCAATCACAAGAGGTAGTAATGGCATTTACTATACAAGCCTTTAAGGGAAATCTGTCACCGATTTTTTTGTGATATGATGTAAAGTTATCATTCAATTTAGCGTCACATAAGCATTATAGCAGTACTTTTGATACCCCCTGACTCCCCACCTTTGATGCATAAATACCGTTTTTAGCTCTCCTGTGGTGTATGTAAATCTTTGTGGTCCGGTCCGATGGGCGGGGCTTATTCTTCTTCTTCCCCCCTCGGCTTGCTGTACGTATTGTGATCTGTGAGTTGCTGCGTGTGCGCATTGAAATGGCCTCTCGCGCGTGTGCAGTATGCTTTGCCCAACTGTTGGCAAAGCATAAAATCATTATTGCGCATGCGCCGGTATACGCCATTACGTTCTATGGCCCGAAAGTATTGCGATACTTCCAGGCCATAGAATGTAATGGCATATGCCGGCATAGCATTAATTTGGAGCACCAACCTTACGGAGAGCTTCGCATCTTCTAAAAATTCTAGTCAATAAAGTAGACCCTGCATCTGTTTTCCTCTTGGTTTGGGCATCAAATCTGGGATTGTGGGTGTAACTTCCGGTGCCGAGGTCGTCAAAGCCAGTGGTGTTCTTTATATTAGTGACTGCGATGTACCATGTTATTATTATTTATCATTATAGTGCCATTTATTCCACGGTGCTTTACATGTGAAAAGGGGTATACATACAATAAGCTTGAACAAAACGAGTCAATATGTGGCCTATTCATACTCTAGTTCTGGCTCAATTGTTTTAACACCTAATATGCCCAAATGTTACCTTACTGCATGATCAGGCTCAATAACCATATCTACAAAAATAATCCACACTATCTCAGCACTTCTGTACAGCACAGTTCAAATTATTCTCCTACCAGGCAAGTTGTCTTCTCCAAGTAGGGCTGGCGTCAGCACCTGGAACACCCAGGCAAGTGCCGTGGTCCTGAGTAGGTGGGGACCAACTCATCGTCAGGGATACCGGCAGGCTATGGGAGCCTGGTGCCAGTGCCTGTGAGTTGGCACCCCCGCTTGCTCAGGTCCCTAGTACATGCAATACTTACCTCTCTCCGTTCCTGCGCTGCTGCATCTTCTGGGTCTTCTGCATCTGACGTTTCAGGTAAGAGGGCGCAATGACATCACGTCTGTGTGTCCTCTGCCTGAACAGTCAGTGCAGAGATCCGGAAGAATGTGACGCTGAGGAGTCCAGAGCAGAGCAGTGGCTAGTGAGGAGAGGTGAGTATTTTTTTTTATTTTAATGTTTGAAGCAATATATGGGCCCGTCATATACTGGAGCATCTTATGGAGCCTTCATATACTTGAGCATCCTATGGGGTCACCATACACTGGAGCATCATATGGGCCCATTATATACTGGAACATCATATGGGGCCACCATACACTGGAGGAGCATCATATTGGCCCATCATATACTGGAGCATCCTATGGGGCCACCATACACTGGAGCATCATATGGGGCCTTCATATACTGGAGCATCATATGGGGCCCATTATACATGGAGCAATATATAGAGCACATTCTGTATGGAGCATTATATGGGGCCCATTATATACTGAAGCAGTATATGGGGCCCATCATATACTGTATGGAGCATTGTATGGGGCTCATTATGTGTGAAGCATTATATGGGGCCAATCATATACTGTATGGAGCAACATATGGGGCCAATCATATACTGTATGGAGCAATATATGGGGCCCATTATGTATGTAGCCTTACATCATGGCATGTGTCAAAGGGACCCACTGAGACTCTCTCAACCGGTGCCAACAAAAACCTGGACCCAGCCCTGCTCATCACATGTAACCTGCAGTTTTTGTTACATGGCAAAAATCTGAGCAAACGTGATCCTTGATTACTATTTAGTATCCATAATTAGTATGAATTAGCAGCATGTCTGAAGTTCTCCTTATGAATAATTAAAATTAAATAATTCCAGCAGGGTCGCCAAACACATAATTCCTATAAGCGCTTCTAGTGAATAATGGAAAATAAAAAAAAATCATAACCTAAGTACCGTACATGTAATTGGTGTCACTTGACCACCAATGACATGTGATCTGCTGGAAATAGCAGCACCGCTGAAGCGGCGCCTCCCAAGAGAGGTGACTATAGATTATTGTTATTTTCTAATAGGCCCTGAAGTGATTAAGCAGGGGTTGTCCTGTAGTGTACAACCCATTTAAAGAAGGTTTTAGCAATTTTTTTTCTTCTATACCCTACGAATTATTTATGCAATACAGTGCACATTTATTAAAATATCTCCCCCGGTTTTCAGCACCTTTCTGGTTCACTTCTGGTCAATTTGACCTGCAAATAGACTAAGAGGATCACAAAGTAGTTTATGTGAAAACAGAATGACGCTTTCTCTCTCAATATAAGTCTATGGAATTGTAGGAAAGCACGGGAACATGGGATGCAGTGATGAGCAGGAGGCAGACCAAGAGTTAAAGGGGATTTATTACAGAGGATACTCCACGCTGGAAGGTTATTGGTAATGAAGGGGATGAAGGCAGAACACATAAAACACAGGGTAAACAATAAAGTTATCTTAGAAACTGGCAAACTTATCAGTCTGAAGTTTTCAGGGCGATGCCGGTTGGTGCTTCCCCAGTGGCGCTGAGGGAAGCGCGTGAAGTCTCTGGCTGGTCCTGAAGGTAGTGAAGGCACTGTCTCCTGATGAAAGCGGTGTGTCCGGGTTCCCTTGGGTGAGGTGCTGCAGAGACGGAGCAATGAGCGGATCGCGGAGCAGTCTCTAACTCCATCGGAGTTACGCAGAATTCATTGACGGAGGCGGGATGTTAGTCAGCCGGCTCCGGCTGACAGTGCTGTTCAGAGGTAGTCCGCGCGCCCACGTTGGTCTGCGGAACAGCACATACGGTCAATTCTGTCTCAGAGTTAGGTGTAGACACATAGTCAATGTCTTCACTGTCAGAAGAGGTATGCGGCAACGTATGGCAGCGAGGAACGATATCCAGAACTCGTCTCACGGAGAGTTAACTGTCTCCTGCTGCATACTCTGTCTTCCCACCAAGTCTCCCCGATTCCCACGCACAGCCCCTTTTATCTTCATCACGCCCCCTTCAGTCCAGTGCAAAGGTTGATCCAGGTCTGAATGCCTTCACCCCTACAACAATGGTGACAGTCCCTTTGGTTCCGGGACCGGCACAGGAGAGGCATCACTGGCCCGGTCCATCTTCCTACAGAACCTTGGTTTGGTAATTACAAACATACATTGGAAAAGAAACATCACCCCACAAGGTCTGAGAACATAAAGCTGAAGAGCTTTTAAGCTCTATGTAGAAACAGGAGGTCAATTTTCTCAGCACAAGTCAGGAGTCATTGAAAAAGTCCTTCGCAGAGGAGGATGGAACAGCTGGGTCAGGAGTTGAAAAGGGGATGCATGGAAAAGAGATTTTCTGTTTCTTAATAGAGCAGAGAAATTAGAGTAATTAACTGGATAGACAGGTTCTGCTCCTCTTCTCAGTGATGTTACGCTCTTCAGACTCTCCGGGTCACTCTGTGCTCTGTGTGAGTCGGAAATGGCATTTACCATGTAAGACTATGGACCCTCGTTCTGATGCTCGATGGACTTACATTGTAAAAGTCACTTTTGGGTCACACATTGCTTAGCATGACCCAGAGAGTCTGAAGAGCAGTAACAGCACTGAGAAGAGGAGCAGAGCGGAGCTGGATCCTGATAGATGACTATATTAACACATTAACATAATACTATATACACATGTTTAGGGGTGAAAATTAACAGCAGAGCTTCTTTAAATGTCTACAGTAGTGGTTACAAAATAAAAACAGAAATGACTAGTACCATCTAGGAAAAATTTTAAAAAATGTTCATGCGCAAGCTTCTGTGACTGCAATAATACACTAAGAAATGCAGCAGCACACTGAGTGAAGTAAGGTAAATCTGAACATTGAAGATATGCTAGATAGGGATACTTAGCATACAAGTTGCCAGTTTGTGTGTGCCAATCTGCCACAACAAGGTATACCCCAAAATTAAACACAGCTCTTACGCCTTGTCATGGCCAATGGGCATGCACAGATTGGTTAACTTGGCCGTGAAGCCCCAATGTTTGCATATATCTCAGAGTACATGAATAAAATCGGGGCTCCCAAAACTATGGACTCATAGGAAATAAATACCATAAGGAATCTTAATAAATTCTTACTATGGGGAGTCATAAGGAATAATTACAATAGGTTTACTCCAAGGTTTGCCCTGGTATTTTTTTTTATGGTAACCATAACCTTTTTATTATTACACTATTCCATCTGTTTTTGCTCCTACCCTTGTCTGAAAACCTCCGATACGCACAAAAAAAATCTGATTTAATGTTATTTTTAGTCTTTCTACGTCTGTATTCAGCTCTTTTACATATATTAATATACAGTCTCCTTTGAAAACTCGCACATTTGATAGAGCATGCAGAACGTTCTCTTAATCCCTTAAGAAAAAAAAGTTGTTTTTTTATCTCGTCCGCGCAAATAAAACATTCATTCAGATTTTACTATATCAGTAAGCTCTCAGAAAAGAAAGAAGAGGAAGATCTGCCACCGCTGTGACACAGGATTAGCATCGCACAACATTCTCGGGCGGCCATCTCCTCGCACGGGGCGTCCATCCATAAATTGTATTGCTCAAATCAATTTGAATTAAACAAAACTCTTGAACGGCTCCTCGTAGCGAGAAGGTGTTCAAAACAGCATTAGAAAGGGAAATAAGGTGCCGACAAACCCAAGGCACCGAGGGCGGAAAATGTATTCTGCTCCTGAAATATTCATTACCTAGACGCTCTTTAATATGTGGCAAAATGTGAAGCCTCGTTCAACAAATTGAGGGCAACGAAACAAATGAGGGATCTTGGCTTTCCGTGAGAGGAGTTTCTAGACATCGAACTGAAACAATTGTCCTTCTACAATAAACCGTTCATTAAAATGACTACCTGAGCTAATTGTCGTAAAAAAAAGGTCAAGAGACAAGATAAACAGTATAAACGTTTTCTTATACAAGAAATAGTACCCCTCCCCCCCCCAGTGTAATAAAAATCGGCCATGAAGAAACGCAATTCCAGTCTTGTTTTTATCTTTTATACCATGTATGGTAAAAATGGCCTGTGGTCATGATTCTCTAGGTCAGTGTGATTATGGTGATACCAAATTTTCATAGATTTTTTTTTTCGCAAAAAACAAAAAAGTTTGGTTTGTGATGCCATTTTTTGAGAGCCGTCCACATTTATATTTCCATGAATCCATTTTATTTCCATCCATGGAGCTGTGCGAGGGTGTGTTTTTTTTGCAAAGTGAGCTGCTGTTTTTGTTCATACCAATTTGGTTTACAGTTGACATTATGACTTTTATTGTATTTTCTTCCAAGTATGGTGACAAATTCGATTCTGGCATTTCAATTTTCTTCTCTTTATCATATGGGTTAATTATTTGATATTTTGCTATTTTTGATTAACCAGACTTTTACAGATGTGGTGATACCAAATAGGCTTATTTGTTTCAATGTCTTTATTTTTTAAATAGAGAGAGAAGAGGAGAGGGTTAATTAATATTTTTATATTTTGTTGTTTTTGAAAACGTGTTTGCTTTACTTTGTCCTTTTAGGGGATTTGACCTGTGATTGTCTGACCCCTTATAATACATGCTGCACTAATACAGTAGTGTAGTATATAGGACCAATACCGTAATAATCTCCTATGAAACTTTGGCTGAGCTTCACAAGAACGCTAAAATATCAGCAACAGGGGCTTTCAAATACAAATGTTTAATGCTCCTAACAAAAATACAGATGTAGTAATGCTTAACTTATGAGATGGCATAATACTTTATTAATGTAACCATGTAGCATGTTATCAGACAAGTTATGGATTGCTACACTTGTACGGTATCAAAATGCAGAACTAGAAGCAACATCAGTAAATAAAGACAGAACCAAAACAAACATCAGTATAAAAATATAAGTGCAGCGCTATCATCAGTATATAAAAACAGCGACAGAATGATCATTAGTACATGATTACAAGCTCAGAACCATTATCAGTACTTGAATACAGCACCAGGACCACTAGAAGTACAGGAATACAGCACCAAAACCACCATCAGTACATTAAATTATCAACGGAACCAACATCCGTACCTAAATACAGCACCGTAACTATTATTGGTACATGAAAACAGCACAGAACCTTTATCAATGCAAGTATGTATCACCAGAACTAACCTCAGTACATGAATTCAGCACCAGAACCACTATAAGTACAGGAATACAGCACCAAAGCCACCATCAGTACATTGAATTATCAAAGGAACCAACATCAGTACCTAAATACAGCACCATAACTATTATTGTTACATGAAAACAGCACCAGAACCATTATCAATGCAAGTATGTGTCACCAGAACTAACAGCAGTACATGAATACAGCACCAGAACCACTATAAGTACAGGAATACAGCACCAAAACCACCATCAGTACATTAAATTCAATGGAACCAACATCCGTACCTAAATACAGCACCGTAACTATTATTGGTACATGAAAACAGCACAGAACCATTATCAATGCAAGTATGTATCACCAGAACTAACATCAGTACATGAATTCAGCACCAGAACCACTATAAGTACAGGAATACAGCACCAAAGCCACCATCAGTACATTAAATTATCAGCGGAACCAACATCCGTACCTAAATACAGCACCGTAACTATTATTGGTACATGAAAACAGCACAGAACCATTATCAATGCAAGTATGTATCACTAGAACTAACATCAGTACATGAATTCAGCACCAGAACCACTATAAGTACAGGAATACAGCACCAAAGCCACCATCAGTACATTGAATTATCAAAGGAACCAACATCAGTACCTAAATACAGCACCATAACTATTATTGTTACATGAAAACAGCACCAGAACCATTATCAATGCAAGTATGTGTCACCAGAACTAACAGCAGTACATGAATACAGCACCAGAACCACTATAAGTACAGGAATACAGCACCAAAACCACCATCAGTACATTAAATTCAACGGAACCAACATCCGTACCTAAATACAGCACCATAACTATTATTGTTACATGAAAACAGCACCAGAACCATTATCAATGCAAGTATGTGTCACCAGAACTAACAGCAGTACATGAATACAGCACCAGAACCACTATAAGTACAGGAATACAGCACCAAAACCACCATCAGTACATTAAATTCAACGGAACCAACATCCGTACCTAAATACAGCACCATAACTATTATTGTTACATGAAAACAGCACCAGAACCATTATCAATGCAAGTATGTGTCACCAGAACTAACAGCAGTACATGAATACAGCACCAGAACCAACATCAGTACATACCGTATATATCACCATTAGTTCAGCGATCAAATGCAAAGTTAACTTGGATACCACTATATACGCTTGTGTCATATGAAGCTACCACTCCCAGTATGTTCTTTACAATGGCCTCAAGGTTCTGGAAGTTGCTGCTACCAGTCATCACAAGACTGTGAACCATACAGAACTCAAAGTACTGATAAGACACAGGCAGTATAATAAAGAAACATTTACTTTCAGGCACCTAATGTGCTGTGGTTCCTGTATGGTCCGTTGTCTGATTATGGCTTTTAAGAACAATTCCCCGTAACTTTTTACTGTTGTTAATGGCATACTGGGAGTTGCGATAAAACTGTACATGGTGCTGACCTGACACTTTTCTAGTATATATCATTGTTCTCTATAGTAAACTTACTGTATATACTGTACTTGAAAACCGGACATCGAAATGAGATTTTAAAAGAGTGAATTTTTTTAATAAAGGTCTCAAAATGTAATTTACTGGAGAACCTGAGTGAAGAATACAATGGAAGTGAAAAAACCCTTCGGAGGGGATCACTTTCGCTGTCTAGATGCCGACTGTTCTCCGTGATTCTAAGACATGTCTTCACCATTATTATTAGCTGCTACATTTGATCATTTTGCCATTTTTCAGTTCCTTATACCGTTGATTTTCTCACCGCCGCTTGTAATGAAATCATCTACACGCCGCGGTTCCACGTTACCAGTTGTCTACAGAAAACTTCCATTTCCTTCCTTCAGCACAATTGATAATTGTTTTACACTAAATATATTTCTGATTGCATCTCGACGTGCCACGCGGAGCCGAGCGCGCCATTATTTCCCTTCCGAACAACAGCAGATATTGTCTTGATAGTTTATGTCAGACATTTCTGTCTCCCTGAACTGAACCAGATGGAACAATGGAACAAAAGGAGCAGAAAATGCATATTGTCTGCTCTACTACAAGCAATTAATTCCTGCCGATAGAAGAAGAAACAGTTATATCATTGCAATACGCGGGCTTCAAGGGGGGCAGAATGTGGCGGCTTCCCTCTTCTCTGTATTAAAGAGTCAGGGTACGGTCCTACGTAGCAAACATGTAGAAGATTTTCTGTCTGGATTATCCATTTTGGAAAAATCCCTAAAATTGTGCATGAGATTTTAGGAAACGCACAAAAGGCAAAAATATCCATAACACTAATTGATCATTGTTATGTGTTTGACATCCACAGCAGCCCCATCTATGCTGCCGATATCAGGATGTCTTTGACCCTTCGCAGTGCGATTTCCGTAACAATATCATCAGCATCATTGCTAAGAAGGTGCTGAGGATTCGCACATTTTACCCTCTGTGCCGTAAAAGATGGAATTTGCAAAATCTGCAGGTTTTGTCCATTTTCACTGTGACTATATCTTGCAGCATATGCATGAGATTTCTTAACCTCTTCCCAACATGGCGATTTTCCATTTCTTGCACTTTCATGTTTTCCTCCCACTACTTCCTAGAGGCATAGCTTTTTTCAAATCTTTCCATCCACATGAAGGCTTGTTTTTTTTGCAGGACAAAGTGATGTTTTGAGTTATAGCATTAAATTTATCCCTCTGTGGACTGAAAAATAAAATTCCAAATGTGGGGAAATTGCACAAAAAAAATTGCAATTTTGGTTTTGTTTTTTTACATTGTTAATTGAGCATTAAAATTTACCTGGCAATATGATTATGGCTATACCAAACATGTACTGTATAGTTTATTTTCATTCGGGTAGAAAAAAAAAATAGAAAATTTAGCAAAAATAAAAAAAAATTACGTTAACATTTTCCGACATCTAAAAGTTTATTTTTTCTGTCAATGGATCAGAATGAGGGCTTGTTTTTCTGTGCGTGGCGAACTGACGTTTTGATGGATCCAATTTAGGGGTAGAAATGACATCTTGATCACTTCTTATTGCATTTGTTGAGGTGCTGCTGTGACCAAAGCAACACAACAATTCTGGTGTTACTATTTTTTTTTTTGCTTTGCAGTACTTATCAATCAGGTTCAGAATTTGAAATTTTGATACAAAGGACAGTTATTAACACAAAAATACCACATTTTATTATTCATTTTTATTTCTTTATGCTCAATGTGAAAAAAGGAAGTGGTTTCAACTTTTATCATTTTTTATTTTTTGTATTTTTTAGTCCTCTTAGGGGACTTGAATATGCGATTGTCTGATCATTTATACTATATACTGTAATTTGATAGTATCGCAGAATGTAGTAAAATCACAGACTCCCAATGAAGTTCAGCTTCATGCTAGTCTTCACAGACAGAGTCGAATCTAGGTTTTCCTGCACCCAGGGAAAAAATGACTTTTGGAGCCCCCTCCTATACCCCCTCCCTTTGGAGTGGCCATCACAAAGCCCTGATCTCAATCCTATTGAAAATTTATGGGCAAAGATAAAAAGGCCAGTGCGAGCAAGGCGACCTGCAAACCTGGCTCAATTACACCAGTTTTGTCAGGAGGAATGGACTCAAATTCCAATAAACGATTGTGAGAAGCTTGTGGAAGGAGATCCCAAACGTTTTAAGAAGTCCAACCATGTAGGATTTTTTGCAACTTTGGCCATGCAACAGTTGTCATGGCTCAACCTACTATGTAGCCTCCAGCCTTATGGTGAGACCAATCATTTTTCCACTTTTGTTTTTTTCTCTTCTTCAAAGTTTTAATTTTTTGTTTATAAAGCCGTATGAGAGCTTTTTTTTATGGGACGAGATGTAAGTTTGAATGACACCATTGCTTTATCATCAAAAGCATTGAAAAACAGGATACATTTTTTTGTTTCACTTTTACAACATTGTTTCAGAGGATGTCTGGATGCCCATGAAGCAGTAAAGATCACACATCTATTCTGGTTCATCTTCCTGAAGTTCCACCCGTCAAGTGAAGGGCCTCTGGTATTTGTGGTCATCATTCGTGCCACCATTACAGGTCATCGTGGGGCATTAGGTGGTCCAGGAGATCGAGGTATCTCCGCTGGAGCTCACCGTCATCATTGGATGGCAGAGCCTTTGAAGGTTGTCTCGAAGAACAAGTAAAAGGTGGGAGTGTAGTCCCCATTTCAGGCTTACTACCACAAGAAAGCCTTTTACCCTAGTATCAACCCTCTAGGAGTGTTTGGGTACAATTAGTACATTTATATTTGGACAATGATATCTGTAGATCTGCGTACTATCAATGAGGAACACAGACTTTTTCCTGACAGACATGCAGACCAAAATCCCAGAAGACTATTGGAATTTGGTTACAGGCCTTCACTGTTTTGCTTTCCGCCATCGTTTGACACGCCAGTCAAAGATTGGCTGAGAGTTAACAACATGGATGTGTGGCTGTGCCTTATGATAAGATAGACACTAATGCCCTTTCTGACAGTGGCCAGAGGTTCAGGTGCAGCACAGGGATCAGTGGCCTTTGGCCACACAGATGCATGCTCGATCATTAATGAAGAGCATTGTAAATTCAATGCTTTATGTAAATACATACATGAGTGTTCTGCTTATGGCGGCACCCACACAGACATTTATTGCCTTTGACCATAAAGGATGAACGACAGCTGCACTACGGAGCGTGGACAATGTGTTCCCATGGCTCAACTTGTACCATGGGATCCCCCTTAACATAATTTCCTGGTATGCCCCCCCCCCCGGGTGTTGCAACCAAGAGAAAGGTGTTTTTCCAAAGGGTTTATCATTAAATGTTGGCATATCTAAGGAAGGTGACTTTGTATCTTATTTATCCCTTGACCAGGTGGGCTGTGCAGTTGTTGAGTAACGCGAGAAAAGGGGCAATATTGATTGAATTTGCTTCCCGTTTGATCTCAGTTCACCGTGATTGCTATCACGTCAAGGGGTCCCAAATAAACAATTTCTTCAACCACTTGACCCCTACTTCACCTCTGATGTTATCTCTATTAAAACATCTGGTATTGAGCCTAATTCAGCTTCATATTTTATGTCACTGGTTCATCCAATCAAACTACTGATGCTCTCATTGTTTTTTGCACAGGTTTCAGGGGATGTTGCCAGATGCAGAAGTGGAAAGGCACCTATGTCCTCTGCATCTATGGAACCTAGTGATCATTGACTCGGCAATTAAGGTGTTAGCCAACGCTGCAGACTCAGTCCACTGGGGCAGTTGTTAATGCAGCAGAGTTGGTTCAGCTCTCCACAGGCAGAGCTATTCCCCAGGGCATATTATTGGTGTTAAAGGTGATGATGGTGGTTGTAGTGCAGGGAAAATGACACAGCAAATAAACTGAGGATACAGCGGAGTGCAGTCTTCACACTTTACTCACAGTTCTGTTGTTACAGTCCCCAGCCAGGGTGCTGTGTCCTCCAGGTCTGTAGTTCAGCCAGCTCCGAGGTAAATTGGTAGTCACCTTATTAGGATTCCCTTCAGATGTTTCTTTCCTGGCCATCTCACTGCGCTGGTTCCCTCCTCTCCTGCCCTGGGCCTTCACATACAGTGTCTCAAGCCAGCAAACTCGGATCTTGTCGGGCGATGTTGGTCAGACCCCTGGATCCTTGATGTCTGCATTTTCAGCGAATGTATGTGGGGTTGGCTGTAGCACATGCTGATACTGCAGCCTCCGGTTGCTAGCTGAGTCCTTAGTTTCTCCACTAGTTTTTGGGGCCGGTCCCCTAACTGCGACCTGGTCCCTCCACCTGACAGCGGTCAGCGTGGATACAGGCCCCATGGGTGGAATTCTCACTACCCGTGCCCCTAGGACCCCTTCTTCCTTTCCCTGAAGCTTATCTTTCAGTCTTTTCTGTCTTTCCTTTCTCTCTTTCTACTGTTTGTCCTTCTCTCAACTGTCACTACTCACTCACCACAAGCTCCTCCCTACTTCTCTTTCTCTACCCACACCCTATATCCAGCTCTCCCCTGGCAATGAGAGGACTGGTGTTGAGTGCAAGTGTCAGAATCCTGGGTAATGACCCCTCCTTACTTGAGAGCAGGGTATCACACCTCTGGATAAGGTGCAATACCTCTGTGGCGACTGAACCACCGGGGTGCCACATACCCCCCCAGTGAAACACAGCACATCCTCTGGCTGGAACAGAGCAAACAATGTTAAGAACATGCAAAAATTTTGGCAATGCATTGCAACAGGATAACAGTTAGCGAGAACTCTTCTTCCCTTTATGGGAGGCACTTTCACTTTAAACGTTACATATAACTACAATGTAAAGTTAACTTCAATAAAACTTTAAGCTACCTAGACTTATAAAACATTTCTTTACTATAAAACAAACTTTTTCTGTCAAGTCCAATAAACTTCAGTCCTTAGTGCAATATGGGGGGACCCGTCTCAAATCCCCAACGTAGGCCTTGAACGTGACTGCAAGGCATATTTGGTCACCTTGCTGGACCAATTTTCAGCCATGCCAGATGGTTTTTGTTCTTTGGGTCAGTGCAAAAGATAGAGTGCCTTCTCCACACTCTAGAGGTTTTGTGTAAAACCAATAAGGAGCACCTTAAGAAGTGCTAACTATATACAAAGGAAAGTCTCTGGTCATTCACCGTCCATGACCTTAGTGTACTTCAATTAGGAACAAATACCTAACCAAGTAAATTAACTATATACAGTCACATATTGCTAATAATTTACATTGGCTGAATTGGTTTCAAGGGTAATTCCTGGGGTTTGCATCCTCCTAGCTGGGGAAGTTCATGTGCTAGTGTTACTCCAGGCAACACAAAGAGATCATTGCAGGACAGAAAAGATGCTGGCTGCAATCCGCAAAAAACCCTACCAAAAATGTCCCAACCGTCTGATAGGGAAAAAGGCCCTGAAGTCGCTAGACTTCAAAATCAATATCAGCACTCAGGTATATTCTGAAAACAGAGCAAAGAGATCAACTGATCAGAGACAAAAATGGAATTCTGCCAGTCCCAACCAGGACTGGCTGAATACAAACACTAAGGAAACCAGACAAAATATCATGGAATAATAGCAGGGCAAAAACTTAGCTTTTAGTAGACAGGAACTAAACTGGATGCAAGAGCTCAGAGCAGAAAGGATCACCAGCAGCCCTGCAGGGCGTCGGCTGCCTTATATCCACTCAGAAATTCCAGATGTCCAATCACACTCAGCCTGTTCAGATGACAAGTTCTTCCCATCCCAATCAATTTCACTACTTGTCTTCACCAGCAGAGGGAGTTCATCAGACATTAAAGGTGAAGGGGAGAATGAACTCACAACATTCCTCCCAGCTAAGGACTTCCACCCTCTCTTCTTCCTTCAGATCTTCCCCAGGAAACCCGACTAAATCCATCTCCGGGTTTGCCCAGCGGCACACCTCCTTCTCCGCATATACCTTCCCGGGCAGATTCGTGGGCTGGAGCAGAGCCTCCAGATCATCCTCCATACCTGAGGACTGGTCCCATTCTAGATGAGCACAAACCCCGCCGGGTTTTCGGGCTGGCGGTGCGGTAAATGGGCCCACTAAAAACTCCTCAGCTACCGGGACAGGGATGGTGACAGTACCTGGTGGTGATGTTATTCCGGTACCAGTCACCTCCTCCGCTGAGATCAGGGGCCGCCGGATGGGACGCGGCTCCACTAACTTCACCTTCAGGGCCTCTTTCCACCTGGATACTGTGGACAGTTGTAACTGCTGGAGTTGGCTGCTGAGCTCCTCTACTTCTGCCTCCAGGAGCTCCGAGTCTGCTGCAGGCAGCTGACGATGATCTTTCTCCGGTTGGCTGGGGGAGCCCCTGGCTTCCATCCCACGCTCCGGGTATCCACCACTTGTCATTTTGCCTGCCGGGTCCTTTGCTGCACTCAGGTGCTGTTCCCACTCTCGGATCTTGCTGGCCAATTGACAAGTTCTTAGAGCACAGAAGAATCTACTGTGGGTTGGCATCATTTTTGCGCCCTTGGACTGGTGCCGCCCACGACGACACGCCTCCCAGTGCGCTGCGTGTTACCGCAATGGCGGCAATTTTACAGTTCAAATTGGTCTAAGGCACATGGGACCTGGTGGTAACGGGTTGGTGGATTCTGTTTGTGATGCCAAAACGGAGTACCCACCATGGTCGGGGGGTACTTGATACCGGGCCAGTTCCGGGATGTGTCATGGCAGCAGTGACCCGGTCCATGGCCCTGGGCGTCCAATGAAAATGATTGTTGCTATCAGTGTGTCAAGAGTGGGAGAAGGGGGTTGCATTGACAATCCAACACAATGGGCAGCACTTTGAACACATTTTATAAGTGGTCATAAACTTGTAAATAACTCATGAAAGAATAAAGTTACATTAAAACCAAGCACACCATTGTTTTTCTTGTGAAATTCTCAATAAGTTTGATGTGTCACATGACCCTCTTCCCATTGAAAAAAAATAAAGTTGGATCCAAAATGGCCGACTCCAAATGGCCGCCATGATCACCACCCATCTTGAAAAGTTTCCCCCCTCCCATATACTAATGTGCCACAAACAGGAAGTTGATATCACCAACCATTCCCATTTTATTTAGGTGTACCCATATTAATGGCCCACCCTGTAGTTTTTCAATTTTTAATGATAACATTGTAGCCTATGTATGTTGTTCTAGAAGTCAAGAAAAGTGACAGCTGGTGGTTGGAATGGGAATAACGAGCTGGAATTCGGACTGAAAGAGACCCTGCTTTCTGGGAGTCTAGAGTTGGGCCTATCGTTTCAGCCCAGTGAAGGTCATTCTTGGTTTAACCGTAAAAAATGGCTACATCTTTTATTACATTCTCATTGGTAATAAACATCATTACAACCAAAATTACTCAACAAAAACAAAATATGCTGGTGTGTTGGATTTGGCACCGGGTTTATAATTTCCACCATTCAGCCTGTGCGTTTGAGTTTCAGTGCAACAGGTGCGATGAGGTCTCTAGATAGCGCCTGCTGTGGGGAGTCTTAGAACAAACGCTGGAGAGAATAAAACAGCTCATCGATGAAATAGAGGCCAGATAATTGACTTTGTACCATGTGTTAGTGAAGGTGGCCTCCCTCAGCTCTTTGCCACCATGGTACCTGCAATCCTCATACTTCAAGGAGTTGTCCAGGATTAGAAAAAATGGCTGCTTTCTTCCAATCTACAGACTGTTTGTGGTACTGCAGCTTGCCATTTCTGGCTTCGATAGAGCCGAGCTGCAGTACTAGACTGATGTAGAAAAAAACAGCCATGTTCTTCTAATCCTGGACAACTCCAAACAGTAATCAACATCTTAATTTTGTTTTAGAGATCAATAGTACACATGAAGGTAAACAGTTTTGTAATATATCTTAGCAGAGAAATCTGCTTATTTCTCCTCCTGGATTTTTCTTTTATCCTCAATACATGGGTAAAATCTGTAATCTGTGTTGTAAATGGTGGAAAAATGACGGTTTGTGCTCATCTTCTCATAGACAATTTCTGTACGCACTTCAGACTATATCCGGATGTTTTATTTGTGTTACTTGGATAAGGAGATGATTCTTCATCATTTAGCCTAATAGTTTGTGTCGTGGTTTTGTTTTGACTGCAGGCATCGTCTCTGCTTTTCCTAAGAAAAGAGCGGTGCCGCAAATTTTATTGAACCCATAAATCAAGTGGCAGGAGATATTATTAGCTGCGACTTTATGTGACACGTTGATAAAGATGGCAGGAAATATTGGCAATATCCTATTCCACCGCAGTTACTTTGACAGAAGTAGGAGAGATGAGAATTATATAGAACCTATCCAGCCAGAATCTGGCAGCGTGTGGCATTGCTGGCAACATAAAGACCTCGTATATTATAGGCAGTAATAGAATATACTAATATGTATGGGTATAACTACAGTGTAGAATGTTGAAAAGACCCACTTAGATACAGAACAAAGCACAGTAGGGACTTTCTTTTTTCCAACTCCACTATTTGGGCCTCCTTTGTACAGAAGAAGATCTGATATATGATGGTACAATCAATCCTTTGATTGGTTCCTAATGGGGTTCTCTAAAAATGTAATGAAATTGGCCCAGTCATGTAATTCAAACAGCTGTCCAACCAAGTTACGTGTCAGTATGAGCTGCAGTCTGAAGAAACACAGCTCCCGAGACATGTGCCTCAACTGACAGACAAAGGTGCATCATAAGCATACATAATGGAGCTGCTGGAGAAGGGTTTTGAGAAGGGAAATACATACTTAGCTGAACCCAGAGTACTGATAGTGGAGAAAAAAATTCTTTGCACTTAGTCAACTGAATTGAAAATGTATTTCTTCTCCTATCACAGCCTTTCTCCAGCAGCTTTGTATGTATGCTTGTGATACAGCTCCTCTGTCATTGAGGCACAGATCTTCAGATTGTGGCTCCTCCTGACAAATGACTAGGACAGACTGCCATTTGAATTTTATTATAATTTTATTACATTCTTGGAGACCCCATTTAAATAAAAGGTACCGTAGTTATGATGCTGTTTACATGGCCACAATTTACGGTCAAAAAGGTAAAAAGTCGTACCTTTAACATAAAGCTCCAACGTTATCGCAAATAACATTGATTTATAGTGATAGAGGGGACTTACTTATGGAGTAGAAAAAAATAACTATTACATTATTATGAATTTCGAAATTTACTTTTAATTGGTTATTGGTCTAGAATTAAAATGGCCACTATATGTACATTGATAAAAACCTGTTCTAGAATGTTTATTAGAAGGCAAAATAGGAGAGTTCCATGATGAAGTCTTGGTGATAAGAAACAAGGAAGAGAAAATAAAATCTGCTCACCTGGTGCAGTTGTGCAGGTCAGGCACAACTCTGATGAGAGTAGTAGTAAAGTGGTAATTCTCATATTGACTGCCTCTCCACCTGTTTAAGCAGGGTGACTCATTAAATTACTAGGGGAAAAATGTGAAAGAAATGAACACTGCCCACCCAACATTTCTTTTCTAGAATGTTTATTGGGCACATACTGTGACGCTATCTCCAAGTCACAGCAGCGGAGCTTCCTACTCCACATGCTCACATGCACATGTACTTGCATTCAAAACAGGCTTCTGTAAGTGTAAAGACAACTGTCACATTAAGGATTCGCTAGCATTTTTGGCCCATTTCCGCTAGGCAAAATGCAGCAAAAACGCACTCTGTGCGT
Source organism: Dendrobates tinctorius (assembly GCF_039654945.1). Lineage (NCBI taxonomy): Eukaryota > Metazoa > Chordata > Amphibia > Anura > Dendrobatidae > Dendrobates > Dendrobates tinctorius. The sequence goes on along the minus strand of NW_027361743.1, from coordinate 14,606,909 downwards.
TTAATTAAGACTAATTAAGAACCCTTTAAGACCAGTCTTAAAACATAGCTGGAGTAATTTGTGCCAAGAGGCACTTGCTTTGAATAGATTTGGTGCATCTCGGGCAGCTTCTTCTGCCAGTGAGCTTCAATCTGATGGAAACGTCCGCTGTAAGTTACACAAGCTTCTGGCATAAATTATTGTAAGCCCATCAGACAGGCCACAAATGGTCCCACCCTCTCCCACGACGCCTGTGTAGAAAAGTGATGAGGGATGAAGAAAAATGGCAAAAAAGTCATAAATTTTAACACAAAAATGTGAATATTTTATATCACAATGTCACAGGGTTATTCAAAAGTATCTACAAAAAGTGTAAAATAAAATTACAATCCTACAACTTTATGGCATAAATATGGCGGCATGCAGAGCTATTATTGCTAATCATGGAAAACTTGAAGGGGGCACATCATTGTTATAGCATAATGCCATTACCATAGCTTTAACAAGCCTTCACTGTCGTTCCGGTGGTCCCAAGTGTCCTGCTGCTCCGGTGGCCCTAAGTGTCCTACAGCTAAACACATGCCATACATCATTAATATGTCCACATGCAACCAATAATTGGCCTCAATGATCATCTGCCACAGATGCCAGCTGCACGTGAACAATGGACCAGGGATTGAAGCTTGAGGAAGATAATTTGCATATTCCAGGTGCCTTCTGGGAAAAGCAAAGAGTCTCCCTAAGCAAGAGGATCGTTGGATACAGCCGGGACCAGCTGCTTGGAATTACGGCGCGCAAATTTTTGCCTCTAGGACATTATTGCAAGAAAGCTTGCCTGATTGAGTAGATTACACAAGAAGGAAGACACGCAGCAAGTCAGCAGGATCTAGGAGCAACATGGCAGATGTGACAACCTACATGGTGAGCTGCAACATGTGCTACATGTTCACAGATTGACCAGAGGAAGAATCCAACTTCACTTGCCAGAAGTGTAGATTAGTGGCCCTTTTAGAAGAAAAGGTGTGTGGTCTGGAAAAAAGAATTGCAACTTTGAAACTCATCAAAGAAAATGAAGACTTCCTAGACAGAACAGAAGCATCTCTACTGGTCACAGAAGGTGAAGAAAGTGTCAGAGAACCTCCAAAAGCAGACGAGTGGAAGCATGTGACCAAAAGAAGCAAGAAGACCATAGAGACATCACCAATCACACAACTGACAAACCGATACCAAGGCCCCAAGGCCTTGCGGAGGATGACGATGGTACACCTAAGGATGAGGCACAACCAGCAAGCAAAGAAGAAAAGGGCACACAGCAACACCCAGAAGTGACAACAAAAAGTACACCAAGAAGCGAAGAAGAATGGTAGTTGTGGGAGAGTCACTACTGAGAGGCACAGAAGCAGCCATCTGCAGACCGGATATAACCGCAAGAGAAGTATGCTGCCTCCCAGGTGCGAAGATCAAGGATCTGACCGATAGGATACCAAAGCTCATCAGTTCCAAGGACGTCCACCCATTTCTTCTGATACATGTTGGCACCAATGACACGGCAAGGAAGGACCTTCCGACAATCTGCAAGGACTTTGAAGAGTTGGGGAAGAAAGTGAAGGAACTGGATGCACAGGTAGTTTTTTCTTCTATCCTTCCAGTAGACGGGCATGGCACCAGGAGATGGAACAGGATCCTTGATGCAAACAACTGGCTAAGACGATGGTGCAGACAACAAGGATTCGGATTCCTGGACCACGGTGTGAATTACCTGTATGATGGACTCCTCGCCAGAGATGGACTACACCTCAACAAACCTGGGAAACACACATTCGCCAGAAGACTCGCTACACTCATCAGGAGAGCGTTAAACTAGAAGAAGAGGGGATGGGAAGAAAAACGTTAGACACGAACATGCAACCAGATATTATACTGATGAAGGATATGAGGTGTGGCAAAGAAGATCCAAGACAACATACTCAGAAGGGAGGTAAGAAAATTTCTAAAACAATCAACAGGGAGGAGATTGGAACAAAGCAAAATTCTCTAAAATGCATGCTCGCAAACACAAGAAGCCTGACAAACAAGATGGAAGAACTAGAAGCAGAAATATCTACAGGTAACTATGACATAGTGGGAATAACCGAGACATGGTTAGATGAAAGCTATGACTGGGCAGTTAACTTACAGGGTTACAGTCTGTTTAGAAAGGATTATAAAAATCGGAGTGGAGGAGGGGTTTGTCTTTATGTAAAGTCTTGTCTAAAGTCCACTTTAAGGGAAAATATTAGCGAAGGGAATGAGGATGTCGAGTCCATATGGGTCGAAATACATGGAGGGAAAAATAGTAACAAAATTCTCTTTGGGGTCTGTTACAAACCCCCAAATATAACAGAAATCATGGAAAGTTTACTACTAAGGCAGATAGATGAAGCCATAATGAGGCCCTTGTTATGGGGGACTTTAACTACCCGGATATTAACTGGGAAACAGAGACCTGTGAAACCCATAAAGGAACAGGTTTCTGCTAATAGCCAAGAATAATTATCTTTCACAATTGGTGCAGAATCCAACCAGAGGAGCAGCACTTTTAGACCTAATACTATCTAATTGACCTGACAGAATAACAAATCTACAGGTCGTCGGGCATCTAGGAAATAGCGACCACAATATTGTACAGTTTCACTTGTCTTTCGCTAGGGGGACATATCAGGGAGTCACAAAAACACTGAACTTTAGGAAGGCAAAGTTTGACCAGCTTAGAGATGCCCTTAATCTGGTTGACCAGGACAATGTCCTCAGAAATAAGAATACAGATAATAAATGGGAAATGTTTAAGAACATCCTTAATAGGCACTGTAAGCAGTTTATACCTTGTGGGAATAAAAGGACAAGAAACAGGAAAAACCCAATGTGGCTAAACAAAGAAGTAAAAGGGGCAATTAACGGTAAAAAGAAAGCATTTACACTACTAAAGCAGGATGGCACCGTTGAAGCTCTAAAAAACTATAAGGAGAAAAATTCTTTATCTAAAAAAATAATTAAAGCTGCCAAAAAGGAAACAGAGAAGCACATTGCTAAGGAGAGTAAAACTAATCCCAAGCTTTTCTTCAACTATATCAATAGTAAAAGAATCAAAAGTGAAAGCGTAGGCCCATTAAAAAATTGTGAAGAAAGTATGGTTGTAGATGATGAGGAAAAAGCTAATATATTAAACACCTTCTTCTCCACGGTATTCACGGTGGAAAATGAAATGCTAGGTGAAATGCCGAGAGACAAAGAAAACCCTATAATAAGGGTCACTAATCTAACCCAAGAAGAGGTGCAAAACCGGCTAAATAAGATTAAAATAGATAAATCTCCGGGTCCGGATGGCATACACCCATGAGTACTAAGAGAACTAAGTAATGTAATAGACAAACCATTATTTCTTATATTTAAAGACTCTATAGCGACAGGATCTGTTCCACAGGACTGGCGCAGAGCAAATGTAGTACCAATATTCAAAAAGGGCTCTAAAAGTGAACCTGGAAAATATAGGTCAGTAAGTCTAACCTCTATTGTTGGTAAAATATAGCTTATACACATGGGAAGAAGGAATCAACATCACCATTACACACTGAACCACTGGGTAAATCTGACATGGAGAAGGACTTGGGGATCCTAGTTAATGATAAACTTACCTGGAACAGCCAGTGCCAGGCAGCGGCTGCCAAGGCAAACAGGATCATGGGGTGCATTAAGAGAGGTCTGGATACACATGATGAGAGCATTATACTGCCTCTGTACAAATCTCTGGTTAGACCGCACATGGAGTACTGTGTACTGTTTTGGGCACTGGTGCTCAGGAAGGATATAATGGAACTAGAGCGGGTACAAAGGAGGGCAACAAAATTAATAAAGGGGATGGGGGAACTACAATACCCAGAGAGATTAGCAAAATTAGGATTATTTAGTCTAGAATAAAGACGACTGAGGGGCGATCTAATAACCATGTATAAGTATATAAGGGGACAATACAAATATCTCTCCGAGGATCTGTTTATACCAAGGAAGGTGATGGTCACAAGGGGGCATTCTCTGCGTCTGGAGGAGAAAAGGTTTTTCCACCAACATAGAAGAGGATTCTTTACTGTTAGGGCAGTGAGAATCTGGAATTCCCTGCCTGAGGAGGTGGTGATGGCGAACTCAGTCGAAGGGTTCAAGAGAGGCCTGGATTTCTTCCTGGAGCGTAACAATATTGTATCTTACAGTTATTGTTAGGTTCTTTAGAAGGACGTAGATCTGGGGATTTATTCTGACAAATTTTATAGGCTGAATTGGATGGACTAATGTCTTTTTTCAGCCTTACTAACTATGTTACTATGTTACTATGTTAATGTACAGGATGCCATCACTTTAGGACCCTTCAAGTTAGCGTCAATGAAAAGACAAACTATTTGAACAGTTAGCTATGGCTATTTTATTATGTCATCATATCATCTGCTATTAGTCAGAACTTTGAGACATTCTTAAAACGTTTTTAAAAGAGTTCGACAGATTCCATTATTACTCAGTGGGCTTTATCTGGTGGAAGGAAGGAACATTGGAAGAAGGCGGTAGAGAGATAGATAGAATAAAAGAGGTAAGAAGGGAAAAGGTGAGTGGTGAGGGAGGGTTAGAAGGGAGGGAGGAAAAATGAAGGCAAGAGCAAGATAAGAAGGAAAGAAGGAGGGAGGGAGGGAGGGAGGAAGGAAGGAAGAAAAGATAAGGGAAAGAGGGAGGTGTGGGAAAAGTAGGAAGAAAAGGAGGGAAAAGGGTGGAAAGAATCCAGGGCCGGACTGGCCATCTGGCAATTCTGGCAAATGCCAGAAGGGCCTCTCTGGTCATGGGCTGCCTTGTCTGCAATGCTGTCAACAAGAATCAGTGTTCTCAAGATACCCAAACTGTTAAGAGTTGTGATGAAGCAAAAAGTCGCTGACTCCATCACTTACCCCAGCAGGTAACGGGTATCATTAGAAATATTGGTCTTGTAGACATTCTTCCTTTACTCCATCTAGGGTAATATTAGTAATATATCCCATCTGGTTCATGGGGACGGGGTCAACATGGGTCTGTGTGATTTCAATTGCCAGGACTGAATTTCAGCCCCAGTTTGTACCTGAAAGAATCTAGGAACAATGGAGGGAGAAAGGAAAAGGAAGAAAGGAAGGAATAGTTAAAGGAAAGAAAGGGAAAAGGGAGGGAGTGAAATGGGAAAGTTGAAAGGAAGATGAAGGTAGATAGGAAAGAGGGAGAAAAAGAAGAGGGATGATTGGAAAGGAGGAAGTAAAAAAGAGGGAGTAAGATAGGAAGGTAGGAAGAAGGGTGGGAGGTAGTGTATTGCCAACTGTTCAGCAATAAGGTTCGGATACGGCTTTAAAGAAGGCTACTACTTGGATATATATCAATTTTATTATACAATGATTATAAAACACCAAATTAATGGAATGGCAGATATAATATTACCCCATTTTGTTAATTAATTTCATGTGAATCATACCGTCAATATGAATTATAATACATAGAGAAATAAGTATCCATACTATACATTACCAAGTAGTATTGCAACATCACTTCTCCACTGGAGGGACCACAGTGTCAAATGAGAAGGAAATGCTCTGGTCTTGTCATCACAGAAACCGTGCACCCACGATAGCTTCTGGAAATGTCCCCTGCTGGAAATGTCCCCTCTCCTCACTGACATAGGGCCCACCTTTTTATACACAACACTCCCACATTACAACTGTGCAGTATGTTTAGTCTGCATCAGAATCTTGAATCTGCACAGAACGTTGTTGTCTTGACAACAGCACAAGACTTCAAGGTCTGTTTGTTATAGACTACTACAATCTTAGTTTGTTTGCGCCAACCAGAGATTCGTTTGCCATTAGCATGTCTCAACAATAGCACAATGTTTTGCTACTGATTATAACCCAGGCTCTGTTTGCCTCTGGTCAACTTGTCAAAGTTGTCTATCATTGTTCAAAGTTCAACATATGTTGCTTGTTACAAAGTTAACTCTTCATGCTCATAGCATAATGCTCTAAGATGGGCAGCATGACTTCCATAATCACCTATTCTGAAAACTGGATACCTATCGTAACTCAGACACATACTCGGACATGTCAAGATATGTATCACAATCGGTCCTCAATTATTGATGTCATGCATGACCCAATATTGCTACATGAGACCATAAAACATTTTGGTCTCTCTTGTTAATCAAGAATCATACTATTATTAACCACAAGACTTCCTTGTTCAAGCAGCATAAATATTCATTATCTGTACAGGTGCTATTCCTATTGTCCTAGCTTATATGTAAGAATACACCACACAACTCTTATATTAGAATACCACACAGAATTAGTTGGAAAGCTCCTTGTAGAATTCCCATCAACCACCCCCCAAGTGAAATATTCAGTATCTATCACTGTTTGTCAACAGGGGTCACTTGCGTGCAAATCAGGATAATGAATCTTTGAAACACAGAGCTTCAAAGACCACAGAGCAATTCCTTGTCTTACGGTATTGACACAGAGCAAACGCTTTGTGTCTCAGTATCAAAGTCCAGCATTAATGATATTACACCCTAGTATATTGCAATATAGTGTTTGGATTCAAACAACCATATTTCATATTTGCAATACTTTCTACCCTTGGTCTAATGACCACACTATATCAAAGCATATAAACAATATATAAATAATATGTAGGCTATAAGATATCCATATTTTTATTAGCACCACAGGTAGTAAGAAGAGAGGGAAGAAAGAAGGATTCAAGGAAAGGGAGATAGAAAGAAAGGAGGAAAAGAAGTAGTAAGGGAGCGAGGGAGGTGAAAAGAAGAAACAGATGAAAGAAATATGCAAAGAAGTAGGAAAGGAGATGAATGAAGAATGAATGGCCTAGACCTGGTGGAAATTATCTCGAGCAGCTCAGAGGCACATTATTCAGGAGATCAGATCCTTCTGGATTTTGAGCAGCTCGCATTAGTAAGTGTTAGAGCATTGGTCTCATGGAATTATTAAAGAGAAGCTATCTGATGGACATTAAATAGGCTAAATAACACTTATAATGCTTATATATAGCATTTACTGCCTAATAATCATTATACATATCCATATATTTGATAACAATGGACATGTGAACATCTTTGCTTTAAGGAGCAGATGTTAAGTAAAGTACATGTTAAGAGATTACTGACGATTGTCTCCAACTGATTGTGCTGAGTATTCTGGTCTTTGCACACATGCACGTGGGGAAGGTGACTTGATGGACGGACTTGACTGAAGGGAGAAGGGACGGTTTGTGCACTGTAGACGGATGTTTGTAATGACAGAAGGGAAACAGCTGGGGAAGATGAAAAAGGAGTGCAGTACCTAGATTTGACCACAAGATGGCAGGGGGGAGCGTACTTCAGGACTTGACAGCTGCTTAGGGCTTTAGAAACCGCTTAGTCATGGGGGGTGGGGAGATAGGAACCCTGGAGGGAAATTCCCGAGGAAGGGGAATAAACAGGACAGGACAGGGTTCCAGGCTAGGCTAGTCCCGGGAGGAGATCAGGAGGAGAAGACTCAGTATGGAGGACTTACAATGGTGGAGAGCTCGACCAGGGGACGGAAAGGAAGAGACGGGGGGTGGCACTGACACAAAGAACCGCAGGACAGACGAGGCCCAGGGGGTACCGATTGGACGACGACCTCGGACTGGTGAAGCACTGGTGGTAGATAGGCCTAGGGCAGCCCCATCGAAAGATCCGCGAGGAACGTCACTACAACTGAAGGAAGGTGAAGGTACCTGGGCCTGAATACGGAGAGCTGTAAAGGAGCTGCGGTGTATGGCTACGGTCGTCAGGAGGACGGCCAATAAACTCGGACCTGTTGCAACCAAAATCTGCCTCCATCTCGTGCCTGTGTCGTCTGGTCGTGGTAAGCAGTGGACCACCCCACAATCTGGCCCTTATCACACACACTGTGAAGCCTATAAATAGATAATAATATTCAGACAGAGCATGATGCATCAGCACCACATGCCGTAACCGATGTATAATAGTTATATAATTCCATTACCCCAGGACGGACACCCTCGTCACACGGTTTAGCCACTCTCACATAAGTGTGGCAGAATGCTGTTTTAAAAGTCAGACTAGCCCCACATACCTTCTGCATTATTTGTCCTCTTATTTAGCCATAAATTCTTTCATTTTAATTTGCATTGTGGTTGTCGAATCCTGCTCTGTCAGCAAGTTACACAATTGCATGGGCTATCAAAACAACTTTACTGAATAAGAATGATTTCCATCAGCCTTAAGTTCTTCAGCACGTCTTCAGTAATTCATTCTGTCTTATTAGTCACATGTGACCATGCCTAATCACACAAAAGCTATGGATTTCTAAAACGCATTGAGCCGCTGCCTGCAAGTTACTCAGTATGTTGCCGCACCGGCTTCTATTCTTCCAAATTTCAGTCGCGTAATCAAGTACAATCTGCAATTAACTGCTAGAGTTAATGAACTCATTAATAGAATGTCTTAGAATTTATATGAGTTTCTTAAAATAGATCCCAGAAATGTGTTTGTTTACCAGAAGATTAGTCTACTTGGCTGCGCTGGTTTCATCCCACTTACTGTCAGGGTGACTTAATACTATTATATTACAGGTCCCTCCAGCAATGAAGTGGACTGAAATATTGCTATAATATGCTTTTGGAAATAAATAGGCCTCCCTAGAGCATCGCGGCTGCATGCTTTCGCTGAGATCAGAGGGATTGAGTTATGGAATAGATAGTTAAATGTCCCTCTAAATCACCAAAATAACCTATATTCAGCTTCATAGATCGACTACCTTAGTTTTGCATCTACTCACATTTAGTTCACAATTCTTTACAGTCTCTTGTCAGCAAAGTGCAACCATTTTGTACCATGCACACTTTTTTTTTTTTAGATATTTTTGCATTTATTATTACTTACATCAGAAAAAATATCTTCTCGTAGCTGGACACTATGCAGGAAAGCTGACGCTAAATAATTTAAAGACTTTTATGAAGTCCAAACTAATAATTTATCAGAATATAAGCCCTCCTTAGTAATCACAAGAGATGGGCGAACACCTTGAAGTTCGGGTCCGGCAGGTTCGGCTGAACAGTTACCAAAAGTTTGGGTTCAGGTACCAGAACAGTACCCAGACCCGGACCAGAACCCGGACCCTCTTCACTTGAATGGGGGGATCGAACATTCAGTGTTGGCCATGCTGTCATGTGCATGACAACGTGGCAAACACTGCTTCAGATCGGCGGAGAAATCATCCCGCCGGTTAGAGAGCCGTGGTTCCCACGCTGGCAAAAGACAGTGTGAGCGCACAGCTGTGAATAGAGGTATAAACTTTACCACCACTCATTGTGTCAGTAGATGGGACTATAGCTCCCATCGTCCGACAATAACGGCGAAAGCAGGAGCGGCTGATGGTATATTCATTAGCTGGCTCCAGCGCTGTAAATAAATAATTTAGAAAAAACGGCATGGGTTCCCTTGTATTTTTGATTACCAGCCAGGCAAAACTCACACCTGGGGGCTGCAACCCTCAGCTGTCAGCTTCAACAAGGCTGGTTATCAAGAAGAGAGGGGTCCCTGTGCAGTATTTTTTAATTATTTAAATATATCGTTTTAAAAAATGACATTGGGTTCCCCCCATTTTTGCCCACCAGCCTTGCTAAAGCAGACAGCTGGGGGATGGTATTTTCAGGCTGGTAAGGGGCCATGGATATTGGCCCCCCGCAGCTACCCAGAAAAGGCACATCTATTAGATGCGCCAATTCTGACGCTTTGCTCCGCTCTTCCCACTTGCCCTGTAGTGGTGGCAAGTGGGGGTTAATATTTGTGGAATTGAGGTCACCTTCATATTGTCAGGTGACATCAAGCCCACGGTTTAGTAATGGAGAGGCGTCTATAAGGCACTTAACCATTACTAACCCTATAGTTACATGGTAAATGAACACACAGCCAGAATAACGTCCTTTATTAGAAATAAAACAAAGTACACTTTTACTTTTTTATTTCAAAATAACAAACACAGTTATACTCATCTAAGTCTGGTTTCACATTTGCTTAGGGCATAGCTGTGGAGGGCTGCGGAGTTCCTCCGTTAAGCCTCACTGTTGTGAATTCTCTTGCTCGGAGTTCTGAGCCGAAGCTCCCTCTGCTCCCTCTGGTGGTTGCTAAGAGTAGTGAAGCTGGCCAGGTGGATGGAAGATCCCCACCTGATGACGATAGTTGGAAACCTTGGATTACTGACTGGGAGCATATAATTGAGCTGGCTGCTCTTGGAGGTTGCTGGTGATTTCCTCAGTGGAGCTCTTTAGTCCCCTGCCTGATCTGCATGGTTCAGCTAAGTGATTCTTTTGCTAATCCTTTGCATTTAATCTGGTTGGGTCTTTTTTTTGCTTTCTGTTTTGCTGCTAGGGTTCAGTGTGCTCCCTGCTGGGGGCAGCGCCGGGCCCTGCTTCATATGTTGCAGCGTGTTCAGTCCCCTGTTATGTTAGTATCTTTTTGCTTTGCTGCCAGTTATACCAGAGTGCTGATCTAGCGGGGGTACGATCGTGTGATCTCAGGTTTTTTGTATATCAGTAGTGTTGGACTTTTTCAGGTTTTGTGCGTGAATGCAGACAGTATCTTTTCTATCCTGTCCTGTCTAGACAGCTTGGGCCCCACCGTTTGCTCAGTCTTTTCTCCGCCTGTGTTTGTGTCTCATCTTGTCTCACCGACAATATATGTTTGGGGGCTGTCTATTCCTTTGGAAATGTGCTCCGGGGCAGTTTAGATTTCATCTTTCTGTCTTTAGGCTTAGTTAGTGCTCCTGCTGTGACGAAGCGTCTAGGGCATCGTAGGAATGCTCCACGGCTACTGCTAGTTGTGCGGATAGGATCAGGGGTCTGCAATCCACTTAGTTACCAACCTCTCTGGTCTTCTGGTGGCTTAGCCTGTTCCTGCCATCCTCTTCGGTGACCCATTCATAACACCCCACCTACCTACCTCTGCATGCATCCTGCATACCCTATCTTACCCTATCTTTAACATTGGGTATGAAGGCCATGCGGATGTATGCTGATGCATCCGCATGTGTCCTTTTGACGTTGCGCCGAGCTGCGCCGAACGCAACATGTTGCATTTTGTTGCTGTCGGTGGGCGCGTCAAAACGAATCATGTGGATGCATCAGCATACATCCGCATGCAGACGCAAGTGGGGCTGAAGGAAGAGGTGAGGCAGTGGGCAAGGCTTAATGGAGGAAAAAAGAAGGAAGTAGGCTGCCATCCGCAGCCCTGCCGAACGCTAGTGTAAAGCTAACCTAACACCTAATTCCACTGAAGCCCTCGCCCTCTGTAATAAAACTAAAATAAAAAACAGCAATATCCCTCACCTGTCGGACGTTCTGTCCCACGCCGTAATCTAAATCTGGGGAAAAAGAGTTTGCAAACTGAACAGTGCCAAAATGCGACCGTCTAGCCTGAGAACCACTGGTGAATGAACTGCTAAGAGCGCAGCCTCAGTGGCTGGCAGTGATGTCATCAAGGTTACCTCCAGTCACTGAGGCTGCGTTTCCAGCCGGGCTGAACTGCCGTGACCTCAGTGAGATCCCCGCTAGCACCATGAGAAACGTGATTCTTTTGTATCATATCATTCTGCCATCCCCCCAAAAAAATGTAATAAATAAAATTAATTAATTAATCGTATGTTCGTCAATATGATAACAATAGCAAACACATAAAAAGCCCTTATATAACTCCATCAACTGAAAAATAAAAAGTCATCGCTCTGGGAATTTGGCCACAAAAAACTAATTTTCCTTAAAGGGAGGAGTGTATCTTTAAAAATGGCTTAATGTTAAATTAGTTTTTTGGGAGGGTAATTGTATTTTTTTTTTCATTTGGTATTTTTTATTTTCCATATAACTATCAATGTTAAAAACTCAGAAATCTTTCAGATTTCATAGTGGCCATTAAGCCTTATCAGAGACTCATTATGAAGGGATGGGGAAGAGGTGAGCTGTGACATCACCCCTTGTGATTGGTGCTTGCTGTTTTATCTACTGTATATAGAGGTGTTATCTGTCATTGTACAGGAAGAAGGAGGAGGTGAGCTGTGACGTCAACTAAAGTATTGTGAATGGATCCTGTGTTATCTAATTTATATAGAGGTGTTATCAGTCATTGTACAGGAGGAGGAGGTGAGCTGTGATTGGTTATTGTGATTGGTGGATCTTGTTTTATCTAATGTATAAGGCTAGTTTCACACTAGCATTTTTTTGCGCTGTGCCTCGTGCGCATACCAAATGCATGCAAAAAATGCATCATGCTTTTTGCATGCGTTTGCTGTTTTTTGCGCATGCGACTTAACCAGTTTGTCACCATCTTAACCCAAAAAATGCATGCGATTTTAAATGCATGCGTGCGCATGTCCTACCGCACGCATGCGTTCCCATAGACTGTAATGCTGTTTTTTGTGCATTCCATGCGCTAACGTGCGCATGCGTTTTTTTGAGACAGGTCGTTACGGACCAAAAATGCAACAGGTTGCATCTGGCGTGCCTAGGCGCACACTACAAAAAATGCATGAGCACGAAAACGCATACGAACGCGTGCATGCGCTAGACCATGCACACCCATGTTAAAGATAGGGGAGCAATGCGCATGTGCCATGTGCACGATAGCGCACAAGGCACAGCGCTAAAAAACGCAAGTGTGAAACCAGCCTAAAAAAGGTGTTATCAGTCATTGTGTACAGGAGGGGGAGGAGATGAGCTGTGACATCACCTTTTGTGATTGGTGGTGTTAGGGCTGGCGGAACGCACCAAATAATAAAAAGATGGTAATAAGGTGCGTTCGCAGGAGGATCCTGTTTTATCTGCTGTATATAGATGTGTTACCTGCCTTTTTAGTCCTATCTGTGATGATGATCAGATGAAAAAATGAATAGGAAAAAAGTGGAAAAATGCTAATTGGCTGCATCCTTAAGGACTTATAGGGGCTGTGTCTTTTGGAGAATATTTTTTATTGGAAAATAAGATGAACTCATAAAATCATGCAATCATCAGCTGAAATTCTCAAGTATTCAACTCTCCTGCAGTGCCACCACAGGGGAAATGAAGCATTACATGGTGTCCATTCAGATCAATGGATTGGGTGGAATTTGTCATTGCAAATGCCATGAAATTTGTTGTTGTAGCTGTTGTCTGCTTGAGTTAATTGGTAGAGTTCATAAATAACAGACTCTCCTGTTATCTAAGAAGGCTACAATAGTCAGAGGTGAAACTCATACTACATGTCTAAGGTATGGGCACTCATTAAGTACTTGGTGCACAAATTTCTGCACCATTTTTGCATATCTTGGCAGGAAAAACAATGCATTAAATGGGTACAATTTTAAGCATTTTTGCCCAGTTTTTGCTGTGTTTTTTACTTGCGTTTTTGGTGCAGATTTTTCCCCACTCATTATTATGGGTGAAATCTAACCACCATTCCCTGGAAACACCGTTCCAGGGTGAAAAAAAAAGCAGTGGCAATGACAGCAGGCCTAGGACCCGGATGATGATCTGTTTGAGAATTCCTAGTGCATACTGGAAAGCCGACTGTCAATCAGCATAACATCAGCAGTGACGCCCCTCCGAAAGAACAGAGTTGAAGGGAAGGAGTTGCTCTGCCTGCGTGACATCCCAGGAAGCAGGCAGAGCGACCTGCTGGTAAATACTTAGCCCCTTCAGAAAATTAAAAAAGTCCCTGTTAGTTAATGAGATAGAGGAGATCAAGTTCAAGACAGAGAAAAAATTCCAGACTTTATAGAAGTGGGTTAAAAATAGTGATAACATGAGAAAAAATGCATTGATCAGCAAGTAACACCTATGCGTTTCTGGTGCATCTTGACCTGGAACTCCTATGTTTGCTAATCACACGTTATTGTTAGGGACTTTTTCTTTTTTTTGCTGTATAGTTTGATCTTACATTTTATGTATTGCAAGTTCATGTGTAATACATCTGTACTGAAAGAGATACAGTCTAAAAAAAAAAGTTAAAAAAAGTTAGATGTCAGTTTTCTACATCACAATATAGTTATATCGTGTTGTGATCAGGAAAGTGAAGTCCAGCAAGATGGAAGCTTGAAATATATTTTATTGAAAAGCCATAAAAAATCCAATCCAGCACCATGTAAAACTACAGACGAGTTTCAGACACTGTCTTTACATTGCAATGAGTAAAGACAGTGTCTGAAACTCGTCTGTAGTTTTACATGCTGCTGGATTGGATTTTTTTATGGCTTTTCAATAAAATGTATTTCAAGGATTCTTCTTGCTGGACTTCACTTTCCATTTTGCACTATTGCATGAAGTTTGGATCTTTTTTTCCTCTGGCGAGCTGTTTTCCTCTCCTTTTTTCTGTGTGATAAGGAAATGTTACATCTGTATGTAACAAATATTTGTGCTGGGGGTTCATGTATGTATGAATAAGTGAGTACTTAATAGCGACAGAGAGTTAACACAATAGTTGTTGATGGTTTCTAGATAACATCAAATGAAATTCAACCTTTAATCAATGATTACAGCCAATCACTGGCAGAGACAGGTCAGTACTGCAGCCAGTGATTGTCTGAGATGGTATTTCCTGCCATTTTTACTGTGTCAAGAAGTAGAGGCGAGTGGAGACTGGAAAAGTGACAGACTTTATGGGGGAGTTTTAAGGATGAATAGCACTTCTTTTATTTTTTTAACTTCTCTGAGCTCTTTGAAAAATATTTTTAATATCCTGGAAAATCCCTTTAAGGATTTATAGGATTAATTTTAATTCTATGGATACGTACAGATAACACATACAGTATATCACAGACTCTATACTCAGCTTGCTTGTTTTGACAACTAGAACTTTACTATTCAAAGTAATACTCTGCTGTATCCAAGCAATTTCCAGTTAGCTTGCTGAGCAGATAAGGGTACATAAATACACTTCTGACAGGTGAGGACTAATCCTTGCTAAGTCTCAGACAGGCGACATCAGTAAACAGATGAGGAGAGCAGAGGCGCAGGCAGCAAGGCAGCATTTAGTGATAAGGAAATACATTGATCAGTGGCTGAGAATTTTTGCTGTTGAGAGCAGAATCATTCATAACCCAGAGATTACATTTCAGTCCACAGGAAAAGACATCCCTGTTGGATTTCTTTGAAGAGTTCCTGCCATCTGTGTAATGTCTCAACCATTACGGTGTATTCTTAAAGCCCCTGGTCCAGAGGAGCAGTTGTTATGCAGAATTTTCCTCCTCATTTCCCTGATCCGGTACTGGGACTACCATCAGCGCCCGTACCTTTCCCCCACACCTTCCAAACAAGAGAAAATTGTGGCCCAAGATTACATTATCTATACGGACTTTTGCTACCCCCACTTCATAGTCCATAATTCCATATGATGTCTCTTTTTTCATGAGGGCCACATGATATATTCTGGTGTCACGATGGATACACACTAGACTCATGAACCTGTCGGGTACATGACCTCAGGTATAGGGCTATCATGTACTAGTGTCACAAGACTACCTGAGTCTAGAAGGATGGTGACAAGACAATCATTCAGTCTAATTTTACATACCTGTGGTTCAGTCTCTGGTCTAGGTGTGGCCACACAGGAGGGAGCGGCAAACAGGGACTAGTGCCGGCTGGCATCACAATCCACAGGCTCTCTGTAGCTAATGGACACTGAGCCATGACGTGACCAAACTCACAACACCTCCAACACTGGACCAACCCAGGTTTATTAAAGTCCCTACCAGGGCCGGAACCTCTACTGGCATTCCCTTCCACCCCCTCTTGGACAGCTGGATGTTTCTGACTGAGAGTGAGTTGGAGGATGCACCCTTGAGATTTCCCTCTATAGCGACAAATCTCTCCACTAACTCCACTAGATGATCCTCACTCCGGGGGTCTCCATAGCTGACCCAACGCTGCAGTTTACTCGGAAGGCCCTGAGGAAAAAGATCGATGACCACCCACGCCACGATTTGCGTGGGTACGCAGACATCGGATTCCAGCCATTTCTTTACCAGATGAAACAAATCAAATATTTGGGACCAAGGAGATCTGTCTAACTATTATTCCCATGCTCAGACCCATCTAGCCCGCACCTCGGCCGTAACCTCTAGGCGAACAAGAATCTCGGCTTTCAATTTTGCATAGTCTCACACATCTTGCTCACTTAGGTCATGATACGCTTTTTGAGACTCTCCTATCAAGTAGGGTGCAAGTACATCCACTCACTCTTCAGTGAGGAGCTTCTCTCACGGTGGGGTGCCAATTCACAGCAGCAACAAACGGCAACTCTCAGTGTCCGGTGAAACCTTTATTTGTCACGCCATTGCCCTTAGCAACCTGCGTTGCCCGCATTCTCCACCATATTGTAACGCGCTCGAGCTTTGTAGGGCATCGTGGCAGTGACATAGGCAGACACAGTCCATATAAAGAAAACTTCGGGCTTTATTTTCAGACAAAAGGTTTCTAACATACCATACCTCTGACTCACGCTACAAATGATGTATGCGGGTTTGGCTGTACAGCCTTTCTCAGCTGAGTTGGCTAAAGCCCCCATGACACACTGCGATATCGCTAGCAATATCGCTGTAAAGTCACCGATTTTGTGACGTAGCAGCGATATTGCTAGCGATATTGCTACATGTGATACTTACCTCCGACGGCCTCCCCCGCTGATTATCGCTGGTTGCGCGAGAAGGTCCTGGATCATTTCTTGTTGGGCACTTCCTGTTGGGCTTCTTGTGGCGCCGACGAGCGACGCGTGGACACGGGCAGGAGGACGTCAGGATCGCCGCGTCTGACAGGTAAGTAGAAACCCCCGACCCCAGCGATGTCGCTGATGAGATCTGCCTGTGTGGCAGCTCACTAGCGACCACTTAGCGATGCACCAGCGATCCATATCGTTGTCGGGATCGCTGGTGCATCGCTAAGTGTAACGGTACCCAAAGGCTCCAGTGCTACCTGTATTGGAGCGGGAGTCAGTGTGATGAGTCCTACCACCAAATCCTACTCATCACTCCAATAACAACAGCCCAAAACTACTATTGATAAAACGGCTAAGCTGCTGCAGCAACCAGTATACCCGGCTTTTAATATCTCACCCAGCTTGAGTTTCTGGGAGAGATATACTCTCCCTCCAGTATCCTCCCTGTTTAAAGATAAATAGATAGATAGATAGATAGATAGATAGATAGATAGATAGATAGATTAGATTAGAAAATCTACATTCATAAAATAAAAACAGATACGAAAAAATATGTTTCGCTATCAGGTAATGAAAACCATTGCCTCTACTACCAGCCCTGATCCATTAAATATTAAGAGGCTTTCATGCCAACACCAATTTCTTTCCTAAAAGAGCAAGTTTTGTTGATCCCCTATTATCCCTATAAGTGCCTCTCGTTGGTGCTGTTGAAGCTCTCATCTGACATACATAATATAATCTTTCCATTTTCCATCCACTCCATTCCTCTTCACCTCCATCCTTGCAGATTCTTGTTTTAAAAAAAAAAAATTACAGTTTGCGAAAGTATCATCTAAACTGAGATGGCATTACTTGGTTGATGCGAGGCCATTGTCTTAATAGAGGCACGAAGCTGCTCTTGATTATAACATTGCCCGGGCAATCCTCTTCTGAAATAAATTGAACAGGGTAGAACTTGATTAGAAAAAGGTGCAAAAAGGGAAGTTATTAAAGCTTTGTTTTCATAAAAGTATTATTTTTAGACAATTTCCTTTTGCTCATTTACATCATCCCGTGAAATGCCTGGAATGAAATCGTTCAGCTTATAAATATTTATCATTGGAAAATTAACTAGTTTTAAATCAGTTTTTTTGTGATAAATGTATTTTTACAAAATTGTAGGCCATATTTTTTTTATTTCATATCATTATCTGTATTTAAAGATAGAAGAAATAAAATACAATACAATTAGTCATTTTCATACTGACCATTGGGGTTTTCATAGCCTACAATACTACGGTACTTCTTGCCCCTTCAAGAAGAATTTACGGCAAATTAGGAAGTTAAGTGCTCAGATGATAACACAGGATCCACTATCTACCATCTAGTTTCTGCTGTTCTCTCCCACTTCACAATGACATTATTTAAAAAGAGATTGTTCAGGTAATGGACAACCCCTTTAAAGAGCATCTTTCACCCCTTTACATATATGATATGGAAAGACGTAATTGTAAAGTAGCCAAGAGCGATAGTCATTACCGAGCTGCTGTCCGGTTACACTCTGGCACTTTACATGAAAACTATATGAATAGTACTTATATTATCCCAAGTCTAACCCTGTGCTTACCCTACACTATGCACTACTCACATTGTATGTTAACTCTTCACATTACTTAAATACTGCACATTACCAAAACACAATACATGGCAATTCCCATGAAACAATACATGTATGACAACACATGATATAATTTACATTACGCGATTGTTGTCTTCAGGGACAGGAGCAGGGTACTTCAGTCCATACTCTTACATAATGATGTAGACCGTGTATTGGGGTGTGCTCCCCAGGATACAGCAAAACCATGGACAAGGAAAGCAACCAACACCAAACTTGCCAGTTGAACGTTTACTGAAGAGCTTAGACAGTGTGGTTTTTCAACAGCCAAAAAAAAATGAAATAAGTTAACTCACATACACCCAGCCAATACTGACCAGGATCACTATACTGCACAACTCCGTAAGCCCAGGAATAGTAACTGCGATGGTATAATTTACCTAATTGTGCACCCGCTTAGTGCAGTTGAAAGGGTGGTAAACTATGCTGTCACATACTTACCTGGACTATGGAGATCCCTGATCTCAGAACAACATCGCATATGCACCCCCAGAGTGCACAATTTCCTGTAGTGGGCAAGAATGAAGAAGACACCCCATTTGACCATGGCTACCACCCTGTGACCTGTTACACTTGTATGCTTCCACCATGATCCCTGTGGTAGGCCTGAGCTCAGGACTTACAAACATGTGTCTGGTCGCTGTAATGCTGCAGAGTTGTGTCCACGCGGCCGATGATTGTGTGAGAAGGGGATGGCGAATCCCTAGCCGACGGATGGTACCACTACTCACTTGCTGGAGAGCCCTCCAGCTGTGTCTCTGATACCAGTTCCGCTGTCTCGTGCCGATGATGTCACTCCAACCTTCTCACTTGTTGGTGGAACTGGGAGAGTATCCTATGTTAAAATGAGAAAATGGTTGCACTCAATTGCATTAAGGCATATCAATGTGAAAAACATGAAGTGTGAATAGCGTAATGGCTTTTGAAATTTAGGAAAAACACATGAGATGTTTTAGTACAAAATTTGGCCAAAAAATGTGAGCCCATTCAGCAACATCAAGGTAATCTCATGATCGAATGGGTCCTGTTGTGAACTCTCTCGATTAGACTTCTGAGTTGGGGCTTTCTCTTTCTGCTTTGCTGTGACTGTTCAGCGTGCTCCCTGCTCGGGCAGTGCTGGACCCCGCTCCATATGTTACAGCTTGTGTCAGTTTGTTCAGTCCCCTGTTATATTAGTCTCTTTTGCTTTGAATCATAGAATCATAGAATCGTACAGTTGGAAGGGACCTCCTGGGCCATCTGGTCCAACCCCCTGCTCAAAGCAGGATTCGCTAAATCATCCCAGTCAGATGTCTGTCCAGCCTCTGTTTGAAGACTTCCATTGAAGGAGAACTCACCACTTCTCGTGGCAGCCTGTTCCACTCATTGATCACTCTAACTGTCAAAAAGTTTTTTCTAATATCTAATCTGTGTCTCCTCCCATTCAGTTTCATCCCATTGCTTCTAGTCTTTCCTTGTGCAAATGAGAATAAAGTTGATCCTTCTACAATGTGACAGCCCTTTAGATATTTGAAGACAGCTATTAAGTCTCCTCTCAGTCTTCTCTTTTGCAAACTAAACATTCCCAAATCCTGCAACCTTTCCTCATAAGACAGGGTTTGCAGACCGGTCACCATTCTGGTCGCTCTTTTCTGAACTTGCTCCAGTTTGTTGATGTCTTTTTTAAAATGTGGTGCCCAAAACTGGACACAATATTCCAGATGAGGTCTGACCAAAGAGGAGTAGAGGGAAATAATGACTTCACGTGATCTAGACTGTATGCTTCTGTTAATACATCCTAGAATTGCATTTGCCTTTTTGGCTGCTGCATCACACTGTTGACTCATATTCAGTCTGTGATCTATTAGTATACCCAAGTCTTTTTCACATGTGCTGTCACTTACCCCTATTCCTCCCATTATATATATGCTTTTTTCATTTTTATTGCCCAGATGTAGTACTTTGCATTTCTCCCTGTTAAAAACCATTCTGTTAGTTGCTGCCCACTTCTCTAGTTTATTTAAATCTTTTTGAATCCTCTCTCTCTCTTCTCTAGTATTAGCTATCCCTCCTAGCTTTGTGTCATCAGCAAATTTAATCAGTTTACCCTCAATTCCTTCATCTAAATTGTTGATAAAGATGTTGAACAATACAGGGCCCAGGACAGAGCCCTGTGGTACCCCACTTGAGACATTCTTCCAACTGGATGTGCAGCCATTTACGACCACTCTTTGGGTCCGATCACTAAGCCAGTTATGAATCCACCTAACAGTTGCCTTGTCCATTCCATACTTAGTCATTTTTTCAATAAGGATTGTATGAGAGACTTTGTCAAATGCTTTGCTGAAGTCAAGATATACTATATCTACAGCATTTCCTTGATCCATCCAATCAGTGATACCGTCATAGAAGGAAATTAAGTTAGTCTGACATGACTTATTAGTTACAAACCCATGCTGACTCTGTTTAATCACTTCATTCTTATCCAGGTACTGACATACATGTTGTTTAATAATTTGTTCAAAGATCTTTCCTGGTATAGAAGTCAGACTCACCGGCCTATAGTTGCCTGGGTCCACCTTCTTCCCCTTTTTGAAGATAGGAACAACATTTGCTCTTCTCCAGTCTTCTGGCACTTCTCCTGTTCTCCAAGAATTTTCAAAGATTATGGAGAGGGGTTCAAAAATTTCTTCTGCTATCTCCTTCAGTACTCTGGGGTGTAATTCATCTGGACCTGGAGACTTGAATTCATTTAGGTTAGCTAAGTGTTTCCTCACTATCTTTCTGTTTATAGATATCCTGGATTCTTCTATTCCCTTAATAGGACAGTGAATAACAGTTGATGTTACATTTCCTTTCTGAGAGAAAACAGATGCAAAATAGGAATTTAAAAGTTCAGCCTTCTCAACATCCTGTCTTACCATTTCATCATTTTCATCCTGTAAAAATCCTATAGCATCTTTGACTTTTCTTTTACTTTTGACATATCCCCAAAATCCTTTATTATTGCTTTTGACATCTCTTGCAAGCCTCAATTCATTTTCAGCTTTAGCTAATCTGATTTGTGCCCTGCAGGTTCTGCAGACAGCATTATATTCTTCTTTAGATATGCCTCCCTCTTTCCATTTTATAAACATTTTTTTCTTCCTTTTTAGCATGTGCTTAAGTTCTGTGTTCATCCATCCTGGTTTCCTTAAATGCTTCCTATTCTTCCCTCTTTTCGGAATTGTTAACAACTGTGCTTTGAGAATTTCATTTTTCAAGATTTCCCATCCTTCCTGGACATTTTTGTCTTTAAGGATATCCATCCATTGGATCCCTCCAATTCTCTTTCTGAATCCCTTAAAATCTGCCTTTCTGAAATCTAACCTTGACGTCTGAGTCTTCACAGGTCTTCCGCCTCTAGTTATCCAAAATTCTAAAATAGCATGGTTGCTACCTCCTAGGGTCCCAGCCACTTTTACCTCCTCAACCATTTCCTCCCTGTTTATAAGGATTAGATCCAAGGTAGCAGTTCCCCTTGTTTTCTCCCTTACCTTTTGGAAGATAAAGTTGTCAGCAAGAGAGGATAAGAATTTCCTTGACCTGTTAGTTTTGCCTGAGAGAGATTCCCAACAAATGTCTGGATAGTTGAAATCTCCCATGACAACTATGTCATATTTTTTGGAGAACTTGGCCATTTGATGCATAAAGAGTTCATCCATATCTTCAGCTTGCACAGGCGGCCTGTAGAAAATGCCTACAATGGTGTCCTTTCCATTGTTCTGTCGTTGTATTCTTACCCAAACAGTTTCCACAGAACTCCCAGTCTCTGAAGCTTCAATCTCTGTGCAGATATACGCGTTTCTAACATACAATGCGACACCCCCTCCTCATTTATCAAGTCAGTTTCTTGCAAATAAGTTGTATCCTTCTAGTCTTGTATTCCAATCATGTGTATTGTCCCACCAAGTTTCAGTGATTCCAATGACATCATATTTCTTTTCCTGTGTTAGTAGTTCCAATTCTCCTTGTTTGTTGCCCATGCTTTGTGCATTAGTATAGAAACATTTTAGTTTGTGATTGGTTTCTCTTTCTCCAATATTTTTATTAATTAGATTCTTTCGTCTTTGTTCTTCCTTTCCACTTCTAATAGCAGAGTTCTCAATAGCATTTGTCAGGTGTATGGCTTTTTCTGGTCTTTTGCTTCCCTTCCCATGTTGTTCTAGTTTAAAGCTCTCCTTACAAGTGTAGCAAGACGACTTCCAAATACATGCTTTCCAGTCTTCGTAAGGTGCACCCCATCTCTAGCAAGTAGTCCATCGTATAAGTAGTTCACTCCGTGATCCAGAAATCCAAATTGTTGCTAATGGCACCATCGACGTAGCCAGTTGTTCACCTGCAGAATCTTATTCCACCTCCTTGTTCCATGGCCATCCACTGGGAGGAAGGAAGAGAAGACCACCTGCGCTCCCAGTTCTTTCACTTTCTTGCCTAAGTCTTCAAAGTCTCTGCAGATGGTTTCCAGGTCGTTTCTTGCGGTGTCATTTGTCCCCACATGTAGTAGCAGGAATGGGTAGTCATCTGTAGGTCTGAAGAGTCCTGATATCCTGTCAGACACATCTTTAATTTTTGCACCTAGAAGACAGCACATTTCTCTTGAAGTTATATCCGGTCTGCAGATAGCGGCCTCTGTTCCTCTCAACAGGGAATCCCCCATGACCACCACTCTCCGTTTCTTCTTCACAACATTTTTCTTTCTCCATCCAGGAGGACTCTGAAGGCGTACAAGGTTGCTCTTTGTTGGCAAAGTCTTATCCTGATGTATTTCTTCATCGTTTTCCTGCGTGAGAGCCTGGTACTGGTTTCTGAGCAGTATGGGTGCTGACTGCCTCCTGATCCTGCTTCTCTGGGTCACATGTCTCCATTCCTCTGTTTCTTCAGGTGCACTTCAATTGTAATGACAATCATGACCTTGAATCAAAAAATACCATATTATCAATAACTACTATGGTTTCATAGAGATTCTACATATGCCATGAATAGAAAATTGAATAGTTATCATGTTGCCAACACAAATAAACATACATTAACAAGTCCCTTTCCCTAGCATGATATCACCTGGTTTCTGAGGATGAACAAGCTACTGGGTAGGTTACATGGGACCCCCAAACCCACGCGTATCGACACAGTGATGTGTCTTTCTCAAGGTCTGACAATTGATTTGATAGACCCTAGGTTATGGTAACTAGCAGATACCTGGCATTATACTGAATGGTTGGACTTGGGACCCATAGTATTTAACTATTTATCAAAATGACCCATTGTCTTTGTTTTGTTATCAGTGTCTGGTTGTTCAGACTTTTTAATTGTTTTTAAACAAAGTGTCTGTTTGTTGTGTCCATTAATAAAATTGATACTTTTTGATTATCATATCCTTGTGGTGATCCCAATTTGTGTGCATATACTTTTTTTCTTTATGTGTTTTCATGTCAATCCATTTATATGCACTAGGTGATCCCACCTAAATTGACATTGTGGATGGTACCCGTTTATTCTATATCTTGTCAGACATTGCTTTATGATTGTAAGCAGCGCCTGGCAGGGATGTCATGCGCTGCTCACAATCAGAGCACAGCTGCCGGAATACTCACTGCTCTGCACACCGGGACTGTGCGTGCAGAGCAGTGAGTATTCCGGCACCTGTGCTCTGCTTGGGAGTAGCGAATGACTTCCCTGCTATGCGCTGCTTACAAGCATAAGCAGCTGCTGGCTTCGGAACAAGATGCTGCGAAGGAGCACTGGGAAGCTAAGTGTAATGGTTTGGGTCTTTTTAATGTTTTTTGTTGGGCCATGCATAACAGTATGGGGGTGGGGGCCAATTATAACAATGGGGCCAATCATACCAGAATAGGGATGGGGCCATGCATACTAGGAAGAGATGGGGCCCTGCATACTAAGACAAGATGGGGGGCCCTGCATACCAGGATAGGGATGGGGCCATGCATACTAGGACAAGATGGGGGCTATGCATACTAGGATGAGATGGGGGCCCTGCATATCAGCATAAGGATGGGGGTCATGCACATTAGGATGAGACGGGGGCCTTGTATACCAGCATAATGATGGGACCATGCATACTAGGATAGGGATGAGGGCGATCATTCCTGCCACAATAGAGAGGAGGGGGCCCTGCACACCAAGATAGGAATGAGTGGGCCATGCATACCAGGATAGGGATGAGGGGGCCATGCATACCAGGATAGGGATGAGGGGGCCATGCATATCAGGGTAGAAATGAGTAGACCATGTGTATCAGGATGGGGAAGAGGGGACCATATATACCAGGATAGGGGATATTAAGTACAGAATTGACCACATTTTTTGCTTCAAATTTTTTTCCCAACTTCTTCCTCTAAAATCTAGGGGCGTTTTATGGTCTGGTGCGTCTTATTGTCCAAAAAATACAGTAATCAATGTACCAAATAACCACAAAAAAGGATTGGATGAATTATAAAGGACAAATGCAAAGCCCTAACCTCCTTGATTATATCCACACACTAATATTCAAGCCTACATACTTCTGAGTCACCACCATGGAGTGCACTTGAAGACCTGAAACAATCCTCAAGTTATATGCAAAAATTGTTAAAACCATTAACAAAATAGGGGACCATAGTCCAAGACATGGGGAACTCCCAATACAATGGAGACACCATAAAAAGGATGGAGTATACAGTATATACCTCCAGAGGTAATTCACAAATAATATAAAACCCCTGCATTGTATAAAATGTTTTAATTTTTAATAGACTTGTTAAAAAGGTTTTAATTAATGCATGAATAATAATCTTAGTAGACGGACCAAGTCAGTGAAAACATAAACTGTGTGATAGCATAACAAGCAGTTAGTAACTATGAAGTACAGGGGCAGCTACGTTTGCATATATGTTTGCATTACTTTGTGAATTAGGACGTGATTAATACAACCCACATCTAGTAAAACACTAAAGAGAAATCCCATGTAAAAAGTGATAACGTGTGCACCGCTTGAACGTCATGTGAATCACAGGACATGACAGGAAAAGTATGTATTGTTAGGGTTGGCGGATTGCGCTAAATGAAATATAAAGTAAAGTGCAATCGCAACCACAGTGCAGAGATGAACCTGCTGCTAGCATGAACAATGACGGAAACAAAACAGCGATAGAACACTGAGTTCCAAGCTCAGTTACTTCACAGAGAGGTAATGCACTTAGCAAGCTAAGTACTATACCCTGTTACCTTCACAGGGAGGAAGCATAAGGGTTGAGCTTGCTCTGTAACTGAACTGTGCTAACTGCACACATGAAGGAAACAGATGCTGAGCCAAACGGCTAGTTACCCAAGTCCTGACGCTACAGAACTTGTGCCTGACCGGCACCCTAAGCATGCAGCAGACCAGAGACTCAGGCATTGAGCCATGTGTACAAAAACTACCTGCCTGCCAACGTGTACAGTCCTTGAGCATAGACAGACACACACAAACTTGCAGACAGAGTGGTAGAGAATCCACCCACTCACACCAAAACATAAATGACACTAGCACACCCACATGCGCTGCTGAGAGTCTTTTATATGCTTGGCTCCACCCCAAACACTCATGCCCAGTCAGTCGAGGCATCACCTTCGGACCAATCCGGAGCTGCCACATCACCAGAGCAGCTAACGTCTGACTACCGTTAATATGACGCCACATCATGGACATGCTCATTAAGGTGATCTCTTGACTTAGACTCCAGAGCGCAAGCACCTGCATATCGCTGATTACCATAGACTTGGCTGAAGAGCCAGCAGTAGGCAAATGTATACCATGAGCCTGAGCAAGATACTGGGACCAACATCTGTGCTGAGCAGCAATCGCAGCGGCTGGACTTGAATGGGAGACCACAGTACCAGATAATGCTTGGGATCTATCCTGCGCAGCAAGAGAATCCCGACACCTAATGTGTATTGTTTACTATAGGAAAGGTTGTAGCATAATCCAAAATAAATGCTTCTCCATAAAGGGCAATGTGCCTGTGCGCGTCAAAAAGACCCAACGTGCGTTTTGCGTCGGCTTCCTCGCAGGCCCTCTGTGTTATGTTTATGTAGCAAGACCTATATATACATATTACACCTGTCTCCACATGTGTACGGGAGAATCACCCTGGAGCAAGTGGGTAGAGCCTCCGACGCCATGCAAGTCACATCTGGCGAATCTCCGCAGCAAAGCATCTCAGGAAGAAAACTTCCTGTGATGTCAGTGACATGCATCGATCCTTGCAGATGCCTTCGGTGCTGGGGGTGGGTAGGGGCATGAGTGTGCATGTGTACCCAGAAGTGACTGAATTAAAAAGCATAAACACTGTGTGCAGTGTATGGTGGCCATGTTGGAAAAGCGCAAAAGTGTGGGATCAAGATTATAACACAAAAAAGGGGGAAATAACAATCAAGATATATGCACCTAAAAATGCCTGAACAGTAAGTCATTATCAATTTATGGTAGAATAGTAAGTATATAAAAATACAGTAAATCACCCCATAAAACAATAATAATTCCCATCATTAATAATAATAATTTTATTTCTATAGCGGTGACATATTCCACAGCACTTTACATTTTAGAGGGGACTTAGATCAAAACAGATACCAAGAGGAATGAGGACCCTGCTTGCAAGCTTACAATCTATGAGGAAAAGTGGAGACACGAAAGGTGGATGGTAACAATTGCTTTTGTTGTTCAGACCAGCCATAGTGTAAAAATCGGATGTTAATGTAACGCTGCATGAACCAGTTAACAGCCTAAGTATGTAACAATACAGACACAGAGGGCTATTAAATGCATAAAGCATGTGAGAACATGATGCGAGGAACCTAGTTATGGTAAAAATTTTGAATGAGCAACACAGGGGTAGTTAGGTTAATGTGTTGAGGTGGTAGGCTAGTCTGAACAAATGCATTATGGGAACGCTTAAAACTGTGGGGACTGGGGATTAATCGTAATAACCTGGGTAGTGCATTCCAAAGAATTGGCGCAGCACGTGAAAAGTCTTGGAGACGGGAGTGGGAGGTTCTGATTATTGAGGATGTCAACCTCAGGTCATCAGCAGAACGGAGGGCACGGGTAGGGTGGTAGACTGAGACTAGGGAGAAGATGTAGGGTGGTGCCGAGCCTTGGAGTGCTTTGTTGGTAAGGGTAATAAGCTTGTGCTGGATTCTGGAGTGGATGGGTAACCACTAACTAGTGTAATGACTGGCACAAGTTAGAGGCATCAGTGGAACGATTGGTGAGAAATATGATATGATTCTGGCTGCAGCATTCAAGACAGATTGGAGAGGGGAGAGTTTGGTAAAAGGGAGACCGATTAGTAGGGAGTTACAATAGTCCAGATGAGAATGAATAAGAGAAACAGTGAGTTTTTGCAGTCGAAAGTAAGAAAGGGTTGAATTCTAGAAATGTTTTTGAGGTGCAGATAACAAGAGCGAGCCAGTGATCGGATGGGGGGTGAATGAAAGCTCGGAATCAAGTATGACCGCAAGACAGCAGGCATGTTGCTGGGGAGTAATGGTGGAACCACACACAGAAATGGCAATGTCGGGTATAGGTAAGTTAGTAGAGGGAGGAAACACAAGGAGTTCAGTTTTTGACAGGTTCAGTTTCAGATAGAGGGAGGACATGATGTTAGAAACAGCGGTAAGACAATCACTGGTGTTTTCTAAAAAGACAGGTGTGATGTCAGGAGAAGTGTATAATTGGGTGTCATCAGCATAGAGATGGTACTGGAAACCAAATCTACTGATTGTTTAACCATTAGGGGCAGCACACAAAGAGAAGACGATGGGGCCTAGAACCGATCCTTGAGGAACCTCAACAGTAAGTGGAAGATGAGAGGAGGAGGAGCCAGTAAAAGATACAGTGAAGGAGCGGTCAGAGAGATAGGAGAACCAAGAGAGAACGGTGTCCTTGAGGCTAATGGAGCGGAGCATAGTGAAGAGGAGCTGATTATCCACAGTGTCAAATGCTGCAGAGAGATCCAAGAGAATTAAAAGGGAGTAATGACCAGATTTAGCTGATAGTAGATCATTAGAGACTTTAGTAAGGGCAATTTCAGTAGAGTGTAAAGAGCGGAAACCGGATTTTAGAGGATCGAGAAGAGAGTTATCTGACAGATAGCGGATAAGACGGGAGTGGACCAGGCGTTCCAGGAGTTTTGAGATGAAGGAAAGATTAGAGACAGGTATATAGATAGTGGCACAGTTTTGGGCGAGGGATGTTTTTTTAAGTAATGGATGTATGATGGCATGCTTAAAGGAGGAGGGAAAGATACCGGAGGGGAGACAGAGGTTGAATATTTTTGTTAGGTGAGTGGTGACAGTAGGGGAACTGGACTGGAGGAGATGTGACGGAATGGGGTCACTGGTGCAAGTGGTTGGGCGAGAAGATGCAAGGAGTCTGATTACTTCTTCTGTGACTGGCTCAAAATCAGAGAGTGAACTAGATGCAGTGGGGGAGGGTGGACAGTGCATGGTAGGAGGGGGATTGGGAGATAATTTCCTGTCGGATATGGTCAATTTTTTTCTTTGAATTAATTGGCCAGATCATCAGCGCAGAGATCCATGGTTGGGGCCTGCACTCTTGGGTTGAGTAGGGAATGAAAAGTCTCAAAGAGACGTTTCGAGTTATTGGATGGTGAGGTGATGAAGGTGTTGAAATAGGGTTGCTTTGAGAGGTGAAGGGCAGTATTGTATGTTCTAAGCATGAACTTATAATGGATGAAATCTTCAGGTAGATTGTATTTTCTCCACAGACATTTGGCGCACCTGGAGCACCGCTGCAGGAAACGTGTTTGCAGTATGTGCCACAGATGTTGCTGTCTGTGCCTAGTTGTTCTATGTGTAGGAGGTGCAGTTTAATCCAGGGCACTTTGCAGGGTTTCGTTGTAATGCTTCAGTGCAGAATCAGGACATGAGAGGGAGGAGATTGATGACTGCAGGTTCTTGATAAGTTTGTGGGTGTTAATGGCCTGTATGTTTCTATAAGTGTGGAAAGTAGGGGTGACCTGAGCAAGATGGCAGTTCTTGATAGAGAATGAAAGAAGGTTGTGGTCAGGAAGCGGGAGAGGGGAGTTTGTGAAATCATCCACTGAGCAAAGCCAAGAGAAGACCAAGTCGAGGGAGTTTCCGTCTTCATGCGTTGGAGAGTTAGTAAGCTGCAAAAGGCCGAAAGAGGAAGTTAGAGATAAAAGGTGAGTAGCAGATGGGGAGAGCGGAAAAGCAATGGGGATGTTGAAGTCTCCCAGGATAAGGGTGGGGATGTCACAGAAGAGAAAATGTGGAAGCCAGGTGGCAAAGTGATCCAGGAACAAAACAAGACAATTGTACACTGTGTTCCAAATTATTATGCAAATTATATTTTTCTCTGATTTTCCTAAATAGTCGGTACAAATGACAGTCAGTCTAATAAAAGTCATCACCGGTTACAGTATACATCAAATTTTATTGAAGAAACCTCCCAATAATAACAGTATAATCTCCAAAATGAATAAAAACTCAAATTGCACTGTTCCAAATTATTAGGCACAGTAGAATTTCTAAACATTTGATATGTTTTAAAGAACTGAAAATGCTCATTTGTGGGATTTGCAGCATTAGGAGGTCACATTCACTGAACAAAAAGGATATTTTGGAGTTAAATAGCTTAACAGGCCAAGTTACATGTTAACATAGGAACCCTTCTTTGATATCACCTTCACAATTCTTGCATCCATTGAAATTGTGAGTTTTTGGAGAGTTTCTGCTTGTATTTCTTTGCATGAGGTCAGAATAGCCCCCCAGAGTTGCTGTTTTGATGTGAACTGCCTCCCACCCTCATAGATCTTTTGCTTGACGATACTCCAAAGGTTCTCTATAGGGTTGAGGTCAGGGGAGATGGTGGCCACACCATGAGTTTATCTCCTTTTATGCCCATAGCAGTCAATGACTCAGAGGTATTCTTTGCAGCATGAGATGGTGCATTGTCATGCATGAAGATGATTTTGCTCCTGAAGGCACATTTCTGCTTTTTATACCATGGAAGACAGCTGTCAGTCAGAAACTCTATATACTTTGCAGAGGTCATTTTCACACCTTCAGGAACCTTAAAGGGCCCTACCAGCTGTTTCTCCATGATTCCGGCCCAAAACATGACTCCTCCACCTCTTTGCTGACGTCGCAGCCTTGTTGGGACATAGTGGCCATCCACCAGCCATCCATCTGGACCATCCAGGGTTGCTCGACACTCATCAGTAAACAAGACTGTTTGAAAATTAGTCTTCATGTATGTCTGGGCCCAATGCAACCATTTCTGCTTGTGAACACTGTTTAGGGGTGGCCGAATAGTAGATTTATGCACCACAGCAAGCCTTTGAAGGATCCTACACCTTGAAGTTCGAGGGACTCCAGAGGCACCAGCAGCTTTAAATATCTGTTTGCTGGTTTGTAATGGCTTTTTAGCAGCCACTCTCTTAATCCAATGAACTTGCCTGGCAGAAACCTTCCTCATTCTGCCTTTATCAGCACAAACATGTCTGTGCTCAGAATCAACCACAAATCTTTTAACAGTACAATGATCACGTTTAAGTTTTTGGGAAATATCTAATGTTTTCATCTCTTGACCAAGGCATTGCACTATTTGATGCTTTTCAGCAGCAGAGAGATCCTTTTTATTTCATAAATTCTTTGAAACCTGTGCCCTGCTTAATAATGTGGAACATCATTCTTAAGTAGCTTTCCTTTAATTGAGCTCACCTGGTAAACTAATTATCACAGGCATTTGAGATTGATTTCAGTGATCCAAAGAGCCCTGATACACAATACCATCTATGAGTTTATTTGATAAACAAAAAATTACTTCTTTATGACACTTAAATCCAATTTGCATAATAATTTGGAACACAGTGTATTGTCAACACCATGTAATAATCACACACAAAGAATAATGAATGAAATCTAATATGAACACCATGTAGAAGCCACCAAACAAGAAGCTTAAATCCCAGGAATTTGATAGATTTGCAGATAGAGGGACAGATGGTATGAGCACTTCAGCGCATACAAGCAGTTCCTTGCCAGCTTTAAGTCCACGCTCTCTGCCGCAAAACAAACTTACTTCGCATCTCTCATATCCTCCCTGTCATACAACCCTAAACAGCTCTACAACACTTTCAATTCTCTACTCCATCCCACAGCACCTCCTCCCCCTCCTCTCATTTCTGCTAAAGACTTTGCCTCCTTCTTTAAGCAGAAGATCGACACGATCAGACAAAACCTTGGCCCGCAGCCTCCAATGCCCCTCATAGCCGCTCAGCCCTGTTCTGCAAAAGCCAGCTTCTCCACCATGACAGAAGATCAGCTCTCCACCCTTCTGTCAAGATCACACCTCACCACTTGTGCCCTCGACCCACTCCCGTCTCACCTCATCCCTAACTTGGCCACAGTCTTCATCCCATCTCTAACGCACCTCTTCAACCTTTCACTTACAAATGGTGTCTTTCCCTCATCCTTCAAACATGCCTCAATCAAACCCATCCTCAAAAAGCCCTCCCTTGACCCATCCTCTGTGTCTAACTATCGCCCAATATCTCTTCTCCCCTACGCCTCAAAACTACTGGAACAGCATGTATATCTTGAACTGTCCTCCCACCTCTCCTCCTGTTCTCTCTTTGACCGGTTACAATACGGCTTCCGACAGCATCACTCAACTGAAACTGCCCTAACTAAAGTCACTAATGACTTATTAACCGCAAGCGACACTACTCTGTCCTCCTTCTCCAGGACCTGTCCTCTGCCTTCGACACCGTAGACCATTCCCTCCTGCTACAGACTCTCTCATCTCTTGGCATCACAGACTTGGCCCTATCCTGGATGTCATTATACCTAACAGACCGAACATTTAGTGTCTCCCTCTCACACACCACCTCCTCACCTTGCCCCCTGTCTGTTGGTGTTTCTCAAGGCTCTGTCCTAGGACCCCTACTATTCTCCATCTACACCTTCGGCTTGGGACAGCTCATAGAATCCCATGGTTTGCAGTATCACCTCTATGCCGAAGACACGCAGATCTACCTATCTGGATCCAACCTCGCCTCCTTACTGACTGAAATCCCACAATGTTTGTCTGCTATCTCAGCCTTCTTCTCTGCTCACTTTCTCAAACGGAACATAGACAAAACAGAATTCATCATCTTTCCCCATCTCACTCTACCCCTCCACCAGACCTATCCATCAATGTCAATGGCTGCTCTCCTTCCTCAGTCCCGCACGCTCGGTGCCTTGGGGTGATCTTCGACTCTGCACTCTCTTTCAAACCACATATCCAAGCCCTCGCCTCCTCCTGCCACCTCAAACTCAAAAATATTTCCTGGATCCGCTCATTCAACCACAAAACCACAAAAACACTAGTGCATGCTCTAATCATCTCCCGCCTTGACTACTGCAACCTCCTACTCTCTAGCCTCCCCTCTAGCACTCTGGCACCGCTCCAGTCCATCCTACACTCTGCTGCCCGACTAATCCACCTGTCTCCCCGCTATTCCCCAGCCTCCCTCTATGCCAGGCCCTTCATTGGCTTCCTATTGCCCAGAGGCTCCAATTCAAAACCCTAACCATGACATACAAAGCCATCCACAACCTGTCTCCTCCATACATCTGTGACATGTGACATGGTTTCTAGATACCTACCCGCACGCAACCTTCGATCTCCTTCTCTACTCCCCTCTTATCTCTTCTTCCCACAACCGCATACAAAACTTCTCCCGTGCTTCCCCCATACTCTGGAACTCTCTGCCGCAACACATCAGACTCTCACCATCAACGGAAACCTTCAAGAAGAACCTGAAGACCCACCTGTTCCGACAAGCCTACAGCCTGCAATGATCCTCGGTCTACTGAACCACCGCACGACCTGCTCTAACCTCTCCTACTGTATCCTCACCCATCCCTGTAGACTGTCAGCCCTCGCGGGCAGGGTCCCCTCTCCTAATGTACTTGTGTGTCCCTTGTCTTACACATGTTTATTATACTTGTCTATATTTCCCCTTTTCACATGTAAAGCGCCATGAAATAAATGGTGCTATATAAATGTATAATAATAATAATAATAATAATAATAATAATAATAATAATCCGTATCACACATCAGATGATCAACTACTAAATTAAATGAAAACACGGAAACACACATACTTAAAAAATAATAATAATACCAGAGACAAAAAAAATATAGGAGAGAGAAAATATATGGTTACATAATCATAGGAGTGGTGAAATATTTAGTTTTTCATTCAGGCCCGATGGAGTCATGGTTCCCAATTTAACTATCCATCAGCATTAAAGCTGAGCCTCAAGTGATAAATTGCCAAGACTACTATTATTTGGACCTAAAGGTAGTGATTAGAGTTGAGCGAAACGGGTCAAAAAAATTCAAAAGTCGCCGACTTTTGGCAAGTCGGGTTTCATGAAACGAAACCCGACCCTAGGATGAGGTCGGCCACGATGTCGGCGACTTACGCGCCAAAGTCGCGTTTCAAAAGTTTGTTTTGCGCTCTTTTTCAGCCAATCAGGATCCACGGACACTGTGGGCAACGTGATGACATAGGCACGGGTCACCACCATCTTTCAGAAGGGCATGCAAGTGATTGGCTTGCTTTGGTGGGTGTCACAGGGGGGATAAAAGGGCGTGCACGCCGACCGCCATCTTACTTCTGCCGATCTCAGTATAGGGAGAGGTTGCTACTGATTCTGTAGGGAGAGCGTTAGGCAGGGAAGAAGACCAAAAAACTGCTTCTGCTGCTAGCGATTTGGCCTGCACAACACACCAGTCACTGTGTGTGCAGTGCAAGGGGAGGCTATATAGTGGTGTATCAGTGGTGTTGGTTGTTGGGCTGCCTTCTAAGGCTTCCTGACAGGCTGGCATTGCTGTTTACCCACTGCTCCGCAAACTGCTTTTTTAAAAGCAATCCAATCTCCCTTATCCTCTAGTCACTTTGGTCACAGCTGTGCCATCGAGCCTGTCACATAGCGCTCAGATATTCATTGGGCCTCAAACTGCTTTTTTAAAAGCAATCCCAATTTTTTTTTTTTGTCCTGCTGAGAAGAAAAAAAAACTGCTTCTGCTGCTGATAGCAATTTGGCCTGCACAACACACCAGTCACTGTGTGCAGTGCAAGGGGAGGCTATATAGTGGTGTATCAGTGGTGTTGGTTGTTGGGCTGCCTTTTAAGGCTTCCTGACAGGCTGGCATTGCTGTTTACCCACTGCTCCGCAAACTGCTTTTTTAAAAGCAATCCAATCTCCCTTATCCTCTAGTCACTTAGGTCACAGCTGTGCCATCGAGCTTGTCACATAGCGCTCAGATATTCATTGGGCCTCACACAATCCAAAAGTGTCCAGTGTCCAAAAGTGTGTGCAGAGATTCAAACTCTCACTTATCCTCTAGTCACTTAGGTCACAGCTGTGCCATCGAGCTTGTCACATAGCACTCAGATATTCATTGGGCCTCACACAATCCAAAAGTGTCCAGTGTCCAAAAGTGTGTGCAGAGATTCAAAATCTCACTTATTCTCTAGTCACTTAGGTCACAGCCGTGCCATCGAGCCTGTCACACAGCGCTCAGATATTCATTGGGCCTCACACAATCCAAAAGTGTCCAGTGTCCAAAAGTGTGTGCAGAGATTCAAAATCTCACTTATTCTCTAGTCACTTAGGTCACAGCTGTGCCATCGAGCTTGTCACATAGCGCTCAGATATTCATTGGGCCTCACACAATCCAAAAGTGTCCAGTGTCCAAAAGTGTGTGCAGAGATTCAAACTCTCACTTATCCTCTAGTCACTTAGGTCACAGCTATGCCATCGAGCTTGTCACATAGCGCTCAGATATTCATTGGGCCTCACACAATCCAAAAGTGTCCAGTGTCCAAAAGTGTGTGCAGAGATTCAAACTCTCACTTATCCTCTAGTCACTTAGGTCACAGCTGTGCCATCGAGCTTGTCACATAGCGCTCAGATATTCATTGGGCCTCACACAATCGAAAAGTGTCCAGTGTCCAAAAGTGTGTGCAGAGATTCAAAATCTCACTTATTCTCTAGTCACTTAGGTCACAGCTGTGCCATCGAGCTTGTCACATAGCGCTCAGATATTCATTGGGCCTCACACAATCCAAAAGTGTCCAGTGTCCAAAAGTGTGTGCAGAGATTCAAACTCTCACTTATCCTCTAGTCACTTAGGTCACAGCTGTGCCATCGAGCTTGTCACATAGCGCTCAGATATTCATTGGGCCTCACACAATCCAAAAGTGTGCAGTGTCCAAAAGTGTGTGCAGAGATTCAAAATCTCACTTATTCTCTAGTCACTTAGGTCACAGCTGTGCCATCGAGCCTGTCACACAGCGCTCAGATATTCATTGGGCCTCACACAATCCAAAAGTGTCCAGTGTCCAAAAGTGTGTGCAGAGATTCAAAATCTCACTTATTCTCTAGTCACTTAGGTCACAGCTGTGCCATCGAGCTTGTCACATAGCGCTCAGATATTCATTGGGCCTCACACAATCCAAAAGTGTCCAGTGTCCAAAAGTGTGTGCAGAGATTCAAACTCTCACTTATCCTCTAGTCACTTAGGTCACCGCTGTGCCATCGAGCTTGTCACATAGCGCTCAGATATTCATTGGGCCTCACACAATCCAAAAGTGTCCAGTGTCCAAAAGTGTGTGCAGAGATTCAAACTCTCACTTACCTCTAGTCACTTAGGTGACAGCTGTGCCATCGAGCTTGTCACATAGCGCTCAGATATTCATTGGGCCTCACACAATCCAAAAGTGTCCAGTGTCCAAAAGTGTGTGCAGAGATTCAAACTCTCACTTATCCTCTAGTCACTTAGGTCACAGCTGTGCCATCAAGCTTGTCACATAGCGCTCAGATATTCATTGGACCTCACACAATCCAAAAGTGTCCAGTGTCCAAAAGTGTGTGCAGAGATTCAAACTCTCACTTATCCTCTAGTCACTTAGGTCACAGCTGTGCCATCGAGCTTGTCACATAGCGCTCAGGTATTCATTGGGCCTCACACAATCCAAAAGTGTCCAGTGTCCAAAAGTGTGTGCAGAGATTCAAAATCTCACTTATTCTCTAGTCACTTAGGTCACAGCTGTGCCATCGAGCCTGTCACATAGCGCTCAGATATCAGTGGGCCTCACACAATCCAAAAGTGTCCAGTGT
Organism: Dendrobates tinctorius; assembly: GCF_039654945.1. Classification (NCBI taxonomy): domain Eukaryota; kingdom Metazoa; phylum Chordata; class Amphibia; order Anura; family Dendrobatidae; genus Dendrobates; species Dendrobates tinctorius. The sequence goes on along the minus strand of NW_027361743.1, from coordinate 14,570,271 downwards.
CCAAAAGTGTGTGCAGAAATTCAAAATCTCCCCTGTCCTATAGACACCTTGTTTTACATACTATATAGTTTGTTGGATTTTGTCTACATTTCTACCAAAAATGAGGAAGGCTGGTGGAAGAGGCCGTGGAATTGGGCGGGGGTTGGCAGCTGGTAATGATGGTGTTGGTGGTGGATCTGATGGTAGTGGCAAGAGCAAAATAGGACCGAATGCAGGAGGTGTTGAGCCTGCGTCATCGTCTGGCTACATAAGGCCTCGAACGCTTAGTTTTCTAGGTGTTGGCAAACCGCTTTTAAAGCCAGAGCATCAGGAAAAAGTTTTGTCTTACATTGCTGACTCAGCCTCCAGCTCTATCGCCTCCTCTTCTTCAGTTGTAAAAAGTAAAAGCACTGAGTCGTCATTGGAGGCTCATGTTCATGAACCACACCTTTCCTTGTGTCCTTCACCCCAACCAAGATTGAAGGATGACGCAGGCCATACTACTGATTACTCCATGGAGCTGTTTTCACATACCATGCCTGGATTATCAAGTGAAATGGTGAATTACCCAGGCCAAGATGAATCTGACATGGAGTGCACTGATGCACAGCCGCTGATGGATGATTCTGCTGGTACATTCACTCAGAGCACTACATTGTCCTCGCAGTGTACAGAGCCAGATTCTGACCCTGATGAGACTCAGGTGCCCCTTCCCGCACACTATACCACCATACACGGTGACACAGAGGAAGGTGCACATGACATAGAAGAGGAGGTGATGGATGACCCAGTTGTTGACCCAGATTGGCATCCATTGGGGGAAGAGGGTGCTGCTTCCAATAGCTCAGATGAGGAGCATCCACAGCAGACAACGACATCGCAACAGCTGTTATCTGGCAGGCCCGGAGCACTCCAAAGACAGGTTCCAAACATCAAAAGAGTTGCTGGACAGCTTGTCCAGAGGGTCAAAAGATCACAGCGTGCTAGGCCGCAAAATGTCTGCCAAAGTAGGAAGAGTGCAGTGTGGCACTTTTTTGAACAAAATCCTCATGATCAGGCCAAGGTTATCTGTAAGAAGTGCGCAAAGACCTTTAGCCGAGGGAAAAATCTGAAAAATTTGAATACCAGTTGCATGCTTAGACATTTAACCAGCATGCACTTGCAAGCGTGGACACAACACCAAACCTCAAGTGCCACATGTGCAACTGATCACAACGAAGGTAGTCAGCAACGCTACATTGTTTCCCCCACTGTAAGCCCACCGGTTAGCACAGCAGCAAATGTTGAGGTGTCGTTGCAAGACCACAGCAGTCAGGGAATCCCACTGTTACATCAACGAAAGACTGATTCTAGGCCATCAGAAAGAACACCAACTCCATCACCATCATCAACCCTCTCTCAGTCCGCCCTGTCCAGCGCTACTTCCACCATATGCAGCTCTCAAGTCCAGCTCACCCTCCCAGACACTATGAGTAGGTCAAGAAAGTACTCAGTCTCTCATCCGCGTACACTGGGTTTGAACGCCCACATTGCCAAACTAATCTCGTTTGAGATGATGCCCTTTCGGTTGGTGGAAAGCACAGCTTTCCGCGAACTCATGGCCTATGCAGTACCACGCTATGACCTACCCAGTCGCCACTTCTTCTCTCGCAAAGCCATCCCAGCCCTCCACCATCATGTGAAAGACCGCATTGTCCATGCACTCAAGCAGTCAGTGAGCGGAAAGGTGCACCTCACAACTGATGCATGGTCCAGTCGGCATGGCCAGGGCCGTTACGTGTCCATCACTGCACACTGGGTTAATGTGGTGGATGCAGGGTCCACAGGGGACAGTGGTGGTGGGACAGTGCTGCCTAGCCCACGGTATAGGAAACAGTTGGCTGTAGGCGTTCGACCCTCCTCCTCCTCCACCTCCTCCAGAAGCAAAAGCTCGTCCACAGAGCGCAGTCGTACGAGCACTCCATCTGCAGCTGCCACTGTTGCACACGATGTGTCCCCCTATCGAGCAGCTAGTGGAAAGCTTCAGCAGGCTGTGTTGCAGATGATGTGTTTGGGCGACAGACACACCGCCGAGGTGCTGGCCGAGTACTTGAAGCGACAAACTGAGTCATGGCTGGGCAGTGTACATCTTGAGGCAGGCAAGGTAGTTAGTGATAACGGCCGTAATTTTTTGGCAGCCTTAGCCCTTTCAAAACTCAGCCACATACCTTGCTTGGCTCACACCTTGAACCTGGTGGTGCAGTGCTTCCTCAAAAATTATCCGGAGTTAACAGCCCTGCTCCAGAAGGTGCGAAAACTGTGCGCGCACATCCGCCGGTCGCCTGTACACTCCGTTCGTATGCAGAAGCTGCAGCGATTGCTCCACCTTCCCAACCACCGCCTCATTATCGACATTGCAACAAGGTGGAACTCCACCCTGCACATGGTGGAGCGGCTGTGCGAGCAGAGGCAGGCCATAATGCCTTTGTGGGAGGATACACGGCCAGGCACTTTGAGAGCAGACATGGAGTTGACAGGTGTGCAGTGGTCGAAGCTGAAAGACCTTTGTAAAGACCTTCAGTGTTTTGAGGAATGCACACGACTGGTAAGCGCAGACGACGCCATCCTAAGCATGAGCATCCCACTTATGCGTCTGCTCATGCAAACTTTGACGCACCTTAAGGAGCAGGCGTCTGCAGCCAATGTTGATGAGGAGGAAGAGGAGGAGGGAATCCTTGATGACATTCAGCCATTGTCTGCTCAGGGACCTCTCCTGGACGAGGTGGAGGAAGAAGAGGAGGAGGAGGATGATGATGGGGATGATTACTTAGGGGAGGAGGATGCATCTCGTGGGGCAAGTGAAAATGTTGGCGTGGCAAGGTCTGGTACAGGGTTTGTGCGTGACTGGAGGGATGTGGATTTGCCAGAAAGTGCTCCTCCACCCAGCACTCGCAGTGCATCATTGACACCGGGAACATTGGCCCACATGTCAGATTATGCCTTGCGGATCCTAAAAAGGGACCCCCGCATTGCCAAAATGATGAACGATGACGACTACTGGTTGGCCAGCATCCTGGATCCACGCTATAAAGGCAAATTACAAAACATCATGCCACAGGAGAACCTTGACCTAATATTGGCTAATAAACAAGCAACTCTGGTAAAACGGTTGCTTGAGGCATTCCCAGCACACAGCAGCGGTGATGGTTCTCACACGAGCCGTACGGGCCGGGGGCAGCTTGGCAGAGGTGTTCGTGGTGCACACAGCAGAAGTGGCGTTGGAGACAGGGGTTTCATGACAATGTTGTGGACTGATTTTTCAAATACCGCTCACACAACTGGTAATACTGCATCGATGGAAAGTGACAGGAGACAGCAGTTGTCAACTATGGTAACAAACTACTTTTCCTACCATAACGATGTTCTCCCACACAGGTCATTCACCTTTGACTATTGGGCCGCTAAACTGGACACCTGGCCTGAATTGGCCCAATATGCCTTACAGGAGCTCGCTTGCCCAGCTGCAAGTGTGCTATCGGAAAGAGTCTTCAGTGCAGCTGGATCAATCCTGACAGAAAAAAGGACCCGTCTGTCAACCCAAAACGTGGATGATCTAACCTTCATTAAAATGAACCACGCATGGGTTTCCAAGGATTTTGTCCCACCTTCCCCTGATGACACATAGGGTGACAGAAAAATGGCTTGCTTTGGTCCACCTCTTCCTGGTACTTCACCTATTTCGCCTTTTGCATCAGCTGAATGTCCAACATCAACATATGCCACTTTCTAAAACTCCCTAACTGTGCTGCCTCCCCCCCCATGGCCGGGGTCACCACCTACCGCACGACACCGTGCGAGTGCCGTTGCCCTGGACAGGTGGGTAGGCCGACTCTTGGGCGCGGGCACTGGCACAGGGTCCCTCATAGTGCAATCAAGTGTCTCTGATGGTGGTGGTGCACACCCGCCGTCAGACACACCGCTGTACTATGAGGGGCCCAGTGCCAGTACCGACGCCCACGAGTGGGCACCCCTTGCTTGGGCAGGGCCCCAGCATTTGCAATCTTTACCTCTCCCTGCTCCTCAGCTGTGTAATCTGGGCCGTCAAATCCATACTGTGCCTGACACCGTCTGAGCCTGCCTCCTGAGACATATATTTTGAATGTGTACGCTATCCATACATGTTATCCAGGGATACGGTAACCTTTCTAACCTTTGTGCAATCACGTGCAATCCATACTGGGCCTAACACCGTCTGAGCCTGCCTCATGCTGTATAGACATATATTTTGAATGTGTACGCTATCCATACATGTTATCCAGGGATACGGTACCCTTTCTAACCTTTGTGCAATCACGTGCAATCCATACTGGGCCTAACACCGTCTGAGCCTGCCTCATGCTGTATAGACATATATTTTGAATGTGTACGCTATCCATACATGTTATCCAGGGATACGGTACCCTTTCTAACCTTTGTGCAATCACGTGCAATCCATACTGGGCCTAACACCGTCTGAGCCTGCCTCATGCTGTATAGACATATATTTTGAATGTGTACGCTATCCATACATGTTATCCAGGGATACGGTACCCTTTCTAACCTTTGTGCAATCACGTGCAATCCATACTGGGCCTAACACCGTCTAAGCCTGCCTCCTGAGACATATATTTTGTATGTGTACGCTATCCATACTTGTTATCCAGGGATACGGTACCCTTTCTAACCTTTGTGCAATCACGTGCGATCCATACTGGGCCTAACACCATCTGAGCCTGCCTCCTGAGACATATATTTTGAATGTGTACGCTATCCATACATGTTATCCAGGGATACAGTACCCTTTCTAACCTTTGTGCAATCACGTGCAATCCATACTGGGCCTAACACCGTCTGAGCCTCCCTCATGCTGTATAGACATATATTTTGAATGTGTACGCTATCCATACATGTTATCCAGGGATACGGTACCCTTTCTAACCTTTGTGCAATCACGTGCAATCCATACTGGGCCTAACACCGTCTGAGCCTGCCTCCTGAGACATATATTTTGAATGTGTACGCTATCCATACATGTTATCCAGGGATACGGTACCCTTTCTAACCTTTGTGCAATCACGTGCAATCCATACTGGGCCTAACACCGTCTGAGCCTGCCTCATGCTGTATAGACATATATTTTGAATGTGTACGCTATCCATACATGTTATCCGGGGATATGGTACCCTTTCTAACCTTTGTGCAATCACGTGCAATCCATACTGGGCCTAACACCGTCTGAGCCTGCCTCCTGAGACATATATTTTGAAGGTGTACGCTATCCATACATGTTATCTGGGGATACGGTACCCTTTCTCACCTTTGTGCAATCACGTGTAATCCATACTGGGCGTGAGAACGGCTGGCGAGCTGTTAAGCAAGCTACAGCACCTGTCCAGACAAGTACAAGGATTCCCTAGCGAGGAGACTTATTTGATTGTTTTCAATGTTGGGACAGCAATTTTTGGGGAGCACTATACTCTGGAGAATGATAGATGGGGCCCACCATACACTGGAACATTCCAAAGGTGGACATCAGACACTGGAGCAGCATTTACAGGGCCCATTATACACTAGAGCATTAGAAATGGGGCCCATTATGTTTGGAGCATTATTTGGGCCCATAAGACAGTGGAGCTTCATCCATGGGGACCAACATATACTGTAGCATTATGTGGAGCTCATCATATATTGTTTCAAACATTATATGGGACCAATGATTCTGTATGGAGAAATAGATGGGCCTCGTCATGAGATGTAAAAAGTGAGGTATTTTTCATTGTACTATACCGCTATTTCTCTGCCGTATCGGAGCATGATGAGTTGTGGTATGTGTTAAAGGGGCGCTCTTTCGCCCAGGGCACATGAAAACCTGGAGCCAGCCCTCCCCCCCCCCCCACAGTTTGTAGCCAAATAACCCCCATTTTTCAGTGCGTAACTTGTATTATGAAGTTAATTAAGGTTGACAAGCTTAAGAAAGAAGAATTGATGCTTTTGGCATTCAAATGGGCACTGTAGGTGTGTTTCCTGTCCTCCTCTCACTGCCGACTTTTATTCCCCATTGACTTACATTGGGTTTCGTGTGTCGGGACGACCCCGACTTTTCCCTATAATCGGACGATCTTGCTCGACCCGACTTTTGGAAAAGTCGGGTTTCACGAAACGAAACGCGACCCTAAAAAACCAAAAGTCGCTCAACTCTAGTAGTGATATAGTGTAACATTATGCAAAACATAACTAGCACAAAAATAGTAATTCTTTCACCACTTTATAAAATTAAAGCTTCACTTTTATTAACTTTATTAAAATCCCCCGCTATATCAGTGATTTAAATGGTTCCTCACTGTTTACCAATAATAATGGATCCCTGTTATTCACACCATCAAAAACTATCACATTGCACAGTATATATACACTCACTGGCCACTTTATTAGGTACACCTGTCCAACTGTGTGTTAAGACTTAATTTCTAATCAGCCAATCACATGGCGGCAACTCAGTGCATTTAGGCATGTAGACATGGTCAAGACAATCTCCTGCAGTTCAAACCGAGCATCAGTATGGGGAAGAAAGGTGATTTGAGTGCCTTTGAACGTGGCATGATTGTTGGTGCCAGAAGGGCTGGTCTGAGAATTTCAGAAACTGCTGATCTACTGGGATTTTCACGCACAACCATCTCTAGGGTTTACAGAGAATGGTCCGAAAAAGAAAAAAAAACCAGTGAGCGGCAGTTCTGTGGCCGGAAATGCCTTGTTGATGCCAGAGGTCAGAGGAGAATGGGCAGACTGGTTCGAGCTGATAGAAAGGCAACAGTGACTCAAATTGCCACCCGTTACAACCAAGGTAGGCAGAAGAGCATCTCTGAACGCACAGTGCGTCGAACTTTGAGGCAGATGGGCTACAGCAGCAGAAGACCACACTGGGTACCACTCCTCTCAGCTAAGAACAGGAAACTGAGGCTACAATTTGCACAAGCTCATCGAAATTGGACAGTAGAAGATTGGAAAAACGTTGCCTGGTCTGATGAGTCTCGATTTCTGCTGCGACATTCGGATGGTAGGGTCAGAATTTGGCGTAAACAACATGAAAGCATGGATCCATCCTGCCTTGTATCAACGGTTCAGGCTGGTGGTGGTGGTGTCATGGTGTGGGGAATTTTTTCTTGGCACTCTTTGGGCCCCTTGGTACCAATTGAGCATCGTTGCAACGCCACAGCCTACCTGAGTATTGTTGCTGACCATGTCCATCCCTTTATGACCACAATGTACCCAACATCTGATGGCTACTTTCAGCAGGATAATGCGCCATGTCATAAAGCTCGAATCATCTCAGATTGGTTTCTTGAACATGACAATGAGTTCACTGTACTCAAATGGCCTCCTCAGTCACCAGATCTCAATCCAATAGAGCATCTTTGGGATGAGGTGGAACGGGAGATTCGCATCAGGGATGTGCAGCCGACAAATCTGCGCCAACTGTGTGATGCCATCATGTCAATATGGTCCAAAATCTCTGAGGAATGCTTCCAGCACCTTGTTGAATCTCTGCCACGAAGAATTGAGGCAGTTCTGAAGGCAAAAGGGGGTCCAACCCCTTACTAGCATGGTGTACCTAATAAAGTGGCCAGTGAGTGTATATATATACATACAATCTGTATCAGATTGATATACTACTACATATCATTATAAGCTGGCAGCTTGACAATTACAGTAACTATATCAATATGTATTGATTATTAGATGTCAAAAGTGTAGTATTAATCATGCAATTATTTGAATATTGGTAATTTAGTATGACATTAGATTATTGATCAGCCGAAATAACATGAGAACATACAGTGGGTACGGAAAGTATTCGGACCCCTTTACATTTTTCACTCTTTGTTTCATTGCAGCCATTTGGTAAATTCAAAAAAGTTCTTTTTTTTTCTCATTAATGTTCACTCTGCACCCCATCTTGACTGGAAAAAACAGGAAAGTAGAAATTTTTGCTAATTTATTAAAAAGGAAAAACTGAAATATCACATGGTCATAAGTATTCAGACCCTTTGCTCAGACACTCATATTTAAGTCACATGCTGTCCATTTCCTTGTGATCCTCCTTGAGATGGTTCTAATCCTTCATTGGAGTCCAGCTGTGTTTAAATAACCTGATAGGACTTGATTTGTAAAGGCACACACCTGTCTATATAAGACCACAGAGCTCACCATGCTTGTCAGACCAAATGAGAATCATTAGGTCAAAGGAACTGGCCAAGGAGCTCAGAGACAGAATTGTGGCAAGGCACACATCTGGCTAAGGTTACAAAAGAATTTCTGCAGTACTCAAGGTTCCTAATGGCACAGTGGCCCCCATAATCCTTAAATGGAAGAAGTTTGGGACCACCAGAAGTCTTCCTAGACCTGGCCATCCAGCCAAACTGAGCAATCGTGGGAGAAGAGCCTTCGTAAGAGAGGTAAAGAAGAACCCCATGATCACTGTGGCTGAGCTAGACAGGGAGATGGGAGAGAGTTCCACAAAGTCTACTATCACTGCAGCTCTCCACCAGTCTCGGCCTTTATGGCAGAATGGCCCGAAAGGAAGCCTCTCCTCAGTGCAAGACATATGAAAGCCCGCATAGCGTTTGCTAGAAAACACATGACGGACTCCCAGACTATGAGAAATAAGATTCTCTGGTCTGATGAGACGAAGACAGAACTTTTTGGTAATAATTCAAAGGGAGAAAACCAGGCACTGCTCATCACCTGCCCAATACAATCCCAACAGTGAAACATGGTGGTGGCAGCAACATACTGGTTGCAATTAAAGGAAACATGAATGTGGCCAAGTACAGAGATATTCTGCCTGGATGAAAACCTCTTCCAGAGTGCTCTGGACCTCAGACTTGGCCGAAGGTTCAACTTTCAACAAGACAATGACCCTAAGCACACAGCTACAATAACAAAGAAGTGGCTATAGAACAACTCTGTGACCATTCTTGACTGGACTGGCCCAGCCAGAGCCCTGACCTAAACCCAATTGAGCATCTCTGGAGAGACCTGAAAATGGATGTCTACCAATGTTCACCATCCAACCTGAAGGAACTAGAGAGGATCTGCAAGGAAGAATGGCAGAGAATCCCCAAATCCAGGTGTTAAAAACTTGTTGCATCATTCCCAAGAAGACTCATGGCTGTACTAGCTCAAAAGGTGCTTCTAACTCAATACTTAGCAAAGGGTCTGAATACTTATGACCATGTGATATTTCAGTTTTTCTTTATCAGATAAATTTGTAAAAATGTCTACATTTCTGTTTTTTTCAGTGAAGATGGGGTGCAGAGTGTACATTAATGAGAAAAAAATGAACTTTTTTGAATTTACCAAATGGCTGCAATGAAATAAAGAGTGAAAAATTAAAAAGGGGTCTGAATACTTTTTGCACCCACTGTAAATCATTCCGAGCATAGCTAAGTCTTGTGCAAGAAATCCCAAATTGGTCAACGAGTACTGTACACCATCCCCTATATCGCCATCACCACCACCGTTTACTGGAGGAGACGTCTCAAGACTAATGACATTGTAAGATGTTCAACCACTATTACATGTTACCCCTACTAGGGAAGACATGGTGTCATTTGCTAGATACATCATTGATAAGTGCATGTAAGAGTCTGCTAAACTAGACAAACTCAGCAAAAAGGGCATTTTCCCTAGGGGTGCACAACCTGCTGCCCTGGAGCCACGTGCGGCCTTGTGTGCGGCTCGGAATTATCTGCTCACAGATTTGATAGCGCCTGGTCTCATGTATTTTCCAGGACACAAGAAGACCAGTGTTCCGTATCTCCATAGCGGGACAGATAGTTATGGTGTGCTCTGTGGTCATTTCCAGTTGAGTCCTGACTCCTGTAGCCCAAAAAGGAAAATATGAGGTGAGGATGTGGTCTGTATGAATGCTGCTATATTCATTGTAGTTTGTGTGACGGGAGAAGGGAAAGTTAACAGTTTCAGTGTCTGGCATATACTATAATGGAGAGATCTGAATGAATGGTCTAATTCGCTTCTGGATTGCAAACTCAAGAGAAGGGTACCTCTACCTTCCTGTAGGTGGGAGCCCTAAAAAAACCGAGCAACGAGTGTACTCGCTCATCACTAGTCGCCACATTTAACCACTACGCCTGTACCTCTCTTCCACACAGAAGATGCAATGAATAAGTCTACTATCCTTCATATATATTTTACATCAAGGTCAGGTCATCAGTAAAACTGTTTATCTTTATAATAGTCACTGAACCTTCCCTTGTCTATATCGTAAATCTGCGGTTCCTGTGTCATCAGTGTGTGGCCTAAAAAGATAACATCTGCAGAGGTTAACATCACACAATACCCTGAGGAACCCATGTCACTAGATACAAGAACAAGGCTGATATTAATAGTAAGCAGAAGAAGAAAAGGCACAGATCACCTACTGATAGGAAACCCAATTTAATTAATTATCATCCTGAAATAGGGAGAATATTATTATTATTATTATTATTATTATTATTATTATTATTTATATAGCACCATTGATTCCATGGTGCTGTACATGAGAAAGGGGTTACATACAAATTACAGATATCACTTACAGTAAACAAACTAACAATGACAGACTGATACAGAGGGGAGAGAGGACCCTGCCCTTTCGGGCTTACATGCTACAGGATGGTGGGGAAGGAGACAGTAGGTTGGTGGGTTGCAGCAGTTCCAGTGTTGGTTGAGGTGATATCACCGGTAGTGGTGAGAGAGAAGGAGGTAGCGGGGTCATTGCAGGCTGTAGGCTTTCTTGAAGAGGTGGGTTTTCAGGTTCCGTCTGAAGGATCCAAATGTGGTTGATAGTCAGACTTGTTGGGGCAAAGAATTCCAGAGAATAGGGGCTATTCGGGAGAAGTCTTGGAGGCGGTTGGGTGAGGAGCGAATAAGTGTGGAGGAGAGAAGGAGGTCTTGGGAGGACCGGAGATTACGTGAGGGAAGGTATCGGGAGATTAGTTCAGAGACATATGGGGGAGACAGGTTATAGATGGCCTTGTAGGTCAGAATTAGTAATTTGAACTGGATACGCTGAGGGAATGGAAGCCAGTGAAGAGATTTGCAGAGGGGAGAAGCGGAGGAGTAGCGAGGAGAGAGATGAATTAGAGTTAAGGATGGACTGGAGAGGTGCGAGGGTGCTAGCAGGGAGACCACAGAAAAGGATGTTGCAGTAGTCGAGGCGGGAGATGATGAGGGCATGCACAAGCATTTTAGTAGATTGAGGGTTGAGGAAAGGACAGATTCTGGAAATATTTTTGAGCTGGAGGCGACAGGAGGTTGAAAGAGCTTGGATGTGCGGGTTGAAGGACAGGGCAGAGTCAAAGGTTACTCCGAGGCAGGGGACTTCTGGTACTGGGGAAAGTGTGATGTCATTAATTGTTGTAGCTAGGTCGGGTAAAGAAGATCTGTGAGATGGAGGAAAGATGATGAGTTCAGATTTGTCTACATTGAGTTTGAGGATTGAGAATATATTGAGAATATAATCGGAAGACATGGTTGCCTTATCACTGGCCACTGTAGATGGAGTTCCAGGAATAAGTTGCATGGAGTTTCATTTCAAATTGTGTTCTCCAGGCCTCCACACTTTTTTAGTCGCCCCACAACATGCTTCTCTGCTTTCTCTCACACCAAGGAACAGGCTTGAACACTTCAAATATTCTCTTTTTCACCATGGATGCTGTTGCTCTCCTTCTCCTTTAACCCCGTACCCTTTTTTTCTGCCCCCCCCCTTTCTCATAATTTCAGTTAACACTATGATCTCGGTTCAACATTTGCAATTTCAAAAATTCACTTTACCTTTTTTCTTTTTGTTTTGTTGTATTCATTCAAGGCTTTGGCACCAAAGTTTTCAAAATGGTGAAACGCACTTAATCAATTTGGGTCAAAATTCAAAATGCCCTTTAATTCTATCTTTTAACTATATTTCATGACTTTTAACCTCCATAAATTGCAAATCCTTTTTAATAAGGTCGCAGGTTGGGGTTTTTAAAAAAAAGAAAGAAAAAACAAATTGAAAATTCTTCCAGAAACATTATACATTATTCTGGGTACAGAGTGGGAGTGGAAGGGGACATGAAGAGAGAAGTCTGAATAAGCAAAGTTATGGAGGAAAGATAAAAAAAGCTTTAAAAAGAAAGATAACTTAAGAATTAGCGCAAAATGTTAAAAGAATAAGCAGCAATAAAATCTAAAAGTAGCAAATTACGAGGAGAAACTGCAACGATGAAACAGGGCCAATGTGTGTGTTACTTTTAGGCTACTTTCACACATCAGGTTTTCGGCGTCAGGCGCGATCCGGCGTCGTGCCGGAATGCCGGATCCGGCAAATGTTTTGTAAAACCTGAAGTGCCGGATCCGGTTTTCTGCCGGATCCGTCTTGTTCTTGACAGACAAAACCGGATCCGTCTCATCCGGTTCATCCGTTTTTCTATCCGTTTTTCTATCCGTTTTTCGACGGATTACGCCGGATCCGGTTTTTAAAATTGACCCTTGTGGCCTTCCGAACGGGATTGGCTACTGGAAAACTAGATATAGCATGTTCCTACAGCCCTTCTTTGACAGGTTGTAGAGAAGAAAGTGCAGGTTGGAGAGAAGAGCAAGTTACTGGCGAAGATGGATGTTGTCATTGGAAATATTACCACTAGAAGTTCTGTGACGGTTTCAGGGACAATTTTCCACTATACTTTATGTCACCTCAAGGCAGAGTACACTGGGATGACAGAGTGTGAGAGATTTTTGCCCTAAACTTGTGTACCTTCTGGACCAACAGTATATACCTTTGCCAACCAAAGTTGGCTATCTTGTCATGGTCTTACTATTTTTACCTTTAGGCCACAGGTGTGTACCTGGTTGTGTTTTATGCAAAGTATTTCACCTTTTAACAAAAGTTGTGTACATTGGTAGGAAATCACCAACAATAAACACAACTTTTTCGGTGAAATACTTTGCTTCAAACACAACCAGGAACACAACTGTGGCAAAAAGCTAAAATTTACCCACAGTTATACCTGGTTTTGAATACCTTTTTACCTTTGAAATACTCTGTATTTAACCTTTTTTTAAAACATAGTTCGCCGCAGAAAGAAATGACAGACAACCATTTTGAAACGATAATTTAACTTTTATTTAAATTTATTTTTTTTTTGTAAAATGTTTTTAAAGTGCAAAAAACTTTTTTAATAAAGGTTTTAAACCCAATGGGCATTTTTATTACAAAAAACACACATTACAATTCTGTGTACTGTGGGGTGGAAATACTGCTGTAGGGGCTGCGGGACACTTCGACACTGGGTGTGTGGAGAGAGGACTGGGATCGTGGTGGGGAAGGAACAGTTAGAGGTGAAGGTGAGGAAAAAACTACAGAATGGGTGGACATGTGGGAAGCAGAAGAGGTGGTGGGTGGTGGAGTGGAGGGTTGGGCAGGGACTGTAGGAGCAGATGATGTTGATGGAAAGTTGTATGGGGAAGGAGTTTGGTACGGGGAAGGAGTTTGGTACGGGGAAGGAGTTTGGTACGGGGCAGGTTGCTGGAAGTGGGGAGATGACTGGTACTGGGGAGGTTGCTGGTACTGGGCAGGTTACTGGTATGTAGTAGGAGGGGGAGGATGGAAAGTGGCTGGAGGGGGTGCAGATGTAATAGGAGGGGGAGGATGGAAAGTGGCTGGAGGGGGTGCAGGTGGAGGAACTACAGTGGTGGGAGGTGGAGGTTGGGAGGTAACGTGCTGGAGAGCACCGTGGCACGAATGCATTACATGCATCTGCTGGGTAGGAGATAGTGTTGCCATGTGCTCCACAACAGACCTGAAAAAGGTGTGGTTTGGCGAAGATCTTGCTTCTGAATGCATGGTTTGCAGAAGTGTCTTCACCTCCAGAATGCTGGAGTTGATCTGCTGAAAGCCTGCGGAGATTTGCTCTGACAAGACTTTGAGACAGTTCTGGAAAGATGCATTCAGATGCAATAACTCTTGCGCATAACTCTTTTCCTGACCCCTCTGCCGCTGCCGCCCAGTACCCGCAGGTGTACTAGAGGCGGCAGGGGCAGAAGGGTGGGGTAAAGGGAAAGCGATCTCCTCACCAGCAGCTTCATGTAATGTAGGCGGCCACGATGCTCCTGTGCTGGTGGATGGGACAGATGGGTCGAATGTGTGGGAAGGCTGGGAAGGTGCAGATGTACCGGGGCGGTCGAAGTGTCCCTCGGTGCCGGTCTCCTCAGGGATCGCCTCAGAAGGGTCCAATCGTGCAGGCTCCCGAGTGCTGCTCACCGTGCTGTGGAATAAAGAGAAAAAAAAACAATTAAAATACTGACATGGTATGGCCCTGGCTGAAAAAAAAAAGTTACATCTAACATTTTTTTTCACATGTGGTGTGTAATATTTACCTTCTGGTGAGCATTGTTTCCCGGAGGAACGACAGGGCTTGTGCGTACTTGTACTTGCTCCTGCGTCCTCCAGATCCACTCGGGGCCCGCATCTCTTTATTGAACTCCTTCTTGAAACGATCCCTCACAGACCGCCACCGATTCACAATTCTGTTCCCTGAAACGAGAAAGGAGTGGTTAGTATACAACATCAGTGTTTCACAAACTCCAGTCCTCATGGTCCCCAGGGGTCATGTTTTCAGGATTTCCATAGTAAATAGAAATCCTGAACACATGATCCGTGGGGACCACGAGGACTGGAGTTCGGGAAACACTGGTTTACATCAAGCAACCGTTACTGTATATACTTACGCTCTTTAATCTGGGCCCGAGCTTCGAGGTCCTCCCAGCGGCCCACAAGGAGAGAACAGATTTCCTCCCAGAGTCGTCGGGTAATGATCAGGTCAGCGTGGCGGCGGTCAGCCATATTCCAGAGCGGCTCCCTTTCTCTGACGAGATCGATGAGGCGGTCCACATCAATCCCTCCATCCTCACCGTCAGAGTCGGGAGCACGCTGTGAAGGCTGTTAAAGAAAAAGACAAAAATAACATAATTAGCCTCCACAAAAGAAATGAAATAAAAAGTGCAAAAAAACAAAGCAAAAATATTTATACTTACACGCTGGTGACCGCCGCGTTGCTGTCGCCGACGACCCTGGGAGGCACTGCGAGGACCTCTTGGCCGAGCACCAGATTGGGAAGACTAGAGAAGAAAGCAAAAAATGTTATGTCTTTGGATGTAGGCATTTGTTTGCTGTGTGTGGTCTGCAGAACATTGTTTTCTATGTGTTGTGTGTAGTGTGATGTTGTGTTTCTGCGTTTGATGCAAAAAACTTACGAATTGTGAGCCCACTCCAGGTGTCTGTCCACCCCTTCCTTCTTCTTCTGGGAGCTCCTCTTCATCTTGTGATTCCTGTTTTGAAATAAAAGGCAATGAATAGACATATATTACAGAGATGATGGATTTTGGAAATAAAAACTTACCGTCAAACGCTGACGATGCGATGGAGGGCTCCCAGAAGAAGATGTGCTGTCCTGTTGATGGCCAGACTCCATGGCTGTGGGTATTGCTGCTGCCAGTGATGCCATTTCTGCTGCTGCTGCTGCTGCATCTCTTTGGCGGCTGTTGAATAAAGAGAAACAAAGGGCCAATGAATATCTTGATATTCCATGGCCCTAGTTTGGAGGAATGGGGGATTTGATAATTACCGTCTCTCATCTGCTTCTGGACTCCCCTCCCGTTCAGCATGCTGCTCCATTTGGGGTGGTGCTGATGGTGCTGCTGCTGCAGATGTCTGCTGCCTTCTCCTGCTCCTGGTTCTTGGCTTGGGTGGCATGTTGGGTGTGGCTGAGGGTCCCATTGTCTTGCTTTTATATATCTCCTGTGGGCAGAGCTACTGAGCATGCTCAGACCAAAAAAACCGGATCCGGCCACCGGATCCGGCTTTCGCCGGATCCGGCGCATTGCGGCGCTCATAGGCTTTAATTGTGTGAAAAAGCCGGACGCGCCGGATCCGGCGGGTACGGCTTTTTCGCCGGAGACAAAAAACGTTACAGTAGACGTTTTTTCCAGACGCCGGATCGCGACACATTGGACACATTGCCGGATCCGGCGAAAACCGGATGAAACGCATGGCCATCCGGCGCGATCCGGCGCAAATGCAAGTCAATGGGGGGGAAACCGGATCCGGCATTGCATTTCGCCGGATCCGGTTTCTGTCAAAAGCGCCGGATCGCGCCTGACGGCGAAAACCTGATGTGTGAAAGAGGCCTAAGTCTTCTAACTACATTTTTGAACATACGGTATTTTTAAAATGTGAATGAAAGATGAACTGGAAACAAAAGCAAAAAAAATGGCAGACGTGCATTTTGTGGCTTTTTTTCTTACCTTTTCATTCCATTTTTAGTTTTCCCTTTTTTTCTATATATGGTAAAGTGAATGGTGTTATTCAAAACTACGACTAGATCTTCAAAAAGCAACAAATTAAAATAGAAAAAGTTTTATTAAAATATTAAATATATAAATATAATACACTGCTCAAAAAAATAAAGGGAACACTAAAATACCACATCCTAGCTATCTCTGAATGAAATATTCCAGTTGCAAATTTTTATTCATTGCATAGTGGAATGTGTTCAGAACAATAAAACAACAATTATCAATGTAAATCTAAATGAATATCCCATGGAGGTCTGGATTTGGAATGATACTCAAAATCAAAATGGAAAATCAAATTACAGGCTGATCTAATTTCAGTGGAAATGCCTCATGACAAGGAAAAGATGCTCAGTGTTGTGTGTGGCCTCCACGTGCCTGTATGACCTCCCTACTGTACAACGCTCGGGCATGATGAGGTGGCGGATAGTCTTCTGAGGGATCTCCTCCCAGACCTGGACTAAAGCATCCGCCAACTCCTGGACAGTCTGTGGTGCAACATGACATTGGTGGATGGAGCGAGACATGGTGTCCCAGATGTGCTCAATCGGATTTAGGTCTGGGGAATGGGCGGGCCAGTCCATAGCTTCAATGCCTTCATCTTGCAGGAACTGCTGACACACTCCAGTCACATGAAGTCGGGCATTGTCCTGCATTAGGAGGAACCCAGGGCCAATCGAACCAGCTTATGGTTTCACAAAGGGTCTGAGGATCTCATCTCGGCACCTAATGGCAGTCATGCTGCCTCTGGTGAGCACATGGAGGGCTGTGTGGCCCTCCAAAGAAATGCCACCCCACACCATTACTGACCAACTGCCAAACCGGTCATGCTGAAGGATGTTGTAGACAGGAGTTCGCTCTCCACGACGTCTCCAGACTCTGTCACATCTGTCACATGCTCAGTGTGAGCCTGCTTTCATCTGTGCAGAGCACAGGGCGCCAGTGACTAATTTGCCAATCCTGGTGTCCTGTGGCAAATGCCAAGCGTCCTGCATGGTGTTGAGCTGTGAGCACAACCCCCATCTGTGGATGTCAGGCACTCAGACCATCCTCATGGAGTCAGTTTCTAACCGTTTGTGCAGACACATGCACATTTGTGGCCTGCTGGAGGTCATTTTGCAGGGCTCTGGCAGTGCTCCTCCTGTTCTTCCTTGCACAAAGGCGGAGGTAGCAGTCCTTCTGCTGGGTTCTTGCCCTCCTACGGCAACCTCCACGTCTCCTGGTGTACTGGTCTGTCTGCTGGTAGCGCCTCCAGCCTCTGGACACTACGGTGACAGACACAACAAACCTTCTTGCCACAGCTCACATTGATGTGCCATCCTGGATGAGCTGCACTCCCTGAGTCACTTTTGTGGGTTGTAGAGTCGTTCTCATGCTACCACGAGTGTGAAAGCACAACCAACATTCAAAAGTGACCAAAACATCAGCCAGAAAGCATTGGTACTGAGATGTGGTCTGTGGTCCCCACCTGCAGAACCACTCCTTTATTGAGGGTGTCTTGATAATTGCCAATAATTTCCATCTGTTGTCTATTCCATTTGCACAACAGCATGTGAAATTGATTGTCAATCAGTGTTGCTTCCTAAGTGAACAGTTTGATTTCACAAAGTTTGATTTACTTGGAGTTATATTCTGTTGTTTAAGTGTTCCCTTTATTTTTTTGAGCAGTGTATATGATATATATATATATATATATATATATATATATATACACAATATATACATATATGTATATATTTATATAATTATATATTATATTTATATGTTTAATATTTTAATAAAACTTTTTCTATTTTAATTTGTTGCTTTTTTATTTTACATATATATATAATATGTAATATCAAATATATTATATAATATATATATATAGTAATATATTATACATATAATATAACATGAAAAATACCGTATATAATAATATATAATATATTATAATATATAATAAATATTAACTTAAAAAAGAGTTAATACTCTTGGAAGTCTAGGATGAAAACACGAGGTCACAGAAGCAACAAATTGCCAATTCTCCAATGGGTTAATAATGACTTTGTATACAGCAGTTTTCTTAGTCCTACGGGATTCAATATTTAATAACTCTCCTTCTAGCCAACCGGCATCGGTGACCGAATCCCATGCGAGGGTTAAACCTATAAACAGATACAATTATATATTTGTTATTCTTGGCGTTCTACAGGAAATGAGATAGCGGAGTGGAAACATTTATTCTTAGCAGCCTGTGAGCTTCGTACAAATGTCCCTCGAGGGAAAAAGTGGAGGACATATGTGTGTAATAAGAAAGTAACAACAATGCTGCGTGCAGATAACGGATGTAATAATGGATCCAATAAATGTATATGGGGAGAGGGGGGAGCGCTATACGAGTAAAATCAACCACTGCTAATAAACTTGGAAGCAGTTGGTGGTGAAATGTATTTCTTAATGAATTTGTGCCCATATGTCGCTTTGTCATCAGGTTTCCCAGATAGTATATGAATGAAAATACAAGCTCAACTTCATTCACTCTCAACGATGGCTGAGCAGAGAGAAAAAAGAAATCTCCGGACATGTGTGCCATACTCCTTCAACCATTATGATCTATTATTAATGAGAGAACTGCAAGGAACGGATACAACATTGTAAAGGATTTATACTTTTAAAATATTTACAAAACCATGTATCATTTCCTTTACACTTCACAAATACTTGCTACTTCTGACACACTCAAGAGGGTTACAGCGGTGCAGTCGCCCACAGCAAAGTATTTTGATAGTGACTGCTTGGATGACCCGGCTGTGAACCAGAGGACAACGTTTACCTTACTTTGTGAGTTTTTGGAAATAAAGACATTTTATGTTGGACTCTCTTGGGTCACTGCTTCTCTATCGCACTGTGTGAACATCGCTGTATTACACTCTTCACAGCATCGACCATAACTTCTGACATGTGACTATGACATATAACATGGTTTCTGAAATTAGAAGTGCACCTTACTGAGGATTGCATGGAGCGGGTCAGGTGTTCTGCTATACCGCATTGGATATTCTTTTTTGGGGTAATTAAAGATTTTGCTGTACGTGTGACCCAATCTTATCCCAGGACTAAGAACTACTGGATGTCATTTCAAGGGCACCCCATACAGTCAGGATGAGCTCTTTCACTTCCAGCTGAGAACACGAGAAATAAATTATTGGCAGCTCCAGTCTGGACGTGTTCGGATTATCTATTTGATGTGAAAATGCAAAAACTGAGCTCGGTGTGACATGTGAGAGTCAGCGGCATGATGAGCTATTTTCATATAGAATTATTAAATATGTCCGGATATAAACAGCACAAGTATTTGCTGGAACATGATTGTAATATTGTGCAGTTACACCTGTTCTTCACCTTCTGGGGAAATGCAGGGGGAGAAATGGAAGTAATAGAGTAAGTGTCATGTGCTGAGAATGATAGCTGACAAGGAAGATGTCATCCGTCATCGCTCGGCTTACTTTTACTTGGGGCAAATAGTCAGTTCAGTGCCTTAGTCTTTTATCTAAATACTCCAGCCGTGACAAATTGACTTGTTTTGTCCAGTTGTTACCAAGGATGCATTTATTTTATTTCAGTTTATTATTTATCTTTTTTGTATTTTTCGTGCTTCTTTTTTATTTTCATGAGACTGTCATAACAGCATAAATAAAACGACAATGTCCAATATTTAACCCTAAATTGATGTAGCAGCACATTCTCTATAAGGTGCTTACATGGCACTTTGTACAACAATGACTAAATCAAGTGAAAGAAGGAAGAAAAAGGTCAATCTTAGAGGGCAAAACCAAAAGTGAGTACACCCCGCTTTCTGTACAGCTACAATGGCTGTAAAGCCATGTTGAACTTCTAGTGACCAGTAAGAGAGAGTGTGAGAGCGATAACACCAGATATACCACACCTGTTCCCCATTCACCCCAGACAACTTGTAACACTAATGAGTAACATGACACGGGGGAGGTAAAATGGTTAATTGGGCACAATTTGGTCATTTGCCTTTAGGGGTGTACTCACTTTTGTTTCCAGCATTTTAGACATTAATGGCTGTGTGTTGAGTTCTTTAGAAGGCACACCGAATTTACACTTTGATACAATGTCAGATCTTTAATGTTGTCCCATGAAAAGATATAATAAAATATTTACAAAAATGTGGGGGGTGTACTCACTTTTGTAGTATCCTGTGTATATATAGAGACACTGTGTATAATCATGCTACACGGCCCGCAAGTGCCTCCGGACTTGTCTCCCACTGATCACATCTGGGACGTCACTGGTTGCCAATTGCAAACGGAGCTGCCAACAGCGGATCTTGATGATTTGCCCAAATACATTTATCATGGCAGAACATTCCTCAGACAACCAGTATTGACCACATTGATAATATTACAAGGTTTCTATTTTTTTCATCATCTGCCTATCAGTAACATGTCTATCCATCCTCCATGTAACTTCCATAATTCCATGACTTTTCTTCTATGGTGGTGCAGTTTCACTGTATACATATATATATATTTCCACTTGACAGTGAAGCTGCACCACCAATAATGAAAAGTCTACAAAATAGTGATACACTATAGAATGACATATTATACACTGTGTCTTACGCCTGGAATAATGTATTCATAATGGGACATGTATTTACAGAGATTTTCCAGAATTTTAATGTTTCTTCATTTGTGCCTAAAACAAAATATACACTGCTCAAAAAATAAAGGGAACACTAAAATCCCACATCCTAGACATCTCTGAATGAAATATTCCAGTTGCAAATTTGTATTCATTGCATAGTGGAATGTGTTCAGAACAATAAAACATAAATATCAATGTACCGTATATACTCGTGTACAGCTGTGGTGCCTGTTCACATTAGATGCTTCTTGATAGCGCTGGGCAGCCCGCCTGATCTAATAGAAGGGCGTCACTAATAGGCTGGTAACCTGGATGCTGTGCATCTCCACTGTGTGAACAGCGCCACATACAAGTCTTCAATGTGCAATCACATACTAAGCAGCCCCCCCCTCCATGGATTGGTAGGCAGTGAGTGGCTGTCTCATCAGTATTTTTGCACCTGTGTTATTGCCATCTTAACCACATGGGCCTGCTGCACCCTGAAGTACTTTGGCTGGAGGCCTAGGCTGGTCAATACATTGCTGCCTTTTTTTCTGCTGTTTTTTGTCTTGATAATTGCCAATAATTTCCATCTGTTGTCTATTCCATTTGCACAACAGCAGGTGAAATTGATTGTCAATCAGTGTTGCTTCCTAAGTGGACAGTTTGATTTCACAGAAGTTTGATTTACTTGGAGTTATATTCTGTTGTTTAAGTGTTCCCTTTATTTTTTTGGGCAGTGTACTTGCATTCTGCTCCAGTCTCTGCTGCTCCTGTTCCAGCAGAATTATATGGGGGCTATTTTATGACTTCATGTAACATGACTCAGCATCACATCAAAGCTAAATATACAAATTGCCTCTTCAGGAAGGAAGAGGACTTGAACTCTAGCGCCACCTATTGGATGTAGCAACCCTAAAAGTCAATATCGACCCTTTGACGAGCCTTGCCACATGACTTAGAATAAAAGCCAAACCAGAATATCTATTTGCAAACACATGTTTCAGGATGGTACTAGAGTTCGAGTCCTCTGCCTCTCAGAAATTTACATTTGTAATTTCCCAGAGGAGCATTGCATAGCCTATAGGTCTCCTTACACTGGCATATCAGATATGTCACTCTCCATAAGAAGATATGCTAACCCTTAGACAAAATCTAATGTCAAATGTTGACTCTGTGTGCCTCTTAACTTATCTCTCTCTGGTCTCTGCTAAATTGCCAGTGTTTCTCAACTCTGTGTAGGGAAGATGACCTGACGACCGGACGGACTAGTCAGAGTGAAGAAGGAAAGGTTTGCACAGTGTACGTAGGTGTCAGTTATTACAGTGGGGAAACAGCTAGGAAAGTGTAGTGGACGTGCAGTACCTTGGGTTGACCATTAGATGGCAGGGAGGAGTGTGAGCAAAGGACTTGACAACAGCTTAGGGCTTTAGAAACCGTTGGTCATGGGGGGCGTGGTTACAGTGACAGTTTCAAGGAACCGGGTTAGCTATAAATACTGAGGGAGGGTTCCAGAAAGTTCCAGTCCCCAGGGGGAGCCGCAGTGACAGGAGGACTGCGACGGTCTGTGCGCTGTGAGGTGAATCCAGACCAGGGGAACTGAGGAGAGAGAACGTCAAGGGGGGTGGTCCTGACAGATAGACCGCAACAGAGACGAGATAAAGGGAATAGGCATACCGTGTAAAGAACGACGTTTGACCAGTGAACGGACTGTTGGTGATTAGGCTTAGGGCAGCCACAGTGTCGGAAGCTGTCACTACGTCAGGAAAGGCCAAAAAGGACAGGACGTATATATACGTCCCAGGCGAGAAACACGGTGTGTGAAGTGGCTCTGGATACAGAGGGCCATGAGTGAGGTACTGTGCTGTGTTGTGAAGCGGCTCTGGATGCGGAGGGCCGAGAGAGAGAGATATGGCGATGTGCTGCGAGGGCCGTCAGGCGGACGGCGCGCGAAAATAAACTTGGACCTGTTGCACCCAGTACCTGCCTCCATTTCGTCTCTGTTTCGTCTCTGTGCAGTAAGAAGAGGGACCACCCCCCCAGCTCGCCCCACCGACCCTACATTTGGCGTAGTCGGCAGGATCGCCGCCGCTAATACATCATCTTCTGCGGCAGACCTGCCTCAAAGAATGGAAAAGGACTTGGACTACTCTGTTTGGATTACAATTACCTGTGGATTACAAATTACCTACCTGTGGAATACAAATGAGGAGCGCTGTTGCGGATCTGTGTGGCCAGCAGAGGATCCGGGGCGGTACCAGGTACTGTGCAGTATGGCGGTATTGCTTCAGCGCAGAGGAGAGGTCCGGGTGTTCGCAGTTGTTCAGAATGGACTGGGACCCCCTCCAACGTACCCCAAAAAGAAGCAGTATGTGCCTGGAGATCGACGCTTCCATATATTGGACCCTGACAGGTGGGTGGAGAGGCCTGCTGACACCCCACCTCACAGAGGAAGTGGCACAGAAGAAAAACTTGGCTGCGGCTGTCTGACGCCATTCGAGTGCTGCCCAACCGACGGTATGAGATGCTGCGGGTGTCAGGGCATTGGCCGCCTAGAGTGGCAATGGCGGCAGGAGATGGAGTTGCACCAGAAGTCATCTGTAGAACCACGTGCAGGCAGCGGGATGCTGAGCCGGGGAGCGGAGGTTGAGCAGAATCAGCGAGAACGGTCGCCACCAATACCAGCAGAGGACTACTCAGCGGAGCCCCCGAGTCCGGAGGGAAGGCCCGCAGGACAGTGGAGCAAGGAACGGAGGCTGCGGGGTCAACCGCGTGATGATGGGATGGAGGCCGCAGTGCCGGGGAAGGTGAGAGTACCCCCGGCCCTACCAGTGCCTCCGCAAGTGGCCCCCACCATTCTGCTGCAGCACGCGGCCCCCTGCGCACCGGAAGGCCTAGTTACCACGGGCCCCGTGGTGTATGCAGAGTTGAGCGAGGCCCCTGCTCAAGTCCCTGAGGTACCCCGCCTGGTGCCGCCAGTGTGGAAGTCATCCAAAGAAGACGCTGCTGCGTTCCCCCTGCTGATAGCAGCTGTGTCGTTGGAACCGGCCGTTACTCCGGCTCCATTGGAAGTAGTGGATGCGGCCTGTCCTGAGGCCGCGGTTATGCCGCTGCTGGAGTCGACTGCGGCCGACTTAGTGGGCCCTGTGACTCCAGCCTCCGAGGACTCGGTTGTCCCCATTTGCCACCTGGCCCCAGCGGCTGCCGAGCTGCAAAAATCATCGGCCGCCTCTGATCCACGCCCTTCCTCGGTTAAGTCCCACCCATCGGACTCCAGGGCTCGTGCCGGACCCTCTGTTTGGGTCGCAGGAGTTATAGAGAAGAGGGCCAGGGGGCAGGAAGTCTGGAATCTGCTCCATGAGAGGGGAGAGGCTGGCATGGCGGTTGCACGACCCCCGAGATGGCTCGATTATACTAACTTGCAGAAAGGGACACTTCTTGCATCCTGGGAGCTCCACGGTTGTGGGGTCCCTTACTACTGACCACCGGTAGGAGGATTGAACTGTCAGGAGTTCGTTGCACCGTTGTGCAGGTCAAAAACACAGTTCGCGGTCAGATTTAAAAAAAAAAAAAAATGTTTATCTGTGATTTTTATGTCTGTTTTTCTATGTTCCTCTTACAGGATAGTTTGTGTTTACTTGTTAGACTGACAGAGCGGGGATACTTAGAAGAGAGGGAGTGTCCATGTCCAAGGAAGGGGGGAGAAAGAAGACTTGCAATTTTTTTTTGTTATATGTTGGTTTTAGAAGCAAAAGAAAATGAAAAAAAATATATATAAAAATGGGTACTTGTGCTATTATAAAGTTGTTTAATGTATAATATGCCAAAGTAAAATGCAACAGGTCCGGGTAAGGGAAGGTCTGCGGGACCAAAGGAAAGTGTGAGATCCGGTAGGGATCTAAGAGTTGAGGAGGTCTGGGAGACCGGGACGCCGACCATGACATGTAAATGAAAGAAGGGAAAATGAGTTGGAAGACGTGAGAGAGATAGCCATCCTAGGTCAGGTCCCCAACACCACGGACACCCCTGAAGGAGGTAGGCGGGCGCTGGTAATGATCTGGAAGGTAAGAGACCTCGATCATGGTGTACCGAATAGTGGAAGGTGACAGTAGGGGAGAGTAGGGGAAGGTACACGCCATAGAGAGAATATGGGTGTACCTAGCCCAATTTGAAAGACGTTGTCATGTGGCGTGCGCACTGGTGAGTAGCAGTAGGCTGCTCAGAGCATAGTGCTCCCAGTATGGTTCGGCCCCCGCAGATAGTGGGTTTGGCTCAACAGCTGGTCCGACAACAGAATGTAGGTGTAGCTTCAGAACGACGAAGGCAGGGATGACGATTGTCGAGGACGACAATGGACAAAGGAAGGCGGAGTGTAGGGAAGGTGACCTGACGGACGGACGGACTAGTCAGAGTGAAGAAGGAAAGGTTTGCACAGTGTACGTAGGTGTCAGTTATTACAGTGGGGAAACAGCTAGGAAAGTGTAGTGGACATGCAGTACCTTGGGTTGACCATTAGATGGCAGGGAGGAGTGTGAGCAAAGGACTTGACAACAGCTTAGGGCTTTAGAAACCGTTGGTCATGGGGGGCGTGGTTACAGTGACAGTTTCAAGGAACCGGGTTAGCTATAAATACTATGGGAGGGTTCCAGAAAGTTCCAGTCCCCAGGGGGAGCCGCAGTGACAGGAGGACTGCGACGGTCTGTGCGCTGTGAGGTGAATCCAGACCAGGGGGACTGAGGAGAGAGAACAACAGGGGGGTGGTCCTGACAGATAGACCGCAACAGAGACGTGATAAAGGGAATAGGCACACCGTGTAAAGAACGACGTTGGACCAGTGAACGGACTGTTGGTGATTAGGCTTAGGGCAGCCACAGTGTCGGAAGCTGTCACTACGTCAGGAAAGGCCAAAAAGGACAGGACGTATATATACGTCCCAGGCGAGAAACACGGTGTGTGAAGTGGCTCTGGATACAGAGGGCCATGAGTGAGGTACTGTGCTGTGTTGTGAAGTGGCTCTGGATGCGGAGGGCCGAGAGAGAGAGAGATATGGCGATGTGCTGCGAGGGCCGTCAGGCGGACGGCGCGCGAAAATAAACTTGGACCTGTTGCACCCAGTACCTGCCTCCATTTCGTCTCTGTTTCGTCTCTGCGCGGTAAGAAGAGGGACCACCCACCCAGCTCGCCCCACCGACCCTACATCTGCTTCATAGGTACAGTAAGGCCGAGGTCACACTATACTAGTGCCTACTGAATTTATTGTGCCTTTAATTTTAATCTGATGGACCACACAGTCCACAGTCGGCTTACATAGTACTATGTCACCACACAGCCCCCCTTCAAATGATATCTCCATACAGCTCCCCATTCAGAATTATGTCCTTACACAGCCCCATGCTCAGAATTCAGAATGATGTCCCCCCCAAAGCCCCTTTAGAAAAAAATATTCCTGAGACACCCTTATTTGATCATAGACTCCATCTTGCAAGGAAAGAGATACATTTATGAAGAAGCCAAGATAGAGTCATGATAGAAAAATATAAATCATGGACGCACTAATGCATACTGAATTTATTGTGCCTTTAATTATGTTGTGATGGACCATACAGCACCACATGAAGTGCCTACATACAGTAGCCTACTTACTAAGTACTATGTCCCCGCATAGCCCCCCTTCAAATGATATCACCATAAATCCCCCCATTCAGAGTCATATCTTCACATGGCCCCATACTCAGAATAATGTTCCCACAAATGTAAGGGGGTGAAGAGAAGGAGGAACTTAAATGGGGTTACCTCCCCTGCTCCATGCCCAGAACAACCTGGCCAGTCAGCAGGGTTTCCTGGTGGAAGATTATCAGACCTGGACCGACCTTCCATGTGACCGTGGGGGGCGGTGACCGGTTAGAAGGGGCTGTGGACAGGAAACTGAGTAGTGTCAGGGCGGGAAAGGAGAGCACACAGGGGAGAGAGAGGACAGCTGCACCGCGCTCTTGGAGAAAGAGCCCTCCGGCTGAGGACTGAGACAGAGAGACAGTACGCGGTAAGCGCCCTTTGTGTGAACGAGGACCCGCCAGCCTCCGTGACCAGATAAGGCTCCCCAGACAAGTCAGAGACAGTCGCTAGTGTGTGCAGGCCTAGAGTGCGCAGTGACAGACCTGAGCCCCTGAGAGAAGTAACCGGACTGACTGGAGAGCGCGGCAACGTTCCTGCGGTGACATGTACTGAGTGTGCACTTGTGACTAAGAGTGGTGAGAGCAGGACCCCCTCTCACCGACCAGCATCCTGTTGTTTTTCCCAGAGACCATTTCCTCATTGTGGACAGAGACTGGAGAGACTGCATGTGCTGCTGCTGACGGTGCCAACGTTGGAACAAATGCACTGCAGGGTGCAGCCAGCCCATAAATCAAGATGTTAGCAACACAGGTGCAAAATACCAGATTAACAGCCACACCCCACCTACCCATTCCTGGAGGGGGTGACTGCCCAGTATAAAATTGCACAATAAAGGCCCGCATAGGGTACTGTTCACACAAGGGAACTACACAGTGTCTGGCTCACAGCCTATTAGTCAGGCCCCTACTATTCGACTAGGCGGGCTGGCCAGCACACCCTCTATGCATCCCAGTGTGAACACCCCTCATACGAGACCAAACGTGTTTGGGCTCGGCTGCATCCTGAAAATTAATATAGTGCAAAAAGTACACAATTAGTGAGGTATTAGCTGATATTTTGGCCAAAATACTTGAGCCCGTAAACTGCGCCAAAGTTCCTCACGCTTACGGGTCCCTACACTAAACTAAATAGCAAAGCCACTAAGGAAGTCACCCCCTCCAGGAATGGGTATGTGGAGATTGGCTGTTAATCTGGTATTTTGCACCTGTGTTGCTAACATCTTGCTTTATGGGCTGGCTGCACCCTGCAGTGCATTTGTTCTTAGACCTGGGCAGGTAAGTGTTGCTGCCTTTTTTTCTGCTGTTTAAAAATGAATTTTTGGAGACCTTGAGTCTTCCTTAGTGGCTTTGCTATTTAGTTGGAGAAGTAGACCCTTCAATCAAAACTTCCACAGACTGATAAGTTTATTCCTGCTTACGTTTATCTCTTTAATTACCATATTACCATTACTTGTTTCAACTAATACCCCTTGTTTTCTCCTCCCTGCGAGGAGTGAATATCCTTGTAAATAAACCTTTAAAGGCCCCATTACACACATCAATGTCCTAGCGATCCCACCAACGATCCGACGTGGATGGGATCGCTGGGACATAGTTAGTTAATCGCTGGTGAGCTGTCACATAGACAGACCCACCAGCGATCAGGACCAGCGAGACAGCTAGTTTCCAAGGTAAACAGCAGGTAACTAAGAGCCGCGCGGCTCTTAGTTACCCGCTGGTTACGTTGGATATCAGCTCCCTCTGCCACACGCAGCGATGCGTGCTGGCCAGCGGGAGACCAACGATGAAAAAACGGACCAGGACGATCCTGCACGATCACCAATACCCGGCAGGGGGGCCGGTCGCTGATGCGTTCCACATACAGCGAGATCGCTAGCGAGATCGCTGTGGCGTCACAAAATCAGCGATCTCGCTGTGTGTTACGGGGCCTTAACTCTTGGTCTGTCTCAGATCCGTGGCGACATCCTCCATACCTGCATCCTCCATACAGCTCGGGCAAAAATTAAGAGACCACTTCCAAATGTTCAGTTTGTCTGATTTTTTTCTTTATAGGTATATTTTTGAGTAAAATGTAAATTGTTCTTTTAGTCTACAAACTTCTGACAACATGTCTCCGAATTTCTAAGCAATACATTTTGTATTTTTTTTCTGAAAAGGAGAAATGGTCAAAATGAAAAAAAAAATACCCTGTGCTTTCAGACCTCAAATAATGCAAAGAAAACAAGTTCATAATCATTTAGAAACAACAATACTAATGTTTTAACTCAGGAGGAGTTCAGAAATCAACATTTTGTGGAATAACCATGATTTTTAATCACAGCTTTCATGCGTCTTGGCATGTTTGCCACCAGTCTTTCACACTGCTTCTGGTGCAAAAATGTAAGCAGTTCTTCTTTGTTTGATGGCTTGTGACTATCCATCATCTTCCTGATTTCATTCCAGAGGTTTTCAATGGGATTCAGGTCTGGAGAATGAGCTGCCCATGACAGGAATTTGATGTGGTGGTTTTTTCCAGCTCTGTAGAAACTGTGTCCGCATGCAGTACTTTCACACAGTATTATGTACTCACATACGTGCCCCTTAATATGATGTCCCCATACAGCCCCCTATTCAAAATAATGTCCCCACAAAACTCTATTACACAGTATTATGTCCTCACTCATCCCCCACTGAGAATGATGTCCCAAACAACTCCCTCACACAGTGCTATGCAGTGGTGGGATTCAAATTTTTAACAACAGGTTCTGTGTTTGTTTGTAGGAAAACCACACCCATTTTAAGACACACCCATTTTAAGACACACCCATTTATACGCACCTTTTCCTCAAGCATATACAAGTAGGGGCGCAGTCAAGGAGCTGTTCCCTATAGGCAGCACAGGTCCACAATAGGCAGCATTGTTCCCTATAGGCAGCACAGGTCCCCAAAAGGCAGCATTGTTCCCCAATAGGCAGGCACAGGTCCCCAATAGGCAGCATTGATCCCCAATAGGCAGGCACAGGTCCCTAATAGGCAGTACAGGTCCCCAATAGGCAGGCATAGGTCCCTAATAGGCAGGCACAGGTCCCCAATAGGCTGGTACAGGTCCTTAGTAGGCAGCACAGGTCCCCAATAGGCAGGCACAGGTCCCTAATAGGCAGCATTGTTCCCCAATAGGCAGCACAGGTCCCCAAAAGGCAGCATTGTTCCCTAATAGGCAGCACAGGTCCCCAATTGGCAGCACAGGTCCCCAATAGGCAGCACAGGTCCCCAATAGGCAGCACAGGTCCCCAATACACAGCACAGGTCCCCAATACACAGCACAGATCCCTAATAGACAGCACAGGTCCCTATAGGCAGCACAGGTCCCCAATAGGCAGCACAGGTCCCCAATAGGCAGCACAGGTCCCCAATAGGCAGCACAGGTCCCCAATACACAGCACAGGTCCCCAATACACAGCACAGGTCCCTAATAGACAGCACAGGTCCCTATAGGCAGCACAAGTCCCTATAGGCAGCACAGGTCCCCTATAGGCAGCACACGTCCCCAAAAGGCAGGCGCAGGTCCCCAATAGGCAGCACAGTGCTGCACAGGTCCCCAATAGGGCGCGTCTCCTTGGTGATATATGGTAGCGGTAGTTCCGGGTTCTTGCTTCCTGGGGCAGGGCTGGAGGTGAGCTCTGTGCTCCCTGTGGATGTGACGCGGCGATCCCCGCACTGTGCTGGCTGCATCTCCGGCCCCTGTATAGTCCTCAGAACCGGATCGCGGCTCTGAATCTCCCCGGTTCGGAGAACCAGCTGCTTTTTTAACAACCGGTTCCACCGAACCGAGGAGAACCCACTGTATCCCACCCCTACACAGCCCCCACTCAGAATGATGTCTAAAAACAATCTCCTCACACTGTATTATGTCCCCACACATCCCCCACTCAGAATGATGTCTCCAAACAACCTCTTCACACAGTGTTAAGTCCCTTAACAGCCCCATTCAGATTGATGTCCCACAGTGCCACCCCCTCCCCCCACAGATTGATGTAACAAAAAAAACTCAACTCCCCCTGTTCACCCTGAGCTGTTGCCTGCCTTGTGTACTCAGGCTCAGCTGATGCAAAGTAGTGACGTCATTGTGCCTGCTGTGCTCTCTGAGGCACAGGCTCAAGGATGAAAGAGGGAGCTGGTGGCTCCCTGTTCCATCATTGTGTTCACTGAGGATCCAGATACCAGGGAAGGTGAGACATGCATGAAGTCCTTCGGCTCTCAGGGCCTGCAGGCTGCACTTTGCCCAGCTCTGTACTAGTATATTATATATCTGTTTTTTAATATCCACCATAGTGTTCTATAGATATGGGACTTTTTATTTAGCACTTTTTTATGGTCTTTAGAAGGGGTCATGGGTTATAGGATTCTCTGGGATGTGTAGTTAGTCTGTTCTGCATTATTACCCTCTAGGAAGGGTAATTGGGCATCCACTGATCAAAGACTGATGACCTGAAAGAATCCCTGAGCCTTAGGAAATTATACCATTTCTTGCCTGTACAGTATCTCACTACATCAATAACTATTAAGGATCCCAATTTATGACTCAATGTTCGTTGTCGCTTACATCATATCCTCTACCATTGCGAATACAATATTTATGCATCTAAACCTTCCTTTATGGACGTCTTGTTAACAAAGCATTTTCTATTCATGACCATGGAGGTCGAATTACTTCGAGCAAAAGACAGTGAAATAAGGTGCTAAAAAACACACGTTTCATTTTTGATTTATGGGGCTTAAATATGATTTATGAAGTCATTCCTTGTCATTGTTTGTCCTTGAGCTAGTTGGACCAAGATAAAATGACTTGAGCATTCAGCAGAAGTGTCTTGGTAATCCTTCTTATATGCTTATTTAATTTATATCCCTTTTCTGTGTCATTACAGCCATACTGTCCTAAATCATTTATACCCTTAATAGTAAAATCTTACCGAAAAACAGCATCCGTGCGGACGTGACGTGCTTGCGTAACTACATAATACATTACATATTCTAACCATTATTCTGCCTCTTTATGATTGCAACTCATAAAAGGAAATGAGAAGATTCCAGGTCCAAACTCAATTTTTTATTTTTTTAAAACCAGACGATACAAATGTTTCAGGCTTTAAATTGAATGTCAAATTTTTAACAAAATTATGATTTTTTTTTCGTGTCTGGAATATTTATTTTAGATTTAATTTTCATGATACAAGGCTGGAAATTATAAATACAGTTTATACCAGGACTTCTCAAACTTTATGTACTCTGGATTTTTCAGCCACTCCATGGTGATACCATGGGTTTACGAGTGAACTAATGCAACAGCCCAAAACCACAATGTAGTGCCAAGCAGTGCAAATACCATCATGTTGCATATGTAATACTCCTTAGCAACAAACACCGCAGTGTGTGATGCTAGTCATTTCTCATGGCCAAGCCGTGAGTCAGAATGGTCAAGAAGTCCAAGGTCAGAAGCCAGGAGGGTACATCATGAACAGAAGGAAGAGACAAAAGCATGGTCCAGTAATGTTCCGAGGTCAGACTACCCTTAGGCTAATGGATCAGAGCAGAAGGGGTTAAACAGTTGGATGGTCAGAACTAAGTCCAAGGTCAGGCAACAAAAGATCAAGCATACAGAACTCAAGGCACAAGGAGCATACTGTATGTAGGTAGGGTGACTGACAGGGGGGTGGTCCATTACTGGCAGCAGACAGACTTGAGACAGAGACAGGATTGTGTCCAACAGGTCTTCTTTTTTGATCGTAATCTTCCACGACCCACAGCTCCACACAGCAGCTGTACAATATGCTCCACAGCTTTACACAACAGCTGCTCGACAGGCCCTGCAGCTTCACACAACAGCTGCTCGATTAGCGGCTTCACACAGCAGCTGCTTGACTATCTCTGCTGCTTCCCACAGCAGCTGCTCGACTATCTCTGCAGCTCCACACAGCAGCTGCTCGCCTCCGCACACAGGCCTGGGTACCTTCACTCTCTTCCTTTAGTTACTTAACGTCCCTCGCGGTTCTTCCACTGTGGCTGCCCTAAACCCACCACCACAGTGGTTTACCAGTCCGAGTCCATTCTTGTTATGGTACCCCAGTCTGTCTTTGTCTGCAGCCTCTCATGTCTAGGCCACCCCCCGTGACCTATTTCAGCTGTCAGTCCTCTCCGGAGCCTTGCCTTAGTCCTCTCTGCTCAGCGTAGTTCCTGTCTCCTGGGCTCCCATCACTGACTGACCTTTCCAGAACCTTCCATCTGCCTTTTATCACCTTCTGCTCTGGTAACCCCGCCCCCCATGACTCAACGGTTTTCTTAGCCAATGGCTGATGGTCAGTCCTAACCTACAACTCTCCACTGCCCTCTAATGGTCAAACTTCAAATCTACACCCTTCCTTCCTATCTCCAGCTGTTTCCCCTCTTTCACCACAACAGTGCACCCACAATACTCCACACCTCTGCCTTCCCACTGCAGACAGGTCTGTCCGTCCGTCTACCTTCCCTACACTCCCCCTTCCTTTATCCATTGTCATCCTCGACAATCTTGTCTCCCTCCTTTCCTTTCTGAATCTTTCCCACCTTCTTTTGTCAGACTGGTTGTTGGGCCAGGCCCGCGATACGCGGGGGCTGAACCAAACCGGGAGCAATCATGCTCCGAGTTGCTCACGGCTTACTCGCCAGCGCGTACGCCACCATGACAATTCCTTCAGGTTGGATTAGGTCCATCCGGACTACTCTACGGATGTGTGCCTCCCACTGCTCTCCCCTTCTGTCACCCTCTTAACATCATGACCGAGGCCCTGACCTACCAGGTCATCGTCAGCGTCCTCCTAACTTTCTGGGGTGTACGTCTGGTACTCGGGATCTGACTTTGGGACTATTGTCTGCTCTGATTCCATCCGTCTCTTCTGTCCCATCACTTTAAGTATTCATGGTCAGCGTCTTTGTCACACTTAGTACCCGGGACCTGTTGAACATTTTCATTTTTTTTTATGCAAATAACATGTCAAAAACAATTATACATATTACACTCGGTGTCAACTTACTCTACTTTGGCTGGGTACAACATTTACTCTATTCCCTGCAACATTCTACATTAATTATCATACTAAAGAACTACTCTGGGTATATAACTATTCACTCTTCCTTTCTTCTTATATCTATCAGCACCATTTTGTAACATTGCAAACATTGTCAAAAACTTTTTTTTAACACCAGATAAACATTGTAAACATTGGTGCTCCCCCTTCCTTTGAAGAGAGCACCCCTGTTACATCAAGAGTGGGGCTACTTTTACCCCAAGGGGATGCGGAACAGTCCCCACGCTGCACAACAGCGCACAGCAGTCACGGCAGTCCATTTTAACGGATACTCCGGCCACCTCCTGGCGGGCAATGTTCTGCCAAGAACAGGGGACTCCACAGCCGTGGAGTCTCTGGGATGCTTGTAGTGTCTTTGGGTCTCGAGTGTCTCTAATGCCCGAGACCCAGGAGTCCTTGTCTCTATATGGGGCTCATACCCCTCAGGGTAGGTGATCACTGCCACCGCATAGTAGCCGCCGGGACAATACTCTTTGTAATACGATACCAGGTCTCCCTCCTGCGGAGCCCGGTAGTTCTTGATGGAAGAGACATTTAAAAAGATTTTATAACCGGTGGCGAGGTCCCGGATGAACCCATAGCCTTTTGTGATGTTAGTATGCCCAAGCCGCCCATATGATTGAGGGGTAGTCATGGCAGCCTCCTTCTGCTCAATGATCTCCGCAACCCAAGTGGAGGGTCCGGTGTAGGCCACAGAGTCCAGTGGGTGGGCCACGGTCGGGGATGAGAGCGGGGTAGAGGCGGCGCAGGCATTGGGGAGCAGGCCACAACCGGAACTAAGGCGACCGCAGGTACCGGCAAGCAGGCTGTGGCCGAGGATGGAGTAGCGGCGGCCGCAGATGCCGGTGAGTAGGTTGCGGTGATCTGAGGTGAGCCCGAAGTGGCGGTAGGCCCCGATGGATAGGCTGCCGCTGGAAGAAGGAGCGCAGCCGGGGCAGCCGCAGGTTGGTTCCGCACCGGCACCACCGGGCGGGGCGGCTCAGCGTCGTTGGCAGAAGTCGCAGAGTCATCCAGGGCCGGGGACGCTGGAGAGCGGGAGGTCGGGCGGGGAGGCCGAGGGCCGATGTCGGGCCCTGGGGCCTGTCTTGTGCACTGGACTTGGGGGCAGGATCTGCCTGCGGTGCCGCCGGCTGAGCCAGAGTAACGGTCACCTTCCCCGGCACCGTGGCTCCTGACAGTCCATCCCGCAGTTCCTCCAGCAGCCGATGTTCTTCACCCCGCCGTCCGGCAGGGCCAGCCTCCAGGCCCGATGACTCCGCATGGAGGGTTGGCAACATCTCCTCTAGCAGCTGTTCCTGGTAGTCCAAGGTGGCTGCAAACTCCTGCGCTTCTTTTTGGTGCCAAATCGCCACAGCCATTTTTACCAAGGCCCTTTTCACTCCAGATCCACCTATAGAAATCCAGCAATTCACAGTCCAGTTTGTAATCCACAGGAAAAAGATCTTCAACCCGTTCAGCTTGGATCCTTTGAATCTGCAATGCAGGTTTCCCACTGAAGATGTTGTATTTGTGGCAGACATCCTGCCGACTACACCAAATGTAGGTAGGGTGACCGACAGGGGGGTGGTCTGTTACTGGCCGCAGACAGACTTGAGACAGAGACAGGATTGTGTCCAACAGGTCTTCTTTATTGATCGTAATCTTCCACGACCCACAGCTCCACACAGCAGCTGTACAATACACTCCACAGCTCTACACAACAGCTGCTCGACAGGCCCTGCACCTTCACACAACAGCTGCTCGATTAGCGACTTCACACAGCAGCTGCTCGACTATCTCTGCTGCTTCCCACAGCAGCTGCTCGACTATCTCCACAGCTCCACACAGCAGCTCCTCGCCTCAGAACACAGGCCCGGGTACCTTCACTCTCTTCCTTTAGTTACTTAACATCCCTCGCGGTTCTTCCACTGTGGCTGCCCTAAGCCCACCACCACAGCGGTTTACCAGTCCGAGTCCGTTCTTGTTATGGTACCCCTGTCTGTCTCTGCGGCCTCTCCTGTCTGGGCCACCCCCCGTGACCTATTTCAGCTGTCAGTCCTCTCCGGAGCCTTGCCTTAGTCCTCCCTGCTCAGCGTAGTTCCTGTCTCCTGGGCTCCCATCGCTGACTGACCTTTCCAGAACCTTCCATCTGCCTTTTATCACCTACTGCTCTCGTGACCCCACCCCTCATGGCTCAACGGTTTTCTTAGCCAATGGCTGATGTTCAGTCCTAACCTGCAACTCTCCACTGCCCTCTAATGGTCAAACTTCAAATCTACACCCTTCCTTCCTATCTCCAGCTGTTTCCCCTCTTTCACCACAACAGTCCACCCACAATACTCCACACCTCTGCCTTCCCACTGCAGACAGGTCTGTCCGTCCGTCCACCTTCCCTACACATAAACCTCACAAGATGAATGTAGGTCTGGCAGAGGTCTGGGAGAAACAGCTCAGTTAAGTTGCATGGCAATCACCTGGTATAATGAACACTTGTAGACAGCCAATGCCTCCCAGTCTCAGATTGGATAGTTGAGATGTCAATCAGCACACCCCTGTACCAGATTGGATTGCCAAGCCGCAAATAAAAGTACTGACAGTTTCAGCACGCCCCTGTACCAGATTAAACGACCGAGCTGTCAGTAACTGCATCCCAGACACACTAAAGGGTGGAACTGTGACACAGTGGAGCACAAATTACCACCCTAATGGTGTCCAATACAACAATAAAGCACAAAATGGCTCCCCAGAGGTTTCAAATCAAGTGAGTAGAGGAAGCACTCCATGGAGAAAAGTTGAAAACAGTGCGAATAGAGTTGAGCGACTTTTGGTTTTTTAGGGTCGCGTTTCGTTTCGTGAAACCCGACTTTTCCAAAAGTCGGGTCGAGCAAGATCGTCCGATTATAGGGAAAAGTCGTGGTCGTCCCGAAACACGAAACCCAATGTAAGTCAATGGGGAATAAAAGTCGGCAGTGAGAGGAGGACAGGAAACACACCTACAGTGCCCATTTGAATGCCAAAAGCATCAATTCTTCTTTCTTAAGCTTGTCAACCTTAATTAACTTCATAATACAAGTTACGCACTGAAAAATGGGGGTTATTTGGCTACAAACTGTGGGGGGGGGGGAGGGCTGGCTGCAGGTTTTCATGTGCCCTGGGCGAAAGAGCGCCCCTTTAACACATACCACAACTCATCATGCTCCGATACGGCAGATAAATAGCGGTATAGTACAATGAAAAATACCTCACTTTTTACATCTCATGACGAGGCCCATCTATTTCTCCATACAGAATCATTGGTCCCATATAATGTTTGAAACAGTATATGATGAGCTCCACATAATGCTACAGTATATGTTGGTCCCCATGGATGAAGCTCCACTGTCTTATGGGCCCAAATAATGCTCCAAACATAATGGGCCCCATTTCTAATGCTCTAGTGTATAATGGGCCCTGTAAATGCTGCTCCAGTGTCTGATGTCCACCTTTGGAATGTTCCAGTGTATGGTGGGCCCCATCTATCATTCTCCAGAGTATAGTGCTCCCCAAAAATTGCTGTCCCAACATTGAAAACAATCAAATAAGTCTCCTCGCTAGGGAATCCCTGTACTTGTCTGGACAGGTGCTGTAGCTTGCTTAACAGCTCGCCAGCCGTTCTCACGCCCAGTATGGATTGCACGTGATTGCACAAAGGTTAGAAAGGGTACCGTATCCCTGGATAACATGTATGGATAGCGTATACATTCAAAATATATGTCTCAGGAGGCAGGCTCAGACGGTGTCAGGCCCAGTATGGATTGCACGTGATTGCACAAAGGTTAGAAAGGGTACCGTATCCCTGGATAACATGTATGGATAGCGTACACATTCAAAATATATGTCTCAGGAGGCAGGCTCAGACGGTGTCAGGCACAGTATGGATTGCACGTGATTGCACAAAGGTTAGAAAGGGTACCGTATCCCCGGATAACATGTATGGATAGCGTACACATTCAAAATATATGTCTCAGGAGGCAGGCTCAGACGGTGTTAGGCCCAGTATGGATTGCACGTGATTGCACAAAGGTTAGAAAGGGTACCGTATCCCCGGATAACATGTATGGATAGCGTACACATTCAAAATATATGTCTCAGGAGGCAGGCTCAGACGGTGTTAGGCCCAGTATGGATTGCACGTGATTGCACAAAGGTTAGAAAGGGTACCGTATCCCTGGATAACATGTATGGATAGCGTACACATTCAAAATATATGTCTCAGGAGGCAGGCTCAGACGGTGTCAGGCCCAGTATGGATTGCACGTGATTGCACAAAGGTTAGAAAGGGTACCGTATCCCCGGATAACATGTATGGATAGCGTACACATTCAAAATATATGTATCAGGAGGCAGGCTCAGACGGTGTTAGGCCCAGTATGGATTGCACGTGATTGCACAAAGGTTAGAAAGGGTACCGTATCCCCGGATAACATGTATGGATAGCGTACACATTCAAAATTTATGTCTCAGGAGGCAGGCTCAGACGGTGTTAGGCCCAGTATGGATTGCACGTGATTGCACAAAGGTTACAAAGGGTACCGTATCCCTGGATAACATGTATGGATAGCGTACACATTCAAAATATATGTCTCAGGAGGCAAGCTCAGACGGTGTCAGGCCCAGTATGGATTGCACGTGATTGCACAAAGGTTAGAAAGGGTACCGTATCCCCGGATAACATGTATGGATAGCGTACACATTCAAAATATATGTCTCAGGAGGCAGGCTCAGACGGT
Organism: Dendrobates tinctorius; assembly: GCF_039654945.1. Taxonomy (NCBI): domain Eukaryota; kingdom Metazoa; phylum Chordata; class Amphibia; order Anura; family Dendrobatidae; genus Dendrobates; species Dendrobates tinctorius. Next base: position 14,531,727 of record NW_027361743.1, on the reverse strand, counting down.
GTTAGGCCCAGTATGGATTGCACGTGATTGCACAAAGGTTAGAAAGGGTACCGTATCCCGGATAACATGTATGGATAGCGTACACATTCAAAATATATGTCTCAGGAGGCAGGCTCAGACGGTGTTAGGCCCAGTATGGATTGCACGTGATTGCACAAAGGTTAGAAAGGGTACCGTATCCCCGGATAACATGTATGGATAGCGTACACATTCAAAATATATGTCTCAGGAGGCAGGCTCAGACGGTGTCAGGCACAGTATGGATTTGACGGCCCAGATTACACAGCGGAGGAGCAGGGAGAGGTAAAGATTGCAAATGCTGGGGCCCTGCCCAAGCAAGGGGGGCCCACTCGTGGGCGTCGGTACTGGCACTGGGCCCCTCATAGTACAGCGGTGTGTCTGACGGCGGGTGTGCACCACCACCGTCAGAGACACTTGATTGCACTATGAGGGACCCTGTGCCAGTGCCCGCGCCCAAGAGTCGGCCTACCCACCTGTCCAGGGCAACGGCACTCGCACGGTGTCGTGCGGTAGGTGGTGACCCCGGCCATGGGGGGGGAGGCAGCACAGTTAGGGAGTTTTAGAAAGTGGCATATGTTGATGTTGGACATTCAGCTGATGCAAAAGGCGAAATAGGTGAAGTACCAGGAAGAGGTGGACCAAAGCAAGCCATTTTTCTGTCACCCTATGTGTCATCAGGGGAAGGTGGGACAAAATCCTTGGAAACCCATGCGTGGTTCATTTTAATGAAGGTTAGATCATCCACATTTTGGGTTGACAGACGGGTCCTTTTTTCTGTCAGGATTGATCCAGCTGCACTGAAGACTCTTTCCGATAGCACACTTGCAGCTGGGCAAGCGAGCTCCTGTAAGGCATATTGGGCCAATTCAGGCCAGGTGTCCAGTTTAGCGGCCCAATAGTCAAAGGGGAATGACCTGTGTGGGAGAACATCGATATGGGAGGAAAAGTAGTTTGTAACCATAGTTGACAACTGCTGTCTCCTGTCACTTTCCATCGATGCAGTATTACCAGTTGTGTGAGCGGTATTTGAAAAATCAGTCCACAACATTGTCATGAAACCCCTGTCTCCAACGCCACTTCTGCTGTGTGCACCACGAACACCTCTGCCAAGCTGCCCCCGGCCCGTACGGCTCGTGTGAGAACCATCACCGCTGCTGTGTGCTGGGAATGCCTCAAGCAACCGATTTACCAGAGTTGCTTGTTTATTAGCCAATATTAGGTCAAGGTTCTCCTGTGGCATGATGTTTTGTAATTTGCCTTTATAGCGTGGATCCAGGATGCTGGCCAACCAGTAGTCCTCATCGTTCATCATTTTGGCAATGCGGGGGTCCCTTTTTAGGATCCGCAAGGCATAATCTGACATGTGGGCCAATGTTCCCGGTGTCAATGATGCACTGCGAGTGCTGGGTGGAGGAGCACTTTCTGGCAAATCCACATCCCTCCAGTCACGCACAAACCCTGTACCAGACCTTGCCACGCCAACATTTTCACTTGCCCCACGAGATGCATCCTCCTCCCCTAAGTAATCATCCCCATCATCCTCCTCCTCCTCCTCTTCTTCCTCCACCTCGTCCAGGAGATGTCCCTGAGCAGACAATGGCTGAATGTCATCAAGGATTCCCTCCTCCTCTTCCTCCTCATCAACATTGGCTGCTGACGCCTGCTCCTTAAGGTGCGTCAAAGTTTGCACGAGCAGACGCATAAGTGGGATGCTCATGCTTAGGATGGCGTCGTCTGCGCTTACCAGCCGTGTGCATTCCTCAAAACACTGAAGGACTTTACAAAGGTCTTTCAGCTTCGACCACTGCACGCCTGTCAACTCCAAGTCTGCTCTCAAAGTGCCTGGCCGTGTATCCTCCCACAAATGCATTATGGCCTGCCTCTGCTCGCACAGCCGCTCCACCATGTGCAGGGTGGAGTTCCACCTTGTTGCAATGTCGATAATGAGGCGGTGGTTGGGAAGGTGGAGCAATCGCTGCAGCTTCTGCATACGAACGGAGTGTAGAGGCGACCGGCGGATGTGCGCGCACAGTCTTCGCACCTTCTGGAGCAGGGCTGTTAACTCCGGATAATTTTTGAGGAAGCACTGCACCACCAGGTTCAAGGTGTGAGCCAAGCAAGGTATGTGGCTGAGTTTTGAAAGGGCTATGGCTGCCACAAAATTACGGCCGTTATCACTAACTACCTTGCCTGCCTCAAGATGTACACTGCCCAGCCATGACTCAGTTTGTCGCTTCAAGTACTCGGCCAGCACCTCGGCGGTGTGTCTGTCGCCCAAACACATCATCTGCAACACAGCCTGCTGACGCTTTCCACTAGCTGCTCGATAGGGGGACACATCGTGTGCAACAGTGGCAGCTGCAGATGGAGTGCTCGTACGACTGCGCTCTGTGGACGAGCTTTCGCTTCTGGAGGAGGAGGAGGAGGAGGAGGGTCGAACGCCTACAGCCAACTGTTTCCTATACCGTGGGCTAGGCAGCACTGTCCCACCACCGCTGTCCCCTGTGGACCCTGCATCCACCACATTAACCCAGTGCGCAGTGATGGACACGTAACAGCCCTGGCCATGCCGACTGGACCATGCATCAGTTGTGAGGTGCACCTTTCCGCTCACTGACTGCTTGAGTGCATGGACAATGCGGTCTTTCACATGATGGTGGAGGGCTGGGATGGCTTTGCGAGAGAAGAAGTGGCGACTGGGTAGGTGGTGCGTGGTACTGCATAGGCCATGAGTTCGCGGAAAGCTGTGCTTTCCACCAACCGAAAGGGCATCATCTCAAACGAGATTAGTTTGGCAATGTGGGCGTTCAAACCCAGTGTACGCGGATGAGAGACTGAGTACTTTCTTGACCTACTCATAGTGTCTGGGAGGGTGAGCTGGACTTGAGAGCTGCATATGGTGGTTAAATGTCTAAGCATGCAACTGGTATTCAAATTTTTCAGATTTTTCCCTTGGCTAAAGGTCTTTGCGCACTTCTTACAGATAACCTTGGCCTGATCATGAGGATTTTGTTCAAAAAAGTGCCACACTGCACTCTTCCTACTTTGGCAGACATTTTGCGGCCTAGCACGCTGTGATCTTTTGACCCTCTGGACAAGCTGTCCAGCAACTCTTTTGATGTTTGGAACCTGTCTTTGGAGTGCTCCGGGCCTGCCAGATAACAGCTGTTGCGATGTCGATGTCTGCTGTGGATGCTCCTCATCTGAGCTATTGGAAGCAGCACCCTCTTCCCCCAATGGATGCCAATCTGGGTCAACAACTGGGTCATCCATCACCTCCTCTTCTATGTCATGTGCACCTTCCTCTGTGTCACCGTGTATGGTGGTATAGTGTGCGGGAAGGGGCACCTGAGTCTCATCAGGGTCAGAATCTGGCTCTGTACACTGCGAGGACAATGTAGTGCTCTGAGTGAATGTACCAGCAGAATCATCCATCAGCGGCTGTGCATCAGTGCACTCCATGTCAGATTCATCTTGGCCTGGGTAATTCACCATTTCACTTGATAATCCAGGCATGGTATGTGAAAACAGCTCCATGGAGTAATCAGTAGTATGGCCTGCGTCATCCTTCAATCTTGGTTGGGGTGAAGGACACAAGGAAAGGTGTGGTTCATGAACATGAGCCTCCAATGACGACTCAGTGCTTTTACTTTTTACAACTGAAGAAGAGGAGGCGATAGAGCTGGAGGCTGAGTCAGCAATGTAAGACAAAACTTTTTCCTGATGCTCTGCCTTTAAAAGCGGTTTGCCAACTCCTAGAAAACTAAGCGTTCGAGGCCTTATGTAGCCAGACGATGACGCAGGGTCAGCACCTCCTGCATTCGGTCCTATTTTGCTCTTGCCACTACCATCAGATCCACCACCAACACCATCATTACCAGCTGCCAACCCCCGCCCAATTCCACCAGCCTTCCTCATTTTTGGTAGAAATGTAGACAAAATCCAACAAACTATATAGTAATGTAAAACAAGGTACAAGGTGTCTATAGGACAGGGGAGATTTAGAATTTCTGCACACACTTGTGGACAGTGGACACTTTTGGATTGTGTGAGGCCCACTGATATCTGAGCGCTATGTGACAGGCTCGATGGCACAGCTGCCTGTGACCAAAGTGACGAGAGGATAATGGAGATTTTGAATCTCTGCGCACACTTTTGGACACTGGACACTTGTGGATTGTGTGAGGCCCACTGATATCTGAGCGCTATGTGACACGCTCGATGGCACAGCTGCCTGTGACCAAAGTGACGAGAGGATAATGGAGATTTTGAATCTCTGCGCACACTTTTGGACACTGGACACTTGTGGATTGTGTGAGGCCCACTGATATCTGAGCGCTATGTGACACGCTCGATGGCACAGCTGCCTGTGACCAAAGTGACGAGAGGATAATGGAGATTTTGAATCTCTGCGCACACTTTTGGACACTGGACACTTGTGGATTGTGTGAGGCCCACTGATATCTGAGCGCTATGTGACACGCTCGATGGCACAGCTGCCTGTGACCAAAGTGACGAGAGGATAATGGAGATTTTGAATCTCTGCGCACACTTTTGGACACTGGACACTTGTGGATTGTGTGAGGCCCACTGATATCTGAGCGCTATGTGACAGGCTCGATGGCACAGCTGCCTGTGACCAAAGTGACGAGAGGATAATGGAGATTTTGAATCTCTGCGCACACTTTTGGACACTGGACACTTGTGGATTGTGTGAGGCCCACTGATATCTGAGCGCTATGTGACACGCTCGATGGCACAGCTGCCTGTGACCAAAGTGACGAGAGGATAATGGAGATTTTGAATCTCTGCGCACACTTTTGGACACTGGACACTTGTGGATTGTGTGAGGCCCACTGATATCTGAGCGCTATGTGACACGCTCGATGGCACAGCTGCCTGTGACCAAAGTGACGAGAGGATAATGGAGATTTTGAATCTCTGCGCACACTTTTGGACACTGGACACTTGTGGATTGTGTGAGGCCCACTGATATCTGAGCGCTATGTGACACGCTCGATGGCACAGCTGCCTGTGACCAAAGTGACGAGAGGATAATGGAGATTTTGAATCTCTGCGCACACTTTTGGACACTGGACACTTGTGGATTGTGTGAGGCCCACTGATATCTGAGCGCTATGTGACAGGCTCGATGGCACAGCTGCCTGTGACCAAAGTGACGAGAGGATAATGGAGATTTTGAATCTCTGCGCACACTTTTGGACACTGGACACTTGTGGATTGTGTGAGGCCCACTGATATCTGAGCGCTATGTGACACGCTCGATGGCACAGCTGCCTGTGACCAAAGTGACGAGAGGATAATGGAGATTTTGAATCTCTGCGCACACTTTTGGACACTGGACACTTGTGGATTTTGTGAGGCCCACTGATATCTGAGCGCTATGTGACACGCTCGATGGCACAGCTGCCTGTGACCAAAGTGACGAGAGGATAATGGAGATTTTGAATCTCTGCGCACACTTTTGGACACTGGACACTTGTGGATTGTGTGAGGCCCACTGATATCTGAGCGCTATGTGACACGCTCGATGGCACAGCTGCCTGTGACCAAAGTGACGAGAGGATAATGGAGATTTTGAATCTCTGCGCACACTTTTGGACACTGGACACTTGTGGATTGTGTGAGGCCCACTGATATCTGAGCGCTATGTGACAGGCTCGATGGCACAGCTGTGACAAAAGTGACTAGAGGATAAGGGAGATTGGATTGCTTTTAAAAAAGCAGTTTGCGGAGCAGTGGGTAAACAGCAATGCCAGCGTGTCAGGAAGCCTTAAAAGGCAGCCCAACAACCAACACCACTGATACACCACAATATAGCCTCCCCTTGCACTGCACACACAGTGACTTGTGTGTTGTGCAGGCCAAATCGCTAGCAGCAGAAGCAGTTTTTTTGTCTTCTTCCCTGCCTAACGCTCTCCCTACAGAATCAGCAGCAACCTCTCCCTATGCTAAGATCGGCAGAAGTAAGATGGCGGTCGGAGTGCACGCCCTTTTATACCCCCTGTGACGCCCACCAAAGCAAGCCAATCACTTGCATGCCCTTCTGAAAGATGGTGGTGACCCGTGCCTAGGTCATCACGTTGCCCACAGTGTCCGTGGATCCTGATTGGCTGAAAAAGAGCGCAAAGCAAACTTTTGAAACGCGACTTTGGCGCGTAAGTCGCCGACCTCGTGGCCGACCTCATCCTAGGGTCGGGTTTCGTTTCATGAAACCCGACTTTGCCAAAAGTCGGCGACTTTTGAATTTTTTCGACCCGTTTCGCTCAACTCTAAGTGCGAGTCATTATTTTCTACTGATCATGTGGGTGATTAAAAACTTGCACCAATTATACCTTCTGTCTTTGGAGAGCTGTCTTTACTTTTTCCCTTTGTATATATAGAGGATTTTTTCTGCAGAAGCGTCAGATATCCTAATTAGTGATGGGCAAACATGCTGGTCACTTCTTGATACTCGATTGAGCATAGAGGTGCTCGATTGAGAATCAAGCAGTACCGAGTATCGTTTTGTGGTCTAGTGCACGGGTCCCCATAAGCCGCGTGCCGCAATGAAGCGGGGTATTCCTCTGCTTGGAGCGCAGGGACTCCTCTGTCAGCTGGACTCTGTGAGCTGTAGAACTCTGGAGACAGTGAGAAAGAGAGAGATGCTTGAGTTTTACATTCACTTCCATCAGAGGAGGCGGGAGCGGGTCTGACTCCTCCTGAGCAGTGGGGCCCCTAGCCAGCCGCACATCACACAGCTGTTATGGGGCCCCTGTGAGGCAGGGAGGCCCGCCTGCCCCCAGCGCCGACTCTACCCCCCATTGAAGGAGGCAATGATGGAGGAAAGAGCGTCAGCTGACGTTCCCTCTCCCATCATTCCCCGCTGTGCCTCTGACTGAGCGGGGAATGATGTTTTTTTTTTTTTTTAAATCAGTGTGAGTACTGGACTGTGGGGCCATGCTGGGGGGCTATATACCATGCTGGCCTGTATTATACCATGCTGGGGGGCTATATACCATGCTGGCCTGTATTATACCATGCTGGGGGGCTATAAAGCATGCTGGGCTGTATTATACCATGCTGGGGGGCTATATACCATACTGGGCTGTATTATACCATGCTGGGGGGCTATATACCATGCTGGCCTGTATTATACCATGCTGGGGGCGCTATATACCATGCTGGCCTGTATTACACCATGCTGGGGGGCTATATACCATGCAGGCCTGTATTATACCAGGCTGGGGGGCTATATACCATGCTGGCCTGTATTATACCATGCTGGGGGGGCTATATACCATGCTGGCCTGTATTATACCATGCTGGGGGGGCTATATACCATGCTGTGCTGTATTATACCATGCTGGCCTGTATTATACCATGCTGGGGGGGCTATATACCATGCTGGCCTGTATTATACCATGCTGGGGGGGCTATATACCATGCAGGCCTGTATTATACCGTGCTGGGGGGGCTATATACCATGCTGGCCTGTATTATACCATGCTGGGGGTGCTATATACCATGCTGGGCTGTATTATACTATGCTGGGGGGGCTATATACCATGCTGGGCTGTATTATACCATGCTGGGCTGTATTATACCATGCTGGGCTGTATGATACCATGCTGGGGGGCTATATACCATGCTGGGCTGTATTATACCATACTGGCCTGTATTATACCATGCTGGGGGGGCTATATACCATACTTGCCTGTATTATACCGTGCTGGGGGGGCTATATACCATGCTGGCCTGTATTATACCATGCTGGGGGGGCTACATACCATGCTGGGCTGTATTATACCATGCTGGGGGGCTATATACCATGCTGGGCTGTATTATACCATGCTGGGGGGGCTATATACCATGCTGGCCTGTATTATACCATGCTGAGGGGGCTATATGCCATGCTAGGGGGGCTATATACCATGCTGGGCTGTATTATACCATGCTGGGGGGGCGATATACCATGCTGGCCTGTATTATACCATGCTGGGGGGGCTATATACCATGCTGGCCTGTATTATACCATACTGAGGGGGGCTATATACCATGCTGGTCTGTATTATACCATGCTGGGGGTGCTATATACCATGCTGGGCTGTATTATACCATGCTGGGGGGCTATATACCATGCTGGGCTGTATTATACCATGCTGGGCTATATTATACCATGCTGGGGGCTATATACCATGCTGGGCTGTATTATACCATGCTGGGCTGTATGATACCATGCTGGGGGGGCTATATACCATGCTGGGCTGTATTATACCATGCTGGGCTGTATTATACAATTTTGGGAGGCTATATACCATGCTGGGCTGTATTATACCATGCTGGGCTGTATTATACAGCCCACCATGGTATACAGCCTGTATACCATGGTGAACTGTATTATACCATGGTGGGCTATATACCATGCTGTGCTGTATACTATGGTGGGCTGGGCTGTATTCCATAGTGGGCTAGGCTATATACCATGTGGTGCTGAGCTATATACTATGCGGCTGTGTTATATACCATGGTGGGGTACATTTTACATTATATTCTATAGGGGGAGGCTTTGTTATATAATATGGGGGGCTACATTATATTCTATGGGGAAGTGGGCTGTATTATATTCTATTTCGGGCTACATTATATTCTGTAGGGGGGCTGTATTATATTTATTATATTCTATGAGGGCTGCACTATACTATATGAGGAGGGCTACATTGTATTCTATGTAGGGGCTACATTATACTATATAAGGGGCTGCATTATATCCTATGAGGGGGTTGTCATATATTCTATGGAGGGGCTGCATTATTCTATATGGGGGGGACTGCATTATATTTTATGGGGGTTACATTATATTCTATACAGATATTATATCCAGCCCTGCATAGCCTCAATATTAGATAACAACAAATAACAAATAACTTTGTTGCCCTAAGAAGGGCAGGGGGGCAAAAAATTTCTTGCACAGGGGCCCACTACAGTCTGTGTCCGCCCCTGACTTCCATTATGCCCCTTACTCGAGTCGAGCACGTCCGAGCATCCAGATTCGAGTACAGAGCACTCGAGCATTTCAGTGCTCGATCATCACTAATCCTAAAATGTAACACCTAACCTTTCCCACGACACCAAACCAGTTCCATAGGGCAACACAAAAAACCTCCCCAAAGGAATCAAATAACACAGTGCAGCACAAATATGTCCCCAGAGGTGTCAGATTTCCTGGTGCGAAACATATAACCTTTACCACAACATCAAACAACTTCCATGCTATGTACATGTGGCGCCGCTGAGGGTTCAGTCGCCACAGAGGTACTGTACATCCTTCTGAGGTGTGGTACCCCACCATCCAGGTAAGGTGGAGACACCTGACCACGCTCCAACACTTGCACCCCCACACCACAAAGTAGTGTAGCAAAGCACCTTCGGTGGCTCCCTGCTTGGAGTGTAGCATAGCACCCCTTGGTGGCTCCCTGCTTGGAACACGAAACATGCTGGGAGGTGGGTGGCGTTTAGTTCGCACAAAAGAGCAGGAAGAGTTGAGTCAGTCAGTCTTTCATTCAGTAAATGAGTGAGGATGTAGACGGACGGAGTGTGAGACAGAGAAGATCCCCGGGAGAGGGATGGAAGAAGGAAATGCTGCAGCAGGCCACAGTGATCTGGGTCTGCTGGCACAGCAAGGAGCCAGAGAAAGGAAGCTTGATTCTCCATTGGGAAGAAGGATTAGCACGGAACGTAAGGAGAATAAGAGAACAAGGACCAGGGTTAGAGGAGAACCCATTTCAAGTTCTAAGAGCAAGACCGGGGTCCGGTCCCCGAGGTTGTACGGATACTAATGGTCCAACAAGAGACACCGGAGGAATAGAAGTAGTGACCACTTTATTCCCACACGAGACTTGGGGGCACAACAGCAACATATTAGTGAGCCGGGACTTAGTAGCAAGGAGTCCCCGAAGCAGGCTACAGCTGTCTGCCGTACAAGTAGAGTTCATAGGAACATCTGACAGGAGGCACTCCAGTGTAACTCAGTACTGAGAGTACTTCATTCTTAGGCGCTATAAGAGGAGACGTTCAGAAAAGGCACATATGTTGGCGGAGTGTTGGAAAGGAGTACTTCATCTTGTCTGGAAGTTGGCTGAGCTCCTGACCCAGAGGACACGGCACGGATGCGGGCACCTGTACCTGCAACAGACTGTGAGTAAAGCTTTGGAACTACATGCCCTGGTGTCCTCCACTTATTCTGGCACCAACCTGCCCAGCACGGATACATCCCTTGCTCCTGACACTTCACCATCTACGTGTCACTTCATCTACACTGCCCTGGGACTCCAGCCCTGCCTGTGGAGGGCTATAACATCACTGCTGCACCACACCATCTGTCCCAGAGGATCTGTCTGCAGCGTCGGCTTACATCTCTATTGCCGAACACCACAGGTGGCGTCACGAATCACTTAGAAACTTTCACCACCATAAGCACACTGAAAAAACCCCCTTTGCAATGGAGCCCCAGGGCCACGGACCGGGTCACCGCTGCCGTGACAACCCCCAATGAGAAGATCAACCGGCCCGGTACCGTGTACCCCTCGGCCCTGGTGAGTGAGGGCGCTCCATACACATGGCGCCTTTTAGATGCCGTGAAGCCGCCGAGTTTTCCAAGACTAAGCTGCTTCAGGAAAAAGCCAGCAGACATTTTCCTGAAGGAACTTTGCTAAAGGTTTTGCCATCGTTCTTGCAGCATCTCCTAGGCTAAGATAACACCAGTCTATATTATCCCCACCAAGAGAATCAGGTCTATTATGCTAATCAGACTTAATGAAACTCTGATCAGAGTGTGATCGTAGTGTGATTACAATGTGCTCCGACTATCTCAGATGAGAAAAAGATTTTAAAAAATTCTCCATCTTTTCCATTTTGTCAGATGTCATCCGAGTGCAGTCCTATGTTTTCCACAGACTCATTGACTTGCATGACTGAGTACGATTCGATAACTGGACCCAACTCGGAAATGCTGCGATTTTTTCTTTTGACCAGCTCTGTACGAAGAAAATATCGGACACATGCACAGCCCCATAGACTAACATCGGTCAGTGTGCGATACAAAGTTTTGTTGGCGTGCACGTGGACAGAAAATATGGTTGTCTGCATGAGCCCTTACGCTGTACTGTAGCCTGTACTGTTCTTCAGAAGCCACCCAAGGAATTAGCATGTCACCTCTTTTAACCACTGCTTTGCACTTTGTTCATTTTATGGGGCACTTTTGTGGTGCTTTTTTAGGCAGAATCTGGCTGAAAAAGACATGGGCATATATCACACAGAGAAGCACAAAAACCTCACCAGCAGCACCACTAAACATATTTTTGTGATGCTAGTCACTTCTCACAGCCGAGCCGTGAGTCAGGATAAAGAGTCTAAGGTCAGAAGCCAGGAGGGTATGTCATGGACAGAAAGATGAGAGAAAAGTGTAGTTAAGTCATATTCTGAGGTGAGAGTGCCAGGAGGATAGTGGATCAGAGCAGTTAAACAGATGGATGGCCAGAACGAGGTCCAAGGTCAGGCAACGAAAGATCAACATACAGAAAGCAAGGAACAGAGAGAATAGGCCACATGTCACGACACAACTGTCGAGTGACCTGGGACCAGGGGCTCCTTTCCTGGCCTTATCACTAGAGGGCTCCTTAGCTCACCCTGTTCCCCGGGATACTTCAGATGGCGAAGACGGCGGGGCCTCCGCCCTTGCCTTATCTCTTAAGTTAGCCCTTTCGTCTGTCCCTTTCCTCCACCAAGGGAAGCGAGGCACTACTGTGCACTGCAGTACACCGACCCGACAAACAGGGCAGCAAAGACAAGGGGAAGCTGAAAACTTTGCACACACAAAATATTCACTCTCATAAAACAAAGGATCCATCAGGGTGTGTAGGGAGGGGGAAGAAAGCAAAACGGAGTGATAAGGCATGGTGGCTCAGTGGATAGCACTGCAGCCTTGCAGCGCTGGAGTCCTGGGTTAGAATCCCACCAAGGACAACATCTGCAAGTAGTCTGTATGTTCTCCCCGTGTTTGCGAGGGTTTCCTCCGGGTACTCCGGTTTCCTCCCACATTCCAAAGACATACTGATAGGGAATTTAGATTGTGAGCCCAATCAGGGAAAGTGATGATAATGTGTGCAAACTGTAAAGCGCTGCGGAATATGTTAGCACTATATAAAAAAAATAAAGAAAAATAAAGATAAAGTACAAACCAAACAGTTACTTAAAGCCCCTCCAGAACTTCTTCTCATACCCCTGCTTCTCTCGCTCCTATTGTCATGAAGCAAGCGCTAACTCTGATAGGGACTATGTAATAGAGCCCAGATTTTATAGGGGAAAGGAGTAGCTAACTGATCACAGCTGAACACAGGAATTTCCAATATGGTCAATTAACCCCTGCTCTGCTGGAAAATATAAACACATTTAATAAACCGGAGAAGTGCTGCTTCTCAGCGGCGGTGTAGAAGCAACCTGCGGTCTTCTGGCTCCACTCTGCTGCGGTAACCCCGTGACACCACACTTAGCTGAATGTATGTCTTCCAGAGGTCTGGCAGAAACAGCTCAGTTAAGTAGCCTGGTATTCACCTGGGATAATGACCACCTGGAGACAGCCATTGCCTCCCAGTCTCAGATTGGATGGCTGAGCTGTCTTTCAACACACTGACAGCTTAGCACGCCCCTGCACCAGACTGGATGACTGAGCTGTCAATCAAAGCACTGACCGCTTCAGCACGCCCCTGTATCAGACTGGATGGCCTAGCTCTCAGTAGCTGCATCCCAGACACAGTGAGGGGTGGAACCATGACAATTCTTCAGTAAATTACAAAATACCCCCACACAGTCGAAAATACCCCAGCATAGTACAAAGTACTGTACCTCGCCAGTACACAGTTAATTCTTTATTGCTCTCTAGAACATATGCACAATGGGCCCAATTAATCAAGACGAGCATTGTTCACACCGGTCTTGATGAGGAGATGTGCTGGAGTCAGATGCTCCTGATTCATGAAGAAGAGTATACGTCTTCATGAATCAGGAGTGCATGCGAGTGTCATACACCTCTGTGTGCACCTCACCATAAATCCTACTACACTCCCTGTTGCAGAAATATTTGTGGTACCTTTCATCATGAATTTGATGAGATTAGCGATGGCCGCCATAACCACGTTTGCTGCAAAAATGGCATGAGATCATCACAAGTCGCAAAATTTTTGTGCCGCCTCGAGTTGCACCAAAATTATGCAAGTTTTCCAAGCTTTCTAAGGCAAACTACTAGCGTAAAAGCTTTGATGAATCGATCCCAATGTATCAACCCATGCAGGTGTTCACAAGTGATAAGGGCACTAAACAAGGACTCCTGCAAGAGACGGTACATGGTGTCTATGTTCTACCAACCAAGAAGCCTAATCAGTGGATGCTTGTGGACTTTTCCTAGATGCCTGAAGGGGTGGACACAAGGCTAGACTTCTTCCACTGCGTATTCAAGTCAAGTTGAAATAAATGTCAGTGTTGTATGAAACTTGTTTGGATTTTTAGTCTAATGGGACATTGTTGTAAATATTAGGGTAAAGGCACTGTTATTACTATTAGGAGAACAACAGGGCAGAGCAGTGCACCTGCGCCGGAGCCAAGACAGGAATGAAAGGACGGCATCGTATGAAGATGGAGGGAGGCACCAGACCGGACCACGACACCCATCGGACCGGACCGCCCCCCCCAGTGAGTATAATCTAACTCTTTTTTCTTATCTTTCAGGTTACATCTGTGGTGTTCAGGTTCTGCCCTTGAGTCATTCTTGCATTTCAACAACCTTCCATTCAAAGTGAAACTTTTTCCATTACTTTCCAGCTACAGCTTTTATGTCATGAGTTCACAAACTGACGAGACTGAGAATTCCAATTTCATTTTCAGGCAGTCAATTAAAAGGAAGAACTCACAGATTAAGGTTAGAATTCTATCAAGGAAGTCCTGGGCCATATGATCCTTTGGGACCGCAAGCGAAATTGTAAGTTCTTGTGGAAATGAGTGAAAATTAAACATTCTAAAATGTAGATTGCCTAAAAATGGTATAAATAGTAACAAAGAGGCAATGTGATATAAAATCATTCAGCCGTAGCACATAAATTGCAGAATAAACACATATACATTCAGCTAGGGTCTTATGAATGCAAAGTTTAATTCCCTCTAGAGGTCTCCACGTCTCGGCTGCTAATAAGGAAGAACTTTCTCTAAAACTTTTTAATACTCTATGTGGCGTCAAGAACATTTTAAAGAGAAATTAATGCATGAAGGGTCAAGGTTTTTTTTAACATTTGAGAACATGTGAAAAAAAAGTATTTTCCAGTAGGCAAATCAGGATTTCATGGTCATCATAAACCTCGTTCTCCCATCTTGAAGAAAATTGCATGACTGTCAAAGAGACATGTATATCACACTGGCAATGAAAAGTGGAGGGAAAGGAGTGAGTTACTGATGTCAATAAGAGCAGCCAAAATGTATGTCATTACCAATCAAGAAAAGATAGATTTTAAGACTTGTTAAGTTGGCCAGATGTCACCCCAAAGTCACAAAAAAACTGGCTCTTGTAGCCAATTTCCAAAACCTGGAATGTTTTCATTTTTCTAACGATGGAGCCATGTGGGGGCTTGTCTTTTGCATGATGAGCTCAGGTTTTTCTTTATAATATTTTGGGGATGGCATGATTTCATAACTCCTTTTTGCATTGCATTTTGCAGTGTTCTGGTGACCAAAAAAACCTCAATTCTGGCTTTTTGATTTTTTTTTCCCAATGCGCCATCTACCAATTTGATTAATTAAAAAGGTTGTCTGCTACTTTAGCATTGAAGACCTATCCTTGGGATAGCTCATCAGTGTCTGATCGGTTGAGGTCTGACACCCAGCACCCCCACTGATTAGCTGTTATCGATGTCGGCGGCCAGGCTAGAAGTTCTCTTTTGCCGTCTTCTGATAGTGGCTGAGGGTTGTTACTATACATCCACCTCCTATTTAAATCAATAGTAAGGGGATGTGTAGTACCTGGCGGCAGCCGCTATCAGAAGACGGAGCAGCTACGCAAGGGAGCACTTCCGGACAGCGGCCGCCGCCAACACTAGTAACAGCTGATTGTCAGGGGTGCTGGGAATCGAATCCCGACCAAACAGACATTAATGATCTATCCTAAGGAGAGGTCATCAATGCTAATGTAAGAGGGTAGAAGAAGACGCCGAGTCAAGAAGAAGATGACTGTAATAATAATGTTTTATAGTTATATGTTTTTATAAAAGAATTTGCATTTTATCCTTATGGCCAGTTTGTGTCTCAGTTTTACTGGATATTCTTCCTCATTGCCATCCACTGTGATTGGGGAGGTCTGTCCATAGGGGAATCATTACAAGGCATATGGATATAGTGACAGTAGTTTGGGTAAGATATGGTTAATAGATTGGGATTAGCCCACACATAGGAAAGGATTATATCTGATAAAAAGGAAAAGCACTTTCTAGTTCTGGAGAGAATTAGAGTGAGAAAGTAGGAAGTCTCTGACAGTGTGAGGTGCTGGAGGTCTAAGTTCAGCGAGCGCAGGGGCGGCAAAGTGTTCTGTCATTGTCAAATCTCCTATACAGCATGATGACACATCTGTAGTTTTGCGCAGATTACGGGATTTAGGAGAGGCATCGGTATCCATGGCTCTTTTTTGCCTTGGTGGAAGAGGCTGGTCGGGTCATAGCGAGATGGAAAGATAGTGGGCCTCAGGGACACTGTAATTCCGGATAGGAAGCTCCTGGAACCAACAGAAACTGGGGCAGGGGAGGGTCTGGCAGAACGGAGGCAAGAACTGATAGCACACCCAGCAAAGGGAACATCAACCAAAAGGGTACTCTGTCCAATGCTGTATGTAACAGCCGAGCTGTACAGAAAAAACAAACCTGTTGAACCGGACCCAAAGTCTCAAGTTAGGTGTGCAGCTGTATCCGGCCCCAAGGACGGGGAGGTAACAAGGACTACAATCTGTATCCTACAGCACGACACACCAAGCCCTGTGCCCCCATTCACTTAAGTATTGGACAACCTCTTTAACTTCTATAGACTGGACTTTTACAAACATAGCAAAAGCAAATATATATTTTGTAATTGTAAAAAACTGCACTTCACTCACACTTCCCTGGTTTATCATTGAGTCTCCACACGTCACCAGCGCTGCAGCCAGTCAGTGAGCTTGTAAAGTAATAAAAGATCATCGGTATTCCCTTTCAGATTGTACTATTATGACTTAATAATCTTTTGCACTAATGCAGTGTCTGATGCAAATGTTTGTTGGCTAAGTTGTGTGCAGCATTTCTGCACCTATTAGCTAAATTAGGTACCTTGAGGGTTTTTTCCCTGCATTGTTATGTGCAGTTTTTATCTCTGTGTATTTTCTTTCTTTTGAGTATTTCATGCTTTAAATAAGGCAGCTTTTTTACACCTCCTGGTATTTAGCTTTGACAAAACTGTATTTATACATTCATGTGCAGATTTTTATTTTTTTTTTTATATTTTGCTAGAATTTTAAGGCTATGTGCCCATGATCGGGAAATAGCAGTGTTTTGGATGCAGAATATTTTCACTGTGTCCAAAACGCTGTGTTCTAATCACGAAGTTAAATCCACATGTGTTCAGTGAAATATGGGGGATTTACCGCATCTAGTGAATGACTATGGGTGAGACTGGCGTCTCCACTGCAAATAATTAACATGCTGCGGCTTGTAAACCCGCGCCGCTGGTTAGTTCCACTGTGCTTCTAATGTAGAACGCAGCATTTTGGACGCAGCACAGGTGAGCTGTGTCCAAAACGCTGCCCTTCCTGATCGTGGGCAGGTACCCTATGACGCTGTGTTTTTGTGCAGCGAAAATAAGCAATAAGTAACATCAAAACCTCACCTAAAAATGATTCATTGGAACTAAATCTTAGGATATTTGCACATGGAGTCTTTTTTGCTGAGTTTTTGGAGCAAAAAATGAACAGAGACGCAAAGTTTTTGATGAGTTTTTAGATTTAGAGGAGGATCTGCTCAGTTTCTGCTCCAGGAACTCTGCAATAACACTCTTGTGCAAACACCCTTGGGATTGATTTATTTTGAGGAGGATGCTCATCTGTCTGGTTAAATGAACTACTGTGCTGCACAAAAGATCATCATTCTCGGCAGCACATCCAGTGTAAATAGGACCTGCACTGCTGAGACCAACTGCAGCTTCCGCATACCAAACAATCTATTACAGATCATTCTGTATGCATCTGATGTGTGGTCTAAACAATTGCAGCATGTATCAGTTTCTTCTGTGTATCAGATGAGACTCGCCCATTCCAGGCAATGGGTCTGCCCAAAAATTTGAATTCCATATGGAGCCATCGTATAGCATCCAATTTTTATAGATACACTAGCTGAAGAGCCCGGCGTTGCCTGGGCATAGTAACCAACTGTGGTTAGTTATAACAAATTATAATGATTATATTGCACATAAAAACCGTGCATCGAATCCTATCCTGTGTGATACTGACTGCTGAGCCGTGTATCTAATCGTATTCTGTGTGATACTGTCTGCTCAGCCGTGTATCTAATACTATTCTGTGTGATACTGTGTGCTGAGCTGCGTATCTAATGCTATCCTGTGTGATACTGTATGCTAAGCCGTGTATCTATTCCTATCCTGTGTGATACTGACTGCTGAGCTGTGTATCTAGTCCTATCCTGTGTGATACAGTCTGCTCAGCTGTGTATCTAACCCTATCCTGTGTGATACTGACTGCTGAGCCGTGTATCTAATCCTCTCCTGTGTGATACTGCCTGCTGAGCAATGTATGTGACACCCCAGAGTCCAGTTGTCACAGTGACATTGCCTCCCTCTAAGGCCTCTTTCACACTTCCGTTTTTTACAATCAGTCACAATCCGCCAGGTTTAGAAAAAAACGGATCCGCAATTTTCTTTTGAGGATCCGTTTTTTTCCCCATTGACTTCCATTATTGGCGGATTGTGACGGATTGCCGTCCGTTGCATCCGTTTTTTTTGCGGATCCGCCAAAAGTTCCTGTCCGACACCATCCTCAAACATTTCAAAACGGAGCTTGCAACTTTTTTTCTGTGGCGGATCCTCCAGACACTCATTTAACCCGAAATTCTTTCTGGGTGCCGGACAAAAAAAAAAAATTCTCTCTCTCTCTCTCTCTCTCCTTTTCCAGGCTGCGATTCCTTTAAAATTCTTCATTTGTCGGATCCGTCAAAAAAACGGACGGGTGCCATCCGTTGTCATCAGTACTAAAACGGATCCGCCATCCGTCCTTTTGGCGGATCTTGACTGATGCAAAAAACTGAAGTGTGAAAGAGGCCTCAGAGGTGAAGTCATGCTTGGAGGCAGAAAGGGGACCCCCATGCCAGCTAGGTAACATAGATTAAATCACAATTCCTGCTGCAAGTCAGAAAAGGGAGCTGCCTTATAAATTCTGGCCAGCAGAGCGGGTTGGTGAGTCAGTTAGAAGTGAGCTGAGGGAGTTGTCATGGAAATGAGAGCAGCTGTGAACTGTGAGTAAAATGACAAGGCAGTTAAACGTGAGGTAAAGAGATCTTTCTGGAAGATCCTGTCAGTTAGAGACGGAGAGCTGATGTGACAGGAGGGAAAGGACACGGGCAGAGACGGAGAGGCTCTGGGGAAGCTAAAAATCTGCATATAGCAGACCCCAGAGCAAAGCGCTAATAGAGAGAAAAGGGACGTCAGAGTCCTTGGTGTCAGGAGCTGTATGTCCTGATCACCTAATCTGAAAGTACAGGGGATTGTAAATCCCTGTGCGACATTGAACACCTGAGGGCACAGCAGTGGATATGAGCCCGGGGCCGATGGTGAAGAGAACGGTACCCGTGGAATAGGCTCACGCTGACAGCCATACAGGTTAGTGAAACCATCACGAATAGAGGGTCGAAGCTTAGTTATATACAGTGGAGACCCACACACAAAGCGCAGAAAGGAAGGTCCTAACCCCCACCTGGCAAGGTGGATCCCCTGAATGCCTCCAGGTGAGCCGGACTCATTCCATCACCTGTATGTGGTACTCCGGATTGCAACCAGTTACCAGTAAAAGGTAAAGAAACTGCACCTCTCTGTGTCCTCTCATTTCTCTGCACCCCGACGTTCACCGCCATTTTGACTATTAGGCTGGGGTCACACTAGAGAGGAATACGGACGAGTGAGAGGCGTTAAAAGCACGCATTACACATGGACCAATGATTCTCTATGGGGCAGCTCCCAACAGCCGTATATTTGTCGTCCGTATTCTACGGTCCGTGCCAATCACTGCATGCAGCGATTGTCAGCGTACTATGGCCGTAGCACGCCAATGCAAGTCTATGGGTGCGCAAAAAATACGGATTACACACGGACCACACGTGTGACTTGCGAGAAATACGCAGGTCTTTTGGCAGGTGACAGGAAATGGGCCAATCCATCATCAGGAAACTTAGACATGCAAATGAGCTCAAAAAGTGCTCCAGACATACAGGAA
Organism: Dendrobates tinctorius; assembly: GCF_039654945.1. Lineage (NCBI taxonomy): Eukaryota > Metazoa > Chordata > Amphibia > Anura > Dendrobatidae > Dendrobates > Dendrobates tinctorius. The sequence goes on along the minus strand of NW_027361743.1, from coordinate 14,512,148 downwards.
GTACGCCTCCACAGAGTACAGCATCATGGCACCCTACCATAATCTCAATGTGGAGCTGCTAATTGTTCTTGTGCATGATCGCCCGGAATTATGGGACCAATGGGATGCACATTATGCCGACCGGGCAAGAAATGAGTCTGCATGGAGGTGCATATGTCGCAAAATGTTCCCTGATTTTGGTGATCGGCCACATGAGGAGCAGCAGCACATAAGTACGTGCACATAAATTATGTATGTCAAATTACCTGCCATCCCAAAAAAATGTTATAAGTAGGCTCCCCCACATCCTGTGCTTCTGATATTGGGCTCTTGTGTCTTGTAAATTATTTTTGGACCCACTGTTTGACCCTGAGAGAATGTTACCCTGTCCCCAAGCTCCTCATAATGCCTAGCAAAAACAGTTTAAAGAGTTGCTAATTGCCACATGAGCTACTGTGACCCTGTGCATCTGGCCTGGTTGCACCAATGCTTTATGCCACCCTGGGTAGAACTCACACCCTAGTAGGCCACATGACTTTGATACTAGTTCAAAAACTTGTTTTAGGCAAGTTGTAAGTTTTCATTCTTTTATGTCACATTGCAGTCGAAGATGTGATGAGACGCTGGCGCAGCATCCATGACCAGTATTGCCGTGAGCGCCAGCAGCGGGCAAGAAGTGGTTCAGGGGCCCACACAAAGCGTAAATGTTTATTTCGACCGCCTCTCGTTCCTCGCTCCAATTATGGATCTCAGACCATAAGTATAACAAAAACACCACATGACACAAATGCTTTATAGAGTCCGATCAAAAATTTCCTTTTTCTACATTTTATATTTAATCACAGAACTCACTCTAACATCACTGAAAGGGAGACAGGGTCTGATTCAGAGGCCATCGATCCTGTAGGTGGAGGGGTAGAGCTGTCTGGACCATCTTGTGAGCTTCCAAGGAGCCAGGCCCAAGTCACTTCTCTGGCTCGACCTGATCCTGCCCTAGAACCTGGGCCGCCACCAGAAACACCACCACCAGGACCAGAGCAACAACAAGGACCGTCAGCTGCATCACCACCCGACATCCATGATGAACAGGGCAACAGCAGCAGCCCAACTGTTTGCCTAGATGGCTCCCCCCAGCCTGCTGTGCCATCCAGGCGACGTAGACGAAGGCGCCATATTCCTGCCACTGAATCCACGACCAATGTGGATACAAAATACCCGTAACAGAGTTGCCACTGATGGGGAGGAGGAGGACTCACGCAGCCTTGCCCATTATCTACGTTCCCTTTCCCGTGAGGTGCGGCTACGTGTGCGAGGATCCATTCAGATCCTAAATGACGCAAGCACACCCCCCAATACCCCTTATGAGCTGTTTGAGTTTCTGGAGAGATGGCAGCTGTCACCCAGGAATCTCATGCGTCTTAACCCACACCCCCAAGTGCTTGCTCAATCAGGGTCTGAGGATCCTCCTACACGTGGGCCTACACCTCACCCCCTTCCCCCCCTTCCCAACATTGGCAACATCATTCCCAAATGTCAGGGTATAACCCAGCACACCTATATGGCCACTTGTTCCCAGCCAATGTTGTAGGCTGGTCCCAAACTGGTTGGGGACGACATGGCCATTTTGGTGGTTTAGACTCACGGCCCTACCAGCCTCAACAGGAGACTCGTCAGCAATAAAGTGCCCAGTATCAACCTCAAGCCCATGAGCCGGCCCACTACCTCCATCATGGGCAAGAGTATGCCCCCACAAAGGCCGAGGGCCAAGGTGGCCTCACTAGCCATCAGGCAACACAGGCTGGGCTGCCGCCTTCTCCACCCCCTACATACTACAATTTATAACTTTGTGTGTGTTTTTGTGGTTAAATGCTGTATTTTAACATTCGAAAAATTTGTGTTCTAAGGCCAATTCTGGCCATTTTGCTAAATAACATAAGGCTTCACAAGGCCTTTACAAAAAGGATACATAAAAAGTTTGCACTTTCAATTGTTGTTGTCTTTATCAATGATGCACTTAATGTACATCACGACATGCTGCCATATGCTTACACATTGATTTCTAAACAGAGAAAAGACATAAGGGGTTGTACTGGGTATATTCGTTAATAATGTGGAGAAACAGACGTCTGGGAAGCAGAAGCTACTGAGGATGAAAGGACACTGTGATTATCCAAATGGTCTGTCCTGCCCAGGGAGGCAAGTGTGTCACAGGGAGAGTGCGTCTCTCATACCAGCAGCACATGCGTCCAGCCACAGACCAAGCGCTATTCCTCTGCACCCTCAGTGCTTCTCCTGAACAGTGCGTTCACTCTCCCTATGACACACTTGCCTGTGTATCTAATCCTATCCTATGTGATACTGTCTGCTGAGCTATGTATCTAATCCTATCCTGCGTGATACAGTCTGCTGAACCATGTATCTAATCCTATCCTGTGTGATACTGTCTGCTGAGCTATGTATCTAATGCTATCCTGTGTGATACTGACTGCTGAGCTGTGTATCTAATCCTATCCTGTGTGATACTGCCTGCTGAGCCATGTGTCTAATCCTCTCCTGTGTGATACTGACTGCTGAGCTATGTATCTAATCCTATCCTGTGTGATACTGACTGCTGAGCTGTGTATCTAATCCTATCCTGTGTGATACTGGGCTCCCCCTGCAGTCTGTGTCAGAGGGTGGTCTGTGTTGACACGGTAATAAATTGTGTTATTTCCAGCTTTACAGAAGGACGATAACACCATAGAAATGATAAGAATAATAGGCCTCAGTTACCACAACTGTCTACAAAGAAAACTGTTGCTGATAGCAACCAATCACAGCTCATTTTTCATCTTTTAAACAGCTCGGAGACAGCGTGGCGAGTTTTGAGTGGCGATTTTTGTGTTTCGACTTTTATGTGGTGAGGTTGGTGTATGTGTGGTGACATGTGTGCTGAGGGTGGTATATGTGTTGAAGCACGTGGTAGTATGTGGCGCATTTTGTGTGTGTGTTCATATCCCCGTGTGTAGTGAGAATGTGGGGAGGAGGACCCCCATATAGTGTTTGGTCCGGAACCAAGGGGACTGCCATCATTGTTATTGAAGGAAGCACAACAGGGGAATTACAAAGGGAGACATGCGACTGAGGTTGTCAGGGCAACAGGGGGAGGGGCTAGGGTAAAAGGAGCAGGGGACGCGCTGAAGTGGCACTTGGGGAAGAGAGAGAGTGAAGGCAGGACGCAGGGTGACTTGCAGGGGCACCGAGAGGAGCCTGCGAGGAGAAAGCAGCCGATTTACCGACAAGAGAGACGTGAGAGACTGTACCCAGAGACTGCTCCCCGCTCCCGTTCTAAGAGAATTATCCCCGCTAACCCCCGCCTTGGAGAGAGAGGAACTATACCTCCGGTTGTGGCCGTGAGTACCGGTAACCAGGCCTCAGAGACCTGGGCCCTTCCCCCCAGCCTTCCCCCATCACGCCGACCCGGCCATCATCGGCCTCAAGATACGCCACCTTGTCACAGGCGGGATTAAAGGCTCACTACCCTGGCTTAGGAAGAGACTCCTTGGTAAAGGACGGCTACAGGCCTTTCTGGGGAACTGCGTCATCACCGCGCGCCACCTCCATCATTTACTTCAGGGCCTGTTGAGCCCCAATGGCATTGTTTTCTTCAGGGCCTGTTGCGCCCCAGCGGCAGCATTTTCTTCAAGGCCTGTTGTGCCCCAGCGGCAGCGTTTCCTTCAGGGCCTGTTGTGCCCCAGCGGCAGCGTTACCTTCAGGGCCTGTTGCACCCCAACGTCCCCGTTTCCTTCAGGGCCTGTTGCGCCCCAGCGGCAGCGTTTCCTTCAGGGCCTGTTGCGCCCCAGCGGCAGCATTACCTTCAGGGCCTGTTGCGCCCCAACGTCCCCGTTTCCTTCAGGGCCTGTTGCGCCCCAACGTCCTCGTTTTTCTTCAGGGCTTGTTGCACCCCAACGTTATTATTTTCTTCAGGGCCTGTTGCCCCCATCGACATCACTTTCCCCAGGACAGCCGCCTCAGCGACATCAACGCGGCCACGCTACCGAACCCAGCAGTCCCTGGAAGGCTAAGTGAACCTATATTTGGCTAAGATTGTTGAGTCCCTGCGTGGACTGTTTGGTGTTGTTCTTTTTCCTTGTTTTGTTCAGCCTAGCCCATCGGCTAGAGTTATATAAAAGTAATTTCGAAAACCACCATTCGTTTATTGTCTCGTCACTGCATCCTGCGAACCTGTCCGACCCTACATTTGGCGTAGTCGGCAGGATGCAGTCTCCGAGCATAGACGGTGGTGGTGCAGGTCAGGGGAAAGCTGTAGAATCTGTAAATAATGAGGGTCCCCATACTAGCCTTTCATTGGGGGCCATGCTGAACAACCTGCCTAGATTTTCCGGCTCCAATACTATGCTATGGAGCTGGACAGAGCGAATGCGGGGGCTCTTTCGGATGCACCCAATGACCCCTGACCTGGAAGCTGAAGTGGCACTCATGACCTTAGATGGGGAGGTGCGGAGGTCAGTGATGTTGAAACCTCCGGGGCACCGCAACACTTTTGAAAAGGTGTTGCAGATAGTGGAACAGACCCACGGAGATCCCACTGATGTGGGAGAGTTAAGGACCCGTCTGTTTAGTCGGATGCAGGCAGAGGGGGAGACGATTACCCAGTATATGAATGTGCTCCAAGAATTGCATACGGCTATTGAAAGAAAAGACGGGGTAGGGGTAGGACCTGTTGACATTACCCTACGTGACCTACTGGTGACTGGACTGCGAGATCCACTGATAAAACAGGCATTACGGGAACAGATCAGAATGAATCCCCAAATAGACTTTTCAGAAGTGGGAAGTCAGGCACGGGTTCGGGAGCAAGAGCAGGGGATGGAGGTCCCCGTGGGGAAGGTCCGAGGTGTGGAGGCCTCCTCGAACACAGTTGAGGAACCCCAGTGGGTGGAGGAGATGAAGCGAGAATTGAAAAATATTAAGAGCGAGTTGGCTGAAGTAAAGAGAAGAACCGAACCAGAGACTGAACGACCCAGTGTTAATCCCGGTCCCTGGGGGTCACGTTCTCCGCGGGGTGGTCAACCTATACCGGCCCGGTGTTATGAGTGTGGAGAACCAGGCCACTTCGCCCGAGAGTGTCCGCGGCGTGGGAGATACCCACCCCGGCGGCCATTAAACTAAAGGGCTCCAGGCTGGGGGGACGCCGCTCGGAGCCGAAAACCACAACTAGGGGTGGTGGAAGTCCCGAAGATTTGATAGCAAAGTGTCCGGTAGTTTGGGCAGAAGTAGAGGGCCGGGCCGTCCGGTGTCTGGTGGACACGGGGTCCCAAGTAACCACTATGCTCACAGCGTACTTTCAACGAAACTTTCCAGAGGCAGCAAGGCCCCAGTGGGGACCCATGATTAGACTAGTAGCCGCTAACCAACTGCCGGTCCCGGTTGCCGGGGTAGTGTGGGTGCAGATGACATTGTGCGGTAAACCCCTCGGCCGCAGAGGGGTGGTGCTGACTCAAGGAGAAGCTGATCAACGACACCCCGTCACCCTAGGCATGAATATTTTAAAAGAGTTTGGTAACCTGCTGCTTAATGATCCCACACAAAGGACACTGAAGCAGTGGGGTTCTCGCACAGCTCAGGGACAGGTATTCCAGCAGCTGGTGCGAGGTGCGCGGGTGCATCGGGACTGCCAGGAGGGTGAGGCTCTGGGTAAGGTCATCGCGTCAGCGGCACCCCTGCTTGTGCTGCCTCCTGGACAGACAGTGGTGGCCCTGCCAATTCGGGCCCCGATACCTTTGGAGGGCGTAGAGGTGCACGTGGAGCCGTGTCACTCAGAGCACTTACCTCCTGGCATACTGGTGGCTCGTTCCCTCGCTACGGTGCGAAAAGGAACCGTCCTGGTCCGCTGCGTTAACCTTGAAGACCGAGATACCATCCTGAAAGCACAGACTGTACTGGCCAAACTAGTAAAGCCTTTAGAAGAAGTGCTGCCCGCTCCTGCGGTTCAATTACGAGTACACCCCGAGGATCCTTGGGAGGTAACAATACGAACCTTACAGGCCCATGAAGTCTCGACACAAGAGAAGGGCCAAAATATTTTGGAGCAGATGCGGGCCGAGCTTTCTGGACTAACTGCGGCCCAACTTTCACAAGTAAAAGCATTGCTGGGACAGTACCACGAAGTATTTGCTAGCCATGAGGACGACTTTGGGTGTACCACTGCCATCACTCATGAGATCCCCACAGCAGGAGCGGCCCCTATCCGAGAACGATATCAACAGATCCCGCCACAACTCTATCAAGAGGTGAAAACTTTGCTGGCTCAGATGCTGCAAAAAGGGGTGATACGGGAAAGTCAAAGCCCTTGGGCGGCCCCCATCGTGTTGGTCCGGAAGAAAGATGGTACACTTCGATTCTGTGTGGATTATCGTAAATTGAATGCTTGCACTATTAAAGACTCATACCCACTGCCCCGCATAGAAGAATCTCTGCATTGGGCAAAGCAACATATTTTTCGACCCTGGACTTGGCCAGTGGGTACTGGCAGGTGCCCATGTCAGAAGAGGACAGAGCTAAGACGGCGTTCATAATGCCCATGGGACTGTTTGAGTTTAATCGTATGCCATTCGGGCTGGCCAACGCCCCCGGGACCTTTCAGCGATTGATGGAGCGATGTTTAGGAGATCTCAATTTTGAGGCCACGTTGATCTACCTGGACGACATCATTGTCTATGCCGCCTCCTTCGAGGACCACCTGAAGCGGTTGGGACAGGTACTCAGCCGGCTGCAAAAGTATGGGTTGAAGGTGAAGCCTCAGAAATGCCACCTATTTCGCTCTCAGATTGAGTATCTGGGTCATGTCGTTTCGGCAGAGGGTGTGAGGCCGTCCCGAGAGAAGGTTGCTGCTATCCAGGAATGGCCTACCCCCGAGACGGTGAAAGACGTGCGGGCTTTTCTGGGGTTAGCTGGATATTACTGTCGTTTCGTGAAGAATTTTGCATGTCGAGCTCGAGCCCTGCATGACCTGCTGAAGGGGGCTCCCGCTGGGGCCAATGGGCGAAAAATCCAGTGGCAACACCCTCAGGAAGAGGCCTTCCGAGATCTTAAGGCTGCACTCTCGGATGCTCCAGTGTTGGCTTATGCAGATTTCTCTCAGCCGTTCATCCTGCACACTGACGGGAGTCTTCACGGGCTAGGGGCTGTGTTGTCACAGGTTCAGGATGGCCAGGAGAGGGTGATCGCTTATGGAAGCCGTTCACTCCATGACTCTGAGCGTAACCCTGACAATTACAGCTCTTTTAAGCTCGAGCTCCTCGCAGTGGTGTGGGCTATGACGGAGAGATTCGCAGAGTACCTAGCGGGCTCCGAGGTGGTAGTGCGAACTGACAACAACCCACTGGCTCATTTGGAAAACGCCAAGTTGGGGGCTTTGGAGCAGCGATGGGTGGCCCGAATTGCGAAGTACAATTACAAGATTATTTACAAAAGAGGGGCCGAGAATGTTCATGCAGATGCTCTCTCCAGGATTCGACATACAACTCCCGGACAGAATCGAGATGAAGAATTAGAAGGAGAGGAAATACCGTTCGCTCTTACCGCTGCCGTGCTCACCAATGTTGATGCAAAAGTATCTTCCCCAGAGGCCCACAGGGGCATCCTGGAACAATCTCGGGATAAGTGGATACAACAGCAACAAGAAGATGAAGAAGTTGGACTTCTCCGGACATGGGTCGCCGCTGGTCAATTACCCACTGATACTCAACGACAAACTTTGACCCAAGACCTGTCGCTGATGCTGCGACAATGGGAGAGACTGATTATCCGAAAGGGACTACTGTACCGTAAAATCACTTCGCAAACTACCTCAACGACTGTTTGGCAGGTGGTTACACCCGGAGCTCAACTACACGAGCTGGCTCAAGAGGCTCACGAAAAAGGGGCCCACTTTGGAGTCAAAAAGACTTTGCAATGGTTACAACAGAAAGTTTATCACCCATGCTTGTCGGCTGTTGTGGAAGAAGTTTGCCGTATCTGCCGCTTATGTGAATTGGCCAAACTGCCTGCTCAGAGGGCCGCAACACAGACGATTGTGACTTCAGCACCCTTTGAGCTCCTGACGGTGGATTATCTGCACATTAGTCCCGCATTCCAGGGATACGAACACTGCCTCGTCATGGTGGATCATTTCACCAAGTTCGCTGTGGTCACCCCTACTCGAGACCAGACCGCGGAGTCAGCCGCCTCCGCAATTTGCTGAAACTTTATACAAGTGTACGGCTGTCCTCAACGTATACATTCCGACCAGGGAGCATGTTTTTTGGGGAAAGTTATGGAGGAACTACATCATCTTTATGGGATTGATAAATCCCGGACCACACCATATCACCCGCAAGGGAATGGGGCTTGTGAGCGATTTAATCGGACATTGATTCAAATGCTACGCACTTTGGAGAGTGACAAGAAAGCTCGTTGGCCAGAATATGTTTCTGAATTAGTGTGGGTTTATAATAATCGGGTACATCGAGTTACGGGCTGTACTCCTTATTTCCTGCTGTTCGGACGAGAGGGTAAGGGGATCACGGAGGTAGAGTTGGACCCCGAAGAGCCTCGGCCCTGGACCGGAGTGTCATCTTGGGTCCGAAATCATCGCCACAGGCTGCAAACTCTTCACCGAATTGTACATACCAAACTTCAAGACTGGGAACACCCAGGGAAGAATACAACCTCCCCTCCCCATCTCCAAAGCGGGGACCGTGTGCTTGTACTAGATCAACGTCCCCAGAATAAACTGGAGTCACGTTGGGAAGAGAGTCCTTATCGGGTACTACGCCGTATCCATCCAGAAGGACCTGTGTACGAAATACGGCCCGAGCAGGATGAAACACTGCCCACCCGCATTGTGCATCGTAATATGTTACGCCCGTGTATTTCCACCGACCCAAAGCAACTGGAACCTGTCCCGAAGACATCCGAACCGGAGTCCATATGCTGGGACTCGGAAGACGAGGATTTCCCTCCAGTTCCCAAGGGTCCTCCACCCAATAATGAGCCAGTTGACACAATTAACCCACCAGCAGTGCACCATGCAGCCCACCGACGTCCACCACCCCAGAAGATTCCACCCCAGTCGAACTTAGACGCTCTGAGCGGTCAACAGCCGGCAAACCCCCCGAACGGTTTGAACAAGATCAGTTCGTATGGCAACGAATATTAACACCTTTACAGGCCAATCTTAATAGACGTACTCCCTCGCCCGAGGACTGGCAAGCTTACAGGGTGGGGGAATGTGGGGAGGAGGACCCCCATATAGTGTTTGGGCCGGAACCAAGGGGACTGCCATCAGAGTTATTGAAGGAAGCACAACAGGGGAATTACAAAGGGAGACATGCAACTGAGGTTGTCAGGGCAACAGGGGGAGGGGCTAGGGTAAAAGGAGCAGGGGACGCGCTGAAGTGGCACTTGGGGAAGAGAGAGAGTGAAGGCAGGACGCAGGGTGACTTGCAGGGGCACCGAGAGGAGCCTGCGAGGAGAAAGCAGCCGATTTACCGACAAGAGAGACGTGAGAGACTGTACCCAGAGACTGCTCCCCGCTCCCGTTCTAAGAGAATTATCCCCGCTAACCCCCGCCTTGGAGAGAGAGGAACTATACCTCCGGTTGTGGCCGTGAGTACCGGTAACCAGGCCTCAGAGACCTGGGCCCTTCCCCCCAGCCTTCCCCCATCACGCCGACCCGGCCATCATCGGCCTCAAGATACGCCACCTTGTCACAGGCGGGATTAAAGGCTCACTACCCTGGCTTAGGAAGAGACTCCTTGGTAAAGGACGGCTACAGGCCTTTCTGGGGAACTACGTCATCACCGCGCGCCACCTCCATCATTTACTTCAGGGCCTGTTGAGCCCTAACGGCATTGTTTTCTTCATGGCCTGTTGTGCCCCAGCGGCAGCATTTTCTTCAGGGCCTGTTGCGCCCCAGTGGCAGCGTTTCCTTCTGTGCCTGTTGCGCCCCAGCGGCAGCGTTACCTTCAGGGCCTGTTGCACCCCAACGTCCCCGTTTCCTTCAGGGCCTGTTGCGCCCCAGCGGCAGCGTTTCCTTCAGGGCCTGTTGCGCCCCAGCGGCAGCATTACCTTCAGGGCCTGTTGCACCCCAACGTCCCCGTTTCCTTCAGGGCCTGTTGCACCCCAACGTCCTCGTTTTTCTTCAGGGCTTGTTGCGCCCCAACGTTATTATTTTCTTCAGGGCCTGTTGCCCCCATCGACATCACTTTCCCCAGGACAGCCGCCTCAGCGACCTCAACGCAGCCACGCTACCGAACCGAGCAGTCCCTGGAAGGCTAAGTGAACCTATATTTGGCTAAGATTGTTGAGTCCCTGCATGGACTGTTTGGTGTTGTTCTTTTTCCTTGTTTTGTTCAGCCTAGCCCATCGGCTAGAGTTATATAAAAGTAATTTCGAAAACCACCATTCGTTTAGTGTCTCGTCACTGCATCCTGCGAACCTGTCCGACCCTACAAGTATCCCATGTCAGGGTCCCACCTTAGCAACTGTACGGTATATACTCTTTGGCGCCATCGCTCTCATTCTTTAAGTCCCCCTTGTTCACATCTGGCAGCTGTCAATTTGCCTCCAACACTTTTCCTTTCACTTTTTCCCCATCATGTAGATAGGGGCAAAATTATTTGGTGAATTGGAACACGCGGGGTTAAAATTTCGCCTCACAACATAGCCTATGATGCTCTCAGGATCCAGACGTGTGACTGTGCCAAATTTTGCGGCTGTAGCTGCGACGGTGCGGATGCCAATCCCGGACATACGTACATACATACATACACACCCACATTGAGCTTTATATATTAGATTGCAGTTCTTTAACCTCTTCCCGACCGCCCACAGTAGATAAACGTTCGCACTTGCTGGGCTTTGTGCAGCGCCGACGTTTATCTACTGTCGGCGGTTTTGTGCCCCCCGGGACCCCCACATACCTTACAACGCGGGGATCCCGGTGCACAATGCATGCTGGGACCCCCGACGTCATCGAGACCTGATTGGTTCAGGTCCTGATGACGTCAGCGTCACAGCAGCCAATGGGAGCGATCGCTGGGAAAGCTGATTGTTTCCCGGCGATCTCACTCATTGTAACGCGGCTTCTCCTCTGATCTAACACTGACAGATGATCAGAGGAGAAGCAGCGTTACTGTGTGACTAGATCGCTGCCTGGCACAGCTGATCGCTGCCTGGCACAGCTGTGCCAGGCAGCGATCTTGTCACACAGTAACGCTGCTTCTCCTCTGATCATCTGTCATTGTGAGATCAGAGGAGAAGTCGCGTTATTATGTGCCAGGCAGTGATCTTGTCACATAGTAACGCTGCTTCACCTCTGATCATCTGTCAGTGTGAGATCAGAGGAGAAGTGGCGTTACTATGAGTCAGATCGCAGGGCAGCAATCTTGTCACAAAAATAAAAAAAAGTAAAGAAAAAAAAAAGCAGGTACACAGGTTAGGGCTAGGGCTAGGGTTAGGGTTAGAGTTAGGGCTAGGGTTAGGGCTAGGGCTAGGGTTAGGGCTAGGGCTGGGATTAAGGTTATGGGTGTGTTGGTGTTAGTTTTTTGGTTAGGGTTATGGTTAGGGCTGAGATTAGGGTTAGGGGTGTGTTGGGGTTAGGGTTGAAATTAGAATTGGGGGTTTCCACTGTTTAGGTACATCAGGGGCTCTGTAAATGCAATATGACGCCCGCAGACCATTCCATCAAAGTCTGCATTCCAGAACGTCACTACTTCCCTTCTGAGCCCCACCGTGTGCCCAAACAGTAGTTTTCTCCCACATATGGGGTACCAGCGTACTCAGCACAAATTGGACAACAACTCTTAGGGTCCAATTTCTCCTGTTACCCTTGTGAAAATAAAAATTGGGGGCTAAAAGATCATTTTTGTGGAAAAAAATGATTTTTTTATTTTCACGCCTCTACATTATAAACTTTAGTGAAACACTTGGGGGTTCAAAGTGCTCACCACACATCTAGATAAGTCCCTTGGGGGGGTCTAATTTCCAAAATGGGGTCACTTGTGGGGGTTTCCACTGTTTAGGTACATCAGGGGCTCTCCAAATGCGACATGGCATCCGATCTCAATTCCAGCCAATTCTGCATTGAAAAAGTCAAACGTCACTCCTTCCGTTCTGAGCTCTGCCGTGTGCTCAAACAGTGGTTTAGCCCCACATACGGGGTATTGGCGTATTCGGGAGAAATTGCACAAAAAATGTTGTGGTTCATTTTCTCTTTTTACACTTGTGAAAATAAAAAAAATGGTTTTGAAGTAAAATGTTTGTGAAAAAAAGTTAAATGTTTATTTTTTCCTTCCATATTACATTCATTCATGTGAAGCACCTGAAGGGTTAATAAACTTCTTGAATGTGGTTTTGAGTACATGGAGAGGTGCAGTTTTTAGAATGGTGTCACTTTTGGGTATTTTCTGTCATATTGACCCCCCAAACTCACTTCAAATGTGAGGTGGTCCCTAAAAAAAATGGTGTTGCAAATTTTGTTGTCAAAATGAGAAATCGCTGGTCAACTTTTAACCCTTATAACTTCCTAAAAAAAAAAATTATGTTTCCAAAATTGTGCAGATGTAAAGTAGACATGTGGGAAATGTTATTTATTAACTATTTTGTGCGATATCACTCTCTGATTTAAGGGCATAAAAATTAAAAGTTTGAAAATTGCAAAATTTTCTAAATTTTCGCCAAATTTTGATTTTTTTAACAAATAAGCGCAGATCATATCTAAAAAATTTTACCACCATCATGAAGTACAATATGTCATGAGAAAACAATGTCAGAATCAGTAGGATCCGTTGAAGCGTTCTAGAGTTATGACCTCATAAAGTGACACTGGTCAGAATTGAAAAAATTGGCCCGGTCACGAAGGCAAAAACAGGCTCGGGTGCGAAGGGGTTAACATTTTTATTTTACATAACCCTCTTTATATAGAAATGCTCACTGAAAAAGATGCAAGCAAATTCTTTAACAGGGTTGGTCGCTACTCGTCACAGGTGTGTCAAATGCTACAGATAGTCGATCTGCATCTGGCTGCAGAAGGTCTCTACATTTGGTATTGCAGACGTCTTCTTAATTCTTCTGACTTTTGGACCCAGTAGCAACCTCCCTCCAGCTCTAATTGACACACCTGGACCTGGGTGTTTACAGACTCCTAGTCTGCTTTTGGGAGTTGCCGGTGATATTCATATTTCCCCTTGTGAAGGCTTGGAGCAATAGCAGTCGGCTTACTTCCTCTCTGTTGTTGCTGGAGGAGGTTTGGTGTTACCTCTCTGAGTCTGCTCAAAATAAGTTGCTTCCTCCTTATTTGTCTCCCATCTTCTCTTTTGGGGATTGACCAGTACTCATCCCCCCTTCCCTATTCAGGGCCTAGCTCCAGGGATATACAGGGCTTAGTTTTCTGCTTGGCAATTTGTGTGGAACCAATATAGGGATGGCAAGGGAGGCTGGGTGGTATTTGACCTGCCTAGGGGACTTCACTCTCCCTTTTCCTAGCATTTGGGCTTTTGTCCCCTTTTCCCCTCCTTTTGCATTTAGTCTTCCCACACTGTGCATGACACTACTTGGACAACCAAGTCTCATTCCTCATGTTTGACCCCGTTAAAATAAAAACATCTATACTTACCTCCCATGGCGGTGCCATTCCAATGGTTTTGGTACTTGCGTTCCCAGGGCCCACATGAGGTTGTTATGTTACGTAAGCCCTGCACTCAATGAGCTCTGACATCACTGTCCTCACCTTTGGACAAAAAGAACATTAAGAGGAAGTCAGAGATTACCTGAAGCCCTGACTTCCTGTTGAAGTTCAATACGTCAGAAAGCAGGGAACGCCCACACTGACTGGGCTCAGGGCTCACTTGACATTACCTTACCTGGGTGTGTTGAAGGCAACAAGAGCTACGATGAAGATGAACTATTTTTTTTAACAGTCCAGGGTATTTGTGGGGCAAGAAAGTTGGATGCTCTGTAATGCTGTTACTGTATATGCAAGGAAGTATTGGGATATTATTTCTTAGTAGCTTTAACTGGTACACTTACAACTTACCAAGTTGTATTTTTTTCTTTATTTTTCTCGTTTCACTTCTGACACTGCAGTGTAAATTTAAAACATGCTATGCTACCTTTTATTGCATTGTTTAAAACTAATAAAATATATATTTTTATAAAATATCGCAAGCTATGATGACTACTATTGCTTCCCATTCTATCCAATCAAAAAAAATACATATTTTTTATCTCCAGGCTCATTTTAGCATTTCCTAATATCGTGCCTGGATTTATTGATGACGATATTGTAGAGGTCATAAAACTATATTGGAAATAAAAAATTCTAACCCAAACCAAATAAATACACAAAATGCAGAACGCTATCACTATCCAAATCATATTTATTTCTATAGCAGCACCATAGGAAGCTGATAAGTCTGTCTTCTAGGATTTGACTGCCAAGTGGAAAATTGAATAGTCCTGACTTACAAGTTTATATCGAAGCTTATCTGTTACAGACAGCCTACCAGGATAACCATTCTATGAGAAAGACTTCAAAACCATCAGCGGGCAGAATTTCGTAATTGTAATACTGGATAACTACAAATCATGTGTCTAAGGGAAGGTGACACTGAACAACGGACTTCTAAAGCATATCTGTCATATTGCCCTAAACCAAAGTGAAAGCATGGTTGTGGAGACATGAGGGTCAATGGGTGCTCTCATCCACTATTCAGACAACACAGGACCGACGGCATTTCCTGTGTCTGTGTATGAGAGAAGCAGCCTGCTGAAGATGCTGCACCAGTAGAGACACACAAATGATTTATTCTTGATCTACTAAGCATATTGTTCCTGTTTGTTCCTGAATAAAGAAGCTCTGATGTCACACGCTTGGAGAGTATCGTGAGTAAACCGCTGCCAACATGGTTAGTGGTTGGGTGAAGCCATTTATTGTCAAACTACTGTGTTTTCTCTTTTTAAATCACAATGACAAACCAAAACCTCCAAATGACCCTGATCAAAAGTTAACATCCTCTTTGCAGATCATCTCTAAATCATTAAGATTTTGAGGCTTGTAAGGGTATGACAAAAAGTTTGATATGGTACTGCTACACTTATACTGTATTGCTACACCTACTGGTGTATTACCTTAGAAGTTAAATCTATATTGTGTATATATGTTTTGCTATATCCTTTATGTATACTGTCTTATATCTTGTTGCTGCCATGTACATAGGTTGTGCACTGTGGTTTATAGGGAGAGCGTAGCACCTTCACGATGGGGGTATTTCAGTGCACACAGATCTTAGATTAACAGACAAGTCCGGACATGTTTAGCTTAGGAAGGGCTTGCTGTAAGTTAGGCCCCTTTCACACATCAGTTTTTTGCCATCAATCACAATCCGTCGTTTTTTGAAAAAAATGGATCCGGCGACTGATGCTGATGGATCCATTGTTTTCTCAAAGACTTGTATTAGCGACAGATTGCGACGAATGGCCGCACATTTCGTCAAAATTTTTTTGTCCGGCGGCCGGACACGACACACAAAGCAACGTTTTTTGTGTCCGTCAAAAAATCGGACAGCGACGGATCCGTTCGTGTCCGTCATTTGCTAGAATGAAAGCCTATGGGTGCAGGATCCATCGTCATCCGTTAAATGACAGATGCCAGTGATCTGTTGTTTTAACTGAGCATGCTCCTGACAGTTTAAAATCACAAAGAAAGCATAGATATATACACATAGAATAGGTATACATATATATATATATGTGTATACATGTCATTGAAGCACATATATATTTATTTATAGTTCATAGAGTTCTGCATAGCATAATAGCCGCTAAATCAATTGCCAGCTTCAGTAAAATCATTCCCGAACCCGACATGATATGACACATGGTTTACATATAGTAAACCATATCATATCAAAATGATTTATGTATGTCAGTGTTTAATCAATTTAGTAGTTTGTGTTAGGACAAATTTGGAACTCTAGGGGTTAAATTTAAGGTTATAATTGTAGAAAAAAATTGCATGGGCTCCCGCGCAATTTTCTCCGCCCGAGACGGAAAGCCAGTGAGTGAGGGCAGATATTAATAGCCTAGAGAGGAACCATTGTTTTTGGCCCCTCCCTGACTAAAAAAATCTGCCCCCAGCCACCCCAGAAAAGGCGCATCTATAAGATGCGCCTTTTCTGGCACTTAGCCTCTCTATTCCCATGGCCTTTAGGGGTGGCTCATGGGTTAATAATAATGGGTTAATGTCACCTTGCTATTGAAAGGTGACATTAAGCCTGGTTAATAATGGAGAGGCGTCAATAAGACACCTCTCCATTATTAACCCTAGAATAGTAAAGAGTTAAAAAAGACACACACATTAAAAAATATTTTAATGAAATAAATACACAAGGCTTTGACAAAATTTATTAGTCTGTCAATCCAAAAAAAGCCCTTGCTCTGCAAAAAAGATAAAATAAAATAAAAAACCAACAATATACATACCTGTTGTGAATTCTTTTGCTTGGAGTTCTGAGCCGAAGCACCCTCTGCTCCCTCTGGTGGTTGCTGAGAGTAGTGGAGCTGGCCAGTTGGATGGAAGTTCCCCACCTGACGACGATAATTGGAAACCTGGGATTACTGGCTGGGAGCATATAATTGAGCTGGCTGCTCTTGGAGGTTGCTGGTGATTTCATCAGTGTGCATTTGGAGCGCTTTTTTCCCCTGCCTGATCTGCATGGTTCAGCTAAATGATTCTTTTGCTAATCCTTTGCATCTAATCTGGTTGTGTTTTTTTGCTTTCTGTTTTGCTGCTGGGTTCAGCGTGCTCCCTGCTGGGGGCAGCGCTGGGCCCTGCTTCATATGTTGCAGCTTGTTCAGTCCCCTGTTATGTTAGTATCTTTTTGCTTTGCTGCCAGTTTATACCAGAGGGCTGATCTAGCGGGGGTGAGATTGTGTGATCTCAGGTTTTTTGTATATCAGTAGTGCTGGACTTTTTCAGAGTTTTGTGCTTGATTGCAGACAGTATCTTTTCTGTCCTGTCCTGTCTAGACAGCTTGGGCCCCACAATTTGCTCAGTCTGTTCTCTGCCTGTGTTTGTGTCTCATCGATAATAAATGTTTGGAGGCTGTCTATTCCTTTGGGAATCTGCTCCGGGCAGTTTAGATTTCATCTTTCTGTCTTTAGGCTTAGTTAGTCCTCCAGCTGTGACGAAGCGTCTAGGGCATCGTAGGAACGCTCCACAGCTACTACTAGTTGTGCGGATAGGATCAGGGGTCTGCAATCCGCTTAATTATCAACCTCTCTGGTCTACTGGTGGCTTAGCCTGTTCCTGCCATCCTCCTCGGTGATCCATTCATAATAGAATCACCAGCCAAACCGCAGACTCTAGGGTACTCAAAAGAAGGAAAGAATTGTAAAAAAAAGTGTCAGAATTTTTTTTATATTTTTTTTCATCTTTTTCTCTGGGGCCATAGGAGGATTTTTTCTTTAATGGAGACTAAGCAATTATCCAATCGTGTTGAGGAGCTCGCTGCTGAAGTGCGGGGAATTTCTACCTATCTCGCTCAATCATCTGCTGCAGAACCAAAGATCCCAACTCCTGATGTATTTTCTGGGGATCGGTCTAAATTTTTGAATTTCAAGAATAACTGTAAACTATTTCTTGCCTTGAAGCCTAATTCATCGGGGAGCTCGGTGCAGCAGGTTAAAATTGTCATCTTTCTGCTGCGCGGCGATCCCCAGGATTGTGCTTTTTCTCTGACACCTGGAGATCCTATTCTGGCTAATGTGGATGCGTTTTTTCAGGCCCTGGGGTTGTTGTATGATGAACCTAATGCTACTGATCAAGCTGAGAAGACATTATTGGCATTGAAACAGGGTCAGGATGCTGCCGAGTTATACTGCCAGAAGTTCCGAAAGTGGGCGGTCCTTACTAAAAGGAATGATGATATCCTTGCAGCTCTCTTTCGGAAAGGTCTAGCAGAAACCGTAAAAGATGTTATGGTGGGATTTCCTGTCCCCTCTGGTCTTAACGACTCAATGTCATTAGCCATTCAAATTGATCGACGTTTACGTGAACGTAAAAGTACACGAGAGGCGGTGCTGCCTTTTGAACAAACTTCTGAACCCATGCAATGTGATAGGGTTTTGTCTAGGGCGCAATGTCAAGAGTTTAGAAGGCGTAATAAATTATGCTTCGTTTTGCGGTGGGCAGTGTACAGCCTAAGTTCCTTTTGGCAGTTACCTTGATCTGCTCCTTGTCTACTTTTTCTGCTAAGGCATTTGCTGATTCAGGAGCAGCTTTGAATCTGATGGATCTTGACTTTGCCAAGCGTTGTGGTTTCCCCATGGTGCCCCTGAGAACCCCTATTCCCTTGAGAGGGATTGATGCTACCCCTTTGGTGGAGAATAAACCCCAGTTTTGGACCCAGGTGGTAATGCAGGTCACCCCGGACCATCAAGAGAATTGTAAATTTTTGGTGTTGCACAATTTACATGATACTATTGTACTGGGTTTTCCTTGGTTGCAAACCAATAATCCTGCTTTAGATTGGAAATCTCTGTCTGTGGTGAGTTGGGGTTGTCAATGTGTTCTTAGTGACACTCCTGTTTTCTCCACCTCTCCCCAGTCTCAAGATGTTCCTGACTATTTGGCTGATTTTTCTGATGTATTTAGTGAGAGTAAGTCTGCGTCTTTGCCTCCTCATAGGAGTCATGACTGCGCAATTGAGTTAATGCCTGTTTGTAAATTTCCCAAGGGTCGTGTAGTGAAACCCCCACCAGGGGGAGCTGGTGAGGGAAGAGAGGTTACACACTAAGAGCAGCAACCCTGAGCAATAGCACAGGTGCCACAGGTAACGAGAGAGAATAGTCAGACGAACCGAGTCAGAAACTAGCAGGAGCAGACGTACCAGAAGGAGCAGCAATACACATAGTCAAAATACCAAGCCGAGAGTCAGAAAGCCAGAACATGAGCATGGGGTCCAAAACGTGAGACGAAATACATGGTCGGGGTACAAGCTGGGGAGTCATATGCCAGAGAGGGAACGTAACAGCAGAGACGAATACCAAGAGACGGGGTCAGAAATCAGTCAGGGTCATACACGTGAATATCAGTCAAAGGCAGGAGGAACACCAAGGTACAAGGGTCAGAGGCTCTAAACTGGAAGCTTGAGCTATCACTAACATTAGTCAGCAGGCTGTGAGAGACTGAAATAGCCCAGCTAGCTCCAGAACGAGGCTGAGGAAATTAACTACGGCATGACCAGTCCGGAGTGAAGACAGCAGAAAATAAACTCCGGACTGGACCGTGACAGGTCGGCTTTTCAATTTATCTGTACCTGAACATGATGCTATGCGATCTTATATCAAGGAATAATTGGAGAAGGGTTATATCAGACCATCCTCTTCACCTTTGGGTGCTGGTTTTTTCTTTGTGGCCAAAAAAGATGGCTCATTAAGGCCATGTATTGACTATCGTTCCCTTAACAAAATCACTGTTAAATATCAGTACCCGTTACCCCTGATTTCTGATTTATTTTCCAGAGTTAAAAGTGCTTGTTGGTTTACCAAACTTGACCTCAGGGGGCATATAATCTTATTCGCATCAAGCACGGGGATGAATGGAAGATGGCGTTTAATACTCTGGAGGGACATTTTGAGTACCTGGTGATGCCTTTTGGGCTCACTAATGCCCCTTCCGTCTTCCAGTTTTTTATGAACCATACTTTTCGGGACCTTGTGGATAAGTTTTTGATCATTTATCTGGATGATATTTTGATTTTTTTCCAGTCACTGGGATTCTCATGTGGAACATGTCCGGACTGTGTTCCAGATTTTGAGGGAAAATACTCTGTATGTTAAGGGATTGAAATGTGTTTTTGGTGTACATAGGATTTCATTTTTGGGATTCATTTTGTCCCCGTATGCTATTGAAATGGACCCGGACAAGGTACAGGCCATTTATGATTGGGTTCAGCCCACTTCTCTGAAGGCTCTTCTGAAGTTTTTGGGTTTTGCTAATTTCTACTACTGTAAATTTATAAGTAATTTTTCTGGTATTGTTAAACCTCTGACGGATTTGACCAAAAAGGGCGCTGATGTGGTAAATTGGTCTCCAGAGGCAGTCTCGGCATTTCAGGAGCTTAAGCAGAGATTCACTTCTGCTCCGGTTCTACGGCAACCTGATGTTTCACTCCCATTTCAGGTGGAGATAGATGCTTCTGAGATTGGTGCAGGAGCCGCTTTGTCTCAAAGAGATCCGGTAACCTCTAAGATGAATCCCTGTGCCTTCTTCTTCTCGAAAATTTTCTCCATCTGAACGTAACTTTGACGTGGGGAACCGGGAATTATTGGCCATGAAGTGGGCATTTGAAGAGTGGAGACATTGGTTGGAGGGAGCTAGACATCAAGTTGTGGTCCTCACCGATCACAAGAATTTGATTTATCTTGAATCAGCCAAGCGCTTGAATCCAAGACAGGCTAGGCGGGCCTTGTTTTTCATGCGTTTTAATTTTGTGGTCTCCTTTCTTCTGGGCACTAAGAATGTTTTAGGCGGACGCCCTTTCTAGGAGTTTCTTTGCGGATTCTCTTGACGTGACTGAGCCTACGACCATTCTAAATGAGGGTGTAGTTCTTTCCGCCATCTCTCCTGATTTGAGACGTGCCCTGGAGGAATTTCAGGAGGATAAACCTAAACCATGCCCTATGGGAAAATTGTATGTCCCTGACCAGTGGAGGAAAAGAGTAATGTCTGACATTCATTGCTCCGTGTTGGCTGGTCATCCAGGTACAGTGGGGAAAAAAAGTATTTAGTCAGTCAGCAATAGTGCAAGTTCCACCACTTAAAAAGATGAGAGGCGTCTGTAATTTACATCATAGGTAGACCTCAACTATGGGAGACAAACTGAGAAAAAAAAATCCAGAAAATCACATTGTCTGTTTTTTTTTTTCATTTTATTTGCATATTATGGTGGAAAATAAGTATTTGGTCAGAAACAAGCAATCAAGATTTCTGGCTCTCACAGACCTGTAACTTCTTCTTTAAGAGTCTCCTCTTTCCTCCACTCATTACCTGTAGTAATGGCACCTGTTTAAACTTGTTATTAGTATAAAAAGACACCTGTGCACACCCTCAAACAGTCTGACTCCAAACTCCACTATGGTGAAGACCAAAGAGCTGTCAAAGGACACCAGAAACAAAATTGTAGCCCTGCACCAGGCTGGGAAGACTGAATCTGCAATAGCCAACCAGCTTGGAGTGAAGAAATCAACTGTGGGAGCAATAATTAGAAAATGGAAGACATACAAGACCACTGATAATCTCCCTCGATCTGGTGCTCCACGCAAAATCCCACCCCGTGGGGTCAGAATGATCACAAGAACTGTGAGCAAAAATCCCAGGACCACGCGGGGGGACCTAGTGAATGAACTGCAGAGAGCTGGGACCAATGTAACAAGGCCTACCATAAGTAACACACTACGCCACCATGGACTCAGATCCTGCAGTGCCAGATGTGTCCCACTGCTTAAGCCTGTACATGTCCGGGCCCGTCTGAAGTTTGCTAGAGAGCATTTGGATGATCCAGAGGAGTTTTGGGAGAATGTCCTATGGTCTGATGAAACCAAACTGGAACTGTTTGGTAGAAACACAACTTGTCGTGTTTGGAGGAAAAAGAATACTGAGTTGCATCCATCAAACACCATACCTACTGTAAAGCATGGTGGTGGAAACATCATGCTTTGGGGCTGTTTCTCTGCAAAGGGGCCAGGACGACTGATCCGGGTACATGAAAGAATGAATGGGGCCATGTATCGTGAGATTTTGAGTGCAAACCTCCTTCCATCAGCAAGGGCATTGAAGATGAAACGTGGCTGGGTCTTTCAACATGACAATGATCCAAAGCACACCGCCAGGGCAACGAAGGAGTGGCTTCGTAAGAAGCATTTCAAGGTCCTGGAGTGGCCTAGCCAGTCTCCAGATCTCAACCCTATAGAAAACCTTTGGAGGGAGTTGGAAGTCCGTGTTGCCAAGCGAAAAGCCAAAAACATCACTGCTCTAGAGGAGATCTGCATGGAGGAATGGGCCAACATACCAACAACAGTGTGTGGCAACCTTGTGAAGACTTACAGAAAACGTTTGACCTCTGTCATTGCCAACAAAGGATATATCACAAAGTATTGAGATGAAATTTTGTTTCTGACCAAATACTTATTTTCCACCATGATATGCAAATAAAATGAAAAAAAAACAGACAATGTGATTTTCTGGATTTTTTTTTCTCAGTTTGTCTCCCATAGTTGAGGTCTACCTATGATGTAAATTACAGATGCCTCTCATCTTTTTAAGTGGTGGAACTTGCACTATTGCTGACTGACTAAATACTTTTTTTCCCCACTGTATCTTTGGTACCAGAGATTTGGTGAGTTGGTCTTTTTGGTGGCCTGCCTTATCTCGTGATGTCAGGAATTTTGCAGTCCTGTGGGACTTGGCCTCGGTCTAAGCCCTGTTCTCGTGCTAGTGGTTTGTTGATGCCTCTGCTGGTGCCCAGGAGGCCATGGACCCATATCTCAATGGATTTTATCTCTGATCTCCCTGTCTCTCAGAGAATGACTGTTATTTGGGTGATCTGTAATAGATTTTCTAAGATGGTCCATCTTGTACCACTCCCAAAGTTGCCATCTTCTTCTGAGTTGGTGCCCTTGTTTTTACAACAAGTCCAGTTTGTTTCCAGATTTTGGAGGGTTTTTTGTTCCAAACTGGGAATTCAGTTGTCTTTCTCCTCTGCATTTCATCCTCAGACCAATGGGCAGACTGAGAGAACAAACCAGACATTGGCGTCCTATTTGAGATGTTTTATATCTGCTGATCAGGATGATTGGGTCTTATTTTTGCCCTTGGCCAAATTTGCGCTAAACAATACAGCTAGCTATGCTACTTTGATGTCTCCTTTTTTTGTAACTTTGGGTTTCATCCTCAATTTTCTTTGGGGCAGGTAGAAGCTTCTGCCTGTCCAGGTGTGGATTCTGTGGTAGAGAGAATGCAGCAGATTTGGGACCAAGCAGGGCATAAGTTGTCCCACTCTCAGGAAAAGGCCCAACGGTTTTCCAACCGGCATAGGACCATTGGTCCCCGGTTTAATGTGGGTGATATGGCTTGGTTGTCCTCAAAAAATATTCCCATGAAGGTTGCATCTCCAAAATTCAAGCCAAGGTTTATTGGACCTTATAAGATTTTTGAAATCCTTAACCCCATTGCTTTTCGTTTGGCTCTTCCAGTTACGTTTAAGATTCATAACGTCTTTCATAAATCTTTGCTGAAAAGGTTTGTGGAGCCAGTCATTCCCATGGCAGCGCCCCATGACCCTGTACTGGTTAAGGGTAATTTGGAGTATGAGATAGAGAAGATATTGGATTCTCATCTGGCTAGACCGAGACTTCAGTACTTGGTCAAGTGGAAGGGTAATGGCCAGGAGAATAATTCTTGGGTCTCTGCTTCTGACATCCATGCCAAGAGATTGATTCGTGTCTTTCACCGGGCCTATCCTGATCGGCCTGGTGGCGTGGATGAGGGTTCGGTGACCCCCTCCTCAAGGGGGGGTACTGTTGTGAATTATCTTGCTCGGAGTTCTGAGCCGAAGCTCCCTCTGGTGGTTGCTGAGAGTAGTGGAGCTGGCCAGTTGGATGGAAGTTCCCCACCTGTCTTTAGGCTTAGCTAGTCCTCCGACTGTGACGAAGCGTCTAGGGCATCGTAGGAACGCTCCATGGCTACTGCTAGTTGTGCGGATAGGATCAGGGGTCTGCAATCCACTTAGTTACCAACCTCTCTGGTCTTCTGGTGGCTTAGCCTGTTCCTGCCATTCTCCTCGGAGACCCATTCATAACACATACCTCTCCGCCATTCAGTCAGGTCCCCCGCTGCAATCCATCACAAGGGGTTAACTAGTTTACAATGAGGACTGGTGCAAATGCTGCTGGCACCGCTGTAAACCACTGCAGAATGAATGAATGAAGCATACAGTCTAGATCACATGAAGTCATTATTTCCCTCTACTCCTCTTTGGTCAGACCTCATCTGGAATATTGTGTCCAGTTTTGGGCACCACATTTTAAAAAAGACATCAACAAACTGGAGCAAGTTCAGAAAAGAGCGACCAGAATGGTGGTCTGCAAACCCTGTCGTATGAGGAAAGGTTGCAGGATTTGCAGGCACTCAATGTTATAGATGAGGGGGATGCTAGGTTGGAGCTGCAGGACAGTGAAGCAGCAAGCTGAGTGACAGTCAGAAAGCTTGGAAGAGGGAAGAACGCCAAGGAGGCTAGTCCTGATCTGGCACACCCCAATAAGTTTGCTAAGTTGGCAGATGAGGGGAGTGTCAGTACAGGGGTAGCACTGCTGCAGCATGCATGTCCTCTGAAAACCGGAGGAGTGTCTGCTCCAGTAAGGGGGGAATAGGAGTGCAGGGCAGGCCTGACAGGTGCTGGTAGTGGGGGACTCAATTATTAGGGGAAAAGATAGGTTAATCTGTCACAAAGACAGGGATCATTGAACGGTGTGCTGCCTACCTGGTGCTTGAGTCCAACACATCACTGATCGGGTTGACAGATTACTGGGAGGGGCTGGTTAGGACCCAGCAGACATGGTGCACATTGGCACAAATGACAATGTTAGAGGTAGGTGGAAGGTCCTTAAAGATGATTTCAGGAAATTAGGATGTGAGCTTAAAGCAATGACCTCCAAGGTGGTATTTTCTGAAATACTGCCTGTACCACGTGCCACGCCAGAGAGGCAAAGAGAGATTAGGGAGGTTAATAAGTGGCTCAAGAATTGGTGTAGGAAGGAGGGGTTTGGGTTCTTGGAGAACTGGGCCGACTTCTCAGTTGGCTACAGGTTCTACACTAGGGACAGGCTGCACCTCAATGGGGAGGGTGCAGCTGTGCTGGGGGAGAAAATGGCTAGAAGGTTGGAGGAGTGTTTAAACTAGGGACTAGGGGGAGGGTATTCATTTTATAGGAGGGGAAGACAGTGCAGATAAAGACCTGGGCACAAATAATGAAATTGGAGGTGGAGGTGGCATGGGGGGTGGGGTTAGAACAGTTAATAATTTAAGAAAGAATAGAGGTACAGAGAGATACATAAAGTGCATGTATACTAATGCCAGAAGCCTCACCAACAAAATGTATGAATTAGAATTAATGTTGTTGGAACATAATTATGACATGGTGGGAATAGCTGAGACATGGCTGGACGAGAGCCACGACTGGGCTGTTAATTTACAGGGCTATAGTCTATTCAGAAATGACTGTACAAAAAGGCGAGGGTAAAAAACCAAGAGAAGAAAAGGAGTCAAAGGTGATAAAAGCATAACAAATTTTATTCAAAACATGCTAAAAAAGTCACACATAGAGTCACAATGTTTAGTATTCCAAGACAGTACAAACAGAGGAGGGGAAACAAACCTCCACAGAATACAGATGTCAAAGTGTCAAGGGAAGGGTACAAGCAATAAGCCCGTGCCCAAATACGCCCACGGAAAGCCCATACTGTAACAAGCTCTAGTAGCGAGAAAAAAACTGCACCATAAATAACCCACGAGCTTACCGGGATAAAGGTAACAATAAGGAAGAAGTTTCCTGACCAATAGTCCACCTCAAATAAGCGAGGGTGTGTGTGTGTTTATATGTAAAATCATCCTTAAAACCCATCCTGCATGATAATATATGTGAATCTAATGAAAATATAGAGTCCCTGTGGGTGGAGATAAGGGAGGGGGAAAAAATAGTAAACTACTGATAAGGGTTTGTTATAAGTCTCCAAAAATAATGGAAGCTACAGAGAATATCCTCATAAAGCAAATAGATGAAGCAGCGACTCAAGGAGAAGTCATTATTATGGGGGACTTCAACTACCCTGAAATACATTGGGGAACCGAAACCTGCAGTTCCAGCAAAGGTAATAGGTTTTTGACAACTATGAGAGACATTTACCTTTCACAACTGGTTCAGGACCCAACTAGAGGGGGGGCACTGCTAGACCTAATATTAACCAACAGGCCAGACCGCATATCAAATATAAGGGTTGATGGTCACTTGGGTAATAGTGATCACAAAATAATAAGTTTTCATGTATCCTTTACTAAGATGTGTAGCAGAGGGGATACAAGGACACTAAATTTCAGGAAGGCAAATTTCCAACCGATGAGAGATGATCTTGGTGCAATTAACTGGGACAATATCCTGAGACATAAAAATACACAAAGAAAATGGGAGACGTTTATTAGCATCCTGATTAGGACACCTGTGCACAATATATACCGTATGGGAATAAACATGCGAGAAATAGGAGGAAACCACTATGGCTAAATAGAGCTGTAAGGGGCGCAATAAGCGATAAAAATAAAGCATTTAGAGAATTAAAGCAAGTAGGTAGTGATGAGGCATTAGATAAATACAGAAGATTAAATAAATTCTGTAAAAAGCAAATCAAGATAGCAAAGATTGAGACAGAGACACTCATTGCCAGAGAAAGTAAAAGTAATCCCAAAATATTCTTTAACTACATAAATAGTAAGAAACTAAAAAATGATAGTGTAGGCCCCCTTAAAAATAGTCTGGGTGAAATTTTGGATGAGGATGAGGAAAAAGCCAATATGCTAAATGACTTTTTTTTTCCCTGGGCCCAGATGGGATACACCCCAGAGTACTGCACGAATTAAGTACAGTCAAAGATAGACCATTACTTTTCATCTTTAAAGATTCCATAATAACAGGGTCTGTGCCACAGGACTGGTGTATAGCAAATGTGGGGCCAATATTAAAAAAGTGACGAAAAACTGAACTTGGAAATTATAGGACAGTATAGGCCTCAACTGTGGGTAAAATCCTGGAGGGTTTTCTAAGAGATACTATACTGGAGTATCTGTAGAAGAATAACCTCATGACTCAATATCAACATGGGTTTACAAGGGACCGTTCCTGTCAGACTAATCTGATCAGCTTCTATGAAGAGGTGAGTTCCAGACTGGACCAAGGGAATGCAGTGGATGTGGTGTACTTGGGCTTTTCAAAAGCTTTTGATATGGTGACACACAAAAGGTTGATACATAAAATGAGAACAATGGGGATAGGGGAAAATATGTGTAAGTGGGTTAAGAGCTGGCTCAGGGATAGGAAACAAAGGGTGGTTATTAATGGCGCACACTCGGACTGGGTCACGGTTAGCAGTTGGGTACCACAGGGGTCAGTATTGGGCCCGCTTCTTTTTAACATATTTATTATTGACCTTGTAGGGGGCATAGAGAGTACAATTTCAATATTTGCAGATGACACTAAACTCTGCAGGGTAATCAATACAGAGGAGGACAATTTTATATTACAGGAGGATTTATGTAAACTAGAAGCTTGGGCTGATAAATGGCAAAATAGCTTTAATGGGGATAAATGTAAGGTCATGCACTTGGGTAGAACAAAGAGATGTATAATTATGTGCTTAATTGTAAAACACTGGGCAAAACTGTCACTGAAAAAGACCTGGGTGTATGGGTGGACAACAAACTCACATTTAGTAGCCAGTGTCAGGCAGCTGCTGCAAAGGCAAATAAAATAATGGGATGCATTAAAAGAGGCATAGAAGGTTTAAGCATAATGACAGATGCGGATTCTTTACTGTAAGAGCAGTGAGACTTTGGAACTCTCTGCCATATGATGTTGTAATGAGTGATTCCCTACTAAGATTTAAGAAGGGACTGGATGCCTTTCTTGAAAAGTATAATATTACAGGGTATATACACTAGTTTCCTTGATATTGGGTTGATCCAGGGATCAAGTCTGATTGCCTTTTGTGATTCGGGAAGGAATGTTTTTCCCCAATGTGAAGCTTACTATTTGCCACATGGGGTTTTTTGCCTTCTTCTAAATCAACATGTTAGGGCAAGTTAGGATAGGATATGGGTTGAACTAAATGGACTTAAAGTCTTCCTTCAACCTTAATAACTATGATACTATGTTACTATGTATGTGTTGGGTAATTGCCTTGCTGGAAGACCCAGCCACGACCCATTTTTAATATCCTGGTGGAGGAGGTAGCACTCAGGATTTGACAGTACATGGCTCCATTCATTCTCCCATTGATACAGTTGTAGGGAAGGTGACCTGACGGACGGACGGACTAGTCAGAGTGAAGAAAGATAGGTTTGCACAGTGTAGGTAGGAGACAGTGATTACAGTGGGGAAACAACTAGAAAAGTGTAGTGGACGTGCAGTACCTTGGGATGACCATTAGATGGCAGGGTGGAGTGTGAGCAAAGGACTTTACAGCAGCTTAGGGCTTTAGAAACCGTTGGTCATGGGGGGCGTGGTGACAGTTAGTGACAGTTTCAAGGAACCGGGGAAGTTATAAATTCTGAGGGAGGGTTCCAGAAGGTTCCAGTCCCCAGGGGGAGCCCAGGTGACAGGAGGACTTCGCCAGTCTGTGTGCCCTGAGGAGAATCCGACCAGGGGGACTGAGGAGAGGAAACGTCAGGGGGGTGGTCCTGACAGGGAAGGACCGCAGCAGAGACAAGGCTCTGGGTGGAAGACACCGTATGTGTAACGACGAGACTGATTAGTAAAGTGCTGTTGGTGTACGGGCCTAAGGCGGCCACAGTAACCGAGCTGTCAGGATTGTCACAGTGTGAGACGGGACGTGACGTGTAAGTACGTCCCTTGTGTAACATACGGTGTTGAAGCGGCCCTGAACACGGAGGGCAGAGAGAGATATCGCGGTGTGCCGCAAGGACCGTCAGTCGGACGGTGTGAAATAAACTTGGACCTGTTGCACCCAGAATCTGCCTCATCGTGTCTCTGTATCATCTCTGCGCGGTAAGAAGTGGGATCACCCCCTATCACCCCCCCCCAGCTCGGCACCCCACCACCGACCCTACATTTGGCGTAGTCGGCAGGATCACCACCGCTAATACCTCATCCTCTGCGGCAGACCTGCCTCAAGAAATGGAAAAGGACTTAGTCTACTCAGTCTGGAATACAATTATCGGTGGATTACAATTTGTTTACCAGTGGATTATAAATGAGGAGCGCAGTGACGAATCTGTGTGGCCAGTAGAGGATTTGGGGCGGTACCAGAGACAGTGCAGTATGGCAGCGCTCCTTCAACGCAGAGGCGAGGTCCGGGTGTTCGCAGTAGTTCCGAATGGATTGGGACCCCCTCCAACGTACCCCCTTGGACAGCAGTATGTGTCCGGAGGCCGACGTTTCCAAGCATTGGACCCTGACAGGTGGGTGGAAAGGCCTGCCAACGCTCCACCCCGCAGAGGGAGTGACACCGAAGAAAAGCTTGGGAGCGACTGTTTGGCGCCACTCGATTGCTGCCCACCGGACGGTATGAGACGCTGCGGAAGTCGGGGTATTGGCCGCCTAGAATGGCAGTGGCGGCAGGAGAACGAGCTGAGACAGAAGACGTCATCTTCGGGTCCATGGGCAAGAAGAGGAATCTGTGCGGAGCCCGTGCGGAACCAGAAGGAGCGGCCGCCATTGATACCAGCGGAGAGTCTTCCCGCGGAGCCCCTGAGCCTGGAAGCTGGGCCCGCTGTGCAACGAGTTGGAGAGCGGAGGCTGCGGGATGAGCCGTGCGGTGGTGTGACGGAGGCCGCGGCGCCGGGGAAGGTGAGAGTTCCCCCGGCCCTGCCGGCAGCTGCACAAGCGGCCCCTATCATCTCGCCACAACACGCAGCCTCCAGTGTATCGGAAGGCCCGGCTGCGGAGGGCCCTAAGCTATACGCGGAATTGAGCAAGGCCCTCGCTCCCGTCCCCGAGCCTTCCCGCCCAGAGTCCCCAGGGCGGAGCTTATTTACAGAAAGCGCGGTTGCGCTCCCTCGACCGGTGTCAGCCTCATCGCCCGAACCGGCCGTTACCCCGGCTTTGCTGGGAGTTGTGGCTGCGGCCTACCGGGTGGCCGCGGTGAAGCCAGTATTGAAACCGGCTGGGGTCTGTTTATCGGGCCCTGTGGACCAGCCCTCCAGAGTCCCGGCTGCTCCCATCCGCTACCTGGCCCCAGTGGCTGCTGGGCCACAGATACCATCGGCCGCCTCTACCCCACACCCTTTCTCGGCAAGGTCCCACCCATCGGACTCTGGGACTGGTGCGGTACCCTCCGTTTGGGTTGCGGAGGTTATTAAGGGAAAGAAGACACGGGAGAAAGCGATTTGGAAACAGCTGCATGACAAGGGGGAGGCTGGCATGGCGGAGAAGAGATCGCAGGGGCGGCTGGTATACACCGACCTCGAGAAGGGGTACGGTTTCATCCGTGATAAGACTGGCCAGAAAGTGTATGTAAACGTGGCCTCTATACGGCATGGCCGGGCTCTGGAAGTAGGGGACTTGGTCTCTTATTATAAGGAATACTGCCCCCGCGGTTATTATGCGGTGGCAGTACTGGCGGAGCCTGAGCAAAGCGGACCCCCGTGAAAAAAGGACTGATATGGACACTCTCGGTTCCCCCAGGAGTTCCACGGCTGTGGAGCCCTCACCTCTGTCCATTGAGAGTGGTATAAACTGTCAGGAGTTCGATGCACCATTGTGCAGATTATAGGAACAGTTGCATTTAAAAAAAAAAAAAAAAAAAAAAAGTTTTGTTGTTGTTTAACGGATGCAACTATGTTTACCTGACAGAACGGGGATATGGAAAGCGGAGGAGTGTCCAGGTCCAAGGAAGGGGGGAGGAGGAAAGGAGTACTGGCGATGTTTATTGTTGAACATTGAGTTTTAAAGCAAAAGAAAATGAAAAAAAAAAAAATCATATAAAAATGGGTACTTGTGCTATTATAAAGTTGTTTATTGTATAATATGCCAAGGTAATATGCAACAGGTCCGAGTGCTGGAAGGTCCGAGGGACCAAAAGGAAGAGTTGAGATCCGAAAGGGATCTAAGAGTTGAGGTCTGGGAGACCGGGACGCCGACCATGACATGTAATTGAAAGAAGGAAAATGAATGGGAAGATGTGAGAAAGACAGCCGTCCTAGGTCAGGTCCCCGACACCACGGACACCCCTGAAGAAGGAAAGGCGGGCGCCGGCAATGATCTGGTAGGTGAGTGGCCTCGATCATGGCGTACCGGATAGTGAAAGGTAACAGTAGGGGAGAGTAGGGGAAAGATACACGCCGTAGAGAGAATACGGGTGTACCTTGCCCAATTTGAAAGGCGTTGTCATGTGGCGTGCGCGCTGGTGAGTAGCAGTAGGCTGCTCAGAGCATAGTGCTCCCAGTATGGTTCGGCCCCCGCGGATAGTGGGTTTGGCTCAACTTCTGGTCCGACAACAGAACGTAGGTGTAGATTCAGAACGACGAAGGCAGGGATGACGATTGTCGAGGACAACAATGGACAAAGGAAGGGGGAGTGTAGGGAAGGTGACCTGACGGACGGACGGACTAGTCAGAGTGAAGAAAGATAGGTTTGCACAGTGTAGGTAGGAGACAGTGATTACAGTGGGGAAACAACTAGAAAAGTGTAGTGGACGTGCAGTACCTTGGGATGACCATTAGATGGCAGGGTGGAGTGTGAGCAAAGGACTTTACAGCAGCTTAGGGCTTTAGAAACCGTTGGTCATGGGGGGCGTGGTGACAGTTAGTGACAGTTTCAAGGAACCGGGGAAGTTATAAATTCTGAGGGAGGGTTCCAGAAGGTTCCAGTCCCCAGGGGGAGCCCAGGTGACAGGAGGACTTCGCCAGTCTGTGTGCCCTGAGGAGAATCCGACCAGGGGGACTGAGGAGAGGAAACGTCAGGGGGGTGGTCCTGACAGGGAAGGACCGCAGCAGAGACAAGGCTCTGGGTGGAAGACACCGTATGTGTAACGACGAGACTGATTAGTAAAGTGCTGTTGGTGTACGGGCCTAAGGCGGCCACAGTAACCGAGCTGTCAGGATTGTCACAGTGTGAGACGGGACGTGACATGTAAGTACGTCCCTTGTGTAACATACGGTGTTGAAGCGGCCCTGAACACGGAGGGCAGAGAGAGATATCGCGGTGTGCCGCGAGGACCGTCAGTCGGACGGTGTGAAATAAACTTGGACCTGTTGCACCCAGAATCTGCCTCATCGTGTCTCTGTATCATCTCTGCGCGGTAAGAAGTGGGATCACCCCCTATCACCCCCCCCAGCTCGGCACCCCACCACCGACCCTACACAGTGAAGTAGTCATGTTACCTTAGCAGATAGACACCCTCAAAACATAATGTTTCCACCTCCATGTTTGACAGTGGGGACATTGTTCTTTGGGTCATAGGCAGCATTATTCTTCCTTCAAACACAGCGAGTTGAGTTAATGCCAAAGACCGGAAATTTTGTCTCATCTGACCACAGCACCTTCTCCCAATCACTCACAGAATCATCCAGGTGTTCATTGGCAAACTTCAGATGGGCCTGCACATGTGCCTTCTTGAGCAGGGGGACCTTGCGGGCACTGCAGGATTTTAAATCTTTACAGCATAATGTGTTACCAATGGTTTTCTTGGTGGCTGAAGTCCCAGCTGCCTTGAAATCATTAACAAGTTCCCCCTATGTAGTTTTAGACTGATCACCTTTCACCTTCCTCACGATCAAGGATACCCCATGAGGTAAGATTTTGCATGGTGCCCCAGATCAATGTCGATTGACAGTTATTTTGTATTTCTTCCATTTTCTTACTATTGCACCAACAGTTGTCTCCTTCTCACTCAGCGTCTTACTTATGGTTTTGTAGCCCATTCCAGTTTTGCGCAGATCTATGATCTTGTCCCAGACACCCTTAAGCCCCCGTTACACACTGCGATATCGCTAGCAATATCGCTGTAAAGTCACCGATTTTGTGACGTTGCAGCGATATTGCTAGTGATATCGCTGCATGTGATACTTACCTCCGACCGGCTCCCCCACTGATTATCGCTGATCGCGTGAGAAGCTGCTGGACCATTCCTCGTCGGTCACTTCCTGAGGCGCTTCCTGTGGCACTGACGAGCGACGCGTGGAGCCGGGCGGGAGGACGCAGGATCGCCACGTCTGACAGGTAAGTAGCGACCCCCGTCCCCAGTGATGTCGCTGGTGAGATCTGCCTGTGTGGCAGCTCACTAGCGACCACCTAGCGATGCACCAGCGATCCTGATTGCGTCACATCGCTAGTCGGGATCGCTGGTGCATCGCTAGGTGTAACGGTACCCTTAGAAAGCTCTTTGGTCTTCCCCATGTTGTAGAAGTTAGAGTCTGACTGATTAATTGAGTCTGTGGACAGAAGTCTCTTATAAAGGTGACTATGTAAGAAAGCTGTCTTTAATGCAGGTAAAGAGTTGATTAGGAGCATCTAACTGGTCTGTAGGAGCCAGAACTCTTGATGGTTGGTTGGGGATCAAATAATTATTTCTCATTGCAAAATGCAAATAAATGTATATAATTTATACAATGTGATGTACTGGATTTTATTTTTGATGTTCTATCTCTCAATGTTAAAATTAACCTACCCTTAAAATTATAGACTGTTCATGTCTTTGTCAGTGGGCAGACTTACAAAATCAGCAAGGGATCAAATACTTATTTCCCTACTGTATAATGCACATTACCTCCAATTGGAAATGAGTTGAAATGGTAAAAGTTAATCAGTAGCCAGTCCAGATGTCACTGAAAAAGCACATACTAACTATTGTGCAACATAAGGAAAGGTGCAGCATCCTGATATCTATTCCTTGGCTCACAACTTGGAAGTTGGGCATATGAATTGTGTGAGGGCCAGGCACATGTTCATGTCTTATCAGGATTTAAAAACCTCAGATTCAGGACCCCTTACTGTAGAACCAAGTTGAAGATCATCCCTTATCAACTCAAAATGGGAGAAATGCGTCAGAACACAAATAAAAACTGTGATCCCATCACACAGTTACATAGATTGAAAAAAATTATTCATTATCATTTGCCAAATAATTTATAATCCCCATTGCAGTTTGATATGAGAAAAACATTTGGGACTGCAGAACAGGAGAAGGAGTTGGGCTGAGCAGCAGTACTCAATGTCAGGCAGCAACTGCAAAAGCAAACAAGGTTTTAGGGTTCTTCAAAGGAGATGTGCACATGTCAGTAGGAATTTTGGTCCACTCCTCTTTGCAGATCATCTCTAAATCATTAAGATTTTGAGGCTGTCACTTGGCAACTTGTTGCCTTGGCTGTATGTTTTGGGTCATTGTCTTGCTGGAAGACTCGGCCATGACCCATTTTTAATGTCCTTTAGGAGGGAAGGAGGTTGTCACACAGGATTCTACGGTACATGGCTCCATCCATTCTTCCATTGAGGCGGTGAAGTAGTCCTGTGCTCTTAGCAGAGAAACACCCCCAAAACATAATGTTTCCACCTTCATGCTTGACAGTGGGGATGGTGTTCTTTGGGTCATAGGCAGCATTTCTCTTACTCCAAACACGGTAAGTTGAGTTAATGCCAAAGACCTCAATTTTTTTCTCATCTGACCAGAACACTTTCTCCCAATCACTCACAGAATCATCCAGGTGTTCATTGGCAAACTTTAGATGGGTCTGCACAGTGCAGGATTTTAAACCTTTATGGTGTGATGTGTTGCCAATGGTTTTCTTGATGACTGTGGTCCCACCTACCTTGAGACCATTAACAAGTTCCCCCCATGTAGTTATAGGCTGATCTCTCACCTTCCTCATGATCAAGGCTTCCCCACGACCCAACAAGGAGAGATTCTGCATGGTGCCCCAGATCAATATTGATTGACAGTCATTTTGTATTTCTTCCATTTTCTTACTATTGCCCCAGAAGTTGTCTCTTTCTCACCTAGCATCTTACTTATGGTTTTGTAGCCCATTCCAGCTTTGTGCAGATCTATGATCTTGTCCCTGACATCCTTAGAAAGCTCTTTGGTCTTGCCCATGTTGTAGAGGTTAGAGTCTGACTGATTAATTGAGTCTGTGGACAGGAGTCTTTTATAAAGGTGACTATGTAAGACAGCTGTCTTTAATGCAGGTAAATAGTTGATTAGGAGCGCCTAACTGGTCTGTAGGAGCCAGAACTCTTAATGGTTGATAGGGGATCAAATACTTATTTCTCACTGCAAAATGCAAATCAATTTATATAATTTATACAATGTGATTTTCTGGATTTTATTTTTGATATTCTATCTCTCAATGTTAAAATTAACCTACCCTTAAAATTATAGACTGTTCATGTCTTTGTCAGTGAGCAAACTTACAAAATCAGCAAGGGATCAAATACTTATTTCCTTCACTGTATTTATGTATACAGAAACATACAAGGAAAGTTGTCAATCACTTTGTATCAGCGGGGAGGAAGGAGCCCCTGCAGTATGTAATGGAAATATTGTGTTAGATCATGGACACTGTTTTTCTGAAATCTCGACATTTCCTCTTTTTTACTTTGCTGACCTCAGATAGGGGAACATTTTGAGCACCAAATGTTTGTAACAAACTGTTAGTGTTCCCTTGTGTAGCGTATGATCTCATGTTCTCATGTGCTGAGACCTCCTATTAATTAATGGACATCGTGATTTATTGGTCTTTCGTCTTAGGGAATCTGCATATTTTGGATCAGAGACTAGACGGCTGGAGATTCTCATAACCACAGATACATTTTCCTACGACGGTCTGATATCTCATGTTTTATTAACATTTTTTAAGGACTTCATTACTTTCTAGTGATGTCATGGCACATTTTGTTTATGCCAAAGCAATAAATTTTATTACATGGACAGTATATCCTGTCATTCTGGGATTAAAAGTATCATAATGATTGCCTGGCTTTATATTATATATTATTGCAGATATTTGAAATACGACTGTTAATATACACTCACTGGCCACTTTATTAGGTACACCATGCTAGTAACGGGTTGGACCCCCTTTTGCCTTCAGAACTGCCTCAATTCTTCGTGGCAGAGATTCAACAAGGTGCTGGAAGCATTCCTCAGAGATTTTGGACCATATTGACATGATGGCATCACACAGTTGGCGCAGATTTGTCAGCTGCACATCCCTGATGCGAATCTCCCGTTCCACCACATCCCAAAGATGCTCTATTGGATTGAGATCTGGTGACTGAGGAGGCCATTTGAGTACAGTGAACTCATTGTCATGTTCAAGAAACCAATCTGAGATGATTCGAGCTTTATGACATGGCGCATTATCCTGCTGAAAGTAGCCATCAGATGTTGGGTACATTGTGGTCATAAAGGGATGGACATGGTCAGCAACAATACTCAGGTAGGCTGTGGCGTTGCAACGATGCTCAATTGGTACCAAGGGGCCCAAAGAGTGCCAAGAAAAAATTCCCCACACCATGACACCACCACCACCAGCCTGAACCGTTGATACAAGGCAGGATGGATCCATGCTTTCATGTTGTTTACGCCAAATTCTGACCCTACCATCCGAATGTCGCAGCAGAAATCGAGACTCATCAGACCAGGCAACGTTTTTCCAATCTTCTACTGTCCAATTTCGATGAGCTTGTGCAAATTGTAGCCTCAGTTTCCTGTTCTTAGCTGAGAGGAGTGGTACCCGGTGTGGTCTTCTGCTGCTGTAGCCCATCTGCCTCAAAGTTCGACGCACTGTGCGTTCAGAGATGCTCTTCTGCCTACCTTGGTTGTAACGGGTGGCAATTTGAGTCACTGTTGCCTTTCTATCAGCTCGAACCAGTCTGCCCATTCTCCTCTGACCTCTGGCATCAACAAGGCATTTCCGGCCACAGAACTGCCGCTCACTGGATTTTTTTTCTTTTTCGGACCATTCTCTGTAAACCCTAGAGATGGTTGTGCGTGAAAATCCCAGTAGATCAGCAGTTTCTGAAATACTCAGACCAGCCCTTCTGGCACCAACAATCATGCCACGTTCAAAGGCACTCAAATCACCTTTCTTCCCCATACTGATGCTCGGTTTGAACTGCAGGAGATTGTCTTGACCATGTCTACATGCCTAAATGCACTGAGTTGCCGCCATGTGATTGGCAGATTAGAAATTAAGTCTTAACACACAGTTGGACAGGTGTACCTAATAAAGTGGCTAGTGAGTGTACACAGAGTTCCAAATTATTACACAAATGCTATTTATCTCTGATTTTCATAAATGGTCGATGCAAATGAGTCAGTATAATGTTCAAACCATCAACCGCTAGAGTATAAATCACATTTTATTGGACAAACCTCTCAACAATAATAGTATGTTGTTCAGAACTGAAAAAAGCCCAAAATATTATTCCAAGTTATTATACACAACAGACTTTTCAAACATTTTATAAAGAACTGAAAATGGTCATTTGCCTAATTTCCAGAGTTCATATTTCCTGAAACCAAAAGCTTTTTCAATCAAAAACATTGTTAAGGCCAAGTTACATGTTAATGTAAGGGGTTAACGAGACCGTCCTGTATAAATGTGCATATATTAATGTATGGTTTTACAAATGTATATTGTTATTTTGCTTTATGGTAGGGAAAGTGTAGTACCATATTTAGTCCTCTAGATGGGGGTAAAGTTATGCTCAGGATGTAAATAGTTAAATGTAGGAGGGGCTAACTGTGGTTAAGCCGAGGAGCATCCGGCATTTTTGTCATTTAGGCTAGGGGAGCCCTGACAGGGCAGTTAACCCTGCAACGTTGTGAAGATAATAGCCCAGCCGTTCCAGGCCGGAGCGCCAAAGAGAATAACAGCACAGTATACAGCGGCAGAGAACAGAATAACAGAGTTTGCAGCATGGCAGGCTTTATAAAAGGCATCATGTGGCAGCTTGCTATATGGGCAGATGCCCTTTTGTCTGGGACGAAATAGACGGGGGAACTCCCAAAGATAGCGAAGCTGGACAGGGAGGATGCTGTGATGCTGACCGGGACTGGACGACCCAGGAACGTTCTGGAAGGTGACAGTGAGAATATAGGGAAAGAGAAGAAGGCAAACTGTGTGTTACCTGTGTATATGCTGTAACTGAAGTGAATGGACTGAGGACGTATCAGAGTAAAGTTTCTTGTTTAAAGTTGGAATTGGACTGAGACTCCGTTTGTGCCAAAATTTATGGAAAAAATATACAGCCACCTGGGGAAGGCCCTGAAGGTGAGAAGAATGGAGCAACAGGAATGCTGACAGAATCATAGAATCGTAGAGTTAGAAGGGACCTCCTGGGCCATCTGGTCCAACCCCTTGCTCAAAGCAGGATTCACTAAATCATCCCAGACAGATGTCTGTCCAGCCTCTGTTTGAAGACTTCTATTGAAGGAGAACTCGCCACCTCTCGTGGCAGCCTGTTCCACTCATTGATCACTCTAACTGTCAAAAAGTTTTTTCTAATATCTAATCTGTGTCTCCTCCCATTCAGATTCATCCCATTGCTTCTAGTCTTTCCTTGTGCAAATGAGAATAAAGATGATCCTTCTACAATGTGACAGCCCCTGAGATATTTGTAGACAGCTATTAAGTCTCCTCTCAGTCTTCTCTTCTGCAAGCTAAACAGAGAACTGTGATGTGTATGTGAGGGGAGGCCAGGGCGCACCTGGCCTGTTTACCTCAGTCACGACTACCGCCCTGGCCGACCCTTACACTTGGCGTAGTCGGCAGGATGCTGAAGTTGTACAGCGTGGGAATGCTGTACAAGATGAAACTGATGTGACAAGAAAAGATTAAACTGATGTCACAAGAAAAGATGAGAAAACTGACAAGTGTCTTAGAAGTCATTGAAACCCTGGAAATTTGATGTGGATCACCACTCTGCAATGCGGAGATACCGCCCATGGTGGGTGTGGCTTAAAGAATGAGGACCCCGCACTCCACTATTGAATACTGCAAAATGGGTGGAGGCAGGAGCCTCTTTGGAGGGAGCCATGGGACCCGCACCTGCAACATCCCTGCAAACCAGGATCCTCTCTTGTAAATCCGGAGCTTCCACATCAACCTCGGGAGCCGGAACCTTGTCTTCGGAAACCAAAGGCCGGGGGAACAGAAACAGCAACTGCCCCGGAGAAACCCGTTTAGGAAGTTAAGCCAAAGCCGGAACTACATCTTTAGGAGCCAGACTGCGCAATCCTCATGGAGGAATACAGCGACCGCGGGACGGGCGTGGTCAGACGACGACAACCGGAGGTGGTGAGTGCACCTCAGCCTCTGACCCCGGACGGCTGGTCCAGGCCCCAACCCCCCATTACTGAGATCCGACCTGTCACTAGGCCCCCCATCATGGTCAGTGGGCCCTTGTATAGCGGTCCTGTGCTTCATTGTCCGCTCTTAGTTCATCAGACCCAGGAGTCTAGGCCCACGCCCAGCAATAGTGCAGCACTTGGCGCATTATGGTTCCACCAGGCAGCGGAGGGCCCCTTCCCTACCCCCTGGCAGGCAACCTGGATTGAAGGGGTGATCCGACAGAAGAACCAGCGGGAGATGGAGGTCTTGGCGGAGCTGCGTCAACCTGGAGGGGGCGCTATGGCTGGCTGCCGCAGAGAACTGTGATGGGAATGTGAGGGGAGGCCAGGGTGCGCCTGGGCCATTTAACTCAGTCACGATTACTGCCCTGGCAGACCATTACATTAACATAGGAACCTTCATTCATATCACCTTCACAATTCTTACATGCATTGAACTTGTAAGTTTTTGGATAGTTTCTTCTTGAATTTTATTGCAGGATGTCAGAATAGTCTCCAGAACAGCTATTTTGATGAGAATGGCCTACAAACCTCATAGATATTTTGCTTGAGGATACTCCAAAGTTTCTAAATAGGGTTGAGGTCAGGGGAGAATTGAGGCCACACCATGAGTTTCTCTCCTTTTAAGCCTATATCAATGAATGACTTAGAACTATTCTTCGCAACATAAGATGGTATATGGTTATGCATGGAAATAATTTTGCTACGTATAATACGGTTCTACTTTTTGTACCATGGGAGAAAGTGGTATTTCAGAAACTCTTGTGGTAGATCTGCTCACTCAGCTGTACACGGAGGTAGACACGGAAACACTGTCTCTTTAAGAATGTCCATGGTTTATTAGTTGCAGCATAAACCAAACTGACGGAAAAATAAACAAGGCCCTCTGGGCAAAAACAGCGCAACAAAATGGTAGCACAAAACACATTCCTTCTGCTAGTGGGGATCAGCCTGCTCAGGGTTAGCAGGACCCACGGTTCAGGTATAAGTCAAACATAAAACACTTCTCTGGAGTGTTCCTCTCCAGACCCTAAACACCCACTGCCTCTGGAAGCCAGCTACTTTAGCCCCAGACCACACCCTGGGGTGAGGATAAGGTGGACAACACACACTGTGTGGTTGTCCACAGAAAACCCAGCCCTTTAAATAAATTGGCTGTTAACTCCTTTGAACATTTAGTGTGCTGAAAGAAAAGCTTCTGGGTTTTTAGATTACTGAAGCCATGAGCCTCAGTGAAACATATCTCCCCTCCAGCACCTTGCCAGTGAATTTGTCACACTCTGTATACATTGCTGAGATCATTTTCACACTTTTCGGGGCCCTAGAAGGGCATACCAACTTTCCCCCAATGATTCATGTCCAAAACATGACTCCACCACCTCTTTGCTGACATTGCTGACATTGCTGCATTGTTGGGACTTGGTTGCCAAACAGCACCCATCCGCTACTCCAACCATCTGGACTTTCCACAGTTGCACGGCACTTATTAGTAAATAAAACTGTTTAAAATTAGTCTTCATGTGTATCTGGGACCACTGCAACCAGTTTTGCTTGTGAGCACTGTTTAGGGGTGGCTGAATAGTAGGTTTGTATACAACGGCAAGCATCAGGAGAATCCTACACCTTGAGGGACTCCAGAGTTATCAGCAGCTTTAAGTACCTGCTTACTGCTTTGCTATGGTATTTTAGGAGCTGCTCTCTTAACCTGATGAATTTGTCTAGCAGAAACCTTCCTCATTATGTTTTATCTGCATGAACCCATCTGTGCTCCGTATCAGCCACAAATCTCTTCACAGAACTATGACCATACTTAAGTCTTCACAAAATATGTAATTTTTTTCATTTCTTGTCCAAGACATTGCTATTTGACACTTTTCAGCACCAGAGAGATCCCTTTTCTTCCAGAATAATGTGGAACATTCTTCTTAAGTAGTCTTGCCTTAATTGGGCTCAGTTGGCAAACTAATTATCGCAGGTGTTTGAGATTGATTTCAGTGAACCAAGAAAAACAAAAAATTAAATCTTTATGACACTTAAATGCAATTTGCATAATAATTTGGAATGTGGTGTAAATGGAGGCCTCTCTATAATGTGGTCTTCTAAATTACAATTATTCTGAAGTCCCATGTATGATGAACAGTTTAATGGGTGGAGTAGCGGTTGACACCAATACACTGGGTACCAGGCACAAACCCAACACGGTGGACTTGGTGTGAGTTATCCTTTGCAAATTTAACATGAAAATACATGGAGTCATTGGCAGTAGGTATTGGTCCCACAACCGTATTGTTGCATCTCAGGGTCACCAGCATTTTTGGAAGGCTCTTACTCAGACAGGTGCACGATGACTGTACTGCACTCACAATGACCACAGAGCTTATTTCTCATTGAATCCATAACAGAAAAAAATCATAGCATGCTCCAATCAATAAGGAAAGCAATAATCTAGGGGGAAAAACCGAGGCACAGTGAGAAACACGGAGTTGCCACTTGGAGCTATAATACAGGTTCATACTGAAAATTTATATTGTAGCACATGACTCCACCAAATGTAGAGAGGATGCTTTAAAGGGGTTGTCCAGTCAAAACCAATAAGTCTGCAGTCACTCTCTGTGATTCCAGACTTATGAATACCCCCAGTGCAACGTAGGGTATGTATCGGTTATACATACTCCCAAACATCGGGCGTGATCTCGCCCTCCATACATTTGTATGGAGTAAGGCAATGCTCTCTAGTCAGCCACTCCCACCGACCGGCCACGTCACTAGTCAGGGTGCTGCCTCAACTCAATACAAGTGTATGGAGCAAGGCCACGCCCACTGACCTGGGGTATGTATAACTCATACATATCCTCCATTCCCGGGTCTGAAACTGGTAAATCCCTGCAGCACACAGTGCGTGCGTTGGACGAATTCATAAGTCTGCATTCACATGGAGTGACTGCAGACTTATCGGTTTTGACCAGACAACCCCTTTAAAGCGATGGTCTGCTTTGGAAAAACTATTTTGAAGCACTCTTTTAGGGATATTTTAAGTCAATATTTGGGGTCAACTGTTTAGGTCTCCCTCTATTTTAGCACGTTTTCGATGCAGTACCTATAAAGACCATAAAAGAGACCCAGTACATCGGTAAAGCACATTATGTAAACAGCCCTTTTGTAAAACTGAACACTTGCTACTGGGTCTCCTTACAAATTAAAACTGGGGTTCCTCAAAAGAGGTCCCACAGCAGGATAATTTGTCATCATCTTTCTCTCGTAAGTTTCGCCCAAACTGTGCAATCAATTCGAAGAGGTTGTTTCATTTTGTTAAAAGGTTAACGTTGCATTGAGCTTGTAAAAACAAACTTCCTCTCTGTTTCTAAGGCTTGTTTCACACTAGCGTATGCCCGAGGTGCAGACAGATGCGGGCTTCCGCCGTGAAGCTCCGCCCCTGGCCACACCTCCTCCGCTCAGCCCTGCCATGGCCGTGCTGATGAATGCAGATGCCTCCGCATGCGTCATTTTGACTCTGCGGCGACCTGCGCCAAACGCAATGTGTTGCATTTTGGTGCGCTCGCCGCACCATCAAAAAGACGCATGCGGAGGCATCTGCATTCATCAGCACGGCCTGCGTACCTAATGCTAAAGATAGGGTACGCAGGCCGCATGCCAACAGAGGCGGGGCTGAACGGAGGAGGTGTGGCCGGGGGCGGAGCTTCATGCAGGAAGCCTGCACCTCGGGCATACGCTAGTGTGAAACTAGCCTAAGAATGCAGAGATTTTTAATTTTATAGTGAACTGTTCCTTGCCTAGTTACTAGGCACCTCAGCTGTCTACCAGAGGTGGCCGGTTTCCTGGCAAGGAGAGTGCACTTACAAGTTTTTTGCTTTAGAGCATGCTAGCAACTACTTCAGCATCCCCGATCTTCTCCAGTGCCTCAGAGACAAAAGCCGCCTCTTGTAGCAACTTCATGGAGTGTATATATAAGTTCAGAGATGCAACCATGCTTTTGGGCCTAATCTTCGGGATCTCACTACCCACTAGCCAAGCAGAAAGCCAGAAGTCAGAGGAGCCGTGTGCTCCTGAAGATAGGTCAGACAACCCTTATAAATTTGTACTATGTGTACTATGCCAATTTTGAAGTGGTAATATCAATGGTGAGTTTTGCTTCCTAATTTCCTAATTTTGGGGGTGGACGTCCATTGCTAATTAATCAACGCTTTTGAGAAGAGAAAAGCATTTACTGTCAGACAAAATTTGGAAAGAAAGAAATATCATGTGTGTATATGAATATGACTCCACTTATCACTGCCTTGGGTTATTCCCTGTTCCTGCAGGACATCAAGGAGACTCTCCAGCTATGATTTGCCAGGACTTGAAAAAACGTTCTTGGATGAGGAAACATTTTCTGTGGGAGTTTTCTTTGCTGACAGTGATTTACAGCATGTAAGTGCACAGGGCTGCTAAATATTACTTGTGAGATCGGAGAGATCAGACTTTGGTAAAATGCAAATTATGTGAAAAAGCCCAAGAGATGGAAGCATAAAATCTGGGTCAGTTCTTTCCAGTATCTTCAGAGTAATAAACACCAGGATATTAGGAACATGGGAATAAAAAGTCATACGAGATGTCGTGTAAACTGCTAATTAGGGATGAGCGAAACGGGTCGAAAAATTTCAAAAGTCGCCGACTTTTGGCAAAGTCGGGTTTCATGAAACGAAACCCGACCCTAGGATGAGGTCGGCCACGAGGTCGGCGACTTACGCGCCAAAGTCGCGTTTCAAAAGTTTGTTTTGCGCTCTTTTTCAGCCAATCAGGATCCACGGACACTGTGGGCAACGTGATGACATAGGCACGGGTCACCACCATCTTTCAGAAGGGCATGCAAGTGATTGGCTTGCTTTGGTGGGCGTCACAGGGGGTATAAAAGGGCGTGCAAGCCGACCGCCTTCTTACTTCTGCCGATCTCAGTATAGGGAGATGTTGCTGCTGATTCTGTAGGAAGAGCGTTAGGCAGGGAAGAAGACAAAAAAACTGCTTCTGCTGCTAGCGATTTGGCCTGCACAACACACCAGTCACTGTGTGTGCAGTGCAAGGGGAGGCTATATTGTGGTGTATCAGTGGTGTTGGTTGTTGGGCTGCCTTTTAAGGCTTCCTGACACGCTGGCATTGCTGTTTACCCACTGCTCTGCAAACTGCTTTTTTAAAAGCAATCCAATCTCCCTTATCCTCTAGTCACTTTTGTCACA
This sequence comes from Dendrobates tinctorius, assembly GCF_039654945.1. Lineage (NCBI taxonomy): Eukaryota > Metazoa > Chordata > Amphibia > Anura > Dendrobatidae > Dendrobates > Dendrobates tinctorius. Next base: position 14,467,752 of record NW_027361743.1, on the reverse strand, counting down.
GCTGTGCCATCGAGCCTGTGACATAGCGCTCAGATATCAGTGGGCCTCACACAATCCAAAAGTGTCCAGTGTCCACAAGTGTCTGCAGAAATTCAAAATCTCCCTTATCCTCTAGTCACTTTTGTCACAGCTGTGCCATCGAGCCTGTGACATAGCGCTCAGATATCAGTGGGCCTCACACAATCCAAAAGTGTCCAGTGTCCACAAGTGTCTGCAGAAATTCAAAATCTCCCTTATCCTCTAGTCACTTTTGTCACAGCTGTGCCATCGAGCCTGTGACATAGCGCTCAGATATCAGTGGGCCTCACACAATCCAAAAGTGTCCAGTGTCCACAAGTGTCTGCTGAAATTCAAAATCTCACTTATCCTCTAGTCACTTTGGTCACAGCTGTGCCATCGAGCCTGTCACATAGCGCTCAGATATTCATTGGGCCTCACACAATCCAAAAGTGTCCAGTGTCCACAAGTGTCTGCTGAAATTCAAAATCTCACTTATCCTCTAGTCACTTTGGTCACAGCTGTGCCATCGAGCCTGTCACATAGCACTCAGATATTCAGTGGGCCTCACACAATCCAAAAGTGTCCAGTGTCCACAAGTGTCTGCTGAAATTCAAAATCTCACTTATCCTCTAGTCACTTTGGTCACAGCTGTGCCATCGAGCCTGTCACATAGCGCTCAGATATTCATTGGGCCTCACACAATCCAAAAGTGTCCAGTGTCCACAAGTGTCTGCTGAAATTCAAAATCTCACTTATCCTCTAGTCACTTTGGTCACAGCTGTGCCATCGAGCCTGTCACATAGCGCTCAGATATTCATTGGGCCTCACACAATCCAAAATTGTCCAGTGTCCACAAGTGTCTGCTGAAATTCAAAATCTCACTTATCCTCTAGTCACTTTGGTCACAGCTGTGCCATCGAGCCTGTCACATAGCGCTCAGATATTCATTGGGCCTCACACAATCCAAAATTGTCCAGTGTCCACAAGTGTCTGCTGAAATTCAAAATCTCACTTATCCTCTAGTCACTTTGGTCACAGCTGTGCCATCGAGCCTGTCACATAGCGCTCAGATATTCAGTGGGCCTCACACAATCCAAAAGTGTCCAGTGTCCACAAGTGTCTGCTGAAATTCAAAATCTCACTTATCCTCTAGTCACTTTGGTCACAGCTGTGCCATCGAGCCTGTCACATAGCGCTCAGATATTCATTGGGCCTCACACAATCCAAAAGTGTCCAGTGTCCACAAGTGTCTGCTGAAATTCAAAATCTCACTTATCCTCTAGTCACTTTGGTCACAGCTGTGCCATCGAGCCTGTCACATAGCGCTCAGATATTCATTGGGCCTCACACAATCCAAAAGTGTCCAGTGTCCACAAGTGTCTGCTGAAATTCAAAATCTCACTTATCCTCTAGTCACTTTGGTCACAGCTGTGCCATCGAGCCTGTCACATAGCGCTCAGATATTCATTGGGCCTCACACAATCCAAAAGTGTCCAGTGTCCACTAGTGTGAGCAGAAATTCAAAATCTCCCCTGTCCTATAGACACCTTGTACCTTGTTTTACATTACTATATAGTTTGTTGGATTTTGTCTACATTTTTGCCAAAAATGAGGAAGGCTGGTGGAAGAGGCCGTGGAATTGGGCGGGGGTTGGCAGCTGGTAATGATGGTGTTGTTGGTGGATCTGATGGTAGTGGCAAGAGCAAAATAGGAGCGAATGCAGGAGGTGTTGAGCCTGCGTCATCGTCTGGCTCCATAAGGCTTCGAAGGCTTAGTTTTCTAGGAGTTGGCAAACCGCTTTTAAAGCCAGAGCATCAGGAAAAAGTTTTGTCTTACATTGCTGACTCAGCCTCCAGCTCTATCGCCTCCTCTTCTTCAGTTGTAAAAAGTAAAAGCACTGAGTCGTCATTGGAGGCTCATGTTCATGAACCACACCTTTCCTTGTGTCCTTCACCCCAACCAAGATTGAAGGATGACGCAGGCCATACTATTGATTACTCCATGGAGCTGTTTTCACATACCATGCCTGGATTATCAAGTGAAATGGTGAATTACCCAGGCCAAGATGAATCTGACATGGAGTGCACTGATGCACAGCCGCTGATGGATGATTCTGCTGGTACATTCACTCAGAGCACTACATTGTCCTCGCAGTGTACAGAGCCAGATTCTGACCCTGATGAGACTCAGGTGCCCCTTCCCGCACACTATACCACCATACACGGTGACACAGAGGAAGGTGCACATGACATTGAAGAGGAGGTGATGGATGACCCAGTTGTTGACCCAGATTGGCATCCATTGGGGGAAGAGGGTGCTGCTTTCAATAGCTCAGATGAAGAGCATCCACAGCAGACATCGACATCGCAACAGCTGTTATCCGGCAGGCCCGGAGCACTCCAAAGACAGGTTCCAAAAATCAAAAGAGTTGCTGGACAGCTTGTCCAGAGGGTCAAAACATCACAGCGTGCTAGGCCGCAAAATGTCTGCCAAAGTAGGAAGAGTGCAGTGTGGCACTTTTTTGAACAAAATCCTCATGATCAGGCCAAGGTTATCTGTAAGAAGTGCGCAAAGACCTTTAGCCGAGGGAAAAATCTGAAAAATTTGAATACCAGTTGCATGCTTAGACATTTAACCAGCATGCACTTGCAAGCGTGGACACAACACCAAACCTCAAGTGCCACATGTGCAACTGATCACAACGAAGGTAGTCAGCAATGCTACATTGTTTCCCCCACTGTAAGCCCACCGGTTAGCACAGCAGCAAATGTTGAGGTGTCGTTGCAAGGCCACAGCAGTCAGGGAATCCCACTGTTATATCAACGAAAGACTGATTCTAGGCCATCAGAAAGAACACCAACTCCATCACCATCATCAACCCTCTCTCAGTCCGCCCTGTCCACCGCTACTTCCACCATATGCAGCTCTCAAGTCCAGCTCACCCTCCCAGACACTATGAGTAGGTCAAGAAAGTACTCAGTCTCTCATCCGCGTATACTGGGTTTGAACGCCCACATTGCCAAACTAATCTCTTGAGATGATGCCCTTTCGGTTGATGGAAAGCGCAGATTTCCGTGAACTCATGGCCTATGCAGTACCATGCTATGACCTACCCAGTCGCCACTTCTTCTCTCGCAAAGCCATCCCAGCCCTCCACCATCATGTGAAAGACCGCATTGTCCATGCACTCAAGCAGTCAGTGAGCGGAAAGGTGCACCTCACAACTGATGCATGGTCCAGTCGGCATGGCCAGGGCCGTTACGTGTACATCACTGCGCACTGGGTTAATGTGGTGGATGCAGGGTCCACAGGGGACAGCGGTGGTGGGACAGTGCTGCCTAGCCCACGGTATAGGAAACAGTTGGCTGTAGGCGTTCGACCCTCCTCCTCCTCCTCCAGAAGCGAAAGCTCGTCCACAGAGCGCAGTCGTACGAGCACTCCATCTGCAGCTGCCACTGTTGCACACGAGGTGTCCCCCTATCGAGCAGCTAGTGGAAAGCGTCAGCAGGCTGTGTTGCAGATGATGTGTTTGGGCGACAGACACACCGCCGAGGTGCTGGCCGAGTACTTTCAGCGACAAACTGAGTCATGGCTGGGCAGTGTACATCATGAGGCAGGCAAGGTAGTTAGTGATAACGGGCGTAATTTTGTGGCAGCCATAGCCCTTTCAAAACTCAGCCACATACCTTGCTTGGCTCACACCTTGAACCTGGTGGTGCAGTGCTTCCTCAAAAATTATTCGGAGTTAACAGCCCTGCTCCAGAAGGTGCGAAGACTGTGTGCGCACATCCGCCGGTCGCCTGTACACTCCGTTTGTTTGCAGAAGCTGCAGCGATTGCTCCACCTTCCCAACCACCGCCTCATTATCGACATTGCAACAAGGTGGAACTCCACCCTGCACATGGTGGAGCGGCTGTGCGAGCAGAGGCAGGCCATAATGCATTTGTGGGAGGATACACGGCCAGGCACTTTGAGAGCAGACATGGAGTTGACCGGTGTGCAGTGGTCGAAGCTGAAAGACCTCTGTAAAGTCCTTCAGTGTTTTGAGGAATGCACACGGCTGGTAAGTGCAGACGACGCCATCCTAAGCATGAGCATCCCACTTATGCGTCTGCTCATGCAAACTTTGACGCACCTTAAGGAGCAGGCTTCTGCAGCCAATGTTGATGAGGAGGAAGAGGAGGAGGGAATCCTTGATGACATTCAGCCATTGTCTGCTCAGGGACCTCTCCTGGACGAGGTGGAGGAAGACGAGGAGGAGGAGGAGGAGGATGATGGGGATGATTACTTAGGGGAGGAGGATGCATCTCGTGGGGCAAGTGAAAATGTTGGCGTGGCAAGGTCTGGTACAGGGTTTGTGCGTGACTGGAGGGATGTGGATTTGCCAGAAAGTGCTCCTCCAACCAGCACTCGCAGTGCATCATTGACACCGGGAACATTGGCCCACATGTCAGATTATGCCTTGCAGATCCTAAAAAGGGACCCCCGCATTGCCAAAATGATGAACGATGACGACTACTGGTTGGCCAGCATCCTGGATCCACGCTATAAAGGCAAATTACAAAACATCATGCCACAGGAGAACCGTGACCTAATATTGGCTAATAAACAAGCAACTCTGGTAAATCGGTTGCTTGAGGCATTCCCAGCACACAGCAGCGGTGATGGTTCTCACACGAGCCGTACGGGCCGGGGGCAGCTTGGCAGAGGTGTTCGTGGTGCACACAGCAGAAGTGGCGTTGGAGACAGGGGTTTCATGACAATGTTGTGGACTGATTTTTCAAGTACCGCTCACACAACTGGTAATACTGGATCGATGGAAAGTGACAGGAGACAGCAGTTGTCAACTATGGTTACAAACTACTTTTCCTCCCATATCGATGTTCTCCCACACAGGTCATTCCCCTTTGACTATTGGGCCGCTAAACTGGACACCTGGCCTGAATTGGCACAATATGCCTTACAGGAGCTCGCTTGCCCAGCTGCAAGTGTGCTATCGGAAAGAGTCTTCAGTGCAGCTGGATCAATCCTGACAGAAAAAAGGACCCGTCTGTCAACCCAAAATGTGGATGATCTAACCTTCATTAAAATGAACCACGCATGGGTTTCCAAGGATTTTGTCCCACCTTCCCCTGATGACACATAGGGTGACAGAAAAATGGCTTGCTTTGGTCCACCTCTTCCTGGGACTTGATATTTCACCTTTTGCATCAGCTGAATGTCCAACATCAACATATGCCACTTTCTAAAACTCCCTAACTGTGCTGCCTCCCCCCCCCATGGCCGGGGTCACCACCTAGCGCACGACACCGTGCGAGTGCCGTTGCCCGGGACAGGTGGGTAGGCCGACTCTTGGGCGCGGGCACTGGCACAGGGTCCCTCATAGTGCAATCAAGTGTCTCTGACGGTGGTGGTGCACATCCGCCGTCAGACACACCGCCGTACTATGAGGGGCCCAGTGCCAGTACCGACGCCCACGAGTGGGCCCCCCTTGCTTGGGCAGGGCCCCAGCATTTGCAATCTTTACCTCTCCCTGCTCCTCCGCTGTGTAGTCTGGGCCGTCAAATCCATACTGGGCCTAACACCGTCTGAGCCTGCCTCCTGATGTATAGACATATATTTTGAATGTGTACGCTATCCATACATGTTATCTGGGGATACGGTACCCTTTCTCACCTTTGTGCAATCACGTGCAATCCATACTGGGCCTGACACCGTCTGAGCCTGCCTCCTGATGTATAGACATATATTTTGAATGTGTACGCTATCCATACATGTTATCTGGGGATACGGAACCCTTTCTCACCTTTGTGCAATCACGTGCAATCCATACTGGGCCTGACACCGTCTGAGCCTGCCTCCTGATGTATAGACATATATTTTGAATGTGTACGCTATCCATACATGTTATCTGGGGATACGGAACCCTTTCTCACCTTTGTGCAATCACGTGCAATCCATACTGGGCCTGACACCGTCTGAGCCTGCCTCCTGATGTATAGACATATATTTTGAATGTGTACGCTATCCATACATGTTATTTGGGGATACGGAACCCTTTCTCACCTTTGTGCAATCACGTGCAATCCATCCTGGGTCTGACACCGTCTGAGCCTGCCTCCTGATGTATAGACATATATTTTGAATGTGTACGCTATCCATACATGTTATTTGGGGATACGGAACCCTTTCTCACCTTTGTGCAATCACGTGCAATCCATACTGGGCCTGACACCGTCTGAGCCTGCCTCCTGATGTATAGACATATATTTTGAATGTGTACGCTATCCATACATGTTATCTGGGGATACGGTACCCTTTCTCACCTTTGTGCAATCACCTGCAATCCATACTGGGCCTAACACCGTCTGAGCCTGCCTCCTGATGTATAGACATATATTTTGAATGTGTACGCTATCCATACATGTTATCTGGGGATACGGAACCCTTTCTCACCTTTGTGCAATCACGTGCAATCCATGCTGGGCCTGACACCGTCTGAGCCTGCCTCCTGATGTATAGACATATATTTTGAATGTGTTCGCTATCCATACATGTTATCTGTTGATACGGAACCCTTTCTCACCTTTGTGCAATCACGTGCAATCCATACTGGGCCTGACACCGTCTGAGCCTGCCTCCTGATGTATAGACATATATTTTGAATGTGTACGCTATCCATACATATTATCTGGGGATACGGAACCCTTTCTCACCTTTGTGCAATCACGTGCAATCCATACTGGGCCTGACACCGTCTGAGCCTGCCTCCTGATGTATAGACATATATTTTGAATGTGTACGCTATCCATACATGTTATCTGGGGATACGGAAGCCTTTCTCACCTTTGTGCAATCACGTGCAATCCATGCTGTGCCTAACACCGTCTGAGCCTGCCTCCTGATGTATAGACATATATTTTGAATGTGTACGCTATCCATACATGTTATCTGGGGATACGGAACCCTTTCTCACCTTTGTGCAATCACGTGCAATCCATACTGGGCCTAACACCGTCTGAGCCTGCCTCCTGATGTATAGACATATATTTTGAATGTGTACGCTATCCATACATGTTATCCGGGGATACGGTACCCTTTCTCACCTTTGTGCAATCACGTGCAATCCATACTGGGCCTGAGAACGGCTGGCGAGCTGTTAAGCAAGCTACAGCACCTGTGGTTTGCACACGTAAGTTTTTCATTTTTTCAGGAATGACGGTTAGGCCTAATTCCGGAACTGCGGTTGACCTGCACTTACTGGGAAATCATCGTTCGCGGGTAATAATTGTAATCACATATCCCCATCACTAACGTTGTTCAGCGGGTTATCTGCACCTGTAAGCGACAAACGCTGGCCTTTTCAGTGTAGCGCACATGCAGCCACGGACATGTAAGGGCATGACACACCAGTTATTGGCCAATCTCATGTGCCAGAGCCTCACGTGTCCCTCTAGTAAGCCGTACTCGGACCGTGCGGGGCATGACGGAGTCTCGTTCGTTAACGGAATTAAGCTTGCAATGTGTGCATCTGTTCTGTAGCTTGCATGGTTGAGGTTTCCCAGGTGGAGTCGAATTAAACCGTAGGCTCCACTCCTGGTGGTGCCCTTCTGGACATTCCTTTAAGGTTCAGCTTTGCAACCATACTGCCCACGTAAAACAAACACTTTGCCTTCATGAACGCTGTTTGGAGGGTCATGACTCATGGGAATAACGCCGCCCAATCAGTTAACCTGCTAGAGAGATCCTTCGTTGCTCCCAAGCATGACATCACACTCCCTAGGAGGAAGGTAATGCCACTGTGGCGACCGTACTCCTGGGGGCGACACAAGTGCACTGATGCCCAGCCACTGCTCGATGAATCTGCTGGTACATTGACCCAGACCACTACATTCCCCTCGCACGCTACACGGCCTGAATCTGACCCTGATGAAACTCAGGTTACCCTTCCCATATACAGTTCCATCTTACACGGTGACAAAGAGGAAGCTGCAGATGAAAGTGCAGGTTCGGCCCACCCGCCATCAGACACACCACCGTACTATCAGGGGCCCTGTGCCAGTGCCGTCGCCAACGAGTGGGCCCCCCCTGCTTGCTCAGGATCACAGCACTTGCAAGGTTGAAATACTGTGCAGTGAGATGGAAGATGGGAACGACGAGGAGTCCAGACTAGTACAGGGATTCCCTAGCGAGGAGACTTATTTCATTGTTTTCAATGTTGGGACAGCAATTTTTGGGGAGCACTATACTCTGGAGAATGATAGATGGGGCCCACCATACACTGGAACATTCCAAAGGTGGACATCAGACACTGGAGCAGCATTTACAGGGCCCATTATACACTAGAGCATTAGAAATGGGGCCTATTATGTTTGGAGCATTATTTGGGCCCATAAGACAGTGGAGCTTCATCCATGGGGACCAACATATACTGTAGCATTATGTGGAGCTCATCATATACTGTTTCAAACATTATATGGGACCAATGATTCTGTATGGAGAAATAGATGGGCCTTGTCATGAGCTGTAAAAAGTATTTTTCATTGTACTATACCGCTATTTCTCTGCCGTATCGGAGCATGATGAGTTGTGGTATGTGTTAAAGGGGCACTCTTTCGCCCAGGGCACATGAAAACCTGGAGCCAGCCCTCCCCCCCCACAAGTGTAGCCAAATAACCCCCATTTTTCAGTGCGTTACTTGTATTAAGAAGTTAATTAAGGTTGACAAGCTTAAGTAAGAAGAATTGATGCTTTTGGCATTCAAATGGGCACTGTTGGTGTGTTTCCTGTCCTCCTCTCACTGCCGACTTTTATTCCCCATTGACTTACATTGGGTTTCGTGTTTCGGGACTTTGGAAAAGTCGGGTTTCACGAAACGAAACGCGACCCTAAAAAACCAAAAGTCGCTCAACTCTAGTGATCACTATTACCCAAGTGACCCTCAACCCTTACATTCGATATGCGGTCTGGCCTGGTGGTTAACATTATGTCTAGCAGTGCCCCACCTCTTGATGGGTCCTGAACCAGTTGTGAAAGGTAATTGTCTCTCATAGTTGTCAGAATCCTATCACCTTTGCTGGAACTGCAGGTTTCGGTTCCCCAATGTATTTCAGGGTAGTTGAAGTCCCCCATAATAATGACTTCTCCTTGAGTCGCTGCTTCATCTATTTGCTTTACGAGGATTGTTCTGTCTGCGACATCCAACTTGTAATCTTTGATTATCTGTTTGTTAATATTTGCAATAATTTATTGGTGAGAATATGGAGAAATTTACATGTACATAGACTGTATTTGCTTGCAGTGTTTTGGCTCCCTCTAGTGACCAGTGTCATAATAGCAGTCTTATCTTCATTGTGTTTTTCTTTCACTTTCAATTAATCCCTTCCCTCCATTTGCAAAGCATTATGCTAGCTTCGCAATGCATTATGGTAGCTTTGCAAAGCATTATGGTTAGCTCAGCCTCCATCTCCCTCCATTTCATCCATTTTCCTTCAGCCTGCATTCAGGAAGCATCTCATCTCTTCATCTCCGCTTGTGATTGCATCGCCGGTATGTACCCATGCTTTCTGTAGCTAATTTCTGTCTTATTTAGCCTGGCTTAATAAGTCCTGTGCCCTGGTCAGCTATTAGTGAGCAGATGTTCATTCACAGTGTACTTTATATAATATGTATTCCTATTATACCCCTGTACTGATTGTATATTATGTTTGTATTGTAGTTTCACCACGCCAATATATCAAGTTCAAAAAAAGCACAGACTCAACCTACAGTCTCCATATTGGATCCCGGTATAGCGGTTTAGCTGTTTGTATAAGTCTGCTTCATTCAGTGAGGACAGAACAAGGATATTCTTCGTTGCTTCCATTATTTTTGGAGACTTATAACAAACCCCTATCAGTAATTTATTATTTTTCCCCCTCTCTTTATCTCCACCCACAGGGACTCTACATTTTCATTAGATTCATATATATTATCACGCAGGATGGGTTTTAAAGATGATTTTACATATAAACACACACACCCCCTGTCATGTTCCATGCTGGATCATTACTGATAAAAAGCACAGGTAACCTTTTTTTTCTTAAGCTGTGCTTAAGTTTGGTTTTTGCCCCCGGTGGCCAATAGGATTATTGCACTGTGGTGTCGTTTGTTCTAAGTTTGCCCCGGTGGTGGTGAGCGTCATTGCACTCTAGTTTCGTTAGTTAAGTGAGCATGATTATTATGCAGGTGTGTTTGCTGGCTCTGCTATAAAATAGTCACAGGTGTTGCAATCAGTGTTGGTGATAGTGTTCATTTCAACCATCCTTGGTGGAGGAAGGAGCTGGAGAGCGTTCTTTGCAGCACTGTCTTAGCCCTGGTGTGGAAGGAATCATAGGGGATTTCCTTGTAGCTCTGACAGAGCTTGGTGGCAGCTATTCAGGAGGAGAGCTGCATTCTGGTGGTGGACTCTATTGCTAGGAGCAAAGCTAAGTTGTGTTTCCCTGTTTGTGTTTTTCCATAGTGTGCATTAATACAGCGGTGGGGCCAGTGCCTGCACCACCCAGCTCCCTAGCAAGGGAATGGTGTAGGGTGTGCTAGGGTGACAGGTTCCTGATCGGCGCCCGGTGCGGAACCGGCATAGGGAACGTTAGGAGCGTTAGGGACACTGACTCAGGGGAGTGCAGGAGGTCTCCACGTCACCTTTCCCTATCGCAGGGCCCACCATTGTAACTGTTTCCCTTCCCTTTGTCTTGTTGTTTTAGTTACTGGCCTGCGAGCCGTGTCACACAGGACAGTATCACGTGCCGCGTCCTGTTGTTATAGTTACCGGCCTGCTGTCGCGTCACACAGGACGGGTCCACGTGTCATTATCACCAACCGAACTTTTTTTTCTGCTGAGCCATGGACCCATTTCAGCTATTTTCCCAATTGCTGCAGACCCTTACTAATAAGATTAGGGGGTTGCGCGGAGGGTTGGTGCAGCAGCTGCGGCTGTTGGTGGGCTCTGGGGGCTTGGTCCAGGAACAGGCTCAGCCAGAACCCAAGATATCCCTCCCTGACAGATTTTCTGGAGGGAGAGATCAATTCTTGGTGTTTCAACAAGCCTGTAAATTTTTCATCAGGGAGTGAGGAGCAACGGGTGGGAATCATTATGTCCCTTCTTAAAGGGGATCCCCAATCCTGGGCCTTCTCCCTACTGGACGATTCTCCATCTTTAGAGTCCGTGGACGAGTTCTTTTTGGCTTTGGCACTTGTGTATGGGGATCCTGATGGCGTCGCCCTGGCGGAATCCCGAATCCGTAGGTGTAAACAGGGAGCCCGGGTCGCTGAGGAGTACTGCTCAGAGTTTAGGAGATGGGCCACTAATACTCAGTGGAATGACCCTGCACTTAGGAGTCAATTTGTGCAGGGTTTGTCTCCAAAGTTGCAGGATACTCTGGTGCAGTACGCCGCCCCCAGGTCGCTGGAGGCCGCCATGTCCCTTGCTATCCGGGTGGATAGACGCCTTAGGGAAAGACATATACAAAAAGTGCCCCCTGATGTCCTCGCTAGGGAGGAGGACCCACCAGTGCGGACTGAGGAACCCAGACAGCTCGGTGTTGTTGATACTTTTTTGTATCAACAACACCGGGCTGTCTGGGGGTGTCTGCGGCTCGTCGTGGTGGGGGGGTATGCTTTTCCTGTGGGAAGCCAGGCCATTTTATGAGAGCCTGCCCAGTTCATGCCAAGTCTCCTGTCGAACCTATGCAAGTAGGAGGAGCTAGTTTGTTTTCGGAGCTGCCTATGGTTCGGGGAGTGGTGTCGGCATGTTTGTACTGTGGGCAGACTGGTCATGTCCTGAAGGCTTGCCCATTGCACGCCAAATTATCTGTGCCATCTGAGAAGCCGCATTCCCCTGGTCGCTTGGAGGGAGGCGACGAGGGAGTATACATTTCCTCCATTTTGCCCTCCCAAAGTACCATGTCAGCAGAGGTCTTGGCTGGCGGGGTACTGGAGGTGATACCGGTGTTTGTGGACAGCAGAGCAGGAGTCAGTCTGGTGGATGCTCACTTTGTCCAGACTCATGGTCTAAGGTGTAGGACGCTAGCCCAGCCTATAAGCGTCCAGGCCATAAACTCTGTTCCACTGAGCCAGGGGAGCTTGACCAAGGTCATAGAGAATATCCATCTGCGTATAGGACATCATGAGGAGTCCTTGTCATGCTACGTCTTGGAGGGAATGCCAGTACCTATTGATTTAGGCCTCCCTTGGCTGAAAAGACACAACCCGGTAATAGATTGGCGGGCGAGGGAAGTGGTTAGCTGGGGCACTTGTGTGAGGGCTGCTGCCTAGGAACTACTGTCTCTGCCATCTCTCTTCAACGGAGCCCTTCCTCTCCGGTGAGGGAAGCAGATGTGCTGCAGGAGAGTAGGGGCAAGTCTCAACTCTCGCCATTGGCCAACCCTGGGAGGCACAGACCTCGTGGTGGAAGGGGTTGGAGGGTGGTGTACCCCTTGGTGAGGTGCGGGGGTGTGAGTGTGGTGACACAGGGGGACGCCTCTGTTGTCAATTCCAGAAAGAGTTCTCCAAGTGGTGACAAACGAACGAGTGGCAATAAACGTTCAGGTCCGGACCGGTGTGTGATCGAGCGTGTATGGGTGGCCACCAAAAAACATCCAGTGGAAGTGTGTTGTGAAATGATACCAGCTCATACCAAACATACACATACACAACCCGTTCCCCAGGTCAGTGCTTCGGAGATGTGTGTTGCCTCCAGAACATACGTTGCCAATACCAGCGGGCTCGTTTCTCATCAACCTGACATGCAGGTAGTTGCTAGGGTGAACTCTGGGTCTGGGCGTCCCCGCTGTAGGTGGTTCCCTGATGGGGAGCAGTCTTGAGGGTCCAGAGGCCCCTCATTAAGGGGAGGGTACTGTCATGATCCATGCTGGATCATGACTGATAAAAAGCACAGGTAACCTTTTTTTTCTTAAGCTGTGCTTAAGTTTGTTTTTTGCCTCCGGTGGCCATTAGGATTATTGCACTGTGGTGTCGTTCGTTCTAAGCTTGCCCCGGTGGTGGTGAGCGTCATTGCACTCTAGTTTCATTAGTTACATGAACATGATTATTATGCAGGTGTGTTTGCTGGATCTGCTATAAAAGAGTCACAGGAGTTGCAATCAGTGTTGGTGATAGTGTTCATTTCAACCATCCTTGGTGGAGGAAGGAGCTGGGGAGCGTTCCTTGCAGCACTGTCTTAGCCCTGGTGTGGAAGGAATCATAGGGGATTTCCTTGTAGCTCTGACAGAGCTTGGTGGCAGTGATTCAGGAGGAGAGCTGCATTCTGGTGGTGGACTCTGTTGCCAGGAGCAAGTGCAACAGAGTAAAGCTAAGTTGTGTTTCCCTGTTTGTGTTTTTCCTTAGTGTGTATTAGTACAGCAGTGGGGCCAGTGCCAGCGCCAATCAGCTCCCTAGCAAGGGATAGGTGTAGGGTCTGCTAGGGCGACAGGTTCCTGATCGGCGCCCGGTGCGGAACCGGCATAAGGAACGTTAGGAGCGTTAGGGACACTGACTCAGGGGAGTGCAGAAGGTCTCCACGTCCCCTTTCCCTATCGCAGGGCCCACCATTGTAACTGTTTCCCTTCCCTTTGTCTTGTTGTTTTAGTTACCGGCCTGCGAGCCATGTCACACAGGACAGTATCACGTGCCGCGTCCTGTTGTTAAAGTTACCGGCCTGCTGGGTGCGTCACACAGGACGGGTCCACGTGACACCCCCCCTCGCTTATTTGTACGGTCATATCTGAACAGACTATAGCCCTGTAAATTAAGCGCCAAGTCATGGCTCTCGTCTAGCAAGGTCTCAGATATTCCAATGTTATGGAGGCCCCAGATCCCACCCTGCAGTGTGTTATGATGTATTCACACTGTGGGGCTGGGGTCTCCACAACACACAGGCGCAATAGCCTGATGTCGGCTCTTGGGCAGCGCGCACTACGAATGCCCGATAACTCTTGTCACAGCGCAGGCGCCGGCATTCAAATCAGGAGGAGGCAGCGACGCACATGGGCATCATGATGGACAGATGGTGGGCGGCGCCGAGACACCGGACAGGCATGATGAACGGATGGCAGACGGCTGATACAGGGACACACACCATACCTATGGGACACAATACAGGTATGAGGAGCTAGTTATAAAAGTCAATATTTCAGCGTTACTAGGGGCCAGAAAAAGAAGAGCCACCTTCACAGAATGCAGCCTTAGTGCTGCTGAACGTGGATCTTTAACTGAAAAACGCCCTGGGGGGTGACAGGTTCCCATTAATCACTCCTCCAACCGTCTAGCCATTTTCACCCCCAGCACAGCTGCACCCTCCCCATTGAGGTGCAGCGCGTCCCTAGCGTAGAACTTGTAGCAAACTGAGAAGTCAGCCCAGTTCTCCAGGAACCCAAACCCCTCCTTCCTACACCAATTCTTGAGCCACTTATTAACCTCCCTAATCTCCCGTTGCCTCTCTGGCGTGGCACGTGGTACAGGCAGTATTTCAGAAAATACCACCTTGGAGGTCCTTGCTTTAAGCTTGCAGCCTAATTCCCTGAAATCATCTTTAAGGACCTTCCACCTACCTCTAACTTTGTCATTTGTGCCAATGTGCACCATGACCGCTGGGTCCTCACCAGCCCCTCCCAGGAATCTGTCAACCCGATCAGCGATGTGTCGGACTCGAGCGCCAGGTAGGCAGCACACCGTTCGACGATCCCGGTCTTTGTGACAGATTGCCCTATCTGTTCCCCTAATAATTGAGTCCCCCACTACCAGCACCTGTCTGGCCTGCCCTGCTCTCTTATTTCCCCCCTTACTGGAGAAGACACTCCTCCGGCTTTCAGAGGACATGCCTTGCTGCAGCAGTGCTTCCCCTGCACTGACACTACCCTCATCTGCCAACTTGTAAATAACTCATGAAAGAATAAAGTTATGTTAAAACCAAGCACACCATTGTTTTTCTTGTGAAATTCTCAAGTTTGATGTGTCACAAGACCCTCTTCCCATTGGAAATAAAGTTGGATCCAAAATGGCCAACTTCAAAATGGCTGCCATTGTCACCACCCATCTTGAAAAGTTCCCCCCTCCCATATATACTAATGTTCCACAAACAGGAAGTTGATATCACCAACCATTCCCATTTTATTTAGGTGTATCCATATAATTGGCCCACTCTGTATAATCTGATATCTAAGGGACGGAGCTGTACATAACAAGAGAGGGCACTGTGTAATAAGGGACAGTAATATACATAATAAAGGAGACGTTGAAGAAATATATGGTTGTGGCTATATATATCTGTAGTTTTGTCAGCATCAAAGACACATTTCTTGCACAGGGGCCCCAAGCTATCAGTGTCTACCCCTCATTCAGATGACGGCCTCCACAATCACACAATCTCAAACCTATTGAGATAGTTTGTAGAGAGAAGGCAATGCAGCCAGTAAGTGCTCAGAACCTCTGGGAACTCTTTCAAGACTTAATGTAAGCCATTCCAGTTGACGGCCTAATGAATCTGCTTGAGAGAATATCAACGGTGTGTAAAACTGTCTTCAAAGTAAAAGGGGGTACTCTTGAGAAATCTGTGGTTGAACACTTATTCTGGTTTATTTTACATGTTACTCTTTGTGTAAATTTGTTCCTTCGTAGTTTACAGCCTTTAGTCTGAATCTACAATGTGCACATTCCAAAAAGAGGAACAAAAACAATTGCATGAACAGGTGTGTCAAAACTTTCCATAGGAAATGTGCGTATTTCTTATCTATCCCATACCTACCTAACTAGAAAAGCACAAATCAATTTGTTACAAAATTGTTTTGCTTTATAATTCACATGAATCCAGCAACGGGTAGAGGGCCGATAGCCAATTTGCTGGATACACTTTAGGGGAAGAAAGCAGTTAAAAAATATATACTCACTTTGCCCCTCATCTGTCCTGCCACCACAGCTTGGTGCTCCCTTTGGCTGGTGCTTTCTCCTCTTTAATCCTTACTTTTAGGGGCCTCTGGCAATGTCGTGTGAGGATTAGTCACTGCCATAGGCTCCACAGAATGAAGATGTAAGAGAGGAAGGAGGGAGCAAGAGGAGAACCAGGAGCCGAGCTATGTAAGCACTACATATGAAGGGCAAGTTGAGAATAATATTATTTTATTTTGAAATGGCTTTTATCAGTAATTGGACACAATTGATCCACATCAAGTAAATTCGATCCAAATCAAATTTTCTGGCCGAATTTGAGTCAACTTTGTCAAATTTATCTATCTATCCATCTATCTCCAAGCTTTCTCTGTATCCAATAAGAGAAATAATCAGCATATATCTCTTGACATTGTATCTCGGTTTGGTCTGCGCTTTATCTTCTCCACTTAATCTTAATTCATATTGAGTCTCTCCCTGCTTAATTCATTGCATTTTGTCCTCTCCTCTTCCAGCACATTTGTCATGATGACCTTCTATTATCAACATGCTTAATCAGACAAGTCTTGTGGTTGAGAGCCAAGTTCAGAGGAGACTTCATTCAGAAGGAGAACCCAAGGACACTTTTCACTCTCCCTCTCCTTAATGGATCTTTTACTTATAGTCCAGCTGCCATACTTTTATATACATTTGTCTTATTAATGGCAAGCTTTTAATGAGAGAAAACTGGATGGATCACTTAACGCAAGTGACTAAGTCTCTGTTTCAAGAATAAAACAACAGCGCATACAATACAAGGCACCTTCACGAGATTTATGTATAGCCGGGCGCCTTTGCCAAGAGACACCAGCTGCCAAGAAAAAAGTCATAAACATCATTCCTAGAATTATAATATGGCTAATGAGCTAATTGTATGGATTACTTTTGGCTGCTGGACTTCTATAGAGCTTGATGAGTGAGGTTTATTACTGACGGAAATAAATATAGTCTATTCACTGTAGTAATCAGATTTTCAAACTGAAGTAGACGCAGATGTAAAGCTGAAACTTAATTTTCTGGTCGAACCCTTAAAGACTTTATATATATATATCAAAGTTTTATCTTGATTTTTTCATTAGGACACCTGAAGATTAAAAAGTTGTTAGAAAAAGACAAGCGCATAACATATGAGCATATCTATATATATAATTGCCTTAAATTGTCTGTCATCCACTTCCGTCTGGATGTCCCAGAATCCCACAATCCATTGCGCCGCACCGGAAGTACACCGACCGCCATTTTGGAACACCCAAGTGATGCTGCTCAGATCCAGGATGCAGTTGCGATCCCGAACGCCGCTGCGATCCCAGCAGCTGCTGAGATCCAGGTCGCCGCTGCGATCCCGACCGCCTCTCGGATCCAGGCCACCGCTGCGATCCCGACCACCGCTGGGATCTCGGCCGCTGCTTGGATCCCGGCAGCTGCCTGGATCCCAGCCGCCGCTCAAATCCCAGCTGCCGCTTGGATCCAGGCCGCCCCTGCGATCATGAGGCTGTGAAAGGGGTGTAATGAGGGGATATAATGAGGGGTGTGATTAAGGGGCTATAATGAGAGGGTGTAATGAGGGGGTGTAATGAGAAGGTGTAATGAGGGGGGAGTAATGAGAGAGATGCCGCTGCCGGACCCCCGCCAGGACCCACCGCCTGACTACACGTGCCGGATCCCGCCACTGCCTGCCCACCCACTTCCACGAGCAAAACAAAAACCCTCAAAATGCATTTCTATTCATACTGTGCAAGTGCACAAAAATGCCCCAGGTAAAGTTAAAGACGTAGGAACGACTCACAAAGACTGGGAAGAAAGGAGGAACTGAGTCCAAAGCTACATTTGAAAATTACAACTTTATTAGTGCAAGACAATACAAGGAGCAAGACAAATAGAGGCGTGAATAAAATCAGATGGAGCAAAAGAACAATGTCCTTTTTTGGAAGTGCATTGAGCAGCAAGGTGGTGTGCTGGTAAAAGGGGAAAAAAAAAATCTTTTAAATCTTCTGCCTGAGCAAGTGTGAACAAGCTGAGTGTGACCTGAGCGTAAGTGCGAACTGTGGTAAGTGTGTGACTTGAGATTCAGTGAAGAGGGGTTTGGAAAACCTATAACAAATGCCTGTGTGAGTTGCTGAATTGTAGGTTGCTGAGTGCTTTCTTCTTGTTCAATTTTTGGGGGGCTTGTTTAACTTATTTTTTCTCTCTACAGGGTTAATCTCTTATTTTACTATCTGTGTTTTTAAGGGTTAACTATAGTGCGAACTGTGGTAAGTGTGTGACTTGAGATTCAGTGACTTTGGATTCAGGGAGTTTCCAAGGGAGGTATAACTGAATTGCTGTTACATTTTATTAATACTTTTTATTTACTTTTGCTTATCTTATTGTCTGGTGCAATCCCCATTAGGATGTGCTCCACTATTGCCAATGCCATCCAGTGCATGTCTGGCCGCATGTATGAAATCCTTGAACAGCCGGTCGAGGGTGCATACTGCTGTGCGAGATGTGAGCATGTTGTGCATTTGGAAGCCCAGATACTGGATCTAAATGTGCAGCTGGCAACACTGAGATCCATAGACAATATGGAAAGGAGTCTTCTGCTCACTGAGCAGACGCTCAATGGGATAGATGAGGGGGGATGCTAGGTTGGAGCTGCAGGACAATGAAGCAGCTAGCTGGGTGACAGTTAGAAGGCGGGGTAGATGGATGAGCACCAGGGAGGCTAGTCCTGATCTGGCACACCCAAATAAGTTTGCTAAGTTGGCAGATGAGGGGAGTGTTAGTGCAGGAGTAGCACTGCTGCAGCAAGGCATGTCCTCTGAAAGCCGCAGGAGTGTCTGCTTCAGTAAGGGGGAAATAGGAGAGCATGGCAGGCCAGACAGGTTCTGGGAGTTGGAGACTCAATTATTAGGGGAACAGATTATGACAGATTGCCCTAAGACAGGGATCATCGAACGGTGTGCTGCCTACCTGGCGCTCGAGTCCGACACATCGCTGATCGGGTTGACAGATTACTGGGAGAGGCTGGTGAGGATCCAGCAGTCATGGTGCACATTGGCACAAATGACAAAGTTAGAGGTAGGTGGAAGGTCCTCAAAGATGATTTCAGGGAATTAGGCTGCAAGCTTAAAGCAAGGACCTCCAAGGTGGTATTTTTGGAAATAATTCCTGTACCACGTGCCACGCCAGAGAGGCAATGGGAGATTAGGGAGGTTAATAAGTGGCTCAGGAATTGGTGTAGGAAGGAGGGGTTTGGGTTCCTGCAGACCTGGACCGACTTCTCAGTTGGCTACAGGTTCTACGCTAGGGACGGACTGCACCTCAATGGGGAGGGTGCAGCTGTGCTGGGGGAGAAAATGGCTAGAAGGTTGGAGGAGTGTTTAAACTAGAGACGGGGGGGAGGGTATTCCTTTTATAGGAGGGGAAGACAGTGCAGATAGAGACCTGGGCACAAATAATGAAATTGGGGGTGGGGGTGGCATGGGGGGTGGGGTTAGAACAGTTAATAATTTAAGAAAGAATAGAGGTACAGAGAGATACATAAAGTACATGTATACTAATGCCAGAAGCCTCGCCAACAAAATGGAGGAATTGGAGTTAATGTTGTTGGAACATAATTATGACATGGTGGGGATATCTGAGACATGGCTGGATGAGAGCCACGACTGGGCGGTTAATTTACAGGGCTATAGTCTGTTCAGAAACGACCGTACAAATAAGCGAGGGGGAGGCATGTGTTTATATGTAAAATCATCCTTAAAACCCATCCTTCGTGATAATATATATGAATCTAATGAAAATGTAGAGTCCCTGTGGGTAGAGATAAGGGGAGGGGGGAAAAATAATAAATTACTGATAAGGGTTTGTAATAAGTCTCCAAAACTAATGGAAGCATCAGAGAATATCCTCAAAAAGCAAATAGATGAAGCAGCGACTCAAGGAGAAGTCATTATTATGGGGGACTTCAACTACCCTGAAATACATTGGGAACCGAAACCTGCAGTTCCAGCAAAGGTAATAGGTTTTTGACAACTATGAGAGACAATTACCTTTCACAATTGGTTCAGGACCCAACAAGAGAGGGGGCACTGCGAGACCTAATATTAACCAACAGGCCAGACCGCATATCAAACGTAAGGGTTGGGGGTCACTTGGGTAATAGTGATCACAAATTAATAAGTTTTCATGTATCCTTTAATAAGGCCTCTTTCACACATCAGGTTTTCGCCGTCAGGCGCGATCCGGCGCTTTTGACAAAAACCGGATCCGGCGAAATGCAATGCCGGATCCGGTTTCCCCCCCATTGACTTGCATTAGAGCCGGATCGAGCCGGATGGCCATGCGTTTCATCCGGTTTTCGCCGGATCCGGCAATGTGTCGCGATCCGGCGTCTGGAAAAACCGGCTACTGTAACGTTTTTTGTCTCCGGGGAAAAAAGCCGGACACGCCGGATCCGGCGTGTCCGGCTTTTTCACACAGTGAAAGCCTATCCGGTGGCCGGATCCGTTTTTTTTGGTCTGAGCATGCTCAGTAGCTCTGCCCACAAGACATATATAAAAGCAAGACAGTGGGACCCTCAGCCACACCCAACATGCCACCCAAGCCAAGAACCAGGAGCAGGAGAAGGCAGGAGACATCTGCAGCAGCACCATCAGCACCACCACCACGCCAAATGGAGCAGCAAATGGAACATGCTGAGGAGGGGAGTCCAGCAGCAGATGAGAGACGGTAATTATCAAATCCCCCATTCCTCCAAACTAGGGCCATGGAATATCAAGATATTCATTGGCCCTTTGTTTCTCTTTATTCAACAGCCGCCCAAGAGATGCAGCAGCAGCAGCAATGGCAGCAGCAGGAACACCACCCACAGCCATGGAGTCTGGCCAGCAGGAAGACAGCACATCTTCTTCTGGGAGCCCTCCCTCGCATTGTCAGCGTTTGACGGTAAGTTTTTATTTCCAAAATCCATCATCTCTGTAATATATGTCTATTCATTGCCTTTTATTTCAAAACAGGAATCACAAGATGAAGAGGAGCTCCCAGAAGAAGAAGGAAGGGGTGGACAGACACCTGGAGTGGGCTCACAATTGGTAAGATTTTGGCATCAAACGCAGAAACACAACATCACACTACACACAACACATAGAAAACAATGTTCTGCAGACCACACACAGCAAACAAATGCCTACATCCAAAGACATAACATTTTTTGTTTTCTTCTCTAGTCTTCCCAATCTGGTGCTCGGCCAAGAGTTCCTCGCAGTGCCTCCCAGGGTCGTCGGCGACAGCAACGCGGCGGTCACCAGCGTGTAAGTATAAATATTTTTGCTTTGTTTTTTTGCACTTTTTATTTCATTTCTTTTGTGGAGGCTAATTATATTATTTTTGCCTTTTTCTTTAACAGCCTTCACAGCGTGCTCCCGACTCTGACGGTGAGGATGGAGGAATCGATGTGGACCACCTCATCGATCTCGTCAGAGAAAGGGAGCCGCTCTGGAATATGGCTGACCGCCGCCACGCTGACCTTATCGTTACCCGACGACTCTGGGAGGAAATCTGTTCGCTCCTTGTGGCCCGCTGGGAGGACCTCGATGCTCGGGCCCAGATTAAAGAGCGTAAGTATATACAGTACCGGTTGCTTGATTTAAACCAGTGTTTCCCGAACTCCAGTCCTCGTGGTCCCCACGGATCATGTGTTCAGGATTTCTATTTACTTTGGAAATCCTGAAAACATGACCCCTGGGGACCATGAGGACTGGAGTTTGGGAAACACTGATGTTGTATACTAACCACTTTGTCCTTTCTCGTTTCAGGGGAGAGAATTGTGAAGCGGTGGCGGTCTGTGAGGGATCGTTTCAAGAAGGAGTTCAATAAAGAGATGCGGGCCCCGAGTGGATCTGGAGGATGCAGGAGCAAGTACAAGTACGCACGAGCCCTGTTGTTCCTCCGGGATACAATGGTCACCAGAAGGTAAATATTACACACCACATGTGACAAAAAAATGTTTAGATGTAACTTTTTTTTTCAGCCAGGGCCATACCATGTCACTATTTTAATTGTTTTTTTTTCTCTTTATTCCACAGCACGGTGAGCAGCACTCGGGAGCCTGCACGATTGGACCCTTCTGAGGCGATCCCTGAGGAGACCGGCACCGAGGGACACTTCGACCGCCCCGGTACATCTGCACCTTCCCAGCCTTCCCACACATTCGACCCATCTGTCCCATCCACCAGCACAGGAGCATCGTGGCCGCCTACATTACATGAAGCTGCTGGTGAGGAGATCTCTTTCCCTTTACCCCACCCTTCTGCCCCTGCCACCTCTAGTACACCTGCGGGTACTGGGCGGCAGCGGCAGAGGAGTCAGGAAAAGACTTATGCGCAAGAGTTCTTGCATCTGAATGCATCTTTCCAGAACTGTCTAAAAGTCTTGTCAGAGCAAATCTCCGCAGGCTTTCAGCAGATCAACTCCAGCATTCTGGAGGTGAAGACACTTCTGCAAACCATGCATTCAGAAGCAAGATCTTCGCCAAACCACACCTTTTTCAGGTCTGTTGTGGAGCGCATGGAAACGCTATCTCCTACCCAGCAGATGCATGTAATGCATTCATGCCACGGTGCTCTCCAGCACGTTACCTCCCAACCTCCTCCTCCCACCACAGTAGTTCCTCCACCTGCACCCCCTCCAGCCACTTTCCATCCTCCCCCTCCTATTACATCTGCACCCCCTCCAGCCACTTTCCATCCTCCCCCTCCTATTACATACCATCCACCTCCCCAGTACCAGCAACCTCCCCAGTACCAGCAACCTCCCCAGTACCAGACATCTCCCCACTTCCAGCAACCTGCCCCGTACCAAACTCCTTCCCCGTACCAAACTCCTTCCCCATACAACTTGCCATCAACATCATCTGCTCCTACAGTCCCTGCCCAACCCTCCACTCCACCGCCCACCACCTCTTCTGCCTCCCACATGTCCACCCATTCTGTAGCTTTTTCCACACCATCACCTCTAACTGTTCCTTCCCCACCACGATCCCAATCCTCTCTCCACACTCCCAGTGTCGAAGTGTCCCGCAGCCCCTCCAGCAGTATTTCCACCCCACACTACACAGATTTATGTGTTTTGTAATAAAAATGCCCAGTTGGTTTCAAACCTTTATTAAAAAAGTTTTTTTAACTTTAAAAACAGTTTACAAAAAAAAAATATTTTAAATAAAAGTTAAATTATTGTTTACACTGGTTGTCTGTCATTTCTTTCTGCGGCGAAATATGTTTAAAAAAAAGGTTAAATACAGGGTATTTAAAAGGTAAAAAGGTATTCAAAACCAGGTATATAACTGTGGGTAAATTTTAGCTTTTTGCCACAGTTGTGTTCCTGGTTGTGTTTGAAGCAAAGTATTTCACCTAAAAAGTTGTGTTTATTGTTGGTGATTTCTTAACAATGTACACAACTTTTGTTAAAAGGTGAAATACTTTGCATAAAACACAACCAGGTACACACCTGTGGCCTAAAGCTAAAAATAGAGACCATGACAAGATAGCCAACTTTGGTTGGCAAAGGTATATACTGTTGGTACAGAAGGTACACAAGTTTGGTTAAGTGCACAAATCTTTCACACTCTGTCATCCTGCCAGTGTACTCTGCCTTGAGGTGACATAAAGTATAGTGCAAAATTGTCCCTCATTACTGAACCCGTCACAGAACTTCTAGTGGTAATGTCATGGTAATCTTGCAAGGTGGTTTCTTCAGAGGTGTCCTCAATGGAAATGGGTTCCTTGCAGATAACAAAATTGTGGAGTACCACGCAAGCTTTGATCACCTCGTCCACAGTTTCTGTCTTGAGGGTGATCGCAGTCAATAGGACCCGCCATTTGGCTGTCAGAATACCAAAGGTACATTCAACCATTCTTCTTGCTCTTGTGAGGCGGTAATTAAAAATGCGTTTTGTTCTTGTCAATCCTCTGCTAGAGTACGGTTTCAAAAGGTGTTCTGACAGCTGGAAGGCTTCATCCCCTACACAGACAAATGGCATAGGTGGACCAGATGTTTGCGGCAGCGGTCTAGGTGGTGGGAACTGGAAGGTGTTTCCATACAGTTTATGCCCCATGGCAGACAGTTTGAAAACTTGAGAGTCATTGGAGCGGCCATAGGCCCCAATATCAACAGCAATAAATTTGTATTCCGCGTCAGCGATGGCCATGAGGACAATTGAAAAATATTTCTTGTAATTGAAATATTCCGATCCCGATCCGGCTGGCTTTACAATGCGGATATGTTTCCCGTCCACAGCGCCCAAGCAGTTGGGAAACTGACATATCTGTTGAAACTTTTCTGAAATTTCAATCCACCTCTCTGTTGTGGGCTCTGGTAAAAACTCTTCAGCTAAGGAGTCCCACAGTGCACGGCATGTGTACTTCACTATTCCAGATATGGTGGAAATCCCGAGTCTGTACTGGAAATGCAGTGACGAAAGGGATTCTCCAGTTGCAAGAAATCTGTGGGGAATTAAAAAACAATCAATTAGTTTTAAATCACAGCATTACATACCAAAACTCAGCTATAACACTTGGAGATACAAACTACCACCAACAAGATTGCAGTGAAAGTGTGCTCTGATGCGAGCACATCCAATAAATGTGGCTTACCTTAAAGTCACCATCAGACGCTCTGCGGGTGAAACAGAGAAGCGGCAATAGGTGTCCGCTTTTCTTATGAGGTGTGCAATGCGCTCCACCAAGTAATCAAAATTCTCCATTTTCATCCGAACATATCCAAAAAATTTATCCGGGTTTCGTCGAAGGTCCATGCAGAGTGTAGAATAGACCCCACGCGTCATTCTCTTGGCTGTGATGGGGTGGATCCACAAACGTCGTCTACGATGCCTGATGCGCTGCTGTCTCGCTCTCTCCTTCTCCAGAACAATCACCCTCAAACGATTCGCCTCCGCTGTAAAATCCGCCAAATTCTTCAAAATATTTCCAATCACAACATCCATCTTCGCCAGTAACTTGCTCTTCTCTCCAACCTGCACTTTCTCCTCTACAACCTGTCAAAAAAGGGCTGTAGGAACACGCTATATATAGTTTTCCAGTAGCCAATCCCGTTCGGAAGGCCACAAGGGGTGTTTTTAAAAACCGGATCCGGCGTAATCCGTTGAAAAACGGATAGAAAAACGGATGAACCGGATGAGACGGATCCGTCTGTCAACGCCAGATCGCGCCTGACGCCGAAAACCTGATGTGTGAAAGTAGCCTAAGATGTGTGGTAGAGGGGTTACAAGGACACTAAACTTCAGGAAAGCAAATTTCCAACGGATGAGAGATGATCTTGGTGCAATTAACTGGGACGATATCCTGAGACATAAAAATACACAAAGAAAATGGGAGACGTTTATTAGCATCCTGAATAGGACCTGTGCACAATATATACCGTAGGGGAATAAACATGCTAGAAATAGGAGGAAACCACTATGGCTAAATAGAGCTGTAAAGGGCGCAATAAGAGATAAAAATAAAGCATTTAGAGAATTAAAGCAAGTAGGTAGTGATGAGGCAATAACTAAATACAGAAAATTAAATACATTCTGTAAAAAGCAAATAAAGGCAGCAAAGATTGAGACAGAGAGACTCATTGCCAGAGAAAGTAAAAATAATCCCAAAATATTCTTTAACTACATAAATAGTAAGAAACTAAAAAATGATAGTGTTGGCCCCCTTAAAAATAGTCTGGGTGAAATGGTGGATGAGGATGAGGAAAAAGCCAATATGCTAAATGACTTTTTTTCAACAGTATTTACACAAGAAAATCCCATGATAACATGATCAGGGATAAAAATTCTCCATTAAATGTCACCTGCTTAACCCAGCAGGAAGTACGGCGGCATCTAAATATCACTAAAATTGACAAATCCCCAGGCCCGGATGGGATACACCCCCGAGTACTGCAGGAATTAAGCACTGTCATAGATAGACCATTAGTTTTAATCTTTAAAGATTCCATAATAACAGGGTCTGTACCACAGGACTGGCGTATAGCAAATGTGGTGCCAATATTCAAAAAAGGGACAAAAACTGAACTTGGAAATAATAGGCCAGTAAGTTTAACCTCAACTGTGGGTAAAATCCTGGAGGGTTTTCTAAGAGATACTATACTGGAGTATCTGGAGAAGAATAACCTTATGACCCAATATCAACATGGGTTTACAAGGGACCGTTCCTGTCAGACTAATCTGATAAGCTTTTATGAAGAGGTAAGTTCCGGACTGGACCAAGGGAATGCAGTGGACGTGGTGTACATGGACTTTTCAAAAGCTTTTGATACGGTGCCACACAAAAGGTTGATACATAAAATGAGAACAATGGGGATAGGGGAAAATATGTGTAGGTGGGTTAAGAGCTGGCTCAGGGATAGGAAACAAAGGGTGGTTATTAATGGAAAACAGCAAAAGAGCAACAAGGTTTACCCGTCCAGGCCTCCAGACAAATGCACTATCAGGATGCAGTGGACCCATATAATTAAGATAGCAACACAGGTGCAAGAATACCAATGAAACAACCGCTCGCAGCCTACCAATACATGGAGGGGGTGGTTGCCTGGTATGTTGATGCACAAAAACTTGTATGCGGCGCTGTTCACACTATGGCCATGCACAGCATCCAGGCCAGCCTAGTAGTGACACCCTTCTATTAGCTCAGGCGGGCTGCCCAGCGCTATCAAAATGCATGCCATGTGAACAGACACCGCAGTTTACAAGACCAAATGGGCCCAACTGCACCCTGAATAAAAAGTGCAAAAAACGCATTTAAAAAATGTGGAGTATTAGAATAGATTGGAGGGGTGCAAGAGTGTTTGAGGGGAGGCCACAGAGCAGGAGGTTGCAGTAGTCAAGGGGAGAGATAATGAGGGCATGGACTAGGGTTTTTGCAGATTTTTGGTTGAGGAATGAACGGATTCGTGAAATATTTTTGAGTTGAAGTCGGCAGGAAGTGGAAAGGGCTTGGATATGTGGTTTGAAGGAGAGATCAGCGTCAAGGATTACCCCGAGGCAGCGAGCTTGTGGGACTGGGGAGAGTGGGCAGCCATTTACTGTAATGGATAGGTTTGTTGGGGGGTCACGTGAGATGGGGGAAAGATGATGAATTCTGTTTTGTCCATGTTAAGTTTCAGAAATCTAGCGGAGAAGAAGGATGAAATAGTGGACAGACATTGAGGGATTCTGGTTAGTAGGGAGGTGATATCTGGTCCAGAGATATAGATCTGTGTGTCATCAGCATAGAGATGATACTGAAAGCCATGAGATTCTATGAGCTGTCCCAGGCCAAAGGTGTAAATGGAGAAGAGCAGGGGTCCTAGGACTGAACCTTGTGGGACCCCGACAGATAGGGGGCGAGATGAGGAGGTGGTGTGTAGGTGGGAGAAGCTGAATGTCGGGTCTGTTAGGTATGATGAGATCCAGGATAGGGCCAAGTCTGTGATGCCAAGAGATGAGAGGATCTGTAATAATAGGGAATGGTCCACTGTGTCAAAGGCAGCCGACAGGTCCAGGAGGAGGAGGACAGTGTAGTGTCGCTTGCTCTTGGTGGTTAAGAGGTCATTGGTGACCTTAGTAAGGGCAGTTTCAGTGGAGTGGTGTGACTAGAAGCCAGATTGTAAGCGGTTGAAGAGGGAGCAAGAAGAGAGATGGGAGGGCAGTTCAAGATAGACGTGTTGTTCCAGTAGCTTGGAGGCATAGGGGAGAAGTGATATAGGGCGATAGCTAGATACAGAGGATGGGTCAAGAGAGGGCTTTTTGAGGATAGGTTGGATAGCCAATCCATCATCAGGAAGCTTAGACATGCAAATTATCTCAAAAAGCGCTCCAGACATACAGGGAGTACGCCTCCACAGAGAACAGCATCATGGCACCCTACCAGAATCTCAGTGTGGAGCTGCTAATTGTTCTTGTGCATGATCACCCGGAATTATGGGACCAACAGGATGCACATTATGTCGACCGGGCAAGAAAGGAGTCTGCATGGAGGCGCATATGTCGCAAAATGTTCCATGATTTTGGTGATCGGCCACGTGAGGAGCAGCAGCACATAAGTACGTGCACATAAATTATGTATGTCAAATTACCTGCCATCCCAAAAAATGTTATAAGTAGGCCCCCCCACATCCTGTGCTTCTGATATTGGGCTCTTGTGTCTTGTAAATTAATTTTGGACCCACTGTTTGACCCTGAGAGAATGTTACCCTGTCCCCAAGCTCCTCATAATGCCTAGCAAAAACAGTTTAAAGAGTTGCTAGTTGCCACATGAGCTACTGTGACCCTGTGCATCTGGCCTGGTTGCAGCAATGCTATATGCCACCCTAGGTAGAACTCACACCCTAGTAGGCCACATGACTTTGATACTAGTTCAAAAACTTGTTTTAGGCAAATTGTAAGCTTTCATTATTTTATGTCACATTGCAGTCGAAGATGTGATGAGACGCTGGCGCAGCATCCGTGACTAGTATCGCCGAGAGCGCCAGCATCGGGCAAGAAGTGGTTCAGGGGCCCACACAAAGCGGAAATATGTTTATTTCGACCGCCTCTCGTTCCAATTATGGATCTCAGACCGTAAGTATAACAAAACACATGACACAAATGCTTTATAGGGCCCGATCAAAAATTTCCTTTTTCTACATTTTATATTTAATCACAGTACTCACTCTAAGGCCGGTTTCACACTAGCGCATTTTCAACGCGCGCACGGCCGGGGGTAGCTCCGCCCCCGATCCGGCTCTCTGCCCGGCGTGCCCGCCCCTTCCTTGTAGCGCCGCCTCCTAGCGGACAGCGGCGCCTGCGATCGGCGCACCCTATCTTTAGCATAGGGTGCGCCGATCGTGCGCAGGCCGTGCGCTAGTTGCGCTTTGACCTGCGCTGCGCACTTTTGACGGTGCGCCGTGCGCGCCAAAATCCGAAAAGTTTGATTTTGGCGCGCACGGCGCACCGTCAAAAGTGCGCAGCGCAGGTCAAAGCGCAACTAGCGCACGGCCTGCGCACGATCGGCGCACCCTATGCTAAAGATAGGGTGCGCCGATCGCAAGCGCCGCTGTCCGCTAGGAGGCGGCGCTACAAGGAAGGGGCGGGCACGCCGGGCAGAGAGCCGGATCGGGGGCGGAGCTACCCCCGGCCGTGCGCGCGTTGAAAATGCGCTAGTGTGAAACCGGCCTTACATCACTGAAAGGGAGACAGGGTCTGAATCAGAGGCCATCGATCCTGTAGGTGGAGGGGTTGAGCTTCCAAGGAGCCAGGCCCAAGTCACTTCTCCGGCTCGACCTGATCATGCCCTAGAACCTGAGCCGCCACCAGAAACACCACCACCAGGAACAGAGCCACAACAAGGACCATCAGCTGCATCACCACCCGACATGCATGATGAAGAGGGCAACAGCAGCAGCCCAACTGTTTGCCTAGAGGGCTCAAGCCAACCTGTGCCATCCAGGCGATGTAGACGAAGGCGCCATATCCCTACCCACTGATACCACGACCAATGTGGATACAGGGGCCTATAATTTTCGTAACAGAGTTGCCACTGATGATGGGGAGGAGTACTCACGCAGCCTTGCCCATTATCTACGCTCCCTTCCTCGTGAGGTGCGGCTATGTGTGCGAGGATCCATTCAGATCCTAATTGACGCAAGCACACCCCCCAATACCCCTTATGAGCTGTTTGAGTTTCTGGAGAGGTGGCAGCTGTCACCCAGGAATCTCATGCGTCTTAACCCACACCCCCAAGTGCTTGCTTAATCAGGGTCTGAGGATCCTCCTACACGTTGGCCTACACCTCACCCCCTCCCCCCCCTCCCCAACGTTGGCAACATCATTCCCAAATGTCAGGGTATAACCCAGCACACCAATATGGCCACTTGTTCCCAGCCAATGTTGGAGGCTGGTCCTAATCTGGTTGGGGACGGCATGGCCATTTTGGTGGTTTAGACTCACGGCCCTACCAGCCTCAACAAGAGAGTCGTCTCCAATATAGTGCCCAGTATACACCTCAAGCCCATGAGCCGGCCCACTACCTCCATCATGGGCAAGAGTATTCCCCCACAGAGGCCGAGGGCCAAGGTGGCCATGGGTAGCCCTCCCAGGGCTGTGGGGTACTCGGTTCCCGGGCCAGTCTCTCAGAGGGGAATGTCACAGCAGCGGTGACCCGGTTCATGGCCCTGGGCGCCCATGTAAAAGGGATGAAATGATGGAATAAAGTTTATGAGTGAATGATTTGTGACGCCACCTGTGGTGTTCGGCAATGAAGATGTTAAGCTGACGCTGCAGACAGATCCTCTGGGACAGATGGTGGGGTGCAGCATTGATGGTGTAGCCCTCCACAGGCAGGGCTGTAGTCCCAGGGCAGAGTAGATGAAGAGGATAGGTGTTGAGGAAGAGGGTGAAGTGTTTGGCAGAGAGATGTAGCAGTGCTGGAGAGTTTGCAGGAAGAAGGCAAGGACACAACAGGGTGCAGTTTCTTTTCCTTTACTTTGCATGGCAAATGCAGTCCAGGGTCCAGATTACAGATGGCACGGGAGTTGGCTAGCCTGGAAGCAACTTAGGAATCTCTCTAGGCAGATGGGTTGTGTAGTCTCCTTCCTAGCGCTTATTTTTAGGTACTTGCAGTACTGTGTTACACTGAAGTTCTACTTGCTTATCCTCTTTTAGAACTCCCTCGTATGGCAGACAGCTGTAGCCTTTCTCTTCTGGCTCACACGTCGCTGTTGTGCCTCTGAGTCTTATGTGGGAATAAAGCATTTACAGCTTCCTATTCCTCCGATTTCTTTTGCAGGAACATCAGTATCCATACAACCTTGGAGATCGGGCTCCAGATCATGCGCTACAGCTGGAAATGAGCCTGAACTCTCTGCTCAATCTCCCAGCTCTTCTCCTCACGTCCACACATGTTGCCCTCCTCACACGAACTCCTAATTTCCCCTTCCTGGCCTCCAGAGAGCAGCTCTTCCCCCAGTTTTTGGTTCAGAGCTCCCTCTGCTGGCCTGGAGTGGGAGCTGTGTTGTGTGCTGTGGTTAACTGCCAGAGAGACTCTTTATTGCTTCCAAGCATGACATCACACTCCCTAGGAGGAAGGCAATGCCACTGTGGCGACCATACTCCTGGGGGTGCCACAGCCACACTAGCCATCAGGCAACACAGGCTGGGCTGCCGCCTTCTCCACCCCCTACATACTACAATTTATAACTTTGTGTGTTTTTTTTTGGTTAAATGCTGTATTTTAACATTCGAAAAATTTGTTTGTGTTCTAAGGCCAATTCTGGCCATTTTGCTAAATAACATAAAGCTTCACAAGGCCTTTAAAAAAAAGGATACATAAAAAGTTTTCACTTTAAAATGTTGTTGTTTTTATCAATGATGCACTTACATCATGACATGCTGCCATATGCTTACACATTGATTTCTAAACAGAGAAAAGACATAAGGGGTTGTAATATATATAGTTTCCCAAAGGCCAAAAAGAAACATTTACAACATAGACACAGCATGCTCTGGCCAAGAAGTTTCCTCCTCAGGTGACAAAGTAATTTGTGAAAATATCGGCCCAGAGAGCGTTCTACGTTGAGGGTTGATAGGTGGTCTCGCCCTACATACATTGTCTGACCCACGCACAACACCAGCAGATGAGGAACAATCATGTATCCTGGTGAAGTTATGGGCAACGCCACATGCTTTAATTACTTAATTTACATTTTGTTCACTCAGCTGAATGGCAGACTGGAGGACCCACCATTTTGGCCAATGAATGCCAAAGGAACACTACACCAGTCACCGAGCACGTGATAGGCGCAAGTTACAAATTCAGCGCCGGTGGTCCAGGTTGCTCCGGGGATATGGCCTCATGACATTGCGCGTTAACTGAAAAGCCCCATCTGCCACAAGGACATAAGGGACTGATTCTTGAGTGGATCCTGGTAGCTGGCGTGGTGGTGGTAGATCCAACTGGTTGTTGCGTAGCCGCTGACCCATAATGGAAGTATTGAAGACTCTAGAGTCTCCCGTCCCTCCATAAGCCCCAATGTCAACAGTTATAAACTTGTATTGAGGGTCGGCCAGAGCCAACAATACAACAGAAAATTATTGTTTCTAATTGAAGAATTGTGAGCCAGAGTTCGGCGGCTTACGCACCCAGATATGTTTGCCATCAAGGGCCCCAATCCAATTAGGAAACTGACATTCCTCCTCAAAGTCCCTTGATATCCTCAACCAGTCTTCCATCCTGGGCTGGGGCATGATGAGTTGATGTAGTGTTGACCATATTTGACTACATATCGACCTGACTATGCCAGAAATGGTAGATCTTCCAATGAGAAAATCATGGTGGAGGGCGGCAGAAGACAGGCCAGTGGACAGGAAGCTGAAGAACAACAGAAATGGAACATTTTAGAATGCACAAATTAACAAAACACCAGGTATATAAATACCAAACTTGTTAGTGATTCATATCTACTGTAAGGATTCCCAAGGGTGAACCCACTGGACCGCGGCAAGCGAACCTCCCCTGGGCGAGCGGACCAGGTGGACCACCCCCTATACAGGGAGCGTTTGGGACAGGCCCAGGGGAAACTACTCACCACGGCAGCTGGTACCCGAGGACGGAGGTGCACAGTAGAGGGTGCAGCGGGCAGGCGGAAGGATGAGCTGGACTGGAACCGGCAGGACTGGAGGCCAGGAACGGAGGCTGAAGGATACAGGCAGGCAAGGCTGGAACGGCAAGACACGGGTCAGACGCAGGGCACAGGCTGAACACGGAGACGAGATGGCGGGCACTGGGAGGAACACAAGGAACGGTTAGACAGGGAGGACGAGGAAAGGGTAAGAGCAGCAGGGAAAAAGGCAGGCAGGCTGGAGCCAGAGTCACAGAGAGAGGAAGTGACGATCAGGCGGTGAGCTGGAGGAAGAGGCTGCCTCTTATAGAGGCAGGAGTCTGCGGGTCAGGTCAGCAGGGTCAGGAGGGCGGGGAGAAGGCCTGGCTAGGCCTGTAGTGGGACCTGGAGCGCAGGGTGCGCATGCGCCCCGGGCCGAATGCCGGGACAGAGCGCGGGGTGGAGGACAGGCGTGCAGGTGAGCGCGCGCCCGCCACGGGAGCACGCCGGAGGCGGCGGGCGCACCCAGCGCGGGGAGAGGCGGCAGCAGGAGCCGAGGACGCGGCGGGAGCGGCGAGCGTGGAGCCGGCGGTGAGCGTGACATCTACTAACACACATATATATTTGGTCGCACAATCACTACGTGATATTCAGTACATATTACATTTAACATTCTGGTCTGTAAGTTTATATATATCTGGAATAAGATGAGGGCATTAAACTTCGGACCAAATAAAAAACAGAGTTTGGGAACACATCATGAACATAGAGAATGTGGTTGTGTAGTACATACCGTAATGTGAGTAGAAGTCGCTCCTCTGCAGATATAGCTTTGCGCATCCTTGTGTCCTGAAAGGTTATCCCAGGGTGCACTGTCTCCAAGAGTAGATCAAATGTTGCAAGGCTCATGCGACAGTATTTGTAAAATTTTTCCGGATGATCCCGCAGAGAAGAATAGAGGGGCTGAAAATGACCTCTTGTGAGTCGTTGCCTCAAAAGTGGATGGACCCACAATCACTGGGTATGGCTGGCCAAAGCGCCTGGACAAAACCCAGTTGAAGAGAACACGGTCAGTTGCGGTGAACTGAAGTGTTTCAGACATGTTTGCTAACAACCAGCAAGACCCCCACACAAGCAGAGCACCAAAATGGGCAGATTGCAGGCTGCCACCTGATGTTGAGGCAATAAATAGGGTTGGTGATGATGATTTAAATTATGTGCAGGCCTCAAAACCGTTAAATGTCCGTTTTGCAAGCCTGCGAGAAAAAAACGGTATACGGATGCCATACGGATTACATACGGATGCTTACATGAGAAAAATACGCGGCCACACCCTGACAACGGATGACATACGGAGCACTATTTAGGGACCATTTATGCGTATTACGGACGTAAAATACGGTCCGTATTTTTCTACCTTGTGTGTGACTCCAGCCTTAGGTTGTGATATAAGTACCCTGATGGTCACCTTATTGCCATATTGGGAACCTCAATTTTTTTCTAAAATTCAAATTGCAAGTGTATATTAACCAATTAGGCAAATGGTAAAGTTTCCCTAGCAGGAGGACTACTTTAAGGTGCTAGTGCATATAGTTTATCCCAATCAAAGTGACTGCTTCGGTTCCATCGGTTGCTCATTCCATTGCATTGACCGTAAGGGTAGAATGATATGAATCTGTTTTACCTTTACAATAAATTCCTAAATGAAAGACCTGTGAGGAGCGCCTGCCTTCAGCCCCAGTGATCAAAAGGTGTAAGGATAACAATGTGCTGTAAGTAATCACCAGGCCCTTCTGTAATGGGTGACAAAACCCAGTGCCATATTGGCCTACTTTGATCATTGTGATGGGGCCTCTTCACTGAACCCTGCTCAATCATAAAGTAATGGATAAATGAACAGTATCTCACAGAGTGGTGTTATATAGCTGTTAGGATCAGTACAGGTAACGGGCGTGAATACTTCTGAAAAAGAAAAAAACATTATGGAAAATAAGAGCAAAAACCTTCACCATTAAATCTGGTGACATCACACTGGGAAACAATAAATGGAGCCATTAGATCCACTGCTTTTTGCACGATGAGGTATCACGATTCCATTTCTTCACGGCAGCCAAATGTCAGCTATAAACCGCCTGACGTCACTGATTCCTGTCCCACAGTCGCCCCCTGTGTCACCTTGTCTAAATAAATTCATTACATCTGATAGATGAACATGAATAATAAAGTCTCCTTGCCAAAAAGGAAAAGAAATGCGGAGAAGAAATCACGGCAGCCAGATCTTCTTCTCGCTGTGTAATAACGCCTGTCATCTCGAGCGCGGCCAGATGCTGCTGTATTTAGGTTTCACTCCCGTCCTCGAGTTCTGATTGTGAGCGAAGAATTACAGGCAAGAGAGGATTGGGCCTGTCTGCTCACCTCAGCCATCTCCGACAACTGACACCTCATCTGATGTTCACTGCCCCAAGCGGCACAGGTTCCCCTGATACCTCACACGTGTCCCGGGTTTTTAAATAGTTTCTTAGCTCCCAAGGTCTGAAGCTGACGTTGACTGCTTACTCTCCCATGTTAGAAGGATGAAAAGCTTCCAGCGTCCATCCTGAAAAAGGATTTTGCCGTTTTTTCTCTGCTGTTTTTTTTGTTGTTCCAATTTCCTTGAAAATTTTCAAGGGTGCCAATACTTTCGGCCATGACTGTATAGATAGATAAAAAAAAACGACCAGCACCTCCTAGTGTGAACACGTGCAAGCTGCAAAAACTACACAATGTAGTGAAAAAGAATACAGCAGCACATGTGCATGAATCTAGGCCATGTGAAAACACAGAAAAACATTAAAACGATTCAATTTAGATAATAATCCTCAAAAGAAATAAAAAAAATTTTTACTTACAGTAAGACGAAAAATGAAGGTTCTTAGTGCACAAATTGGCCAATTCATGTAAGCCCATATATATATATATATATATATATATATATATATATATATATATATATTTATATATGTATTCTTACATATATGTGTGAATATATTTGTATATATTTCTATAGTGTCAACATATTGCACAGCACTATGTAATTACACATTACGGTTGTGGCCAAAAGTATTGACACCCCTGCAATTCTGTCAGATACGTATTGCACAGCACTTTACAAATTACAGTATATGTATTGTAACGTCCCACACTATCTGTGGACGGGGAGCACTCACTTGGCTGCTCGTTAAGATAGATACTGGGACACTTAGGGTTAAAAAAAAGTCCATTCGGTTTATTAAGTACAGCATAAACCACTCCTCATGAACTTAGTAACATGCAGCCGTCAGTACAATGTCCAGGAAACAATTAGCTCTATAGGAAAAAACACAGTCTCTTTCTGACCCCGGTCAGCATAATGTAGGGTTCCGGTGGTCCGGGTGGCAGGCTGGGGCGGAGGGTAGCGTGCTGTGGGTATTTAGGAGATGTGGCTGGTAGGCGGCAGAGGTGTGCTGTACTCACAGGAATGGGGGGTGACCCGCTTCTTGACGTGGACAGGCATGAGACAGAGACAGGAGATGTATTCAACAGGTTTTTTTTTTATTGGCCGCCCATATGACGACCAGCACAATGCATGACAAATATTGCACACTGTTCTCCTCTTGCAGAACGGCCCGAGTACCTTCGCTTATTTACTTCTTCAGCAGGCGTACTTCGTGGCTCTATCCACCGTGGCTGCCCTAGGCCAATCCACCACAGCATTTCACCTTTCAAAGTCCACCGTACACCAGACCCTCACAGGCCGTCTCTACCTGTGACCAATATGCTGTCGGGTCACCCCTAGTGACCATTTTCTACCGTCAGAAAGTCTCTGAGGGGTTTTCTCTGTGTGACAGACCCTGCTTCTTTGTGAGCTCCCCTGGCTGACTGAAGCTTCTAGGTGCTTACCTCAGTATTTATTCAGCCAGTCCAGGTAGCCCCACCCTCTGTCACCTGACAGTCACTTTCGCCCAATCAGAGTCACCTTGACCTCTGGCAGTTATGTAACCCTCATATGACAGTTACATAACCATTGCCATAGGTGCTCTCCAGTGACCTCTGATGGCGGACTGCCAAATGACACCTACTGTCAATCACTCTGTCTCCTATTACAGACAGAACCGTACCCAGCTCAACCTCCCCACATTCACCCTTCCTTTGACCATTGTCGTCCTCAACAAATGCATTTCGGGGGGATGAAAGTGGTGTCAATACCTGATATTGACATGGTCGTCACCTGAGTCACACATACCTTTGGTCACACAGACCTCCTTATCACACAGTCTTCCCTGCATCACACAGACTCTTGGTCTCACAGACCTCTCTGCGTCACACAAACTTTTGGTCACACAGACCTCCCTGCGTCACACAGTCCTCCCTGCATCACACAGATTCTCGGTCATGCAGACCTCTCTGCATCACATAGACTCCTGTGTCACACAAACCTTTGGTCACACAGACCCTCTTATCACACAGTCTTCCCTGTGTAGGTACCTGGTCCTTCTGTTTTCTCCTGGTCCCGTCATCCCTTCAACTTAACACAGTCAGGGTCGGCCCATTCCCCGTACTTGTACCTGCTGAATACACATTTAAATACATAACAATAACATTTTAACACTTCAATGGCACTACACACTTCTACACATTTGTTGTAAGACGGGTTTTTTTTCAATAACATCAATCAAAGGAGGACAGGGGTGCTCCCCCTTCCTTTAAGTAAAACACTTAAAACATTTTTTTTTCAAGGCATCCCTGCTACACCAGAGGTTTTGCTTTCCATGGGGACGCGGAACAGTCTCCTATTAGTGCAACAGTGCACTACAGTCCCAGCAGTCCAAAACAGTTGTAATCCGGGCCACTTCCTGGCGGCCGATGTCTCACCATAACAGGGGAGGACTCCACAGCCGTGGAGCCTCTGAGATGCCAACAGTGTCTCTATCCTGGGGGCTCATACCCCTCAGGGTAATCAATGACCGCTACAGCATAGAGGCCACGGGGACAGTGTTCCTTATAATAAGAAACTACGTAAACCTCCCTCCCACAGGTCATGTTCACTCTGGATGGAGGCCATTTTTAGGTAGATCTTATAGCCAGTGGCCAGGTCCCATATAAAACCATATCCTTTTTCTCGGTTCAGGTGTACCAGCCGCCCGTATGATCGTGGGACAGGCATGGTGGCCTCTCCTTCCTTATGTAGCAGTGCCCATACCTCCCGCTCTCTGGCCTTTTTCTTTGCAATTATCTCTGCCACCCAAGCGGAGGGTCCAGTGCAGGCCGCAGAGTCCGGTGGGCGGGCCGCGGTCGAGGTCATGGGCGATGCAGAAGCGGCCGCAGGCTCCGGTGTCGTATAGGCCACAGCCGGCTTTGGCAGCGATGTCGGCGCGGCCGCAGGGGAGGCCGCAGCTGGAACCAAGGTCTCCAAAGGCAGGGCCACAGATGAGGCAGCGGCCGCACTCTCTGGTAATGCAGACATTGCAACCGTAAGTCCGGTTTCAGTTGAGGCCAGGAGCGTGGCCAATACAGCAACCGTCGGCTTGGCAGGGGTCACACCGTCATCCAGATCAGACGGTTTCCTAGTGAAAGGCGTCGGGCGGGGAGGCCGAGGGCCAGTGTTGGGACCCTGCGGTCTGTCCGATGCTGGGAGCGTAGAAATCAGGTTGGGATGGAGTACTGCTGGCGGGACCATGGGCACGCTCACCTTCACAGCCGCCGCGGCTCCCTGCAGACTTTCCCATCGCTCCATCCTTAGCAATTGGTCTTCACCCCGCCGTCCGGCAGGGCCAGCCTCCAGGCCCGACAGCTCCGCAGAGAAGCTCCCTGGGCAGGTTTTCACATCTTGGCGCCACCGCCATTCCTGGCGCCCGATGCCCCGACAGCCACAACGTCGCATGCCACCCGAGGTCCAGTAGCTGAATGGCGCCAGACAGCCACAGCAGGTCTCTCCACCCAGGCCACTCCCGTTCTTTAGGGGTGCGGCGGTGGACCTCTCCACCCATTTTCCAGGGTCCAACATGAGGGTGCAGCTGTCTTCCAACAAACACCACTCCCTCCAGGGGCGGATGCAATAAAGCCCCAGGTTATCCAGAATAAACAGCAGTGTCTGTGCCTTTTGCTTTGGGCACCAAATTACCACAGTTATTCTTAGCAGCCAGCAATCCACAGTCCAATCTCTTTCAAATTGTAATCCACAGGGAACAAAAGCAAAGCAATTCTTCACCCCACACAGCTTGGGGCCTTTGCTCCTTGGTGGGCAGGCCTGCCGCTGAAGATGTTGTATTGGTGGCGATGGATCCTGCCAACTACGCCAAATGTAGGGTTCCGGTGGTCCGGGTGGCAGGCTGGGGCGGAGGGTAGCGTGCTGTGGGTATTTAGGAGATGTAGCTAGTAGGCGGCGGAGGTGTGCTGTACTCACAGGAATGGGGGGGTGACCCACATCTTTGCGTCGACAGGCACGAGACAGAGACAGGAGATGTATTCAACAGGTTTTTCTTTTATTGGCCGCCCATATGACGACCAGCACAATGCATGACAAATATTGCACACTGTTCTCCTCTTGCAGAACGGCCCGAGTACCTTCACTTATTTACTTCTTCAGCAGGCGTACTTCGTGGCTCTATCCACCGTGGCTGCCCTAGGCCAATCCACCACAGCGTTTCATCTTTCAAAGTCCACCGTACACCAGACCCTAACAGGCCGTCTCTACCTGTGACCAATGTGCTGTCGGGTCACCCCCCGTGACCGTTTTCTACCGTCAGAAAGTCTCTGAGGGGTCTCCTCTGTGTGACAGACCCTGCTTCTTTGTGAGCTCCCCTGGCTGACTGAAGCTTCTAGGAGCTTACCTCAGTATTTATTCAGCCAGTCCAGGTAGCCCCACCCTCTGTCACCTGACAGTCACTTTCGCCCAATCAGAGTCACCTTGACCTCTGGCAGTTATGTAACCCTCATATGACAGTTACATAACCATTGCCATCGGTGCTCTCCAGTGACCTCTGATGGCGGACTGCCAAATGACACCTACTGTCAATCACTCTGTCTCCTATTACAGACAGAACCGTACCCAGCTCAACCTCCCCACAATAACACGGAATTTCTTTCCATTACCTGTTGGTGTCGGCCACACAGGTTCCCGGATGCCTCTTATCCTCAGAGTTATCCCACAAACATAGCATCAACACAGTCTCTTTCTGACCCCGGTCAGCATAACACGGATTCCTTTCCGTTACCTGTTGGTGTCGGCCACACAGGTTCCCGGATGCCTCTTATCCTCAGAGTTATCCCACAAACATAGCATCAACACAGTCTCTTTCTGACCCCGGTCAGCGCAACACGGATTCCTTTCCGTTACCTGTTGGTGTCGGCCACTCAGGTTCCCAGATGCCTCTTATCCTCAGAGGTATTCCACGAACGTTTCTCACTGACCCCGGTCAGTATCACTCACGGTTATCAGACCGTCCACTCCAGAGGTATCTCACAGGTCTCCTTTCTCTGGCTCAGACTAGCCAGCACTCACTCACATGTGCCAAACACACCTCGATTACATAGCTCTAACCACTCCCAGGTACCTATCACATGGCTAGTCAGGTGATCGTGACATCACCGCAGGTACCCAAACACACAATCACATACAGGCTTCATCTTGGGTATTCAGGCACACCTCCTTGGGTGGGTATGTAGGCGACTGGACCCACCCATTATTATTATTATTATTATTATTATTATTATTATTATTATTTATTGTTATAGCGCCATTTATTCCATGGCGCTTTACATGTAAGGAGGAGTATACATAAAAACAAGTACAATAATCTTAAACAATACAAGTCATAACTGGTACAGGAGGAGAGAGGACCCTGCCCACGAGGGCTCACAATCTTCAAGGGATGGGTGATAATACAGTAGGTGAGGGTAGAGCTGGTCGTGCAGCGGTTTGGTCGATCGGTGGTTACTGCAGGTTGTAGGCTTGTCGGAAGAGGTGGGTCTTCAGGCTCTTTTTGAAGGTTTCGATGGTAGGTGAGAGTCTGATATGTTGTGGTAGAGAGTTCCAGAGTAGGGGTGATGCGCGAGAGAAATCTTGTATGCGATTGTGGGAAGAGGAGATAAGAGGGGAGTAGAGAAGGAGATCTTGTGAGGATCGGAGGTTGCGTGCGGGAAAGTACCGGGAGACGAGGTCACAGATGTATGGAGGAGACAGGTTGTGGATGGCTTTGTATGTCATGGTTAGGGTTTTGTAATGGAGTCTCTGGGCAATTGGGAGCCAGTGAAGGGATTGACAGAGGGGAGAAGCTGGGGAATAGCGGGGGGACAGGTGGATTAGTCGGGCAGCAGAGTTTAGAATAGATTGGAGGGGTGCGAGAGTGTTTGAGGGGAGGCCACAGAGCATGAGGTTGCAGTAGTCAAGGCGAGAGATGATGAGGGCATGGACTAGGGTTTTTGCAGATTCTTGGGTGAGGAATGAACGGATTCGTGAAATATTTTTGAGTTGAAGTCGGCAGGAAGTGGAAAGGGCTTGGATATGTGGTTTGAAGGAGAGATCAGCGTCAAGGATTACTCCGAGGCAGCGAGCTTGTGGGACTGGGGAGAGTGGGCAGTCATTTACTGTAATTGATAGGTTCGTAGGGGGGGTCACGTGAGATGGGGGAAAGATGATGAATTCTGTTTTGTCCATGTTGAGTTTCAGAAATCTAGCGGAGAAGAAGGATGAAATAGTGGACAGACATTGAGGGATTCTGTTTAGTAGGGAGGTGATATCTGGTCCAGAGATGTAGATCTGTGTGTCATCAGCGTAAAGATGATACTGAAAGCCATGAGATTCGATGAGCTGTCCCAGGCCAAAGGTGTAAATAGAGAACAGCAGGGGCCCAAGGACTGAACCTTGTGGGACTCCAACAGATAGGGGGCGAGGTGAGGAGGTGATGTGTGAGTGGGAGACGCTGAATGTCCGGTCTGTTAGGTATGATGAGATCCAGGATAGGGCCAAGTCTGTGATGCCGAGGGATGAGAGGGTCTGTAATAATAGGGAATGGTCCACTGTGTCAAAGGCAGCCGACAGGTCCAGGAGGAGGAGGACAGAGTAGTGTCGCTTGCTCTTGGCGGTTAAGAGGTCATTGGTGACCTTAGTAAGGGCAGTTTCAGTGGAGTGGTGTGACCGGAAGCCAGATTGTAAGCGGTCGAAGAGGGAGCAAGAAGAGAGATGGGAGGACAGTTCAAGATAGACGTGTTGTTCCAGTAGCTTGGAGGCATAGGGGAGAAGTGATATAGGGCGATAGCTAGATACAGAGGATGGGTCAAGAGAGGGCTTTTTGAGGATAGGTGTGATGGAGGCATGTTTAAAGCTTGAGGGGAAAACACCAGTTGTTAGTGATAGGTTGAAGACATGGGTTAGGGTTGGGATGAAGACTGTGGTGAGGTTTGGTATGAAGTGGGATGGGATTGGGTCGAGTGCACAGGTGGTGAGATGTGATCTTGAGAGTAGAGTGGAGAGTCGATCTTCTGTAATGGTGGAGAAGTTGGTTTTGAAGGTGGAGGGCTGGGAAGTCAGGAGGAAGGGCTCTGGGGGTTGTTGACCAAAACTGTCCCTGATGTTATCAATTTTCTGCTTGAAAAATGAGGCAAAGTCTTCAGCTGAGATGAGTGGGGAGGGAGGAGGTGCTGGGGGGCGGAGGAGAG
Source organism: Dendrobates tinctorius (assembly GCF_039654945.1). Classification (NCBI taxonomy): domain Eukaryota; kingdom Metazoa; phylum Chordata; class Amphibia; order Anura; family Dendrobatidae; genus Dendrobates; species Dendrobates tinctorius. Next base: position 14,425,518 of record NW_027361743.1, on the reverse strand, counting down.
AATTGAAGGTGTTGAATAACTGTTTAGGGTTGTGAGACAGGGAGGATATGAGAGATGAGAAGTAGGTTTGTTTAGCTGTGGCGAGTGTGGTCTTGAAAGTAGTGAGGGACTGTTTGAATGCGATGAAGTGCTCGTTGGAGTGGGATCTTTTCCATCTGCGCTCAGCAGCCCTGGAAGCTCGCCTCAGCTCTTTGGTCAGGCTGGTGTGCCAGGGCTGTCTGTTGATTTTGCGAGTTTTGGTATGTGTAAGTGGGGCAGCGGATTCCAAAGCTACAGCTATTGTGGTGTTATATAGAGCAGCAGCGTCATCTGCATTGTGTAAGGAACTTATATCTGTGAGAGGGAGGAGGGATTCAGAGAATGAGTGTAGGTCAAGGTGTTTAAGATTCCTGCGAGGGTGTGAAAGTTTGTGGGGTGGGGATTGTAGACATGGAGTGAAGAGGGAAGAGAATGTGAGCAGGCTGTGGTCAGAGAGAGGAAGAGGTGAGTTAGAGAGGTTAGATAGGGAGCAGAGGCGGGTGAAGATGAGGTCCAGTGTGTGGCCATCTTTATGGGTGGATGTAGAAGACCATTGAGTGAGGCCGAAGGAGGAAGTGAGAGATAGAAGTTTAGTGGCAGCTGAGAGGGAAGTGTCAATGGGGATGTTGAAGTCGCCCATGATGATAGTAGGGATGTCCGTGGAAAGGAAATGAAGTAACCAGGTGGTGAAGTGGTCAAAGAAGGTGGTGGCTGGCCCTGGAGGGGCGGTAGATGACAGCCAGTTGGAGGTTGGAGGGGGAGTAGATGCGCACAGAGTGCACCTCAAAGGAAGGGAGGGTAACAGAGGGTGGCAGTGGGATTGGGGTGAAGGAGCAGGTATCTGACAGGAGAAAACCAACTCCTCCGCCATGTTTGCTGCTGGGGCGGGGGGTGTGAGAAAGGTGGACGCCGCCATACAAAAGTGCAGCAGGAGAGGCTGTGTCAGAAGGGGTGAGCCAGGTTTCGGTGATGGCGAGGAAGGAAAGTTTGGTAGTGACAAAAAGATCATGGATGTAGGAAAGCTTGTTGCAGACAGAGCGAGCGTTCCACAGAGCTCCTGTTAGTGGGACTGGGGAAGCGGGGGCTGGGTGAATGGGTATAAGGTTGGAGAGGTTACGGAAGGTTGTGATAGAGCGTGGATGGGAGGTAGAAATGACTGTGGGAATGTGGTGAGGAGGACCAGGATTTGGAGAGATATCACCAGCAGTGAGAAGGAGCAGAGAAAGTGTTAGCAGGTGGGAGCAGGAGAGGGCATGAGGGGGCTGTCTGTGTTTGGAGACAGAGGATTGTATGTTAAGGAACAGTTTTGAGGCGGAGGTGAGGTGGATGGGGAGGATTGAAGAAGAGATGAACAGTTCCTTACTAGGAGTAGGGATTAGGGGAATTAGCAGAAAGTGAAGGATTATTGGGGTGATAATGAAAACAAACAGAAACCCATCTCTCCAAGTCACCTGGAAGCCTCCCAATGTATAGCAAAAACCCCCAGCAGTAGATCTGCCGAGCAAAACATGCCCAAACTTCCATCACAGGGCCACCCACCTCTGTGATACATAACGCCCATCAATCACATGACCAGTCGCCATGCCACAGTATATATATCTAATATATAAAGCTCAAAGTGTGTATGTATGTATGTATGTGTGTGTGTATGTCCGGGAAAGGCATCCGCACCGTCGCAGCTACGGCCACAAAATTTGGTACAGTCACACATCTGGACCCCGAGAGCATCCTGAGCTTTGTTGTGAGGCAAAATTTTAACCCCGCGCGTTCCAATTCACCAAACAATTTTGCCCCTATCTACATACTGGGGAAAAAGTGTGTGCGCGTCAAGCCCCGCCCCTCATTATGATGTCATAATGCCCCTATCTACATAATGGGGAAACATTGTGTGCGTATCAAGCCCCGCCCCTCATTATGATGTCACAATGGTTGCCATGGCAATGCTGATGTCATCAAGCCCCGCTGCTCATTATGATGTCATAATGGTTGACTATGGGATGGAGGATGTGTGATGGGTATATGGGCACTGGACTGTGGGATGGAGGATATGTATGACGGGTATATGGGCATGGGCCTATGGGATGGTGGATATGTATGACGGGTATATGGGCACGGGATTATGGGATGGAGAATATGTATGATGGGTATATGGGCACGGGACTATGGGATGGAGGATATGTATGATGGGCATATGGGCATGGGACTATGGGATGGAGGATATGTATGACGGGTATATGGGCATGGGCCTATGGGATGGTGGATATGTATGACGGGTATATGGGCACGGGATTATGGGATGGAGAATATGTATGATGGGTATATGGGCACGGGACTATGGGATGGAGGATATGTATGATGGGTATATAGGCACTGGACTATGGGATGGAGGATATGTATGATGGGTATATGGGCACGGGACTATGGGATGGAGAATATGTATGATGGGTATATGGGCACGGGACTATGGGATGGAGGATGTGTGATGGGTATATGAGCACTGGACTATGGGATGGAGGATGTGTGATGGGTATATGAGCACTGGACTATGGGATGGAGGATATGTATGACGGGTATATGGGCACGGGACTATGGGATGGCGGATATGTATGATGGGTACATGGGCACGGGACTATGGGATGGAGGATGTGTGATGGGTATATAGGCACTGGACTATGGGATGGAGGATATGTATGACAGGTATATGGGCACGGGACTATGGGATGGAGAATATGTATGATGGGTATATGGGCACGGGACTATGGGATGGAGGATGTGTGATGGGTATATGAGCACTGGACTATGGAATGGAGGATATGTATGATGGGTATATGAGCACTGGACTATGGGATGGAGGATATGTATGACGGGTATATGGGCACGGGACTATGGGATGGCAGATATGTATGATGGGTATATGGGCACGGGACTATGGGATGGAGGATATGTATGATGGGTATATGGGCGTGGGACTATGAGATGAAGGATGTGTGATGGGTATATGGGCACTCGACTATGGGATGGCGAATATGTATGATGGGTATATGGGCATGGGACTATGGGATGGAGGATATGTATGATGGGTATATGGGCACGGGCCTATAGGATGGTGGATATGTATGATGGGTATATGGGCACAGGACTATGGGATGGAGGATAATTATAATTTGTTATAACTAACCACAGTTAGTTACTATGCCCGGGCAGCGCCGGGCTCTTCAGCTAGTATATAAATATATCTACATATATATATATATATATTATTACTTATATATACAGGTGCTTCTCACAAAATTACAATATCATCAAAAAGTTAGTTTACTTCAGTTTTTCAATATAAAAAGTGAAACTCATATATATGGAGTCATTACACACAGAGCGATCTATTTCACGTGTTTATTTCTGTTAATGTTGATGATTATGGCTTACAGCCAATGAAATTCCCAAAGTCATTATCTCAGTAAATTTGAATAATTAACAAAAAACACATGCAAAGGCTTCCAAAGCCTTAAAAAGGTCCCTTAATCTGTTTCAGTAGGCTCCACAATTATTGAGGAAGACTGCTGACTTGACAGATGTCCAGAAGGCAGTCACTGACACACTCCACATGAAGGGTAAGCCACAAAATGTCATAAAGAAGCTGGCTGTTCACAGAGTGCTGTATCCAAGCATATTAATGGAAAGTTGAGTGGAAGTAAAAAGTGTGGTGGAAAAATGTGCACAAGCAATCGGGATAACCACAGCCTTGAAAGGATTGTTAAGAAAAGGTAATTCAAAAATTTGGGGGAGATTCACATGGAGTGGAGTGCTGCTGGAGTCTTTGCTTCAAGAGCCAACATACACAGACGTATCCAGGACATGGGCTACAAGTGTCACACTCCTTGTGTCAAGCCACTTATGACCAATCAACAACGCCAGAAGTATTGAGTGCATTTACTGATCATACATTTCAGTAGGCCAACATTTCGGATTTTAAAATAATTTTTCACGCTGGTGTTATAAAGTATTCTAATTTACTGAGATAATGACTTTTGGGTTTTCATTGGCTGTAAGCCATAATCATCAACATTAACACAAATAAACACGTGAAATAGATCACTCTGTCTGTAAAGACTCTATATAATATACGAGTTTCACTTTTTGTATTGAAGAACTGAAATAAATTAACTTTTTGATGATATTCTAATTTTGTGAGAAGTACCTGTATATAATCACTGCAGCTAGCACAATGGCGGAGCAAGGCTGTTAGAAAACACTTTAAGCTCACTGAGTTAAATGTCAAAGTAACAAGCACTGTTACACCACAGAGCGGTACTATGTAGCAAAGCAAAAAGGACTATACCCTATTAGACTGCACAGGCATAAAGAAAAATACTAATTGGAGTCCCTATAACTTAACTCCCAGGAAGACTAAGCTGGTGGTTGACCCTGTTCTGACACACGGTGTGCTTTAGAACGCACGCCTGAGGACGCCCGGTGCAGATGTTAAGTTCAAGCGGGAGTTCCCACCCTACACTGCCTGTGCAGACCAACACTCACAGTGCTATTAGCAGCACACATGCACACAGGGTGGTAATGCAGCCACTAACACACCAAACACACATGATACTAGCGCACAGGCATGCGCCATTGAGAGCTTTTTATACCTTGATCAAGACCAGACAGAAAGGACCTTGCCTGTGGACCAATCTGAAGCTGCCACATCACCAGCGCATCTGATGTCTGAGCACCAATGGGAAGGCACCATATCATGGACATGCTCAGTAGGGTGAAATCTGGACTTAGGTTCCAGAGCACAGCACTGCACGTGTAAACTAGTAGTCACCATAGGCTTAGCTGGAGGGCCAGCAGCAACTACGCGTGCAGCTGGGACCGAAGTCTGTGTTGAGCAGTCATCCCAGCCGCCGAGCCTGAATGGAAGACCACAGCACTAGACAAGGTCTGGGATCTATCCTTTGCAGCGGGAGAATTCCGGCACCTAGCAATGTATAATACTTATTGGGGGATGAGCTCCTATAATGTTATAATCCTACTTCTATGTAAAACCATGCACTGCTGACAGGTTCTCTTTAAATGTTAAATCAGAAAATGTCACTGTAAATTTACTATTCGCGCATTATATATATTTTAGCATATCCAAATAATACCGTGGGTGAAGGGATGAACGGCTTAATATAAACCACGTTCAATGCCTAATAGCTGCAGAGACTTAAATAAGCGATCACTTAATCAGCCATCGTAAGCTTTACTTGCCTTCTCATTATTGGCTTTTATATACTTTTGGCTTGTTTTATTGCCATTGATTTGCTATGTTTAGTTATTGCCTTTGATGCACATCAATCCGACAAACAGGGCAACAAAGACAAGGGTAAATTGAAACTTCACACACACAAAATATTCACTCACATGTAACAGAAGAATCCTCCGGGGTGTGCAGGAAGGGGACGAAAGCAAAATAGGGAAGGCTAGGGAATTACCAAGCGTACAAACCAAACAACAGTGGCTTCTAACTCCTCCAGCACTCCTTCTCAAACCAACTTCTCTCCCGGCTATTATCATGCAGCAAGTGCTAACTCTGACAAAGACTAGGTAATAGTGCCCAGATTTTATAGGGAAAAGGAGTGGCTATCCGAGCACAGCTAAACACAGGAATTTCCAACATGATCAATTAACCCATGTCCTGCTGGAAGAAATAAACACAGTTAATAAACCGGAGAAGTACTTCTCAGCAGCAGAGTAGGAGCAACCAGACGCTGTGGGCTTCTGTCTCTGTTCCGTCGCAGTAACCCCTTGACAACCCTCTCCTCCTTCTCTTTCCTGCTCTGCTGGGGTATGCGCACAGATTCCCCTTCTTAATTGGTCTGTGTACGCATCATCCTAAAGTGTCCCCAGCCAATGGCTGTGAGACACTTACTATTTAAGACACCTCCACCTGCATGGAGGTGCCTGTGCAACGTTGTTAGTCTGTTTCTTAAACTCTCTCACTAGTTCTCGGATCCCAGTGCTCAGTGATATCACAATATACCTGTTCTGTACATCAGCTGTGCCCACCTGCTTCCTTGTCTATTAGCCATGCCCGTCTATCAGCCGTACTTGCTTGCCTGTATATCAGCCGTGCCTGCCTACCTGCCAGTTTACTAGTTGTGCCCGCCAGTTTCTGCCTCTGTGTCTGTTGCTAGTTGCTACACCAGCCATGCCAACCATTACTTGCCAAGTCTACCATTCCTGCCAGTTCCTGCCTTCTGTTACTTGGGGGTAAGCTACCAATCACCCGAGGTCAGTCCTGGTGTAGCACCTGATTCCTCCTCCCTCTGCCCTCCTCGGATTACGGTATCGTCAGCTGCCGTGCATCCAAGGTCAGACTTGGTGAGGCACCTAGTCACGCCTCTCCTCAGATCACTGCACAGTGGTTCCATCACCCAGTCTGTTACAGTAAGAATACAAGCTGCTGCTTAAACTAACAGATGATGGCACCCATGAGTGTCATCCCTATTTGACAGAATAGAACATTTTAATTAGAGCGTACGTCCCCCCATGTTTCACCATATATGCAGCATCTTCAGGGGATGAGATAGCATAGTATATGTAAATATTCACATACTGTAAATCTCCTGAGCCCAGCTAGTAGCCATATACAGTATACTACTGAGCCAAAGCATGGTGAATAACATTGATTATCTTATGACAATGGCATCTGTCATGAGTTGAGAGATATTAGGCAGCAAGTGAACAGTTAGTTCTTGATGAGTTGGAAGTATGAAAATGGCAAAGTGTAAAGATTTGAAAGTTTTGATAATGGCTAAATTTTGATGAATAAAAGACTGTTGTTAACTTTCCGTGATCCAGTGCTCACCAATCCATCTGTACACTGCCTGAGTATTCATGTAGTTGGTGTCAATGCTAATACTAGTTATCGCTTCTGCTTGTTAGATTAAACCTACTGACATACTACATTGCTCAGTTTTGCTATATGGTTACCAGCGTTGTTTAGGGTCTCCAGACATTTACAATTATGCTTCTTCACTGGGCTCTCTTACAATGCAGACCAGCACTATTCTGTTCTTTGTCACCACTCTACTCTGCTATATTGCTAGTAGTTCTTCAACCCTGTGACAAAGACATCTCTGCTACATCATTGAATTATGTTACATTCCCAGCTCTGCTACACCTTTGGGCTCTGCTATGTCGATAAACAGTTCTGCATATGACTGTAATGACTGTCTGAGGCCACAGTCTCAAAAGGCTACTGTACTTCGGACAGACTTGGCACAAGCCACTCTGTCTGGCTTATTCCAGAGAAACCCTGATACCCTTTAACCCTTGTTCAGGGATCTGGTTTTACAACAAGTCCCAGTTATATGCTACCTACAGAAGGGCTGCTGTCCAGAGGAAGAATGGTCGTCAAGCGGGGTCAGAGCTGAGAGGTCACGTCAAGGACAAAATTAGGAATTGTAAGAATAGTCAACATAAGCTGGGGTCAAAACAGGAAAACATTAAAACCAAACAAGAGCAGAAGACACACCTAGCCAGGGAAGCACAAAGCTATTTCTGGCAGCTTCCAGCAGCAAGCTGGAAGCTATAGTGGTGTGTGGTGCTCTCCAATTTGCAAGAGCAGCAAGCTGATAACTTCAGCTAGACAGCACACACACCCACACTGTCAGACTGGACAGCACTGCAGATCCCAGCCACTCTAACCATTGTGACTGGGAAGGCCCTGCCATCCGGAGCTGTCACAAAGTGAATACGGCAGTGCCTGATGACAGAAGCAGAAGTTGCAGAAGCAGGTTCTGGTGGAGATGTGATAGTACTCCCTTTTTTATGAGGGCGTTGCAGCACCTGCTATGTAATATATGCAACAGTCTCGTATGTGTATACTATGTGATGTAGGCAGCTGTTTAGGCACCCCTGGTCAAAATTACTGTTATTGTGAACAGATTAAAAACATATGTGACATGCACAAGTGTGAACAAGTCGGTCAGACAATGCTCACACCACCCAATGGCTGAAATACAAGAAAACACAAAATGACAAATTTGCAAAAAATACTCTGCAGTAAAAAACATGACAGAAATCAGCAAGTGCTGTATAACGAATACAGGGTATTTAGTCGATACGTTTTTTGCAAAAAATGTATACCAAGCCGCTTCACCATGTCACGGTAACCCTTCACGAAGCAGTCCCTATCTAATGTATTTAAAACCTGAACATGTGAACAGTGTCTAAATGAACAGGATACAGACAGGCGCCTCCTAGCATTTGGGCTTTTTTTTTCAGACATTTTGGAGAAAATCTCTTCGCACTACTCTTTGGAACTACGCTTCGCTATTATTAATAATAACTTAAAGAAACACGCAAAGAAATGTGACAAATGGAAATCAATTCCTGTTACGGCTTAAATCAAAGATATACTTTATTGTCCAAATAATAAACGACATCTGCGCTACGGTACGGCTGAAGGAATACTCCCACAGATCTGGTTAACACATAACCTTTTTATTTTTTTATTATTCTGGTCATTAAGTGCCTACAGTTTTTTATGATATAAACTTAAGTTAGATACAGTTTATACAGTTTACATCTGCATTAATTTTATATGCAAAGCTATGGAAATTCATATTTGGAGTTTTCTAGTTTTTATTGTCACCCCATTTCCCTTCCCTTTCCTCCCCCTCTCCTAACTGTACCCCCTCCCCCTTTTCCTAAAACCTTACATTTCCCTCCTCACTCCTCCCCTTATTAAAACTTCCAAATCAATAAAAACAGTTAAATACAAAATAAATTGCTAAGATTAATTTTAGAAAAAAATTAGTATTAAAAAAATAAATAAAATGTCGCTAATGCTATAAAAAAAATATCACTTTTATTCAGTGTATTAAAAACAGTGCATTAAAAATACAAGGAAGACAGAAAGCAAGCACTGCAGGTATACAAGAGGAAGATGGGTACAGCCAGATAGTACAGTGGCATGCAAAAGTTTAGGCACCCCTGGTCAAAATTACTGTTATTGTGAACAGTTAAGCAAGTTGAAGATAAAATGATCTCTAAAAGGCCTAAAGTTAAAGATGACACATTTGTTTTGTATTTTAGGCTAAAAAGTAATACACATTGTAATTTTTTCACATTTTAAAAATTACAAAAAGAAAAATGGTCCGATGCTAAAGTTTGGGCACCTTTGGAGATTTGTGTGCTCAGATAACTTTGACCAAGGTTTCAGACCTTAATTAGCCTGTAAGGGTTATGGCTTGTTCACCCTCAATGTTAGGAAAGGCCAGCTGATGCAGATTCCACAGGTTTAGAAACACATAGCCTCCTCTAACCTTGTGCGAAAAAACAGCCACCATGGGTTCTTTTAAGCAGCTGCCTAGCACTCTGAAAATGAAAATGGTGGAGGCCCACAAAGCAGGAGAAGGCTATAAGAAGATAGCAAAGCGTTTTCAAGTTGTCCTTTCCTCAGTTCAATATGTAATTCAGAAATAGCAGTTTACAGGAACAGTGGAGGTCAAGATAAGGTCTGGAAGGCCAAGCAAAATTTCAGAGAGAGCTGCTTGTAGGATTGCTAGAAAGGCATATCAGGACCCCCACTTCACTGCAAAAGATCTTCAGAAAGATTTAGCAGATTCTGGAGTTGTGGTAATTGTTCTACTGTTCAGAGACACCTTAACAAATATGGCCTTCATGGAAGAGTCATCAGAAGAAAACCTCTCCTGCACCCTCACCATAAAATTTAGCATCAGAGGTATGCAAAAGAACATCTAAACAAGCCCAATGCATTTTAGAAACAAGTCCTGTGAATCGTTGAAGTTAAAATAAAACTCTTTGGTCGCAATGATCAAAGGTATGTGCAGAGAAAAAATTGCATAGAATTTCAGGAAAAGAACATCTCTCCAACCATTAAGCATGGGGATGGATCAATCATGCTTTGGAGTTGTGTTGCAGACAATGGCACAGGGAACATTTCACAGGTAGAGGGCAGAATGGAGTCAATGAAATTTCAACAAATTCTTGATGCAAACATAACACCATGTGTAAAAAAGCTGAATTTGAAAACAGGATGGCTTCTACAAATGGATAATGATCACACACATCAAAATCCACAATAGACTAACTCAAAAGGCGATAGCTAGGGGTTTTTCAATGGCCCTCACAGTCCCTTGATTCCATCATCATTGAAAATCTGTGGCTAGTCCTCAAAATAGCAGTGCATGCAAGACGACCCAGGAATCTCACAGAAATGGAAGAATTTTCCAAGGAAGAATGGATGAAAATCCATCGAACAAGAATTGAAAGACTCTTGGCTGGCTACTAAAAGTGTTTCCAAGCTGTGATATTTTAAAAGGGAGTGCTACTAGGTACTAATTATGCATTGGCCTATTTTCCTTATTGTAATTTTTAAAATGTAAAAAATGACAATATATAATTTTTTTGGCCTAAAATACAGAGAAAATGTGTCATCTTTAACTTTAGCCCTTTTAGAGATCATTCCATCTTCAACTTGCTTAACTGGTCACCATGACAGTAATTTTGACCAGGGGTGCCCAAACTTTTAAATGCCACTGTATATAAATAATAAGTACTAAAGGAGTTATTCAAACATATATACACATATAACCCTCATGCATGTATTATAAGTAATCAAAAATAAAACACAAAAATTGTTGCTTTTTGACAAATGTCAGGGAGAAAAACACATGATGTGACAAGGTAAGTAGCAGCAATTATTCAGTATGTTCATACAGAGCTGGCAGCTTCACATCTATATTTTAATGTAGAAAAGGCAGAGTTGCCATGTGAAAAAAGGAAGCTGTTAGTAAAATGCAGAGCTGTCCGTTAGGTATGTAAAGAAAGAGAGGGGGTATGCAAGGGAGTGCAAACAATTTCAAATAATGAAGTAGTACATAGTAGAAGGTACTGTACCTTTAAGAATGACGACTGGGGACCCCCCACACCCGTCCCGCCTTTCACAATGAAAAGCTTCGTCTCGGTGTCCTTATGTAATTTATATGTAGCAGTCTCAGTGTACCCTATGTGATGTACAGTTGTGGCCAAAAGTATTGACACCCCAGTAATTCTGTCAGATAATACTCAGTTTCTTCCTGAAAATGATTGCAAACACAAATTCTTTGGTATTTTTATCTTCATTTAATTTGTCTTAAATGAAAAAACACAAAAGAGAATGAAGCAAAAAGCAAAACATTGATCATTTCACACAAAACTCCAAAAATGGACCAGACAAAAGTATTGGCACCCTCAGCCTAACACTTGGTTGCACAACCTTTAGCCAAAATAACTGCGACCAACCGCTTCCGGTAACCATCAATGAGTTTCTTACAATGCTCTGCTGGAATTTTAGACCATTCTTCTTTGGCAAACTGCTCCAGGTCACTGATATTTGAAGGGTGCCTTCTCCAAACTGCCATTTTTAGATCTCTCCACAGGTGTTCTATGGGATTCAGGTCTGGACTCATTGCTGGCCACCTTAGAAGTCTCCACTGCTTTCTCTCAAACCATTTTCTAGTGCTTTTTGAAGTGTGTTTTGGGTCATTGTCCAGCTGGAAGACCCATGACCTCTGAGGGAGACCCAGCTTTCTCACACTGGGCCCTACATTATGCTGCAAAATTTGTTGGTAGTCTTCAGACTTCATAATGCCATGCACACGGTCAAGCAGTCCAGTGCCAGAGGCAGCAAAGCAACCCCAAAACATCAGGGAACCTCCGCCATGTTTGATTGTAGGGACCGTGTTCTTTTCTTTGAATGCCTCTTTTTTTCTCCTGTAAACTCTATGTTGATGCCTTTGACCAAAAAGCTCTACTTTTGTCTCATCTGACCAGAGAACATTCTTCCAAAACGTTTTAGGCTTTTTCAGGTAAGTTTTGGCAAACTCCAGCCTGGCTTTTTTATGTCTCGGGGTAAGAAGTGGGGTCTTCCTGGGTCTCCTACCATACAGTCCCTGTTCATTCAGACGCCGACGGATAGAACGGGTTGACACTGTTGTATCCGTCGGACTGCAGGGCAGCTTGAACTTGTTTGGATGTTAGTTGAGGTTCTTTATCCAACATCCGTACAATCTTGCATTGAAATCTCTTGTCAATTTTTCTTTTCCGTCCACATCTAGGGAGGTTAGCCACAGTGCCATGGGCTTTAAACTTCTTGATGACACTGCACACGGTAGACACAGGAACATTCAGGTCTTTGGAGATGGACTTGTAGCCTTGAGATTACTCATGCTTCCTCACAATTTGGTTTCTCAAGTCCTCAGACAGTTCTTTGGTCTTCTTTCTTTTCTCCATGCTCAATGTGGTACACACAAGGACACAGGACAGAGGTTGAGTCAACTTTAATCCATGTCAACTGGCTGCAAGTGTGATTTAGTTATTGCCAACACCTGTTAGGTGCCACAGGTAAGTTACAGGTGCTGTTAATTACACAAATTAGAGAAGCATCACATGATTTTTCGAACAGTGCCAATACTTTTGTCCACCCTCTTTTTTATGTTTGGTGTGGAATTATATCCAATTTGGCTTTAGGACAATTCTTTTTGTGTTTTTTCATTTAAGACAAATTAAATGAAGATAATAATACCAAAGAATTTGTGTTTGCAATCATTTTCAGGAAGAAACTGAGTATTATCTGACAGAATTGCAGGGGTGTCAATACTTTTGGCCACAACTGTATATACAGCAGTCTCCATGTATGAGATGCATAATCAGCAGTTTCAGTGTATCCTCTGATCTGTATATGCAGCAGTCTTAGTGCCTCCTATGTAATGCATACAATAGTCTCAGTGTATGCTATGTAATGTTTACAGCGGCTAAGTGTTTAATATGTGATTTATACAGTAGTCTCACTGTCTCCCATGTGATGTGTGCAGCAGTATCACTGACTTCTATGTGATGTATACAGCAGTCTCAGTGTATCCTGTGTGATATATACAGAAGTAGTGACTCCTTTGTGATGTATACAGCCATTTTATTGTATTCTATGATCTGTATACACAGCAGTCTCAGTGTATCCTATCATCTCACTCAGCAGGCTGTAACGTGAATCACTGGTTTATTGTTACATGTAATTCATGTTGGCCGGGGGAGCGACATACAGAGTGGAAATTGAGCTGACAACGGCCATTTCGTGCTGTCACAGCGCTTCAACGGGTCACAAGGTGAAAGGAAGTGATGGGTTCATGAAGAGACTACGTCACTCAATTGTTCCTCCTTCCACAGCTGCTCACTAATAGTGAATACGCACAAACAATTAAAAAAACATTATCAATGTGCACAATGTGTGCTAAAAAAACAAAAAGAAAAAAGGACAAAAAACAGAAACAATCAAAATGCATTAAAAATTCAGGTAAGAATTGTGACAAAACAAATTATGGCAGAAATGAAATATAACAGAAAAATACAAACAGAAAAAAATATAAATGGCAAGGAAAAAAAAAATTTTCTATATAGAAGAAAAAATCTTGCTATCATCAAGTTAGCATAATCATAAGCACCTGACAGATTACAGATTTCATAATAGTAGTATACAACACAAGTATATATTAGTGCCTGAAACATACCTATGTCATGTGTGGCCAAATGTATATACAAAAACCACACAAAATAAATCATAAGCCATGAACAAGAAACGAAAAACACAACGGTAATATTGCTCTACACTATCCTCTACCATCCCAGCATGTAAGTGCATATCATGTGTAAATACATAAATGTAAAACCCTTAAAAAGGAAAAAATATGTATACACGGAAAAATATTTTACTAATCAATAAAGGATGGTTTAAGAACAATAATGACTCATACTATGTAATCAGAGAAAAATGTTATCCAGGATTAAATATTCCTCGTCAATGTGAAAAATGCGCATGTATGCGTACACATATTCGCAACACTGCAGAGTATGATACTGTACCAGTTATCAAAAATATGCTAAATCCGGTCATTGAATCCGGTAGGACCCATGGAACAAGTGTCCATAATCCACCTGGATTCACGTCTTAACAAGATATTATGTAAATTCCCTCCCTGGGGAGGTAAAGACACTTTTTCAATTCCCGCAAAGGAAAAGACATTGGGGTCACCTCTATGCACATCCCTGACATGACTTATTAGGCGAGGTACTCCTTTCCCATTTAAAATGGATTTATAATGTTCCCTAAAACGTGTATATAGAGGAGGTATAGTTTTTCCTATATAGTGATATCGACACGGGCAGAATAAAACATAAACCACATATTTTGTCTTGCATGTAATAAACTCAGAAACTGTATGACTGATCGCACCAATGTGAATAGTGCGATCCAGGGGCGGACCTATCGCCCGTGCAGCCCATTTATTGAACGGGGGCCCCGGGGGAGAGGGAGCCCCTCCAGCCTCCAGCACCGCATGGCTAATTCATTTTTGACACCCCACGCCACCATGCTCGCCGTCCCAGATAGACGCACCGCAGCTTGCAATGATGTGGCTGGGCTGTGTGTGTTCTGTGCGCAGAGGACCTGTGAGAGGGGAGGAGTCAGAGGTCACATGATCAGGGGCCGTGTCTGCCTCTGTGTCTGTCTGCACTCTGCAGGAACCTGCTGTGCTGGTTGTCATGGTGCTGGCTGGATGAGGTAAAGTTTCTGTGTGGGGTCAGGAGGGTTTTACAGTATGGATGTAGCAGAGCCGTGTGTTCGAGGTGTATGGAGCAGAGCCGTGTGTGTTCGAGGTGTACGGAGCATAGCCGCGCGTGTACGAGGTGTACGGAGCGGAGCCGCGCGTGTACGAGGTGTACGGAGCGGAGCCGCACGTGTACGAGGTGTACGGAGCGGAGCAGTGTGTGTACGAGGTGTGCGGAGCGGAGCCGCGCGTGTACGAGGTGTGCGGAGCGGAGCCGCGTGTGTATGGGGTATGCGGAGCCATGTGTGTACGGAGTGGAGCCATATGTATACTGGATGTACAGAGCGTAGACAAGTGTGTACGAGGCATGCAAAGTGGGCTTTTCCCACGGACACAGGAGTACACGGCAGAGCCCCGAGGAGCACTTTAAAACTCGCACATGACGTTCCACCAGAAGTGATGTGCTAGAAGCTGACCGGAAATGAGGTAATTTCATGAGGAGATTGTGACGGAACCAGGAATGCTTCAGATCCATCACCATGTCCTCCTCCGACAGCGCGAACAGCAGGATCGCCTTGGAATCAGGGATGCCGGCCATGTGAGCGGATCATGATATGTCTTGCAGCGGGAGGCTCAGGTGGGCATTACAATGGGAGCCGGGCTGCTATAGTATCTTTATAGAATCTTTCTTTCTCTATCTCTGTTTCTTTCTTTCTGTTCTTTTTTTCTTTCTGTTTCTTTCTCATTCTCTGTTCTGTCTTTATCTCTCTTTTTCTCTCTCTCTCTGTTCTTTCTTTCTCTAATCTTTCTTTTTTTCCTCTCTCTGTTCTTTCTTTCTCTCTCTGTTTTTTCTTTCCCCTCTTTCTTTCTTTCTTTCCTCTCTTTCTTTCTTTCTTTCTTTCTTTCTCTCTGTTCTTTCTTTCTTTTCTTCTTTCTTTCTCTCTCTGTTCTTTCTCTGTCTCTCTGTTCTTTCTTTCTCTCTTTCTCTCTATCTCTCTGTTCTTTCTTTCTTTCTCTCTGTTCTTTCTTCCCCTCTTTCTTTCTCTCTATCGCTCTGTTCTTTCTTTCCCCTCTTCTTTTTCTCTCTGTTCTTTCTTTTTTTTTTTCTCTTTCTTTTTCTCTCTCTCTATTCTTTCTTTCTTTCCCCTCTTTCTTTCTTTCGCTCTCCCTCTGTCCTTTTTTTCTGTCCCCTCTTTCTTTCTCTCTGTGTTCTTTCTTTCTCTTTCTTTCTTTTTCTCTGTTCTTTCTTTAATTCCCTTCTTTATTTTTCTCTGTTCTTTCTTTCCCTTTTCTTTCTCTCTCTGTTCTTTCTCTGTTCTTTCTTTCCCCTCTTTCTTTCTCTCTCTCTGTTCTTTCTTTCGCTCTCTGTTCTTTCTTTCCCCTCTTTCTTTCTCTCTGTTCTTTCTTCTTTCTCTGTCTGTTCTTCTCTCTGTTCTTTCTCTCTGTTTTTTCTTTCTCTCTCACTCTCCTTTCTTTTTCTTTCTTTCTTTCTCTTTCTTTCTTTCTCTCTATTTTCTCTCTTTGTTTTCTTTCATTCTTTTACCTAGTACCAGTCATTGTGCCCACAGTAAAAGCCACTGTGCCCGTAATGCCAGCCACTATGCCCCTAATAGCAATCAGTGTGTTCAGCAGTGCTAAATGGGTGTGGCTGGGCGTGGACATGGGTGTGACTAGTTGTGAAATGGGTGTGGTCGGGGTGTGGCCTAAAACTTGCGCCGCAGCCTTTGTCCCTCTTTCCCTTCTTCAAAAGTTGGGAGGTATGCTAATGATTTACCTATTCAAATTTACCATGAGGAGTGCCGCGAAGCCGAGGTGCAAGGAGGAGAGCAGCTCTGCGGGAGGCACGCGGGAGCGGGTCCTGAGAGTGCAAGCTCGAGTGCAGATGAGCCAGCCCTGAGGTAAGATCAGCGTCAGTGCTGCGCTGCCACTGTGGGGGAGGAGAGGAGGAGACAGACTGACTGTCACTCACTGTACGTGTGGCGCCGGCCGGATGGTGGCTGCAGCTGCAGCGCCAGCATCAGTGTGTGTCTGTGAAGTCACTGTGTGCCGTGTCCCATAACTAAATGGATGGATCCTCTTAGTCTGGCCTGCCCTGCCTGCTCCAGGTAAGAGTACCAGAGCTGAGCAGGACTGAGGGACTGGGACCGAGGCAGGCATGATTTTGGGGGGCTCCTGGGGGAGAACTGAAGCATGGCAGGCATGATTTTCGGGGGGCTACATCCTGGGGGAGAACTGAAGCATGGCCTGGCTGCTCATGAATGGGGGGCCCCTGGCCTGGGGAGAAGGGAAGCATGGCCTGGCTGCTCATGAATGTGGGGGCCCTTGGCCTAGGGAGAAATTGTAGCATGGCCTGACTGCTCATGTATGGGGGGGCCCTGGCCTGGGGAGAAGCATAGCCTGGCTGCTCATGAATGGGGGGACTCTGGCCTGGGGAGAACTTGAAGCATGGCCTGACTGCTCATGAATGGGGGCGCCTCTGGCCTGGGGAGAAGCATGGCCTGGCTGCTCATGAATTGGGGGGCCCCTGACCTGGGGAGAAGCATTCTTTCTTTCCCCTTTTTCTTTCTTTCGCTCTCCCTCTGTTCTTTTTTTCTGTCCCCTCTTTCTTTCTCTCTGTGTTCTTTCTTTTCTTTCTCTATCTTTCTTTTTCTCTGTTCTTTCTTTAATTCCCTTCTTTATTTTTCTCTGTTCTTTCATGAATGGGGGGCCCTGGCCTGGGGAGAACTTGAAGCATGGCCTGGCTGCTCATGAATGGCGGGCCCCTGGCCTGGGGAGAAGCATGGCCTGGATGCTCATGAATTGGGGGGCCCCTGACCAGGGGAGAACCATGGCCTTGGCTGCTCATGAATGGGGACCCTTGGGGAGAAGCATGGCAGCACATGAATGGGGGGGCCCCTGGGGGAGATGCTTGGCTGCTCATGAATGGGGCAGCTCATGGGGGGAGAAGAAACATGAATCGGGCGGCCCACATAGGGAGAGAAGCAGCATAAACTGGGGGGGGCCACATGGGGAGATGCAGCATAAACTGTGGGGGCCACATAGGGTGAGAAGCACTATGCCAAAAGTAGACCGCATATGGGGGAGAGCATTATGAAACAAAGGGAAATGGGGTTGCCTATATACAGTATATTACCTGGAGGCTGTCTTGGGCTATATATGTTATTTAGAGGCTATCCTGGGCTGTATATATTACCTAGAGGCTGTCGTGGGCTGTATATATTACCTGAAGGCTGTGCTGGGCTGTATATATTAACTGAAGGCTGTGCTGGGCTGTATCTATTACCTGGAGTGGAGGCTATGCTGGGCTGTATATATCACCTGGAGGCTGTGGTGGGCTGTATATATTACCTGAAGGCTGGGCTGTATATATTAACTGGAGGCTGTGCTGGGCTGTATATATTAACTGGAGGCTATGCTGGGCTGCATATGTTATTTGGATGCTGTGCTGGGCTGTATATATTAACTGAAGGCTATGCTGGGCTGTATACCATATTTTATTTGGAGGCTGTGCTGGGCTGTATATATTAACAACTAGAGGCAATGCTGGGCTAGTGGGCTATATATGTTATTTGGAGGCTGTGCTGGCCTGTATATATAATTTGGAGGCTGCAACTGGCAAATAGTAAATACAGCCCAGCAGCACCCTACAGATAATATATCCAGCCCTGCATAGCCTCAATATTAGATAATAGCAAATAACAAATAACTTTGTTGCCCTATGAAGAGCGGTAGGGCCCAAAAAATTTCTTGCACAGGGGCCCACTACAGTCTGTGTCCGCCCCTGGTGCGATCAGTACAATGGAACTCACAATAGGGGCAATGACCACACTTGAAGTTTCCCTTAGGGATCCCTCCAGTTAACCAATTGTCATGTTTTTTAACAATTCGATTTCTGACCAGTACATCTATTAGTCTAGTGCTGCGTCTACATGATATGAGGGGTCCTCTGGAAACTATATCACTTAAATCTTTGTCCCTCTCCAAGATGTGCCAGTGTTTTCTTATGGCCGCCCGGATCTGTCGATCCATAGGACTAAAACCAAAACAAAATGTGATTTTTTTTCTTTTTCTTATCGTCTTTCTTTATACTAGAAATATCCTGTTGACTTTCGTTCTCATACTCTTGTTCAACTTTTTCCAGTGCGGTGTCTAATATAGCATTGGGGTACCCTCTTTGTTGGAACCTGTGATATAAATCCTTGGACTGTGTCATAAATCCCTCTGTTGTATTATTAATACGGCGTACTCTCAAAAATTGGCTATATGGAAGTGAATTTTTTGTGTGAGGGGTTGGAAACTATGATAATGCAATACCGCATTGGTGGCTATGGGTTTCCTGAAAACAGATGTGCATATCTCCCCCTCCTGTATTTCCACCAAAACATCCAGGAATTCCAAACGAGAACCTCCAAACACATGGGTAAATGACATGTTCATCATATTTGAGTCATTGAGCTGACCAACAAAACTTTCAAAACATGCCCTAGAGCCGTCCCAGACAATAAATATATCATCCACATATCTCAAATAAAGTTTAATATGTTAGAGAAAACAATTGTTATTATAAATGTTTTTCTCCTCAAACACCCCGAGAAATAGATTGGCCAAAGTGCATGCTACCGGAGTCCCCATCGCGGTCCCCACATTTTGTAGGTACCATGTATCCTCAAACATGAAATCATTGTGCGGGAGTATGAAAGATGTAGCTTCACAAACAAAATCAGTGAAATCCTGCTCCTTATCCGTGGTATTGAGAATCTCTCTAATGGTATCCACTTCCAATTTCTGAGGAATCCTCGTGTACAGGCTCTCCACGTCTATAGATGCTAACATGAATCCAGGTTGCCAATCAAAAATCTGAATTACACACAGAAAAGCATTTGTGTCCTTTATATATGAAGGAATGTCTTTCAACATAGGACGTAACAGCCAATCAATAAACTGGGATAGGGGTTCCGTGTTGGACCCTTTCCCTGAAATCCCTATCCCTGTATTTATAATATAACAGAGGGGTTTATGACGCAGTCCAAGGATTTATATCACAGGTTCCCACAAAGAGGGTACCCCAATGCTATATTAGACACCGCACTGGAAAAAGTTGAACAAGAGTATGAGAACGAAAGTCAACAGGATATTTCTAGTATAAAGAAAGAGGACAAGAAAAAGAAAAAATTCACATTTTGTTTTGGTTTTAGTCCTATGGATCGACAGATCCGGGCGGCCTTAAGAAAACACTGGCACATCTTGGAGAGGGACAAAGATTTATGTGATATAGTTTCCAGAGGACCCCTCATATCATGTAGACGCAGCACTAGACTAATAGATGTACTGGTCAGAAATCGAATTGTTAAAAAACATGACAATTGGTTAACTGGAGGGATCCCTAAGGGAAACTTCAAGTGTGGTCATTGCCCCTATTGTGAGTTCCATTGTATTGATCGCACTATTCACATTGGTGCGATCAGTCATACAGTTTCTGAGTTTCTTACATGCAAGACAAAATATGTGGTTTATGTTTTATTCTGCCCGTGTCGATTCCACTATATAGGAAAAACTATACGTCCTCTATATATACGTTTTAGGGAACATTATAAATCCATTTTAAGTGGGAAAGGAGTACCTCGCCTAATAAGTCATGTCAGGGATGTGCATAGAGGTGACCCCAATGTCCTTTCCTTTGCGGGAATTGAAAAAGTGTCTTTACCTCCCCAGGGAGGGAATTTACATAATATCTTGTTAAGACGTGAATCCAGGTGGATTATGGACACTTGTTCCATGGGTCCTACCGGATTCAATGACCGGATTTAGCATATTTTTGATAACTGGTACAGTATCATACTCTGCAGTGTTGCGAATATGTGTACGCATACATGCGCATTTTTCACATTGATGAGGAATATTTAATCCTGGATAACATTTTTCTCTGATTACATAGTATGAGTCATTATTGTTCTTAAACCATCCTTTATTGATTAGTAAAATATTTTTCAGTGTATACATATTTTTTCCTTTTTAAGGGTTTTACATTTATGTATTTACACATGATATGCACTTACATGCTGGGATGGTAGAGGATAGTGTAGAGC
The DNA here is from genome assembly GCF_039654945.1 of Dendrobates tinctorius. Taxonomy (NCBI): domain Eukaryota; kingdom Metazoa; phylum Chordata; class Amphibia; order Anura; family Dendrobatidae; genus Dendrobates; species Dendrobates tinctorius. The sequence goes on along the minus strand of NW_027361743.1, from coordinate 14,404,823 downwards.
AATATTACCATTTTTACTCCATACTGTGCTTTTCGTTTCTTGTTCATGGCTTATGATTTATTTTGTGTGGTTTTTGTATATACCGTACATTTGGCCACACATGACATAGGTATGTTTCAGGCACTAATATATACTTGTGTTGTATACTACTATTATGAAATCTGTAATCTGTCAGGTGCTTATGATTATGCTAACCTGAAGATAGCAAGATTTTTTCTTCTCTATAGAAATTTTTTTTTTTTTTCCTGGCCATTTAGATTTTTTTCTGTTTGTATTTTTCTGTTATATTTCATTTCTGCCATAATTTGTTTTGTCACAATTCTTACCTGAATTTTTATTGCATTTTGATTGTTTCTGTTTTTTGTCCTTTTTTCTTTTTCTTTTTGTTTTTTTTTAGCACACATTGTGCACATTGATAATGTTTTTTTCATTGTTTGTGCGTATTCACAATTAGTGAGCAGCTGTGGAAGGAGGAACAATTGAGTGACGTGGTCTCTTTATAAACTCGTCACTTCCTTTCACCTTGTGACCCGTTGAAGCGCTGTGACAGCACGAAACGGCCGTTGTCAGCTCAATTTCCACTCTGTATGTCGCTCCCCCGGCCAACATGAATTACATGTAACAATAAACCAGTGATTCACGTTACTGCCTGCTGAGCGCGGTCTTTCAGCCTCTTTGTGGAACTATTCGGCATTGCTAATTTCCCTGGGCCAGCACCTGCAGCTGCCACGCCCCAGAGCTCCGGATACCACACACCACCTGAATTACACGGTAACAGCGGTGCCGTCCGCATTTTCTCTTTTTTATTGTATCCTATCATCTGTACATACAGCAGTCTCAGTGCCTGCTATGTAATGTATACAGCAGTCTCAGCATCTCCTGTGTGATTTTTACAGCAGTGTCACTGTCTCCTATGTGCCTTTCATCTGATGTATACAGCAGTCTCAGTGCCTCCCATCTGATGTACACAATATTCTCACAATATCCTAATTGATGTATTAAGCAGTCTTACATGAGAAATAACAATATTTCTGGACATTATATGTCTTATATCCAGCATTTTAAACTAGTTTTCCTCTCTGCAAGTTCTGTTTCTATGATGTCTCTCATACATTGTACACAGTGAGGAATCACTTCTCTTCATTCTTTAGCATACAGAAAGAAGAAGCAATAGCATCAATGGAAATGTACAGCAGTATTGAGCCAGGTAGATGTGAATCCACCACTGTTGTGAGTAAATGACTTGTTAGAAAATTCAGCAAGATTTTTTTGTGTCTCCCACTCGCTTGTTCTCTCACTCTGCTCCAAGTATATAATAGGGCTGTGTATTCTGACATCCACCTTATTGTGCTGGTAAAGCTGAGCTGTTTATTTCAGAGTGGATTGGGAGCTCATGAGGCAAGGGAAGGGTGAAAGGTGTCTTGTAAGTGTAAGAAAAAGCATATTTCTAAAATATAAAATATATGACAAAGTTTCTTAAATTCTATTATTCTTTTGATTTAACTTGTTGAAAGCACAAGTTCCAATTGATGAGCTCAGAATTAAGAATACATGGCAGAATATTGCACAGAAACAGTACTGCTATTACTGTATACATGTTCTGGCATTTTGGAAAATACAGTTATTTTATTGCTGTGAATTATCTGAATAAATCAATTTTAAGGAATAAACTCCAAGGTGTAATCTGAAGATATAAACCCAGTCCATTTTCATGTTATTATTATTCATTTCCAGAACAGATTGGAAATTAATCTACTACCATCATGTAATAACTCCTCAGTTAACAAACTCTTAACATACAGACTTCAGGAAGACTGTACAGTTGCATTATTAAATGTCACCATTGAGCTGTGCAGAATGCATCTGATCTAGCGGGTACCTTGTCTCACTGCTAAGCTTTTGTGTTTACTTGTTATATGAATTATTCTTGATTTTTTTTGCTCTGATTCTTTAAAGGGAATCTGTCACCTATTTTTAGCCCTATCAGCTGCGCCTACCGCCTTCAGGGGCTTATCTACACCATTCTGTAATGCTGAAGATAAGCACCCAATGTAACCTAAAAGAGAAGAAAAATAAGTTAGATTATACTCACCCAGGGGCAGTCCGGGTCCGGTTTTGGTCCGATGTTGTTTTCATAAACTCCAAGGGATTCAAAACCAAAAACAGCTTCTTCTGGGCACAAAGGTATCAAAGTTCATTCAGCAGGCACATATGTCAGTGCTGGTTCACCCGAAAAGATTACAGTCCTATCTCCTGGAGTAAAACTTCTTACATAGAAGAGGCACAGTACCACCAGTCTCAGTGTCCCCTTCAGCTCGAGCTCTAGCATTTTTTAATGCCAAACAGAAATGTTGAAATCCAGGCACACTTCACACTGAACAGACTGCAGCTTCAACACTTTACTCTGCAGCTCCAACACACAGACTGCTCAGCTTTCCTAAATCAGCTGACCCATGCAGTCTCCATTCAGAGAGAGATTCTGGCATGTCTCTATCACCAGCTATAACTCACATTTTGGCTGGTCACTCAACAGCAGCACACTCGACTCTGCTCAACATCCAGCAGACTAACACACCCCTAGTAAACATAGGCCCTGGTTCTTAGCCAAAGCAAGTCAGGTGCATTTAATCAAGACCTGCAGTGCTAGGACTTAACCCTGTCCTATATGGCTTTGCTACAATGGATAGAACATCATAGCAGCCTACCACGAGGCATTGTGAGCTTGGTATAAAATTTCTGACAGTGAGTCCAAGCACCTTCCTCGAATTTACAAATCAAAGTTTCTCTTAATAGAATTATTTCAGCCCAGCCACACTAGTCGACAATTGTACATTCAGTCTGCACTTTGGCCTGTTCTCCAGCTGATGATGGGTTAGACCTGAGGCATCAATCTGTCACGTGTACCTGTCCTGTGTGACATGACCCACAGGTCAGTAACTGAAACAACAAGACAAAAGGGGAACACTGGGGAAACAGTTACAACAGTGGGCCCTGCAATAGGGAACGGGGACGTGGAGACCTCCTGCACTCCCCTGAGGCAGTGTCCCTGAACACTCCTAACGTTCCCTATACAGGCTTTTCATCTGTCGCTGAGCAGGATACCTGAATCCCTCACTAACCCTGCACCTATCCCTTGCTAGGAAACAGGATAGTGCGGACACTAGTCCCACCGCTGCACTAATACACACAAAGGAAAAAGGGGAAAACACCAAAACACTTATCTTTCTCTGCTGCAGTCACCAGGCAGCAGAGTGCATCACCGGATTAACTTTCAGCAGTGGCTCGACACCTCAGAGCCAGCTGCTACCTTCACCTTCTATCTCTGCTGCAGACACCGGGCAGGCAGAGTTCAGCACCAGTTTCAGCAGTGGCTCGACACCTAAGAGCCAGCTGCTCACTTCACCATGGTTGGAATCCAAAAAGGACCTGCTATCACCAACCCCTGCTGATGCACCATGTGACCTTATATAGGAAAAGGGAGTGGTCACATAAGCTGGGAAAACAACAGACATGCAATAACACTTGTGGCCACCAGGGGCAAAAAACCCATATTAAGTCCCAAAAGACCTGAAAGGAAAAAAAAAGGATTTAAATGAGGGAATCCAGAATCTGACAGAGATCCAAGAATTGGACTGTGACAGTACCCCTCCCTCAATGAGGGGCCACTGGACCCTCAACACCGCACCACACTGGAAAACACCTACAGTGAGGACGCCCTGTTCCATCAGAGTTCACTTCAACAATCATCTGACACTCCAGTTCATGGCAAGAGAGGGAAGATGGAGGTGACAACATATACTCCGGAGGTACCACAAATCTCCAGAGCACCAACCTGGGGAATAAGCTAGGCCTGGGAATAACAAAGGGTAACTCAGACACCCATACAAACATGTACACACCCAGGTCCGGACCTGAACGTTTATTGTCATTCACTCTCTTGCCACTAGATGGTGAACTCACAGAATTGACAACAGAGGCATCCCCTTGTGTCGTAACAATCACACCCCCACAAGGCTCAGAGGTAACCACTCCTCTCTGCCCCCTCCTCCTATGAGGACTCTGACTCTGAGGGGCAGCTTGTGGTGAGGGTTGCGACTTGCCACTACTCCCTGGCAGCACCCCTGCTGCCACTACTGGAGGAGAAGGGGACGGGGATAAAGGGGAAATATACACTCCCTGGTCATCTTCCTTCACACGACCAGGAGGGGGTGGCTTCTTAGATGGTATAGAAGTTTAAAGTTTAAAGGACCTGCTATCACCACCCCCTGCTGAAACACCATGTGACCTTATATAGGAAAAGGGAGTGGCCACATGAGCAGGGAAAACAACAGACATGCAATAACACTTGTGGCCACGGGGGCAAAAAACCCATATTAAGTTCCCAAAGGCCTGAAAGGAAAAAAAAGGATTTAAATGAGGGAATCCAGAATCTGACAGAGATCCAAGAATTGGACTGTGACACTACCTGGCACTAGATTTTAATTCTGAGATATCAAAAGAGTTTTTTGTAGACGGCAAATTAAAATGGTCTGAAAATTTTTAGCTGAAACTTATCAAGACTTTAAACAGTTGAAATGGTGTCATGCAGTCAAAGCGCTCTTTACTTTCCATACTAATTGAGTGTTTCAAAAACATGTACTGGCGTTTAATTTATCGGTGCAGATCCAGACGATGAACTTAACATCACAGCAACCTTGAAATTCTGTTGTCTGCCTAGAATTGTGCAACAAATCATTTAGCGTACTAAGTGATGAAGAACTATTTAAATTATTTCCTAGCCAATGCCTCTGCACCATTTAAATAATTCTGTAATTTGACTGTAGCCAGAGGGAAAATGTCTTCTAGTATTGTGTTTGATCGAGTGAATGTTGCTTATGGTTACTTACTAAATTGATTCGCTTTCTAAGATGCAGTTTTGATGTCTTATTCTTAAAAGGATAATCCTACAATCCAATGTTATTCCCTATCCATAAGATTAAGAACAATTTATTAATCACTGGAGGCATGACTACCGGAACCCACACCAATCATGAGAATGAGTTTTGAATCTGAGAACCAAGCTCAGCAAAGCCCCATCTTGAATGGAGTGGAAGTGTGCATGATCCTCTCCATTCATTGCCTATGGAACTGCAGGGAACAGTAGAGTGTTGTATTTGGCTTTCTCCAGCAGTCACATAAACAATGGAATGGAGTGTAGGTCGAGCATGAACACCTCCATTCAAGACGGAACTCTGCAAAGTCCACAGTCATGATCCATAGCCCCATTCTTTGGATCACTCGGAGTCCCAGCAGACAGACCACCATCGATTTGCAAGTTATCCCCCGTCCTACGGATGGGAAGTAACATTGAAGTCTGGGAATACCCCAATAAGATAGAGCATCATTATTAAATTTGTGGGGGTTTAGATCTTTGTACCCTTGTTGATCAACTGACTGAAAGCACTATAGTATTCCAGTGAGCATTATATTCCCTTTATTGTTTATGAGGCACAGATGCATAATTTTGGTAGTGGTTCTGCACACTTGTACAGATCAGTTGCTTTCGATTTCACAGTTCTTACCTGTAAGGCTATGGGCCCACATAGCGTTTTAAAACGCACAATGAAAACCGGACTCCTTCCCAGAAATCGCGCGTTTTTTTCCGCCCGATTTCACCGCGATTTCACCGCGATTCTGTTCGCGATTTTGCCGCGACTTTCTCAAGCACTTTCCAAGCGATTTGAAGCATCGCTTGGAAAGTGATTGACAGGTTGGTCACACTCATCAAACATAGTGTTTGACAAGTGTGAGCAGCTTTTTACTAGTGAGGCCGCCTATGTGGCATCAATAGTAAAAGATAAAATGTTAAAAATGATAAAAAAATTAAAAATCAGGGTATATTTACCTTCCGGCGTCCCGCGCTGCATTCCCGGGCCTCAGCGTTCCGAGCGATGCCTTGCGAGACCTGTGATGACGTTGGTCTCGCGTTACTATAGCGATCTCGCGAGACCGCTAGAGTCACGCGAGACTACGTCATCACAGGGCCTTGCCGCAAGGCATTACTGGGAACGCTGCAGCCCGGGAATGCAGCGCGGGACGTCGGAAGGTAAATATACCCCGATTTTTTATTTTTTATTCTTTTTTTTACAGGGGTATGGTACCCAGGTCCTGGAGGACAGTCTCCTCTCCTCCACACCGCAGGTACCAACCGCACATGAGACGCTTAACTTTGCACATGATGGTCATAGCCACATGCGGGAAGTCAGCGATTCTCATGCATTCCTATGGGTGCAGAATCGCGGCAATTCTTTGCGATTCTGCACAAAAGAATGATCATGCTGCGATTTTTTCCGCGATGCGATTCCGCCGCGGAAAAAAGCGCAGCATTAGCACAGCATGTGCGGAATGCCATAGGAATGCATGGGGTGCGTCATGTACAAGATTTTTAAACGTTTTCGCAGCGTTTTCGCGCCAAAACTCACGGCAAAAACGCTTAAAAATCGCATCGTGGGCACACAGCCTAATGCTAGTTTCATCCATTGCCAAAAGTACAGAGCTGTTGCAGGTAAATAATAAAGTAGACAATGCACTTACTGGTGTGGTATGCCACTGTAGGGTTATGCTATATTACAGCTATACCTTTGCCTTTCTCTTTCGTCCTGGTGCCGTATATTATCAATGTATGTATATTTGCTAATATATGATGTTACGGCTTCAAGATTTAGTGTAATACCATTCCTATACAATGGTACTGCTACACTGTTATGTGTATTACTGTGTCTTGCTAAATGAATATATGTATAATGTTATACCACTGTAATGCTGCTATGTATAGAGTATAGGGTAAGTGTAGTTATTGGATTGGCCACTAGATGGGGACATTACAGGGTACAGAGCATTCAGCTAGTGTATAGTGTAGGAAAGGGTTAACCATAGGAGGGGCTTCTATGTGGTAGGGTAGGAACGTTCCCTTAGGTAGTCAGAAGGGCCTGGGCACCTGAATAGCCCACATGAGCTATAGGCCCAGGACACCACAGCATTCACGCAACATTTAGAAGAAGAGAAGCCTAGCCATTCGAAGTCTATAGGAAAGAAGCATGGTATCAAACAGCAGGATTGCAGCAGTTCATAGCTGGAGAAAGGAAGCAGTCCGTAATAGTACAGGGCACAGATTGTTCAACATGTGGCAGATTGTTGCATGGGCCGATGCTCTCAGGACCAGGGCAAAACAGACCAGAGAGCCCCCAAGCACAGTGAGTCTGAACAGGGAGAACGCTGTGTTACCGCCTAAGGCGCTATTACCCCGTAATGTACTGGAAGACATGGAACTAAGTGCAGGGAAAGAACAGAAAGAGAACTGCATGGAACTTGCTGTTGATCACCTCATTGTGCCCCTGATGAAGTCACAGTTGTGACGACACGCGTCGGGTTATGGGAGCAATCCCTGGTCCTCCTACACCATTTTTATGCATGATGGTTATTTGTACTCAATGAGCATGTCCGTCATTATTCTGTCTGCCTGCTGCCTTGGGTGGTAAAGTATATGGGAGGGGAGGAGTATTTCTTATCTTGCTACACACTCTGGTTTTGGTTAACTCTATAGTTCCTCTTTGAATTTTTGAACACGGGTTAATATAGTGACCTTTACTATAGTTCACTATACTGGACCATTATTTGATGCCACAATACTCCTTTCTGATTGATTTAGAACTTTTATGGTGTGTATTTTCATATACTTATACCCCTGTTTCCTCCCTCCCCTTACCTAAATATTTGCATGTAGGTTAAATTTGCTGCATAAAGCCAACCATACACATTGTGTGTCTTTTTGCCCCCCGAATGCATACTCATAAATATCTGCATTTAGGATTTGGCTCTTGGCGTATTTAAATTGATGTACCTTGCCGTATTATATATCTAGATCCTTTGTATAGGGCTTAGGGTATTATACATATTATATCTGTTATGTGGACTTTCCACACACCAAATGTTTTTAATCTTTTTTTGGTGTCTTGTATATCTCGTGTAATAAAATTGATAATTTTTCTATGGTGATCCCTGCTTTTGATGTATGTCTTCTTTGTTTCTCCTGGTGATTTATATGTAAATTTTTTGACATACTGTGGTTGGATCCCTCCCAATTAATCTTACTATTGATGGTGCCCTCCGCATCCCTCTAGACAGAAGACGTGGAACTAAGTGCAGGGAAAGAACAGAAAGAGAACTGCATGGAACTTGCTGTTGATGTTGTAACTGACAAGAATGTGCTGCCGTTATTCAAGTAAAGTTTCACATGTTGCATTTGAACCGGACTGTGTCTCAATTCTTGCAAAACCAATTGCAGAAAGGTTTCAGCACCACAGTGGTATCCCTGATGGCGCAGAGAGAGAAGACACAGGAACGCTGGTGAGAGAATGCTATTTTCATGTGAGAGGAGGCCAGGGCACAGATACACCGGAGTGCTCGGCCATGACTACGGCCCTGGCAGCCTCTTATACCACCTTTAATCAACTAATCAGTTGGGGTGCCAAGGGTTGGATCAGCACGGACCTGAAAATAAGTGGGTTGTTCACTACTTTGATACTAATGACCTATTCTAGGGATAGGCCATCAATAATAAATCAGTCAGTGCACGGAGTGTACTGTGTATTGGTCGCTCCATTTAAAGGAGCTTAAATTAGCAGCTTAAATTTCAGCCAGATGCATGACTGTGGCCAAGTATGTTTTTCTCAGAAACACTCCAGCAATTCAGAGAAAACATAGTTTAAAGATCCCCCAGGGACCATAGCAAGAGATGAGACTAGTTCGGTGCAGCCCCTGTCTGGCATTTCCCCCACCCTCCCTAGTTGAATGACAGGTCTTTCCCATAGTAAAAGGAGTAGCTCTGGGAGAAGGCAGTGGAAGGGTGGCTGTGCTGGTCTACGGTTATGGTCCCTTCGCTGGATCTCCTAGCTATATTTTCTCTGAAAACACCTTTGGCTTGGGCAGCTTGAATCAAGTGAAACGTTCTCTTTAAAATGAATAGTACATGAGCGTAAAACTCAACATCAAGCATTACAGTGTATTGAGCTAGGCAGTTCAGGCTACATCTGGTGGTCGCCGGGGCTGGAGACAGATCATGATTATGGAGATGCCGGTTTGTACCCCCTTAGAACTAATATTGATGACCTATCATAGTTCCTATATCTAGGTAGTAGACAGCACCTCTAATGGCCTATCCTAAGAATAAGCCATTCATTTTGTACAAAAAAAAACACAAAGCTTGATGGCCTCTCCTAGGATAGTTTTAGATTTTTAAACATATTATAAATAATTAAATACTTGGGTGCTTTTCTGGAATGTAATAATATATATATATTAAAAAAGAGGAAAGAGATATCTCTAGAGTTAATTAGCACACCAATAAATATGAAGGGAATAAGTTGTATATCAAAAAAAAAATTTGTTATACAAAATAATTGTCAACTAACCAACCATAACATGCATAAATAATGTAATGTAGTCCGAGCTAACACCTTTAAGCTTCAGACCAAAAGCATGTACTCGTACCCTCCAACCTATGAAACTTGTCACGATCTCCACTCTGTTCCTGTCTGTTATGTTACTTTATGTAGGGGTTGTGCTGGGTTTGTGCTGCATCATCTGTGTTCACTTTCCTTGATTATTCTTCTACTTAAGCATGCTAGCTCCTTCACTCTGTGCCAATCGTACACTTGCTGTTGCCTGTGTAAGTCTGATCACTCTGTGCTCTGTGCCTGACCCAGCCTGACTTTATTCCGTTCCTGGACTTAGACTATTTGCCTGTGACCTTGTGGTGTTTGCAGGTACGCAGGATGCAGTGACGAGTCGCGAGACAGTTAGGTGCTTTCTATATTAACGTTTATAAGACCAGAGGGAACTTTCCTCAGTCCCGGCCTGATCACCAAAAGGGGTAATACAGGTTGCCCTCGCAGGGGGTTCTATACAAGCACACACAAACGGGTAGAACACGACTACTTCCGGCAACAGCCAGTCACTATAGGGCCGCGGTATGGCCGACTACGGGTCCTTAATTATAAAGTCAACTTAGCCGTCCAGATATCCCTCGCCGTTCGGGGTGGTGGTCTTTCGGCGTAGTAGTTGTTGGGCCCAGTTGCTGAGGCGATGACGAAGACTTCGCACACTCCGGCGCGCTGATGACACTGGAGCCCCACAGGCTCCGGCGTAGTCTTTGGATGGTTGGGCTGCAGCCCCTGGCCTGGGGCAAGCGGCAGCGATGTGTGGTAGCGAATGACAGGCCACCTGCTCAGCTAACGGCTGCGACGGGGAGTCCGCGGTCAGCAGAGGCCCGGCCCCTGCTGCGGACCAGAGCGGGACAGTGGTGGTCGCCGGCGGTACTGTACTTGCCGCGGCCACTGGTGAGTACAGGGCGGCTGCAGGTGGCGGGGAACAGGCCGCAGCCGCAAGCTGGAGTGTGACCGCAGCGGCCGCAGACTGAGGGGAGGCGGCCGCGGGTTGAACTGGGGTCGCGGTGGCCGCTGGTCGACGCGGGGCAGCAGTTCTCGGACGGTCGTCTCAGCGCCGTCCCACTGATGTCCAGGGGAAGTATCCCTCCTGTCTCTGGCCTCCTTCCTGGCTCTGGTGAGTCGCTCTGGCTCTCAGTTGCTCCCACGATCTCCTGCTCCTTCTGTCTTGTTCTGCTGACTCATTGTCCCGGGAATTCCTCTCCTCCTTTATACTGGTCCCTCCCCCAGCCCATCTGTCTGTCACAACGGTCCGTCCCCAAACTCTGTCCCCCGGAAAGAGTTTCCCCCGGAACCCAGGTGACGGTCCCCTTGGTTCCGACCCAGACACTCGACGGGGACCCTCTCTCCCACAACCTGACTTCTCTTTTGCCTGCTCCCTGTAAACTATATTGCCTTACTGGTTTTCCTGACCCCAGATGGTGAATTGGATTTCATCTCTGACTACCCCTTTTTGCATTGTGCCATTTCCTGGATCTGACCTCGGATCGTTTGACCTCCCTTTACTTATCCAGTAAGTAGTATTACATTACTATATGTTATAGTAGTCTTTCTCTCCATTTTTGGGATTTAGTATTACTATAGTGATTCGTGTCACAAGGCTCCTTTTGATGGAAAAATTCAACTCCCAAGATGTGATGAAGGCTGCTTATGCTGTATAATTAAAAATAAAAAAACTACAAACAGAGCTTTTTGGGTTTTAGTTGGAATTTGTGTAGTAATTTTGAGGCTGTGGCATTTTGATCAGAATAACATGATATAATTAAAGGTTTTTTTAGCCATTTTTGTCTATATAGATAAAATCACCCCGTGGGCGTGATCACATGACTGACAAGTACCCACGTTGTAGCTAGTGTTATACCTATCTTGCAAATGCGCTCTTCTTCGCCACCTCGCATCACTGATCCCCCTGAAGCCGGGTGTACACTTGCCTGCCTCAGAAAAGCGCACTGCTCATGATCGGAAGTGCAGAAATTTTCCAATCACACACAGTGCGCCTCTCTGTAGCTGGGACGTGTACGCCCGACTTCAGAGGATCAACAAGATGAGGGGGAGAAGCCATGCACATGTGTGGCGCCCCCAGGAGTATGGTCCCAACAGTGGCATTGCCTTCCTCCAGGGAGGGTGATGTCATGCTTGGAAGCAAGGAAGGGTCTCTCTAACAGTTAACCATTTACATGCAACACGTTCCCACTTCAGGCCAGCAGAGGGAGCTCTGAACCAGGATTGGGGGAGGAGCGTGCTCTGAGGGCCAGGAAGGGAAATAGTCAGTTAGTGGGAGGAGGGCAACGAGTGTAGACGTGAGGAGAGAAGCTGGTGGTTGAGCTGAGGAAAGAGAGCTCCCTCCCAGTGAAAGCGCATGATCTGGATCCTGGTCTCCACGGTTGTATGGATACTGAAGGTCCTGCAACAGAAACGAGAGGAATAGGAAGCTGTAAATGCTCCATTCCCAACTAAGACTCGGAGGCACAACAGCGACCGGTGAGCCAAGAGAGATAGAGGGCTACAGCTGTCTGCCATACGAGGTAGTTCTAAGAGAAGATAAGAAGGTGGAACTTCAGTGTAACATAGTACTGGATGTGCCTCAAGCCAGCGCTAGGAAGGAGACTACACAACCCATCTGATAGAGAGATCCCTGAGTTGCTTCCAGGCTAGCCTGCTCCTGTGCCATCTGTAATCAGGACCCTGGACTGCGTTTGCCAAGTAAAGGTAAAGAAACTGCACCCTGTTGTGCCCTTGCCTTCTTCCTGCAACATCCTCAGCACTGCTACATCTCGGTGCCAAACACTGCACTTTCTTCCTAACCCTTTATCCACACTGCCCTGGGACTACAGCCCTGCCTGTGGAGGGCTACAATATCATAGCTGCACTACATCATCAGTCCCAGAGGATCTGCATGCAGTGTCGGCTTAACACCTCCCTTGCCGAACACCACAGGTGGTGGCCCGAATCATTCATCTATAAACTTTATTCCCAACTCAACCCCTTTTACATGGGTGCTCAGGGCCACGGACCGGGTCACCGCAGCTGTGACGTTCCCATCTGAGAAACCGGCCCGGTACCGAGTACCCCACAGCCCTGGGAGGGCGACCCACATGCGTAAGGTAAGTATAGTGCTAGCTATGATGTGGGCACTTGTAAGTTATGTTATCACACCCACAATGGGCATGATAACATCTAAGTCGGCCGACTAGTCTGGGGACACTTTCGCCCCATCAACTAGTCAAAGCCCTCATTTGCACATCATAAACGGACTTTAGAAATACTTTCCCTAAAGAATTGTTTATGTGTGTAATGTAATAAAGGGATTGTTAGGCAGGGTGTCTACATATGCAGACACAATTGCTGGTGGTTCTGGGATCACAGGGGACCTGACAGGTTCCTTTTAAGTATTGAGTGTATTATACTATTTTATTAATATATAGAATAAAAGTTATGTTTTAATACTATGTAGCCATGCTGCTATTCCTACCTTGACCGGGTATTATTATTGAATGAAGAATTCACTATTGCTGTTAGATATCTCTAACACTAAGAAAAGGGACGGGGGAGCAGAGAGTCATTCAAGTAGAACTCTAATGGGTTTGTAACATTACTGCAAAAGTACTCTACATAAATGAGTTAAAAACATTCAGCAGCAGCAAAATTGGAAAATAAAACATGTTTTTTGGAGACTATTTAAAAGGCTGTGTAATTTTGCATTTAGGAAGCAAATAAACAATAAAACAAATTATGTCCAAAGGTGTACATAGGCAAAAAAGTTATATTCCAGCAGTAAAAATTCGTCATTAGGTTATAAATATTAGAAACTCAATGTACCCCGTGGAACCCTAGTATACTCATAAAACTCTATGGGAAATACAGAAACAGTCAAGCGCTCTTCAACTCATTTCTAGCACTGATTTGTGGGGTTCCTGGTAATGACTGTAGCTACCAGTGAAAGTATTCTAAAGAGATTGTTAATTAAAGTTTACAGCTGGAATGACCCTTTATACATCAAAATAATCGTTTCACCGTCAAACACCTTCTCTAAGTCTAGGAAGAGATTGCTAATTAGATCCATTGGCTTTGTTCGGTCTATTCACTTTTTTTGTTTTGGGGCAAATATTATAACTGAAATATTAACAAATCAGTCATAGAAAAATCTCAAAGTATATTAAAGAAGCACTCCCATCAATTTATTTACTCCCTACATCTGTGTATATGTGTATGTGTTGTGGTGGCAGTGTGTTAATTTTGGCAGCTGATTATTCAGGATATTCTCCAGGCATGAGACAACAGAGCTTCTTTATTCAGGAACAATATATGATAACCTTAACAGATCAGGAATAAATCATTTGTGTGTCTCTCTCTGTGCAGCATCTAGAGCAGGCTGCTTCTCTCATACACAAACACAGGAAAAACAGGAAATAGAGTCACATGCTCTCCCTGTGTGAGCCTCTTCGAGTTTTTTTTTGCTCTAACTTTATGAACAGCATACAAATCTAGCAACTAAACACTCATAGACAGGAGTGAATTTCTTGCACCAAACATATTCTAACAGTTAATAAACTCACTGATTGCCATCTTCTCTGGTATCCAGCATTGTTGTGCTCCTCTTCTGCTTCACATGGCAATGTTTCAGACTCTTTGAATCACACTGGTCTCTGTGTCACCCAGAAGTGGCTTTTCCTGGGGTCGTGGCCTGGAGACTTGTGATGTAGGAAGCAGGAATCCTGAGCTCCATGGGGACATCATACATACAAATCAACTTATACCACTACATAAAGAACACAGTCACATTCGGAACGGAGCTGGGATGCTCCAGGGCTGTCACAGGAACATTTAGAGTCCTTTCCCACTTCTCTACACAACAGCACACTGAAGTTATAGGCCCTGGAAAAAGGCAAGTGCAGACGCTACGAGCTGATGAGTTTTTCCGGCATTGCATATCATTGCGCCCGAAAACACCGTGAACATCAATTGATGGTCACGCTTAAAACCCCTATAAGAAGCTCCAAGACATCGAGGGAAGCATTATAAGCCCTGTCCCATGACCCACCTCATTACGCCCTGGCACGCTGGATCTATCACCAGCAGCAGGGAGCGGGAACAGTCACGGTGGCCTGGGTAAGTCCTGGCTTTGTGTACCTTTGCGCATTTACTCTGCCCTCCGCTCTAACAAATTCCAGCAGTGCCTACCGCCAGAAGGAGAAAAAGAGACTCCACAAGCCCCTGGGACCTGCAGTAAGCCCCACAGACACCGGGGCTATCCACACCAACCCTGGAAGGAGGACCTGTGTAATCCCTTCTTTCGCAGTCCGGCTGAGACAAGATTCAGTCTGGTTGCAGCACTGGCTTTGTAGGCCTGTGCTGCAATCTGCACAGCACCTTTCCCCATTAAGATAAAGGAGACTTCATGACCATGGGGACCTGCGGTAAACCCCATAGACCCCAGAACTACCCACATCAACACAGAAAGGGGGCTCAGGAAGATCCCCTCTGTCGCAGTCCGGCTGGGGAAACCATGACTTCACAATACTCTGCAACCACCCTCTCATTAGGTGAAGTGTAACCAGAGGGTACCGGGGCTGTGATATTAGCCCTAGCGTGGAAACTGTGACCTTTTTGAATTTCTGGGGACACGTGATGAGTGATGCACTTTGTGTCTATAGATCCACGCTATCACTTTACCTTAACTCTGCTGTCCTTGTGCTAAATACAGCTGTGAGAAAAAAATCCCAGTCACTCAGTAGTATGTATGTAACTTCATATCAGCAAGTTGCCTAAAGAAGGGTGACCTGGGTCATCACAGGTACCACTTCAGTTGTTACCACCTGAATTCTAACTCTGTTTATTGATAGGACCGGAGCACCATCGTCCAATCTGTTCCACATGTTTACCAAGTTCTTCACCCAAGTAGTAGAACAAAGAGAAAGTCCGGCTACCTCAACTCTCAGTGCGGTCTCCCTGAAACTTGGTGAGACTTTCCTTGTGCCAGAGGGCTTATCGGTGAGTGAAATTAACTGAATTTTACCCCTCCCCCATTCTCTAGGGGGATTCTCGGCAACTATTATACTACTGACACTGGATATCAGCCCAAACGCTTCTATTGAAAAATGTTTACACGCCCACAATTTTGCAGCTAACTCACACATTGAACTTTGCAGAACTACTGAGGACACCCACATTACTATCCAGGAACTCTGATTTAATGTTTCTTTTTACTCTGGCTGTAACTAGCATCTGCTTCACTACCTTATGTTTACCTTTAGCTTACTTAATTGCCCTATCTGATTGTTACCTACATTTTTGCATTTAGCACACACCATTTCTCTCCAATAGGTTAAAATATTCCATTTCACTTGATTCTGATGTTAATACTGCTTTAGTGAGTCATAAACTACTCTCTACAACCTTCTGGTTTGAGATCCACAGTTTCTCTTCCTCTCTGGTACATCCCTGACTTTCTGTCATAACTACACTTACACATTTAAACCTGTCAAGCTGCATTATCCTTAATCGTGATGTTTTCACCTCTGAGTGCACCTAGTCTCTGACACCGTTGTCAATCCTAAATTCAGAAATTCAGACTCATTCCCTGTCATTAATCTCGTCAATCGCTCTCACCAACGGCTGTCTACAATGGATAAGAGTAGTAATAAATCCAAAACGTCCTACTCCACAAACAATAAAACCTCAAAAATGACAAACTGGGAACCCAGAGGGAGAGACCACTACATGCTCACTTCCACTCCACGACCTCTGTGCCAAATACTAACTGACGAGCCCTACAAAGTCAAGATCTCTCCTTAAAAGATATGACACCAATTTAGAGATGCTAAAATCAAAACAATATTTCTCATACAGTGGGTAAGAGTGCAATTCCTTAATCTACCTCACTTACTTTGCACTAGCACTTTACTTCATACTGGTCTATTAACATGGCGGACTTATGGATATGGCAATTATATGAGCTAGTTAGCCCAAACATTATTACATAATACCCTTGCCTATCTTTGTTATATCTTTGGTATATCAAAATAATCCCTCCATATTGATTATTTTGATTATACTACTAGTGTGGCCCACCAGGCTACCTACTGTATATTTTCTTCGTCATCTTTTTTTCATGGTTTTATCTATTCAGATGTTGTTACATGTGCTGTTTCAGTTTATTCTGATAGACTTTCAGCCATACATGGACATTTATGTAATGGTATATACTTAGTTTATCATCTATTGTATTTGTTATACTTTGCTGCCATCTACAGGCCGTTGCTGTATTACACTGTAATATTTTGTTATGGTACTTTCCCATAATACCTCTCTGTCTATAGCTCCTCCTATCTTTTTCGTTCTGTTTTCCTGTTTTTGTACTCCGGGCCATCTTGTAACACACATGCGCTGCAGAGCTGGAGAAAGGATTCTCTTGTTACCTCCAACCTGGAGCTCCTATCATCTCTAATCTGGTGCTTCTATAACAGCTCTAACCTACAGTCCTCACTCCTACCTCATCTCCATTTCTTCATCTTCCTTGACATCTCATCAAGGTACTGTAATAAAGCCTGTTGAATTCATCACTGCATCATCCTTCCGGACCACCAGGTGCCGCTGATAGGGATTGGGAGCACAGGCTGGCGAGTAACGCTATCCGCCATTGTTTATATAGAGATTCGTGATCACATCCTTCAGACACATCTCATCCACGTATATCGGTGGCAGAATATTACATGTTGTTTTTTGTTAATAAAAGAATCATGTTTTTGACATTAAACTCCTATTTCAGCGTTGCTTGATATACTTCTGGAGTGACAACCATCCAGACAATTTATATGAAAATTTCATTGTGTGTGCATTTTGCTTAATATGTGATCAATGAATATATTTCTAATTAGATTAGAACAACCAGCTACAGCTTCACAAAACACAGACAACAAGCAAAAAGATTTGAAGACTTACACACTTCTGCGGAAACAACTCTGAAAATTTTATGAGAAACCTCAGAAAGGTGTTAAATGACAACATGGAGCTGGGTTTTTAAAGACAGGTGAAATTTCTTCAATCAAGCTTGAATGTATTCACTCAAAGAGTTGAAGAAAATTAGAAAAGAATAATCTCAGTTGAGAAGAAGACCAAGAATCTGTCTAAATCATACCAAGACATGCAGCAATAAATTACCAAATTTAGATCCAAATTTTCTGACTTGGAAGACCGCAACCGGACTAACAACGTCAAACTCCAAGGGATTCCAGAAGATATCTCTAAAACAATCTAGCGGATTACGTCAAAACATTATTCAGAAATTATCTTCCAAACCTTACAGATATTGATATGTCTGTAGGCAGAATCCATCATCTTCCCCTATCAGCTTTACCTCCGGAAACACCCTACAGTATAAAAGGAGAGAATCCAAAATTATATTAAAGGAAATAAATCATTCCCAGACCCACACAATCATATAATATAGAATGTCAATATTATATAGAATGATAATATTAGAATGTTTGCAGACTTGCCCAAAGATGCTATTAATGTATGAACAGCATTCAGAGAAGTCACTACCTCACTGAGAAACATGGGAATCCCTTACAATTGAGGTTTTCCAATAAAACTCCTAATCGTTTTCAGGGAGAAAACTATTCAGTCCTGAGGAAGGTTTAAATTGTATTCTTTTCCTTAAGACCTGATCATTCCCCTAAAGCAAAGCATTGAGTTAAAGAGGTATCCTGTGAGGCCTACAGTCTAGTCTGCTCTTTCGTAATAGACATAGAGTAACTCATAAGGTGTTTTACCCTACTGTTTTCCAATATCTTATTATAGGGTATATTATCTGATGTGCCTTGCACTCAATAATAGAACTCCATACATAACATGGTAACGACTAAGAATACTTAATTTGAACTATTGTTCCTATATGTTTTTCCCAGTTTCTATTATATATATAACGTTTGAAATGTTTTTGCGCCTCAATGCTTTCTACTTAGCCACAAGTCTTCTGAAAATACATATGGATGTCCTACTTGGTTCTCTTTGGCAAACTTTTGCCCCAATAACTTGGACTTCTTCAGGAGCACTTTTTCTCATTTCTTTGCAGTTTACACAAAGAGGATTTTATAAGATTTTTTCTTTTACTCGCTACGTTTACACGTTGCAGCATAGCCTACCTTCAATAATAGCTTTTGTTTAAGATTGGATTTGTTTATTTCTGTTTGGCTTTCACTTATCCATAACCGCACAAATTTCTAGCATGAGTACCAAATTACTCACTTATAATGTCAGAGGATTGAATAATCTCAGGAAAAGATTTACAGTCTGGAAGGAGATAAAAAAAAAAAAAAATAATCTAGCAGACTTAATCTGCCTACAAGAGACTAAATTCAACAAGGATAATCATCCAAAATTTCATCACAGAGACTACCCCTACATTTCCAAAGCCCTCAATACTCCCAAAAAAGCAGGGGTGGCCACAATTATTAAAAACTCTGTCTCATTTAAACTAGTGGAGGAGAGCATTTTCAGGGGAGATACCCCATTCTAGTTTGTCACCTCAACAACCGCCTTTGTACGATTGTTAATGTTTATGCACCTAATAAAAAAAACTTTTTCAATTCTTAGACAAATTAGTTGAAAAAAAATACAGACAATAATTAAGGGAAAATTAATATTTCTCAGAGACATGAACATGGTACCTGATGGTCACATTGATTCATATTCTACCGCACACTTCCCCAACTCTAAACATTTGGCTAGCTAAAAACAAATTTTTTCATGTGTTCCGTTGCTTAAACACAACATCTAGGGAATTCACACACTTCTCTGATGTTCACATGTCCTCATCCCAGATTGAACTATTCATCACGGATGTTTTTTCAATTTCAAAGTTTGAAGAGATATCAATCCTTCCCAGATTCATCCTTGATCACTCCCCATGTTGGGAAAAATTTGAATAGGCGCTCATCTTCAAAATAAACAGCTGTGGAGATGCAATGCCTATAAATTCCTTCCTATAAAACTGAAATTGAATCAGCCATTAAAAACTACCATATATACCCGAGTATAAGTCGATCCGCGTACAAGCCGAGGCACCTACTTTTGCCACGAAAACCTGGGAAAACTTATTGACTCGAGTATAAGCCAGGTATGCATTGTCCCCTCATCCCTATCCTGGTATGCATGGTTATCCATCCCGTCCTTGAATGCATGGCTTCCCGTCCCTGTTTGCATGCCTCCCCTGTCCCTGTTCTTGTATGCATGGCTCTCCTGTACCTGTCATTGTATGTATGGCTCCTTATACCCTATCCTTGTATGCATGGTTCCTATAAAAAAAAAACACATTCTACTTACCTTCCTGGTGCGCCCTCACTGCATCTCATCTCTTCTGGCCGAGCAATCACGTGGACCCGCTCATTAAGGTAATGAATTTTCACTCCACCTTAATGAGCAGGGCCACGCGATCGCTCTGCCGGAAGAGCTGCTGGCGCTGGAATGAACGAGATGCAGCGAGGGCATGCAGGGAAGGTAAGTAGAATGTGTGCTGGAAGCCGGCGGCTGTGGCTGTAACTGTGCGTGATATAAGAGAAATAAATATCCACTGCCAGTGCAGTGTATATTTATTTCACTTTAGCAGCGGGCACAGTTACAGCCGCAGCCACTGGCTCCTGCCTCTATATAAAAAACCAGGGGAAGAGTCTTGAGGAGATCATTTGCATATTCCCAGTGCCTTCTGGGATAAGTGAAGAGTCTCCGCGAGCTCAACGATCACTGGGTTTTGGCCGTTGCAGCTGAAAAGAGGAAATCGGAGAAACCAGGGGAAGAGTCTTGAGGAGATCATTTGCATATTCCCAGTGCCTTCTGGGATAAGTGAAGAGTCTCCGCGAGCTCAACGATCACTGGGTTTTGGCCGTTGCAGCTGAAAAGAGGAAATCGGAAAACCAGGGGAAGAGTCTTGAGAAGATCATTTGCATATTCCCAGTGCCTTCTGGGATAAGTGAAGAGTCTCCGCGAGCTCAACGATCACTGGGTTTTGGCCGTTGCAGCTGAAAAGAGGAAATCGGAAAACCAGGGGAAGAGTCTTGAGGAGATCATTTGCATATTCCCAGTGCCTTCTGGGATAAGTGAAGAGTCTCCGCGAGCTCAACGATCACTGGGTTTTGGCCGTTGCAGCTGAAAAGAGGAAATCGGAGAAACCAGGGGAAGAGTCTTGAGGAGATCATTTGCATATTCCCAGTGCCTTCTGGGATAAGTGAAGAGTCTCCGCGAGCTCAACGATCACTGGGTTTTGGCCGTTGCAGCTGAAAAGAGGAAATCGGAAAACCAGGGGAAGAGTCTTGAGGAGATCATTTGCATATTCCCAGTGCCTTCTGGGATAAGTGAAGAGTCTCCGCGAGCTCAACGATCACTGGGTTTTGGCCGTTGCAGCTGAAAAGAGGAAATCGGAAAACCAGGGGAAGAGTCTTGAGAAGATCATTTGCATATTCCCAGTGCCTTCTGGGATAAGTGAAGAGTCTCCGCGAGCTCAACGATCACTGGGTTTTGGCCGTTGCAGCTGAAAAGAGGAAATCGGAAAACCAGGGGAAGAGTCTTGAGGAGATCATTTGCATATTCCCAGTGCCTTCTGGGATAAGTGAAGAGTCTCCGCGAGCTCAACGATCACTGGGTTTTGGCCGTTGCAGCTGAAAAGAGGAAATCGGAAAACCAGGGGAAGAGTCTTGAGGAGATCATTTGCATATTCCCAGTGCCTTCTGGGATAAGTGAAGAGTCTCCGCGAGCTCAACGATCACTGGGTTTTGGCCGTTGCAGCTGAAAAGAGGAAATCGGAGAAACCAGGGGAAGAGTCTTGAGGAGATCATTTGCATATTCCCAGTGCCTTCTGGGATAAGTGAAGAGTCTCCGCGAGCTCAACGATCACTGGGTTTTGGCCGTTGCAGCTGAAAAGAGGAAATCGGAAAACCAGGGGAAGAGTCTTGAGGAGATCATTTGCATATTCCCAGTGCCTTCTGGGATAAGTGAAGAGTCTCCGCGAGCTCAACGATCACTGGGTTTTGGGTTGCAGCTGAAAAGAGGAAATCGGAGAAACCGCGCGCCTGTCGGCGCGCGAATTTTGGCTCATCTTTCATCTTTTTAAGAAATCTCAAGATGGAAGAGGCCAGGAGCCATTTGGTGAGCTGCATTTCTTGCTACATGTTCACAGATTTACCAGTGGAAAAGCCAAACTTCACATGCCACAAATGCAAGCTTGTGACCCTGTTGGAGGAAAAGTTGCAAAATCTCGAAGAGAGGTTAGCTACGTTGAAGATCATTAAGGAAGGTGAAGAGTTCTTGGACAGAGCAGAATTATCTCTTCATGTTACAGAAAGAGAAGAAATTCGAAGTGCACCTGAAGAAACAGAGGAATGGAGACATGTGACCCAGAGAAGCAGGAGGATCAGGAGGCAGTCAGCACCCATACTGCTCAGAAACCAGTACCAGGCTCTCACGCAGGAAAACGATGAAGAAATACTTCAGGATAAGACTTTGCCAACAAACAGCAACCTTGTACGCCTTCAGAGTCCTCCTGGATGGAGAAAGAAAAATGTTGTGAAGAAGAAACGGAGAGTGGTGGTCATGGGGGATTCCCTGTTGAGAGGAACAGAGGCCGCTATCTGCAGACCGGATATAACTTCAAGAGAAATGTGCTGTCTTCCAGGTGCAAAAATTAAAGATGTGTCTGACAGGATATCAGGACTCTTCAGACCTACAGATGACTACCCATTCCTGCTACTACATGTGGGGACAAATGACACCGCAAGAAACGACCTGGAAACCATCTGCAGAGACTTTGAAGACTTAGGCAAGAAAGTGAAAGAACTGGGAGCGCAGGTGGTCTTCTCTTCCATCCTCCCAGTGGATGGCCATGGAACAAGGAGGTGGAATAAGATTCTGCAGGTGAACAACTGGCTACGTCGATGGTGCCGTCAGCAACGATTTGGATTTCTGGATCACGGAGTGAACTACTTATACGATGGACTACTTGCTAGAGATGGGGTGCACCTTACGAAGACTGGAAAGCAGGTATTTGGAAGTCGCCTTGCTACACTTGTAAGGAGAGCTTTAAACTAGAACAACATGGGAAGGGAAGCAAAAGACCAGAAAAAGCCATACACCTGACAAATGCTACTGAGAACTCTGCTATTAGAAGTGGAAAGGAAGAACAAAGACGAAAGAATCTAATTAAAAAAAATATTGGAGAAAGAGAAACCAATCACAAACTAAAATGTTTCTATACTAATGCACAAAGCATGGGCAACAAACAAGGAGAATTGGAACTACTAACACAGGAAAAGAAATATGATGTCATTGGAATCACTGAAACTTGGTGGGACGATACACATGATTGGAATACAAGACTAGAAGGATACAACTTATTTGCAAGAAACAGACTTGATAAACGAGGAGGGGGTGTCGCATTGTATGTTAGAAATGCGTATATCTGCACAGAGATTGAAGCTTCAGAGACTGGGAGTTCTGTGGAAACTGTTTGGGTAAGAATACAAGGACAGAACAATGGAAAGGACACCATTATAGGCATTTACTACAGGCCGCCTGTGCAAGCTGAAGATATGGATGAACTCTTTATGCATCAAATGGCCAAGTTCTCCAAAAAATATGACATAGTTGTCATGGGAGATTTCAACTATCCAGACATTTGTTGGGAATCTCTCTCAGGTAAAACTAACAGGTCAAGGAAATTCTTATCCTCTCTTGCTGACAACTTTATCTTCCAAAAGGTAAAGGAGAAAACAAGAGGAACTGCTACCTTGGATCTAATCCTTATAAACAGGGAGGAAATGGTTGAGGAGGTAAAAGTGGCTGGGACCCTAGGAGGTAGCGACCATGCTATTTTAGAATTTTGGATAACTAGAGGCGGAAGACCTGTGAAGACTCAGACGTCAAGGTTAGATTTCAGAAAGGCAGATTTTAAGGGATTCAGAAAGAGAATTGGAGGGATCCAATGGCTGGATATCCTTAAAGACAAAAATGTCCAGGAAGGATGGGAAATCTTGAAAAATGAAATTCTCAAAGCACAGTTGTTAACAATACCGAAAAGAGGGAAGAATAGGAAGCATTTAAGGAAACCAGGATGGATGAACACAGAACTTAAGCACATGCTAAAAAGGAAGCAAAAAATGTTTATAAAATGGAAAGAAGGAGGCATATCTAAAGAAGAATATAATGCTGTCTGCAGAACCTGCAAGGCACAAATCAGATTATCTAAAGCTGAAAATTGAATTGAGGCTTGCAAGAGATGTCAAAAGCAATAATAAAGGATTTTGGGGATATGTCAAAAGTAAAAGAAAAGTCAAAGATGCTATAGGATTTTTACAGGACGAAAATGATGAAATGGTAAGACAGGATGTTGAGAAGGCTGAACTTTTAAATTCCTATTTTGCATCTGTTTTCTCTCAGAAAGGAAATGTAACATCAACTGTTATTCACTGTCCTATTAAGGGAATAGAAGAATCCAGGATATCTATAAACAGAAAGATAGTGAGGAAACACTTAGCTAACCTAAATGTATTCAAGTCTCCAGGTCCAGATGAATTACACCCCAGAGTACTGAAGGAGATAGCAGAAGAAATTTTTGAACCCCTCTCCATAATCTTTGAAAATTCTTGGAGAACAGGAGAAGTGCCAGAAGACTGGAGAAGAGCAAATGTTGTTCCTATCTTCAAAAAGGGGAAGAAGGTGGACCCAGGCAACTATAGGCCGGTGAGTCTGACTTCTATACCAGGAAAGATCTTTGAACAAATTATTAAACAACATGTATGTCAATACCTGGATAAGAATGAAGTGATTAAACAGAGTCAGCATGGGTTTGTAACTAATAAGTCATGTCAGACTAATTTAATTTCCTTCTATGATGGTATTACTGATTGGGTGGATTAAGGAAATGCTGTAGATATAGTATATCTTGACTTCAGCAAAGCATTTGACAAAGTCTCTCATACAATCCTTATTGAAAAAATGACTAAGTATGGAATGGACAAGGCAACTGTTAGGTGGATTCATAACTGGATTAGTGATCGGACCCAAAGAGTGGTCGTAAATGGCTGCACATCCAGTTGGAAGAATGTCTCAAGTGGGGTTCCACAGGGCTCTGTCCTGGGCCCTGTATTGTTCAACATCTTTATCAACGATTTAGATGAAGGAATTGAGGGTAAACTGATTAAATTTGCTGATGACACAAAGCTAGGAGGGATAGCTAATACTAGAGAAGAGAGAGAGAGGATTCAAAAAGATTTAAATAAACTGGAGAAGTGGGCAGCAACTAACAGAATGGTTTTTAACAGGGAGAAATGCAAAGTACTACATCTGGGCAATAAAAATGAAAAAAGCATATATAGAATGGGAGGAATAGGGCTAAGTGACAGCACATGTGAAAAAGACTTGGGTATACTAATAGATCACAGACTGAATATGAGTCAACAGTGTGATGCAGCAGCAAAAAAGGCAAATGCAATTCTAGGATGTATTAACAGAAGCATACAGTCTAGATCACGTGAAGTAATTATTTCCCTCTACTCCTCTTTGGTCAGACCTCATCTGGAATATTGTGTCCAATTTTGGGCACCACATTTTAAAAAAGACATCAACAAACTGGAGCAAGTTCAGAAAAGAGCGACCAGAATGGTGACCGGTCTGCAAACCCTGTCTTATGAGGAAAGGTTGCAGGATTTGGGAATGTTTAGTTTGCAAAAGAGAAGACTGAGAGGAGACTTAATAGCTGTCTACAAATATCTAAAGGGCTGTCACATTGTAGAAGGATCAACTTTATTCTCATTTGCACAAGGAAAGACTAGAAGCAATGGGATGAAGCTGAATGGGAGGAGACACAGATTAGATATTAGAAAAAACTTTTTGACAGTTAGAGTAATCAATGAGTGGAACAGGCTGCCACGAGAAGTGGTGAGTTCTCCTTCAATGGAAGTCTTCAAACAGAGGCTGGACAGACATCTAACTGGGATGATTTAGCGAATCCTGCTTTGAGCAGGGGGTTGGACCAGATGGCCCAGGAGGTCCCTTCCAACTCTACGATTCTATGATTCTATGATTCTATGATTCTATGACAAGCTGCTCCCCTGCTCCCCCTTCCCCACCATATTTCCGGGACAATGACTCGTGTATAAGCCGAGGGGGGATGTTTTCAGCACAAAGAAATGTGCTGAAAAACTCGG
Source organism: Dendrobates tinctorius (assembly GCF_039654945.1). Lineage (NCBI taxonomy): Eukaryota > Metazoa > Chordata > Amphibia > Anura > Dendrobatidae > Dendrobates > Dendrobates tinctorius. Next base: position 14,379,145 of record NW_027361743.1, on the reverse strand, counting down.
CTTATACACAAATATATATGGCACTTTGTCAAAAATTCTTCTGATGAAATCAGCCCTTTCCACGTGGCGCCGTGATTCTCCTGCTGCACAGGGTTGATCCCAAGCTGTGTCACTCTCTGTGGTCTCCCATCCAGCATCAGCCACAGTGGATGCTGCTCAGCAAAGACGTTGGTCCCAGTGTCTTGTTCAGACTCGTGCTGTTCGCTTGGTTACCGCTGGCTCTCCAGCCAAAGCTATAGTATCTAGCGATAGGCAGCAGCAAACAGACATTCCTGAGCCCAAGCCCAGAAATCACTCTACTGAGCATGCTCGTGAGGCAACCTCTCATTGGTAGTCGGTCGTCAGCTGCTCGGGTGACATGGCAGTTCCGGATTGGTCCACGAGCAAGGTCCTGTCAGACTGGACTTGAACAGGAACGTATAAAAGGTCCTCTGAAGTGCGCGTCGGCGAGCTAAGATAATATGTGTGTTGGTGGAATCGTTACCACCCTGTGTGCACGTGTGCTGCTAGTAGCTCTTGGAGTGAATGTCTAGACAGGCAGTGTAGGGTGGGAACTTAGCATCTGCACCGATCGGCGGAGTCGCATGTGCTGACTTGCACAAATCGTGTGTCAGAGCAGGCTCAACCACCAGCTTAGTCTTCCTTGGGGGGTTAAGTTATAGGGACCCCAACTAGCGTCATTTCCACTATGCTACTGTGACGCTCCTGTGATGTCTAACAGGGCATAACTTAGAGTACTCTCAGTTTATGTCCTGCTGTGTGGATTAACAGAGTCAAGTACTTAGCACTCTGTTCACATTGAGTGACATTTAACTCGGTGTGTTTACAGTGCTTGCTCGCAGCTACACCCCGCCACTGTTTCCTATCTGCGGTTCTTCCATTTGGTGCGATCCGCAAACCTTAACACCACGTTTGGAAATCTCATAACGCGGTCATTAGAGGAATATTGATGAAAATCTCATCAAAACACAAAAAAACACAGGGAGAGAATTAACTTACATTCAAGTCTCCCTTTCACAGACTTTACAACGTGAAATTTTGGGACTTAGACAAGAACTAAGAAAATAATTTTTCCCTTCTTACGACTCATATATCAAATCTTGTAAATTGAATTTATATTGCTCTCTCAATAAACCGACTGAATACATGTCACATAGACTAAAGCATACCAGAATCAAACGAAGGATAGACAAAAATTAATCCCCAAATGGTGTAAAGAAGTATCATCCCAAATGGTGTAAGAAGTATCAGCCCAAAGACATAGTGGACACTTTCGCCAAATACTACTCAGTCTGCACAAATTAAATTCTGATCACACCATTAAACCCCCCAACGAGGAAACTATCAATAAATTCCTTTCAAAAATCAATCTACCAAAAATCTTTTAGGGACGGCAGAACGCACTAAATATTAAATAACAAAGTGCATTCGCCGCCCGGGGTCCACCGTGCAGAGGTGTTAAACTGCTGCTAGATAATGGCAGACGCGCTATATGGCGGTATAGCACACGCGGGTTATACGTCACCCGATGTGCACTGGCAAGCTCTGTTAACCTCACAGAGACGCCTAAAACATAAATGCCGAGCCTGTTGCCCTCACAGGTCTCAGCAGTGTGCACACACGGTATACGGTCACAGGACGAGGCCCAAGACTCAGGGTCAATGTCCGTCTAGACCTACCGTGCGTGCGGCGTCGCTACCGCGGACGCCAATAAGTGCTGCTGACTGCAGCGCAGCGACCGACTCAGCCGCCACACGACAATGCCCAAGAGGGGGCGCACTGTCGGACGCTAGTGCTGTAAGATGTGAACTGTGGCCTGTAGCGCGAGCGCGCCACTGACTTGCACTGATTCTATGACTAAGTCTCTATCCACACACGTAATATCAGAGGGAGAGGATCTTAATGAGTCATTCGCAGGCACATGCATTCATCATCATTCACACAGATAACAATTAGAGTCTACACTAGTGCATGGCCAAGCGACCATGTGGGTCTTTTATAGCCGTGCGCTTCCGGGACCTTCCAGATCTCTGAGATGGACCAATCAGATCAGGAGAAGGACCTGAGCATGTGACTCCCGATCTCCACTGGGAGATCGTCTCGTGAGCATGCCCAGTAGCGCGGCGAGAGGACTTAGCCTCTGGAGTGGCTTGCTGCAGAGCAGGCTGCGCTACTATTGCTGGTCCAGAGGTGGCAGCAACAACCAGACCCAGAGAACTGGTCTGAGCAGGGTGTCTGGATCGCCGAGACTGCTGTGCAGGTCCCTGAGAGGTCGGAGGGGAATGGGAGACCGCTGGCTGCATGGCTCTGGATTCCTGCTGTGCAGCTGCAGGAACCTGACGCCTAATAAAATCAAACATGGATCTAGATGCTCTAACTGTTCTCTTTTCTAAAGAAGAGATCCTAGACACAATGCAAAAGCTTAAATCTATGAAATCTCATGGTCCCGATGGTTTCAACAAAAATACTTCAGAAATTTTGGTCACAATCATTTTAATCCCCAAATCAAAAGGGGACCCTGAACAAGTTAAAAATTACAGACTGATTAATAAATTACAATTTAGAAACATATACTCAAAGATCTTAGCAAGTAGACTGGAAAACATTCTTATCTGATAAATGATGATCAGATAGGATTCATATTGGGTCGCCAATCTACTGACGGAACCAGGAGATATGTGAACATTATAAACAAGATTAACACCCTGAATCTCACTTCCATTCTTCTCACCCTGGAGGCAGAAAAAGCATTTGACAGGCTATATTGGACTTATCTTAAACTAGCACTCTAAATTCGGATTTAATAACCAGATTCTGGTGGCTTCTATTGTGGGGAAGGTGACTTGACGGTCAGACTTGACTGGAAGTAGGAGGGAACGGTTGGTGCACTATGGACGGAGATTGACAAGGACTGCAGGGTGATAGCTGGGAAAGACAGACAAGAGAGTGCAGTACCTAGAAATGACCACAAGATGGCAGGGGGAGTAGTTCAGGACTCAACAGCAGCTTAGGGCTTGAGAAACGCTTAGTCAATGGGGGGCGGGGAGATAGGAACCCAGGAGGGGAATTCCCGGTGAGAGAGGGGATAAATAGGACTGTTTGGGGTCCAGGCAGGCTAGTCCCGGGAGGTGCTCGGCAGAAGACGGAGAACAGCGAAGAGCTCGACAAGGGGACTGACAGGAAAGAGACAGTCAGGGGGGTAGCCCTGAACCGACGGACCGCAGGACAGACAAGGCCCCGGGGGTACCGATTGGACAACGACCTCGAGCCGGTGAAGAGCTGGCTGTAGATTGGTCTAGGACAGCCCCAAGGAAAGATCCGCGAGGGACGTTACTTCGACTGGAGGAACGGTGCAGGTACCAGGGCCTGGAGACGGAGAACTATAAAGAGGCTGCGGTGCGTGGTTGTGGTCGTCAGGAGGATGACGAATAAAATCCGGAACTGTTACAACTGAACTCTGCCTCCGTCTTGTCCTGGCTTCGCCTGGTGTCTGTGTCGTCCGGACGTGGTAAGCAGTGACCACCCCCCAACCCCGGCCCCTACCACATTTGGCGTAGTCGGCAGGATCGCCGCTGCTAATACGACATCTTCCGCAGCAGGCCTGCGCCAGGGGGACTCCAAAAGAACTGTTCACCTGTGGATTACAAATACCTGTGGATTACAAGACTGCTCACCTGTGGATTATAATTTGGAGACTTTGTTCCGGATCATCGCTTGTCATCAGAGGATCCGGGGCGGTACCAGAAGCCGACCAACATGGCTGTGGTACTCCAACGCCAGGAAGAGGCCCTGGCGTTTGCAGTTATTCTGGATGGACTGGGGCCGTCTCCAACTTACCCCTGGGGGAGCAGTGTATGTCTGGAGACCGCCGCCCCCTCATACTGGACCCGGGGAGATGGGTGGAGAAGCCGACCATCGCTCCACCCAGGAGCGGGAGTGGCCCGGGTGGGAAGACCGGCTGCGGCTGTTTGGTGCCATTCAACTGCTGTACACCGGACGGGATGCGACGCTGCAGCTGCCGTGGCTTCGGATGCCTGGAATGGCGTTGGTGTCAAGAGGTCGGATCTCGCTGGGAGACCTGATTTCTGGAGCTACGGACAGCCCCCCGGACATCGGATGGACAGGAGGAGCAACTGCGGGCCCTGCGGGAGCAGCCGCCGAAGACTTCGCCTGGGAGCCTCCCTGCGGGACCCACGAGCCTGGAGGCTAGCCCTGCCGGATGGCGGGGTGAAGATTGGAGGCTGCGGGAGGAGTCGCGGGGTGGCCTGTCGGAGGCCACGGCACCGGTGAAGGTGAGAGGTCCCCCGGCCCAGCCGGCGGCTCTGCAGCCAGCCCCCACCACCCGGCCTCCCTGCGCGGCCTCCTGCATTGCTGTAGACCCGGCTGCAGAGGGCTCTGCGGCCTCCGCCAGGCTGAGCGACGCCTCTGCCCATGTCCCCGAGCCACCCCGCCCGGCGGCACCATGTCCGGTGTCACCGGTGCGGGACCAGCCCGCGGCCGACGCTGCTGTGTTCCACCTGCCAGCAGCGGCCTATCCCCTGAAGCTGGCCGCCGCTCCGGCCCCTCCGGTTGCGGCCTGCCCCACGGTCGCATCTGCGTCACCCCTGGAGTCGGCCGCGGCCTGCTTGTCGGGCCCTGCGGCCTATCCACCAGGACCCGGGGCTGCCCCTGCCTGCCTCCCGGCCCCAGCGGCTGCTGGGTTGCTGGAATCTGCGGCCGCATCTCCCCCGCTCTCAACCCTGGCCGTGTCCCACCCACCGGACTCCAGGGCCTACACCGGACCCTCCGTTTGGGTCACGGAGGTCATACAGAAGAAAAAGGCCAGGGAGCAGGAGGTCTGGAACCTGCTCCATGAGAGAGGGGAGGCTGGCATGGCGGCTTCACGATCTATGGGGCAGCTCATGTACACCAACCTGGAGAAGGGGTACGGGTTCATTCGGGACCTCGCAACCGGCCAGAAGGTATACATCAACGTGACTTCCATCCGTCATGGCCGGGCTTTGTGGGAGAGGGACTTGGTATCGTACTACAAGGAGTACTGTCCCCGCGGCTACTTTGCGGTAGCCGTAATCACTGAACCCGAAGACCACGAGCCCCCATAAAAAGGACCCCTAGAGACACTCCCTGCATCCTGGGAGCTCCACAGCTGTGGGGCCCCTTGCTACCGGCTATCAGGAGATGGCCCGGACTGTCGGGATTTCGCTGCACCGTTGTGCAGGCCACGAGAACAGTTTTTTGTCCAGGTTAAAAAAAAATGTTTTTTATTGTTTGACCTTTTTCTCCTGACATAGCGGGGATGTGGGGGAGAAGATATTAATGCTAAAGGGAGGGGGGAGCATTTATATTCCGTTTTAAACAAAGATGTTGTGAGAAAATGTTGTGTTGGAAAAACAGAAAAAAAAGAGAGGAAAAAAAGAGGAAAACGGAAAAGAAAAACAAAGGAAAAAAGAAGAAAAAAGGGTTACTCCAGTTGAGTAACTCCTGTTGTTATTAAAGTAAAAGTAACAGTATGGTAAAGTTGATTTAATGAGTAGTGTGTATAACCAAAAAAAAAATGTGTCTGTAACAGGTCCCGGGTACGAGGTAGATGTGACGAAGACGCTGACCATGACTCTTTTTAAGTGAATGACGAAGAGACGAAGAACATTGAACCAGACAGTGGTCAGTCAGTCAGGTCCCCGATGCCACGGACACCCCAAAAGGACAGGCGGGCGCCAGTGATGACCTGGTAGGCAACAGGCCTCGGTCCTGGCGTTCTGGACAGCTGAAGGTAGTAGAAGGGGAGAGAAGTGGGGGGGTACATGCCGTAGAGTAGTCCGGGTGGACCTTGCCAACCTGAAAGGAGTTGTCACATGGCGTGCGCGCCGGCGAGTAGCAGTAGGCTGCACGGAGCATGATGTTCCGGTTTGGTTCGGCCCCCGTGGGCAGCGAGTTTGGCCGAACGTCCGGTCTGACAACAGACTGTGGACAAGCTTCAGGACAACGTAGGTAGGGAGTACGATTGTCGGGATGACAATGGACAAAGGAAGGGGGAGTGTAGGGAAGGTGACTTGATGGACAGACTTGACTGGAAGTAGGAGGGAACGGTTGGTGCACTATGGACGGAGATTGACAAGGACAGCAGGGTGATAGCTGGGAAAGACAGACAAGAGAGTGAAGTACCTAGAAATGACCAAAAGATGACAGGGGGGAGTAGTTCAGGTCTCAACAGCGGCTTAGGGCTTGAGAAACGCTTAGTCATGGGGGCGAGGAGATAGGAACCCAGGAGGGGAATTCCTGGTGAGAGAGGGGATAAATAGGACTTGTTTTTGGTTCCAGGCAGGCTAGTCCCGGGAGGAGCTCGGCAGAAGTTGGAGAACAGCGAAGAGCTCGACTAGGGGACTGGCAGGACAGAGACAGTCAGGGGGGGTGGCCCTGACCCGGCGGACCGCAGGACAGACGAGGCCCCGGGGGTACCGATTGGACGACGACCTCGAGCAGGTGAAGCGCTGGCGGTAGATTGGGCTAGGACAGCCCCAGCGAAAGATCCGAGAGGGACGTTACTTCGACTGCAGGAACGGTGCAGGTACCCAGGCCTGGAGATGGAGAACTGTAAAGAGGCTGCGGTGCGTGGTTGTGGTCGTCAGGAGGACGACGAATAAAATCCGGAACTGTTACAACTGAACTCTGCCTCCGTCTTGTCCTTGCTTCGCCTGGTGTCTGTGTCGTCCAGACGTGGTAAGCAGTGGACCACCCCCCAACCCCAGCCCCTACCACACTATCTTAGCACTATACTCTTTCCAAAGAGCCAACGTTTACATCAATAATCACCTTTCAAACCCCATACATATCTCAAATTGTACTAGACAGGGTTGCCCCTTGTCTCCTCTTTTGTTCTCTATGGCACTAGAACCCTTTGCTCAAACCATTAGAGACAACCCCTTTATCAAAGGTATTCAAACACCAACCTGCCATTTTTTAAATTGGGCTATTTGCTGACAACCTGATTTTGTCCTTAACAGATCCCTTAGTATCCATTAAAGAACTCCACAGAGGTTTCTTACATCAAAATAAACTCTGATAAATCTCAAGTCCTTCACTTCAATCAAGAAAACTCAATCATTAATGACAAAGAATATCTCATTGTTCATTTGGTAGGATAAAGAGTTATACTTGGGCATAACCCTCACAAAAATCTAAAAGCCATTATTCCTACGAATACAGATAGCATGATCAAATGGATCACCAAAAACTTATCTAGCTTTAATAGTTCCAGATTATCATGGGTGGGTAGAATAATGGCAATGAAAACATTTATCCTTCCCAAAAACCTCTATATCTTCAGGACTCTCCGTGTTACTATTCCTCAATTCTACCTCACTAAATTACAAAAGTAAATAAATGATTTTGTATGGAATCATGAAAAAGCAAGAAGAGCAACTAATATTCTATTCAAGAACGATGGCAGAATGCACTGGAATTTCTCTAATATTTCCATGACTCTACACGAGTCCTTTTTCAAAACCACGGCTAGATGGTATTTCACCCAAGTTGCATTTTGTTGCTGTCAGCGGGTGCATCAAAATGACGCATGAGGATGCATCAGCATACATCCGTATGGCCTGTGTACCCAATGTTAAAGATAAGGTACACAGGATGCATGCAGACGCAGGCGGAGCTAAAGGAAGAGGTGCAGCAGTGGGTGGGGCTTATCAGAGGAAGAAAGAAGGAAGTAGGCTGCCATCTGCAGCCCTGCCGAACGCTAGTGTGAAGTTAGCCTTATTCAGATCGTTTTGCAATATTGTAATGTCAAGGCCAGATTTTAAATCCTATATAGTTTGGTGTTGTTAGCAAAGACTGACACTTTACTCTCAATCCCATCCACAAGGTCATTAATAAAAAGGTTAAATAGAATTGGTCCCAGCACAGATCCCTCTGGTCCCCACTATCCCAGTAGCGATCCCTGTGGTCCCCACTGCTGACTAAATCCCACTGAGAGGACATATCATTGCTGGAATATGTTTGGTGCAACAACTCCATTCCTGTCTATGAGTGTTTAGTTGCTAGATTTCTATGCTGTTTATAAAGTTAGAACAAAAAAAAACTCCCAGAGGCTCACACAGGGAGAGCATGTGACTGTATTTTCTGTTTTTCCTGTGTCTGTGTATGAGAGAAACAGCCTGGTGTGGATGCTGCACAGATAGAGACACACAAATGATTTGTTCCTGATCTATTAAGCTTATCATATATTGTTCCTTAATAAAGAAGCTCTGTTGTTGGAGAGTATCCTGAATAATCTGCAACCAACAGGTTATGGGCCCAGAGTGACACAGAACCCCAGAACAAAAGAGAAGATGTCCACTAGCAGCATCCTGTCAAGTTCTTAGTGCCAAGCCTCACTAACCAGAACTACCAGTCCTGTAAATTCAAGGTGGAGATGCTGCTCATAAGAGAAGGTACGTGGAAATATACTCAGGAACAAGTGCCTCATCCATTACCAGATGACTGGCTAGAGAAGAATCAGAAAGCACAAAGCATGATCTCCCTCAGTGTACATGATAATCAGATTGTGCATTTATGCAAGTGTGCAACTGCAAAGGAGATGTGGGATGAGTTGCAGAAAGTGCATGAAAGATCAAATCTCAGAAATAAGCTTTATCTCATGAGAAAACTGCATCAGTCTAAGCTAAGTAGTAGACAGAATATGTAGGACTATATAAGAAACACCCTAGATACTTTGGAGAGTCTCAGGGGTATTGGAGAAGAAATTAAAGATTTTCATGTTGCTGCACTTCTATTAAGTTGTCGTCAAGAAAGTTGTGACACACTCGTGACTGCACTAGATGCATGGCCAGATGATGAGCTGAAACTAGATTACGTTAAAGCCAAACTTGTGGATGAATTCAAGAGTTAAATGCAGCATGTAAGCAGCAGTAATGAATCCAGAGCAGAAACAGCATTAAAGACACAGGATTTCCCTAAATATAAGAGCAATATCAGTAAAAAGCCCAGCCACCTTAAAGCAGACTGCAGAATTTGGAAAGCAAGAATGAGTCAGCTTAAAAAGCAGAACAGTCATCAAAGGGTTAAAACAGCTGTAAAGAAAGATTCTGCATGTGTTGAAACTGCATTTAATGCCAGTACAGGCCCATCTGCAAAGCATATACAATATGGTGTATATGTAAGCAGGTTGCGGGATGCAGTGATGCAAAGGAGGCAGAGTAAGGGTTAACAAATTTACCAATTTAATTAACAGGGCAGATAAACTCCTAGCAGGGAGATAAATGTTAAATGGTGAAAAGCAAGTGCAGAATAATAGTCCAATTATCAAACTTATCGCGTCCTTTATGTTCCTCCACCACAGATTATCCCATGGGGGTTGTAGCACCGGCAATGGCCAGGAAGATCTCCACAGATGGGACGCCTCAAACGATGATCCATCTTCTGCCGGCAGTACTCTGCCTGACGGTGGGAAACTCTTCCTCACTTTGTGCGCTTTTCCCTGGGTTTCCGGTTCACCTGGGCCCCTCCTTCCGGGTCATGGGACCTGTTCAGTCCTCTATTCCTTCCCGCGGGCAACATGCAATGCAGCTTTGACAATTCTGGACTCGGTTCAGTAAAGGTACCCGCAGCCCGGTCTTCCTCCTTACATATAGATTATGGTGCAAGCAGCCATATGACAAATAACAAGGATTTCTTCAATGACCTTTATAAAAGCAAGTCAGAGAAGGTCATCTTAGCTAATGGTCACTATATGACTTCAGAAGGAGTAGGAGACTGCTACCTCCACTGTTCAGTTTCCTCAGCACAAAGCAGAGAGATCCCTATAAAGGATGTTCTCTATGTTCCTATTCTTGAAAGCAATCTTCTGTCAGTAAAGAAGCGCAAAAGGGAAATGTAGTTACTTTTAGAGATAACAGCTGCATCATCTCAAAGAAGGGTCACACTCTTGCAGAAGGAAAAATCCAAGATGAACTTTATTAGCTAAAATGCAAAGAAAGAGTGTACAGTGCTAGAAAAGATCTACATAAGAACTGTATCAATATATGGCACAGACGTCTTGGGCACAGAGACCCAGAAGCAGTAAGGAAGCTAGCTTAACTTACAAATGGTATTGAAATCAACCAGTATAGTCAAATGATGAAGTGCACTATCTATCTTAACCGGTTCCCGACCGGTTCCCGTCATGAAAGTCGGTGCCAATCCGACCTATGACGCATACCCTGTGTCATGAATTCAAAGCCCCCCTGCGGGTCGGGTGACCGGGGTCAATGAAAGGTCACCTGACCCGCAGATACAGGGGGCTTTGTAATTCACCACAGGGGGGCGTGGCTTCGCCCCCACGTGGCTACGATCGCTCTGATTGGCTGTTAAAAGTGAAACAGCCAATCAGAGCGATAGTAGTATTTCATCAATGAAAATTGATGAAATATTACAATCCAGCCATGGCCGATGCTGCAGTAGCATCGGACATGGCTGGAGACACCGATTTGACCCCTCCCCCACCGGCGATCGCCCCCCCTGCCACTGAATGACAGCGGCGATCTGCCGCCGCTGTCATCATCTGCCCCCCTCCCATTCCCTCCGCTCCCCGCCAGCTTCCGATCCCCTCCTCACCCCCTCTCACCTCCCCCGGCACCTTCCAAGTACCCCCGTCGCTCCCGGTGTCCGGCGGCTCCGGTTCATGGGCGCCGCCATCTTAGAAAATGGCGGGCGCATGCGCAGTGCGCCCGCCCGAATCTGCCGGCTGCAGATTCCATTATTTCATTTTGATCACTCTCAGAGTGATCAAAATGAAATAAAAAGTAAATGAACCCCCCGATTATCACCCCCATAGGTAGGCAGAACTAATAAAATAAAGAAAATATATTTTTTTTTTTTTCCATCAGGGTTAGGGTTGGAGAGAGGGTTAGGGTTGGAAAGAGGGTTAGGGTTAGGGTTGGAAAGAGGGTTAGGGTTGGAAAGAGGGTTAGGGTTGGAAAGAGGGTTAGGGTTAGGGTTGGAAAGAGGGTTAGGGTTGGAAAGAGGGTTAGGGATAGGGTTGGAAAGAGGGTTAGGGTTGAAAAGAGGGTTAGGGTTGGAAAGAGGGTTAGGGTTGGAGTTAGGGTTGGAAAGAGGGTTAGGGTTGGAAAGAGGGTTAGGGTTGGAAAGAGGGTTAGGGTTGAAAAGAGGGATAGGGTTGAAAAGAGGGTTAGAGTTAGAATTAGGGTTAGGCTTGTGGTTAGTGTTATGGTTAGTGTTGGGGTTAGGGGTGTGTTGGGGTTAGGGTTGGGATTAGGGTTAGGGATGTGTTGGGGTTAGGGTTGTGGTTAGGGGTGTGTTGGGGTTAGGGTTGGAGTTAGAATTGAGGGGTTTCCACTGTTTAGCCACATCAGGGGGTCTCCAAATGCGACATGGTGCAACCTTTGATTCCAGCCAATTTTGCGTTCAAAAAGTCAAATGGTGCTCACTCCCTTCCAAGCCCCGACGTGTGCCCAAACAGTGGTTTACCCCCACATATGGGGTATCAGCGTACTCAGGAAAAATTGCACAACAACTTTTGGTGTCTAATTTCTCCTGTTACCCTTGGGAAAATAAAAAATTGGGGGCTAGAAAATTATTTTTGTGGAAAAAAAATGTTTTTTTCATTTTCATGTCTCTGCATTATAAACTTCTGTGAAGCACTTGGGGGTTGAAAGTGCTCACCATACATCTACATAAGTTCCTTGGAAGGTCTAGTTTCCAAAATGGGGTCACTTGTGGGGGGTTTCCACTGTTTAGGCACATCAGGGGCTCTGCAAACGTAATGACGACTGCAGACTATTCCATCAAAGTCTGCATTTCAAAACGTCACTACTTCCATTCCGAGCCCTGACGTGTGCCCAAACAATGGTTCCCCCACACATATGGGGTATCAGCGTACTCAGGACAAACTGGACAACAACTTTTGGGGTCCAATTTATCCTGTTACCCTTGTGAAAAAAAAAATTGCGGGCTAAAAATCATTTTTTTTGAGGGAAAAAAATGATTTTTTATTTTCACGGCTCTGCGTTATAAACTTCTGTGAAGCACTTGGGGGTTCAAGGTGCTCACCATACATCTAGATAAGTTCCTTGGGGGGTCTAGTTTCCAAAATGGGGTCACTTGTGGGAGGTTTCTACTGTTTAGGCACACAGGGGCTCAGCAAATGTAACATGATGCCCCCAGACCATTCCATCAAAGTCAGCATTTCAAAATGTCACTACTTCCCTGCTGAGACCCAATGTGTGCCCAAACAGTGGTTTCCCCCCACATATGGGGTACCAGCATACTCAGGACAAACTGGACAACAACTTTTGGGGTCGAATTTCTCCTGTGACCCTTGTGAAAATAAAAAATTTGCGAGCTAAAAATTCATTTTTTGAGGAAAAAAAAAGATTTTTTATTTTCATGGCTCTGCGTTACAATCTTCTGTGAAGCACTTCGGGGTTCAAGGTGCTCTCCACACATCTAGGCAAGTTCCTTATGGGGTCTAGTTACCAAAATGGGGTCACTTGTGGGGGGTTTCCACAGTTTAGGAACATCAAGGGCTCTGCAAATGTAACATGATGCCCGCAGACCATTCCATCAAAGTCAGCATACCAAAACGTCACTACTTCCCTTCCGAGCCCTGACGTGTGCCCATACAGTGGTCATCCCCCACATATGGGGTATCAGCGTACTCAGGACAAACTAGACAACAACTTTTGGGGTCCAATTTCTCCTGTTACCCTTGTGAAAAAAAAAATTGCGGGCTAAAAATCATTTTTTTTGAGGGAAAAAAATGATTTTTTATTTTCACGGCTCTGCATTACAATGTTCTGTGAAGCACTTGGGGGTTCAAGGTGCTCACCACACATCTAGATAAGTTCCTTGGGGGGTCTTGTTTCCAAAATGGGGTCCCTTGTGGGGGGTTTCTACTGTTTAGGCACACAGGGGCTCAGCAAATATAACATGATGCCCGCAGACTATTCCATCAAAGTCAGCATTTCAAAATGTCACTACTTCCCTTCCGAGCCCCAACGTGTGCCCAAACAGTGGTCTTCCCCCACATATAGGGTACCAGCGTACTCAGGACAAACTGGAAAACAACTTTTGGGGTCCAATTTATCCTGGTACCCTTGTGAAAATAAAAAATTGCACAGTAAAAAAAATTTTTTTAGGAAAAAAAAAAGATTTTTTATTTTCACTGCTCTGCATTATAAACTTCTGTGAATCACCTGGGGGTTCAAAGTGCTCACTATGCATCTAGATAAGTTCCTTAGGGGGTCTAGTTTCCAAAATGGGGTCATTTGTGGGGGAGCTCCAAAGTTTAGGCACACAGGGGCTCTCCAAACACGACATGGTGTCCGCTAACGATTGGAGCTAATTTTCATTTCAAAAAGTCAAATGGCGCTCATTCCCTTCTGCGCCCTGTCGTGCACCCAAACAGTGCCCCCCCCCACATATGGGGTACAAGCGTACTCAGGACAATCTGGACAACAACTTTTGTGGTCCAATTTCTCCTGTTACCCTTGTGAAAATAAGAAATAGCGTGCTAAAAAATCATTTTTGAGGAAAAAAAAATGATTTTTTATTTTCACTGCTCTATGTTATAAACTTTTGTGAGGCACTTGGGGGTTCAAAGTGCTCACTACACATCTAGATAAGTTCCTTAAGGGGTCTAGTTACCAAAATGGTGTCACTTGTGGGGGAGCTCCAATGTTTAGGCACACAGGGGCTCTCCAAACGCGACATGGTGTCCGATAACGATTGGAGCTAATTTTCCATTCAAAAAGTCAAATGGCGCTCCTTCCCTTCCGGGCCCTGCCCTGCACCCAAACAGTGGTTTATGACCACATATGAGGTATTGGTGTGCTCAGGAGAAATTGCCCAACAAATTTTAGGATCCATTTTATCCTGTTGCCCATGTGAAAATGAAAAAACTGAGGCTAAAAGATAATTTTTGTGAAAAAAAAGTACTTTTTTTTTTTACAGATCAATTTGAGAAGCACCTGGGGGTTAAAAGTGATCACTATGCATCTAGATAAGTTCCTTGGGGGGTCTAGTTTCCAAAATGGGGCCACTTGTGGGGGAGCTCCAGTGTTTAGGCACACAGCGACTCTCCAAACGCGACATGGCAAGCGCTAAATATTCCAGCATATTTTCCATTCAAAAAGTCAAATGGTGCTCCTTCCCTTCTGAGCCCTGCCGTACGCCCAAACAGTGGTTTATGACCACATATGAGGTATCGGTGTACTCAGGGGAAATTGCCCAACAAATTATAGGATCCATTTTATCCTGTTGCCCATGTGAAAATGAAAAAATTGATGCTGAAAGGAAATTTGTGTTGGAAAAATTAAAATGTCCATTTTTTCCTTCCACATTGCCTTAGCTGTTGTGAAACACCTGAAGGGTTAATAATCTTCTTGAATGTGGTTTTGAGTAGCTTGAGGGGTGCAGTTTTTAGAATGGTGTCACTTTTGGGTATTTTCTGCCATATAGACCCCTCAAAGTGACTTCAAATGTGAGGTGGTCCCTAAAAAAAATGGTTTTGTAAATTTTGTTGTAAAAATGAGAAATCGCTGGTCAACTTTTAACCCTTATAACTTCCTAACAAAAAAATATTTTGCTTCCAAAATTGTGCTGATGTAAAGTAGACATGTGGGAAATGTTATTTAGTAACTATTTTGTGTCACATAACTCTCTAGTTTAACAGAATAAAAATTCAAAATTTGAAAATTGCGAAATTTTCAAAATTTTCGCCAAATTTCTGATTTTTTCACAAATAAACGCAAAAATTATCGACCTAAATTTACCACTAACATGAAGCCCAATATGTCATGAAAAAACAATCTCAGAATCGCTAGGATGCGTTGAAGCGTTCCAGAGTTATTACCTCATAAAGGGACACTGGTCAGAATTGCAAAAAATGGCCAGGTCATTAAGGTCAAAATAGGCTGGGTCATGAAGGGGTTAAAGGGAAAATGTCCAGAAAATCCTTTCCTAAAATAAGCACCACTAGATCTGCACTGCCACTGGATCTGATACATACAGATGTATGCGGTCCAATGAGTGTTCAAACTCCAAGCAAGGACTGATATTTTCTCACATTTATTGATGACTGTGTAGGGAAGGTGACCTGATGGAGGGACGGATGTGTCAGAATAGAGAAAGATAGGTTTGCACAGTTTAGACAGGTGTCAGTTACTACAGTGGAGAAAAAGCTAGGAAAGTGTAGTGGACGTGCAGTACCTTGGGTTGACCATTAGATGGCAGGGAGGAGTGTGAGCAAAGGACTTGACATCAGCTTAGGGCTTTAGAAACCGTTGGTCATGGGGGGCAGAGTTACAGTGACAGGGGACCGGGAGAGATATAAATACTGAGGGAGGGTTCCAGAAGGTTCCAGTCCCCAGGGGGAGCTCCAGTGACAGGAGGACTACGACAGTTTGTGCGCTGTGAGGAAAACCAAACCAGGGGGACTGAGGAGAGAGAACGTCAGGGGGTGGTACTGACAGGAATACCGCAATATAGACAAGACACAGAGGTTATATCGACAAGGCACAGAGGTTACGGATACCGTGTTAAGAAAGACGTTGTGACCAGTGAAATTACTGTTGGTTTACGGGCCTAAGGCGGCCACAGTGACGGACCTGTCAAAAGTGTCAACAAGGGTAAAGGGACGGTACGTATATATACGTCCCTGGCGAAAGTACAGTGTTTTGTGGTGTATTGTAACCGGAGAGCCTTGAGGAAAATTGCGGAGTGCTGTGAGGCTGTCAGGCGGACAGCGAGTGAATAAAGCTTGGACCTGTTGCACCCGAAAATGGCCTCTATTTGTCTCTGTTTATCTCTGTGTGGTATGATGAGGGACCACCCCCCCAGTACGGCCACCACCTCTACAACTGCTCCAGATATATAGTCGCCTGTCTGCTTCACAATAAGGATGAAGTTCCACGGAAACTTGAAGGATATCTTGCTGTAGTATTTACCAAATTTGGAATAATGCCATTTTGAAAAAGGATGAAATCGTGTTCCAGACTACCATTCCATACAGAATGGTACAGAATAAAATGACATTGCAGAGAGAAAGAACCGTACTCTCTGTGAAAGTGGAAGAAGTATATTGTTTGATGCGAATCTACCTACAACGAATTGGGGAGAAGCCATCATTACAGCTTACTATCTTCAAAACAGAGTGCCAGGTAAAGCCACAAAAAAAACTCCATATGAGCTATGGATCTGCGAGAAGCCTAACCTGAAGCACCTCAGGATATTTGGAAGCAAAACGTTTGTGTATGTTCCCAAAGAAAAACGTTCACAGTGGAAATAACAGGCAACGCAAGGAGTCCTGGTGGCCTATAGCGAAACTCAAAAGGGATACAGAATCCTGCACCCAGAGACCAACACAGTAACAATCTGCAGAGATGTAGTGATTGATGAAAACTCTGTATCGCTCAAATTCCATGAAGTTACACCTGTTATTCAACTTAAGAAGCAAGAACAAGAATCTCAATCACCAAACCCAGGCACAGAAAAGGAAAACACTGAAGTGTGGATAAGCTCTGAAGCCAGCAAGGAAGACACAGAACAACCAAGTCAACCTCCAGTCAGGAGATCAGAAAGGCCAAACAAAGGTACCCAGCTAGACGCCTTTCTTATATGGTCAGAACACTTCCTGAACCAGAGCCACAGTCATGGCAAGAGATGCAAAAACTGCCTGTTCAAGAGGGAAAAGAGCTATCAAATGTAAGTGGGTCTTCAAAAACAAACGTGACTCAGAAGGTAAAGTTAACCAGTTTAAGGCAAGATTGGTTGCAAAAGGGTACTCGCAAAATTATGGTGAAGATTATGATGCTACATTTTCTCCAGTTGCGAAGCAAACCACATTCAGAACTTTAATGTCAGTAGCTGCAGTTCAACACATGACAGTGAGACATTTTGACATCAAAACAGCCTTCCTACATGGTGACATTGAAGAACATGAAGTACATGAGCCAACCCAAGGGAAATATTAAAAAGGGTGAAGAGCACCTTGTTTGTAAAATGCAAAAATCTCTCTATGGACTTAAGCAGTCGACAAGAGCATGGAACTCGAAAATGAACAAAGTTTTGATGGACGAAGGATTTAAAAGATCCCAAGCTGATCCATGTTTGTATAAGAAAAATGTAGCGAAAGAGTGGATGTATGTTCTCCTATATGTAGACAATGTAATCATGTCTCATCAAGATGAAAAAGATATTGCAAAGCTAATTGAAATTCTCCTCCAGCACTTTGAGACTAAGGGCCTTGGAAATGTGACATATTATTTGGGAATCCCAATCCAGAGAGAGGAAAATGGGAGTTTTCTTCTCAACCAAAGTTCTAAAATTTCTGCAATACTAAATCAGTTTGGAATGTCAGAAGTCAAAGTTAGGCCTCTTTCACACTTCCGTTTTTGACAATCAGTCAAGATCCGCCAATTTTGAAAAAAAAACGATCCGCCATATTTCTTTGCGGATCCGTTTTTTTCCCCATTGACTTTCATTATTGGCGGATCCTGACTGATTGCCGTCCGTTGCATCCGTTTTTTTGAGGATCCGCCACAATGTTAGTGTCCGTCAACATCCTCAAAGATTTCCAAACGAAGCTTGCAACGTTTTTTTGGCCGGCGGATCCTCCAGACATTGAATTAACCCCAAATTCTGTCTGGGTGCCGGACAAAAAAAAAATCTCTCTCTCTCTCTCTCTCCTTCACGGCCAGCGGTTCCTTTAAATCCCGCCCCGACACGTTAACCCCTTGCACACCGCTATCAAACACGATCGCAGTGTACCGGGGGTTAAAGGGAAGCATCGGCAGGGAGGGGGCTCCCTCCGTGCTTCCCTGAGCCCCCCACACCAGCGCAATGTGCAGCGCTGCTGCGGGGGGCTCCTTCCCTGCAGGCCCCCGAATCCAATATGGCGCCGGGGACCTTCGGGGGCCTGCAGGGAGCTGGCTTCCTCATGCCTGCAAAGCACAGGCACGAGGAAGCCTGCTGCACTGCCTGTGACAGATCAGATCTGTCACAGTGATCTGTGATGTGACAGATCAGCGATCTATCACAGGACAGTGATGTCCCACCTGGGACAAGGTAATAAAGTTAAAAAAAAAAAAAAAGTGTTAAAATAATTTTTAAAAAATCGCCAAATAAATTAGAAAAAAAAATATTCCCCCCAATAAATTCATTTTTTGGAAATTAAAAAAAAAACAATAAAAGTACACATATTTGGTATCACCATGTCCGTAACGACCTGCCCTATAAAACTGTCCCATTAGTTAACCCCTTTAGCGAACCCCTTAAAAAATAAAAATAAAAAACGAAGCAAAAAATAATGATTTATTATCATACTGCCGAACAAAAAGTGCAATAACTCGCGATCAAAAAGACGCATATAAATATCCATGGTACCGCTGAAAACATCATCTTGTCCCGCAAAAAACAAGCTGCCATACAGCATCATCAGCGAAAAAATAAAAAAGTTATAGCTCGCAGAATAAAGCAATGCAAAAATAATTATTTTTTATACAAAATAGTTTTAATTGCATAAAACCGACAAAACATAAAAAAAATCTTAATGAGGTATCGCTGTAACCGTACTGACCCGAAGAATAAAACCGCTTTAATCAATTTTATCGCACACGGAACCGTGTGCGATGCACCCCCCAAAAGAAATTCATGAAACGCTGGTTTTTGTTCATTCTGCGTCACAAAAATCGGAATAAAAAGCGATCAAAAAATGTCACGTGCCCGAAAATGGTACCAATAAAAACATCAACTCGTCCCACAAAAAATAAGACCTCACATGACTCGGTGAGTCAAAATACGGAAAAATTATAGCTATCAATATGTGGTGATGCAAAAACTATTTTTACAATAAAAAGCGTCTTTTAGCGTGTGACAGCCGCCAAAAATAAAAACCGCCATAAATTGTAAATCAAACCCCCCATTATCACCCCCTTAGTTAGGGAAAAAATAATAAAATTAAAAGAAAATGTATTTATTTCCATTTTCCCATTAGGGTTAGGGTTAGGGTCAGGGCTAGGATTAGGGCCAGGGCTAGGGTTAGGGCTAGTGCCAGGACTAGGGTTAGGGCTAGGGTTAGGGCTGAGATTAGGGTTAGAGGTGTGTTGGGGTTAGGGTTGGAGTTAGAATTGGGGGTTTCCACTGTTTGGGCACATCATGGGCTCTCCAAATGCAACATTGCGTCTGATCTCAATTCCAGCCAATTCTGAGTTGAAAAAGTCAAATGGTGGTCCTTCCCTTCCAAGCTCTGCCATGTGCCCAAACAGTGTTTTACCCCGACATATGGGGTATCAGCCTAGTCAGGACAAATTGCAAAACAACTTTTGGGGTCCAATTTCTCCTGTTACCCTTAGGAAAATAAAAAATTGGGGGCAAAATATCATTTTTGTGGAAAAATGATTTTTTTATTTTCACGCCCGGGCGTTATAAACTTCTGTGAAGCACTTGGGGGTTCAAAGTGCTCACCACACATCTAGATAAGTTCCGTGGGGGGTCTAGTTTCCAAAATGGGGTCAGTTGTGGGGAGTTTCAATAGTTTAGGTACATCAGGGGCTCTCCAAACGCACATGACACCCGCAGACCATTCCATCAAAGTCTGCATTCCAAAACGCCACTACTTCCCTTCAGAGCCCCGACGTGTGTCCATACAGTAGTTTTATCCCACATATGGGGTATCAGCATACTCAGAACAAATTGTACAACAAGTTGTGGGGTCCAATTTCTCCTGTTACCCTTGGGAAAATGAAAAATTGGGTACTTATTGAGCATGTTTGTGGAAAAAATACAATTTTTTTATTTTCACGCCCAGTCGTTATAAACTTCTGTGAAGCACTGGGGGGTTCAAAGTGCTCACCACACATCTAGATAAGTTCCTAAGGGGGTCTAGTTTCCAAAATGGGGTCACTTATGGGGGGTTTCCACTGTTTAGGTACATCAGGGGCTCTCCAAAAGCAACATGACACCCGCAGACCATTCCATCAAAGTCTGCATTCCAAAACGTCACTATTTCCCTACCGAGCCCCGACGTGTGTCCATACAGTAGTTTTCTCCCACATATGGGGTATCAGCGTACTCAGGACAAATTGGACAACAGCTTTTTGGGTCCAATTTCTCCTGGTACCCTTGGGAAAATAAAAAAATTGGTGACTAAAAGATCATGTTTGTGGAAAAAATACGATTTTTTTATTTTCACGCCCGGGCGTTATAAACTTCTGTGAAGCACTGGAGGGGTCAAAGTGCTCACCACACATCTAGATAAGTTCTTTGGGGGGTCTAGTTTCCAAAATGGTGTCATTTGTGGGGGGTTTCCACTGTTTTGGTACATCAGGGGCTTTCCAAACGCGACATGGTGTCCGATCTCAATTCCAGCCAAAAACGTCAAATGGCGCTGCTTCCCTTCTGAGCTCTGCTATGCGCCCAAATAGTGGTTTACCCCACATGTTGGTAAAATAAAAAAAATTGAACCTGAAGTATTTTTTTGTGAAAAAAAGTTAAATGTTCATTTTTTTTAAATATTCAAAAAATTCCTGTGACGCACCTAAAGGGTTAATAAACTTCTTGAATGTGGTTTTGAGCACCTTAAGGGGTGCAGTTTTTAGAATGGTGTCACTTTTGGGTATTTTCTATCATATAGACCCCTCAAAGTGGCTTCAAATGTGATGTGGTCTGTAAAAATAAAATGGGGTTGCAAAAATGAGAAATCGCTGGTCAATTTTTAACCCTTATAACTTCCTAACAAAAAAAAAATTTGGTTCCAAAATTGTGCTGATGTAAAGTAAACATGTGGGAAATGTTACTTATTAATTTTTTTGTGTGCCATATCTCTGTGATTTAAGGGCATAAAAATTCAAAGTTGGAAAATAGCGAAATTCTCTAAATTTTCACCAAATTTCCGTTTTTTTCACAAATAAACGCAAGTTATTTGAATGAAATTTTACCACTAACATGAAGTACAATATGTCACGAGAAAACAGTGTCAGAATCACCGGGATCCATGGAAGCGTTTCAGAGTTATTACCTCATAAAGGGACAGTGGTCAGAATTGTAAAAATTGGCCCGGTCATGAACGTGCAAACCACCCTTGGGGCTTAAGGGGTTAAACTTGGAGGTGTCTACACCGCCCTTTCATCTCTTCACTATAAATTTGGTACTCTCTTACACAAATAAACCCTACTCCACCCTTTGTTCAGCTGTTACGGTTACTAAAGTTATTTTGGCTGATAATTTGTTTATAATACACCATGACAAACTGAGTTCTCCTCGTGTTTCCCCTCTTCCCCTTGCTTCTCCCCTACTCCTCACCCAGAGAGCACAGAGTGATCTAGAGAGCCTGAATCCCCGCCACATGGCTCAGAAGAGGAGCAGAAAAGTTCTTCAAACTGGAGAAGACTCTGATCAGTGAGTATATGAGCACACTGACACTACACACACTAATACTTTCACAAGTTTAGGGAGTTAAAAAAAATAAAGTACAAGCTTCTTTAACCCCTTATTGACCAGACCACATTTTTCAAATCTCACACGTATCACTTTATGTGTTAAAAACTCTGGAATGTTTCAACATAACCCAGATAGATTTTCTGAATTTTTTTTTTCGTGATGCATTTTACTTTATTTTAACTGTAAATTTAGGTCGATACGTTTTGGGTTTATTTATAAAAAAAAAATCAGAAGCTTGAAAAAATAAGTTAGACGTTATAAGTAGAGTTGAGCGACTTTTGGTTTTTTAGGGTCGAGTTTCGTTTCGTGAAACCCGACTTTTCCAAAAGTCGGGTCGAGCAAGATCGTCCGATTGTAGGGAAAAATCGGGGTCGTCCCGAAACACGAAACCCAATGTAAGTCAATGGGGAATAAAAGTCGGCAGTGAGAGGAGGACAGGAAACACACCTACAGTGCCCATTTGAATGCCAAAAGCATCAATTCTTCTTACTTAAGCTTGTCAACCTTAATTAACTTCATAATACAAGTTACGCACTGAAAAATGTGGGTTATTTGGCTAAAGTTGTGGGGGGGAGGGCTGGCTGCAGATTTTCATGTGCCCTGGGCGAAAGAGCGCCCCTTTAACACATACCACAACTCATCATGCTCCAATACGGCAGAGAAATAGCGGTATAGTACAATGAAAAATACTTCACTTTTTACATCTCATGACGAGGCCCATCTATTTCTCCATACAGAATCATTGGTCCCATATAATGTTTGAAACAGTATATGATGAGCTCCACATAATGCTACAGTATATGTTGGTCCCCATGGATGAAGCTCCACTGTCTTATGGGCCCAAATAATGCTCCAAACATAATGGGCCCCATTTCTAATGCTCTAGTGTATAATGGGCCCTGTAAATGCTGCTCCAGTGTCTGATGTCCACCTTTGGAATGTTCCAGTGTATGGTGGGCCCCATCTATCATTCTCCAGAGTATAGTGCTCCCCAAAAATTGCTGTCCCAACATTGAAAACAATCAAATAAGTCTCCTCGGTGGGAATCCCTGTACTTGTCTGGACTCCTCGTCGTCACCATCTTCCATCTCACTGCACAGTATTTCAACTTTGCAAGTGCTGTGATCCTGGGCAAGCAGGGGGGGCCCACTCGTTGGCGACGGCCCTGGCACAGGGCCCCTGATAGTACGGTGGTGTGTCTGATGGCGGGTGGGCCGAACCTGCACTTTCATCTGCAGCTTCCTCTTTGTCACCGTGTAAGATGGAACTGTATATGGGAAGGGTAACCTGAGTTTCATCAGGGTCAGATTCAGGTCGTGTAGCGTGCGAGGGGAATGTAGTGGTCTGGGTCAATGTACCAGCAGATTCATCGAGCAGTGGCTGGGCATCAGTGCACTTGTGTCGCCCCCAGGAGTACGGTCGCCACAGTGGCATTACCTTCTTCCTAGGGAGTGTGATGTCATGCTTGGGAGCAACGAACGATCTCTCTAGCAGGTTATCTGATTGGGTGGCGTTATTCCCACGAGTCATGACCCTCCAAACAGCGTTCATGAAGGCAAAGTGTTTGTTTTATGTGGGCAGTATGGTTGCAAAGCTGAACCTTAAAGGAATGTCCAGAAGGGCACCACCAGGAGTGGAGCCAACGGTTAAATTAGACTCCACCTGGGAAACCTCAACCATGCCAGCTACAGAACAGATGCACACATTGCAAGCTTAATTCCGTTAACGAACGAGACTCCGTCATGCCCCGTGGTCTGAGTCCGGCTTACTAGAGGGACACATGAGGCTCTGGCACATGAGATTGGCCAATAACTGGTGTGTCATGCCCTTACATGTCCGTGGCTGCATGTGCGCTACACTGAAAAGGCCAGCGTTTGTCGCTTACAGGTGCAGATAACCCGCTGAACAACGTTAGTGATGGGGATCACTGATTACAATTATTACCCGCGAACAATGATTTCCCAGTAAGTGCAGGTCAACCGCACTTCCGGAATTAGGCCTAACCGTCATTCCTGAAAAAATGAAAAACTTACGTGTGCAAACCACAGGTGCTGTAGCTTGCTTAACAGCTCGCCAGCCGTTCTCACGTCCAGTATGGATTACACGTGATTGCACAAAGGTGAGAAAGGGTACCGTATCCCCAGATAACATGTATGGATAGCGTACACATTCAAAATATATGTCTATACATCAGGAGGCAGGCTCAGATGGTGTTAGGCCCAGTATGGATTGCACGTGATTGCACAAAGGTTAGAAAGGGTACCGTATCCCCGGATAACATGTATGGATAGCGTACACATTCAAAATATATGTCTATACATCAGGAGGCAGGCTCAAACGGTGTTAGGCCCAGTATGGATTGCACGTGATTGCACAAAGGTTAGAAAGGGTACCATATCCCCGGATAACATGTATGGATAGCGTACACATTCAAAATATATGTCTATACATCAGGAGGCAGGCTCAGACGGTGTTAGGCCCAGTATGGATTGCACATGATTGCACAAAGGTTAGAAAGGGTACCGTATCCCCAGATAACATGTATGGATAGCGTACACATTCAAAATATATGTCTATGCATCAGGAGGCAGGCTCAGACGGTGTTAGGCCCAGTATGGATTGCACGTGATTGCACAAAGGTTAGAAAGGGTACCGTTTCCCCAGATAACATGTATGGATAGCGTACACATTCAAAATATATGTCTATACATCAGGAGGCAGGCTCAGACGGTGTTAGGCCCAGTATGGATTGCACGTGATTGCACAAAGGTTAGAAAGGGTACCGTATCCCCGGATAACATGTATGGATAGCGTACACATTCAAAATATATGTCTATACATCAGGAGGCAGGCTCAGACGGTGTTAGGCCCAGAATGGATTGCACGTGATTGCACAAAGGTTAGAAAGGGTACCGTATCCCCGGATAACATGTATGGATAGCGTACACATTCAAAATATATGTCTATACATCAGGAGGCAGGCTCAGACGGTGTTAGGCCCAGTATGGATTGCACGTGATTGCACAAAGGTTAGACAGGGTACCGTATCCCCGGATAACATGTATGGATAGCGTACACATTCAAAATATATGTTTATACATCAGGAGGCAGGCTCAGACGGTGTTAGGCCCAGTATGGATTGCACGTGATTGCACAAAGGTTAGAAAGGGTACCGTATCCCCAGATAACATGTATGGATAGCGTACACATTCAAAATATATGTCTATACATCAGGAGGCAGGCTCAGACGGTGTTAGGACCAGTAAGGATTGCACGTGATTGCACAAAGGTTAGAAAGGGTACCGTATCCCCAGATAACATGTATGGATAGCGTACACATTCAAAAGATATGTCTATACATCAGGAGGCAGGCTCAGATGGTGTTAGGCCCAGTATGGATTGCACATGATTGCACAAAGGTTAGAAAGGGTACCGTATCCCCGGATAACATGTATGGATAGCGTACACATTCAAAATATATGTCTATACATCAGGAGGCAGGCTCAGATGGTGTTAGGCCCAGTATGGATTGCACGTGATTGCACAAAGGTTAGAAAGGGTACCGTTTCCCCGGATAACATGTATGGATAGCGTACACATTCAAAATATATGTCTATACATCAGGAGGCAGGTTCAGATGGTGTTAGGCCCAGTATGGATTGCACGTGATTGCACAAAGGTTAGAAAGGGTACCGTATCCCCGGATAACATGTATGGATAGCGTACACATTCAAAATATATGTCTATACATCAGGAGGCAGGCTCAGATGGTGTTAGGCCCAGTATGGATTGCACGTGATTGGACAAAGGTTAGAAAGGGTACCGTTTCACCGGATAACATGTATGGATAGCGTACACATTCAAAATATATGTCTATACATCAGGAGGCAGGCTCAGACGGTGTTAGGCCCAGTATGGATTGCACGTGATTGCACAAAGGTTAGAAAGGGTACCGTATCCCCAGATAACATGTATGGATAGCGTACACATTCAAAATATATGTCTATACATCAGGAGGCAGGCTCAGACGGTGTTAGGCCCAGTATGGATTGCACGTGATTGCACAAAGGTTAGAAAGGGTACCGTTTCCCCGGATAACATGTATGGATAGCGTACACATTCAAAATATATGTCTATACATCAGGAGGCAGGCTCAGACGGTGTTAGGCCCAGTATGGATTGCACGTGATTGCACAAAGGTTAGAAAGGGTACCGTATCCCCGGATAACATGTATGGATAGCGTACACATTCAAAATAAAAGTCTATACATCAGGAGGTAGGCTCAGACGGTGTCAGGCACAGTATGGATTTGACGGCCCAGACTACACAGCGGAGGAGCAGGGAGAGGTAAAGATTGCAAATGCTGGGGCCCTGCCCAAGCAATGGGGGCCCACTCGTGGGCGTCGGTACTGGCACTGGGCCCCTCATAGTACGGCGGTGTGTCTGACGGTGGGTGTGCACCACCACCGTCAGAGACACTTGATTGCACTATGAAGGACCCTGTGCCAGTGCCCGCGCCCAAGAGTCGGCCTACCCACCTGTCCAGGGCAACGGCACTCGCACGGTGTCGTGCGCTAGGTGGTGACCCCGGCCATGGGGGGGGGAGGCAGCACAGTTAGGGAGTTTTAGAAAGTGGCATATGTTGATGTTGGACATTCAGCTGATGCAAAAGGTGAAATAGATCAAGTCCCAGGAAGAGGTGGACCAAAGCAAGCCATTTTTCTGTCACCCTATGTGTCATCAGGGGAAGGTGGGACAAAATCCTTGGAAACCCATGCGTGGTTCATTTTAATGAAGGTTAGATCATCCACATTTTGGGTTGACAGACGGGTCCTTTTTTCTGTCAGGATTGATCCAGCTGCACTGAAGACTCTTTCCGATAGCACACTTGCAGCTGGGCAAGCGAGCTCCTGTAAGGCATATTGTGCCAATTCAGGCAAGGTGTCCAGTTTAGCGGCCCAATAGTCAAAGGGGAATGACCTGTGTGGGAGAACATCGATATGGGAGGAAAAGTAGATTGTAACCATAGTTGACAACTGCTGTCTCCTGTCACTTTCCATCGATGCAGTATTACCAGTTGTGTGAGCGGTACTTGAAAAATCAGTCCACAACATTGTCATGAAACCCCTGTCTCCAACGCCACTTCTGCTGTGTGCACCACAAACACCTCTGCCAAGCTGCCCCCGGCCCGTATGGCTCGTGTGAGAACCATCACCGCTGCTGTGTGCTGGGAATGCCTCAAGCAACCGATTTACCAGAGTTGCTTGTTTATTAGCCAATATTAGGTCAAGGTTCTCCTGTGGCATGATGTTTTGTAATTTGCCTTTATAGCGTGGATCCAGGATGCTGGCCAACCAGTAGTCGTCATCGTTCATCATTTTGGCAATGCGGGGGTCCCTTTTTAGGATCTGCAAGGCATAATCTGACATGTGGGCCAATGTTCCCGGTGTCAATGATGCACTGCGAGTGCTGGTTGGAGGAGCACTTTCTGGCAAATCCACATCCCTCCAGTCACGCACAAACCCTGTACCAGACCTTGCCACGCCAACATTTTCACTTGGCCCACGAGATGCATCCTCCTCCCCTAAGTAATCATCCCCATCATCCTCCTCCTCCTCCTCGTCTTCCTCCACCTCGTCCAGGAGAGGTCCCTGAGCAGACAATGGCTGAATGTCATCAAGGATTCCCTCCTCCTCTTCCTCCTCATCAACATTGGCTGCAGAAGCCTGCTCCTTAAGGTGCGTCAAAGTTTGCATGAGCAGACACATAAGTGGGAAGCTCATGCTTAGGATGGCGTCGTCTGAACTTACCAGCCGTGTGCATTCCTCAAAACACTGAAGGACTTTACAGAGGTCTTTCAGCTTCGACCACTGCACACCGGTCAACTCCATGTCTGCTCTCAAAGTGCCTGGCCGTGTATCCTCCCACAAATGCATTATGGCCTGCCTCTGCTCGCACAGCCGCTCCACCATGTGCAGGGTGGAGTTCCACCTTGTTGCAATGTCGATAATGAGGCGGTGGTTGTGAAGGTGGAGCAATCGCTGCAGCTTCTGCATACGAACGGAGTGTACAGGTGACCGGCGGATGTGCGCGCACAGTCTTCGCACCTTCTGGAGCAGGGCTGTTAACTCTGGATAATTTTTGAGGAAGCACTGCACCACCAGGTTCAAGGTGTGAGCCAAGCAAGGTATGTGGCTGAGTTTTGAAAGGGCTATGGCTGCCACAAAATTACGCCTGTTATCACTAACTACCTTGCCTGCCTCAAGATGTACACTGCCCAGCCATGACTCAGTTTGTCGCTGAAAGTACTCGGCCAGCACCTCGGCGGTGTGTCTGTCGCCCAAACACATCATCTGCAACACTGCCTGCTGACGCTTTCCACTAGCTGCTCGATAGGGGGACACCTCGTGTGCAACAGTGGCAGCTGCAGATGGAGTGCTCGTACGACTGCGCTCTGTGGACGAGCTTTCGCTTCTGGAGGAGGAGGAGGAGGGTCAAACGCCTACAGCCAACTGTTTCCTATACCGTGGATAGGCAGCACTGTCCCACCACCGCTGTCCCCTGTGGACCCTGCATCCACCACATTAACCCAGTGCGCAGTGATGGACACGTAACGGCCCTGGCCATGCCGACTGGACCATGCATCAGTTGTGAGGTGCACCTTTCCGCTCACTGACTGCTTGAGTGCATGGACAATGCGGTCTTTCACATGATGGTGGAGGGCTGGGATGGCTTTGCGAGAGAAGAAGTGGCGACTGGGTAGGTCATAGCGTGGTACTGCATAGGCCATGAGTTCGCGGGAAGCTGCGCTTTCCACCAACCGAAAGGGCATCATCTCAAACGAGATTAGTTTGGCAATGTGGGCGTTCAAACCCAGTGTACGCGGATGAGAGACTGAGTACTTTCTTGACCTACTCATAGTGTCTGGGAGGGTGAGCTGGACTTGAGAGCTGCATATGGTGGAAGTAGCGGTGGACAGGGCGGACTGAGAGAGGGTTGATGATGGTGATGGAGTTGGTGTTCTTTCTGATGGCCTAGAATCAGTCTTTCGTTGATATAACAGTGGGATTCCCTGACTGCTGTGGCCTTGCAACGACACCTCAACATTTGCTGCTGTGCTAACCGGTGGGTTTACAGTGGGGGAAACAATGTAGCGTTGCTGACTACCTTCGTTGTGATCAGTTGCACATGTGGCACTTGAGGTTTGGTGTTGTGTCCACGCTTGCAAGTGCATGCTGGTTAAATGTCTAAGCATGCAACTGGTATTCAAATTTTTCAGATTTTTCCCTCGGCTAAAGGTCTTTGCGCACTTCTTACAGATAACCTTGGCCTGATCATGAGGATTTTGTTCAAAAAAGTGCCACACTGCACTCTTCCTACTTTGGCAGACATTTTGCGGCCTAGCACGCTGTGATCTTTTGACCCTCTGGACAAGCTGTCCAGCAACTCTTTTGATGTTTGGAACCTATCTTTGGAGTGCTCCGGGCCTGCCAGATAACAGCTGTTGCGATGTCGATGTCTGCTGTGGATGCTCCTCATCTGAGCTATTGGAAGCAGCACCCTCTTCCCCCAATGGATGCTAATCTGGGTCAACAACTGGGTCATCCATCACCTCCTCTTCTATGTCATGTGCACCTTCCTCTGTGTCACCGTGTATGGTGGTATAGTGTGCGGGAAGGGGCACCTGAGTCTCATCAGGGTCAGAATCTGGCTCTGTACACTGCGAGGACAATGTAGTGCTCTGAGTGAATGTACCAGCAGAATCATCCATCAGCGGCTGTGCATCAGTGCACTCCATGTCAGATTCATCTTGGCCTGGGTAATTCACTATTTCACTTGATAATCCAGGCATGGTATGTGAAAACAGCTCCATGGAGTAATCAGTAGTATGGCCTGCGTCATCCTTCAATCTTGGTTGGGGTGAAGGACACAAGGAAAGGTGTGGTTCATGAACATGAGCCTCCAATGACAACTCAGTGCTTTTACTTTTTACAACTGAAGAAGAGGAGGCGATAGAGCTGGAGGCTGAGTCAGCAATGTAAGACAAAACTTTTTCCTGATGCTCTGGCTTTAAAAGCGGTTTGCCAACTCCTAGAAAACTAAGCGTTCGAGGCCTTATGTAGCCAGACGATGACACAGGCTCAACACCTCCTGCATTCGCTCCTATTTTGCTCTTGCCACTACCATCAGATCCACCACCAACACCATCATTACCAGCTGCCAACCCCCGCCCAATTCCACGGCCTCTTCCACCAGCCTTCCTCATTTTTGGTAGAAATGTAGACAAAATCCAACAAACTATATAGTAATGTAAAACAAGGTACAAGGTGTCTATAGGACAGGGGAGATTTTGAATTTCTGCAGACACTTGTGGACACTGGACACTTTTGGATTGTGTGAGGCCCACTGAATATCTGAGGGTTCTGTCACAGGCTCGATGGCACAGCTGTGACCAAAGTGACTAGAGGATAAGGGAGATTTTGAATTTCTGCAGACAGTTGTGGACACTGGACACTTTTGGATTGTGTGAGGCCCACTGAATATCTGAGCGCTCTGTCACAGGCTCGATGGCACAGCTGTGACCAAAGTGACTAGAGGATAAGGGAGATTTTGAATTTCTGCACACACTTGTGGACACTGGACACTTTTGGATTGTGTGAGGCCCACTGAATATCTGAGCGCTCTGTCACAGGCTCGATGGCACAGCTGTGACCAAAGTGACTAGAGGATAAGGGAGATTTTGAATTTCTGCACACACTTGTGGACACTGGACACTTTTGGATTGTGTGAGGCCCACTGATATCTGAGCGCTATGTCACAGGCTCGATGGCACAGCTGTGACCAAAGTGACTAGAGGATAAGTGAGATTTTGAATTTCAGCAGACACTTGTGGACACTGGACACTTTTGGATTGTGTGAGGCCCAATGAATATCTGAGCGCTATGTGACAGTCTCGATGGCACAGCTGTGACAAAAGTGACGAGAGGATAAGGGAGATTTTGAATTTCTGCACACACTTGTGGACACTGGACACTTTTGGATTGTGTGAGGCCCACTGATATCTGAGCGCTATGTCACAGGCTCGATGGCACAGCTGTGACAAAAGTGACTAGAGGATAAGGGAGATTTTGAATTTCAGCAGACACTT
Source organism: Dendrobates tinctorius (assembly GCF_039654945.1). Taxonomy (NCBI): domain Eukaryota; kingdom Metazoa; phylum Chordata; class Amphibia; order Anura; family Dendrobatidae; genus Dendrobates; species Dendrobates tinctorius. The sequence continues at coordinate 14,348,558 of NW_027361743.1, read as the reverse complement.
GTGGACACTGGACACTTTTGGATTGTGTGAGGCCCAATGAATATCTGAGCGCTATGTGACAGGCTCGATGGCACAGCTGTGACAAAAGTGACGAGAGGATAAGGGAGATTTTGAATTTCTGCAGACACTTGTGGACACTGGACACTTTTGGATTGTGTGAGGCCCACTGATATCTGAGCGCTATGTCACAGGCTCGATGGCACAGCTGTGACCAAAGTGACTAGAGGATAAGGGAGATTTTGAATTTCAGCAGACACTGGACACTTTTGGATTGTGTGAGGCCCACTGATATCTGAGCGCTATGTCACAGGCTCGATGGCACAGCTGTGACAAAAGTGACTAGAGGATAAGGGAGATTTTGAATTTCAGCAGACACTTGTGGACACTGGACACTTATGGATTGTGTGAGGCCCACTGAATATCACAGCGCTATGTCACAGGCAGAAATTGGCTAGTGTATCACAAACTACAAGGTGTATGTAGAATTGGGCAGGATAGGAATCTCCCTAGAGTGCAGGTCTGTAAGAACGGAACATGTCCTCGTTTTATTCTCACAGAGTGACACACTGATAGCTTCACTGTGGCTGTGATAACAGCCGTTACACGGTACTGTGTGAGGAGCGTACACCGCTGTATGGTGTGAAAAAATGCACGCTCAGTACCTCAGCAGGACAAAAAAAAAAAAATTGGGATTGCTTTTAAAAAAGCAGTTTGCGGAGCAGTGGGTAAACAGCAATGCAGGAATGTTGTTGGGCTGCCTTAGAAGGCAGCCCAACAACCAACACCACTGATACACCACTATATAGCCTCCCCTTGCACTGCACACACAGTGACTGATGTGTTGTACAGGCAAAATCGCTAGCAGCAGAAGCAGTTTTTTTTTCTTCTCAGCAGGACAAAAAAAAAAGTTGGGATTGCTTTTAAAAAAAGCAGTTTGCGGAGCAGTGGGTAAACAGCAATGCAGGAATGTCAGGAAGCCTTAGAAGGCAGCCCAACAACCAACACCACTGATACACCACTATATAGCCTCCCCTTGCACTGCACACACAGTGACTGATGTGTTGTACAGGCAAAATCGCTAGCAGCAGAAGCAGTTTTTTTTTCTTCTCAGGAGGACAAAAAAAAAAATTGGGATTGCTTTTAAAAAAGCAGTTTGCGGAGCAGTGGGTAAACAGCAATGCAGGAAAGTCAGGAAGCCTTAGAAGGCAGCCCAACAACCAACACCACTGATACACCACTATATAGCCTCCCCTTGCACTGCACACACAGTGACTGGTGTGTTTTACAGGCAAAATCGCTAGCAGCAGAAGCAGTTTTTTTTTCTTCTCAGCAGGACAAAAAAAAGAAAATTGGGATTGCTTTTAAAAAAGCAGTTTGCGGAGCAGTGGGTAAACAGCAATGCAGGAATGTCAGGAAGCCTTAGAAGGCAGCCCAACAACCAACACCACTGATACACCACTATATAGCCTCCCCTTGCACTGCACACACAGTGACTGGTGTGTTGTACAGGCAAAATCGCTAGCAGCAGAAGCAGTTTTTGTTGTCTTCTTCCCTGCCTAACGCTCTCCCTACAAAATCAGCAGCAGCAGCTCTTCCTATTCTGAGATCAGCATGAGTAACATGGCGGTCGGCGTGCACGCCCTTTTATACCCCCGTGACGCCCCCCAAAGCAAGTCAATCACTTGCATGCCCTTCTGAAAGATGGTGGTGACCCGTGCCTATGTCATCACGTTGCCCACAGTGTCCGTGGATCCTGATTGGCTGAAAAAGAGCGCAAAACAAACTTTTGAAACGCGACTTTGGCGCGTAAGTCGCCGACCTCATGGCCGACCTCATCCTAGGGTCGGGTTTCGTTTCATGAAACCCGACTTTGCTAAAAGTCGGCGACTTTTGAAATTTTTCGACCCGTTTCGCTCAACTCTAGTTATAAGTAGAGTTGAGCGAAACGGGTCGAAAAATTTCAAAAGTCGCCGACTTTTGGCAAAGTCGGGTTTCATGAAACGAAACCCGACCCTAGGATGAGGTCGGCCACGAGGTCGGCGACTTACGCGCCAAAGTCGCGTTTCAAAAGTTTGTTTTGCGCTCTTTTTCAGCCAATCAGGATCCACGGACACTGTGGGCAACGTGATGACATAGGCACGGGTCACCACCATCTTTCAGAAGGGCATGCAAGTGATTGGCTTGCTTTGGTGGGCGTCACAGGGGGTATAAAAGGGCGTGCACGCCGACCGCCATCTTACTTCTGCCGATCTTAGCATAGGGAGAGGTTGCTGCTGCTGATTCTGTAGGGAGAGCGTTAGGCAGGGAAGAAGAAAAAAAACTGCTTCTGCTGCTAGCGATTGTGCCTGTACAACACACCAGTCACTGTGTGTGCAGTGCAAGGGGAGGCTATATTGTGGTGTATCAGTGGTGTTGGTTGTTGGGCTGCCTCCTAAGGCTTCCTGACCGCTGCATTGCTGTTTACCCAATGCTCTGCAAACTGCTTTTTTAAAAGCAATCCCATCTCCCTTATCCTCTCGTCACTTTTGTCACAGCTGTGCTATCGAGCATGTGACATAGCGCTCAGATATCAGTGGGCCTCACACAATCCAAAAGTGTCCAGTGTCCACAAGTGTCTGCAGAAATTCAAAATCTCCCTAATCCTCTAGTCACTTTTGTCACAGCTGTGCCATCGAGCCTGTGACATAGCGCTCAGATATCAGTGGGCCTCACACAATCCAAAAGTGTCCAGTGTCCACAAGTGTCTGCAGAAATTCAAAATCTCCCTTATCCTCTCATCACTTTTGTCACAGCTGTGCCATCGAGCCTGTGACATAGCGCTCAGATATCAGTGGGCCTCACACAATCCAGAAGTGTCCAGTGTCCACAAGTGTCTGCAGAAATTCAAAATCTCACTTATCCTCTAGTCACTTTTGTCACAGCTGTGCCATCGAGCCTGTGACATAGCGCTCAGATATCAGTGGGCCTCACACAATCCAAAAGTGTCCAGTGTCCACAAGTGTCTGCAGAAATTCAAAATCTCCCTTATCCTCTAGTCACTTTTGTCACAGCTGTGCCATCGAGCCTGTGACATAGCGTTCAGATATCAGTGGGCCTCACACAATCCAAAAGTGTCCAGTGTCCACAAGTGTCTGCAGAAATTCAAAATCTCCCTTATCCTCACATCACTTTTGTCATAGCTGTGCCATCGAGCCTGTGACATAGCGCTCAGATATCAGTGGGCCTCACACAATAAAAAAGTGTCCAGTGTCCACAAGTGTCTGCAGAAATTCAAAATCTCCCTTATCCTCTAGTCACTTTTGTCACAGCTGTGCCATCGAGCCTGTGACATAGCGCTCAGATATCAGTGGGCCTCACACAATCCAAAAGTGTCCAGTGTCCACAAGTGTCTGCAGAAATTCAAAATCTCACTTATCCTCTAGTCACTTTTGTCACAGCTGTGCCATCGAGCCTGTGACATAGCGCTCAGATATCAGTGGGCCTCACACAATCCAAAAGTGTCCAGTGTCCACAAGTGTCTGCAGAAATTCAAAATCTCCCTTATCCTCTAGTCACTTTTGTCACAGCTGTGTCATCGAGCCTGTGACATAGCGCTCAGATATCAGTGGGCCTCACACAATCCAAAAGTGTCCAGTGTCCACAAGTGTCTGCAGAAATTCAAAATCTCCCTTATCCTCTAGTCACTTTTGTCACAGCTGTGCCATCGAGCCTGTGACATAGCGCTCAGATATCAGTGGGCCTCACACAATCCAAAAGTGTCCAGTGTCCACAAGTGTCTGCAGAAATTCAAAATCTCCCTAATCCTCTCGTCACTTTTGTCACAGCTGTGCCATCGAGCCTGTGACATAGCGCTCAGATATCAGTGGGCCTCACACAATCCAAAAGTGTCCAGTGTCCACAAGTGTCTGCAGAAATTCAAAATCTCACTTATCCTCTAGTCACTTTTGTCACAGCTGTGCCATCGAGCCTGTGACATAGCGCTCAGATATCAGTGGGCCTCACACAATCCAAAAGTGTCCAGTGTCCACAAGTGTCTGCAGAAATTCAAAATCTCCCTTATCCTCTCGTCACTTTTGTCACAGCTGTGCCATCGAGCCTGTGACATAGCGCTCAGATATCAGTGGGCCTCACACAATCCAAAAGTGTCCAGTGTCCACAAGTGTCTGCAGAAATTCAAAATCTCACTTATCCTCTAGTCACTTTTGTCACAGCTGTGCCATCGAGCCTGTGACATAGCGCTCAGATATCAGTGGGCCTCACACAATCCAAAAGTGTCCAGTGTCCACAAGTGTCTGCAGAAATTCAAAATCTCCCTTATCCTCTAGTCACTTTTGTCACAGCTGTGCCATCGAGCCTGTGACATAGCGCTCAGATATCAGTGGGCCTCACACAATCCAAAAGTGTCCAGTGTCCACAAGTGTCTGCAGAAATTCAAAATCTCACTTATCCTCTAGTCACTTTTGTCACAGCTGTGCCATCGAGCCTGTGACATAGCGCTCAGATATCAGTAGGCCTCACACAATCCAAAAGTGTCCAGTGTCCACAAGTGTCTGCAGAAATTCAAAATCTCACTTATCCTCTAGTCACTTTTGTCACCACTGTGCCATCGAGCCTGTGACATAGCGCTCAGATATCAGTGGGCCTCACACAATCCAAAAGTGTCCAGTGTCCACAAGTGTCTGCAGAAATTCAAAATCTCCCTTATCCTCTAGTCACTTTTGTCACAGCTGTGCCATCGAGCCTGTGACATAGCGCTCAGATATCAGTGGGCCTCACACAATCCAAAAGTGTCCAGTGTCCACAAGTGTCTGCAGAAATTCAAAATCTCACTTATCCTCTAGTCACTTTTGTCACAGCTGTGCCATCGAGCCTGTGACATAGCGCTCAGATATCAGTGGGCCTCACACAATCCAAAAGTGTCCAGTGTCCACAAGTGTCTGCAGAAATTCAAAATCTCCCCTGTCCTATAGACACCTTGTACCTTGTTTTACATTACTATATAGTTTGTTGGATTTTGTCTACATTTCTACAAAAAATGAGGAAGTCTGGTGGAAGAGGCCGTGGAATTGGGCGGGGGTTGGCAGCTGGTAATGATGGTGTTGGTGGTGGATCTGATGGTAGTGGCAAGAGCAAAATAGGAGCGAATGCAGGAGGTGTTGAGCCTGCATCATCGTCTGGCTCCGTAAGGCTTCGAAGGCTTAGTTTTCTAGGAGTTGGCAAACCGCTTTTAAAGCCAGAGCATCAGGAAAAAGTTTTGTCTTACATTGCTGACTCAGCCTCCAGCTCTATCGCCTCCTCTTCTTCAGTTGTAAAAAGTAAAAGCACTGAGTCGTCATTGGAGGCTCATGTTCATGAACCACACCTTTCCTTGTGTCCTTCACCCCAACCAAGATTGAAGGATGACTCAGGCCATACTACTGATTACTCCATGGAGCTGTTTTCACATACCATGCCTGGATTATTAAGTGAAATGGTGAATTACCCAGGCCAAGATGAATCTGACATGGAGTGCACTGATGCACAGCCGCTGATGGATGATTCTGCTGGTACATTCACTCAGAGCACTACATTGTCCTCGCAGTGTACAGAGCCAGATTCTGACCCTGATGAGACTCAGGTGCCCCTTCCCGCACACTATACCACCATACACGGTGACACAGAGGAAGGTGCACATGACATTGAAGAGGAGGTGATGGATGACCCAGTTGTTGACCCAGATTGGAATCCATTGGGGGAAGAGGGTGCTGCTTACAATAGCTCAGATGAGGCGCATCCACAGCAGACATCTACATCGCATCAGCTGTTATCTGGCAGGCCTGGAGCACTCCAAAGACAGGTTCCAAAAATCAAAAGAGTTGCTGGACAGCTTGTCCAGAGTGTCAAAAGATAACAGCGTGCTAGGCCGCAAAATGTCTGCCAAAGTAGGAAGAGTGCAGTGTGGCACTTTTTTGAACAAAATCCTCATGATCAGGCCAAGGTTATCTGTAAGAAGTGCGCAAAGACCTTTAGCCGAGGGAAAAATCAGAAAAATTTGAATACCAGTTGCATGCTTAGACATTTAACCACCATGCACTTGCAAGCATGGACACAACACCAAACCTCATGTGCAACTGATCACAACGAAGGTAGTCAGCAACGCTACATTGTTTCCCCCACTGTAAGCCGACCGGTTAGCACAGCAGCAAATGTTGAGGTGTCGTTGCAAGGCCACAACAGTCAGGGAACCCCACTGTTATATCAACGAAAGACTGATTCTAGGCCATCAGCAAGAACACCAACTCCATCACCATCATCAACCCTCTCTCAGTCCGCCCTGTCCACCGCTACTTCCACCATATGCAGCTCTCAAGTCCAGCTCACCCTCCCAGACACTATGAGTAGGTCAAGAAAGTACTCAGTCTCTCATCCGCGAACACTGGGTTTGAACGCCCACATTGCCAAACTAATCTCGTTTGAGATGATGCTCTTTCGGTTGGTGGAAAGCGCAGCTTTCCGCGAACTCATGGCCTATGCAGTACCACGCTATGACCTACCCAGTCGCCACTTCTTCTCTCGCAAAGCCATCCCAGCCCTCCACCATCATGTGAAAGACCGCATTGTCCATGCACTCAAGCAGTCAGTGAGCGGAAAGGTGCACCTCACAACTGATGCATGGTCCAGTCGGCATGGCCAGGGCCGTTACGTGTCCATCACTGCGCACTGGGTTAATGTGGTGGATGCAGGGTCCACAGGGGACAGCGGTGGTGGGACAGTGCTGCCTAGCCCACGGTATAGGAAACAGTTGGCTGTAGGCGTTTGACCCTCCTCCTCCTCCTCCAGAAGCGAAAGCTCGTCCACAGAGCGCAGTTGTACGAGCACTCCATCTGCAGCTGCCACTGTTGCACACGAGGTGTCCCCCTATCGAGCAGCTAGTGGAAAGTGTCAGCAGGCTGTGTTGCAGATGATGTGTTTGGGCGACAGACACACCGCCGAGGTGCTGGCCGAGTACTTGAAGCGACAAACTGAGTCATGGCTGGGCAGCGCACATCTTGAGGCAGGCAAGGTAGTTAGTGATAACGGCCGTAATTTTGTGGCAGCCATAGCACTTTCAAAACTCAGCCACATACCTTGCTTGGCTCACACCTTGAACCTGGTGGTGCAGTGCTTCCTCAAAAATTATCCGGAGTTAACAGCCCTGCTCCAGAAAGTGCGAAGACTGTGCGCGCACATCCGCCGGTCGCCTGTACACTCCGTTCGTATGCAGAAGCTGCAGCGATTGCTCCACCTTCCCAACCACCGCCTCATTATCGACATTGCAACAAGGTGGAACTCCACCCTGCACATGGTGGAGCGGCTGTGCGAGCAGAGGCAGGCCATAATGCATTTGTGGGAGGATACACGGCCAGGCACTTTGAGAGCAGACATGGAGTTGACAGGTGTGCAGTGGTCGAAGCTGAAAGACCTCTGTAAAGTCCTTCAGTGTTTTGAGGAATGCACACGGCTGGTAAGCGCAGACGACGCCATCCTAAGCATGAGCATCCCACTTATGCGTCTGCTCATGCAAACTTTGACGCACCTTAAGGAGCAGGCTTCTGCAGCCAATGTTGATGAGGAGGAAGAGGAGGAGGGAATCCTTGATGACATTCAGCCATTGTCTGCTCAGGGACCTCTCCTGGATGAGGTGGAGGAAGAAGAGGAGGAGGAGGATGATGGGGATGATTACTTAGGGGAGGAGGATGCATCTCGTGGGGCAAGTGAAAATGTTGGCGTGCCAAGGTCTGGTACAGGGTTTGTGCGTGACTGGAGGGATGTGGATTTTCCAGAAAGTGCTCCTCCACCCAGCACTCGCAGTGCATCATTGACACCGGGAACATTGGCCCACATGTCAGATTATGCCTTGCAGATCCTAAAAAGGGACCCCCGCATTGCCAAAATGATGAACGATGACGACTACTGGTTGGCCAGCATCCTGGATCCACGCTATAAAGGCAAATTACAAAACATCATGCCACAGGACAACCTTGACCTAATATTGGCTTATAAACAAGCAACTCTGGTAAATCGGTTGCTTGAGGCATTCCCAGCACACAGCAGCGGTGATGGTTCTCACACGAGCCGTACGGGCCGGGGGCAGCTTGGCAGAGGTGTTCGTGGTGCACACAGCAAAAGTGGCGTTGGAGACAGGGGTTTCATGACAATGTTGTGGACTGATTTTTCAAGTACCGCTCACACAACTGGTAATACTGCATCGATGGAAAGTGACAGGAGACAGCAGTTGTCAACTATGGTTACAAACTACTTTTCCTCCCATATCGATGTTCTCCCACACAGGTCATTCCCCTTTGACTATTGGGCCGCTAAACTGGACACCTGGCCTGAATTGGCACAATATGCCTTACAGGAGCTCGCTTGCCCAGCTGCAAGTGTGCTATCGGAAAGAGTCTTCAGTGCAGCTGGATCAATCCTGACAGAAAAAAGGACCCGTCTGTCAACCCAAAATGTGGATGATCTAACCTTCATTAAAATGAACCACGCATGGGTTTCCAAGGATTTTGTCCCACCTTCCCCTGATGACACATAGGGTGACAGAAAAATGGCTTGCTTTGGTCCACCTCTTCCTGGGACTTGACCTATTTCACCTTTTGCATCAGCTGAATGTCCAACATCAACATATGCCACTTTTTAAAACTCCCTAACTGTGCTGCTCCCCCCCCCATGGCCGGGGTCACCACCTAGCGCACGACACCGTGCGAGTGCCGTTGCCCTGGACAGGTGGGTAGGCCGACTCTTGGGCGCGGGCACTGGCACAGGGTCCCTCATAGTGCAATCAAGTGTCTCTGACGGTCGTGGTGCACACCCGCCGTCAGACACACCGCCGTACTATGAGGGGCCCAGTGCCAGTACCGACGCCCACGAGTGGGCCCCCCTTGCTTGGGCAGGGCCCCAGCATTTGCAATCTTTACCTCTCCCTGCTCCTCCGCTGTGTAGTCTGGGCCGTCAAATCCATACTGTGCCTGACACCGTCTGAGCCTGCCTCCTGATGTATAGACATATATTTTGAATGTGTACGCTATCCATACATGTTATCCAGGGATACGGTACCCTTTCTAACCTTTGTGCAATCACGTGCAATCAATACTGGGCCTAACACCGTCTGAGCCTGCCTCCTGATGTATAGACATATATTTTGAATGTGTACGCTATCCATACATGTTATCCGGGGATACGGTACCCTTTCTAACCTTTGTGCAATCACGTGCAATCCATACTGGGCCTAGCACCGTCTGAGCCTGCCTCCTGATGTATAGACATATATTTTGAATGTGTACGCTATCCATACATGTTATCCGGGGATACGGTACCCTTTCTAACCTTTGTGCAATCACGTGCAATCCATACTGGGCCTAGCACCGTCTGTGCCTGCCTCCTGATGTATAGACATATATTTTGAATGTGTACGCTATCCATACATGTTATCCGGGGATACGGTACCCTTTCTAACCTTTGTGCAATCACGTGTAATCCATACTGGGCGTGAGAACGGCTGGCGAGCTGTTAAGCAAGCTACAGCACCTGTGGTTTGCACACGTAAGTTTTTCATTTTTTCAGGAATGACGGTTAGGCCTAAATCCGGAACTGCGGTTGACCTGCACTTACTGGGAAATCATCGTTCGCGGGTAATAATTGTAATCACAGATCCCCATCACTAACGTTGTTCAGCGGGTTATCTGCACCTGTAAGCGACAAACGCTGACCTTTTCAGTGTAGCGCACATGCAGCCACGGACATGTAAGGGCATGACACACCAGTTATTGGCCAATCTCATGTGCCAGAGCCTCACGTGTCCCTCTAGTAAGCCGGTCTCGGACCGCGGGGCATGACGGAGTCTCGTTCGTTAACGGAATTAAGCTTGCAATGTGTGCATCTGTTCTGTAGCTGGCATGGTTGAGGTTGCCCGTGTTGAGTCAAATTACGCCGTAGGCTCCACTCCTGGTGGTGCCCTTCTGGACATTCCTTTAAGGTTCAGCTTTGCAACCATACTGCCCACGTAAAACAAACACTTTGCCTTCATGAACGCTGTTTGGAGGGTCATGACTCGTGGGAATAACGCCGCCCAATCAGTTAACCTGCTAGAGAGATCCTTCGTTGCTCCCAAGCATGACATCACACTCCCTAGGAGGAAGGTAATGCCACTGTGGCGACCGTACTCCTGGGGGCGACACAAGTGCACTGATGCCCAGCCACTGCTCGATGAATCTGCTGGTACATTGACCCAGACCACTACATTCCCCTCGCATGCTACCCGGCCTGAATCTGACCCTGATGAAACTCAGGTTACCCTTCCCATATACAGTTCCATCTTACACGGTGACAAAGAGGAAGCTGCAGATGAAAGTGCAGGTTCGGCCCACCCGCCATCAGACACACCACCGTACTATCAGGGGCCCTGTGCCAGTGCCGTCGCCAACGAGTGGGCCCCCCCTGCTTGCTCAGGATCACAGCACTTGCAAGGTTGAAATACTGTGCAGTGAGATGGAAGATGGGGACGACGAGGAGTCCAGACTAGTACAGGGATTCCCTAGCGAGGAGACTTATTTGATTGTTTTCAATGTTGGGACAGCAATTTTTGGGGAGCACTATACTCTGGAGAATGAGATGGGGCCCACCATACACTGGAACATTCCAAAGGTGGACATCAGACACTGGAGCAGCATTTACAGGGCCCATTATACACTAGAGCATTAGAAATGGGGCCCATTATGTTTGGAGCATTATTTGGGCCCATAAGACAGTGGAGCTTCATCCATGGGGACCAACATATACTGTAGCATTATGTGGAGCGCATCATATACTGTTTCAAACATTATATGGGACCAATGATTCTGTATGGAGAAATAGATGGGCCTCGTCATGAGATGTAAAAAGTGAAGTATTTGTCATTGTACTATACCGCTATTTCTCTGCCGTATCGGAGCATCATGAGTTGTGGTATGTGTTAAAGGGGCGCTCTTTCGCCCAGGGCACATGAAAATCTGGAGCCAGCCCTACCCCCCCACAACTTTAGCCAAATAACCCCCATTTTTCAGTGCGTAACTTGTATTATGAAGTAAATTAAGGTTGACAAGCTTAAGTAATAAGAATTGATGCTTTTGGCATTCAAATGGGCACTGTAGGTGTGTTTCCTGTCCTCCTCTCACTGCCGACTTTTATTCCCCATTGACTTACATTGGGTTTCGTGTTTCGGGACGACCCCGACTTTTCCCTATAATCGGCCGATCTTGCTCGACCAGACTTTTGGAAAAGTCGGGTTTCACGAAACGAAACTCGACCCTAAAAAAACAAAAGTCGCTCAGCTCTAGTTATAAGCATTAATTTTTCTTTTTTTTTCAAAGAAATTTACAAAACTTATTTTTTTTAGGAGCCTATTCACATTTTAAGTGACTTTGGGGGACCTAGATATTGGAAAAACCCCAAATGTGATACCATTTTAAAAACAGCTCCACTCATTATATTCAAAACTGCTTTCAGGTTGTTTACTAACCCTTCAAGTGCTTTTCAGGAATTAATATAAAGTGGCATAACATATGAAGGATATGAGGTGCAGCAAAAAGACCCAAGACAACATGCTCTGAAGAAAGGTAAGAAAATTTCTAAAACAATCAACAGGGAGGAGATTGGAACAAAACAAAATCCTCTTAACTGCATGCTCACAAATGCCAGAAGCCTGAAAAACAAGATGGAAGAACTAGAAGCAGAAATATCTACAGGTAACTATGACGTAGTGGGAATAACCGAGACATGGTTAGATGAATGCTATGACTGGGCAGTTAACTTACCGGGTTACAGTCTTTATGGAAAGGATCGTAAACATCGAGGAGAAGGGGTTTGCCTTTATGTAAAGTCTTGTCTAAATTCCACTTTAAAGGATATTAGTGAAGGGAATGAGGATGTCAAGTCCATATGGGTCAAAATGCATGAAGGGAAAAATAGTAACAAAATTCTCATTGGGGTCTTGTCAGAATTCTAATGTCAGGACCCTGTCAGCGTCGGCAAACTGCCACGCAGGGCAGGGTGACTTACCCACACTATGGGAGAGCGCGGGGTCCAATACAGTAGTGACGGTTCAAGCAGACAGGACCTGCGGCACTGAAAATAGTAAGGAGTCCCAGGACCTAGATCATGTGACTGCAGGGGGTGGGGCTTAGCGTCCTACTGCTGCAGATGATATAATGTACCTACTGCAGGGAAACTGTAGAAGAGGAGAGGAAAACGCAGGTCAGACAAGCGAGGGTTCGTACACAGAGAGGGCTGTGCGGTACCAGAGGGACAAGCAAAGAATAGTCAAGTCACAGGCAGAGGGTTATACACGGAGAGGTAGCACAGTACAAGAGGGACAGGCAGAACTCATAACAGGGACAGAACCGGATCAAAACCAAACAAGCAAGCAAGATATCAGGCACAAGGCACACGTACGCACAAGGTCAACTAACTCAGCCGAGGGCAGGAGTATAACTGACACCGGACCTAGGTCAAGTGAGCATTATATAGCCGCCCTCTGCCAGAGAGAGGCAGAAACAATTAACCCCTGTCTGACTAGGACGAGCCAAAGACAAAGCCCATCCTGGATCATGACAGTACCCCCTCTCAATGGGGGCCACTGGACCCCCGGGTTTCTCAGGATACCGATCCACATGAACCGATCGAGCAGGAACCCATGACCGGTCTTCAGGACTGTAGCCTTTCCAATGTACAAGATATTGAAGGGCACGACGGACCAACCTAGAGTCAACAATTCATTCCACCTCGTACTCAGACTACCAAAACCGGTGGTGGGGAAGACGATGATCCCTCCCCACAGGGCCTCACAGGTTTCAAAAGGGCCCTATGGAAAACATTGGGGATTCGTAGAGATGGTGGGAGACGCAACCGAAAAGCCACTGGGTTAACCGCTTCGGTAGTTTCATAGGGACCAATAAACTTAGGTCCAAGCTTCGCAGAGGGGACCTTGAGCCTTATATTCATGGTAGATAACCATACCTTATCCCCAATCTGGAACACCGGCCCTGCGGACCGTTTTTTGTCTGCAAAACACTTATATTTATCCTGGGCCTTCGTAATGTTACTCTGGACCTCCTGCCATACCTCCCCCAACGGGAAAACTCTCAGAAATGAGGATGAAACCCATAGTTGCAGAAAAAGGGAGATGTACCCATAGACTGGTTAATGCGGTTGTTAAACGCAAACTCGGCCAAAGGTAATGCAGTACACCAATCATCCTGTCGGGTTGAGGTCAAGCAACGAATAATTTGCTCCAGAGACTGATTGGTCCGATTGGTCTGCCCATTAGTCTCTGGATGGTAAGCGGATGAAAAGGACAGACCAATACCCAACCTCTTACAAAATGCCCTCCAAAATCTGGAAACAAATTGTACTCCTCTATCAGACACCACATTCAAGGGTACCCCATGCAACCGCACCACATGCTCAACAAACAATCTGGACAACGTTTCCGCATTAGGTAGAGCTGCCAAAGGTACAAAATGTGCCTGCTTACTAAACCTATCCACCACAACCCAACCGACGGTATTACCCTTGGAGGGGGGAAGGTTGGTGATGAAATCCATGGACAAATGAGTCCATGGTCTCTCAGGAATTGGCAGTGGTACCAAGTCCCCGGCCGGCCAGTTGTGGGGTGTTTTCGCACAGGCACAAACATCACACGCAGACACATATTCCCCAACATCAGAGGCTAAAGAAGACCACCAGAATATTCTAGCAATGGCCTTCCGGGTAGCCGAGATCCCTGCATGTCCACCCAGAACTGAGTCATGGAACTCCCGGAGCACCTTGAGACGAAACTGAGCTGATACGAAAAGTTTATTCACCGGCTTAGCCGGAGGTGCAAGAGACTGGGCTTCCCGAATCTCCCATTCCAGCATATTAGAAATAACTGCCACCACCACCCCGGGCTGAAGAATTGAGGATGGAGGTTCGGGGGGGGAAACCGGATCTAGACTGCGTGACAAGGCATCAGCTCTGACATTTTTGGATCCTGGCCGAAAAGTGATAGAGAAGTGGAATCGGGAAAAAAAACGTGACCATCTAACCTGTCTAGGAGTCAACCTTTTAGCTGACTCAATGTAAGCTAGGTTCTTGTGGTCTGTAATTACGGTTGTAGGATGGACAGCCCCCTCCAAAAAATGCCTCCATTCTTCAAAGGCCAACTTCACGGCCAGAAGTTCTCGATTCCCAACATCATAGTTTCTCTCCGCAGGGAAGAATTTCTTCGAGAAAAAGGCGCAAGGTCTCAAATTAGTCAAAGTGGCAGGTCCCTGGGACAATACCGCCCCCACCCCCGAAGCATCCACCTCAACAATAAATGGTTCAGACGGGTCCGGTTGAATAAGAACCGGAGCAGACATGAAACATTTTTTTAAAAACTGAAACACCGCTATCGCTGCGGCTGACCAATTCTTGATATCGGTCCCCTTTTGAGTCATGTCAGTGAGGGGTTTAACCACCTGTGAGAACCCCCTTATAAATTTGCGATAATAATTGGCGAATCCTAAGAAACGCTGCAGAGCTTTTAAATCACAAGGTTGGACCCAAACGACAATGGCCTGCACCTTATTAGGATCCATGCGATACCCCTCAGCAGACACAATGAACCCCAGAAAAGACAGTTCCTGTACAAAAAATAAACATTTCTCTAGTTTAGCAAAGAGACAGTTCTCCCGAAGCCTTTGGAGGACTGCTCGAATATGACCAATGTGAGCCTGTTTATCAGGAGAGTAGATCAGTATGTCATCCAAATACACCACCATAAAACGTCCAATAAAATCAGAGAACATGTGATTTATGAAATTTTGGAAGACTGCTGGAGCATTGGTCAGACCGAAAGGCATGACCAAATTTTCAAACAACCCTTCAGTAGTGAGAAAAGCAGTTTTCTACTCATCTCCTTCCCGGACTCGGATAAGGTTATACGCTCCCCGTAGATCTAATTTCGAAAACCACTTAGCTCCGGACAACTGGTTGTACAAATCAGAAATAAGTGGGAGGGGATACGTATTTCTCATAGTTATCTTATTTAACTCTCGAAAATCGAGGCATGGGCATAAACCACCGTCTTTTTTCTTTACGAAAAAGAACCCTGCCGCCACGGGAGAGAGGGAGAGACAGAAGGACGAATGTGTCCCTTACGGAGACTCTCGGAAATGTATTCCTTCATAGCAGCCCGTTCGGGACCCGAAATGTTATACAAGCGGGCCTTGGGCAATTTAGCACCTGGAACCAGGTCAATGGCACAATCAAATGGGCGGTGTGGTGGTAAAACCTCAGCCTCTTTTTCGGAGAAAATGTCCGTATGGTCTTTTACGTACTCCGGAATACCTTCCAGACCCACGGATGACACAGACACAGTAGCAAGACATTTTTCAGAACAATAGGGACCCCATTTAACAATGTCCCGAGATTCCCAATTAATCACTGGATTATGAAACTGTAACCAGGAGAACCCCAACAACAGTCCCGCAGGCAGGTTGTCCATAACAAAGCATGAAATATGTTCCTGGTGCAAGGAACTCACTTTAAGGAGAAACTCCTCTGTAAGAAATATGACATCATTCTTAGCCAGTGGTGTTTTGTCAATGGCAACAACGTGGATAGGAGTCTCCAACCTAACTGTCCCTAACTTACACCTGGACACCAAGTCAGAGTCAATAAAGTTCAACGATGATCCGCAATCCACGAAAGTAGAAGTGGGTGTGGAGACACTCCCACAACAAAGTTCCACTTGCAACAACATTTTTGAAAATGGAGAAAAAGGTACCTGAGAGTCTGGGTGACCTCCACGACAATCACCTGGGCTCAGTCGCTTGCTGGTCAGTGGACAGGAGGGGCAATCCTTTTTCCAATGTTTGAAATCACCACAGTGAAAACAGCATTTTCCCAAGCGCCGTTTCCTTGACGTCGATGGTTCCCATCTCCATGGTTTCCAATGTAGGACTGGCTCCCCTTCCTTGGGAAAATAACGGGGTTTCAATCTGCATCACTCCCCTAGCCCGGTCTGCGATCCATTCGGACGGCTTGTGTCATAGCGTCCTCCAGGGAATCAGGCGGAGGGTGGAGAGCCAAGGCATCCTTCAGACATTCAGACAGGCCTCTACGGAACAAACCCTGGAGGGCGGCATCATTCTAGCAGACCTCAGCAGCCCAGCGTCTGAACTCTGAGCAAAACCACTCGGCTGAGTGCTTCCCCTGGCACACACTCATCACCCTGTCCTCAGCCATACGCATCCGATCAGGCTCATCATAAATATCATAGAATCATAGAATCGTAGAGTTGGAAGGGACCTCCTGGGCCATCTGGTCCAACCCCCTGCTCAAAGCAGGATTCGCTAAATCATCCCAGTCAGATGTCTGTCCAGCCTCTGTTTGAAGACTTCCATTGAAGGAGAACTCACCACTTCTCGTGGCAGCCTGTTCCACTCATTGATCACTCTAACTGTCAAAAAGTTTTTTCTAATATCTAATCTGTGTCTCCTCCCATTCAGTTTCATCCCATTGCTTCTAGTCTTTCCTTGTGCAAATGAGAATAAAGTTGATCCTTCTACAATGTGACAGCCCTTTAGATATTTGTAGACAGCTATTAAGTCTCCTCTCAGTCTTCTCTTTTGCAAACTAAACATTCCCAAATCCTGCAACCTTTCCTCATAAGACAGGGTTTGCAGACCGGTCACCATTCTGGTCGCTCTTTTCTGAACTTGCTCCAGTTTGTTGATGTCTTTTTTAAAATGTGGTGCCCAAAACTGGACACAATATTCCAGATGAGGTCTGACCAAAGAGGAGTAGAGGGAAATAATGACTTCACGTGATCTAGACTGTATGCTTCTGTTAATACATCCTAGAATTGCATTTGCCTTTTTTGCTGCTGCATCACACTGTTGACTCATATTCAGTCTGTGATCTATTAGTATACCCAAGTCTTTTTCACATGTGCTGTCACTTAGCCCTATTCCTCCCATTCTATATATGCTTTTTTCATTTTTATTGCCCAGATGTAGTACTTTGCATTTCTCCCTGTTAAAAACCATTCTGTTAGTTGCTGCCCACTTCTCCAGTTTATTTAAATCTTTTTGAATCCTCTCTCTCTCTTCTCTAGTATTAGCTATCCCTCCTAGCTTTGTGTCATCAGCAAATTTAATCAGTTTACCCTCAATTCCTTCATCTAAATCGTTGATAAAGATGTTGAACAATACAGGGCCCAGGACAGAGCCCTGTGGTACCCCACTTGAGACATTCTTCCAACTGGATGTGCAGCCATTTACGACCACTCTTTGGGTCCGATCACTAAGCCAGTTATGAATCCACCTAACAGTTGCCTTGTCCATTCCATACTTAGTCATTTTTTCAATAAGGATATGAGAGACTTTGTCAAATGCTTTGCTGAAGTCAAGATATACTATATCTACAGCATTTCCTTGATCCACCCAATCAGTGATACCGTCATAGAAGGAAATTAAGTTAGTCTGACATGACTTATTAGTTACAAACCCATGCTGACTCTGTTTGATCACTTCATTCTTATCCAGGTATTGACATACATGTTGTTTAATAAATTAAATTCCTGTTCTCCAAGAATTTTCAAAGATTTTGGAGAGGGGTTCAAAAATTTCTTCTGCTATCTCCTTCAGTACTCTGGGGTGTAATTCATCTGGACCTGGAGACTTGAATTCATTTAGGTTAGCTAAGTGTTTCCTCACTATCTTTCTGTTTATAGATATCCTGGATTCTTCTATTCCCTTAATAGGACAGTGAATAACAGTTGGTGTTACATTTCCTTTCTGAGAGAAAACAGATGCAAAATAGGAATTTAAAAGTTCAGCCTTCTCAACATCCTGTCTTACCATTTCATCATTTTCATCCTGTAAAAATCCTATAGCATCTTTGACTTTTCTTTTACTTTTGACATATCCCCAAAATCCTTTATTATTGCTTTTGACATCTCTTGCAAGCCTCAATTCATTTTCAGCTTTAGATAATCTGATTTGTGCCCTGCAGGTTCTGCAGACAGCATTATATTCTTCTTTAGATATGCCTCCCTCTTTCCATTTTATAAACATTTTTTTCTTCCTTTTTAGCATGTGCTTAAGTTCTGTGTTCACCCATCCTGGTTTCCTTAAATGCTTCCTATTCTTCCCTCTTTTCGGAATTGTTAACAACTGTGCTTTGAGAATTTCATTTTTCAAGATTTCCCATCCTTCCTGGACATTTTTGTCTTTAAGGATATCCAGCCATTGGATCCCTCCAATTATCTTTCTGAATCCCTTAAAATCTGCCTTTCTGAAATCTAACCTTGACGTCTGAGTCTTCACAGGTCTTCCGCCTCTAGTTATCCAAAATTCTAAAATAGCATGGTCGCTACCTCCTAGGGTTCCAGCCACTTTTACCTCCTCAACCATTTCCTCCCTGTTTATAAGGATTAGATCCAAGGTAGCAGTTCCCCTTGTTTTCTCCCCTACCTTTTGGAAGATAAAGTTGTCAGCAAGAGAGGATAAGAATTTCCTTGACCTGTTAGTTTTGCCTGAGAGAGATTCCCAACAAATGTCTGGATAGTTGAAATCTCCCATGACAACTATGTCATATTTTTTGGAGAACTTGGCCATTTGATGCATAAAGAGTTCATCCATATCTTCAGCTTGCACAGGCGGCCTGTAGTAAATGCCTACAATGGTGTCCTTTCCATTGTTCTGTCCTTGTATTCTTACCCAAACAGTTTCCACAGAACTCCCAGTCTCTGAAGCTTCAATCTCTGTGCAGATATACGCGTTTCTAACATACAATGCGACACCCCCTCCTCGTTTATCAAGTCTGTTTCTTGCAAATAAGTTGTATCCTTCTAGTCTTGTATTCCAATCATGTGTATTGTCCCACCAAGTTTCAGTGATTCCAATGACATCATATTTCTTTTCCTGTGTTAGTAGTTCCAATTCTCCTTGTTTGTTGCCCATGCTTTGTGCATTAGTATAGAAACATTTTAGTTTGTGATTGGTTTCTCTTTCTCCAATATTTTTATTAATTAGATTCTTTCGTCTTTGTTCTTCCTTTCCACTTCTAATAGCAGAGTTCTCAATAGCATTTGTCAGGTGTATGGCTTTTTCTGGTCTTTTGCTTCCCTTCCCATGTTGTTCTAGTTTAAAGCTCTCCTTACAAGTGTAGCAAGGCGACTTCCAAATACATGCTTTCCAGTCTTCGTAAGGTGCACCCCATCTCTAGCAAGTAGTCCATCGTATAAGTAGTTCACTCCGTGATCCAGAAATCCAAATCGTTGCTGACGGCACCATCGACGTAGCCAGTTGTTCACCTGCAGAATCTTATTCCACCTCCTTGTTCCATGGCCATCCACTGGGAGGATGGAAGAGAAGACCACCTGCGCTCCCAGTTCTTTCACTTTCTTGCCTAAGTCTTCAAAGTCTCTGCAGATGGTTTCCAGGTCGTTTCTTGCGGTGTCATTTGTCCCCACATGTAGTAGCAGGAATGGGTAGTCATCTGTAGGTCTGAAGAGTCCTGATATCCTGTCAGACACATCTTTAATTTTTGCACCTGGAAGACAGCACATTTCTCTTGAAGTTATATCCGGTCTGCAGATAGCGGCCTCTGTTCCTCTCAACAGGGAATCCCCCATGACCACCACTCTCCGTTTCTTCTTCACAACATTTTTCTTTCCATCCAGGAGGACTCTGAAGGCGTACAAGGTTGCTGTTTGTTGGAAAAGTCTTATCCTGATGTATTTCTTCATCGTTTTCCTGCGTGAGAGCCTGGTACTGGTTTCTGAGCAGTATGGGTGCTGACTGCCTCCTGATCCTCCTGCTTCTCTGGGTCACATGTCTCCATTCCTCTGTTTCTTCAGGTGCACTTCGAATTTCTTCTCTTTCTGTAACATGAAGAGATAATTCTGCTCTGTCCAAGAACTCTTCACCTTCCTTAATGATCTTCAACGTAGCTAACTTCTCTTCGAGATTTTGCAACTTTTCCTCCAACAGGGACACAAGCTTGCATTTGTGGCATGTGAAGTTTGGCTTTTCCACTGGTAAATCTGTGAACATGTAGCAAGAAATGCAGCTCACCAAATGGCTCCTGGCCTCTTCCATCTTGAGATTTCTTAAAAACGATGAAAGATGAGCCAAAATTCGCGCGCCGATAGACTCTTCCCCTGGTTTATATGCCCCAGGGCCTCAGAAAATGCATCCACAGTCATACGCTCAAGGGCAGTGGTCGGAAGGGAGAGAGCCCAAGCCTGGGGAGCTCCACTTAACAGAGACATAATGACCCCCACTCTCTGACTTTCATCCCCAGAAGAGAGTGGTCTCAATGAAAAAAAAAGCTTACAGCCCTCCTTGAACACTTTGAATTCCCTTTTATTTCCAGAAAAGGTATCTGGTAACTCAACCGGAGACTCAGGGGAAATTAATGTAACATCCCGAGCCCCCGATGATAAAACCCCCTGCACAGTGTCAGCGATCAACTGCATAGGGTCCATCACACACACAGGAGAAAGGGAGCAGAGAAAAAAAATGGTGACGGTCAGTTATAATGTCAGGATTCTAATGTCAGGACCCTGTCAGCGTCGGCAAACTGCCACGCAGGGCAGGGTGACTTACCCACACTATGGGAGAGCGCGGGGTCCAATACAGTACTGACGGTTCAAGCAGACAGGACCTGCGGCACTGAAAATAGTAAGGAGTCTCAGGACCTAGATCATGTGACTGCAGGGGGCGGGGCTTAGCGTCCTACTGCTGCAGATGATATAATGTACCTACTGCAGGGAAACTGTAGAAGAGGAGAGGAAAACGCAGGTCAGACAAGCGAGGGTTCATACATGGAGAGGGCTGTGCGGTACCAAAGGGACGAGCAAAGAATAGTCAAGTCACAGGCAGAGGGTCATACACTGAGAGGTAGCACAGTACAAGAGGGACAGGCAGAACTCGTAACAGGGACAGAACCGGATCAAAACCAAACAAGCAAGCAAAATATCAGGCACAAGGCACACGTACGCACAAGGTCAACTAACTCAGCCGAGGGCAGGAGTATAACTGACACCGGGCCTAGGTCAAGTGAGCGTTAAATAGCCGCCCTCTGCCAGAGAGAGGCAGAAACAATTAACCCCTGTCTGACCAGGACGGGCCAAAGACAAAGCCCATCCTGGATCATGACAGGTCTGTTACAAACCCACAAAAATAACAGAAATCATGTAAAGTCTACTACTAAGTCAGATAGATGAAGCTGCAACCCATAATGAGGTCCTTGTTATGGGGACTTTAACTACCCAGATATTAACTGGGAAACAGAGACCTGTGAAACCCATAAAGGCGACAGGTTTCTTCTAATAACCAAGAAAAATTATCTTTCACAAGATAAAAGTCGGCATTGAGCGGATGACATTCATCCACTCAATGCTGACTTTTATTCCCCATTGACTTGCATTGGGGTCGGGTTTCAGACGAAACTCCGACTTTTTTTGCCCTAGTCGGACCAGTTTCATCCGAAACAAATTTTGTTTCATTCGGGTTTCACTGGTTTCATTCACGTGTGAATCAACATACGTTGTGTATTTGATTAAATGTCCATGTGGCCTAGCTTATGTGGGGGAGACTACGCAGATGGTGAAGGACAGAATTTCACAGCATAAATCCAATATAAGATGTAAGAAACCCCATCTCCCACTTCCATATCATTTTCTCGAGAAGGGACATAATATTTCCCAATTAAAATTTCAAGTATTGGAGCAAGTTGAAGTTGACAGGAGAGGGTACGATAGGTAAAAGAGGCTCAAAAAAAGAGAAGCCTATTGGATTTTCACTTTACAAACCTTGGAGCCCAAAGGACTCAATAGAGACACACACAGTTTTCTGTGATATGGAGTATCGTTGACTAAATATTGTGTATATCTCGAATGCTTTGTGTTTTAAAGTACCTATTTTGACCATTATTTTCTCTTTTCTCATATAGAATCGTTAGAATCGACTCTTCACTTCCTCACCGAGCACTACTGTTTCACCTGGTTTAATATATTTTTCTCCGCCATCTTTACATATATGTAGACCATTGGTTTTTCGTATATGCCAAGGTTCAAAACTAAAGTTCATATAGTTTATTCCTACTATACATTCCCCCTTTTAAAGCCTCTTAAGGGCATTTAATTATAGGTAAAACGTAGGTATTATATGTCCATTTAGTTGCACAACAGTGTTAGCTTTACTTTATCAAATCGTCTTTACAATATTTTTCATTAATCAATTTTCATTTTTCTATTCAGCCACAATGGATCTTTAAAATGAGCCTTATATATAATAATTTCAAATAAAGTGAGCGCAAGTTTAACATATCGGGTGGCCATTACAAGAAGCTTCCAATCACACATCTTTCCATGCCCTGATAGTCACAAGCAGGGAGTAAGAGTGCAGGCGCGCTCCTCCATTGCCTAATGTAACCGCTGGGCCTGCAGTGCGCAGGCGCGATGACGTGGATAGTCACAAACAGGGATTAAGAGTGCAGGCGCGCTCCTCCATTGACTGATGTAACCGCTGAGCTTGCAATGCGCAGGCGCGATGACGTGGACAGGTTTGTCCTCCACAAGCTGCACGTGACCGCTAAGCCAGTGAGGTGCAGACATGATGACGCTTAGGGGAGTTTCCCCGCCGGGACATATAAACCCGGAAGTGGAGCCTAGTGCCCTGGCGTCCTTCACTTCAGCGGGCACACCGCGGTTTCACTGACGTTTTCTCCACTTCAGCGGTCACACCGCAGGATTCTAATGGCCAGAGGAATCAGGTAATAATAAAACAAAATTTTCTACAACGCTCCAAGAGTGATATACATTAAACAATTTGGTGCAATTCTTTTCATTTTTGTCATCTGCAGCGCCATAACGAAATAAGTGACATAGGTTGTTACACCAGCGCATTACCTCTCCTTATATCATATTTAATTCAGGTACTATTTACATTTACTTTAGAGATGTTCCTGCGCTCACTCACTCGCACTACTACCATTGTTTTCTGCATATTACAATGATTTTAAGATCCCGCTTTGTATGTGATTTTCTCTTTGCTCTCTCTTTTTTAGGATAGACATAGTTTACACAACACGTGTATTTCTGTCACCTTTCACCTTTTGGTTGGCACCTGTTACCAGAACCCCATATCCTTAACCATGTTCTCACCTATGCAGTAGATTTTATAGATTCTTTAAATAATTTTGGCGGATATCTCCTTAACACAGATTTATATACCTTACCTCACGGATCACTTCACACCTGGAATTCACCTTCAAGATTCTGTTTGACAAGATTTATATTCTTTGATAAATAGCTCAACCTTGCTTCTTGAAGTATGCATTGTGATATATGTTATCTTCTCTAAATGTGATATCCAATAACATAGATTTGTTTTCTGTTTTTGTAAATATGCTTTTTAGAGAAGTTCTGATGAAGATCCGTTGTTGGATCGAAAACGTTTAACACATTATACAATTTGGATGCAAATAAAACAAAGGATCTAATCCATTTTGCCATTTGAGTGCCAAGTTTTTTTACAATATTACGTGGGCTGGAGACCCTACTTGTGCACCTACTACCATTCATTTGAAGAGTGCCTTGTTGATTCTATTACGTGTTCCACAGGACTGGCGCATAACAAATGTGGTACCAGTATTCAAAAAGGGCTCTAAAAGTGAACCTGGAAATTATAGGCCAGTAAATGTGGTATATCTTGATTTTTCCAAAGCATTTGATACCATGTCACACAAGAAAATTGTACACAAAATGAGAATGCTGGGTCTGGGGGAAAATATGTGTAAATGGGTAAGTAACTGGCTTAGTGATAGAAAGCAGAGGGTGGTTATAAATGGTATATTCTCTAATTCGATCGCTGTGACCAGTGGGGTACCGCAGGAGTTGGCGTTGGGACCTATTCCCCTCAACATATTTATTAACAATCTGGTAGAAGGTTTACACAGTAAAATATCGATATTTGTAGATGATACAAAACTATGTAAAGTAGTCAATACAAGAGAACATAGTATTCTCCTACAGATGGATCTGGATAAGTTGGGAACTTGGGCTGAAAGTTGGCAGACGTGATTTAACATTGATAATTGTAAGGTTATACACATAGTAAGAAGGAATCAATGTCACCATTACACACTGAACGGGAAACCTCTGGGTAACTCTGACGTGGAGAAGGACTTGGAGATCCTTGTTAATGATAAACTTACCTGGAGCAGCCAGGGCCAGGCAGCGGCTGCCAAGGCAAACAGGATCATGCGGTGCATTAAAAGAGGTCTGGATTCACATGATGAGAGCATTATACTGCCTCTGTATAAATCTCTGGTTAGACTGCACATGGAGTACTGTGTACAGTTTTGGGCACCGGTGCTCAGGAAGGATATAATGGAACTAGAGCGGGTACAAAGGAGGGCAACAAAATTAATAAAGGGGCTGGGGGAACTACAATACCCAGAGAGATAAGCAAAATTAGGATTATTTAGTCCAGAAAAAAGACGACTGAGGGGCGATCTAATAACCATGTATAGGTATGTAAGGAGACAATACAAATATCTCTCCGAGGATCTGTTTATACCAAGGAAGGTGATGGTCACAAGGGGGCATTCTCTGCATAAGGAGGAGAGGTTTTTCCACCAACATAGACTATGATTCTTTACTGTCAGGGCAGTGAGAATCTGGAATTCCCTGCCTGAGGAGGTGGTGATGACGATCTCAGTCGAGGGGTTCAAGAGAGGCCTGGATGTCTTCCTGGAGCATAACAATATTGTATCTTACAGTGATTATGTTCTTTAGAAGGACGTAGATCTGGGGATTTATTATGATGTAATATAGGCTGAACTGGATGGACAAATGTCTTTTTTCGGCCTTGCTAACTATGTTACTATGAAAGAAAAATGTTATTTTCACCACCTAAATCTTGCTCACACCTATACAGGTCACTGTAGCCGGCAGATTCTAAGGCCATAATTTGGTTGTGAATTGCCAAGGTAAACATCAGGACCACACAATCTCAATCTCAGGGTGCCCGTGGGGTTACAGAGGGAGCCTCCATACTCTGTTAACCTAAGTCACTATTGGCAGCAACATTTAAGGGGTTTAACGGCCATGGTCATTACCACCACTGATCGTGACTGATGCAGCTATACTGTACAGCCGACAGCTGCTGCATTATCACCCATCGGGAGGATGCTATTCTCTTATATCTCAGGTCAGTAAAAAATCGTATTGGTGGTCGCTTAGGGTTTTTATGATATTTATAAACTCGCATATAACATACTTATTGTACATTGCAACTGGACTGGATTATCACTCGGTATAAAAGTTTGTGACCGACTTTCTTGTCATCTCACACGAGCACAAACTTTTACACACTTTGCAATCTGCTTTCTGCTGGAACTGACTTTACTAAATTCATCATTGATTTTTTTCACTGGTGAGTCTAAATGTCAATACTCCTCGTTACTTTCAGATCTTTTAGCAGCTTTTAACCCAGCCAACCTCTATTTCCTGTATAGAAATGATACAATCCTCTGGTTTCTTTAGCACTCATCTGTGTTTTGTTTTTTTTGATTGTTTTTGCTGTATATACATATATATTTATATTTAGCAATACATCTACCATATTTAGTCTCGCAGAATATCCATTCCTTTCAGGTCATGTTCGATCTCCTTTTGAACCCTTGTCTTGCGACGCTTCCAATTACCTTAATTCACATTTTACCATTGTGCTTCTTTTCTTGATGATATAATATTGTCTTTAATTGAATCTGCTCGGAAGATGTTAATGATGTCACGTTCGCCTTTTCCACATTGTGGGCAAATTTTGAACAGCAAAGGACAATAGAGTAAAACAGTTTCTGAAACAAGATCTCATTTAGATCCCCGCTACGACCCGCCACTCATAACAAGACACGTCTGGGTATCAAGGGTAGTTCACGCTGTCGGCAGAAGTACAGATTTGACAGTTTGAGGTAAGCCTTGTGTTTCTTGCAGACCTTTTGGGATTTTCTTTATAGAAATGAGTTAGTTACGTTGCTGTGGAAACAGGAATGTCAGCCTGTTTAACAAGCAATTCATGACTCAATATCTATTTTGGGTGACCCGCTCGAAAAAAAAATGAGGTCATAGTCTTATTCTGTATCATATAGGATTGGCTGGCTGGGAACACAATTTATTTTTCGATACGACTAAACTCCAGATCCTTGCTATCTGCCCGACTCACAGAATTTAATGCAAAGTTCCTGGAGTTAAGGGATTTTAGGAAACTCTCGTAAATTCATGTGGAGAAACTCTGCAAATGTCACTATTAGTAATGGATTTGAAAAGAAAAAATCTGTATTGAAATACCCTAGAAAAGAAAGATCAATAGGAGACATGAGCGGATCTTTTAAAAATTGAGTTTGCCTGCTTCGCTGAATTTTTCACCAAAAATTTGATTTTCCCCAAATAAATTTGCACAAATTTCAATACTGAAAAGCTTGTAATTGCTCAGAAAATAAATGACAGGGAGACATTTCCTTTATTGTGAACCGCAAAAATCAAATCTCAAAGTGTTTGAATTTGTGTGAAAACGCAAATTTCTGGAAATTCTACTCAAACTCAATCCTCTCATCACTCACCAAGACCTGTTTAAAAACACTTTTATTAAAAGAAATCTGGATTTGTTATATTTTTGGTTTCACTTCTATGGTTCGCTCAAGAGTAGAGCAAAAAGCTGTATAGTCCATAGACCCAATAGTGGGCTTCTGTTAGGTAAAGACTTTCGGGCTTATGGAGGAAAGTCATGAGAGAAGTCATGAGTTCTAAGTTAAAAGTTGGGGGTACTACTTTGAGAACCTACATTTATAAGTCAGAGTTCAGAAAGTTATAAAGTGCTGATCATTCTGGAGGACGTGGCTGTTCTCTGCTTTGAGTTCAAATGTGTAATGCTTTATTCATTCTGCAGGATAATTGAACACTTGGTGCTGGTTTCTTCCACTGATTGCAAAGTGTCCTTGAACAGGACTTGGGGGACCTTTGACCAAAATAGCACTGTCCAAATCATATCTGCTATATAGTATAACATCTCTCTATGACACACCGGCCTGTTTTACGCCCCTCCTATAACACACCAGCTGTCTCTCCCTCTCATCTATGACAGTAATGCAAACACCCTTCAAAAGAGAGAAAGAGACATGTGTAGACATTTGTCTAATTCTTCTTAGCTACATAAGATAACAGAACATACATGAGGGGACACTATTTTTTCTGATAGATGAGAGCCTCAATGGGGAGCAGTGTTTCCACTACACATATAAGTATTCATTACTATGGGTATATCTATAGATTCCTTGAAGGAAATTGTAGGAACTTGGATGGTCAGCAAAGACGTTTGGTGGAGAATCTCAAACTGATGGATTCAATCGATGTAATTCAGCTGTTAGTGTTCATGGAATGAAGACTGGAGGGGTGTGGCTACCATAGATTATGCTCCCTGTTGGAATATGTTTGGTGCAACAACTACATTCCTGTCTTTGAGTGTTTAGTTGCTAGATTTGTATGCTGTCCATAAAGTTAGAACAAAAAAACCTCCCAGAGGCTCACACAGGGAGAGCATGTACCTGTATTCCCTGTCTTCCAGTGTCTGTGTATGAGAGAAGCAGCCTGCTATAGATGCTGCACAGATTGAGACACACAAATGATTTATTCCTGATCTATTAAGCTTATCATATATTGTTCCTGAATAAAGAAGCTCTGTTGTCACACGCTTGGAGAGTATCCTGAATGATCCGCTGCCAACACACCCCCATGTCATAATTTCTGGATTCGGATCATACTATCCCTCATGAAAGACTGTTCGTGGTGATGCCCAGGAAGTCTCCAGATCAATTTCCAGTTTTCATTGTATCCAAGACAAAAGATAGACCTCCATTTCAGCATACATTACCATCTTGCTCTGCACCATAATAACCTTTGAGTGTGGTGGAGTAAGGCTAATGGAACACCTATAGCTGGATGTCTGACTCGTAGCCCAATGTTGTGCAATTGCCCTCTGACTGTCTCTGTAAACTTGAGACTGATGCTTTAAGCCAGTCATACTCATAAGGTGACTGTCAGCTGATTGATGCTTCAGATATTATTCAGCTGACAGCTATCTCAGCCATCTCCTGTACACAGGAGCGCTCACTCCACTAGTGATGGTTTGTGCAGACACAGTATGACACTCTAGGGTTGTGCTATCCAATATTACTTGCAGTATAGAATGGACCAATTGTGGAAGCAATGGTAAGTCCATTTCTCCAAAGTATCCCAGGAGCCATTTTTAACTTGACAACACCAGGCCAGATGTTGCTCATGTTACTGTGAACAGCCTGCGTGGACGAAGCCTGCTACCATGGCCTGCAGCATCTCCAGACTTGTCTCCCATAATGTACATCTGGGATATCATTGGTGGGCAAATCCAGGTAGTTGCCAGCAGAGGAGCTTGATGATTTACCCAAGTTCATTCAGAGCTGCAGAACATTCCTCAGATGACCATTAATAACCTAATTGATAGCAGCTAAGGCTGTAAGAGGGGGATTTCTGCATGTGGCGCTCATATTCCATACTGAAAAAAAAACAAATGTTTTGGAAAATTTTGTTTCCATGTCTCAATCATTTGCAGGTCAGTAACATGTCTCCACCTTGTGATTTCCATAATTCTATGACTTTTCCTTCTTGGAAATGTCGAGGAGTGCATATTTCATGGCATGGCGCTGGCTATATAAAGAAGACACGGCGAAAGCAAGCAGACCTGACTTGAATGTCAAATTAAAGATCAATCTCTTCATTTAATGGAAAAGTTTTGAGAGCATTTCCAAATACAAAACTAAGTTTGCAGTCGGAACTCTTGTTGCAATCACTGGTTTTAAGATCGGAGTTTTTCTTTTTCAATTTGGAAGTCGTAATTACAGATAGAAAGAATAAGAGTCGCTCAGGCAAAACTGCATTGTTTTACATATTTGAGGTAATTAATTCAATGGAAAGGAACGCTTTGTCAAGTGCAAATATTCTATTGAATAAAATTAATTTACTCTAAGAGCAAATGCAAATCACATAGAAAAGTTTTTGAACCTGGGGTTGTTTACAAGGAATCACTGTCATCAACAAGTCTACGGACATGTAGATTAATAATCATATAGTACCAGTATGGACCCACGATAGTGGTTTACATATCCTTGACCATCATGATGTGAGGGTGTAGTCAAGCTATAGACTCCAAGTTGTGTAAAAGGCCAAAATGGGGGCAAACTTGTGACATATACAAACAAGGAATCAAATTTCTGCCACTGACCTTCAAATTAACAGGTAGGAAACCTAGATCCATGACTTTGTACTGGAGTACCATTGGTGGAGAAGCTTATATGTAATGACCAGAAGTGTTTTTCCATAGGATTGAAATCTAAGGGGTAACGTTTATCTTTTTTGAGTGTGTCATGTCTGTTGTTACGATTCTGCAGCACAGGACTAGGGTAAGAAGGGGAAAACTGACCCTGCACTACGACTAGGCTGATACCCTACGATGGAGTGGGCGACCCATTCCTAGCGAATAGACCCACCGACGATCCTAGGTTAATCTCCAGCGAAGACCTATAGATAGGGGGAGGGGGGTCCCTGAAAGATCTAAGGACTGGGTACAACAACGGGTCACTTCCTAATAGAAAACAAAGAGAAGGCTGCAGAAACACACTGAAAACAGAAACTAAGACTAGCAGAACCAGAGGTCCCAGCACTGCACTAATTAAACACACAGAAGGCAAAGCAAAGCTCCAAGCCAGAATACCAGCAGATTAAAACTGCTGTCCAGCAAGGAATGGGAGACAGGTGCAGGTTAATAAAGGGTGATGCTATCACCTGACCCAGCACCAGGGGAAAAAGACCAGCATCCAGAACACTACAAGAAATGGTAGTCACAAACTGAACAGATTCTAACACCTGGCATGACAGTGTAAGGAGACTTATAGGCCATGTAAGGCTCTTCTGGTAAATTAAATATACAAATATGCATTTTATATATTCCTATTTGAAGAGGCAATTTGCATCCATAGGATTGTGCATGCCCATATCCTAAAGTTTTCACTTGACATTGATGACTTTGGAACATATAAAACTTGTACATATAGGGATGACTGTGAAATATCCCTTAAATCCCTTAAATCCTTTGAGACCGTGTAGCTAGAATATAACAATATTTGTGGTCACAAAAAACAAAACCCCAATGGGTCAAAAAAGACCATTTTACATCCAATTTTATACATCTATCCCTCTTTTAAAAAGAATATCACCTGTTTACGTTAACATGACAAAATATTTGCTGGGTTTGTAGGCCTTTAAAATATGGCGATTTGGGGAATCTGTTGAACACTCTGGATCTCACTTCCAGCACCTACAACAAAAAATTAGTTATTCCTAGAGAAGCTACAGCCAGCCCTACAAGGACAGCTTGAGTCTGCCAGAAAATGAGCTACTGATAGAGGAGTTCCCCCTCTGGATGATATCCATATGGCTTTATAAGACATTTGGACCATAGTTATTTCTAATAATCATCCTCTTTCATTTGTATTTTGAAAAACTTAAGCAGTGTTAGCTTTGGCCATTTTGGTGGCACACACTACATTTCTGTATGGTCTGTGTAGACAGTACAGCAGGGTCTGCACTTTATGACACCAGAAATGAATTGGAACCAATTAGCAAAAAACTACAATAGATTATTACAGTCTAAAGGCAATGGCCAGAATTGAAGAAAACTCTGATCAGGCCTGTCCAATCCCTTAAGTGCTGAGCTAAATAGCCACTGTACTCAGGAGTGCAGTGGTATCTTACATGGATGGACATTGATCGAGGTGCAAAAATCCAGCCAACGATCAAATAGAGCCTAGTGATGAAATGCAATTTTATGGCTCTGAATTGGGCCAATAAAGTAAATATTGTATTTCATCGTTATGGATCTTACTAGCCATTGGCTTCATCTTTGCACCAGGGTGGTCAACGTGAGTTTTTATTTTTTCTGGACAGATTATCAATAAAATCACAGACAATATTTTTTACTGACAGATTGCAAAACCATAATAAATCTCTATAATTTTAAGTGATACTGTATGTGTCTACAGCACATAATTCTGATAGGAAGACATCAGCTGCAGCATAAAATGATGACACTTACAGTCAACATTATTTGTATAAGTTTCTTTAGCTTCGAAAAAATCATGAACCTGTCATGAAACTGTTGTAGAATATCCCAGGGATAGGGCTCCTTGCCTATACCTAAAGTTAGGGGCGCCCTAGCTATACCTGCTCCCTAGATTACTTTTGATAGGGAAGATGCTGGGTCCAAGTACCTTGCTAAGCTCCTAAATCAACCCTAATCTGTCCCTTCCCCCACCCAAGGAAGTGGGAAGTAGTAGTGTATAATAATACACAATCCAGACTAACAATGGAAGACGTACAGTGATAAATGAAAATACCAATCATACAAATATTCACTCACAAACAGCAGAGTGGAATACCGGGAAGTAAAGGAAGGAAAAACCAATTAAAAGAGGATGAGGATATTCACACAGACAAATCACCAAGCAACATTCTTTTGAACAACACTCCAAACCCCTCCTCAAACAACCAACACCTCAAACTCCAGAATTAGGCAGTAAGAAAATAGCACTGGCAATCCCTGATTGCCAGAAGCAAGTATATATAGCAGAAGAGAGTGGCCATCACTGAACTGCTGAGACTTTCAAGGCAGGAAAGCTCTGGAAGCTTCAATTGAACAGATTAACCCTGTACTGTAACAGAAACCTGCACTGTTTAGTATGATAGTGAAGTGCACAGAACCACTAAAAAAATGTTATAGACAGGGCAAAAAAGCACCCTACTTTTAAGGACTCTCCTGGTATTTCTGGATTTCTGCATCATCTAACCATTCTTTAACCATACTTTCTTTGCTTGTGAGTACAGTGGATAATAAGTGCAGAACTTAAAGCAGGGATGTCAAACTCAAATGCACAGATGGCCAAAATGAAAAACTTGGACAAAGTCATGGGCCAACCTTGATATTTATAAAAATAAATGCCTACAATTGAGGAAGTATTTCCTTATCATCAAATGTAATGATGAATGTTTTCATATGGAAATACACATAGTTTGTCCCACGAACAAACAAAATTCATTTTAATTAATAGATCTTAGAATAAAATATACACATAATCACAAATGGCGCATACTGGAATAATATAATATATTCTGCAAGTGCAGTAAAAAGTTTATGCCCCAATGGCCTAATTTAAATATGTAATAACAAAGGATAGAAAAGCTTGAATAATCAATACAGATAATAAAGTATAATAAAGTATGATGTCAGGAAAAGTGCATCCTAAACACAGTCTGATACAATTTATCCACAGTACTCTTCACACATTGTATGATGACCCTACTGTACCTCCCCAGCAAAGTATGGTGATCCCAACAGAGTATGATGCCCAACTGTGGTGCCAACATAGTCCTCAATATAGTATAATGGTCCCACATAGTCCTTCATTCAATATAATGGGTCCCACATAGTCCTCCATTAAATATAATGGACCCCACATAGCTCCATACGTTATAATGGACATCACATATTGCTCCATACAGTAATACATTATAATGGGCCGCAGATAGCCCTGAATACAGAATAATGGTACCACATAGTCTTCCATACAGTTTAACAACTCCACATAGTGCTCCATACAGTATAATGGCCCCATGTAGTCCTCCAAAAATGAATACATTACTCACCTCTCCCCAATCTCATGCTGCTCCAGTCTCAGCAGCAAGCGCTCTGCAACTCTTCAATGCAGCGCTCTTTCGCTGTGTTGAGATGCCAGATGCAGAGGGAGAATGATGGCAGGGGGGAATCAGCTGATGGCTTGCTCCTCCATCATTACTTTCAACTGTATCAACATCCAGGATGCTGATACAGGTGAAAGTGCGTTGCTGGAATGGGGGCGGTTCCTGGGTCGAGAGCCAACTATAATCACTCTTGGGGCCAGAGTTTGACTTAAAGGATTTAACGGCAGGATCAGTGTTAATTCGTGTGAGCTACTTAACCATTCCCCGTCTCACTTGTGAGTACATCTTCTCCCAGTACAATCTAGCGCCTGGACTGAGGTTTGAGGACACCAGCAGCAGAGTTATCCAACCACATAGCACTCTATGCCAACATTGAAGTTTTGCCCTATGAAGTACAGTCCCCAAAGGTAAGCACTTTACATAATTTTTTCCTTTTTTGTAGTTCCTTCAAATTATCTTTAAATAGCCTGTTAGGCACCAGGATTCTGCCTCTGCACAGGGTGGATTCCAAGCCTTGTCTGCTTCTGCGGTCTCCCATTCTGTTTCGGCCACAGGGGGAGCTGCTCAGCAAAGACGTCGGTCTCAGCGTCTTGCTCAGACTCGTGCTGTTCACTTGGTTACTGCTGGCTCTCCAGCCAAAGCTATTGTAACTAGCAATAGGCAGCGGCGAACAGATGTTACAGAGGCTAAGTCCAGAAATCACCCTACTGGGCATGCTTGTGAGGTGGAGACCTCTCATTGGTGGTCGGTCGACAGCTGCTCGGGTGACATGGCAGGTCCAGTTTGGTCCACGAGCAAGGTCCTGTGTGACTGGGCGTGATCATATGTTTGGTGTGTTGGTGGATACGCTACCACCCTGTGTGCACGTGTGCCGCTTCTAGCACGGTGATTGTGTTTCTAGGCAGGCAGTGTAGGGTAGGAACTCCCGCTTGACTCAGCATCTGACTACTGATGTCCTAAGTCGCTTGTGCAGTTGCACATCCGAGTGTCAGAGTGAGTACAACCACCAGCGTAGACTTCCCTGGGGGGGTAGCTATAGGGACCCCACCTAGTGTCATTACCACTATACTCTTGTGACCTCTAACAGAGTATAGTCTCGAGTGCTTCCTCTTCTTATACCACTCTGTGAAGTAACAGAGTCAGGTGTTTTGCTCTCTGTTCACATGTTCACACTGAGTGACATATAACTCGGTGTGTTTACGGTGCTTGCTCGCAGCTTTGCTTTGCTATTGTTCATTAGCTGCGCTTTCCCATCACCGCACAGTGGACCCAGGGTTGCGATCACACTTTACCATCTTTTATATTCAGTGTTATCCGCTAACCCTATCATAGCCACTGTGGCACAAAAGTGAGAAGACAGATGGGAGCCAATGGTTTGCCATGGTAGCTCGGAACAAAACCAAGACCTCCAGGTCTGCCATGTACAGTATGTGATTTAATAGGCTGCCTGTCAATCTAACATACAGTACATGGCTATGCACAAGCAGCAAAAAATATGGTTGTCCCCTTCCATTCATCTACTTCACCAGGAAAAATGCCCATTAATTTTTTTCACAGTTGTCCTGAAAATTTGAAATTATTTGATACACTCTCCGGTATTCTATCTGATAGAACATAGTAAAACTTCCATGTCTATTCAAGTCTTTTGTTTTATTTAATTTTCCCATAGAATAATTTAAAGAATTGGAGGAAGGAAAAGGGTAATGTCAATGATCATCAAAAGTCTTATAAAATGTAAGCCTGGGGGTATCAGTTCATTTCATTACATTGTTAAGGTATTGTTTCCATGGTGATCGCTATAATGGCGTAATTCCCTCTGCACCGATGCCGCACACTTCCAAGAGCTCATTACTTTGGGATGTCAGTCATAAATAATAACTCGGAGGAGTATTACTCCTATTTATATAATACTACCCCCTGACCGAATGACTAAATGTAGCGCGGGACGCCGTATTGACAGTGCATGGTGATTTCATCTAGACAAGCGCTATTTAATCAAGGTGATATTGGGGGATGATTGTTGCTGTGTGTATGTAAGCATTAGGTTAATTCAGATGTAAAGCCGCGGGGAATGCCGACATTGGAATTTAGCATGCAGACTCGTTTATAGTGCAAAATGTCGTAATAACAAGGATGGAAACCA
Organism: Dendrobates tinctorius; assembly: GCF_039654945.1. Taxonomy (NCBI): domain Eukaryota; kingdom Metazoa; phylum Chordata; class Amphibia; order Anura; family Dendrobatidae; genus Dendrobates; species Dendrobates tinctorius. The sequence goes on along the minus strand of NW_027361743.1, from coordinate 14,313,528 downwards.
TGGCTGAATCACATAAAGGTTAAACGGAGCCGGATAATTCCACAACATTGTCATGGGAAGATCTGATCCTCTGACACTAAGATTTTTCCAGCAGATATAATTGGCGATTATGTAGACTTTTCTCATGTGATATTACGGAACATTTCATTTAAAAAAAAAAATAATAATAATAAAATTTGATAGCGGAAGCTGTAATGTCATTCACTGGTAATAGTGTTTTATATCATGGAAAATCAGGTAGCTAATAGATGAGGTATAATGGCAGGGAATGTATTAAATGACAAAACAGGGCATTTTATTAAAATCATGATTTATTTCAGACATTATGCTTTTTTCCAATTATCCGTATTAACAAAATTCCTGATGGATTGCTGTTTTCACAGTCGTCGCTTAAATAAACGCAGTGGATTGACACTTCGTATCAGATCCGTTATTCCATCTTTTTATCAAGTTTTTGGTGTTTTAAGACTTTTTTTATTAATTGGACCCCATGGATGAAGCATTTAATTGAGAAACGCGCATCGGGTGTAGTGGGTTCCTGGATACATATACTGCAGGTAATGTTGCTTTAATGTATATGTTATCACTTTTGGATTTATGGGATATTACTGTAAAGTCCTATTCAATATTTAAGGAATGACATAACCTGCTATAATAGAGATATCAATGTATGTTTTCTATACTGTCATCATATTTTTCTGGCTATATTTATTTATACAGTGGCAACAAATAGTTTTGCTTTTTTTAAAAAAAAATGTGATTACTTCCGTCTGGTCATTGTGATGCCATTTTCCTGGTGATGAATTGCAAGTGCATGAAGTTGTCATCATGTAAGACCTTAATTTTAACCAAAATGCTTTAGAATATAGGTATGGTCATTTAATCAAAGAAAACTATGACAACATAGAGAGCAATTCATTGTTTACAATGCCATAACTTTTTTTTTTTATTTTGTAACATAACCTCTTGCTTTAATTACTGCACCACACCGACGGGGCATTGAAGCCACTCGGGTATTCATCACATCCTGAGGGATCTTACTGCATTCTACTTGCAAATCTGAAAACAATTCATCTTTATTGCTATGGGTACAGGCTCCATCTCTTCTCCCTAACTCATCCCAACGGTGTTCTATAGGGTTTAAATCAGGTGATTGGCTTGACCATTGCAACAGGCAGACATTTTTCTTTCCTAACCAATTTTTGACTAAATTGGATGTATGCTTAGGATCATTGTCTTGCTGGTATTTCCAGCCCCTGCCTACTTTGGTTTTACCATGTGTGGCAGCATTACATTTTCCTTTATATCCTTGTATATGGTAGCATTTATATTTTCATCAATTATATGCATAGGGACAATGTCAGATGCAGAAAAGCAACCCCAAACCATGACATTGCCACCACCATGTTTCACTGTAGGTGTTTGGTACCTTACATCATTACACTTTCCAATTGGGCAGTATATAAAGTGCTTGCCATCACTATCAAACAGATTTAACTTGGATTCATCTGACAACAACACCTTTGAGTAATCTGTCTCTCTCCATTGGCTGTGTTCTTTGGCAAACTCAAGTCGGACATTCTGGTTCTTTGCAGAGATGAAACACTTCTTGACTAGAACTTGTGCATTCATCACTACTGCTCTTAGCCGTTGCACCAGTTTGGCAACTCACGTTGACGCCATATTCTTAATTCATTTTGTGCAAAATTTGTACAGCACTTTTATAGACATCAGGTACTGACTTTTTCTTAATAATGTAATAAACTTTGGAGGAAGTTTTCTGTGGTCGTCCACTTCTAGGTTTGTCCACTCTTCCATATCCTTCTTTTTTTTGTTAATTATAAGTGACACTTGACTCTGAGAGCAGATTAATTCCATAGTTACCGTACCTCTTTTTGGCTTTTGCCTGACTTCACTCTCACAATAGTAAGCTGCATGACATCTGCTGATAAATTTGTCTTTGCCATGTTTTAACCAAAAAGCACACAAAAAAATACAAAATTTAGGCAAAATTCAACTACCCATAACAAAATATGCAAAACATTTGGCCCAGCAAATGTTAAACACTAACACTTAAAGGGATAAAACAATGTCAAACACAAATTTAAATCCTTATAGCTGAGAACCATTTGCTTCTGGTTTACTAAAATCACCAGGAAAATGGCATCACAACAACCAGACAGAAGTAATCACACTTTAAAAAAAAAAAAAAAACTAAACTTTTGGGCGCCACTGCATGGCAGCACTCCAGTTCAAGGAAAAATTGTGAACTTTAATCCAGCATCAAGTGGTGCAACGTTTCGACCTCACAGCACGGTGCTTGACTGATTTTTTTCCAGATATATTTTACATATATAATTTTAAACAATGGAGATTCTAGCCTTCTCAAAAAGCATCATGTCTGTTGGGCATCGGGATTCTTCCACTGCAAAGGAGGGATCCCAGGCCTTGTCTTCTGCGGTCTCGTTTGTAGCAAACTGGTATAAATGATGATAAAACTTAACTTTTATTCAGTGTTAAAAACTGTAAAGTGCCGAAAAAGTGCCTAAAAGCGCCCGTGCAATTGTGCAATTAAAACAGCAACCTATGCTACACCGCCTTATATTGTTTTTATTGAAGGACCAAAATAACATATCATATACCCCCAGCTGTGTCCTAGTGTATTCTGGTATTCAATTCCAGGTATCATATATAAACACTATCTCAGCTTGTTATACCAAAGATTAATTTTAAATCATCTGTGGTAAGCCTATATGAAAAATCCAGCTTCCACCATGGTTCCTTAATTTCAACAATATATATCCCCTTCAAAAATAAGGCGGACTAAATATTTTCCTAATACTCTGTATAGGAACACTCAACTAGCGTCTCATTATCACAAGTCAATGTAACATATAGCACACCTATGGAGCACAGTAAATCGGGATATAGTACATTCCTCATTAATACTGCATTTATAGTACTCTCATGGTGGACCATAAATATGTCATTGTACTTATCTCAGGCATGGTGGTCCTATACACCGATGCCTGTGTGTGCGCTCATATAAGGTGGCCTCCAGCCCCTCAGCATACCCTCCTGCTTACTGTATATTCATCTGGATGGCCTTTATCCTGAACTGTATCTCCCAATGCTTATAGACGTCCTGACGATGGTGCTCAGCGTATTAATAGCAATAGGCAATGTTACAATATATGGCACCGTGACTCCTTTGTGCACCATTATAGTGAGAAGTCTATTTATACCGGCAGTCGTCTGTAGTCTATTTTCTAACTACTTGACTTTATCCCTCTTTCCTAACCGTGTGAACGGTTTCTTTTAATAGGCACCGCAGGTTATGTTACAAATACTGCCATTTGTCTTTGGATCCTTGGATGAGAACTGCAGGAAAGGCGTTCATTGCTGACATCTGCTGTAAGAAAGTTCTGACCTTTTATTATTTCACGGTTGATTCAGCGCATGAATCACACGCTGTGGAGCCATTAGTCAGTGATGTCATCTTAACTCCCCATCTGAGACCGAGACATAAAATGTACTGATATAAGAGAGGCAGTAACCTCGTGGTCTGAGGCAAAAACGGCAGCAGCCGGTGTCTGAGGTCTGTACGAAATATTGTATCTGTCACTGGTCATAATAATGCAAGCCATCATCGAGATGAACTCCACAAAGAGAGTGGAAAACAACTTGTGATGTTATCACTAACTTATTTAAATGGTAGGAAGAAGTGGCTGGCAATTTTTAACCCTGGAGTGCAAGCCAAAAGCACTGGGCTATGAGTGGCATGGCTCTTTTTTAGGCTTGGGTTTCATGTAGCACTCAGTTCATGACACAGGAGCGGCTGCTAACAACTCAATTTATACAACACTGAGAATCACAAATGGATCACTTATTTTTATGTCTCTATTTCTGTAAAACCATGTAACCATTAACAACAAAAATGCAATATTCATTTAATTTCTAATTTGAAGCAATCTCCACCCCCTATCATAATCACCAAGTCCCTTGTAGTAATAATTACCTTATTAATAAAGAAACACAGAAATTGGGAAACTACTTGATCAACAATGTTCAAGCTTTATATTATTATATGTTGAAATCTATCATCAAATACGTACAAATAAGGGCTCGTGTAGAAGAGCATATAAATTGGTGGTTAGTGTTGGGCCAAACTATGGCACTAGCCACACGGTTGTGTCATCCATAAAAGTAACCACTTAGACATTGGCAGCCATTTAGCAGGGGATATACTACAGTTCAATCTGGTCCCTCACTTTCCTCACCTCCTTGATATGTATCAGTTTGGACATTCAATCCGGTGACCTGTTGCTTCGTGGGCGATGTTTCTGCCTGTTAAGTTATGGCTCTTTTCCCCTTCTTTGTTTTGTCCTTTACAGATGTTTTCTATTTTTCAATTTTGGTTTGCCCTATCTTGTTCTGAGTGGATCGTTATATAGTATCCCTTCTCTGCACTTCCTTGCTGGTTATTAGAGTTGAGCGAAACGGGTTGAAAAATTTCAAAAGTCACCGACTTTTGGCAAAGTCGGGTTTCATGAAACGAAACCCGAGCCTAGGATGAGATTGGCCACGAGGTCGGCGACTTACGCGCCAAAGTCGCGTTTCAAAAGTTTGTTTTGCGTTCTTTTTCAGCCAATCAGGATCCACGGACACTGTGGGCAACGTGATGACATAGGCAGGGGTCACCACCATCTTTCAGAAGGGCATGCAAGTGATTGGCTTGCTTTGGTGGGCGTCACAGGGGTTATAAAAGGGCGTGCACGCCGACCGCCATCTTACTTCTGCCGATCTTAGCATAGGGAGAGGTTGCTGCTGCTGATTCTGTAGGGAGAGCGTTAGGCAGGGAAGAAGAAAAAAAAACTGCTTCTGCTGCTAGCGATTTTGCCTGTACAACACACCAGTCACTGTGTGTGCAGTGCAAGGGGAGGCTATATTGTGGTGGATCAGCGGTGTTGGTTGTTGGGCTGCCTTCTAAGGCTTCCTGACAGCTGCATTGCTGTTTACCCACTGCTCTGCAAACTGCTTTTTTAAAAGCAATCCCAATTTTTTTTTTGTCCTGCTGAGGTACTGAGCGTGCATTTTTTCACACCATACAGCGGTGTACGTTCAAGGGGGCCAAATACTTTTGCAAGGCACTGAAAAACTTCGAGCATGCTTGGGAAATCTCGAGTAACGAGTATACTCGCTCATCACTCTTTCTCACCTTTGGTTCTCGTATCTGTCCTCACAATTTCCTTTCACCATGTTGGTAGTGTGTTGTGGTCTTCTGTCTGGTTCATCAGGAGGTACGAGAAATCCGTGTAGTGGTGATTATTAGTTGTGTGACTCGGGCCTTTCGAGGCTGGGAGTAAGTGCGGTGATTCATTGGTTTGAGTGTGAACACGTTCATAACACTCCTCTTCTGTTTCAACTGGTCTTCCATTCTTCATGCCTGAACGTTTTTTTTCCAATCTTTCTCTTCCTCTCTATCGATTTGCCTGTTTTCTTTATTCTCCTGCTTGTTTTTGCGCTTCACTGCTCTTTTGCTCAGCCAATTTAGCCTTTCCTGCCCTCTCCTCTGGATCCTGGAGGACAGTAAAGATTACAAGCAAACTGGATCTTCCAATTGTGATGGTTCAGTGGGTAGAATTAGAAAGAGAAATGGCTAATGGGACTTGAAATGGACCGAACTACATTTGTTTTCTCCCTTTCACTCACCAGTCGCTGCAGTGCTTGTAGAATAGGTGATTCCTGAGGGGGAACACGGCACTTGAAATTATAGAATGTTAGCCACCTACCACGTAGAGAAGCTGTAGGTCGCCACCTCAGATGAGATTCTCAGCTCACCTCATGGCAGATGTATTTTTAATCGGACAGCACACTAATTCATGTTAGTCAATAGGGCCATTCAGATTAACAATTTTTCTGTCAGTCAGAGTGTTCTTCAGAAAAAAATGACAGCATGCACTACTTTCTTCCGAGTCTTGGATGAGGCTCATCCATTCATGGTTATGGGTGCGTAAGATAGCAGATCCCACACCGAACATCAAGAGTGGAATACAGTTCTTACGGATACATCTCCATTATTAACCTAGGAAACTGTATTTGATCAGGTACTTTTTTATGCATTGTAGTAGAAAAGTAATTGCGGTACTCACCTGTGCACACAGTTCAGAAGACTTTATTTCCGAGTAGATAAAAATAGCAACCAACCAACTTGGGACCTGGAAGAAGCACTGACTTGGCTCAAAACGGCTGTTGTCCTTACAAAGTGCTGTATGCCATTAGCTACCACTCTGTTAATTTTATCTACTTGTCAGGCTGAGTACACACGTGGCGTTTTTTTTGCATTTCTGCGGCGGTTTTAACCATGCGATTTTGCCGCGAAAAATAAGCATCCCATGCATTCCTATGGGATTCCACAATGCTGTGCTAATGCTGCGGTTTTTACCGCGGCGGAAATGCTTCGCGGTAAAAAACGCAGCATGCTCATTAATTTCGCGGAATTGCGGCGATCCCGCACCCATAGGAATGCATTGTTCTGCTTACTTTCCGCATGTGGCTGTGCACACCATGCGAAAAGTAAGTAGAACATTTTCGGATGGTACCCACGGTCCAGAGAAGAGGAGACTGTCCTCCGGGCTTTGGGTACCATATCCCTGTAAAAAATAGAATTTAAAATAAAAAATATTGTAATTCTCACCTTCCAACGTCCCGCGCAGCCTTCCCGCCTCTCTCCACGCTCCCGGTCCCAGTAAGCCTTTGCGAGCGATAACGTCCGTTCTCGCGGGATCGCGAAGTCTCGCGGTTATTCGCGCAACGTCATCGCGAATGACCGCGAGACAACGCGATCCCGCGAGAACGGTAATTGTTGCAAAGGATTACTGGGACTGGGAGCGTGGAGAGGCGGGAAGGCTGCGAGGGATGTCGGAAAGTGAGAATAACAATATTTTTTTTTATTATTATTATTTACATTCTAGCTTTAACTATTGATACCGCATAGGCGGCCTCAATAGTAAAAAGTTGGTCACACTCATCAAACACTATGTTTGACGAGTGTGACCAACCTGTCAATCAGTTCTCCAAGCAATGCTACAGATCGCTTGGAAAACGCTAGCAATTCTGCAAGCTAATTATGCTTGCAAAGTGCTAGTTTTTCCATGGGAAAATCGCGGGAATTTAAAATGCGATTTTCCCCCCGGAATGGAATTCCGGAATTCTCGCGGTAATTTCCGAAAGAGCCTCAATAAAGTCTTCTGAATATTAAGCACAAGTCAGTACTGCAATTTATTTTCTACTACAATGAATAGTATGCTATTTCCTACAATACTGTTACTTTTATTTACTTGGAAATTAACCCCTTAACCCCCAAGCGTGGTTTGCACATTAATGACAGGGCCAAATTTTACAATTCTGACCACTGTCCCTTTGTGAGGTAATAACTCTGGAACGCTTCCATGGATCCCGGTGATTCTGACACTGTTTTCTCGTGACATATTGTACTTCATGTTAGTGGTAAAATTTCATTCAAATAACTTGCGTTTATTTGTGAGAAAAACAGAAATTTGTCAAAAATGTTGAAAAGTTCGCAATTTTCCAACTTTGAATTTTCATGTTCTTAAATCACAGAGATATGTCACACAAAATACTTAATAAATAAAATTTCCCACATGTTTACTTTACATCAGCACAATTTTGGAGCCAAAATTTTTTTTTGTTAGGAAGTTATAAGGGTTAAAAGTTGACCAGCGATTTCTCATTTTTCCACCACTATTTTTTTTAGGGACCACATCACATTTGAAGTCACTTTGAGGGGTCTATATGATAGAAAATGCCCAAAAGTGACACCATTCTAAAAACTGCACCCCTCAAGGTGCTGAAAACCACATTCAAGAGGTTTATTAACTCTTCAGGTGCTTCAATTTTTTGAATGTTTAAAAAAAAATGAATATTCAACTTTTTTTCACAAAAAAATTACTTTAGGTCCAATTTTTTTATTTTACCAAGGGTAACAGTAGAAATTGGACCAAAAAAGTTATTGTGCAATTTGTCCTGAGAGCACTGATATGCCATGTGTGGGGGGGAACCACTGTTTCAACGCATGGCAGAGCACGGAAGGGAAAGAGCGTCGTTTGACTTTTTCAACGCAAAATTGGCTGGAATTGAGATCAGACGCCATGTCGCATTTGAAGAGACCCTGATGTGCCTGAACAGTGGAAACCCCCCCCACAAGTGACCCCATTTTGGAAATTAGACCCCCAAGGAACTTATCTAGATGTGTGGTGTGCACTTTGAACCCCCAAATGCTTCACAGAAGTTTATAACGCCCAGGCGTGAAAAAAAAATTCATATTTTTTCCACAAACATGATATTTTAGTCCCCAATTTTTTATTTTCCCAAGGGTAACAAGAGAAATTGGACCCCACAAGTTGTTGTCCAATTTGTCCAGAGTACGCTGATACCCCATATGTGAAGTAGTGACGTTTTGGAATGCAGACTTTGTCTGCAGGTGTCATGTCACGTTTGGAGAGCCCCTGATGTACCTAAACAGTGGAAACCCCCCACAAATGACCCCATTTTGGTAACTAGACCCCCCAAGGAACTTATCTAGATGTGTGGTGAGAACTTTGAACCCCCAAGGGCTTCACAGACGTTTATAATGAACAGCCGTAAAATTAAAAAATCATATTTTTTCCATAAAAATGATCTTTTCACCCCCAATTTGTCCTGAGTATGCTGATACCCCATATGTGGGGGTAAACCACTGTTTAGGCACATGTCAGAGCGTGGAAGGGAATGAGCGCCGTCTGACGTTTTCAATGCAGAATTGGCAGGACGCCATGTCGCGTTTGGAGAGCCCCTGATGTGCCTAAACAGTGGAAACCCCCCACAAATAGCACCATTTTGGAAACTAAACCCCCCAAGGAATTTATCTAGATGTGTGATGAAAACTTTGAACCCCCAAGGGCTTCACAGAAATATATAATGCCCGAGCATGAAAATAAGAAAATCATATTTTTTACACAAACATGATCTTTTAGTGCCCAGTTTTTTATTTTCCCAAGGGTAACAGGAGAAATTGGACCCCAAAAGTTGTTGTCTAATTTGTCCTGAGTACGCTGATACCCCATATGCAGGAGAAAACTACTGTATGGGCTCACGTCGGGGCTCAGAAGGGAAGTAGTGACGTTTTGGAATGCAGACTTTGAAGGAATGGTCTGTGGGTGTCATGTCACGTTTGGAGAGCTCCTGATGTGTCTAAACAGTGGAAACCCCCCACAAGTGACCCCATTTTGGAAACTAGACCCCACAAGGAAGTTATCTAGATGTGTGGTGAGAACTTTGAACCCCCAAGTGCTTCACAGAAGTTTGTAACGTAGAGCCATAAAAATAAAAAATATTTTTTTTTCCACAAAAATGATATTTTTGCCCCCTTTTTTTTAATTTTCTAAGGGTAACAGGACAAATTTGACCCCAAAAGTTGTTTTGCAATTTGTCCTGAGTAGACTGATACCCCATATGTGGGGGTAAACCACTGTTTGGGCGCATGGCAGAGCTTGGAAGGGAAGGAGCACCGTTTGACTTTTTCAACACAGAATTGGCTGGAATTTAGATCAGACGCCATGTCGTGTTTGTAGAGCCCCTGATGTGCCCAAAGAGTGGAAACCCCCCAATAATAACTCCAACCCTAACCCCAACACACCCCTAACCCTAACCTTAGCCTTAACCCTAACCCTAGCCCTAATCCTAATGGGAAAATGGAAATAAATATTTTTTTTTTAAATTTTATTATTTTTCCCTAACTAAGGGGATGATAAAGGGGGTTTGATTTACTATTTATGGCGGGTTTTTATGTTTGGCAGCTGTCAAACGCTAAAAGTCGCTTTTTATTGCAAAAAATAGTTTTTTCATCACCACATTTTGAGAGCTATAATTTTTCCATATTTTTTGCCACATGTGAGGTCTTATTTTTTGCGGAGCGAGTTGACGTTTTTATTGGTACCATTTTGGGCACATGACATTTTTTGATCAGTTTTTATTCCGATTTTTGGGACGCAGAATGAACAAATAACAGCAATTCATGAACTTCTTTTTGGGGGGGACGTTTACACCGTTCTGCGTGTGGTAAAATTGATAAAAAAAAGTTTTATTCTTCGGATCAGTAAGATGACAGGGATACCTCATTTATATCTTTTTGTATGTTTTGGCGCTTTTATACAATAAAATCTATATTATATAAAAAATAATTATTTTTTGCATCGCTTTTATTTTTTATTTTTTGCTGATGACGCTGTAAGTAGTGGGACTGTTTTATAGGGCGGGTTGTTACGGATTCGGCAACACTAAATATGTGTATTTTTATTGTTTTTTTCTTATTTACAAAAAAAGAATTAGGGAATTTTTTTCTTCTTTATTTAGGAATTTTTTAAAAATTAAATTTACATTTTTTTTTTTTACTTTATTACTTTGTCCTAGTGTGGGACATTACCATGCAAAGTCAGATCGCTGATCTGACACTTTGCACAGCACTGTGTCAGATCAGCGATCTGACAGGCAGTGTAGGAGGCTTCTCAGCGCCTGCTCTCAGCAGGCAATGAGAAGCCACCTCCCTGCAGGACCCGGATGGCCACCACGGCCAATTTGGATCCAGGGGTCTGCAGGGAGGAGGCCCTCGGAACAACGCAAGCACATCGCGTTGCTTTGAGGGTCTCAGGGAAGCACGCAGGGAGTCCCCTCCCTGCGTGATGCTTCCCTATGCCCCCGGAACACTGCAATCATGATTGATCGCAGTGTGACGGGGGTTAAAGTGCCGATCCTGGCACATAGTGCTGGGTGTCAGCTGTGATAATCAGCTGACACCCGGTTGTGATCAGCTGCACTCCCCCATGAGCGCAGCTGATCGCAATGAGATACTATCCCGTTCATGCGTATTAAGGCCCAGGGCACATGGACGGGATAGTACGTCAAATTTCGGGAAGGGGTTAAAGGATTTGTTGTATTTTTTTAGGTATATAAAATGCAGCTGCTCCAATCTCTATCATTATGCATGTGAGATCCTTCACATTGACGTTTTACTTTGATGGAGAGGCCGCTTACGTCGCTCAAATACGAAACCCCACCCCTAGCAAAACGAGACTGCCTACGTTTGGGGTGGAGATTGTTTAAGCCACACCCATTTTGCGCCACCCTTCCAGGGACTGTGTGAAATTAGGACTGATGGCAATTCTCCCAATGCAGTGATGTGCCACTGCTCTTTGAGCCGAGTAATGTGAATTCTAACAATAACCTCATTTACCTTTCTCTTCTGGACACTCTTAAGAAGTACAGAATAAAAGCCTCCCGCTCAATGCATTACTTCAGATCTCCGCATGGATTACATTTTAATTTCATATCTTAAAGTACAGACATTATTAGAAAAATAAATCATTTTATGATTACTCATCTGAAATCTCAGAATAAAATGTTCTTTGTGCAGCAATTATTTAGAATCTTCCTAGACCTGGTTTTCTGAATAGAAATAATTACTTTTATATCTTTATTTTCTCCAATATTGCGGCTCTTCTTACCACCGTCAGACATTACCGTCTCTCAGCAGTAATTTCTATAATTGCATATACACCGCAGTCTTTTACCTGCTTTTATTTATTCAACCCTGTGGTCTTGAGCAGACAACTTTCTTTTAGTCCCATTGATCACAGAAACCATTTCTTTTCCTTTAGTACAAGTGAATCTGTTATATTTTCCATATGGCTCTTATCTATAGTGGGCTAATTTACCTTAAACGGAATCTGTCACCCATTTTTTTGTGATATGATGTAAAGATATCATTCCATTTAGTGTCACATAAGCATTATGGCAGTACTTTTGATACCCCCTGACTCCCCACCTTTGATGCATAAATACCGTTTTTAGCTCTCATGCGGTGTATGTAAATCTCCGCGGTCCGGTCCGATGGGCGTATCTGCACAAAAGTGGTATCATTAAAAACGTCAGCTCGGGACGCAAAAAATAAGCCTGCACCCAACCCGAGATCACGAAAAATGGAAACACTACGGGCCTCGGAAAATTGCGCATTTTTTTTTTTTAAGCAAACTTTAGAATTTTTTTTCACCACTTACATAAAAGAGAACCCAGACGTGTTTGGTGTCTATGAACTCATAATGACCTGGAGAATCAGGTCAGTTTTAGCATTTAGTGAACCTAGCAAAAAAGCCAAACAAAAAACCAGTGTGGGTTGCACTTTTTTTTTGCAATTTCACCGCACTTGGAATCTTTTCCCCGTTTTCGAGTACATGACATGGTAAAACCAATGGTGTCACTCAAAAGTACAACTCGTCTCGCAAAAAATAAGCCCTCACATGGCCATATTGATGGAAAAATAAAAAAGTTATGGCTCTGGAAAGAAGGGGAGCAAGAAATGAAAATGAAAAATCGAAAAACGCTTCGGTCATGAAGGGGTTAAAAACCTTACGTGATACAGACTTTTGGAGCACATATTCATGTTCAGCATATCAAAATCCATAGGATACAATAACATTTTCTCAGGGAACAAGAACTTTGTTGTGCAGTGTTATTAATGTTTACACACAACAAAATGGGGGTGCGGGGGATTTTTCAAGAAAAATCATTGACACAATTTTTTAAATAAATTAGTACAAATATAAGTCCTTGAATTACCCACAAGTTGTAACTAAGATATAGATTACCAAATCAGATTCAAATAGTCATTTATCTTATGCACATGGATATGTTATGGCTCCATACAAGCACAAGGCCATATTATGGCTCCATACAAGCACAAGGCCATATTACGGCTCCATACGAGTGCATGGACATGTTATGGCTCCATACAAGCACATAAGTATGGTATGGCCCCATACAAACACAAGGCCATATTATAGAACCATATAAACACATGGACATGTTATGGCACCATACAAACATAAGACTATATTATTGCTCCACACAAACACAAAGTAAATATTCTGGCATCATACAAGTTATACAGAGATGTAAAAGATATCATTCATAAAAATCATTGGGGCCATATTGTACCTGGAAGATTTTACTGTCTCACACAATCCTTATTGAAAAAATGACTAGGTATGGAATGGACAAGGCAACTGTTAGGTGGATTCATAACTGGCTTAGTGATAGGACCCAAAGAGTGGTCGGAAATGGCTGCACATCCAGTTGGAAGAATGTCTCAAGTGGGGTACCACAGGGCTCTGTCCTGGGCCCTGTATTGTTCAACATCTTTATCAACGATTTAGATGAAGGAATTGAGGGTAAACTGATTAAATTTGCTGATGACACAAAGCTAGGAGGGATAGCTAATACTAGAGAAGAGAGAGAGAGGATTCAAAAAGATATAAATAAACTGGAGAAGTGGGCAGCAACTAACAGAATGGTTTTTAGCAGGGAAAAATGTAAAGTACTACATCTGGGCAATAAAAATGAAAAAAGCATATATAGAATGGGAGGAATAGGGCTAAGCAACAGCACATGTGAAAAAGACTTGGGTATACTAATAGATCACAGACTGAATATGAGTCAACAGTGTGATGCAGCAGCAAAAAAGGCAAATGCAATTCTAGGATGTATTAACAGAAGCATACAGTCTAGATCACGTGAAGTCATTATTTCCCTCTACTCTTTGGTCAGACCTCATCTGGAATGCTGTGTCCAGTTTTGGGCACCACATTTTAAAAAAGACATCAACAAACTGGAGCAAGTTCAGAAAAGAGCGACCAGAATGGTGACCGGTCTGCAAACCCTGTCTTATGAGGAAAGGTTGCAGGATTTGGGAATGTTTAGTTTGCAAAAGAGAAGACTGAAAGGAGACTTAATAGCTGTCGACAAATATCTAACGGGCTGTCACATTGTAGAAGGATCATCTTTATTCTCATTTGCACACGGAAAGACTAGAAACAATGGGATGAAACTGAATGGGTGGAGACACAGATTAGATATTAGGAAAAACTTTTTGACAGTTAGAGTGATCAAAGAGTGGAACAGGCTGCCACGAGAAGTGGTGAGTTCTCCTTCAATGGAAGTCTTCAAACAGAGGCTGGACAGACATCTAACTGGGATGATTTAGCAAATCCTGCTTTGAGCAGGGGGTTGGACCAGATGGCTCAGGAGGTCCCTTCCAACTCTACGATTCTATGATTCTATGATTCTATATGGAATAAAAAATGTAATTTGTGTCATTGGATGCCATCTTAAGACATGGATGTTTGGCAATGGTGTAGCCCACACATCAAACCACCATCCCAGATCTCAATAGGTGGCTGGGAAGTCAACAGCCACAGCTGATGGGAAAGACACCAGTGGCAGTCGATGTGATGTCCTCAAGGCTAGATTGGTGAACGAATAAAGAGTGCATGGCTCAGCTAAGTTTTGGGTTCGTTTTGAAATCTTTCTCCAATTCCCTTGGGTTTAGTGACAATTTGAAAGCAGCCAGTGATCACAAGGAAGTACTTTAGAAAAAAAATAGGCTAGGAAGTTATTCTTGGTTGTACCATGGGCTTTTTCATGGAATCCCTTTTTATATACTACAAGTTTTTCCAGTGGGTTTGTTACATAAAGGGATAGGCAGGAAGATTTAATCTTATACTCCCTCTATCATTGCCGTAAGGATTTATCGGTGAATGATGGCATCTCAAAGGAGGCTTCATCTGTTTCCTATGTATCATTTGATTGGACCATCTTGCAGACGTGGCCTACAAGTTGAGGAGTGTTTATGGCTATGAAAGACATTGAATTCACTTTCCGTCTGCTCCAGGTGCATACTGATTGCTATCATTTGCTTGTCTGTAAGAAAGACAGATTGTATTATTATGGCACCTGCCTACTCATGGATTTCTTGATCTCTTGCCATTACTTTAAAGTCTGTATCACCTTTCTAGAGTGGGTAATTTGAGACTTGAAATAGGGTCTAGGTCTGTTGCTCATTACCTAGATGAGGCCATTTTTTGTGGACACAAGTGACATCAACGAATGGCATTTTTTGTTGGATACTTTTTTGTTCATCATGTGTTCCTATCTCTTGTGATAAAACTGGTGATAAAACTGAATGCCTCATCACAACTTCTTGGGGCTAGAGATCAATTTGGTGGACACAGTTTACAGGCTTCTCCAAGAGAAGGTTGAAAAACGTCAGGTTTTCTTTGGCAGTTAAGAAAGTTACACTCAAACAGCTTCAGTCGCTTATCCTTCTTCCTGGTAATAAGGAACTAATAAGTTACCAATGACCTTCTGACAGCAAAATGTAATGGTGAACACTCTGCTCATTCTTCTCGACCTTTCTGCAGCTTTCGACACTGTTGGCCACCGCCTCCTACTCCATAGGCTCCTGTCACTAGGCATTAAGGACATCGCTCTCTCCTGGTTCTCTTCCTATCTTTCTGACCGCTCCTTCAGTGTTTTGTTCTCTGGCTCCACGTCATCTCCTGTTCCTCTCGCTGTCGGGGTACCTCGGGGCTCAGTCCTTGGCTCCCTCCTCTTCTCTCTCTCTACACGGCCCCAATTGGACAGACCATCAGCAGATTTCGCTTTCAGTACCATCTTTATGCTGATGACACACAATTATACACGTCATCCCCCGACCTTACCCCCGCTATACTACAGAATGCCAGTGACTGTCTGTCCGCAGTCTCCAACGTCATGTCCGCTCTCTATCTGAAACAACCTCTCAAAAACTGAACTTCTTCTGCTCCCGCCGTCTACTAACCTCCCTAAATCTGATATTTCCCTCTCTGTGGGTGGCACCATAATAACACCCCGGCATCAGGTGCGCTGTCTGGGTGTTATGTTTGACACCAACCTCTCCTTCACATCCCATATACAATCTCTTGCCCGCTCTTGCCGCTTACACCTAAAGAACATCTCCAGAATTCGCCCTTTTCTCACCATGGAAACAACAAAAACCCTCACTATTGCATTGATCGACTCCCGCCTGGACTACTGCAATGCTCTATTAATTGGCCTCCCCGCTACTCGACTTTCCCCTCTCCAGTCCATACTTAATGCAGCAGCCAATCGTTACACTGGCTGCCCATTCATTATAGGATCCAATTCAAAGTACTTGTTCTCACCCACAAAGCTCTCCACAGTGCAACACCCCCCTACATCTCCTCCCTCATTTCTGTCTATCAGCCTAGCCAACCGCTGCGCTCTGCAAAAGACTTTCGACTAACCTCTGCACTAATCCGCACCTCCCACCCCCGACTCCAAGACTTCTCCCGTGCTGTGCCAATCCTCTGGAATACTCTACCCCAAGAAATTAGGACTATCCACAATCTGCACAGTTTTAGGCGCTCTCTCAAAACACATCTGTTCAGAGCGGCCTATCACGTTCACTAATCAAAGTCATTTTATATGTAAGTGTGCGTATGTAGCCCATTCACTATGTCTATCCCCCATCTTCTCAAGATGGCTGGACCATCATTGTAAATACATCATTGTAAATACACACCTGTACTTTGTATCTCCCCCACCTCATTGTAGATTGTAAGCTCTCACGAGCAGGGTCATCTTATTTTACTTTAATTGTTGTATTTTTAACGATGTTACTTATGACTTGTGCTTTGAAACTGTTAAACTGTAAAGCGCTGCGGAATATGTTGGCGCTATATAAATAAAGATTATTATTATTATTATTATTATTATTATTATTAATAAGATGTAATTTTCATCCTAAACTCTATTTAATGCCATAATCTAATTTTAGACTGGAATTCTCAAATGAAGCATCAAATAGCAAGTGGTAGAAAAAAATAAAGCAGTTAGATAGTGTAGTGAAGGAGGGATAGGGACTTTTTAATTAAAGTGCATTAGAAAAAGATTAGATTATGATATTTAAAAAAATTGGTTTCAGACCACCTCTTTAATAGCTTGTTAAAACCACAGTAAATGATTACCAATCAGTAATGGTTTACCAATTGGTGGTTGTTTAGTGCAATCGGTAGCTCCGCGTAAACATACCCCTATACAGAATAAATATTTACGTTCATTAACTCACCCCTGATGTCTCGTCTGATTAGAAATGAGCGAATGTCTTCGGCTCCCTCCTTATTTGGCAAGCTATAGCGCTTACTGAAGAAGCTGCATCGGGAACCCAGATACCTGGAGCGCTCCCAATACTCAACTGTTCAGTGCCACAGCTGCATGTGTCGCAGCTGTGTGACAGTCACAACACACAGGCTTTCCATGTATGTGTTGTGATTGTCACACAGCCGCAACACATGCAGCTTCCGAAAACCCTTAGGTTGTTTCCTGTAGAATGATAGATCCGTGTCCCTCGTGATGGAGCCATGATGTAAAATGGCTGCTGTCTTGTCTCTGGTCCTTTTGGATGTATGGATGCCTTGGCAGAATCTCTGGCTGTCTCTCCCTCTCAGTCTCTCTGTTTCTGAGTCTCAGATAAGGGGAAGAATGGTGATGAGATCAAGTAGCATTACTTGATTATTTAATCAATTTGCATATTTTTTTCCCTCTCTGCTTTCGAAGTCAACAAACTGGCTCCGTAACACAATAATTATTATTATTATTATTATTATACATTTATATAGAGCCATTTATTCCATGGCGCTTTACATGTGAAAAGGGGAAATATAGACAAGTACAATAAACATGTGCAAGACAAGGGACACACAAGTACAGAAGGAGAGAGGACCCTGCCTGCGAGGCATATAATTAGCATATCAGCAAACATCACTAGACATCAAAGATATTATATGATGTTATATGAAATATCAGCTTACAAGTCAATATTACAGTCAAAATAGTCATCTGGTTAATTAAGATACAATCCTGTTTCTTCCCAGTACTCTTTCCTCCAATTCAGTACCAGTCACTGCCCTGCATCATACAAAAGGCCCCTCCAATTTGTACCTCCCGCTCCACCGATTCACTATATTTACATGCCCCCAATTCATTATGTCATGTCCTCTCTCTCCCACTGTAAGGATTCCAGACTTTCCTTTGTGCCTGTTTGCCCTTATTCAAGCTAGAGTCTTGTATCTCACCCTGTCATGGAACTTCGTGTCTGTTTTGAGATTTAAATCCGGGTCATGTGTTCCTCTGTGCCTGAGTATTTTGTTGCTGTTGGCTCTTGAGCTCCTGCCTGCCTACTGGTGGACTCCCTGCTGCTGCTGCTGCTCGTTACTCAGCTCTCTGCCTCTTCATGCTCTGCTGACTACAGTCCCCTGTGTGCCCCCCATGATAACTGCTATCTAGACTTCTAGTAAGGAGCTGTTCGCCTCTGGATCTGCTGTGGCCAGTAAGGAATCCAGACATCACCATCTCCATTTGGTCTGTGTTTGTGTGGACTTGTGCGAGACTTTCAGTCCAAAAGGTACATGTGATGACCTTCCCCTGTTAATACTACTCCTGTGTTTTGCTGGACTTCTACATCTAGGTGCCATGTGCATTTTCACTTATATGATCGCTGGACTTCTACACGTTAGTGCGGTGTGCGTGCGCATCCGTTATATCGCTGGACTTCCTCATTAAGGACCGTGTGCTACCTCTCATATATACTTCTGGACTCTCACGTTTAGTGCCTTGTGCACACATGCGTCATATTACAGTTGGACTGGTTCATATTAGCGGTCAGGCCGTGCTCTTAAGTTTCACTGGACATTCTATATTGTGCTGTGCTTTCGTTACTATTGCAGGAACTGCTCTGTTAGTTTTGTTTCACCTGCAACATTCTATATTGTGCTGTGTTTTCATTACTATTGCAGGAAGTGATCTGTTAGTTTTGTTTCACTTCTCAATATACTTATTTACATCAGCTTTGGTCTCAGTCTCGTGTTATCCCACGCAATCAGATTCTGTAGTACCCTTTTAATTGTTACACCTACCCCACTTCATCATCATTTGTTGTCTCCCACTCTAAATTCATCACCATTTACTGTCCTCATCCCCCAGTCTCAATACATCATCATTTACTTCACCGCACCCTAAATTCATTCATTTATTTTCTCTCCCCCCCATCAGTTCATCATTATATGATCTCCCCACCATCAATTCCTCATTATTTGCTCTCCCCACACCCAATCTTCAATTTATCAATTGCAGTCCTTGTTCACCACCCTCACTACATCATTAGTGATGGGAGAACCCGTGGATGTTCGGGTTCTGGGTTCTGCCAAACAGTTAAAAAAAAAGTTTGGTTAGGGTACCAGAAAAGTACCCAAACCTGGCCCCCATTCAGATCAATGGGAGGCCTGAACATCCATTGCTTGCCATGCTGTCATGACAACTTGGCAAACACTGGCTCTGATTCATGGTAAGATTACCTCCGGTCACAGGCATTGGCTGATGTGACTACTACTCAATCAGCCTACGCTTGCTGCTGCTGATGGGAGTATTCATCACCGGCACCTGAACTATAAATAAATTAATTAATTAAAACGCAATGCTTCCCCTCTATTTTTGATGACCAGCATGGCATAACTGACAGCTGCTGGCTGCAACCCTCAGTTGTCAGCTTTATCACGGCTGGTTATCAAGAATAGAGGGGTCCCAGTGCCATTTTATTAAATTATTTAAATAATTGAAAAAAACTGTGTGGGGTCCTTCCCATTTTTGACAACCAGCCAAGCTGAAGAAGACAGCTGGGTGGCTGGTATTCTCAGGCTCATAATGGGTCATGGATACTGGCCCCCCTCCACACTAAAAATAGCAGCCCCCAGCCAACCCAGAAAAAGTCCATCTAATCACAAGTTAGTAATGGAGAGATGACTATAAGACACCTCTCCATTATTAACCCCATATTCATATTGTAAATAGACACACATCCAGAATAAAGTGCTTTATTTGAACTAAAAATACAAACATTTTACTTTTTTATTTAAAGATAAAAAATAGTTATACTCACCTTATTCCTATTCCATTGAAGCCCTCTTCCCCTATAAAAATCTGAAAATAATAAACAATAATACTCACTTAACATCCATTCCATTGAAGCCCTAGTCTCCTGTTGAAAAAAGAACAAAAATAAAAACAACAATATCCCTCATCTGTCCAACATACTCTCCCACGTCATAAGTCATGTCTAGCATTGTCAGAAAAAGTCTCATGGTGCAGCGCTGAGCTCAGTGAGTTCACTGCAGTTCACAGAAGAAATTTCTCACTTAATTACATTTTTACCACAAGAAATGTAGTTTAAGTCCCAGATTTTACATTTTCACACATGGAAAATGGATATAATTGGCACCAAAATTTGTCACACAATTTCTACTGAATGTGGCAATAAACCGTATCTGGCTACACAGTACTTCTTAGCCACACGACGAGACTTGGGAGGGACGGAGTTCTATTTGACTTTTCAATAACAAATCATTGTAGAATAGTTTGTGGATTCCATATACAGAGCCAGTAAGTGCCAAAAGAGCAGAATCCCCCTCAATTGACACCATTTTAAAAATTAAGAAAAAAAAAAAAATCGAACTATAGTCAGCTCACCCTTCTGTGAAGTCTTCATTAGGCAGCTGGCACTCAGCATGGTTCCATAGAGCAAACGTACTTGGGAAAAAAAAAAAAAAAAAACAGCGAGTAGATCGCAGACTAAAATATAACCTTTAATCCATTAGGTTAAAACATGAATGGCACAGGATTGCCGGGCATGTAGAAAAACACTTCAGAAACAGATGCCGCCGGGGGTCCTGTCTGAATCATCAATGTCATAGATTTATGTGGAAACCCCGATGTAAGCAGTCAGAGTAGAGTGCAGAGTAAGTGTGAGCCGCGACTTACTGTGATCTTTAGGAGGCAGATTTTTTTTCTTCGAGTCAGTATGATTACAGCAATGTCACATTTATATCTTTTTTATGTTTTGGCGCCTTTACACAATAAAACTTACTTCATAGAAAAAAATAACACCGTTCAACACAAAAAAATCATCAGCAAAGGTAATATGTCGGTTTTATGGACTTTGAGGTGCTAATTCCAAAAATATGCTAAGTTTTGCTCTATCACATAAAGTTTCTGAGTTAGAAGTATTTTTGTTCTTATGTTATTTCTGCATTTTCAATGTATGTGGCTTTTCCTATGTTATTCCCATTTCTTTGCTTGTCTTACTTAATTGTGAATTTTCTTACAGGGAAAACATCAGGAAAGGTTGTAGTGAGTTTTATGGGAAGGAGTATTGACAGTGCAGTCAACCAATGACTGCTTCTCAGAAAGTCACATGTTATGGGGAGGAGCTAACTGTTATGAGGCGCTAAGATTTCAGTCAGTCAGAAAAGGATGGTGATGGCAGCAAGGATATGTGAGACTGACAGGAGACAGGCCTCTACAGGGATCTGAGCCCTGACACAGGGAGATAGAAGGGAAGGCAGCGGGCAGCCATGCACTTTTTGTATTCACATTTAGATTTCTTCCTTCAAAATCTTGGGGATGTAAGCGATGAACAAGGCGAGCGGTTGCACCAGGACATTAAAGTAATGGAACACTGCTGCCAGGGTTTTTGGAGTGTCTTAATGATGGCAGAGTACTGTTGGATGTTATATAGGGACAACCCTGAAAAATTGGCGGTATGACAAAACAGCATAGTATTTTGCCACTTTTTTTTTTTACAGTGTTCACTGAAGGGGTTAACTAATGTGACAGTTTTATATGACGGGTCGTTCTGGATGCAGCAATACCAAATATGTGTACTTTTTTGTTTATTTTTGTTTTTACATAAATATACCTATTTATTGGTATATTTTTTGATATTTTTTTATTTATTTTGTGATATTTAAAAAAAAAAAAATTTACCTTTAATACTTAGCTTCCCTTTGAGACATTAACTTTTTTTACTCTGATTAATAATATAATGTATTGAAATACACCAGCACTGCAGTGCAATATACCTGTCAATGTTACATTAACAGAACGCCTTTTAGACCATGCTCATGGCATGGTCTAACAGGCCACTGTAGCTGGCAGACCCAGAGGTTGTCATGAAGACCTTCGGTTGCTATGACAATAACGTAATAACAAAAATACTTCTATCTCAGAAACTTTGGAAGCATATTTATGGAATCAGCACATCAAACTCCATAAAAACAGACATATTACCTTTGCTGATGATTTTTTGTGCTGACCAGTGTAATAGATTTGATGGTGCTCCAGGTGATCATCAGAGATTGGGATATTTTATATAACCCAACCCTGACTTGTACTTTTCAACATGTCCCTGACTTGTCTGGAGATCTCCTTGGTCTTCATGGTGTTGTTTGGTTAGTGGTGCCTCTTGCTCAATGGTGTTTCAGCCTCTGGGGCCTTCAGACCATGTATATACGGATAGACCATGTGACACTTGGATTGCGCACAGGTGGGCTTCCTCTCAGTAAGCATATGACTTATGAAGGTAATTGCTTGCACCAGAAATTTTTAGGAGCTTCATAGCAAAAGGGCTGAATACATACAGTATGCACATGACAATTTTGTGTTGTTATCTTATACATTTTATTTATGCCTATATTTTTCTCACTTCACCAACTTAGACTATTTAGTGCTGATGCATCACACACAAATCGGATGACACAAATATTTAAACACAGGTTGTAATGTAACAAAATAGGCAAAACAACAAGGGGGTTGAATACTTTCACAAACTCATGTAAAGCAGATTTCTCAGTGTGTGAGATGTATTACAAATAGTCCTGATCTCCTGATCTGACCTCATGACAGATTAGGCCTCTTTCACACTTCAGTTTTTTGCATCAGTCAAGGTCCGCCAAAAGAGCGGATGGCGGATCCGTTTTAGTACTGATGACAACGGATGGCACCCGTCCGTTTTGTTGACGGATCCGACAAATGCAGAATTTGAAAGGAATCGTAGCCTGGAAAAGGAGAGAGAGAGAGAGAGAGAGGGAGAGAGAGAGAGAGAGGGAGAGAGAGGGAGAGAGGGAGGGAGAGGGAGAGAGGGAGGGAGAGGGAGAGAGGGAGAGGGAGAGAGGGAGGGAGAGGGAGAGAGGGAGAGGGAGAGAGGGAGAGGGAGAGGGAGAGGGAGAGGGAGAGAGAGAGAGAGAGAGAGAGAGAGAGAGAATTTTTTTTTGTCCGGCACCCAGAAAGAATTTCGGGTTAAATGAGTGTCTGGAGGATCCGCCACAGAAAAAAACGTTGCAAGCTCCGTTTTGAAATCTTTGAGGATGGTGACGGACAAGAATTTTGGCGGATCCGCAAAAAAAACGGATGCAACGGACGGCAATCCGTCAGAATCCGCCAATAATGGAAGTCAATGGGGAAAAAAACGGATCCTCAAAAGAAAATTGCGGATCCGTTTTTTTCAAAACCTGGCGGATTGTGACTGATTGTAAAAAACGGAAGTGTGAAAGAGGCCTTAGAAAGAATAGAATCATAGAATGTTACAGTTCGAAGGGACCTCCTGGGTCATCTGGTCCAACCTCCTGCTCAAAGCAGGATTCACTAAATCATCCCAGACAGATGTCTGTCCAGCCTCTGTTTGAAGACTTCCATTGAAGGAGAACTCACCACTTCTCGTGGCAGCCTGTTCCACTCATTGATCACTCTAACTGTCAAAAAGTTTTTTCTAATATCTAATCTGTGTCTCCTCCCATTCAGTTTCAGCCCATTGCTTCTAGTCTTTCCTTGTGCAACTGAGAATAAACATGATCCTAAATGTGACAGCCCTTGAGATATTTGTAGACATGTAGACAACTATTAAGTCTCCTCTCAGTCTTCTTTTTTGCAAGCTAAACATTCCCAAATCCTGTAACTGTTCCTCATAGGACATGGTTTGCTGACCGGTCACCATTCTGGTCGCTCTTTTCTGAACTTGCTCCAGTTTGTTGATGTCTTTTTTAAAATGTGGTGCCCAAAACTGGACACAATATTCTAGATGAGGTCTGACCAAAGAGGAGTAGAGGGAAATTATGACTTCTCGTGATCTAGACTGTATGTTTCTGTTAATACATCCCAGAATTGTATTTGCCTCTTTTGCTGCTGCATCACACTGTTGACTCATGTTTAGTTTATGATCTATTAGTATAACTAAGTCTTTTTCACATGTGCTGTTGCTTAACAACATTTCTCCCATTCTGTATATGCTTTTTTCATTTTTATTGCCCAGCTTTACTTTGCATTTTCCCTGTTAAAAACCATTCTGTTAGTTGCTGCCCACTGCTCCAGTTTATTTATATATTTTTGAATCCTCTTTAGTGTTAGCCATCCCTCCAAACTTTGCGTCATCAGCAAATCTATTCAGTGTGCCCTCAATCCCTTCATCTAAATCATTGATAAAGCTTTTGACCAATACAGTGCCCAGGACAAAGCCCTGTGGTACCCCACTTGAGACATTCTTCCAACTGGATGTGCAGCCTTTTACGACCACTCTTTGGGTCTGATCACTAAGCCACTTATGAATCCACCTAACAGTTGCCTTGTCCATTCCATGCTTAGTCATTTTTTGAATAAGAATTTTGTGAGATACTTTGTCAAATGCTTTGCTGAAGTCAAGATATACTATACAGCATTTCCCTGATACACCCAGTCATTTGATAAACATTTCTTTCTTTCCTTTTAGCATGTGTTCTGTATTCATCTATCCTGGTTTCCTTAAATGCTTCCTATTCTTCCCTCTTTTTGGAATTGTTAACGATTGTGCTTTGAGAATCTCATTTTTCAAAATTCCGTAAGGATATCCAGCCATTGGATCCCTCCAATTCTCTTTCTGAGTCCCTTAACATCTGCCTTTCTAAAATCTAACCTTGAAATTTGAGTCTTCACAGGTCTTCCTCCTCTAGTTATCTTCTACCTCTAGCATAGATGACTAACACCTTTCAGATTATAAAAATATAATGACAGCTCCAATCTCATTGCATATAGAATACAAGTTGTTAGATCACAGCAGATATAAGACATCAGAAATCAGGATTGCTGATAGGTTTGTAATATTTCACAGCAAAACTCAGCTGTTCTGCCCCTCTCCCAAAACTGACTTGTGCAGGTTAGACCTGGAGATCAGGGCTATATCATATCATATCTCATATTTAGAAATCTGCTTTAAATGGTGGGATGTGTTCATCTTTCCTTAGATTTTTGCTACCTGTTTATTATCGGTTAGTGTCATACAGGGGAAGAAGTACATATCCCCAGTGAAAACACTGTAACACCCACATGGACTTGAAAAAAGGTTAACTCATTAATGGCCAAATACTTTGATTAATAATATCTTATCAACTAAGAGGTGAAAATCAAATGAAAAAAAAAAACAAAATGTTTTATTCTGCTTTGCAGCCACTATTGCATCCCATGTCCACTTAAACATGAAAAATTTGGTCCCACCCTGTCTTGCCAAGGACTCCTCAATAGGGCCATAATGATTGCGGTCGCAGAGGGTGTGGTCATGACCAGGCCCATGCAGGAGGGTGGCTCGTTGATGCCAGCTGCTATTTCAGCTGGATGTGTGTCCTAAGATGCATGTTCATCTGAAATGTATTGCGGCGCAGAGACCCGCCGTATCCTTGCACTGCAATACACAGTGCTGGCGAATCAGAGGCTGGCAACTGACATCGACGTGCAAGTCACCGGTGGCACAAGGCTGAGACGTCATGCACTGCCTGGCGCTTACATGCTAAAGATAGCTTCAAGCTTCTGCGCTGGCTATAGAAAAAGATGCCGCAAATCGAGGGAGTGGGAGAAGGTTTTACATTTGTTGAAGAAGACCTATAGAGCAGGGAATTACGGAATGGGCCCAAGATGGGGCACATTATACCAAGATAGGGGATATATATTACTGTAAGGGGCCCAGTATGGAGGACATTATACCAGGAAGGGGTACAGAATGAAGGACATTATACCATGAAAGGGAGACATTATACCAGGACGAGGCCCAGGATGGAGAAATTATATACAAGAATGATCGACATTATCCCTTGAAGGGGCTCAAGAAAGGTGACATTATGCCAGGAAAAGGGTCAGGATGGAGGTTATTATTCCTAGAAGGGGCCAGGATGGAGGACCTTTTTACAGGAAGGGGCCAGGATTGGGAAAATTATTGCAAGAAAGGGGCACAGGAAGAGGGACATTATTACAGGATGAGGGACATTGCTACATGAGAGGGTGAACACTTCACAGGTTCCGGAACGCTACAATGGCCCATACATTTGACAAACATGCAGGTGGGGGCCTAGGTCCAAATTTTGCACTGAGGCCCATTCGACTCTAGTAACGACACTTATACCTAATCCTTCTGGGCGTCGGGCTTTTGGGTGAGGCTGAGTTTTGAGTACAAGTAATATACACTGTCCGACTATGTTCCATTGCTTCTGTAATAGAATATTGTATCTACAGTATATGCTTGGCCTTTTCCTGTACTGACTGTTAAGTGAGATACATTTAGATCACATCCATATTTATTACTCATACCAATGGCAAACCTGCAAATTGTTAACCACAGAATCAGCAAAATCCTTTTAGTAATTGGAAACCCTAAGAAATGTCAAAATAAGGTATAAAACATTATTGAGAATAATAACCATCATATAGGTGTGACCCAGATTTACAGAAGAACTTTCAAAGCTTCCACTTTTTTTTGTTTCAAGCAGACACAATAAGAACTATAAATTCCCCCAAGGTATATCATGTACAGGAAAAGGCTGTAGAAATTGTATAATCCTATTATTTTATATTCCCAGGCTGCATGATGGATAATTGTACGCGTTGTTTTACTGTTATAATGTAGGATTGTTATAGTGGTGAACATGAAAATGCTGCCCTGCTCAGGATGAAAATAGAGAATGCCTTAGGGGTCCCATTACACCCTGTGATATGATGAGGTCTGGTCACATGGTCCTTTTACCTGAAAAGTCCTGGGGGGGTTATAAATAATCATATCCTTCATCTTCAGCAACATAGCCATAGAGTTTAATGATAACTTTGCGCTATTGAGCTATATTCGGCACAGTATTCACCTGTCTAGAAGGATTTTATCTTCTCTATGGTTACCTCCATATCAATAAATCTCTTCCAGGGTGTTAAAGGTCATCACTATTTTTTCTTTTTTAACTTTGTCAGCAGAAGTAAGCCAATAATGTTGTTTTATGGTATCCAAAACCAGCGGCGGAACTTGAAGCTTTTGGTCCCTGATTGAAAATGTTCAACATGGTCCCCCAAGTATCTTGAGTCTTTAAATGGGTTGTTCAGTCTTTCAATAAAAGTCTAAAGTAGCGGTAAGTGACTGCAGACAGAGCATCAGCATGTGTGTTCTCAGCTCCGGCACGATATGCAATCTTGTACCGATACTTCGCCATGCGGTCCACCCATCGTTGCTCCAAGGTCCCCAGTTTTGCACTTTCCATGTGGGCTAATGTATTGTTATCGGTGCGCACCAAGACTTTGGACCTCGACACGTATTCGGCAAACTTTTCAGTCATCTCCCACACTAACGCTAGCAATTCCAACTTGAAGGAGCTGTAATTGTCTGGGTTCCGTTCTGCGTCGTGGAGGAACGGCTCACTCTTGTTCCTTCCCTTCCTGCATTTGCAACAGCAGGGCCCCCCAGACCATGTAGTCTTCGATCGGTGTGAAGGATGAAGGGCTGTGAGAAGTCCGCATAGGCAAGTATTGGAGCCTCAGTCAAAACCATCTTCAGGGCTCGGAAGGCTTCTTCCTGACTATTTCCTCACTGAATAGTCTGATTCTTTGAACCAGACGGCACTCCTTTTAGTAGTTCCAGCGGTGGATTAGCGATACGGGTGAAATTCTTCACAAACCTTCAGTAGTACCCAGTCAGCCCCAGAAAGGCCCGAACCTCCTTTACTGTCTGTGGGGTGGGCCAGTCCTGTACTGCCGCTATCTTCTCATGTGCAGGTCTCACCCCTTCGACTGATACAATGTTCCCAGGTACTCGATTTTTGTTGTGGAAAAGGTGACATTTTTGGGGCTTCACTTGCTCCACCCACCGGAGGTGCTCTTCAAAAGTGGCTGCATAGACAACGATATCGTCCAGGTAGATAAGTGTTGCTTCGAAGTTCATATCCCCCAAGCATCATTCCATCAATCGCTGAAATATCCCAGGAACATTAGTCAGGCTGAAGGGCGTATGATTAAATTCAAACAATCCCATGGGCAGTATGAACGCTGTCTTCGGCCGGTCGTGTTCAGCCATGGGCACCTGCCAGTATCCACTGGCAGATCCAGGGATGAGAAATGCTTCGCCTTTCCCAAGGCAGATAGCGACTCCTCAGTTCTGGGTAATGAGTAAGAGTCCCACACCGTACAGGCATTCAGTCGCCTATAGTCCACACAAAAACGCAGCGTCCAGTCTTTCTTCTGAACTAGGACAATGGGAGCTGCCCATGGACTCTAGCTCTCCCGGATGACTCCACTCTGCAACATTTCTTTCACCTAGTGATACATCTGAGGTGGTACCTGCCGGTATCTTTCCCTGATCGGTGCGGCACTTCCTGTGGGTATTTCATGGGTTATGGCTGCAGTGCATCTGAAGTCATCCTCATAATGGGCAAAGAAATCCTGGTAACGC
This sequence comes from Dendrobates tinctorius, assembly GCF_039654945.1. NCBI lineage: Eukaryota > Metazoa > Chordata > Amphibia > Anura > Dendrobatidae > Dendrobates > Dendrobates tinctorius. The sequence continues at coordinate 14,285,027 of NW_027361743.1, read as the reverse complement.
TCCAGTACAGCTTCCACCTGTTGCACTTGTTGCAGTGAGAGTCCACTCAATTCAGCCCGTGTCTGCTCCATGATCTGGCGACCCTCCTTCATGCTTTCAGGCGGGTGCTCCGGGATCATTGTAACAGCTACAGTCCATGGGTCCCCCTGTTTTACTGCCAGCTGGATGGCTTCTGGTTGCATCAACTCTTCCGGCATTCCCAGCACCTGCGCCACTTCCCTCTTAAGCGGGAGAGTAAGATTATCCTCCCCCAGGTTGACGCACGGCACCACAACATTACCATCATGGACGGTGGCTAATGTCCGAGCAATGAGAAGTCCCAAGGGTATCTGGTCCATTAAGGTTGGCTCTGTCTGGACTTCCACTCCTTCGAGGGGTGTACAAGCTTATACGGGCAATGTGAGCACCGTCTGGCCAGGCAGTAGGGACTATCACTTTTCCTAGAACTTTCCCCTCACTCGATGTTTCCTGGACTTGGGCAACCCAGATCAGTTGTTGAAACGCCTTCCTCTGGGGGGTTTGTGGGCTCCATTGGTCCAGAAAAGCATCTAGTGACTCGCTGATCAAGAGAGTCCCGAGTTCTTTCAGCACATTCATCTCCATAGTCACTGGAGGGCCATTGCTAGTATCTCCGGCGGTCAACACGTCTCCTTTCCGGCCCACATCTTTGCATTTGTAATTTGCATCCAGACCACCCCTGCAACCAGGATGGGTAACTGATTGGCCGCCATCAGCTTGATTACTGGGCCCCACTCCGGCTGCATTACCTCAGGAAAGTGACATCTAAAATAACGTTTCAGGCATGGTGGTGACCTGTGAACCAGTATCAACTAGGCGGCGAATGGCTCGACCATTCATTTCAGCCCATATGAGGGGACTCACGGAAATTAAACTTTCGAGACTGCCTTCTCTCCTCCTTGGCCTCTCAGGCTCTGGGCGCCGTACCCCAGCCACGGAGCCCACTAGTTTAACGGCTGCCGAGTAAGAAACCGTCCCAGTCTTACACAGCCTTGGGCATAGTGTCCAATGTCCCCACACTTGAAACAAGTCGGACGTCTCTCTCCTCGGCATTTTCCCATTTCCTGGCGATGTACAATGGGCAAGTGGGACTCGGGGTCAGTCCTGTCTCTGGATGGATTTGGAGTCACAATAGGGACTCTTCTGAGGCCAGACCACTCTTCCCGCATCTCCTGTATTTACTTCCGGATCTCTCTGGCCCATCCTGGCTCAGCCGTGGGCAAGGCGGGTACCTTACTGCTCCGAACCATCCCTGCAGAGGCTCCCACCCCAATCTCCAAGAAAGTCATGCGCAGATCAGTACGCAGGTGCTCCCACAACGTTTGTTTAAGCGATGCATCTCTGAGGCCCACTACAAGTTGATCTCTCCAGATCACATCAAGGGGTCCCACACCTACATCATCCTGAGTGCACATCTTGTAACGCATTCATATATTGAGTCACGGATTCTCCCTCTCTCTGAACATGGCTAAACAATTGCTTCCACAAATCTCTGACATCAGTGGGATTCTCATGGATCTCTTCTAAAATTTGCAACGCCCTGGTGAAGGTGTTCTGTTCATGAGGGGGCTGAAACATTACAGAACATCTAGCCTCCCTGTCCAGGGCCATCACAGCAATCTCTGCTTGCATAGCGGGGGTCATAGGGTGCATCCTCAGCATACTTTTAACCCACTCAGTCCACTCCCACAGCAGTGAATTGCTCCTTGTAAATTTTGGGAGATTGCTGAGCATGGCCCCCAGTTGGTTCTCGGGGCACCCATAACCACTTGGTCTGCTGCCTCTGCGTTCGTAGACTGCATACTGCCAACTATGCCAAATTTAAGCAGGTTACGGGATGTAGTGACACAGGGAAGGCAGAGCAAGGGGTAACAGTAAAACAATTTAATTATAACAGATAATGGAACTCCTTGCAGGGAGATAACAGTTAAATTGAAAACAGGAACTGCAGTCTAACAACCGTTCAGTTATTAAAATTATCATGCCTGTAGGTTCCTCAGCCACAGGCAGTCTGATGGGGGTTGTAGTACCGGAAACGGTGGGCATAGAGTCCTCAGATGGGGTTCACAATTAACGATCCAATGTCTGGAGGCAACTGGACGTCTCCAGTTCTGCCCGCTGAGCCCCTAGTCCATAAGCCTGTGCAGCCAAAGTGGAGAAAGCTGCAGGAGTCCGTGTATCAAAAGTGGGCTGATGTGCACTGGGCAACAAAGGGAACTGCACATCAGTGTCCTGTAGTCGGCCCACGCTTCTCTGTACAAGTGCAGCCTTTAGTTTATCTGGGTGAATGGCGCTCTCTACTGTCACTGTCCCGCTGGGGAGTGCGGGTAAGCATGGTCACGGCATGTCTTGATGCTGCTGCTCTGAGTGCAGAGCGCACTCTACACCCTTCTGCACTCTCCCTGACAGGGGGAAACTGCCTGTTCCTTTGCGTACTTTCTCCTCATCGCCCGGCTTAGTCACGCCCTCTCTTCTCAGGTCATAGGGCCTCTCCAGTCCCCTATTCCTTCCCCCGGGCAACATGGGAAGCAGCCTTAACAGTACCGGACCCGGCCTGGTGCAGGTATCTGCAGCCCAGTCTTCCTCCTTACATCAACACTGGAAAATTCCAATAGCGCGTGGTGAGCAGCACACTGTAAAGATTCCGAAGTCTGCAGTCACATGGTAACTTCAGACTTTTATTAGAAAGGACAACCCCTTTATTGTATAGTTTTGGTCCTCATTTTGGTCAAAGAGACTGTTTGGGGGTTCTAGGTTCCAGGGCCATGGTCTACACCAACTATAGTTATAACTCTGCCCAACATGTATTTTGCTTTCCATGGATAGGATGTACATTGCTTAATCTTTCCTCTTAACACCCTGTTGCTGCACAGCATACATCTGGTGAAAGAAGTATTGAACACATCACCAATTTTCTAAGTAAATATATTTCTAAATGTTTTATTGACATTAAATTCTCACCAGATGTTGGTAACAACCCATCCAATCCACACAGGCAAATAAATCAAACCATAAATTAATTTATGGGTAATAATGAGAAATGACACAGGGAAAAAGTATTGAACACGCTCACAATTTGAGCGTGATTTGAGCATGATTTGAGCATGATTCTATGATTCTATGATTCTATGAAAAAGTATTGAACACGCTCACAATTTGACAGGTGAACATCCTCCTTCAGGATTTCCTGACAGAGGGTACAGGAAAGATGTATATCTTTGTACCATGTTAGCCAGTAGATAGTGCTATTTTGTGCATATATATGTGATTCTTCAGATGTTGTATTAGTCTATGCCTGATGAAGAGACCTGAGCAGTCTCGAAAGCTTGCAATGTGTTACCATCCTTTCAGTTAGCCATTAAAAGGTATCAACCACTGAGGACTCTCAATTCTGAATATTTTTCTGACAAAGAGTAGAATTCAATGATCCATAAATGAAATCGATCCGGTCCTGCAGAAGAAAGAATGCCCCACACAATCACCGTACTGCCGCCAACAAGATTGTTGATTTGTTCTCAAGGAAGATTGCGTCGGTACCTTCACTGCAGATGTAACATTACTCAACTGTCTAAAAAAGTTTTGCGTATTTTGGCAAATGTGAGACCAGCCTTCATGCTCTTTTTGGTCAGCATTGTTTTGCAATTTGTAACACTCCCATGGATAACATTTTTGACAATTGTTACTTTTATTGTGTTTATTAAAGAGAACCTGTCACCAGTTTTGACCGATATGAGGTAAAACCATCACCTTTCAGGGCTGATATACAGATGCTTTATATCTGACCCCAACCTGACCTTATAGATAAGAAAAAACCTTTTATTAAGCTCACATGACGGGCGCTCCGGTCCGATGGGTGTCAATGTTCTTTGCCTGGCGCCTCCCATCTTCTTACAATCGCCACGTCCCTAATTCATCCACATGGTCTCCTCTGTATGATACTTTTGTATAGGCGTACATCTCTGCCCTGACTAGGGCAGAGTAAACTACTGCAGTGCGCATGCGCCGGGGGTCTTTGAACTTTCCCGGCATCTGTACAGGAGTGCGATGCAGGGGAGACTGTGTGGATGACGTAGGGTCATATCATCCCTATGAAGCAAGAGGGACGACTGCATCGCAACAAGATGGGCAGCGCCGGACTAAGAACATCGACACCCCTTGACCAGACCGCCCTTTAAGTGAGTATAATAAAAGCTATTTTTCTTCTTTCAGGTCGGGTTGGGGGTATTATACAATGCTGTATATCCGGCCTGAAGGGTGGTGGCCATATCTCATATCAGCCAAACCTGGTGACAGGTTCGCCTTAATCGTAACTGAGGCAAGTGAGATTTTTAGTTCTATATAGGAAATTTGCCACCAGGTTTTTGTCACTTAATCTGAGAGCAGTATAATGTAGAGACAGAGACCCTGATTCCAACAGTGTGTCATTTACTGGTCTGTTTGGCGTTTTTTTTTTTACTTTCTGACAAAATGTAGACTGATATCACTGTGCTACCAAGGTTTTGTCACTCAGACAATTTTGAGTGTTCCTGATAGATTTTTTTCATTCTGATTTCAGAAATGACTTCAGATTTTTCCTATCACGTAAGGTTTTTGAGAAATGATACGAAACATTATAATATTCTGTTATCATTCTAAAAACTCATATATGTACTTTTTCTGAAACAGTACATTCTGAATTCTCCACTGAAATAACATAAATCACTGATCTACACATATGCAAGCACTTATGCGAATTCCGCGCTGGCGCAGTGAATCATTTGGCTTACCGTGTATGGAGCATACCACATCTCTTGGGCAGGGGAGGAATCAAAAGACAATACTTAAGGCATGGCTGAATGGATCACGACCTTCAATGCCGTTCGCTGTCCCAATGATATGTAGAGAGCAGAGAGATCATGTAACAGATTGCTACTTCTGCCTTACAAATGTAAAAGGATATTCAGCAAAGAACAAGAAATCAATAGAATATCCTAATCTTCCTTCAGCCATAAGACCAGTGCCACACGATGAAAGTCTTCGTGTTCCAAAGCCGCCCAAAGTATGGACAATGTAGGACGACGAAAATGAACTAACAATGTCAGTGGAAAATGAAACTGCTGCAGACCCAGACTTTGAGCTTTCTACATCTAGTCCACATCTGTTCAATCAAGCTGCTCTGAGTGACTTGGATAGAGATAAGAAATTGTCAAAGAGACAGGCAGAATTATTGGGATCAAGGCTACAAGAACGGAATCTCTTATTTCCAGCAACAAGAGTTGTTTTTTGCAGTCAAGACCTTAATCAATTTTTCAACCATGCCGACAGTTTAACCTTTTGCAACGACGTCTTGGGGTTGTTTGGTGCTCTTGGATGCGAACATGACATGAAGGAATAGTGACTGTTCATTGACTCGTCAGTTTTAAGTCTGAAGGCTGTATTACTACATAACGGAAATATCTATACTTCTATACCTATTGGACATGCTGTACACATGAAAGAAACGTATGAGAATATGGAGTTACTGTTGACTCACATTAATAGAGATTATAACTGGAACATATGTAGTGATCTAAAAGTTGTTGAACTTCTTCTTGGACTGCAGCTTGGATATACCAAGTATTGCTGTTTTATTTGTGAGTGGGACAGTCATAGACGAGAAATTTCAGAAAGGACTGGCCACTCCATGAAAACCTGGTTGCTGGACAGAAGAATGTTAAACATAATCCTCTCGTTGATCCAGTAAATATATTTCTCCCTCCTGTGCATATTAAACTCAGGCTTATGAAGAATTTTGTCAAAGCAATGAACAAAGAATCGGAAGCTTTTTCTTACGTGCAACGGTAATTTCCAAGAATAAGTGAGGCAAAGATTAGAGAAGGTATTTTTATTGGCCCAGAGATCTGAGATATAATGAATGGCAGTAGCTTTGATGGTCTTTTGCAAGATGCTGAACAAGTGGCATGGAGAGCCTTTAAAGATGTGACCTTCAACTTCCTTGACAACAGCAGGGCACTGAACTTTGAACAACTTATGGACAACATGCTCACAGCATATCATTTCACGAAACGCAATATGTCACTAAAAATGCATTTTCTACATTCTCACTTGGACTTTTTTCCAACCAATCTTGGTGCCGTTAGCGATGAACACGGTGAAAGATTTCACCAAGACATTGCGCTGATGGAGAAAAGGTTCCAGGGAAAGTGGAGTAGGTCAGTGCTGGATGACTATTACTGGAATCTTATTGGAGAAGCATCTGACACGGATTATAAATGAAAGTCGTCTGCAAAACACTTTTGAGCAATTGCTTTTGCCACTGACATCGATGCACATGTATGTAGTGTCTCGGACGTCATAATGTAGACTATAAACTGTCGTTTCTTAAATTCCTTAAGTGATACAGACTTTTGAAGCACATATGCGTGTTCAGCAAATCAAAATCTAAAAGATACAATACAATTTTCTCAGGGGACAAGAACTTCCTTGAAATTTGTTGCGCAGTGATTCTTATATTTGTTATGAGTCTTGTAAACTTTCCATCTTCTTCATATAATTTATGAGGCTGACAAATAGTAATATATTTCACAATTGCTCATTTTTAATCCCGTTTATTGCTATTGTCATGTAAGGAGAAGGACGGCTTTTATTAGCATCAGGATGCCCTGAAGCTGCTCATGACTAATTATCTGGAGTGAGATAGCTCAATAGTAAGGAGAGGCCGAAAAACAAAATCAGCTTACATTGTTCATGAAGTGGGAATCCTGAATGTTTTGCATTAAGGGAATAATTATAAAGAGAAGCTACAGAAATGGTTCAGACATTGCATTTGTATTCTTATTTATGTAAATTAGAAAATTAATAAATACTTAATGGAAATCTGCCTGGATGAGTTTACTACTAAAACTAATGATCTGGCTGTTTAAGATCTAGTACAACAATATAAATAATGCGGTAAGTGTTTTGAAGTTATCCAATGTGCCAGAGCTGACAAATCAACCTATTAAGGATAACTATACATTCAAGTAGTATTTTTCTACCTTGGAAGCAAAATTTCATAATTTACAATTGACTCTCAGCTGGTGGGAGTAGACAAACTACTATTATGTCTCCTGTTCCCAGTGCAACACACATATAAGGATTCCTGCTGTTCTTTCCTTATTTAGCAGCATGAAGTACATTTATACAGCAGTACTGAGTGATGTAGATGTGAATCCAACTCTAGAATAATGTAAAAGACTTGTTAGAAAGATCAGCACAATCTTTCTGTTTCTACCTATGTCCGTTTTCTCACTCCTCCTTCCCTTCCCTTTCCACAGAGTGCAATAGAAAGTGTTACTGACACCTCACTGTGCTGGCAGTCTGTTTTATGTTCAGCAGGATTGATTTGAACTATTTTTTAGAATGTATGGTGAGTTCAAGAAGCCGGGGAGGAGAAGAAGTTTCTCATAAGTGCAGAAAGAAGTAAATTTCCCTGATAAAATATATTACAAAGTTTCTTATATTTGTCTGTACTATTGTTTCATGCAAAGATTTTTGACAGTACACTTCTCACATAAACCACATGTAAATTAGCCTGGAAGCGCATTCAGGCTATGGGCCCACGTAGCATTTTAAAACGCACAGTGAAAACCGGACTCCTTCCCAGAAATTGCTTGGTTTTTTCCTCGCGATTTCACCGCGATTCTGTTCGCTATTTTGCCGCGATTTTCTCAAGCACTTTCCAACCGATTTGAAGCATCGCTTGGAAAATGATTGACAGGTTGGTCACACTCATCAAACATAGTGTTTGACAAGTGTGACCAACTTTTTACTATTGAGGCTGCCTATGCAGCATCAGTAGTAAAAGATAGAATGTTAAAAATGATAAAAAAGCGTTCCCAGTAATGCCTTGCGAGACCTGTGATGACGTTGGTCTTGCGTTACTATAGCGATCTTGCGAGACCGCTAGAGTCACGCGAGACTACGTCATCACTGGACCATGCCACAAGGCATTACTGGGAACGCTGTGGCCCGGGAATGCAGCGCGGGACGTCGGAAGGTAAATATACCCCGATTTTGTATTCTTTTTTTTCAGGGGTTTGGTACCCAGGGCCTGGAGGACAGTCTCCTCTCCTCCACACCGTGGGTACCAACTGCACATGAGACGCTTAACTTCCCTCATGGTGGGCATAGCCACATGCGGGAAGTCAGCGATTCTCATGCATTCCTATGGGTGCGGAATCGCGGAATGATCATGCTGCGATTTTTTCCGCGATGCGATTCCGCTGTGGAAAAAAGCGCAGCATTAGCACAGCATGTGCGGAATGCCATAGGAATGCATGGGGGGCGTTCTGTACACGATTTTTAAACGTTTTCGCAGCATTTTCGCACCGAAAATTGCTGCAAAAACGCTTAAAAATCGCATCGTGGGCACACAGCCTCAAGGCGTGATGATTTACTCAGTGTTTTAAGGTACCTCCGGGCTAATTTACATTTGGCTATAAAGCTCAATTTCTCAGCGTTGCCACATCATATTACCACAAAACAGGTACAGTTTTTATAGTTCTCCTGGGACTTATACAATCACACCAAGAGTAGATGAGGGAGGAAAAATTTGTAAATGCCCTCCAAAAACAGTTTACATGTGTTTATATTAACTGTCTTTCTGAATGGCTCTTGATCTTAGTGCTTTGTTTGAAATACATTCCCAAATCTCATCCCGATTGAGTTCGGTGGATCTTACTTGTAATACCAGACACATACAGCCCATGTTAGGTGTGTTGCTTGTTCTTGTCTAATACACAGCTCCTATTTTCCTAAACCTCCAGAATAAACCGGTGTGATATTAATATAATTATGTATGACCCAGTTATTCACCAGTCATGTGAAAAATTAATACCTCCATTCCAAAAAAAATACAAAGTCATCGTAAAGAGACAATATCGAGGAGATCTAAGTGTCCTTGATTTTTATATACAAGTTTTAGTTCAATATTTCATGAATATCTGCTTCAACAGCAATGTGTAGCTAGTGCTCATCACTGGAGTGAATGGTGGCATTGGCAGAACATCTTGACTGGCAGACCCCTAATGAGAGCAGAAGTGGGATAGCAGAGCCAGCCATCTAATTCACGCTGTGTGCTATAGAAGATGAAAGGCTGATAAAATACTGTTGTCTCCAGGTCTGGGACAAGGTATTTTGGCAGATGAGGTCAGTGGTTATGGGTCAGAAAGTAAGCTATAAGCTAAACTAGGTAACAAACTCTGTCAACCACTTCTACTAAGATTGCCTGGTATTTTTTGGTGAAAAAAGTGGCAAAGTAAAAAATGGGTGCACTACTGGGTGCGCATGTAAAAAGGGAAGTGATTTCACAGTTAGATGACCCCCGGCCCGCTACAGAACAAAGGGGTCCGAACTCAGTGTGTGTTTGTTGCTGCTGTTAGTGTGGACACTTCACAGCTCCTCGAGTCCACCACACTTTACGTAGCCGTGATTCTCTGTGACCCAACAAACAGTTAACCACAACAGTCCATGAAAATAAATTTGTCCTAACGGTTGTAATAGTGTAAGAGGGTGATATAGAATTACCTCCTTGCTTCCCTTTCTCTAATTGTCTTTAATCTGTTAATGTTTACATATTGCTAATGTTGATAATGTCTATGATAAATGTTTGTGGTACTGCTACATAGAAACATGTATTACTGCTCACATTTTTGGTACTGCCACATTTGTATATGTGTTACCGTGCTTTGGAGCCTGCGTTTCTTAGTGTTATACTGTATGTAATGTAATGTGATGTATACTAATATTCCTGTACAGTTTAGGGTAATTAAGTGCATCCTTTTGGGGACAATAGAGGAGGGCATACAGAGGGTAAGTGTAGTTCTGTTGTGGGCCACTAGATAGGGGCATACTAGTGGGCATTGTAGGTATAGCTTATAGGATGTTTATAGAGGGTTAAGTGTAGGAGGGGCTGCCATGTGGTAAGACAGAAGTTTCTAGGAAGTTAGGCGAGACAGGGACAGGGTGCCCAAGTGTCCACATGGACTATAGGCCCGGACAGTTCGGCAGCCACGTAACATTAAAGTGCTGCAGCCCACGTTACTCATGGCCACTATGTGTCACATAACAGTGGGCCAGTGCAGGAAAGAAAAGATGTGTCGACTGATTGCCTGGGCAGATGCTTTTAGGGCAGGACTCGGTTGGACTGAGGAGATGAAGGAAGTTGGAGCTTCGACGAGTTCAGTACAGACAGGCTGGATGCTTTACCAGAGGCAACCAAACCTGGTGGCTGATGATTTCGAGTCTGGGGCGAAACAGGCAGAAGGAATTGTCATCATGGCGAAGTCAGGCCAGGAAGTGACAGCCAAGCAGGGAAAGATAAGGAACCAAGTGAATATCATGATGTGCCAAATGTGGACGTAACGCGTGATGTATTAAGTAAAGAGAATGTTCAAGTTAACCTGGATTGTGTCTCCGTTACTGGGGGTCGCCTTAAGGAAGGACTGTCATTGCCTGGAAAGTGCCCTGGGAAGTCTGGATATGGAGATGCAAGTATGCTGAAGAGAAGAATACAGTTTTCTGTAGGGGAAGGACTGGATCTCCCTTCCAATAGTACACAGCATACAGAAAGATATGCTGACATCGTTCTTTAAGTTATGAAACAGAGTCATATCACCAGCAAACATCTTCAGTGGCCCAGTGGGTGAAATCTGCAGAACAAAGTTAGGCATTTACAATTTTCCTAGCTAAAATGACACTTTAGCTGATCCTTCCAGTGACCACTATATTCAGCCCACTTTTCGAGAACCACGAAAATGAAATGTCTGTGACTACCACTTTTACTGTCTGTGCCCCAGCCTTGCTGACTCATCTCTTCTCTTACCCGCAGCTTTCAAGACCTAGCTGAGAACTTTCTGTTCCCAAATACCTTTAGAGACTCTAACAAAGTTGCTGCCCTTATGCTCCCTTTCCTAATTTGCCTCATGAGTGTATTCTCCTTCCACAAATTGAGTTTTTCTTCGTTGCTTCCCTTTTTTTGCTATCACTGCCATCTCTGCTGTGTTCTTCACACCCACACACACAACTTCAGGTAAAGTTTGCCTTGACCAGAATGTGTCCTTACTTCTTTCCTTGCTATGACTTGACTTTCAACTCACTTGTTTCTCTCGTAGCTATGGAACAATGCCAAATCCTCCTCCCCACTATGGTCCAGCCCTACAGTTAACCCTGTCTTCCCTACCAACAGGAACTGCAGTCACAGAAGAATAACTATTAAATACAATAAACTACTGTTGGCAGCGGATTATTCAGAATACTCTTCAAAGGTGTGACAACAGAGCTTCTTTATTCAGGAACAACAGGAACAATATATGATAAGCTTAATAGTTCAGGATTAAATAATTTTTGTGTCTATCTGTGCAGCATCTACAGCAGGCTGCTTCTCGCATACACAGACACAGGAAAAACAGGAAATACAGTCACATGCTCTCCTTGTGTGAGCCTCTGGGAGTTTTTTTTTGTTCTAACATTATAAACAACATACAATTCAAGCAACTAAACATTCATAGACAAGAATGGAGTTGTTACACCAAACATATTCCAACACCCCCACTCAACAACTACTTATCCTGTTAGTCCCATTGCGGTTCTGAAGTCCACAAACTTGGCTCTTGATAATGGCTTTGTTATACCATCAGCCATCATCTTGTCAGACTCTCAATAAACAACTCGAGTACACCACGTTCCACTAAGGCCTCTTTCACACTTCCGTTTTTTACAATCAGTCACAATCCGCCAGGTTTTGAAAAAAAACGGATCCTCATTTTTTTTTGAGGATCCGTTTTTTTCCCATTGACTTGCATTAATGGCGGATTGTGACGGATTGCTGTCCGTTGCATCCGTTTTTTGTGAGGATCCGGCAAAAGTTGCTGTCCGTCACCATCCTCAAAGATTTCAAAACGGAGCTTGTAACGTTTTTTTCTCTGGCGGATCCTGCAGACACTGATTTAACCCGAATTTCTTTCTGGGTGCCGGACAAAACAAGAAAAAAAATTCTCTCTCTCTCTCTCTCTCTCTCTCTCTCTTTTCCCGGCCAGCAGTTCCTTTAAATTTCTTCATTTTAAGGATCCGTCTAAAAACGGATCCTGTGCTATCCGTTCACATCAGTTGAGAACGGATCCGCTTGTCCGCCTTTTTGGCGGATTATAACTGATGCAAAAAACTGAAGCGTGAAAGAGGCCTTAAGTGGTGATGTTTTACATCAATGTGCTTAGTCCTTGCACTAATCTCACTGCTGGCAAGTTTAAAGCATCCTTGGTTGTCCTCATAGAAAACTGTTGGGTGAGCAAATGGCTTGCCGAAATCTTTCAAAAGTTGTTTCAACCAAATTACTTCTTGACTTGCATAAGCAGCAGAGATATATTCTGCTTCTGTAGAAGATAATGCGACTGACACTTGTTTTCTGCTAGACCAAGAAATTGAATTTTCTCCTAACTTGAACAAGTAACCACTTGAATCTCCAGCCCAATCTGCATCCACATAATCTCCGAGAGTAAGATCTCCTGATGCAGATGTGGGGAAGGTGACCTGACGGACGGACTTGTCAGCAAGTGGAGAGGAGGGTTTGCACATTTTAGGTGGTTGTCAGTTATGACAGAAGGGAAAACAGCCAGGAAAGTGTAGGTGACGTGCAGTACCTTGGGTTGACCATAAGAGGCCGGGGAGGAGTGTGAGTGCAGGGCTTGATATCAGCTTAGGGCTTTAGAAACCATTGGTCATGGGGGTCGGAGTTACAGGGAACCGGGAAAGCTATAAATTTGACAGGAGGGTTCCAGAAAGTTCCAGTCCCAAGGGGGAGTTCAAGTGACAGGAAGACTGTGACGGTGCACTGTGAGGAGAACCCAACCAGGGGACTGAGGAGAGAGAAAGTTAGGGGGTGGTCCTGACACGAAGTACCGCAGTGTAGATGAGGCTCCAGGTGTGGGACACCGTATTGGGAACGATGATTGACCAGTAAAGTACTGTTGGTGTACAGGCCTAAGGCAACCACAGTGACGGAGCTGTCAGAGCGTTCCTAAGTGTAAAGGGACGGTGCGTATATATACGTCTCAGGTGATAAGTACGTTATGTCGAAGTGTGCTGTAACCGGAGAGCCTTGAAGAGGATTGTGGTGTGCTGTGAGGCCGTCAGGTGGACGGCGAGTGAATAAACTTGGACTTGTTGCACCCGAAATCTGCCTCCATCTTGTGTCTATACATCACTGTGCGGTATACAGAGGACCACCCCCCCAGTCCGGCCCACGACCCTACACAGATATATTAAGATTTAACCTTTGAATTTCTTTAAGATATTGAAGAATTCTCTTAATTGCATTCCAGTCTCTTTGGCGTGGCTTGCTTACATGTCGGCAGAGAATTCCAACTGTAGCTGTGTTATCCAGACGAGTTGTGGTTGTTATGCACAGAAACGCCCCCACTGCTTGTCTGTAACTGTCATTGCTGGTTAGCAGATCTTCTCCTTCCAACTTTTAGTGGGACTGATCCATTGGTGTTGATGCACCTTTGGTTTCTGACATTTCAAACTGGTTTAGTATTGTGGAAACTTTAGAACTTTGAGAAGGCGTTTCGGATATACATAAAATTAGCCTTCATCAGGTAAAATCATATATATCTTTAAAAGACATTTATATAGGGGAAGAGAAAAAAAAAAGTTCCACCCTTCAATCAATTATCATCGATTAAAAACACATGAACACCTCTCCAAAGTATTGGGAGGCTAGTTGTAGGTGGAATGTATATTACTTGGAATCTAATAAAAAAAAAAACTCATTTTCTTTTCTATGTGGGGTTTTTCTTTTTTTTTTTTTCCTTCTTTTCTTTTCCTCTCCCTTACTCCCTTTTATTTTATCAGGTAAAATTGTTCTTATAGTTCCCATTTCTTTAAGAAGATTGCAAAATCCCCATGCTCAAACAGGGAAATGATTATAAAAGATAACTTCTTCCATGTTTAAAATTAATAAAATTAATAAAGTTATTTATCTTTTATCTTTTACTTTATTAATTTTAAACATGGAAGAAGTTGTCTTTTATAATCATTTCCCTGTTTGAGAATGGGGATTTTGCAATCTTCTTAAAGAAATGGGAAATATAAGAACAATTTTACCTGATAAAATGAAAGGGAGTGAGGGAGAGGAAAAGAAAAGAAGGAAAAAAAAAAAAAAGAAAAACCCCACATAGAAAATGGACGATTACTCCAGGGTTATACGCTGAGCAAAAAGACACCAAAAAGGTGAGAAGAATTTTTTATTTCTATCTGACATAATTAAAACTCTGCACTTAGATCTGCGCCCCCTTCCTTTTCTGGATATTCCTTGAAATACTCGGAGTAATTAATGAATCAGCCGGAAGCGTTCCTTGACAAACTGGAAATCTTTCTCTACAGAACTTTGAGAAGAAAACTCCCATTTTCCTCTCTCTGGATTGGGATTCCCAAATAATATGTCACATTTCCAAGGTCCTTAGTGTCAAAGTGCTAGTTGAGAATTTCACTTACCTTTGCAATTTCTCTTTCATCTTGATGAGACATGATTACATCATCTACATATAGGAGAACATGCATCCACACCTTTCTTACATTTTTCTTATACAAACATGGATCAGCTTGAGATCTTTTAAATCCTTCATCCATCAAAACTTTGCTAATTTTCCGAGTTCCATGCTTTTGCAGACTGCTTAAGTCCATAGAGAGATTTTTGCATTTTACAAACAAGGTGTTCTTCACCCTTTTTAATATATCCCTCAGTTTGTCTCATATACAACTCTTCTTCAATGTAACCATGTAGGAAGGCTGTTTTGATGTCAAAATGTCTCACTGTCATCTGTTGAACTGCAGCTACGGACATTAAAGTCTTGAATGTAGTTTGCTTCGCAACTGGAGAAAATGTAGCATCATAATCTTCACCATACTTTTGCGAGTACCCTTTTGTGACCAATCTTGCCTTAAACAGGTGAACTTTACCTTCTTAGTCATATTTGTTCTTGAAGACGCATTTACATCAGAAAGCTTTTTCCCTTGTGGTAGCTCAGATAGCTCCCATGTCTGGAGTTGGTGAAGGGACTCCATCTCCTCATTTGCAGCATTTATCCACTTCTGCTTCTCGTGGGTAGTCAGTTTTTGCATCTCTTGCCATGACTGTGGCTCTGGTTCAGGAAGTATTCTTACCATATAAGAAAGACGTCTAGCTGGGATACCTTTGCTTGGCCTTTCTGATCTCCTGACTGGAGGTTGACTTGGTTCTTCTGTGTCTTCCTTAGTGGCTTCAGAGCTTATCCATACTTCAGTGTTTTCCTTTTTGATGTCTGGGTTTGGTGATTGAGATCCTTGTTCTTGCTTCTTAGGTTGATTAACTGGTGTCACTTCATGGAATTTGAGCGATACAGAGTTTATCAATCACTACACCTCTGCTGATTGTTACTGTGTTGGTCTCTGGGTGCAGGATTCTGTATCCCTTTTGAGTTTCGCTATAGCCCACCAGGACTCCTTACTTTGTGTGTGATTGCCACTTGGAAGGTTTTTCTCTGGGAACATACATAAACGTTTTGGTTCCAAATATCCTGACATGCTTCAGGTTAGGTTAGGAGTTTTATTTGCGGCTTTCCCTGGCACTCTGTTTTGAAGATAACAAGCTGTCATGATGGCTTCTCACGAATGCGTTGTAAGTAGATTCGCAGCAAACAATATACTTCTTCCACTTTCCCAGAGAGTACGGTTCTATCTCTCTGCAATGCCATTTTGTTCTGGGTTGTATGGAATGGTAGTCTGGAACACGATTCCATCCTTTTTCAAAATGGTTTGCACCTTACCACTTGTATATTCGGTTCCATTATCTGCACGCAGGGCTTTTGGCATTATTCCAAATTTGTTAAACACTACATCAAGATATTCTTCAAGTTTCTGTGGAACTTCATCCTTACTGTGAAGCAGGTAGTCGACTGTATATCTGGAGTAGTCATCAATAAATGTGAGAAAATATCTCTTCTTGCTATGAGTTTGAACACTCATTGGACTACATACATCTGTATGTATCAGATCCAGTGGCTGTGTAAACCTAGTGGTGCTTATTTTAGGAAAGGATTTTCTGGACATTTTCCCTTTAAGACAGCTAGTGCACTTCATCAGATTCTACACTGGTTGATTTCAATACCATTTTCAAGTTGAGCTAGCTTCCTTACTGCTTATGGGTCCCTGACGTTGTTATGGTACTGCAGCACAGGACTAGGGTAGGAGGGGGAAAACTGACCCTGCACTGTGACTAGGCTGATACCCTATGATGGAGTGGACGACCCATTCCTTGCGAATAGACCCAACAGACGATCCTAGGTTAATCTCAAGCGAAGACCTATAGATAGGGGGAAGGGGGTCCCTGAAAGATCTAAGGACTCGGTACAAAAATGGGTCACCTCCTAACAGAAAACAAAGAGAAGACTGCAGAAACAAACTGAAAACAGAAACTAACACTTGCAGAACTGGAGGTGCCAGCGCTGCACTAATTAAACACACAGAAGGCAAAGCAAAGCTCCAAGCCAGAACTCAAGCGGATTAACACTGTTGTCCAGCAAGGAATGAGAGACAGGTGCAGGTTAATAAAGGGTGATACAATCATCTGACCCAAGACAAACCAAGCACCAGAGGAAAAAGGCCAGCAGCCAGAACACTACAAGAAAATGGCGGATAGTCACAAACTGAACAGATTCTAACAGACGTCTGTGCCATACATGGATACAGTTCTTATGTATATCTTGTCTAGCACTGTACACTCTTTCTTTGCATTTTAGCTGATAAATTTCGTCTTGAATTTTTCCTTCTACAAGAGTGTGACCCTTTTTTGAGATGATGCAGCTCTTATCTCTAAAAGTAACTACATTCCTCTTTTGCGTGAGCTTCTTTACTGACAGAAGATTGCTTTCAATGCTGGGAACATAGAGAACATTCTTTATTGGGATCTTTCTGCTTTGTGCTGAGGAAACTGGACAGTGGAGGTAGCTGTCTCCTACTCCTTCTGAAGTCATATAGTAACCATTAGCTATTTTTGAATGCAGGGAACAACCGCCAACAAGCCGGTGACTCACTGACACTGATCCTTGGTGTTTCTGCACTCTGGCCATCTCTATACCACTATGCTAAATACAGTTACATTTTATTTTTAATTTTTTAATAAACTTTTACTTAAAAGTTTGGGATTTGTACTGGACAGTTAGTGTCCGGTGGTAAACGCCGAACATAGACTTCTCCCGGAAGTCCGTTGCTATGTGTGGAGTTCCGGGGTAAGTCTGAGAGAGAGAGAATTTTCCAGCTCAAAAGTCTGGGTCCCTATTCTTTTGAATGCAGTTTGGGTTCTGGTTCAAGTTCGAACCTGAACCCGAACTTCCATGGGTCCGCTCAACCCTAGTCTCATACTATTGTCTGCCTTTTATCCTGACCCTGATTGTCCCCCAAGAGTTTAAACCAGAAACAACCAAATAAGGACAATAAATCCAGGAAGACTGAGCAGCAACCAAGAAACTTGGCAGCAAAGAAGGACACCTGGTGTACTGACAATAAATTAGTAAAACTAAAAAGTGGTAAAAATTATGAAAAATTGCTAGAAATTTGATATTGTCATAGTTGTAGTGACTTGCACCTTCACTCCATAAAAGAAAAAAAATACAAACCAGCTGACAAAAAAAAACAGAATTAGACTTACCAGTAATTCGGTTTCTAGAAACCTTCCATGACAGCATAGGAGGTTGTCTCCAGGCCCTAATGAGGGAGAGGAAGCACAAAGAGGATAAAAGGTCCCTCCCACCTCCCTTTCACCAGTGACTTATAACTGAACACCGTAGCATCGGTTACCTTAAGATTCTCAGAATTTGTCCAAGAATACAGGGAGGGAAATAGTGCTGTCGTGGAAGGTTTCTAGAAACCAAATTACTGGTAAGTCTAATTCTATTTTCTCTAGCAACCTTCCACGACAGCATAGGAGGAATACCAACCTATACTGCACTAGGGGGGGACAACGGCCTGAAGAACTTTTCGGCCAAAGACTAAATCCCTGTTGGACACGAGGTCCAACCTATAATGTTTAGTAAAGGTACGTAATGAGGACCAAGTTGCAGCCCTGCAGATCTGCTCGGAGGATGCACCTGCCCTTTCAGCCCATGAGACAGAAGTGGATCGTGTTGAATGAGCCTTAATTCCCATAGGGGGTGTGATGTTCTGTGCCAGATATGCTTCAGCAATGACTTTCTTGATCCAGTTGGCAGTGGTGTTTTTTGTCACCTTCTTTCCATTATTTGCACCCGACGAAAGGATGAACAGATTGTGGTTGATTCTATAGGGCTTAGTAAAACTTAAGTAATGCAGGATTATATGCCTTACATCAAACGTATGGAACATTTCCTCTTTAGGGTTTGCTGGATTTTGGCAGAATGAAGGAAGTATTATATTCTGCGATCTGTGGAAGTCAGACACAACCTTCGGAAGAAAAGATGGATCAAGGGAGAGAACTAGGGAATCATCCCTAATGGCTAGGTAGGGCTCTCTAAGGCCTGGATCACACTTCCGTTTTTTAAAATCCGTCTAAATCCGTCGTTTTCCGTTAAAAAACGGATCCACCATTTTTTTGAGGATCCGTTTTTTGTCCCATAGACTTCCATTAGCGGCTACCGTGGATCCGTCAAAAAAACGGATCCGTTTGCGGCAAAAAGGAAACGGATCCGTTTTTTCACACTTTGACGGATGCATGCGGATGCCAAAAGACGGATGTGTGAAACAGGCTAATTGAAAGAGCCTGCAGCTCTCCTATACACCTTGCTGAGGTTATTGCAACGAGGAAGGCGGCTTTACGAGAGAGGAGCTGAGGGGTACAAGATGACAGAGGCTCGAAGGGGGATTGTGTGAGTCCCTTAAGCACTACATTTAAGTCCTATGAGGGAATGACAATTTGTTTCTTCAGATGTAGTCTAGTGGCTGATGTCATGAACCTCTTTATCCACCGGTGGTTGGCTAAGTCACAGTCAAACATGGAGCTTAAAGCCAAGACTTGTACCTTCAGGATGCTAGGCTTTAGGCCTAACTCAAGCCCCTTCTGTAAGAAATCCAGGATACGAGAGATATTAGGATGTGCTGGGTCAGGAGGATTCGGCAGACACCATGATGAAAATCTCTTCCACACCTTGCTGTATATGGCATTGGTGACTGGTTTCCTTGATTTCTGAAGGGTCGCAGTTACTGCATCTGATAGACCTTTAGCCTTTAGGACCTGGGCTTCAGTAACCGGGCAGCCAGCTTCATTCCCCAAAAGTTTGGATGGTGTAGGAGACCTGCAGGAAGAGGTCATTTTCCAAGGGTAAGAGGAGTGGTCCATCTACCTGGAGTTCTGTTATTAAAGAAAACCATCTCCTTTTCGGCCACACCGGAGACACCAAGATGGTTGGAGTTCGATCTTCTCTGATCTTTCTCAAGGTTACGGCAAGGATTGGAATTGGGGGAAAGGCATATGCCAGATGGAATTCCCACTTGTGAGCGAAGGCATCTACCCCCAGTGATCTGTCCCTGGGGTTCAGGTAGAAGTAGTTTCTTACTTGAGCATTCTTGCTCGATGCTAGAAGATCTACCTCCAGAAGGCCCCACCTGCTCACCAGTTTCTGAAAAATTCTTCCATTCAGACTCCATTCACCAGGCTGGATACATCTGCTGCTCAGGAAGTCTGCCTGAAGGTTGGAGGTCCCCTTAAGGTGGACTGCCGTTAGTGAAAGGAGTTGCCTTTCAGCCCAGGGAAATATTCATCCTGAAAGATTTTTTAGGCTGTTGAACTTCGTGCCACCCTGGTGTTTGAGGTGTGCCACTGTTGTCATATTGTTGGAGTAGACCTTGATATGATGACCCTGGACCAGGTCCCTTGCGGCCAGGAGGGCTTTCTCCACGGCCTTCAGCTCCCAGAAATTGGAAGATTCCGTACTTACTTCCTGACTCCATAACCCATGGAATGGTATTTGGGATACTATGACTCCCCAGCCTTTTTTGTTGGCGTCTGATGTTACTGTGACCAAGGGGAATCGAGACCAACTGATGCCTTTGCGTAGATTCTTGTGGTCCATCTACCAAGCCAAGGAAGCTCTTACTTTTCCTGGAGTCAGGACCATGATCTCTGTTCCAGTTTCCCAGGATATGGGACTGGAGGATTCTGGAATGGGCCTGCGCCCAGGGCACTGATTGGATGCAGGACGTCATTGACCCTAGTACTGACATGGCTGACCAGAGGGTTGGGGACCTCTGCTTTCTGAAATTCAAGATTTTTGATATTATAGCAACCTGATGATCCTCCGGAAGAAAGGACATCTGCTTTCTTGAATCTAAGAGGACTCCAAAGAATCTTATTTTCTGAGAGGGTTGAATCTGTGATTTTTTTATATTCGGGATCCACCCCAGAGATCGGAGAAAATCCAGAGTTTGAGCTACCTGGTTTCCAGGGCCTGGTAGGAGGTCCCTACTATAAATAGGTCATCCAGGTAAGGTACGATGCATATACCTTGGCTTCAGATGTGGGACACAGCTTCCGCCATTATTTTTGAAAACACTCGTGGGACAGAGGATATCCCAAAGGGAAGTACATTGTACTGGTAGTGCTTGATCTCTGGACCCTGACGGACCGCAAACCACAGATATTTCCTGTGAGCAGGATGTATAGGAATATGAAATAGGCATCTTTCAGGTCTATAGTTGCCATGAAGGAGTGAGGGCCTATCAGGGGAATGGCAGTTTTTACTGACTCCATTTTGAATCTGCGGTATGCAATGTGTCGGTTGAGGTCCTTTAAGCTTATTATTATCCTCGCCTCTCCTGTGGGCTTTTTTACTAGGAATAGTCTGGAGTAATGACCCTTTCCGTGTTCTTCCACTGGGACCTGAGAAATGGCGTTTGATTGTAGGAGGAGCTGTATGCCGGATTTTAGCGTTCTCAGAGCCTCCCGAGATGGTAGGGAGGTGACTTTCAGACCCCCGGGGGGGAGGATTCGAACTCCAGAAGAAGGCCCTCTTTGATCACACTGGCTCAAAGGCAGTTGGAGATCAACTTCCAGGAGTGGAAAAAATTTGAAAGCCTTCCCTCCACCGGGTCAGAGTCATTGTTTCTCCTGTTGCTGCTGCTGGGGGGACAAGGATGTTCCTGTCCGAGTCCTCTAGCTGAAACTTTCATTTTTTTGAGGGAGGTGAGCCCACAGGTGGAAGAGGTGGAGGAGGGGAAAAGGCAGCCAGGGAGGTCTGAACCTCCTGTTTGACCAGGCTGCGGATTTCATCAATCAATGTGGGGTGCTCAGCCCTGACCACTTCGTCTGTGCATGCCTGGCACAATTTCTTCCTCCATGCTGTGGGAAGCTTTATGTTACATATGGCGCATTTAACTGCTTTTTTGGTGGTGTCGGTGCCTTTATGGGAAGACTTGTCTCCCTACAAGAGAGGAGAGAAGTGTTTTGAGAATTTAGACACTTATACCCAGGACAGCACCACTAGGACCCACCCCAAATAGACACTCACTGTGGCTGGGGCAGCTCTGGGCTCTGCAGATTCAGGGCAGGAAGAGCTATCCATGCTGACAGGGGATTTTGCCTTACCTGTCGGCGTTTTCCGGCGGGTTTATAAAGAATTTATAACCCAGCCCTCAGCGCTTCTTCCATTTTTCCCCCCTCCCGGGGTCCGGAGCAGGTGCAGTTATTTCTGGCGTCAGCACGCTGTCAGCTGTCCGGGAGCCACCATGGTCCGGACTGGAAGTCACCTGTGCTCCAGGGTGGAATGCATACCCCGGAAGTGACCGAGTGTGTGATGTCACTTCCGGGACGCCGACAGCGCACGTGCAGGAGGGGGAGAGACTGGAGGGCTGCAGGAGGCCTCCGGTCGGGGATCATGGCCCACTTTACCCCCCGAGGGGGCGCGGGTGGGCCAGGAAAATCCCGAATTTGAAGAAGACTGGAGCAGCACGGAGGAGGGAAGGCAGAGCCACCGACCACCACTGCCTGGCTATTTGGAATCCTATAGGTACACTGCAGCAGCCGGCCATGCAGCATACCCCTTAACCTCTCCATGCCCCATGGGAGACAGGAAAGACACTGGTGAGAGGGAGGTGGGAGGGACCTTTTAACCTCTTTGTGCTTCCTGTCCCCCATTAGGGCGTGGAGACTACCTCCTATGCTGTCGTGGAAGGTTGCTAGAGAAATAAGACCTCACAGTTTTATTGACAAAAATAAAAATGTTATGCACTTGGAACAAAGTATTATAAAAGTTAAAACAAAAAAAAAATTGCATTTTCCCATCACATGTCAATTAAGAAAAATGTAATAAAATTCCATAAAACAACAGAAATCCTCTAGGCACCAGGATGCAAGTAAAAACAGCTGCCTCTACAGCCGCTATAGCTACACAAATTTTATATATAGACTAGTAGTATCATCTCCAGACTTCATTTGTATTCCTCAGCCTGTACATTTCTAAAGTGTTTCTATGCGCTTTTCATAGATTGCAGTATCTGTATAGCTCTAGATTGTGTCTGCTTTCTTCTACTGTTTACAATGCAAGTGACAGCAGGAATACAGATGATTGTCGCAGGTATCGGCTGCCAGCAATTATGGCAGATCCTGGGAGCGCTTGATGTTTTATAGGCAATCTGCCTTCTGCAGAACTAACATAGGCTTTATTTGTGGCTAAATACTGCAATGATTTTTTCTGTGTGATGAAACTGGAGTTAATCAAGCAGATGCAATGATAACACAGGTCAACGAAAAAAATTTTTTTTTCTGGTGTCCAAAATATTTTAATGAATTTGGGGTATTTTTGGGGTGCTGATTCTGAATATGTCATCAGTTTTGCCAGATTGGCTCAAGTTTTTGAGATTTTTGGTATCTTATTTATAGCACTTGTTGGTAAATGCGACGCATCATCTCATTAATTTCTTTGGATTAGTACTTGAACTGAGCAGTTCTCAATATAGTTTTGTGTTAATTAGTGTTCTAAAAGTTTGTTCATAGCTTGATTTTTGCACTAACTTTATGTTGTTGTCTGTTTTCCAGTGAAAAGCATGAACTCATCATGAAGAAGTTGTCTTAACGATCCAGACTCATTCTGTTACATTTGTGGTGAATATACACTGCCAAAACATAGAAGAAACATAACACACTTCGTAAAAAAAGTGTATTTTGCCTATTTTGGGGTTATGCTTGGGGACCAAGACAAGTTTTGGGCACCACACATAGTGTGCAAAGCATGTATCGAATTATTACGAAAATGGAGCAAAGGACAAAGAAAAAGCTTCAAATTTGGTGTTCCAATGGTGTGGAGAGAGCCAAAAAATCATCATGATGACTGTTATTTCTGTGCAGTGCAAGTGCAAGGATTCAATAAGCATAAGAAACGAAAATGGGAGTAACATGGAATCTGCAAGAAGGCCTGTCCCTCATTGTGAAGATGTGCCTGTACCTGTGTTTACCATAAATAACAGTCATCATGATGATTTTTTGGCTCTCTCCACACCATTGGAACACCAAATTTGAAGCTTTTTCTTTGTCCTTTGCTCCATTTTCGTAATAATTCGATACATGCTTTGCACACTATGTGTGGTGCCCAAAACTTGTCTTGGTCCCCAAGCATAACCCCAAAATAGGCAAAATACACTTTTTTTACGAAGTCTGTTATGTTTCTTCTATGTTTTGGCAGTGTGTATTCACCACAAATGTAACAGAATGAGTCTGGATCGTTAAGACAACTTCTTCTTGATGAGTTCATGCTTTTCACTGGAAAACAGACAACAACATAAAGTTAGTGCAAAAATCAAGCTATGAACAAACTTTTAGAACACTAATTAACACAAAACTATATTGAGAACTGCTCAGTTCAAGTACTAATCCAAAGAAATTAATGAGATGATGCGTCGCATTTACCAACAAGTGCTATAAATAAGATACCAAAAATCTCAAAAACTTGAGCCAATCTGGCAAAACTGATGACATATTCAGAATCAGCACCCCAAAAATACCCTAAATTCGATGAAATATCTTTGGCACCAAAAATGCTGTTGACCAGTGTAATGTATGTACGAAATAACAGGAAACTCCACATAATATTAAATTATGACATGTTCGCAAATAATTGTTTTCCATACTGAAAGAAATTGTATCTTAGATGTCCATTAATCACTTTAGCTTATGAGATGGAAATGCAGGCCAGCAATAAAACTCACATGGACTTGTAAGAGGGTGGACAAGGAGTCCTGTCCCACTAAAGAAGACGTTGTGGCAAGTGTGCTGAAAGTTATTTTTGTGTGTGGTTATATTTCTGCGTATAATATAAAAATATTTGTCCCTATGGCCGGTCTGTGTCAGGTTCCTCCAGTGTTAACTGTGAGGCCGGCCCCTGAGGGGGAGGGGGACAAGGAAGCCCTATAGGGGGACCAGTGGGAAGGTTTTAGGGATATAGGAAGTAAGTAGTCAGTGTTGGAGAGGAGGTGAAAGGGAGAAGACAGGTTTACTGGTAGTGGAACTGCAAGGCTCAGTATGCAAAGGAACTAGAAACGGAGGTGGAAGGACATAACAAGCAAGTTGGGAACCCTGCAAGAGGAAAGCTTATAAGTCCTTGAAATGTACTGCCCAGCGAGCAGGGGACCTTGGGACAAGGTAGCACCCTGCTGTGGGCAAGGAAACAGGGAGCTATGTCTCTACGAGTGGCCCCTGGGACTGATATAGGCAAGAGACACATCACTACCTGTATGACCCTACCCTTAAGAAAATCCAGGCAATTCCAACTTTTCCCCATGCCCCTGCGGTACCTGCTGCCGAGAACAAAATACAGACTGTAACTCTGGGAAAGAACCGGTGTATTGTAAGAAACTGGTCTGGCCTGGCGATTAAAAGAGTCAAAATAAGTGATACTGCGCCGAAAGTAACAGAATGGACGATAACAGGTGCAGAAATAATGTCGCACATGCACACATAACACTCGTTTGTCTGTAAGGTGCCAGGGCATGGGGAAACAGTAGCGCACCCACAGCTAACGCCCTGGGCGCCTTACACACTTGTGAATATTTCTATTTTCTTAAGTTCGTAACTCTTCACAGGAAAACTCTTATACCAATCTATCCTTGCTTACCTGTTCTCCTGGTACAACATATCCTGAGATGAGTGCTGCAAGATGACAATTGAAAGTAAAAATTATTTTGTAATATATTCTGTCAAGATATTTATACTATAGGTGTCTGTGTTGACCCACCCCTGGGTCTTGGGATTTGCCACCTGATATAGATTTTGTTAGCACGTTGTGATATTGTGTATAATGTTCACCTCTTGAAGAAGCTAAGTGTGAAACGCACATCAGGTGAGGTTATTTGTATGCCATTATGTACTTGTACTCTTCCTTATCCCTTTCCGACATCTCCTTTTACTTATACCTTTCTTGGCTGGTCCATCAGCATACTATGTGTAATACTTTTTTCTGGACCAAGCTTCCTTTAAATATCCATTTGCAGTATTGTGACTGTATTTTTAACCCCTTAACCCCCCAGGGTGGTTTGCATGTTAATGATCAGGCCAATTTTTACAATTCTGACCACTGTCCCTTTATGAGGTAATAACTCTGGAACGCTTCCATGTATCCCGGTGATTCTGACAATGTTTTCTCATGACAAATTGTACTTTATGATAGTGGTAAAATTTCTTTGATATTACTTGTGTTTATTTGTGAAAAAAAACAGAAATTTGGCGGAAATTTTGAAAATTTCGCAATTTTCCAACTTTGAATTTTTACACCCTTAAATCACAGAGATTTGTCACATAAAATGTACTGCTCAAAAAAATCCTTAATAAGTAACATTTCCCACATGTCTACTTTACATCAGCCCAATTTTGGAACCAAATTTTTTTTTGTTAGGAAGTTATAAGGGTTAAAAGTTAAAAAGCATTTTTTTTCATTTTTACAACACCACTTTTTATTTTAAGGGACCACATCACATTTGAAGTCACTTTGAGGGGTCTATATGATAGAAAATACCCAAAAGTGACACCATTCTAAAAACTGCACTCCTTAAGGTGCTCAAAACCACATTCAAGAAGTTTATTAACCCTTCAGTTTCTTCACATGATTTAACTTTACTTCAGATCCAATTTTTTTATTTTACTAAGGGTAACAGGAGAAAGTGGACTGCAAAAGCTATTGTGCAATTTGTCCTGAGTACGCCGATACCCCATATGTGGAGGTAAACCACTGTTTAGGCGTATGGTAGAGCTCGGAAGGGAAGGAGCGCCGTTTGACTTTTCAATGCAAAATTGGCTGGATATGCCTAAACAGTGGAAACCCCCCACAAGTGACACAATTTTGGAAACTAGACCCCCTAGGGAACTTATCTAAATGTGTGTTCAGCACTTTGAACCCCAAGTGCTTCACAGTTTACAACGTAGAGCCATAAAAATAAAAAATCATATGTTTTTGCCCGCAATTTTTTGTTTTCTCAAGGGTAACAGGTGAAATTAGACCCCAAGAGTTATTGTGCAATTTGTCCTGAGTACGCTGATACCCCATATGTGGGGGTAAACTACTGTTTGGGCACATGGCAAAGCTCAGAAGAGAAGGAGCGCCAGATTTTACTGTTATGGTTTGCAGGTGCCATGACCCACTGGGAGAGCCCCTGAGGTGCCAAAACAGCAGAACTCCCTATAAGTGAACCCATTTTATGAACCTCACCTCTCAATGAATTCATCTAGGGGTGCAGTGATCATATTGACACCATGGGTGTGTCACAGAATTTTATACCATTAGGCAGCCATGCGGAAAGACTCGGGAGGAACGAAGCGCTATTTGCCTATTTAAGTAATGGGTCTGTGCGCATGTCAGTGTGTTTCCACGGATCGTGTGTACGTGGGAAAAACACGCTGACATGTCCGTTTTCTAATGTCAGCACGAGCCACAAAACATCCAACACACATGCATACGCATACCACACATTGATGTCATCCATGTAACACGCATCGGCGCCAGGGAAAAAGTGTTACAGTAAGCGCTATTCCCCAGTGCCCGGTGCTGAACATGGCTGTCATCATTCTCCCCTGCTTGTGCCGATTGCTGGCAAAGCAGGGGAGAATGATGAGAGCAGTGTTCAGCACCGGGCACAGGGGAACAGTGCTTACTGTAAAGCTTCTTCCCTGGCGACCATCCTTGTGGTACTGATGCCGCAAGTATTACACATATGGACTCTGACATCTCCGGTACCTGAAATATCAGGACGTATGAAAGAGGCGTTATACCGGATTTTTCTGTTTGGCTGCTGTCACTCACTAAAAGACGCTTTTTATTGCAAAAAATAGTTTTTGCATCACCACATTTTGAGAGCTATAATTTTTCCATATTTTGACCCACAGAGTCATGTGAGGTCTTGTTTTTTGTGGGACGAGTTGACATTTTATTGGAACCATTTTCGGGCACATGACAAGTTTTGATCGCTTTTTATTCTGATTTTTGGGAGGCAGAATGAACAAAAAACAGCATTTCATGAATTTCTTTTGGGGGGGCCGTTTACACTGTTCCCCGTGGTAAAATTGATAAAGTGGTTTTATTCTTCGGGTCAGTACGATTACAGCGATACCTCATTTATTTTTTTTATGGTTTGTCACTTTTATACAATAAAAACTTTTATATAAAAAATAATTATTTTTCCATCGCTTTATTCTGAGAGCTATAACTTTTTTATTTTTCCGGTGATGACGCTGTATGGTGGCTCATTTTTTGCAGGACAAGATGACATCTTCAGCAGCAACACGTTTATTTATATCCGTCTTTTTGATCGCGTGTTATTGCACTTTTTGTTCGGCGGTATGATGATAAAGGATTGTTTTTTGCCTTGTTTTTTTATAGTGTTTGCTAAAAGGGTTAACTAGTGGGACAGTTTTATAGGTCGGGTCATTACGGACGCGGCAATACCAAATATGTGTACTTTCATTCTTTAGATTTTTTTCATTCAAATATTTATTTAGTGATAGAATAAATATTGATTTTTTAATTATTTTTTTAATATTTTTAAAATTATTGAAAAACATTTTTTCACTTTATTCTAACTTTTACACTTTGTCCCACTATGGGACAATCATTTTTTGCAGGTTTATCGCTTCTATAGCATGCAGATGAAGCAGCATCTGCTGTCAGCGCTGCACTTACTGCACACTGTCCTGAGAGACTTCCTGATCATGCACTGTGCATGACCAGGTATTTTCTTAGATCAGGTTACCTGGATGTCATCATGACAACATCTGGTTACGATGGCAGCGATCCGGACCCTGCGTCACGCAGCGGGGTTTCCTACTCAAAGGCAGAGGGGCTGTCAGCCCTCGGCCTGCTCCTGAAATGCTGCGATCGTGTTCGATTGCAGTATTCTGGGGGTTAAAGTGCCGGGAGCGGTCTGTGACCGCTCTTGGCTCTTAGTGCCGGGTGTCAGCTGTGAGAATCACTCCCCCGTGTGCGCGGCTAATTGCGGAGACGTACTATTTAGTCCACATTGGCCCAGGGTACATGGCCAGAATAGTACATCTGATGTCAGAAAGGGGTTAATGTGTACCTTTTTATATTAAGGTAGAAGGCTGAAAGGACAATAACTGCAATAGGTGCAATAGGGTCTTATCAGGGTAAAATGGCCAGATTGTGGGCAATGGTGCTCACCTGGTAGGGTTGTATGATCATAATCACTAAAAAGGCTCAAGGTTGCTGCAGACCTGTGGATTGGAGAATATCAGAGAATTAGTTAAATCTGCGCTGACGATAAATGATGATGGAAAAGGAGTCAGAAATCTAGGAATGCAGTTTACCTGTCAACGCGTTTCGAAGTGCCACAGTTCTTCATCAGGAGCAACCACAGTGGCTTATAAGTTATAACAATGCATTATTTTACATTCTAGTTTTATAAAACTTTCATTTAGTGAGACATTTGAGCTCTTAACAAAAAGTGCACAAGGCTAAGGGTGGACACATTCGCTGCGCCTGCTTTCATCGATCAGTAAACGTCGATATGAAATCCAATAACTGAGGAATAATTCACATTGCTCTGAAAATATGCTCCATATTTGTTATTTTATGGAAAATAGAAGTATTTACCATACTTAATCAGACAGATCAGGAGCGCAGATCAATGCTCTATCTATTCTGCGTACCATAGGATTGGCTTTGCTTACCACCACTTTTCCCACCTGTAAGCATATAAGTATTCAGATGCCTGAGACTGTTTCCTGGCACAGCTCTCAGTAGTATTACAGTTTTAATAGATTCCCCATGTTTAATAGTTTTTTTTTTCACATTTCCTCTATTGGGCAGATACAATGGTTCCCTGGGTATACATAAGGCAGTATTTTGCCTTTCACAGTAAACCATAATATTCTAAACAATGTAATAGAAAGTTAATAACGGCATTAATTCTACTTGGATGAATCAAAATTGAATATGTTTTTTAAAATGTAATCACATTTTCCATAAAAAGACAATATTTGACTTCTGCTTTTGTATAAACAACATTTTGCTAAATGTATATCCAAACTTGGCACTGCTCTGTACGGCCAGAGATATGTGCTCTTGCAAGGTATTATTTTGCTAATCTTACTTATATTATTATTTATCATTCCTATTATGTTATCTGAAAGTTACAACAGATCTACTGATACACTGAATGACTGATGCAAGAAACTTTCAAGGTCTAAAAATATCTCTAAGGCCGGGGTCACACTAACCGACGCAAAATACGGTCCGTAGTTTACAGGCGTAATACGGATGAATGGCCCCTAAATAGTGCTCCGTATGTCATCCGTAAGCAAGGTCCAGTCGCGTATTTTGCGCATGTTAGCATCCGTGTGTAATCCGTATGCCATCCGTATGGCATGATTTTCTCGCTGCCTTGCAAAATGGACATATAATGGAGCCCTATGACAGGGTTTATAACAGAAACCAAAGAATAGATATAGACACATAGAATGCATATATATATACATACATGTCATTGTGACAAACATATATATATATTTATATGTCACAGAGTTCTTCATAGCAGAATAGCCGCTAATTAAATTGCCGGCTTCTATCAAATTATTCCCCAACCCAACATGAAATGGCACATGGTTTACATTCAGTAAAGCATTTCATTTCATGTTTTTTTATCTGTCCCTGACTAATAATTAGATGAGGGTTTGTGTGCAAAATTTGGGATTTGTAGTTGTTATTTTAAGGGGTTAATTCGTTGTTAAAAAATGCGTGGGCTTCCCATTGCCCTGTAGCGGTGGCGAATGGGTTAATCTAACAAAGGGTTAATGTCACCTTACAATCAAATGGTGACATTAACCCTTTGTTAGATTAACCCACTCGCCACCAATATAGGGCAATGGGAAGCCCACGCATTTTTTAACAACGAATTAACCTCTTAAAATAACAACTACAGCTCCCAAATTTTGCACAAAAGCCCTCATCTAATTATTAGTCAGGGGCATATTAAAAAACATGAAATGAAATGCTTTACTGAAAGTAAACCATGTGTCATTTCATGTCAGGTTGGGGAATGATTTGATAGAAGCCAGCAATTTAATTAGCGGCTATTCTGCTATGAAGAACTCTGTGACATATAAATATATATATGTTTGACACAATGACATGTATGTATATATATATATATATATATATATATGTATTCTATGTGTATATATCTATTCTTTCGTTTCTTTATAAAACCTGTCAGTGTGATTTTAACTGTATAGCGCACTGAATTGCCGGCTTTTCGAAAAGACACCGGGTGCGTATTTCTCACAAGTCACATGTGTGGTCCGTGTGTAATGCGTATTTTTAGCACACCCATAGACTTTCATTGGCGTACTACGGGCGTAGTACGCTGACAATCGCAGCATGCTGCAATTGGCACGGACCATAGAATACAGATGAGAAATATACGGCTGTTGGGAGCAAACCCATAGAGAATAATTTGTCCGTGTGTAATGTGTGCTTTTAACGCCTCTCACTCGTCCGTATTCCTCGCCAGTGTGACCCCGGCCTAAGTCAGATGCTACTTGGTAGTGGTGGTATAGTCTGACGTGTGCTCATTAGCAGGTGTGCCCATACCGCTAGGAGTCAACAGAGGGCGTAAAAGTTTCCTGCTTCAAATGCAAACAGTCTGGCAAAAGACAACTTCAAAGCCCAGCAGAAAGGCAGGCATCTTAGCAAGCAAGTAGGGGTGAGTAGCACTCAATATTATGATACGCTGGCTTAGGATTTTTAAGAGGTTCACTGAAGAACGTGTAAAGATCTCCGGAGCTGCTTGTTGATGTTTTTCATCGGCAAAGACCAGCCTACTTAGCCAAACATTGCCACCATGGAGGGGATTATAGAAGATACAGAGTAAAATAGTTGCATATTTTTTGTTACAAAAAATGGAATAAAAGTCCCTGGAGAAGTCTCTTTAACAAATTTTCATTGGCGCTAGCCTTATTTAGGAGCAGAAAGTCCACAAAGAAATCTACAATAGATGGCATAAAATAATGAAATTAGGGCCGCTCAACACTATCAAAGGCTGAATGGCGTCATAAAAGCTCACAGACCACTGACTTTTGTATTATTTGTGCACAAAGATATTCTAATCATGTAGCTGGCATTAGGATAGATGTTGGGTTGCAGCCTTACACTTGGCAGGTGTTCTCAAAGTCTAAGGTAACTACATTATTATCTATAAATAAAGATAGACAAAATCTACAGCAAAATCAATAGTGATTTATTTTCTTATTTTAAAAATACAATTAGCATACTCACAGAAGAGCACTGAATAGTCAGCACATCAATATTATCTAAGGCTATGTGCACACTAGGGTGACCGCAAAAAATCGATGTCAGAATTTTGTCCGTCTGGACCCCACAAAACGATTCCCCTTTCCAGATATTGAGAGAGCCAAAATTTGAGCTCGATCAAACGACGTTAACCCGTGCCGCTCGTCGCTCAAAGTTTGAAAAAATCCAAATTGAGGTATTTTAAGATTTAGGTATTTTGCATAGTCTGTTAGACTATAAAGAATGTGACAACAACATTGCAGAAATAGCCCTGACCAAATTTTCGAACCATTTGTGGTATTTGAATGCAGAGTTGGTGGGATTATCGTTTTTTGATCCCACCATTACAGACAATGAAAAGTTGTTAATGGCTAATAAATTGCTCAGTAGCACAGATGAACCATCAGAGCACGCTAGGGTTGTAAATCCAAAAGTTAGGAAAGAAAAATTAAAAGAGGTAGGAAGTAACCGACTTTAACGACCTTCTGACAAAAGATGAAGAACAAAAGCAATATGTCCTGCAAGTTGTAAGCAAATGCCGAGCATTATATTCTGACGTTTCAAAAACTACTTTAACAAAAGCTCTAGAATAGATTAGATAACTATGTAAAATTATCAACTCATGTAGGTTAGCGTGCTCTGATGGTTCATCTGTGCTACTGAGCAATTTATTAGCCATTAACAACTTTTCATTGTCTGTAATGGTGGGATCAAAAAACGATAATCCCACCAACTCTGCATTCAAATACCACAAATGGTTCGAAAATTTGGTCAGGGCTATTTCTGCAATGTTGTTGTCACATTCTTTATAGTCTAACAGACTATGCAAAATACCTAAATCTTAAAAAACCTCAATTTGGATTTTTTCAAACTTTGAGCGACGAGCGGCACGGGTTAACGTCGTTTGATCGAGCTCAAATTTTGGCTATCTCAATATCTGGAAAGGGGAATCGTTTTGTGGGGTCCAGACGAACAAGATTCCAACATTTTTTCCCCCCCATATGAGATCCGGTCACCCTAGTGCACACGCTGCGGTTTTTGCTGCGGATCCGCAGCAGTTCTGCAGACAGTGTACAGAAGCATGTAAGTCTATAGGATTTACAATCCGCTGTGCACATGCTGCGGATTTTTAACTACGGAAAAGCTGCGGTTTGGAATCCGCAGAAAGAATTGACATGTCAATTCTTTCTGCGGTTTCCGCTGCGGTTTGCCACCTATTCCATTGTCCAGGTGTCAAACCGCAGGGGAAAACCGCTGGCCAATCCGCAGGTCATTTTACCTGCGGTTTTACCTGCGGATCCGCAGATACAAATCCCCTGGTGAATCCGCAGCGTGTGCACATAGCCTAAGTTAGGAAAATAAAACCTTACACTCAGCGTCCTACCTAAACCAGGGTTTTGCCCTTTTGGCTTCTTCAAGGGGCATGATAAGCATAGCACAACTTCTATTAAAATACACATACACTAACCCATCCCCCTAGACACGGAAAATTCTTTTAAGAAATATAATGAGAAATTTCATTATTGACAAGATAAACTATGTATCTCCTAAAAAAGCAAAGATATGAAATATACATATAGGTCACTTACTTTCAAGTAGTGAAACTCTCAAACGTCAGCTGGTGTAGAGACCCGTGTGAATGGAGCTAAGGTTGAGTATGAGCACATGCACTTCACCCCTTTTCAGTGGGACTGCTGAAGATGAGTGCAGCGCTCGCCTATTTGTAGCACTTCCATTAAGAATAAATGGAGTAGAGATGCGTATGCTCGACCTTTGTGATCCTACAAAACAGTCTTCTCGGGGATCAGTGGGGTTCCTAGTCATTGGCTCCCAGTAATCAAAAAGTTTTCCCCTACTCTGTGGATTGGTATACTTGGCACTTTTAACGCTTCCTGTTGATGAATATAATAATAGAGTTACTATCACTCCAACTGCACAGTTTAGGCCGCCATACACATTAGATATCAGTTTGCCGAACGATGCGCATCGGCTGACAGCCATAACAGCCAACTTTCCCGTACGCAGAAGCTCTCGCTCAGCCGGTCACTCCTATGTTTTCCTATGATAAAGCCGCCAGCTGAAATGTTGGACGTCGGCTGATCTCCATGAAAACAATAAGTCAATAACTCTCCAAAGTAGGAGGACTTCCTGAAGCAGTTTCAACTAAAAACTTGGCGTTTTTGCCTGCCTCAAAAAAAACAACAAAGTCTCACATGCAACATCTCCGCTAACAGTATCACACTTGAAGTTTGGGTAGTCAACAATCCGTAATTCATATGAAATGTCTGTATTGTGCATGGAGTCATCCATAGATAGAAATTGTACATATTAATCAAAGGGCATTGTCCACCACTTAGGCATTGATGGCGTTTCCTTATTCCTTGGATAAGTCATCTATAGCGGATAATTTAGGGTCTGACACTTGTCACCCCCATGTAGAGCTGTATGCAGGTCTCACTGCAGCCAGAAGTGAAGCAGATCACAGCTCCATGCACTGTGTAGGGTTCCGCTCATGTGTTCTTAGGAAATGATGAGAGGCACCATTCAACCTATGGCCAGCCCCGCAGATAAATAACATAGGGTACATAGTGAACACTGTTTTTGAGTAAAAAAAACCCATAAACAATCCCTCCAGCGCCAAGGTGTACCCAATCAGGATGGTCCTAACCTCTAATGTTATTCTGAGGAGGACTGCATGGGGCCTCTAATATATATACTCTATATTATACTGTATGGAGGACCATGTGGGCCCATTATCCTGTATGGAACACTGTGTGGGCCCAGTATCCTGTATGGAACACTGTGTGGGTTCATTATAATGTTTGGAGGACTATGTGAGGTGTATTATACTGTATGGAGGACTATGGGCGGCCTTTATACTGTATGAAGCACTATGTGGGGCACATTATACTGTATGGAGCACTATGGGGGTTCCATTATACTCTTTGGAGAACTATACTGTTTGCAGGGCTATGACAAGGCCATTATACTGTTTAGGAGGGCTATGTGGGGGTCATTATGCTATTTGCAGGTATATGGGGGAGGTATTATACTGTTTGGAGGACTAAGTGGGGGCCATTAAACTGTTTACAGGGCTATATGAGGGGCCATTATACTGGTTGCAGGGCTCTCTGGTGACGGTATTATACTGATTTGAGGGATTTACGGGAACACTATACTGTTTGCAGGGCTATGGGTGGCATTATATCATTTGCAGAGCTATGTGGGGGGTCATTATAATCTATGTGAGCAATTATACATGTCTCCCAATATTTGATTCAGATTCACTTCACCCAATTTGATCTACAATATTGTATGGTTTCAAATAAATTCGGATTAAATTGAAAGTTCCTTGATTGTCAATGCTAGAGGTTCTGAAGTCTCGCCAGTCTGTGGAACATAACAGGTCTACAAAAAAAAGCTTTACCTTTTGTCTAGATCAGTAAACGCCATTGGCGGCAACTATAAGGTTACACCGTGTGGTTTTTACACCCGTATATATAAACGGTGCTCGTGTATACAAATATTTGCTTCTCTTCAGTTCTCAAGAACAAATATGCGTCAGCCAGGAAAATTAGATGACATTATTAGTTTATAAGTAATTAATAACAATTAGCGATAATTATAATATTTTCCTACAAAATGTTATCAGTTAAGAATGCAATTAATCTCAACGTATCTCAGGGCTGATTATTTAAGATTGCCGCGACATGACAGCAAAACGGAGCACTTAAATGATATGATGGCCTATTTTCTCCACATGGCAGAGATTAATGAAGTTCTAATGTTTTATTCATTCGGAGGAAAAGCTGAAAATCTCCGGGCTCTAAGACGTGATGTGATGACGAAACGTCATTACTGCAGAACTTCAGGGCCCCATATGTTAGCATAGTAGTTTGGATTTTCTCCCTATAATGATACAAATTTTCTCATTTTATTCACTGCTTTGGCCCCAAAAAACTTTTGCCTATCTATTTCAGTTTGTAAATATCATGTTTGGTAATTTTTTTGGGACTTTGAGTATGAAAAAAATTATTTCACACTGTCATAGGAGCACACATAATGTAGTCTGATTCATCAAGACTGACATTTTGCCCCTCAGTTTTGATGAAGGGTGCAGCTCTTAATGAGTTTCAGCTGCTGTGCACCAGTAGAAGAATTGTACTCCAATCAATTACTGGAGTACACTTTTTTAGGATGTGCCCAGACTATGCTCTAACCACATTTTAAAAATTGAGGCTAGTGTAAAAACACCTAAATTCACAAAATGTTTGCGGAACTACAAACATTTCCTGTTTTCTGCACCTTGTGCGCTTTTGTGTGTAGAATGTGACAGAGTCAGCAGAGTTATGTCATTAATATTAGAGGGAAGGAGTTAAAGGGAACCTGTCACCGCCCCAGGCGTTTTTAAGTAAAAGAGCCTCCTTGTGCAGCATTAAAGCTGCATTCTGTCAAGGTGGCTCTTTTATTTAGCGTCCCTTCCACCGCCGAAATAAGCATTTTTAAAATTAGTCAGACATACCAGAATTTTGACCGGGGGGCAGGTCTTTCCCCCTCTGACACCTTGCATCCATCATTCATTTCCTCCTTATGTCTTTGCTCCGCCTCCTCTGTGTTCAATTCAAATGCTGGTGCCTGTGCTGAAATATATTTTCTTGGGCATACGCAGTTAGCACTGCCCATTCTCTCACATCACTTCATGGCCTGGCTATCGCTCCTGCGTGGACGTGCTGCCAGAGATCCCGCCCCGCAGTTGCTTATGATTTATTTACACTGCGGGGCTGGGAATCACGGGCATGCGCAGTAGTTCTCTGCGGCTCTCATGCCCAAGATTCCCAGCTGGTTTTTTCCTGAGGAAGAAATGTGTTTTTTTTCCTGGGGAAGGAGTTCTGTGAGACTCTGAAATGCATAGAATAAAGACCACTGTATTAATAATCCGAGTTTTTAGTGATTCGCAGCACGGATTGTCTGACCACATTTTTCCTATTCTGAATCTTCTATGTTGGTCCCTTGTGGATCTGTGGTTCTGCAGCAGCGAATCCGCCATTGCCTGTTACAAAACTCCATTTGGTGAGTGTATTACTTGCAATTGCTATCTGCACACCGGATAATGCATTATTGCGCTATTTCTCTTTTACAGCAATCTTAGGATTTACCTGATAGAGAGACCCTTTCATTGCTTCCAAGCATGATATCACCCTCCCTAGGAGAAAGGTAATGCCACTGTGGCGACCATACTCCTGGGGGCGCCACATTCCCCCCTAGTGCAATTCAGTACTCCCGGACTGAGAAAACATGCAAACATATAAACAAAAGAACAATTGTAACTGTTACAAGATTGCAAAAAAAATAAAAAATTACAAAAACCAAAGCTCAAAAATAGTCCTTGGGACGATTAGTCCATGTGTCAATGTCCATGGTCCAATTTCTGAGCAAGTTGGTAACTATATACAAGGATTGTTTTGGCCACACATAGTCCTGTGGCCCAATTGTCCATCAAAACAAATTCAAAAAGTTCTTACAGAGTCTCTGTAGGCACATAAGCTTGAAAAGTTGCATATTTACAGGTACAGTTTATATTTTCTATTTGCACTTTAATCTCTATATCTAACTGGGATCTCACCTTTTGTACTACGGGTAGGTCTGCGTAGCATGGGTACTTCTAATGGCCTATTTAGGTTTAGTGGTCCTGTTGCCGCTGTTGGTAAACTGGGTAGTAGCCATCTGCGAACTCTTAGACTCACTGTGGGCATGACAGATTCACCACTGGCAGGGCGAGGATTCTCTGGCTCCACTGCTGGTGTGGCATCCACTGCCTGAACTTCCTGATTTTCAGAGTTGTCTTGAGTCTCTACTACTTCAGTTGCAGTAGGCTGGGGAAAGATTAGGATAGGAACTACGATGGCTTGATCCACTCTTGTCCAGTTTGCAAGAAATTCTCCGAGTACAGTGTTGACTTTTTCTTCTTCTGTCTCTATGGGCTGAAGGTTTTTTTGCTCTTCCATCTTTTCCTTTAGTTGGTCAGGGCACAGTTTCAGATGATCCCTTGATACTGCTGATGAGGTTTCTCCTCCATCCTTACTGATAAGGCACACTTTGGTATTGTCAAAGTGTGATGGTAGGACGGTGTAGGGTTCAGCTTCCCATTGGTCATCCAATTTATGCATCCTCCTTTTCCTCTTTAGGACCTGTTCTGGTGACAAGGGAACTGCAGGTGCATGTTGATTGTAGTTCTTTTCCTGTTTTTGTCTCGCCTGAGCTAGACTCTTTTATACGCACTCTTGTACTCTTCGGTATTGCTGCTGCCGTTCTGTATCCCAGTCAGCATCTGGTGATGTTACCTCAGGTGTCAGGACTCCCATATCCAAATCAATTGTCAACTTGCCAGGCCTCACTCTCATTAGGTAGGCTGGTGTGCAGTTGGTGGAATTCACAGGGATGTGATTGTAGAGGTCTACCCAGATCTGGCAACTTCTCTGGCCACAGATTCCTCTCTTTCAAAGGCAAGGTCTTCAGTAGATCGATCACCACCTGATTCATCTTTTCACACATGCCATTGGTCTGTGGATGGTACGGTGTTGTCCTGATCTTCTTGCAACCATACAAGTTACAGAATTCCTGGAACACTTCTGCCTCAAAGGCTGGACCTTGATCTGTAAGCACTCGCTCGGGATATGCATGCGGTCGACAAAAGTGATGTTGGAATGCTCTGGCTGCTGTCCTGGCTGTTTGATCCTTGACAGGCACAACTACCAGGAATCTCGAGTAGTGGTCAAAGATGGTAAATGTAGCCTGAACGGCTTGGCACCAGCTTCGCATGGTCCAGGGCTACCAACTCGAGTGGCTGTTTAGTTATTATTGGCTGCAAAGGAGCTCGCTGGCTGTTACGGTCCTTCCTGTACAGGTTGCAATGTCCACACTCCCGGCACCAATTTTCAATGGCCTTCCTCATACCAGCCCAGTAGAATCTCTCGGAGCAAGGCCTCCAACTTCTTCCATCCAAAGTGTCCTGCTCCATTGTGGTACGCTTCCAAGACCATCGATGCCTTCCTCTTTGGGACTACCACCTGCCAGACCAGCTCATGAGTGTGGGCATTGATTCTCCTCTGACACAGCATACCCTCATAGATGAACAGCCTACCTCTTTCCTTCCACAACTGCTGGGTTTCTTCAGGAGCATCTGGACCTGGAGGTGAGTCAGCTTGTGACAGTAGCTCCTTTACCAGCTGGACTGCGGGGTCGCTCTCCTGCGTTCCTGCCCAGTCATGATGAGGCAACGGATTTAGGGTGGCCTCTTTCACGATAGATCGCATGTTTCTCACTCCTTGGGCATGTTGGGCCGCAAGTGGCCGGTGGAAGGCAGGTAACTCTATTTCTTCAAGTGCCTCAAGGTCTTCTCCCCCATCTGGCAGATTGGGCATCCTGGATAGCGCATCAGCATTGGCATTCTTGTGCCCCGCTCTGTACTTGATGGTAAATTCATAGTTAGACAGCTGGGCCATCCATCGCTGCTCCAGTGCACCTAGCTTTGCAGTTTCCAAGTGAGTCAGCAGGTTGTTGTCCGTGAAGATGGTAAACTTGGCTGAAGCTAGGTAATGCTTGAATCGTTCAGTCACAGCCCAGACTATGGCGAGGAACTCCAGTTTGAAGGAACTGTAGTTGTCCGGGTTCCTTTCAGTGGGATGAAGCTTCCTGCTGGCGTAGGAGATCACTCTTTCTTTGCCATTTTGTACCTGTGACAGTACTGCTCCCAGTCCCACGTTGCTGGCATCAGTACACAGAACAAATGGTTGGTCATAATCTGGGTAGGCTAGAACTTCATCTCCTGTGAGAGCCATTTTCAGTCGAGTGAAGGACCTCTCCAGTTCCTCATTCCATTCAAATGTAGGACTCTTCTTCCTGGCTTTCTTGGGCTGGCCCACCAGAAGATTTTACATAGGTGTGGCTATCTCAGTGAAGCCTTTGATGAACGTTCGGTAGTAGCCTACCAACCCGAGGAATTGACGTACCTCATGGAGGTTGCTGGGCTTCTTCCAGTCCCGGATGACAGTGACTTTGTTAGGATCTAGTGCCACACCTTCTGCACTCACTACATGACCGAGGTACTGCACCTTGGGCTTCAGGAGGTGGCATTTGGATGGCTTCACTTTCAGGCCAAAGTTGTACAAGGCTTCAAACACCTCAGCCAGGTGCTACAGATGGTCTTCATAAGTCTTGGAGAAAACAATTACATCATCAAGGTACAACAGAACTGTCTCGAAGTTCTTGTGTGACTCTTCAATTCTGGGTAATGGGTAGGCATCCTTATGTGTAATGCTGTTAATTTTACTGTAATCAACACACATTATCATGGTACCATCTTTCTTTTTCATAAAGACTATTGGGGCTGCCCAGGGGCTACAACTATCTCTGATCACCCCAGCTTCCATCATTTCCCGCAACATACTTTTGGCACATTGATATTATGTTGGGGGGTATAGCCTGGTACCTTTCATTAATGGGTGGATGATCTCCAGTGGGGATATGGTGTTGAACCCCTTTTGCCTTCCCAAAGTCTAGAGGGTGTTTGCTGAATACCAGCTCATACTCCTGAGCCACTCGGTAAACCCCATTCTTTTGGTATGAAGGGGTGGAGTCAGTGCCCACATGCAGCTGCTGACACCACTCCTCCAGCTGCTTTACAGAGCCATTGTCCCCTGCCTGGTCGAATGAGACCAAGGGCTCTACTGCCTGTATTGCGTTGTTACTGACAGTAAACAGCTTAGCAACTGTGGCATACCGAGGTATTGTGGCCTCCTCTTCCCCACAATTCAAGAGGCATACAGGTACTCTCCCTTTGTGGACATCAACTACCCCTCTGGCTGTCAGGCCAGTGGGCCAGCTATCAGAGGACACTGGCTCTACCAATGCTTGGTAATCTTTTTCTCTGAGGCCTATGGCTGCCCGACACCAAATTAACATTTCACATCTGGGGGGTATCGCAATGGGGAAAGAATCACTCACTCTGACGCTGCCAATTTCTCTGCCAGACAGTTCTACCTGCTGTTTTTGCATCAGGGCCTTGATCTCCTTCTGCAGGACTCGTTCACTGGAACCAGCAGTCTCGGCAACCTGTTGCAACAAAACAATAACCTCGGCAAGACAATTTTCAATCACATTAGTACCTAAGGTCATCATTGGGTTACATTCTCGTCGATCAATGTCTACAACTATCAGACCTTGATATTTTAACTCCACTCGCCCCACCTTAATGGTAATCTCTTTACATCCTACTTGCGGCAAAGACTGACCATTGCATAGTTGTCAACTGAGAGCCAGTGTCTAGCAAAGCGTTCATAGATATGCCGTCAATCACCACTGGGAGGACCGGTCGCCCTCCTGTTATGAGTTCATTTTCCCATTCACCATTGAGGTCTGATGAACTCCCTCTTCTGGTGAAGGAAGGTAGTGAGGCTGATTACCAAGCACCTGAGCTGGGAGAGGATGACTGGGCGACGGGGATCTCTGACTGGATATAAGGCAGCCGATGCCCTTCTGCCTCGCTGGTGATTTCTCTGTGGAATTCTAGGAGACCAGTCTGATTCCTGCTCCTCAAAAGCTAAGTTTTCTGCTTTGCCTTTTTGCATTTGTGTTTTGGTTTTAGTTTGCCTTGCTTTTCTGGATTCTGCCATTCCCTGCTGGGGTGAGCTGAATACCTTTTTTGTCGGTTTGCTCTGTCTTCAGAAAATACCTGAGTACTGACATAGTCTTTTTGAAGCCTAGCGTCTTCAGGGCCTTTTTCCCTGTCAGTCTGTTGGCTCTTATTTTGATAGGGTTTTTTGCGGATTGCAGACAGCAGCTTTCCTATCCTGTCCTATCTAGTTAGCTTGGGCCCCATCATTTGCTCAGTCTATCTTTCTATCTGTGTTAGTGTTTTTTCTTCTTGCTTCACCGTCATTATATGTTGGGGGCTGCCTATTGCTTTGGGGTCTGCTCTGGGGCAGTTTAGATTTCCCTTTCTGTCTTTAGGCTAGGCAGTTCTCCGGCTGTGATCGAGGGGTCTAGGGCATCGTAGGAACCCCCCACGGCTACTGCTAGTTGTTGTTGATAGGTTCAGGGGTCTGCAATCCGATAGCTGCCAACTTCTCTGGTTTTCTGGACTTAGCTAGCATTTCTGTTTTTGCCTCCTACGGTGACTCATTCATAACAGAATCACCAGCCATACCGCAGATCCTAGGGTACTCAATAGCAGGAAAGAATTTTAAAAAAAAAAGTGTGTATATTTTTTCCTCTATATCTCTGAGGCCGTAGGGGGAATTTTTTTTTCTCTCAATGGAGATAAAGCAATTGTCTGATCGTGTGGAGCAGCTTGCTGCAGAAGTGCGGGGAATTTCCGCCTACCTTGCTCATTCACATGCTGCTGAACCAAAGATCCCTACTCCTGATGTGTTTTTGGGGATCGGTCTAAATTTTTGAATTTCAAAAATAATTGTAAATTATTTTTTGCCTTGAAGCCTAACTCGTCAGGGAGCTCCGTTCAGCAGGTTAAAATTGTCACCTCTTTGCAGCGTGGCGATCCCCAGGATTGGGCATTTTCTTTGAAACCAGATGATCCTATTCTGACTAATGTGAACGCATTTTTTCAAGCCTTGGGGTTGTTGTATGACGAACCTAATGCTATTGATCAGGCTGAAAAGACACTGTTGGCATTGAGCCAGGGTCGAGATTCTGCAGAATTGTACTGTCAAAAATTCCGAAAGTGGGCGGTCCTTACTGCCTGGAATGATAATGCCTTGGCAGCTCTCTTTCGGAAGGGTTTGTCAGAAGCCGTAAAAGATACTATGGTGGGATTTCCTGTTCCCTCTGGTCTGGATGATTCTATGTCATTAGCCATTCAGGTTGATCGGCGTTTACGTGAACGCAGGACTGCACGAGAGGTGTTGCCACCTGTTGAACAAGTGTCTGAACCTATGCAATGTGATAGAGTTTTGTCCAGGGAGCAACGTCAGGAGTTCAGAAAGCGTAATAAGCTGTGTTTTTTTTGTGGAGATGCCTCGCATATTATTTCTGTCTGTCCTAAACGAGAGAAACGTTTTGCACACACGTTTTCTGTGGGTGGTGTTCAACCTAAGTTTCTTCTGGCAATTACTCTGATCTGCTCCCTGTCCACATTTTCCACCAAGGCTTTTGTGGATTTGGGAGCAGCCCTGAACCTAATGGACTTGGATTTTGCTAAACGTTGTGGATTTCCTATGACACCTCTGCGGATGCCTATCCCTTTGAGGGGGATTAATGCTACTCCTTTGGCGAAAAATAAACCTCAGTTTTGGACCCAGGTGGTAATGCGGGTCGCCCCAAACCATCAAGAAAATTGCAGATTTTTGGTGTTGCATAATTTGCATGATACCATTGTTCTGGGGTTTCCCTGGTTGCAAATTCATAATCCAGTTTTGGACTGGAAATCTGTGTCTGTGGTGAGCTGGGGTTGTCGGTGTGCCCTTAGTGAGGCTCCGTTTTTTTCCACCTCTCCTCAGTCGCATGATGTTCCTGACTATTTGGTGGACTTTTATGATGTATTTAGTGAGAATGAGTCTGCGTCTTTGCCTCCTCATAGGAGTTATGACTGTGCAATTGACCTGGCCCGGGGTGTAAATTTCCCAAGGGTCGGCTCTTCAATTTATCTGTACCCGAGCACGAGGCTATGCGATCCTATGTTAAGGAGGCGTTGGAGAAGGGTCATATTAGACCATCCTCTTCACCATTAGGTGCTGGGGTTTTTTTCGTGACCAAAAAGGATGGTTCATTAAAGCCTTGTATTGATTATCGTGCCCTCAACAAAATTACTATTAAATATCAGTATCCGTTACCCCTGATTTCGGATCTATTCTCCAGAGTTAAAGGTGCTTGCTGGTTTACCAAGCTTGACCTCAGGGGGGCGTATAATCTTATCCGCATTAAGCATGGGGATGAATGGAAGACGGCGTTTAATACTCCAGAGGGACATTTTGAGTACCTGGTGATGCCTTTTGGGCTCACTAATGCCCCTT
The DNA here is from genome assembly GCF_039654945.1 of Dendrobates tinctorius. Classification (NCBI taxonomy): domain Eukaryota; kingdom Metazoa; phylum Chordata; class Amphibia; order Anura; family Dendrobatidae; genus Dendrobates; species Dendrobates tinctorius. Next base: position 14,241,175 of record NW_027361743.1, on the reverse strand, counting down.
CTGTCTTCCAGTGCTTCATGAACGACATTTTCCGAGACTTTGTGGATAAATTTTTGATTATCTATCTGGATGATATTTTGATCTTCTCCAAGGATTGGGATTCTCATGTGGAACATGTTCGGACTGTGTTCCGGATCTTGAGGGAGAATTCCCTGTATGTCAAAGGATCGAAATGCCTTTTTGGGGTACAGAGGATTTCATTTTTGGGATTTATTTTGTCTCCGTCATCTATTGAAATGGATCCGGCCAAGGTACAGGCCATTTATGCTTGGGTTCAGCCCACTTCTTTGAAGGCCCTCCAGAAGTTTTTGGGTTTTGCTAATTTTTATCGGAAATTTATAGCAAAATTTTCTAGTATTGCCAAGCCATTGACTGATCTGACTAAGAAGGGTGCTGATGTGTTGAATTGGTCTCCGGAGGCTGTTTCTTCCTTTCAGGAGCTGAAGCGAAGATTCACTTCTGCCCCGGTTTTGCGGCAACCTGATGTCTCACTCCCATTCCAGGTAGAGGTGGACGCTTCTGAGAATGGTGCAGGAGCTGTTTTGTCCCAAAAGGATCCTGTAACATCTAAAATGAATCCCTGTGCTTTCTTTTCCCGAAAGTTCTCCCCATCTGAATGTAACTATGATGTGGGGAATCGGGAACTGTTGGCGATGAAATGGGCATTTGAGGAGTGGAGACATTGGTTGGAGGGAGCTAAACATCAAGTCGTGGTCCTCACTGACCACAAGAATTTGATTTACCTGGAGTCGGCCAAACGCTTGAACCCTAGACAGCTAGATGGGCCTTGTTTTTTACACGTTTTGATTTTGTGGTCTCTTTTCTTCCTGGCACTAAGAATGTCAAGGCTGACGCTCTTTCTAGGAGCTTCTTTGCTGATTCTCCTGTGGTGACCAAGCCTGCTACCATCTTAGGCGAAGGGGTAGTTCTTTCTGCCATCTCGCCCGATTTGAGACGTGCTCTGGAAGAGTTCCAGGAGGACAAACCTGAGCGTTGTCCCAGTGGAAAGTTGTATGTTCCTGACCAGTGGAAGAAGAGAGTGATGTCTGAAGTTCATTGCTCTGCATTGGCTGGTCATCCAGGTATTTTTGGTACTAGAGATCTGGTGAGTCGGTCTTTTTGGTGGCCCGCCTTGTCTCGTGATGTCAGGAATTTTGTGCAGTCCTGTGGGACGTGCTCCCGGTCTAAACCTTGTTCTCGCTCTAGTGGGTTGTTGATGCCTTTGCCAGTCCCCAGGAGGCCATGGACCCATATTTCGATGGATTTCATCTCTGATGTGCCTGTCTCTCAGAGAATGACTGTTATTTGGGTGATTTGTGATAGGTTCTCTAAGATGGTTCATCTTGTACCACTCCCTAAGTTGCCATCTTCTTCTGAGTTGGTGCCCCTGTTTTTGCAACAGGTGGTTCGCTTGCACGGGATTCCACAGAACATTGTATCTGACAGAGGAGTTCAGTTTGTGTCTATATTTTGGAGGACGTTCTGTTCCAAGCTGGGAATTCAGTTGTCCTTCTCCTCTGCGTTTCACCCTCAGACCAATGGGCAGACGGAGAGAACAAACCAGACTTTGGAGTCGTATTTGAGATGTTTTATTTCCGCTGATCAGGATGATTGGGTTTCATTTTTGCCCTTGGCCGAATTTGCTTTAAATAATAGAGCTAGTTCTGCCACTTTGATGTCACCTTTTTTTTGTAATTTTGGGTTTCATCCTCGATTTTCTTCAGGGCAGGTGGAGCCTTCTGCCTGCCCAGGTGTTGACACTGTGGTGGAGAGAATGCACCAGATTTGGGACCAAGTGGTGGATAAGTTATCTCTCTCCCAGGAAAAGGCCCAGCAGTTTTCCAACCGACATAGGACCGTTGGTCCCAAGTTTAAGGTGGGTGATATGGTTTGGTTATCATCAAAAAATATCGCTATGAAGGTAGCTTCTCCTAAGTTTAAGCCTAGATTTATTGGGCCTTACAAGATTTTGGAGATCATTAATCCGGTCTCTTTTCGGTTGGCTCTTCCTATCACATTTAAAATCCATAATGTGTTTCATAAGTCCTTGTTGAAGAGGTTTGTTGAACCAGTAGTTCCTGGGGTGGCACCTCCGGACCCTGTATTGGTTGAAGGTAACATGGAATATGAGGTAGAGAAGATACTGGATTCCCATCTGGCTAGACGGAGACTCCAGTATTTGGTTAAGTGGAAGGGTTATGGTCAGGAGGATAATTCCTGGGTCTCTGCGTCTGATATTCATGCCAAAAGATTGGTGCGTGCCTTTAATCGGGCTCACCCTGATCGCCCTGGTGGCGTGGATGAGGGTTCGGTGACCCCTCCTTAAGGGGGAGGAACTGTTATGAGTTCATTTTCCCATTCACCATTGAGGTCTGATGAACTCCTTCTTCTGGTGAAGGAAGGTAGTGAGGCTGATTACCAAGCACCTGAGCTGGAAGAGGATGACTGGGCGACGGGGATCTCTGACTGGATATAAGGCAGCCGACGCCCTTCTGCCTCGCTGGTGATTTCTCTGTGGAATTCTAGGAGACCAGTCTGATTCCTGCTCCTCAAAAGCTAAGTTTTCTGCTTTGCCTTTTTGCATTTGTGTTTTGGTTTTCGTTTGCCTTGCTTTTCTGGATTCTGCCATTCCCTGCTGGGGTGAGCTGAATTCCTTTTTTGTCGGTTTGCTCTGTCTTCAGAAAATACCTGAGTACTGACATAGTCTTTTTGAAGCCTAGCGTCTTCAGGGCCTTTTTCCCTGTCAGTCTGTTGGCTCTTATTTTGATAGGGTTTTTTGCGGATTGCAGACAGCAGCTTTCCTATCCTGTCCTATCTAGTTAGCTTGGGCCCCATCATTTGCTCAGTCTATCTTTCTATCTGTGTTAGTGTTTTTTCTTCTTGCTTCACCGTCATTATATGTTGAGGGCTGCCTATTGCTTTTGGGTCTGCTCTGGGGCAGTTTAGATTTCCCTTTCTGTCTTTAGGCTAGGCAGTTCTCCGGCTGTGATCGAGGGGTCTAGGGCATCGTAGGAATCCCCCACGGCTACTGCTAGTTGTTGTTGATAGGTTCAGGGGTCTGCAATCCGATAGCTGCCAACTTCTCTGGTTTTCTGGACTTAGCTAGCATTTCTGTTTTTGCCTCCTACGGTGACTCATTCATAACACCCTCCAACATACTTGGCTCGCCAGTTCTTTGGGCCTTGTGGTCCTACTCCTGGGGGTTGGCCCTCTGCCCCAGGGGTGCTCGTTTAAGTAACAGAATCTTGCGATGTGGCCTGCCTTGCGGCAGTGACGACAGATGGGTCGTCCGTCCTGGTCATAGCGATCGTTGTCTCTCCCTCGGAGTGGCGGGATCCTCTTCTTCCGTAGCCACGGGACATCCTCTGGACTGGAGGCCAGCTGGATCTTCTCCTTTGAGGACACCTGCATGGACTGCACAGTTTTGGCAAGTGCAGCCATATTTTTGGTCAGCTCTTGGACCTGAAGGCGCAGTTCTGTAGATGGATTATTATCCAGAGTCTGTGCGTCAGCCTCCACAGGGCTTGGAGGGAAAGATGCTGCTTCTTGGTGGTATGTGATCACTGGGCACCTAGCGCTGGACGGCTGACATTTGGTTCGTGCAGCACCCAGATAGCCCTGTCTTTAAAGTCTGCAAAGTCTAGATCAGGATTCTGGATTCTGTAGGGCTATGATGCGCAGCTGTGCTCTGTGGGTACTGGATAGGAGTCCCTCATTAAATTGCTCCTTTAACAGTCTGTCTCCATCTTTCACACTAGCAAAAAAGGAAGCACACTGTAGCGCGATAACATGCAAATATGAAAAATGAATTGTATTACTGCATCAGAAATATGAAAAATTGAGAAAGTTTAGTGCATAAAATGGCCAAGTTATGTGTACCTGGAAGCCACGTTAAGGCATTTATCGTTTTCCAGGTCCCTGTCTATGCCAATCGAGGACCCGATGGCACCAGGCTTCGTAAATCCTGTTCGTGATGCCAAAATGGGTCGCCCGCCAGGGCAGTGAGGTTACTCGGTACCGGGCCAGTGTCTCAGAGGGATGTGTCACGGTGGCGGTAACCCGGCCCGTGGCCCTGGGCGTCCATGCAAAAGAGGTGAAACGTGGCTGAATAAAGTATAGGTGGATGATACGTGACGCCACCTGTGGTGCTCGGCAATGAAGGGGTTAAGCTGAAACTGCAGGCAGGTCCTCTGGGACAGATGGTACAAGGCAGCAAGATGTAAGAGCTCCCCACAGGTAGAGCTGTAGTCCCAGGGCAGTAGTAATAGGTGCTGAGGAAGAGGGTGCAGTGTTAGGCACAGAGATGTAGCAGTGTTGAAGGGGTTGCAGAAAGAAGGCAGTGGCACAACAGCGTGAAGTTTTCTTTACCTTTACTGTGCTTTGTAAGTGCAGTCCAGGATCCAGATTACAGATGGAACAGGAGTTGATCAGCCTGGGAGCAATTTAGGAATCTCTCTATGCAGATGGGTTGTGTATTCTCCTTTCTAGTGCTTATCTGAGGTACTTGCAGTACTGAGTTACACTGAAGTTCCCCTTGCTTGTTCTATTTAGAACTCCCCTCGTATGGCAGACAGCCGTAGCCTCCATTTTCTGGCTCACACAAGTTGCTGATGTGCCTCCGAGTCTTAGCTGGGAACAGAGCATTTACAGCCTCTTGTTCCTTCGGTTTCTGCTGCAGGACCATCAGCATCCATACAACCTCGGATACCGGACTCCTGACCATGCGCTTCAGCTAGAAGTGAGCCTGAATCCAGCTCAATCCTCCAGCTCCTCTCTCCACATCTGCACTCTTTTCCCTCTTCACACGAACTCCACTAACTTCCCTTTCCTGGCCCCAGAGAGCAGCTCCTCCCCCAGTTTAGTTCAGAGCTCCCTCTGCTGGCCTGGAGTGGGAACTGTGCTGTGTGCTGGATTTACCTGATAGAGAGACCCTTTCATTGCTTCCAAGCATGACATCACCCTCCCTAGGAGGAATGTAATGCCACTGTGGAGACCATACTCCTGGGGGGCGCCACATTAGCAAAATGCTGAACAGAGGCCAGACGAGTCCAGAGTAATTCTGATTCCTTATAATAGTGAATGGATCCCTCTGGAGTTTCATCTAAATCTCTCTTAAATAGTAGTTAGGACAGGAGTGTGAGCGCATGCACGCTCGACGAAGCCCTGGAGCCATAGAGTCAAGCGTGAGAGGTGCGTGTGCGCACTCGACGGGACCCCGTAGCGACCACGATACCGGAAGTGATGACGTTGGCCTCTGTGCCCCAGGTACTACATTACTGGTAGTGCAAAGCAAAATGGTTAATTAATCTTTATTTTTATATAGCAATAACATATTCCGCAGCGCTTTACAGTTTTGCACACATTATCATCATCACTGTCCCCGATGGGGCTCACAATCTAAATTCCCTATCAGAATGTCTTTGGAATGTGGGAGAAAACCGGAGTATCCAGAGGAAACCCACGCAAACACAGGGAAAACATACAAACTCCATGCAGATGTTGTCCTTGGTGGGATTCAAACCTTTACAGTTTTGCACACATTATCATCATCACTGTCCCCGATGGGGCTCACAATCTAAATTCCCTATCAGAATGTCTTTGGAATGTGGGAGAAAACCGGAGTATCCAGAGGAAACCCACGCAAACACAGGGAAAACATACAAACTCCATGCAGATGTTGTCCTTGGTGGGATTCAAACCCAGGACCCTAGCGCTGCAAGACTGCAGTGCTATCCACTGAGCCACCGGGCTGCCCACAGTTCCTCCCCCCAAAGGAAGTTCAGCAAATTCTGCATTCCCAAATCCAAATGCCCTCCTCCCTTCTAAGACCCAGTGTGCCTAAATTACATTTAGAGTGCACATGTTTGGCTTTTCTGTGGCGATGAGAGCCTGCCTTATTTACGGGTAGATGTCTCCAGAAGCATGAGCTGGGCACTACACTGTTTTGAGCTCTACTATGCACTGGGCACTACAACATACAGGGCACTACAATGGCAGTTTGCAATTTTCACTCAGCAACATCCACTGCTGCTTGTTTGCTGTAAACACCCATGGAGTCTAAACCGTCACTGCACCTGTAGATAAATTCTGAAAGGGTTGTAATTTCTAAAATGGGTGGTTTCCACTGCTTAGGCATATCAGGGGCTCTTCAAGTGTGACATGACACCTGCAGACCATTCCATCAAATTCTGCATTCCAAAATGTCACTGCTTCCTTTCTGAGCTCAGCCGTGCGCCCAAACAGTAGTTTGCACCCACTTATGAGGTAAGTGCATACTGAGTGTGACGAGTATCAGCTTACGCTGAGTCGTTCTTCTTTGAAAGAGTGGACCCTCTGGGCCGTGGCACCCACCCACCTAGGGCGAGCTGACCTAATGAGAACCACCCCTATACAGGGAGTGTCAGGGGCAAGACCAAGGGGGTGAGCCACCATGGCAGCTGGACCAGACAGCCGGCTCAGGGAAACAAGACAAGGCAAGACGAGTCGTTAATTCAAAGAAACTTCATTAAGGAAGACTTCAGGTACAACAGGTGCAAAACGTGGACACACAGAACATAAGGCAAGGTGCGTGCAAGAGCACGCCGAGGTCCAAGACTTGAGGAACTCTTCAGGGTGCAACAGGAGCAAACGTAAACACACAGAGTTCGTGGAACACTGTGCGTGCAATGGCACACCGAGGTCCAAGCATGGAACGTGCAGATGGTACGTGGACATCGGACTCCGGACAACAGTCCACGATCAACCAGGGCATCAGGGTCTGTAGCTCAGAGGATAATCGGCAGGATCTGGACATCCAGAAGTCAGCCAGGGTTCCATGCAAGGAAACAAGATAGAGTTAGTGACATGGTGCGTGTCAACGGACATGCCAGGATCAGGTTCACAGAACAGAGACCTGCGCATGCCAAGGGGCATGCCAGGGACGGGTCAGGTTCACAGGACGGTGGCCTGCCAGGGACGGGTCAGGTTCCCAGGATGGTGGCCTGCGCATGCCAAGGGGCATGCCAGGGAAAGGCACAGAGTACGGTGGCATCGGAATCCAAATTCTGACATCGACCGACAGGGTCCAGGTATCTGGCTACGGACATCAGGCCGCAGTCATCTAGGTCCGGACCTCTGGCAGCAGTCGGCAGGTTATGGAATCCGGCAGGCAAACTAGGGGTCAGAGAAGAGCAAAAGAGACAAAAGGCTTTGTGCAAGAGTAGCACGAAAAGGCACAGTGCGAGAACCAGCGTGAGTGCAAGGAAGCACAGAGACCACTGCTGGGAGCACTGGCATGTGGTACCGACGATGGCAGTTGCAAGCGGGCACGACTAGAGGCGGCACCGCTGCGGGGCCACGCAGCCAGACCACTATAGCACTGGACGGGCGCGGCTAGGGCACACAGGCGAGCACGGCTAGAGGCGGCACGGCTGGGGCACACCAGGCAGGCACAGGCGACCAGGCACGTGAACAGAGGCACGGAGCCACAAGGCAGGGCTAGGCAAAGGGTACAGGACAGAGCCACATGCGAGACAGCATGGCAAAGCCTAGTACGAAATGTGCAAGAGCGCACGAAACAACAGGGACAAGACAAAGAACGAGGCAGAGACCTGCGCATGCGGAGAGCATGCCAGGGACAGTCTAGCAGCGGAGCGTAGGCCGAAGCCTAGAGTCGGGCCAAGGAAGGACCTTGGGACTAGACAGGGTACAGAGCGAGGCCTGCACGTGTAGAGACACGCCAGGGAGAGGTTCATAGAGGAGGCCTGCACGTGTAGAGACACACCAGGGACAGAGACAGAGGCAGGGTACCTGAAGCCACAAAGCAGAGCGAGACATGACACGAGGACAGAAACACGGAACAGAAAAAGAGCAAACAAGGACTACAAGGCAAAGCAGAGCAGGGACAAAACATGGCACGAAGGACAAACACTAGACAAGACACGAGACCAGAGCATGAAGCGTGTGCAGAGACGCACGACAGAGCAGAGTGCAAGGGCACAGAATAGAGGGAGCACTCCACAGACCAAGCAGCCCTGCAGGGACACAACACAATACTCAGGCCCTGAGCATAGGAAGGGGCGGCCTGATATAGGGCATAGCACCTCCTCTTCCAGGTCAGGACCAGGGGAGCACTTCCGGGTTCAGATCCACAGGATAACAGAGCGTAGTCACATGATCAGAGTTCCAGACATGACGAGACGACTGCAGAATCAGTGCTGAAACCTAGACAGGTCACATGATCTGAGTTCTAGACATGATGAGATGATTACCAAACCAGACAGTGCAGGATCTTAGGAAAGGTCACATGATCAGCGTTCCAGACATGACGAGATGATTGCAGAACCAGACAGTGCAGGATCCAGACAGGGACACCTGATCAGAGATTCTAGACATGACGAGAAGATCATAGAAGACAGAGCAGAAACGCAGGCATCCTGCAGCTCAGACATGAGGTGAGTGTGCACACTGCTCTAGGGAACGAGCAGGATAGCAGACAAGATATGCGCATGCACATCGCTCCAGGAGTTCTTGAGAGAAAACAGACATGGCGGACATGACACTGAGGAGAAACTGCACAAGTTTTGTGCTCTGTTTCACTTGTGAAAATAAAAAAAAATGAGCTAAAAGAACATACTGTGGTAAAATTTTGATTTTTTATTTTCATGGCTCAACGTTAAACTTCTGTGAAGCACCTGTCACTTGTGAGTGATTTAAGCACATCAGGGGCTCACCTAATGCGACATGGCATAAGCTAATTATTCCAGAAAATTTTGCATTTAAAAAGTCAAATGGCACTCCTTCCCTTCCAAGCTCTGCCATGCGCCCAAACAGAAGTTTCCCCTGACATATAGGGTATTGGCATGCTCAGAAAAAATTGCACATCCAATATTGTGGTCCATTTTCTGCTGCTACATTTGTGAATTAAAAAAAAGCGTCCAAATTAAAGTTTTGTGAAAAAAAGTTTAATGTAAATTTTTTCCTCCCACATTCTATTAATTTCTGTCCACCTGAAGGGTTAATAAACTTCTTAAATGTGGTTTCAGCACCTTGAGGGGTGCAAATTTTAGAATAGTGTCAATGTGGGGTATTTTTTGTCATTAAATCATATATAATCCCTAAAAACTTACTTTATTTTCAAGTTTAAAATGACCAACAACAATGGTTCACACCAAAAGTGCACACAAACCAAAACAAAACAAAACAAAAAAAGTGATCCAAAAGAATACCATTAAAATGGGGATACACTAGAAGTTATATCCACTAGGCTCGCGCCTTCCTGACTGCGGAGGTTGGCACCCTAGGGGAGAACGTTGTGGAGCCCCTGCTCAACGATTGATATCTCTTGGAGCCCTATTATGCCTTACTAGGGGAACCCTTCCACCCGATACGCTAAAGGAAACCCTATAAATAGACATAGACCAATCCTATATCTGTAAGAGGACCCTAGACCCCATGAATAGAACACATAAGGCAATTAGTGTCATATGTAGACAAGCTTTTTTTTGATCTTCCACAATATAATTTATAGATAACAATGTCACAGGGTAGACCCTCATTAATAGCCAAATTCTCAGTGGAAGTAGTTTCTAAGCATGCAGTTGAAATTCCCCAAAAAACACTGCAAACACTAAGTGCTGCTGTTTTACTAGTAAAATATTGGCACAGGTAATAATATATGCATGAAGATCCACATAATCTGCTCAGATGATAAATCTAAATCCATGCAAGGATGCTGAGATCCCCAGATCCAATCATGTCAGCAGTGAAACTGTGTATCCTGCATAATATGTACCACATAGGTCCCAGGGTCGCTGCTGGGAGAGGCAAGAGTGGAGCGTTGCTGCAGGCTGGGGTGAGGGGGTGTTCCGATGTGCGCCACTGCAGGTGTTCGGTGGCACCATTTCCCCCCCAAATTTTGGGGAAAAAAGTGCGTCTTATAATCCGAAAAATCATACAATGAGATTTTCTGGATTTTTTTTAAGATTCTCTCACAGGTGAAGTGTATGTAGGATAAAGGTTACAGACCTCTCCACTCTTTGTAGGTGGGAAAACTTGCAAAATCGGCGGTGTATCAAATACTTGTTTTCCCCGCTGTACCTACACATATACATTAGGGTGCCAAGGAAATGCATGGTAAAAATTAAGTTGCGAGTTTTTGAAGGTCTTACCTCCTAATTTTGTTCCTTTTTGGTCATAGATATTTTATAATTTTCTTTTTGTAGATTAGTTATCATTTACTGGTTGCTCAATGGCACATCATATTGCAGTTTTAAATGTTTGTTTAGTATTTGTCGTCATGCATATCCCGCGCTATGTATGGTATGTTATGCCGTTTACCGATCAGATTAATTGACTTTATATTTTGATAGATTGGGCGCTTCTGAACCCGGCGATACCAAATGTGTGTGTGTGTATATATATATATATATATATATATATATATATATATTAACCCTTTAATTTTCAATGGGTCGAAAGGGGGGTGATTTGAACTTTTAGGTTTTCTTATTTCTTTTTAATTTAAAAAAAAAAAAATTTACATTTTTGTTTTACTAGTCCACATGGAATAATTCACATGCCTTGAGCAAGTGGTAAATCTAAATTTAATGTCAACATATTTTACATGGTGAATCCTTATGCCAAAAGGAACAAATTTGAGGGGTAAGACTTACCAATTTGCAAAGTTCATTTTTCCTTGGCACCCTAATATACAAACACATACTGTACATACACACATAGAGTATACATACACACATATACACATACAGTTGTGTGAAAAAGTGTTTGCCCCCTTCCTGATTTCCTTTGCTTTTGCATGTTTATTGCACTTAAATGTTTCAGATCAACAAACAAATTTAAATATTAGGCAAAGATAACACAATTAATCACAAAATGCAGTTTTTAAATGAAGGTTTTTATTAATAAGGGAAAAAGAAATCCAAACCTATAGAGTCCGGTGTGAAAAAGTGATTGCCCCCTAAACCTAATAACTGGTTGTGCCACAACTGCAATCAAGCATTTGCAATAACTGGCAATGAGTCTTTTGCAACACTCTGGAGGAATTTTGGCCCACTCATCTTTGCAGAATTGTAATTCAGCCACATTGGAGAGTTTCTGAGGATGACCCGAATTGCTAAGGTCATGCCACAACATTTCAATCGGTTAAGGTCAGGACTTTGACTAGACCACTCCAAAGTCATAATTTTGTTTTTTCTTAAGCCATTTAGAGGTAACATAGTAACATAGTAATTAAGGTTGAAGGGAGACTTTAAGTCCATCTAGTTCAACCCATATCCTTTCCTAACTTGCCCTAACTTGTTGATCCAGAGGAAGGCAAAAAAAACCCATGTGGCAAACAGTAAGCTTCACATTGGGGAAAAAAATTCCTTCCCGACTCTACATACGGCAATCAGACTAGTTCCCTGGATCAATGCAACACTAAGGAAACTAGTGTATATACCCTGTAATATTATACTTTTCAAGAAAGGCATCCAGTCCCCTCTTAAATTTTAGTAGGGAATCACTCATTACAACATCATATGGCAGAGAGTTCCATAGTCTCACTGCTCTTACAGTAAAGAATCCGCGTCTGTGAGTATGCTTAAACCTTCTTTCCTCCAGACGTAGATGATGCCCCCTTGTCCCCGTCACAGGTCTAAGAGTAAAAAGATCATTAGAAAGGTCTTGGTATTGTCCCCGCACATATTTATACATTGTAATAAGATCACCCCTAAGCCTTCGATTCTCCAAACTAAATAACCCCAAGTGTAATAACCTGTCTTGGTATTGCAGACTCCCCCAGTTCCCTAATAACCTTGGTCGCTCTTCTCTGCACCCGCTCCAGTTCAGCTATGTCTTTCTTTTACACCGGAGACCAGAACTGTACACAGTATTCTAAGTGTGGTCGCACTAGTGACTTATATAGAGGTAAAATTATGTTCTCCTCCTGAGCATCTATGCCTCTTTTAATGCATCCCATTATTTTATTTGCCTTTGCAGCAGCTGCCTGACACTGGCCACTAAATGTGAGTTTGTCATCCACCCATACACCCAGGTCTTTTTCAGTGACAGTTTTGCCCAGTGTTTTACAATTAAGCACATAATTATACATCTTGTTCGTTCTACCCAAGTGCATAACCTTACATTTATCCCCATTAAAGCTCATTTGCCATTTATCAGCCCAAGCTTCTAGCTTACATAAATCCTCCTGTAATATAAAATTGTCCTCCTCTGTATTGATTACCCTGCAGAGTTTAGTGTCATCTGCAAATATTGAAATTCTACTCTCTATGCCCCCTACAAGGTCATTAATAAATATGTTAAAAAGAAGCGGGCCCAAAACTGACCCCTGTGGTACCCCACTGCTAACCGTGACCCAATCCGAGTGTGCTCCATTAATAACCACCCTTTGTTTCCTATCCCTGAGCCAGCTCTTAACCCACCTACACATATTTTCCCCTATCCCCATTGTTCTCATTTTATGTATCAACCTTTTGTGTGGCACCGTATCAAAAGCTTTTGAAAAGTCCATGTACACCACGTCCACTGCATTCCCTTGGTCTAGTCCGGAACTTACCTCTTCATAAAAGCTTATCAGATTAGTCTGACAGGAACAGTCCCTTGTAAACCCATGTTGATATTGGGTCATGAGGTTATTCTTCTCCAGATACTCCAGTATAGTATCTCTTAGAAAACCCTCCAGGATTTTACCCACAGTTGAAGTTAAACTCACTGGCCTATAATTTCCAAGTTCAGTTTTTGTCCCCTTTTTGAATATTGGCACCACATTTGCTATACACCAGTCCTGTGGTACAGACCCTGTTATTATGGAATCTTTAAAGATTAAAAATAATGGTCTATCTATGACTGTACTTAATTCCTGCAGTACTCGGGGGTGTATCACATCCGGGCCTGGGGATTTGTCAATTTTAGTGATTTTTAGACGCCGCCGTACTTCCTGCTGGGTTAAGCAGGTGACATTTAATGGAGAATTTTTATCCCTGATCATGTTATCCGTCATGGGATTTTCTTGTGTAAACACTGTCGAAAAAAAGTCATTTAGCATATTGGCTTTTTCCTCATCCTCCTCCACCATTTCACCCAGACTATTTTTAAGGGGGCCAACATTATCATTTTTTATCTTCTTACCATTTATGTAGTTAAAGAATATTTTGGGATTATTTTTACTTTCTCTGGCAATGAATCTCTCTGTCTCAATCTTTGCTGTTTTGATTTGCTTTTTACAGAATTTATTTAATCTTCTGTATTTAGTTAATGCCTCATCACTACCTACTTGCTTTAATTCTCTAAATGCTTTATTTTTATCTCTTATTGCGCCCCTTACAGCTCTATTTAGCCATAGTGGTTTCCTCCTATTTCTCGCATGTTTATTCCCATACGGTATATATTGTGCACAGGTCCTATTCAGGATGCTAATAAACGTCTCCCATTTTCTTTGTGTATTTTTATGTCTCAGGATATCGTCCCAGTTAATTGCACCAAGGTGGTCTTGCTGATGTGTTTTGGATCACTGTCCTGCAGCTTGAGGTTATGAACAGATGGCTTTAGTAAATAAAATTAATTAAAAGTCAGAAAAAAGGAGCTGTAACTTGGAGGGACATGGACTCTGAATTATATTGAGGAAGAGATTGAAAAATCTATTTGTATACAATTGCTTGCAAGGATGCTATACAAACTATATCTCATTAATGTTCTTGTATTGAACTAGTTTCCATTCTTGGAGTGCCAGATCTATATACAACATATATTAGAAGTTGCCTCCTAGCAAAGTATATAAAGGAACTAGAGTCTTCATGACTCCACCATGCGAAAGAGATTGGGCAAAAGTGGCCTGATCATGTGTATAGTACCTGTATGAGCAGGATTCAGGCAGGCAACGTCTGATATGGACACGCTATGGAAGACGGCTTTTGTGTGCATGGCTCATAAGGGAGGGGTGGAGACCTCCCTAATCTTGCAAAAACAAGAAACCAATTAGACACAAACACATGGTCCATGCACACAGAGAACAAGTCTGTATGACAGTGTTCACACTACCAAGAGACTGAAACACAGAAAAACACAGTAAATCAAATGTATAAAAAATACTCTATTGTAAAAAAGCAACAGTAAGCAGCAAGTGCTATTAAAAAGATGATAACAAAACAAGGTATTTGGTTGATACGTTTTTTGCAAAAAATGTGTATACTAAGCCGCTCTACCAAACGTCAAGGTATACCCATCTCAGAGCTTTCCCTAACTGATGTATTTAAAAACCTGATCATGTGTATAGTACCTGTATGAGCAGGATTCAGGCAGCCAACGTCCAATGTGGATGTTGCCTGCCTGAATCCTGCTCATACAGGTACTATACACATAATCAGGTTTTTAAATACATCAGTTAGGGACTGCTCTGAGATGGGTATACCTTGACGTTTGGTAGAGCGGCTTAGTATACACATTTTTTGCAAAAAACATATCAACCAAATACCTTGTTTTGTTATCATCTTTTTAATAGCACTTGCTGCTTACTGTTGCTTTTTTACAATAGAGTATTTTTTATACGTTTGTTTTACTGTGTTTTTCTGTGTTTTAGTGTGTGTATTAGGTAGTTAACAACTACCTGATGGTAAGTTCTTTGCCCCATAGGGTAAAAAAATACCTGGGAAACTGCCTTGTGTATCCTCAATATTGAGAAGATTTACATGTGTACATGTGAATGATATTAGTAGACATTTCCATAATCTATAAACTGATGTAGATTCAGATGTCCTTGTCTTACAAAGTCTAGTCCCATAAATTATTAATTGTACTAAATAATCTGTTAGCCGGCGCCAGGTGGGAAACAAGATTCAAGAATTCTTCATTCCCTACATAACAGGAGTTTGCTAAACTTTAGAAGTTGTGGGTCCTGTCAGGTTGGTCATTAACTGTGAAATAAACCAAATTCCTACTGTGCACCATATATATAGTATACATTATAGATGACTGCAGTATATATATATATACACACCAGCCATCAGTTTGGGCATTACTGTTCATTGTTCTTATTGGAATGTGCACATTATAGAATCAGACTGAAGGCAGCAAAACCATGAAGAAACACATGGAAATAAAGAGTAAGGAAACATATCTGAAACAAACAAGAATCATAGAATGGTAGAGTTGGAAGGGACCTCCGGGGCCATCTGGTCCAACCCCCTGCTCAAAGCAGGATTCGCTAAATCATCCCAGTCAGATGTCTGTCCAGCCTCTGTTTGAAGACTTCTATTGAAGGAGAACTCACCACTTCTCGTGGCAGCCTGTTCCACTCATTGATCACTCTAACTGTCAAAAAGTTTTTTCTAATATCTAATCTGTGTCTCCTCCCATTCAGTTTCATCCCATTGCTTCTAGTCTTTCCTTGTGCAAATGAGAATAAAGATGATCCTTCTGCAATGTGACAGCCCTTGAGATATTTGTAGACAGTTATAAAGTCTCCTCTCAGTCTTCTCTATTGCAAGCTAAACATTCCCAAATCCTGCAACCTTTCCTCATAAGACAGGGTTTGCAGACCGGTCACCATTCTGGTCGCTCTTTTCTGTACTTGCTCCAGTTTGTTGATGTCTTTTTTAAAATGTGGCACCCAAAACTGGACACAGTAATCCAGATGAGGTGTGACCAAAGAGGAGTAGAGGGCAATAATGACTTCACATGATCTAGACTGAATGCTTCTGTTAATACATCCTAGAATTGCATTTGCCTTTTTTGCTGCTGCATCACACTGTTGACTCATATTCAGTCTGTGATCTATTAGTATACCCAAGTCTTTTTCACATGTGCTGTTGCTTAGCCCTATTCCTCCCATTCTGTATATGCTTTTTCATTTTTATTGCCCAGATGTAGTACTTTGCATTTTTCCCTGTTAAAAACCATTCTGTTAGTTGCTGCCCACTGCTCCAGTTTATTTATATCTTTTTGAATCCTCTCTCTCTCTTCTCTAGTATTAGCTATCCCTCCTAGCTCTTTGTGTCATCAGCAAATTTAATCAGTTTACCCTCAATTCCTTCATCTAAATCATTGATAAAGATGTTGAACAATATAGGGCCCGGGACAGAGCCCTGTGGTACCCCACTTGAGACATTCTTCCTACTGGATGTGCAGCCATTTACGACCACTCTTTGGGTCCGATCATTAAGCCAGTTATGAATCTACCTAACAGTTGCCTTGTCCATTCCATACTTAGTCATTTTTTCAAAAAGGATTGTGTGAGATACTTTGTCAAATGCTTTGCTGAAGTCAAGATATACTATATCTACAACATTTCCCTGATCCACCCAATCAGTGATTCTGTAATAGAAGGAAAATAAGTTAGTCTGACATGACTTATTAGTTACAAACCCATGCTGACTCTGTTTAATCACTTCATTCTTATCCAGGTACTGACATACATGTTGTTTAATAATTTGTTCAAAGATCTTTCCTGGTATAGAAGTCAGACTCACCGGCCTATAGTTACCTGGGTCCACCTTCTTCCCCTTTTTGGAGATAGGAACAACATTTGCTCTTCTCCAGTCTTCTGGGGCTGATTATGTGTGAACCTTAGATTCCTCAAAATACCCCCCTTTGATGACCGCTTTACATTCCCTTGACATTATCCTCAAGAAGCTTCATCATGTGGTAACCTGGAATGGCTTCCAAATAACAGATATGCCTCATCAAGGGTTCATTTGTAGAATCGACAGCCTTCAGAAAGTGTTTGCAATGTTCAGGTGTGTTTTGCAGAGGCAGATTTGGTAATTAAATAAATACAGATCTGAATTTATTTAGTCCCATCTCTTCTAAGGCATAACATCATATGTCAAGATCCTTAGCATATATCTTCAGTATAGTAAGATCAAGGAGACCTGAAAGTGATGATATGGCTCCCAAAGAGCCCCGATCTCACATCATCCAGTCTGTCTGGATTGCATGAAGAGACAGAAGGATTCGCACAAGTTTCTTAAACAGAAGATCTGTGGTTAGTTCTCCAAGATGTTCCGAACAACCTGCCTGTTGAGTTCCTAAAGACAGATACCTAGAAATGACGCTGTTTTGAAGGCTAAAGACTGATACATAGAATTGACGCTGGTTTGAAGGCTAAGAGAGGTCACCCAAAATATTAATTTGACCTAGTTTTCATGGCAGTTTAGTCCCATTAAATTGAGTTGGGTCCCCTTAATCTGGTCTTTGGTGAGGGTCCCAGGGGAGGAACCACCATCAATCACACAATTTCCTGCAAAAGCCCTTTAACATTTGACGATTTGATACTTTATAAACACACATGCTGCATTTCATTCCTCATTAATGCTGTCATTTGGGGGTTTATTTTTCCTTTATTCTTTGCATATTTTGGTATTTACAACTTCACACATTTGACTAGAGTCAGTTTCATGGGATACGCATCATCAAAGAACCTTTCAGGCCAGCACAACATATTTTGGAATGCAACTCTTAGCGAACTGAACACAGAGATATAAAAGCGATTCTTTGGTTTTAGGCAAATTAAACATTTTTATATTGTTGATGCTTTGAAAAGTATAATAGCTTCAGGGACAAATTCTGCAGAGAGAAACACAAGTGTCAGTGAAGGACACAAATAACAAAATATAAAAAAAAATGTACCTGACACTACAAGGAAAGAAAATCCAGTGGGAATTTTTTCCCCCATTATTCTGTGTGAAGAGGGCACTACCTCTGAGTAAAGATAGGTGCAATGTTTAGGTAGGTGGTACATATCACAGCCACAAGAATGCCAGGCCACAAGGTTTCCAAGCATAACACTGCCCACAACGTTGTCTACTCCTTTCTTCTTCTCAAGGTGCTTTGTGTCATCTCTTTTGGTAAGTGACGCAAAAGAAATCATCAGACCAGGCACCTTCTACCATTGTTCTTTCTTCCATCTATTTTGCTCATGTGCCTATCTTAGGCGCTGTCATTCCCCCAGCCGCAGGCTCGGTCTTCGCTGCGCAGGGAGACCGGCGCTTATCACACAGCTCCACTGGTACTACACACCCTGTCTGTGGCTCCAGATGATCAGCGGCTCCTTTCTCTTAAGAACCTGCATCCTCTTGGCAGGTCTCCTGGAAATGCTCTAAGGAGGCGTGCCTCCGCTTCATGCATACTTAAAACAGCAGGGCGACTGTTCTCTATTAGGGCTGTCTGTGCTGTGATGCTCTGTGCATAAAAGGTATCCTCCCCTTAAGGGAAGTGTCTGGGCAACGTGTTCATTCTCTGGGATTGTTGCCTCAGCTTCAGGCCACGCTCTGCTGTTCTGCACTACACTGACTTCTCTGCTTTCACAGAATCCTCTTCTGGAGACTCCTATCCTGAATCCCTCTGGTCACTCCGTTTTCCACTCCAAGCTGATTTAGCCTCTCCTCACAGAACCCTCCAGATACTGCTACCGGCGGGATCAGCCTTTCTGGGACTTCATGGAGCTTCCTGGATTCTCTCCACCAGCAGAGCCAAGTATTCCATAGTGTTTCTATTCCGTCAATAATGGTCGTCCTCTGGTCCAGGATTCGCGGCATTTTGGTAACCTGGTGTTGTGACGGGGGAATCCTTGTATGGGGGTTCACCTTGCCCAGTGGTCCACTACGTGGTACAGTGCCATGATCCAGAGGTTCCTTCCCTCTGACACCTTTTGCCTTTTTGTTTAACCTTGTTAATAAATATCTTTTAGTTTACGAGATCCACTCTCCTGTCTCTTGAGTATTGAGTGTACAGCCGCCACTGCACCATCAGTGGTCTAGTGAGTCCACTATCCATTATCACACCCTGTGGGTGTAACAAGCAGCGCTTTGGTCGGCAAATGATGGTCGGCATGGAGACTCTGATAGGTTTGGGGCTACTTACCTAGCTGCAATAGAAAGATATCAGAACACAAACTATAATAACTATCTTTCTTTGGGATCATACCACACAGGCTAGTCTTCAATCCCGCACCTATCAATGTGAAAGGCTTTCAATTACCTGTCACTCAATCACTGGACCACTTTTGGTAGGTATTAATCATTGCATACTAGGAACCCCCTACAATATCTGTCATTTAGGTCATATCTGACCCAGTTGTCTTACCCTCACAATCCGACTCAGTTGCTCAGGTCCTTACTCTTGACCATTTTTCTTTCAACAAAACATTTTCAATACCTGGCTTAAATATTTCGTGTCAATAGACAATTTTCCCAGCAGAAAAAAAAAAAATCTGTTTGTCCAATAAGTCACTAAACATTCTGCTATCTGCAGCCACATCTTCGAAGTCTGTTATTGGGTACATCCAAAACTTCTTGCAAGCTCTCCTTCTGTGCCTCTAGAGCAGCATTCTGGCTCCTCTGTCAGAGCTGTTCACATCACAGCGCACACATTTCCAAGATCAGTGACTGTGCATTGTGAGTACAAAGCACCATCTTGAGACTTCTTTACAGTCTCAAGATGGATAAATCACAGCCCACAAAGTTTCTCTTTACTAAAATTCCTCGCACTTAACCTAGCATGTGCTATTCTGAGGCTTAACTGCAGTAAGTATTGCTACAAGTGCGGACACTGGCACTACACAGGCTTAGTTTACTGCAGAGAATTAATGAGTCACTTGATGGATTCATTTATAATAACTCAATTTAGCACCTAGCTCCTCAGGCTAAAGTCACCAGTTCATAAGATTGCTTGCTGTCTGTGGATCCTGCACTGGTTTGACCGGGAATACTATACATTCTTCCCTGTGAAACTTGGAGGATTACTGTCTAACACCCCCAATAACATCACAATTAAGAGAACACGACTCTGACAGTTGCTGGTTAAGAACTGAATCCTCCATGCAGGGATGTGCTTGACTGACATGTTATGTTCTGATCAAAGCACAGACAGGAAATCTCTGTTCTTCCAGACAGTAGGATGAAGTAAGGACCTAGAGGTCCTATGATCACAAGTGACAGTGAAGGATCAGAACAGAATTTTAACAGCAAGTTTCTCCATTTTGCTCTGCACTAAGTTTTGCATCAACTGTTCTTTTAACCCCTTCCCAACATTTGACGCACATGTACGACGTCATAATGGGAAAGTTTTTCCTTCATTATGACGTACACTTATGTCATGGTGATCATATGGGCATAGGATCAATAGCAATTGCAGTATCCAGAGCATTGTTAGAAGTAGCAAGCTCTCACTCCATTAGACCCTGCAACTGCAACCCTGGATTAAAGATAGTAATCATCGCATCTGAAGGTCAAAGAACGACCTCCAAGTCTGCAAGGGATGGCCGCCTGTTAGGCCCTGCCGTTGGTGGGATCTAAAATAAAAAGACATCTGCCAGTGTAAGGGCTCATTTGGACACCATTTTTTTTTATGTACGAGTGACCTATCCGTGTTTGGCATGGATTGCAGCTGTACCTTTCATATTGAATGGGGCCTTTCACATGTGCATGATTTTTTGTGGACCAAGTGTCCGATTAAAATCGGCAATGTAAGTCTATGGGTCTGTGAAAAAATCAGACAGCACTGGGATGCCACCTGAGTGCTGTTCATTTTTTCCAAACTACTAAATAGCTTAATATAGAAACTTTTACTTCTTCTTTGTTGACAAAATTGAGTCAAAAACTTTTATAAAAAACTGTTGAAACTCGAACCAATTTTTTCTATATGAGAATATCCCTAACATCTGAATGAGCCCTAATATGGACAGATCTAATAACGGGTAATACAGTCATATGTTAAAGTTTGGGCACCCCTATTAATGTTAACCTTTTTTCTTTATACCAATTTTGGGTTTTGCAACAGCTATTTCAGTTTCATATATCTAATAACTGATGGACTCAGTTATATTTCTGGATTCAAATGAGGTTTATTGTACTAACAGAAAATATGCAATCTGCATTTAAACAAAATTTGACCGGTGCAAAAGTATGGGCACCTCAACATAAAAGTGACATTAATATTTCGTAGATCCTCCTTTTGCAAAAATAACAGCATCTAGTCGCTTCCTGTAGCTATTAATGAGTTCCTGGATCCTGGATGAAGGTATTTGTGACCATTCCTGTTTACAAAACAATTCCAGTTCAATTAAGTTTGATGGTCGCCGAGCATGGATAGCCCGCTTCAAATCATCCCACAGATGTTCAATGATATTCAGGTCTGGGGACTGGGATGGCCATTCCAGAACATTGTAATTGTTCCTCTGCATGAATGCCTGAGTAGATTTGGAGCGGTGTTTTGGATCATTGTCTTGCTGAAATATCCATCCCCTGCGTAACTTCAACTTCGTTACTGATTCTTGCACATTATTGTCAAGAATCTGCTGATACTGAGTTGAATCCATGCGACCCTCAACTTTAACAAGATTCCCGGTGCCGGCATTGGCCACACAGCCCCAAAGCATGATGGAACCTCCACCAAATTTTACTGTGGGTAGCAAGTGTTTTTCTTGGAATGCTGTGTTTTTTAGCCTCCATGCATAACGCCTTTTTGTATGACCAAACAACTCAATCTTTGTTTCATCAGTCCACAGGACCTTCTTCCAAAATGTAACTGGCTTGTCCAAATGTGCTTTTGCATACCTCAGGCGACTCTGTTTGTGGCGTGCTTGCAGAAACGGCTTCTTTCGCATCACTCTCCCATACAGCTTCTCCTTGTGCAAAGTGCGCTGTATTGTTGACTGATGCACAGTGACACCATCTGCAGCAAGATGATGCTGCAGGTCTTTGGAGGTGGTCTGTGGATTGTCCTTGACTGTTCTCACCATTCTTCTTCTCTGCCTTTCTGATATTTTTCTTGGCCTGCCACTTCTGGGCTTAACAAGAACTGTACCTGTGTTCTTCTATTTCCTTACTATGTTCCTCACAGTGGAAGCTGACAGGTTACATCTCTGCGATAACTTTTTGTATACTTCCCCTGAAAAGCTATGCTGAATAATCTTTGCTTTCAGATCATTTGAGACTTGTTTTGAGGAGCCCATGATGCCATTCTTCATAGGAGAATCAAATAGGAGAACTACTTGCAAGTGGCAGCCTTAAATACCTTTTCTCATGATTTGATACACCTGGCTATGAAGTTCAAAGCTCAATGAGGTTACAAAACCAATTTAGTGCTTCAGGAAGTCAGTAAAAAGTAGTTAGGAGTGTTCAAATCAAGAAAATAAGGGTGCCCATACTTTTGCACCGGTCAAATTTTGTTTAAATGCAGATTGCACATTTTCTGTTAGTACAATAAACCTCATTTGAATCCAGAAATATAACTGAGTCCATCAGTTATTAGATATATGAAACTGAAATAGCTGTTGCAAAAAACAAAATTGTTATAAAGAAAAAAGTTAACATTAATAGGGGTGCCCAAACTTTAACATATGACTGTACATAAGTTACATGGTATTAGACAAATGATCAGAAGAAAAATGTTCAAGTCCCACAAATGGACGACATAAAAAAAAAACTCCAACATATAAACAGCAAAAAAGATCACAAAAAAATGTTTCACCATGAGATATGCATGTTTGATGTAAAAACAAAAAAAGTACATATTTGGTATCGTGGTGTTCAGAAAGACCAGATCCGCAATTCCCTATTAAATCCCTACAGCAAACACCGAAAAATATAAATAAATCACAGTAAAACAATAGCTTCCTTTGTATTTACCGACCAAGATGTACTCGATGGGAGACAAGTCCGGAGATACTGCATACAATGAAAGCATGTTTAGGCCATGCATGTTGACAGTAACATGGACATGTAGCCTCAGTTTACTGCTGTGTGTAAATAATAATTTGCCCCATTACCTTCAGTAAAAAGACTTCTGTTTCAAGTTCTTACGGCTGCTTCATGACTGAGACTCAAATGCACTAACTACTACCACCATCATCTTCTGCCTAGAGGATAGATCTTCTGCTATTGATGGAGTATATAAAGTGCCAACTATAAGATTTTAAAATCACTCCTCAGGGATTTATCATTGTAATCTACGATTCACAATGAACCACCATAAAGTGCACGGCATATTGTATTATCCCTTTTAGGAAGGAACGCCGAAACGTGCATCGGGGGGAGACGTGGCAGCTTTCTGACACAACCTACAGGTCGACAGTCATCTTTCGTGTATGGCCAGTTGTAGTAATTATTCTCTACGTAATCAGAGGACGTTTAAACAATAATAGGCTACGAGTCAGACTTCTGGCAATGAAGGTTGGAATGGAGAACTAGCTTATTCCGTGATGAGTTTCACTTTTTATTTTGGACACAATGATAGCCGGACATTGGTCTGGTCTGGAGATCATGTGAGCAATGCCATGAAAAAGCCTTCACTAGGTAACGTCACACTGGTTCTACTCCCATGATTATGGTGTGGGGTGGCATAATTATGCAAACCCATACACATCTAGTCTTCCTAACAGGTACACTAATTGCTCAGCGTTACATTGATTTGGTCACAGAACCAGTGGTACAGCCATTTCTCCATAGTGTCCCAGGAGCCGTTTTTCAACATCTCCAGACTTGTTTCCCATCATATGAGACATCATTTGTCAGCAAGTACAAAGGGATCTACCAGCAGTGGACCTTGATGATTTTCATCCTCAAGTGCATTCAGTGCAATACAACAGTCCCCAGACAACCCCTAATAACCTCATTGATAGCAGCTAAGACTAAGTGCAGGGATTTCTGCATGTGGCGCTCAATGCTGAATGTACTGAGATATTTTAAAAACTGTGTTTCCATTTTTCATATCCATTACATATCTATCCATCCTTTGCTTTCCATAATTCCACAACTTTTCCTTCTAGGTGATGCAATTTAAATGTTAAGGAGTGTAAATACAGGTGTTTCTCACTAAATTAGAATATCATCAAAAAGATAATTCATTTCAGTTCACTTCAATACAAAAAGTGAATCTCATATTATATAGAGTCATTACACACAGAGTGATCTATTTCACGTGTTTATTTCTGTTAATGTTGATGATTATGGCTTACAGCCAATGATAACCCAAAAGTCATTATCTCAGTAAATTAGAATACTTTATAACACCAGCTTGAAAAATGATTTTAAATCCGAAATGTTGGTCTACTCAAATGTATGTTCAGTAAATGCACTCAATACTTGGTCGGGGCTCCTTCTGGATCAATTACTGCATCAATGCGGTGTGGCATGGAGGCGATCAGCCTGCGGCACTGCTGAGGTGTTATGGAAGCCCAGGTTGCTTTGATAGCAGCCTTCAGCTCGTCTGCATTGTGGGGTCTGGTGTCTTTCATCTTCCTCTTGACAATACCCCATAGATTCTCTATGTATGGGGTTAAGGTCAGGCGAGTTTGCTGCCAGTGATACAGTTGTTTGTAAACCCGGTATTGGTACTTTTGGCAGTGTGGACAGGGGCCAAGTCCTGCTGGAGAATGAAATTTCCATCTCCAAAAAGTTTGTCAACTGAGGTAAGCATGAAGTGCTCTAAAATTTCCTGGTAGATGGCTGTGCCGACTTTGGCCTTGATAAAACACAGTGGACCTACACCAGCAGATGTCATGGCTCCCCAAACCATCGCTGGTTGTGGAAACTTCACACTAGACCTCAAGCAGCTTGGATTGTGGCCTCTCCACACTTCCTCCAGACTCTGGGACCTTGATTTCCAAATGAAATGCAAAATGTACTTTCATCTGAGAACAACACCTTGGACCACTGAGCAACAGTCCAGTTTTTCTCCTTGGCCCAGGTAATACACTTCTGGCCTTGTCTATTGGTCATGAGTGGCTTGACACAAGAGATGTGACACTTGTAGCTCATGTCTTGGATACATCTGTGTGTGGTGGCTCTTGAAGCAATGACTCCAGCAGCAGTCCACTCCTTGTGAATCTCCACCAAATTTTTGAATTACCATTTCTTAACAATCCTTTCAAGGCTGCGGTTATCCCGGTTGCTTGTGCACCTTTTCACTAATCTGCTTGGATACAGCACTCTGTGAACAGCCAGCTTCTTTAGCAATGATCTTTTGTGGCTTACCCTCCTTGTGGAGTGTGTCAATGACTGCCTTCTGGACATCTGTCAAATCAGCAGTCTTCCCCATGATTGTGGAGCCGACTGAAACAGACAAAGGGACCTTTTTAAATGCTTAGGAAGCCTTTGCAGTGCTTTTTGTTATTTATTCTAATTTACTGAGATAACGACTTTTGGGTTTTCATTGCCTGTAAGCCATAATCATCAACATTAACAGAAATAAACATGTGAAATAGATCACTGTTTGTAATGACTCTATATATATATGAGTTTCACTTTTTTATTGAAGAACTGAAATAAATTAACTTTTTGATGATATTCTAATTTAGTGAGAAGCACTTGTATGTGG
The DNA here is from genome assembly GCF_039654945.1 of Dendrobates tinctorius. Classification (NCBI taxonomy): domain Eukaryota; kingdom Metazoa; phylum Chordata; class Amphibia; order Anura; family Dendrobatidae; genus Dendrobates; species Dendrobates tinctorius. Next base: position 14,215,864 of record NW_027361743.1, on the reverse strand, counting down.
AAGAGTAACAAAAGTTTAAAAAAACAATATAAATCTGGCATCGCTGTAATAGTACGGACCAGCAGAATAATGCTGTCTTATCACTTACAAAGCACAGTGAGGAGCGTAAAAGGTAAATAAAAGCAATTCTTAACGTGCTATTGATTTGTTAATTCTGCCTATCAAAAACCGCAATAAGGCTCTGTTCACAATTATCCTGTGCTCTACGATAAGTACTTTGGTTTTTCCGTCTAAATTGTTGAAAAACAGGATTCAGACAAAACCCCTGACAGAACCATTCACTATAATGAGACAGGTGGAGTCACTAACACCTCTTTCCCATTGGACACTACAGGATCAGAGGCCAAACTAACTCTGCCTGTCCTATTAAGAGTGAATGTAAGTGCTCAGCATACAGACCAGGATAAATGTGAAGCAAGCCTTAAAACTGATCCAAAACGTTCTGTACCCTAAATGCTACTAATAAAGGCTTCACCTCAATCCACAAAAAATAAGCCTCACTCAAGTCTGTCATCAGTCAACGGAAATATAGGGAATTTTCATGTTACTAGTAGCGCAAAGGCTCGAGAAAAAATACATAGCTCTCCAACGGCACTACAGAAATTAAACTCTCTAAAAGCATAAGAACATGATGATGGTAAAGTTTTTAAAATGGGGTCTTGTTTGCTGGTTTCCTGATATATAGGCTTCTCAAAGTAACTTCAAAAGTGAAGTGGTCCCTAAAAATATAAATTTTTAAATTTCATTAAAAAAATGAAAAATTTCTACCAAAGTTGTAAGCCTTCAAATACCCAAAGAAAAAAAACACATTTCAAAGTTGAATGTTGGTAAAATTTACACAGTGGTAAACATTGTTGTGCAGTATACAGTAACTATCTGTTTTAAAGGCATACAAATTCAAAGTTTGTAAATGGTGAATCTATCAACCTTTCTTCTAAATTTCTGATATTTCGATACATAAATGCACATTTTATCATCCTATATTTACTACCAACATGAAGTACAATGTGTCACGAAAAATAATCTCAATCACTGGGATATATAAAAACTTTCCAGAGTTATTACCACATAAAGTGACACGGGTGAGAATTGTAAAATTTGGCCTACTCAAGATGGTGAAAACACTTCAGCGGGATGGGTTTAAATGTTCTTTTTATATTTATCTAACCCTAGGATTTCACATACAGTGACTTGCGAAAGTATTCATAAAAAAAGAACATGTCTACAACTGTGAACATTTGTTTTTCTTTTTATTGCTAAGGAAACAACAAATTTGACAAAATAACTGTAAACTTCAGTGTGCCTAACTATTTACCTCCTAAAGTCAGTATTTTGCTGAGCCTCCTTTTGCGACAATTACAGGTGCAAGTCTCTTTGGATGAGTCTCTATGAGCTTTCCACATCTTGCCACTGGGATTTTTGCCCATTCCTCAAGGCAAAACTGCTACAGCTCCTTCAAGTTTGATGGTTTCCTCTAGTGAACAGCAATCTTCAAGTCTGACCGCAAGTGTTGCTTTAGCAGTATGCTTTGAGTCATTGTCTTGTTGAAAGGTGAACCTCAGTCACAGTCTCAAACCACTGGCCGATTGAAACAGGTTTTTCTCAAGAATATCTCTATTTCTCAAAATCCATCTTCTCCTTAACTCAGACCACTTTCCCTGTCCCTGCTGTCGAAAAACAATCCCACAGCAAAATGCTGCCACCACGTTTCACTGTCGGGATGGTGTTCTTTGGGTGATAAGCTATGTTGGTTTGACGCCAGACATAGCGTTTACTAGGATGACCAAAAAGTTCAATTTTGGTCTCATATGACCACAGCACCTTCCTCCCACGTCTTTTTGCAAACTCAAAATCAATCTCATAATTTCTGTGTATAAGTAAAGAATTTTTTTCTGACCACTCTTCCATAAAGGCCAGTCTCTTCCGGGTATCATCAGAAATTGGGATATATTTTATAACCCAACCGACTTGAACTTGTCAACAAGATAATTGTTTTCACCAGAAATTTTTAAGGGCTTTATAGCAAAAGGGTGACTACATATGCACAGCCAATTTTTAAATATTTGATCCCATAAATTTAATTTATGTCAATATTTTTCTCACACACAAATTACCATATATACTCGTGTATAAGCCGAGTTTTTCAGCACTTTTTTTGTGCTGAAAATGCCCCCCACGGATTATACACAAGTCAATTGTCCTAGAGGGGGTTCAGCAGGTGTCAGAGGAGAAAGGAGCTGGCGGCTGCGGGTTGTTACTGTGCCCGCTGCTAAAGAGAAATGAATATTCATTTCTCTTATAGCACACAGTGACACCTGCAGCCGCCGGCTTCCAGAAGACATCCTACTCACCTCCCTGCGCGCCCTCGCATCTCGTTGGTTCCGGCGTCAGCAGCATTTCTGACCAAGCGATCACGTGGCCCCGCTCATTAAGGTAATGAATATGCACGCCTCTCCACTCACATAGGTGTGGAGTGAACTTTCAATACCTTAATGAGCGGTGCCACGTGATCACTCAGCAGGAACAGCTGCTGGCAACGGAAAAAAATGCAGCGAAGGCGCGCAGGATGTTTGTTGTTTTTTTAAACATGCACACAAAGATAGGCGATGGGGAAGCCATGCATACAAGGACTGGGACTGGGGAGCCATGCATACAAGGACAGCGATGGGGAAGCCATGCATACAAGGACAGCGATGGGGAAGCCATGCATACAAGGATAGACGATAAGGAGCCACGCATACAAGGACAGCGATGGGGGAGTCATGCATACATGGACAGGGACTGGGGAGCCATGCATACAAGGACAGCGATGGGGAAGCCATGCATACAAGGATAGAGGATAAGGAGCCATGCATACCAGGACAGGGATGAGGTGACAATGCATTCTCGGCTTATACTCGAGTCAATAATCTTATCCAGTTTTTCGTGGCAAAAGCAGGTGCCTCGGCTTATAATCGAGTATACACGGTACATAAAAAATATAAACAGGTTGTAACGTAAAAAATATAGGTTTAAAGTCAAGGGGGGGGAGAATACTTTTACAAGCCACTGTATCCTAGGCAGGCTACTCAGTCTTCAGTAGTCAAATAGGAATTGAATAAAAAAAAAATTATTTAGTCTATAACCAATTCCGAAATATTATGTAGTGAAAGGAAATATCTATGCACTAAGACTCTTTTGCTGGCACAGTACGATAAATATAACTGGGCCACGTTCTGGAATCTCGGCAATAGATTTTAGTCTGGAGAGAAGTCTAATCATCCGTGGAGATGGAATTTCTGAACACATCTCTTTCTCAAAAGAGAATTCCTGTTTTTAATCTCATTTTTTGCATTGGGGGCAGTGAAGATTAAGAACCTTCATTTCCCTGGGTGTATGGTGTAATAGAAAGTTATCTGCAAATGTTTTACTGTTGGGCATGAATATAGCATAAATAACTGAACTGGTAACTCCAATATGGACTCACACCTGAGCCGACTGTGTGTGGTATTGCTGTATGGAAGTGAATGAAGCCAAGCAGCAATAACGCACACAGCCTGTCGCACGTGCAATGATTGCTGTGACCTGTGACATCTCCCTTGTGACTTCAGTCTATAATTGAATCAACACAACGCTCTCCTGGAACCATGATGCAAAGGAGACCAGTGGGCCCAACAGACCAGACTGACAAACGCTATTCGACTTCTAGGAGTACATTTTGATTTCCACCCATCCAAAATGAGTCTGCACCAGAGGTTTTGACACAGATTAAGAAAGAGCCAAAGGTTTTCATCTGGTGGCCCTTCTAATGGTGGTTCAAGCAATACACAGTGGACCAGTCACCACCACTCCTGCAGGAGCCAAATGTTCCTGCTGATTTTATGGGGTTCCATGCATGACCAGTAGATCTATGGTATATCCTCCTTCCCGGAAACAGCGCCATCCTTATCAGTGGTTTATGTCTCATATTGCAGCCTTATTGGCCCAGATGGACCTGAGGGTATGATATATACATGGGGCCTCTGTGTTAATTTCTCTTGGAATTTTTTTTTATATGTATTAATGTATCATCTACCTAAGGGGCCTATGTGATGGGAACTGCATGTAACATACATGATTTACCCCGGAGTGGACACGTGTGCATAGCTAGGGGGCATGTCATATAGAGATTCTGGACTTTATCCACCTGTTCAGTAGCTATAGTTTATATAGCCTGATCTATTATATCATCCTTTTTGGCATTTGATTGTGGATTAAATTAGATTACATTACGCCAGTTTACTCTTATGTGAGGATTTTTTGTAGGATGTTTATATATGTGAGGCACGATATACAATTTTCATTAGATGTATTTCCTTGCCCATGCTGTTATGTGCGGTGTCCACTCAGTGGTTTGTTAACCACTATTATTTGTACCCACGATTGTCAATTTTATATCTACCTAGTATGTCAGGTCTGATCTGCCTTTGCATGTTGTTATTTTATTTGTGTTGTTATATTGTATGTCTTTTTGTCTGTCAGGCATTTATGTTCAATAAAGCTTTTTGTATTTTTCATTTTGGCTGGGTGTGCACTGGTTCCTGCGCTGCTGTTCTTTTCCTTATACACATCTACTTCTTGGCGCGGAGTAGCACCCGGTCATCTTTATCGTGCATATCTAGTGTGGTGCCCACCGTGTTTTTTGTATTGATTATTGAGGTGAATGGGATTGAACTACATTGCCAGACATGGTCCGTACAGTGGTGCTGTTTAGGGTCTTTATTGAAACCTATCACTCCATTGATCATTTCTGAAAAAGTAGTCAATGTGACTCTGATAAGGCAAGTTTAGACGATTTCTGACGCCGGACATCCAAAATGGTTATGACCGTAGGATGTTAGCTCATTAGCATTACTTCTCCTTTACAGAGGGCCTGATGTCTTGATAGTGCTCATGTTTTTCTTTTGTTCCTACACTTCATTTTGCCCTCTATCACCTATGTATAAATCTAGTATCTTTTAGCTAAGTGGGTGTGATCCTCAACTCTTGTGGGCGTCATTAGCAATACACCCCCTTGGCTAATAGGTCAGATTTATATACTGGAAAGAGAAAGACGTCTCAGGAACAGAGGGGTGCAGGAACAAAGGAAGAACATCACCAGATTCAGAAGAACAACATTTAGACCAGGTAAACAGAATTACATATTTAAGTCAAGAGACAGCTCCATCAGGTTGAACTGAATACAGAATGTAATATTTTTTTCAACTTATTTATATTTTTTAATTTTGTCTCTGTTGTAGAGTTCTTAGCATCAAAGTATTTGGCACTTAATGAGTTAACTTTTGTTAAGTCCAATGGGGTATTATCAGATAGTTTTCACTGGGGCATGTACTTCTTCTCCCTGTATGATCCTGACCAATCATAAAAAATATACTTTAATTGCTAATATCTCCGCAACGGAGAGGCAAAATTAAAAAAATATATATATATATAAATAAGGTTTTATTCTGCTTTGCAGCTAATGTGTTTGCTCTTTAAGCCTACATCATTTACACATGAAAAAAAAACAAGTATTTCAAATAACTATTAACCTGAGACAAAAAAAATATTTACAAAATTTATTAAAATAATTTTACTTTTTTTCTGATTTCAGATCACATTTAAAATAAAAAGTGTCCGGTGTATATAGTGAGCAGTAATATATACACACACCAAAACATTTACAATACATTTATTGCACAGATGTTACTCTCTTGCTTTTGTAAAATCAAAGGGCTTCCACCACTGTGCAAACTGTAAAACCTTCTTCCTCTGATCATCAAAGTTCTCTCGCACGGCTTTTCTCCAGACTCTGGGCTCCAGATCCAGCATGCCACCGATGATTTCCTAGAAGACACAAGCATGGTGTCAAACTGCTAATCAGATGCCACCAAAGCTCCTCAACAGGAAAAGAGACTGTCAAGCTTAGATAAGAGGAAGATTTAGTGGTGCGATCACTCCCTGATCAGCTATTAGAAAAATTATTATTTAGTAATGAGGTTTTATGAGATTACAAAAAAAATAACTGTGCTTTCGCCCCAAAACAGCTCCTGTATTGTCCAATTTAATGTGAACCCTAGTTATTGGTCCCTGAACCATCACTACAGAGTTATACAGGATAGCAACGGTTTCATGAAAAAGTCACAGACTGAAATAGGTCTTGAAACACAAAGAAAAAAAAAAAAAAGTAAGAAATAAGGAGGCAAAGCTTACTGGATCTCCACGGACCCAGCTGCTGCTTCTTTACACCCAGAGATCACACTATCACTGGGTCTGGAGGAGGAAGCACTGTCAGTGTTTATTAATATATACAAGAGCTGGTCCAGCGCTGTGTGTAGAGTGACCAAGAATGTAAACATGGTAATAAATCATGTTCATCTTCTGTGTGAGATATTTAGCTGTGCCGGTCAGCCTGCTCACTACCACTACAGCTGCACCATCTCCTGCATGCTGCTATGTAGTGACATTTTAGAACGTCAGTGCGGAGTAATGTGTGGACAGCCAGGACATTTATAGTGTATGGGAAGTCCAGTAGAGCTGCTAGTTTTTACATTTGCTGCATAACTCCAGTCAGAGTAGAATATTTTCCGCTTTATCTAACTGTGCTCAATGGAAGCTTTTTCTTAGCTGTTACAGTACAGTATCTACATTGTACTAAATTGCAGCTAATAAATCAGGATGAAAGTTTTGTTTATTTTTACTTTTTACCACCATGAAATGTCACAGCCGTATATTCTATAAATGAGTCCGTAGGTGGGCCATCATGTTAATATGCTCTTTCAAGGTATAAGAAATGGAAATAGTGCATCATGGGATGAAAATATGGGGAATATATTATCTATTCTTGAGTGATTCAAGTCTTTCAAATGTCACGAAACGCCGTCAGTAAAAGAGTTTACTATGGACCAGTGAGTCACAAAGTGATGTGATCACTGTGAATTTTAGATTGATTTTAGTTGCCGAATAAGTGACTTAAGAGAATTTTGGTTCCAATGCTAGAAGGACACGGAGCGGGCAGCGCATTACCAGGACATGCAGATCCTACCAATGTTCACAACCAATAGAATACGGAAACCTGAGAAATGTTCTGTGGTCATCACGACATAAATACCTTGCCAAAATAATGTGGGAACTTGTTATGATCTTCAATAATGTGAGCAAAACCTCCTTGTAGTCCAAAATCCACTGAGAAATAAGGCAAGCCTTTTGGAACCTTTAAAAAGAAATAATCAGTTCATATCATAGGGCAAAGCATATAGTGATTTTAGATTACTTGAATATTGCACACCTCCCCCCCCCCCCCAAAGCCCCACCAGTCTCGAGCATGTCCAAAACATGTGCATCAGGTCAGCATTTTCTTCCCTGCAACGCGGACAATAGTCATCCGTCCTTAGGCCCATTCTATACAATACCTTGGGGTCCTAAAAACTCTATGAACTAGAAACAGTTGAGACCTTCTTTGCATCGTGTTTATTGCAACCCTGGAGATTCTAGCATCTCTTCCCATTCCTCTGTAGAAATGCTACCCACATCCTCCTCTCACCTACTCTGAACCTGGGACATTGGGTCACCCAAAATCTTTAGCAACAATGAGTTGTAAAACAAAGATGATTCCCTTTGTTGATTTTGCCTGTATTACAAAGTCTAACAGCCCACTGGAGGCTATAGAAAGATCAGAGATGGCTTCCTGAGTCTGTATTGCGTGTCTTAGTTGCAAGTAAAGAATTCAGCTTTATGCAAATTAAGCTCATGTTTCAGCTGTTCGAACGGCTTGAGATGGCTATCCGAGTATAACTGATGCACATTTTGAAATTCTGATTCCGATTCTTCCATTCTCCAAACCTCTCCAATCTTCGCAACTCTTCTAGATTAAAGTAATTCCCGATAGGCATGTACTTTGAGCAGTCTGTCATCCCAAACAGTCTTTTACATGTCCACCAAATTCTATGGACAAGTGACTGGGTAGAGTATATGCTCTGACTTCCTACAAATTTGTGTGATTCCAATATCTCCAGTGAATTAAGTATTTTAATACTATAAAATCTAGCGCCAGTGTCTCTGTCCTCTGCCTCCACTCCCCAGCAGAGATGCCGACTCACTCACCGCAACAGTCCCGCACCTCCTCTCCTGCTGCTGATGTCTGGGTACACACACGCACAGCGTGCAGATCCTGAACACTGTGCATATGGAACACATGTCCCCTCCTTCTTAAAGAGGCCGTGCACACCATCAAACTGTCCCCAGCCACTGAAGAACTATTTAAGGCACCTCCACCAGCATGGAGGTGCCTGTGAAATATTGTAGTTCGTTTCTAACACACTTGCTAGTTCTCAGGTCCCAATGCTCATATCCCAGTATTCCTGCCCTGTCAACCATACCCGCCTGTTTGTCAACAGTGCTCTCCTGTCTGTATATCAGCCGCGCCCACCTGCCAGGATACCAGTAACGCCTATCAGTACCCACCTGCCTGTGTGTCCATCGTGCCAGTCACTATACCAGCCAGTACTTGCTAAATCTACCATTCCTGGCTCCTGTCCCTTGGTGGCCAGCTGCCATCTACCTGAGGTCTGTCCTGGTGTAGCACCTGGTTTTGTCTCCCTTGTCCCTCCTCGGATCACAGTATCACCAGCCGCTGTGCATCCGAGGTTGGACTTCATTAGGCACCTAGTCACACCCCTCCAGCTCTCTGCGGAATTATGCACAATGTACAGAATGCATGGCATTAAGCACATCTTAATGAGGTTTACTCTACCCAAGACTGACAGAGGTAGGTTTTCCCATACACACACTTTGTTTCAAAAACTAGTAGACTTAGATTTAGTGGTATAAACTCCTCTGTTTAATTAGTAATGTAAATTCCCAGAAACTTAAATTTCTGAACAACTGGAATGTTGGACAGACTCTTCCAAATAGCAGTACTCCTGGAGTCCAAAGATAGAAGAGCGGATTTAGACCAGTTTATTGTCAGACCTGAAAAGGTCCCTAATCTCTCATTTGTGTTCATTATGTTTGGAATAGCGTTATCCGAGTTATTAAAGAATAGTAAGTCATCAGCATATACAGCAATCTTTTCTTCTTTGTTCTCATACTTAAAATCCTCTATCCGTGGATGTCTTCTAATAAATACAAGCTAACGGTTCTATTGCAAGTGCAAAGAGAAGCAGCGATAGCAGGCAACCTTGTCTAGTCCCCCTTAAAAGCTCAAATCGCTCTGATATTCCTCCATTAGCCCTTACTTTAGCCTTTGGGGATTCATATAGTATCTTTATCCATTTAATGAAATTAGGACCGAATCTCATCTCCCCCCCCCCCCCCAGCACTGCCCACATATACTCCCGCTCAACACTATCAAACATCTTGGCGGCATCAAGGGAGACAATAGATTTAGTGGACGGGTTATCCTGTGCCGCTTGTAGGTTTAAAAAATACTCTTCACAGGTTAATGGCTATTGATTTAAAGGTATGAACCCAAACTAATCAGAGTGAATAACTGAGGAGATGAACAAATTCAACAGAGTGGCTCAGATTTTTGTTAGAATCTTGATGTCGGATGTCAGCAACGATAAAGGCCTATGTGAATCTGGGAGATCTTTCTCCTTCCCCTCTTTTGGAATCACTACGATTGTTGCGTCCCATACAGAGTTCAGCAAACTGGAATGCATTGTCTAAAGTGGTTGTTTAACCCCTTCGTGCCGGAGCCCATTTTCATTTTTGCGTTTTTCATCCATGGTGCTCTGCAATGTATTAATATAATGTGACAATGTTAAGTCTTGACAGGAGATGGAAGCTAAAGATGACTTGTTCATAAACAGTAGATTTCTGTGTGTGTGATAAGTGGGGGTGTCTTGTGTGTGGAGAAGGAAAGAAGGTTGTGGTCAAAGAGCGGGAGTTGGGAGTTAGATAAGTCATGTACTGAGCAGAGCAAAGAGAAGATTGGGTCCAGCAAAGAGAAGATTGGGTCCAGCGTATTCCCGTCTACATGTGTAGGAGAGTTAGTAAACTATGAAAGGCAGAAAGGGGGAGGTTAGTGAAAGAAGAGGAGTGGCAGATTGGGAGAGCGGATCATCAATGGGTTTCTTTAAGTCCCCCATGATGAGTGGGAATGTGACAGGATAGAAAGTGTGGAAGCCAGGTGGCAAAGTGATCCAGAAATTGGGAGGAGCCCAGAGGGCGATACACATTCCCCTACTAACAGGGAAAAGGGTTTGAAGAGTTTAACAGTGTGGACTTCAAGGGAAGAAATCATAAGTGAGGGTACGGGTGGGGAATACCTGGAAAGCACATTGTAACTAAAGGAACAGACCAGCACCTCCACCTTTCTGATCTTAGGTGAGGGTATGTGAGAATTGTAGCCCACCATATGAGAGAGGAGCAGCGATGGTGGTGTTAGACTGCTAGATCCAGGTTTCAGTGAGAGAAAGAAGGTCAAAGGAATTGGAAAAGAATAAGTTTTGGATGTAGAGGAGTTTGTTGCACGCTGACCGTGAGTTATGTATAGTGTCACCATAGGAGAAATTAGGTATTACACTGTTCTCATTGAAGTCAATGTTGTCTGCGGTGGTGAATACATAATGGAATACATTTTCCCACCATACATATCTCAGAGAATATCTTTGTAAGAAATAGCTTTTCGTTTATATTTTGACACATCCGATTATAGATTTTTGAAATAATATGTACATGTGCCATCTCTATATGATATACCGCATTTATGGACTATAAGACGCACCCCAAATATTCAGTAGGGAAAAAAAAATAAAAAAAGAGGGGAGATCAGTATCACTGGTGGAGTGTAGCCACAGAGGGTGTTCGGTGGTCCGGTGATATGACTCACATCCCAGGCTGGTGCGGCAGTGCTAAAGGTGCGGGGGCTCCGCCGACATTTTCTGAAAGCCCAGAGCCCACGCACATCCATTGCTGTGATGCGGTGGCCTTTGGGAAATCCCATCCCAGGCTGGTGTCGCGGTGCTCTGTGGTGCTGTGGATGCGTCGGCATTTTGTGAAAGCTGGAGGCCCCGCACATCAATTGTTCTGATGCGGTAGCCTCCGGGAAAATGGCCGCCGGGGCAGCGCATGCTCAGTGCAGGCCATCACGATTTTCTGGTATACCCCAGTGTGAGCAGGCAAACTGCAGTGACGAAGTGACTGCACACTTTTGTCCCAAGCCTTGACAAACCCTTTGAAGGGTATGGGTCAGCAAATTGTTACTGGTTTCAGACAGCAGCATGATGTAGGGGCTGAGATCCTGATTCCAGCAATATATCACTTACTGTTCTGTGTTTTAGAGTTTCAATAAAATCAGTGTGTGGTCAACAGGAGACCATCACTACAGGACTAGGCGTCTCGTGCTTCCTGGTCCAGCCACGCCCTAACCACTAGTTAGCAGTTGTGTGTGAATATTGCACACGGGAACCTGCCAATCAGTGATGTGGGCGGAGTTATACAGAGCTCAGCATTCCGAGCTCCGCTAGTCTGCAACAGAGAAAACTGTGGTTCTATTACAATCGTTGCACCCAGAAAATTAAATGACATCACTGGAATTTGGGTCTATGGTTCTACATAATGCTGCTATCAGATTCCTTTTAAATAACTCAGTAAACCCTTTTACAGGTTTTTTTTCCCACCGCTCGCTTAAAATTTATGGCCCTAAATATATATGTTGGGGTCCAGAAATAGGGAAAAAACATTGATCCTTAAAACAAATTGTCCCATGGGTTTATTTTAGCTTTATGCAGACCATACACATTAGATAACATTTGACTGACCTTGCCAGCAACTAAACTATCAATCATGTACTGTGCCCTATCTGTTGCTGGAAAATTAAAAGCAAACGTGGTGGTTTGTACAATACTCAATCATTTCTTCCCCCGTGGGAGATAAGCCATTATTAGGAGATAAAAGCTTCTGCTCATGGAAAAACACGTGCATGCTCATTCAAGCATTTATGTTTATGGTGCAATCGGGGAGCGAGAGCTGTCCTTATACAAATGTACGAGCGGCATTGGTGCAGAACCTAGTTTAGTCCATCGTAGTCTATGATATGACAACCTCAGAAGAATGCGCCACCACTATTCCAATTCAGTAATTGAGGCGATATGGCTCGAAAGGTGGATATGAACATTTGGGACACACAAAGATACTGTAGGACAAAAAAAAAAGGTAATATTAAAGGAGTAAATTAGCCTGGATTAATCACAACACATCCTGAGCCGTCACATCACGCCCCACATCTATAAATCCTTCTTTCATTCCAGCGTTGGTATTAGCGGAAGCCTGTATGGAACGAATGGCTGATGACATGTGAATGGAAGTGAGAAAATCCATATGGCGTCATCTAAAAAGGTGAAGAGGTCGCCAATGTCGGGCTGGTTAGGAATAAATAAATAAGAGCTCAATTCCATCCGGCACTGGGGAATACTCGCCGTCTTCTTTAATAAGCCACATCGGATCTGTCCCTTTTATGGTCTAGTGGGGAGAAGAGATCTGAGAAAAGACCTTCGGTGCCTCTGACATTTACTAGGAAGAATTATAAATACATCCTTTTGATCATTTAAGATTTTTCAACCTAAAACATTTTTTGTTCTATTACTTTAAAAACAAGCTAAAGCCTGACTTACAGTCTAATATATAAACTACATAGCTCTGCAGGATAGAAAAGGGTCTTGCACGATGTGAGTGTGTGTTCAGGAGGATTAGTATCAACCCGGCTTCCAGTATGGATGACCACCATATCAGCAAGTAGTGGAGCACAAAGTTTTGACCCGCTCACTTATAGCAATGCTCAATCTGAGCATGCAGAAACTGCTTTAACTGGTGCTAAAGGAATGAATAAATTAAGTTCTGATTAGTAAAGAGCGCACGTGCTTAGATAAGGCGAGCTGAGCATGCTTGTGTCGTAATGGAGTATTTTTGGCAGGCTTGAGTCGCTGCAGCTGCATGTCTCGTGGCTGTTCGACAGCTGCAATACATGCAAAGACTACCTGTTTGTTGGCCAGTCCCTGCATGTGTTGTGGCTGTCGAACAGCCATTATCAGCTTAAGGGCTCATACTTACATGCGAGAAACTCGAACGAGTCTCGCACGTCAAGACCCGGCACTCGGATCAGAGCGTTCAGCTGCATAGAAATACATGCAGCTGAACGCTGCAATCCGAGTGCCGGCGGCAGTGCCTGGTATTGACGTGCGAGACTCGTCCGAGTTTCTCGCATGTGAGTATGAGCCCTAAAAGGGTTTTCCCACAATCAAAGTACATATAGTCAATAGATGTTGGAATAATAATACGTTCCACAATTGGATTTGCTAAAATAAAATGTCCCTGTGCTGAGATAATCTTATACATGTGCCCCTGCTTGGTACTGTGGAATGGTCGTGTCCGACCACGCAGAACTGGTTCAATTCATGGTTGGCACATTCCATAGTTCCCAGCTAGGGAAGGGTGGGGGTGGGATCCAAGTCACTTATGATAAGGGAGTATACAGATGAAACAGCAGGGGCTCACAGATTCTACTTTCTGAGGCAACACATTTTCCTGCCCGTTTTATCACAGAAGTGAGCGTTTCTGCCACGTCACCTGTCATATGAGGTCATCATAAATCAATTCAATGATGTAGAAGCTCCAGAGGCAGCTAAGCTTATAGGTCACCGATTTGATTTATGAGAAGGTTACAGACTGGTGACGCAGCAGAAACACTCATTCTTGTGTTACCACAAAAAGTAGCAGATCTGAGCCCCTGTTGTTTAATCCGTATACTGACTTATAAGTGATTAAGGCTTCCTTCCCTGGACAGTAGCTGGGGTAGGTGCCCACTATGAACTGGAGCAGCTCTGCACAGTAAGACATGGCCATTACACAGTACACAGCAGAGGCATATTTATAACATTATCTCAGCACAGGAACAGGGGTTTTTTTTTAAACACATCCAATTGTGGAAGTTATTATTATTCCAATATCTAATAAATGAAATATACTTTTTGGGACAACCCCTTTAAAGGTTAGTGCAGGTGAAGAGGTTGAGTCTTGTTAAAATAATCGTTAAAATACTGATAATACTTAGTATTAAGTGGCAGACATCACTGGGATTAAAAAGGTTATCTCAAAATTTGTTAAAGTGAATATGTAGGTCTTCTTACCCCATTTAAAATAAAGAAATGTAAAAAATAAACATCAAAATATAAAATTAAGCCATAAATTAAATCCAAGATAAAAAATTAAAATTGCTGAACGCTCCTCCCACAAAGAATACAACAAAAAGTGATCAAAATATAATTTGTATCCAAAACAGTACTCATAGAAATGTTTTTTTTCTTCATAATTTCATCATATTTGGAAAAAAAAATTTCCCGTTTTTCAGTACGATACATTGTATGGTACAATGAATGGTGTCATTCAAAACTACAACTCGCCATACAAAAATACTAGCCCTTATATGACTGTAATGATGAAAAAAATGAAAAACAAATTATGGCTCTTGGAAGAAAAGGAGGAAAATAGCAAAAACAAAAGGTTACTGGGTCGTTAAGAGGTTAATGGATTTGCTAATTAATTTTATAGAAGCTGCATACATCAAGAGCTAAGAGGAGGTTAATGGAAATAAATCAAATATGTCAACAGGTTTTTGCTACGTAATCTGAGGGCACCATGATGTAGGGGCTGACACCCTGATTCCAGAGACGTGTCACTTACTGGGATGCTTGATGTAGTTTTGCTAGAATCCCTGTTTTCTCTGTTGTGGATGTAGCAGCTGGCCCACACATCTGATTGGCAGCTGCTGTGTCCAGTCAGCAAGCTGCCAATCAGTGGTGGGGGCGGAGTTACACAGATTAGCCTGACTGGTCTGCACCCGAGACCTAGTCCTCTAGTGATCATCTCCATCTGACAAAACACGGATTGCACTAAAACGAAAGCACACAACCTAATAAGTGACACATCACTCTAATCAGGGTCTCTGCTCCTACATCATGGTGTTCTCAGATTAAATGTAAAAAAAATTTAAAAATTAATAATTTAGAAAAAAAAACACAACATTACTACAGGCAAGTGATAAAAAAATTAACAGTATATTTATTAATTTGCTACAAAGTTACGGAGACATAAGTGATTAATCTATAAGGTATTGTGCAAGAAATAACTAAGAAATAGATTAAAGTAGTAAACTTCTTCTTCGTGAGACGCTGACATTATATCTGACATTCAAAATGTCACCGGGAGCCCGCGGGCCGCTCCAGACAGAGTGTGAGATTTGTCATTATAAGAAAAGCTACATCTGCAGACAGCTCGACCTCCATAGGAAAGATGTCTAATGGGCGCGAGTGGAGAGAGCCGGGCTGGACGTCTGCGACAGATTAATGTCGCGGCATTACCGGCGGATCACACCGCGGCCTATGTAGATGATGGATGGCATTACTGAAAAGCAGCGGAATCCATCCCCTAAAATGATCAGATCTCATCTAATCCCGTCAGAGAAACAAGGGAGAGAATTACTCACCGCTCGGAAAATTTCATACAAATTGGAATTAGAGGTAATCTGAAAAGTAGGAAAGCGATCATCTCCTGTATGAAGACAGCAGAGCGAGAGAGAGACGAGAGATAACAGAGCAAGGGAATACATCAAGAGAATGGCGGAAGCATAGTGTACACAGACTGACAAAGACGGGCTCAGCCCCTGCAACGCTTCGGAAACTAAACATGGGCCGATTAATCCTTCTATCATTATCTGACTTTGCAGTGCAGCCCCCCATTTTTTGGGAGTTGATATTTGGTGATCATCTTGGGGGCTTTGCACCAAGTTTCGAGATGCCTCTTTTTCCTATCGATAAATAGATAACGCACCATTTTTTTTCTTGAGATAAATTACCTCACAGATGGGTTCATAACATATCCCAGTGTTCTGTTCTCTATTGGAGAGCTGCCTGCTTTTTTCTACTTTTAGAGTGAACCTTGCATCAATGTCCAGGGGCTTACACCCAAAATTCCACCTTGCTGCCATTCTACTTTTGTTAAATGGATAAAACTAAGTGCTCACACGTCCTAATCATTCATTTCAGGATTTTCATTCAGTCTCATTGCCCCCCAGTGTATAACAAGTGGCCCCCTCACCCACCGCGTGACATCTGGCCCCTCGTCCCCTCCCAAATAAAACATCTGGCTCCTCACCCCCTTCCCTCCGTATAAAACATGTTGTCCCCTCGCCCACTGTGTTTGACATCTGGCCCCTCGCCCCTGCCCCGTATCAAACATTTGGGCCCCTCGCCCCCCCCCCCCCCCCGTATAAAACATGTGGTCCCCTCACCCACTGTGTATGACATCTGGCCCCTCGCCCATGCCCCGTATAAAACATTTAGTCTCCTCGCCCACCTCGTGATATCTGGCCCCTCGCCCCCTTCCCTCCGTATAAAACATGTGGTCCCCTCGCACACTGTGTATGACATCTGGCCCCTACCACACTGTGTATGATATCTGGCCCCTCACCCACCATATAAAACATGTGGTCCCCTCGCCCACCATGTATAACATCTAGCCCCCCGTATAAAACACCTGGTCCCCTCGCCCACTGTGTATGACATCTGGCCCCTCGCCCCCCGTATAAAACATGTGGTTCCCCTCACCCACCGTGTATGACATCTGGCCCCTCGCCCCTTCCCCCTTACAAAACATGTGGTCCCCTCGCCCCCTTCCCCCCGTATAAAACATGTGGTCCCCTCGCAAACTGTGTATGACATCTCACCCCCGTATAAAACACATGGTCCCCTCGCCCACTGTGTATGACATGTGGTCCCCTCGCCCACAGTGTTTGACATGTGGCCCCTTGCCCCCTTCCCCCCGTATAAAACATGTGGTCCCCTCGCCCACCTTGTATGACATCTGGCCCCTTGCCCCCTTCCCCCCGTATAAAACATGTGGCCCCTTGACCCCTAGGTGTATAACATATGGCCCCTCACCTCCCCCGGTATATAACATACGGTCCCTCACCTCCCTGCTGTATAACATACGGTCCCTCACCTCCCTGGTGCATAACATACGGTCCCTCACCTTCCCGGTGTATAACATACGGTCCCTCACCTCCCCAGTGTATAACATACGGTCCCTCACCTCCGCGGTGTATAACATACGGTCCCTCATCTCCGCGGTGTATAACATACGGTCCCTCACCCCCGCGGTGTATAACATACGGTCCCTCACCCCGCGGTGTATAACATACGGCCCTCCATCTGCCTTTACTAACATGTGACAGAGTGCACCGATACCAGCGTGGTCCTATAGCCTCCAGAGTAACAAGTCAGGTCATGACATTTCTTCTTTCGAGAAGAGAAGAAGCCACATGGATATTTGGAAAAATAATTAGTAAGATTAATGTTACGACACCGGACGACGTACCCGATGCGCCATCCTGGCTGTATGGCTAGAGCTGAATTTCACGCTAACCGGATTCCCTCCTTGGCTCTGAGCTACAGCTAATCTTGCTGTAACCTGATGGACAGAAGACGCCTCATCCTTTGCCTTTACTGCTTGGTAAATAACCTTTCATTTCGGTGTTTGCCGCACGATGCTTTTTGCAGCAATCAATGATCATATTTTATGTTTGCCGAGAAGAAGCCACATGGATTTTTGGAAAACATAGATCGGACGACATATCGAGAGGGAATGACTGTGTAAGGTCTCATGGTTTTCTTTAGTCCTCTCCAGATAAGATTCTCAGACTTTTTCCTGCTCGTTCCCAATCATTATCCCTTTCCTGACTCCCGATACATTAATCACGCCGTACCATACGCTTTTGCATGACACCATGTCGCTGATCCTGGTGTCTCCATACTCTAAATTATCTGATCTGACCCCATCACGTCTCCTCCACCTTGAAAGTAACCGGCAGTAATCAGCTTATCCGTTCCTTCCGCATGGCTGTCTGCTCTCATCAGTCGGGCCGGTTTATTATCTGCTATAGTTATAGTGGAATCATTTCTGAAACGTATTCAGGGAGTTTCCACAGATTGGGAAACCTCTGTCCATAAACCATAATAAGAGTATTATACCACCGATATTCTGTGTAATGGATTACACCCAAAAAGACTTTATAAACTTTTCTATTTTCCGATAGGAAATTTATTTACTGTATTAGATTTATATTGTATTTTTTGTACAGCATTCAACAGCAGTTTATAGAAGTCACATTGACCATATGGACCCGGTTAATCTGGAGATGACCCATTGACTTCTATAAAAGAGTGTCGTGGGCATGCTTTGTGCCCTGTGCAGAGAGAATTGTGCAGAGAGGGGAGAGGAGGGGAGCTGTGACCATCATGTATTGTGAATGGAGGACATTGTGCTATTCATACACAAGCGATATCTTTAATTGCAACCCTGCCTGTGATGATAATGCGACTGCTGGGAAGTGATCTCTACAGATTGAGACGTTTGAGACTGTACTGAAGCTCGGTGGTCAGTGTCGAAACTTCAAGATTTTTTTTGTTTTTTTTTTTAAATACAGAAGTAGCAAAATGGAAATTAGCTTAATTTTAATAATAGCCCATTTTTTGACAATGCGTTTATTATTAGGCACGTGGATGTCAGATGGGGAGGAGGCTTCCTGCATGGACCCCCACCACATAGTCAGGAAGAAGAGCAAACACAGAGTGACTCTCACCCAGAAAGACTAGATGAAGACATATACACTGCTCAAAAAAATAAAGTGAACACTTAAACAACACAATATAACTCCAAGTCACTAAAAGTTCTGTGAAATCATCCTGTCCAGTTATGAAGCAACACCGATTGTGAATCAATTTTTCCTGCTGCTGTGCAAATGGAACAGACAACAGGTAGAAATGATCGGCAATTAGGAAGACACCCCCTATAAAAGAGTGGTTCTACAGGTGGGGACCACAGACCATTTCTCTTTTCTCATCCTTTTTGGCTGTTGCTTTGGTCACTTTTGCATTTTGTCATTGCTCTCATCCTTAGAGGTACTGTACAGTAGCATGGGGCAGAGTTTACAACCCACAGAAGTTGCTCAGGTAGTACAGCTTATCCAGGATGGCACATTAATGCAGGCTGTGGCAAGAAGGTTTGCTGTGTCTGTCAGCGTAGCGTCCAGAGGATGGAAGCGCTACGAGGAGAAAGGCCAGTACACCAGGAGACGTGGAGGGGGCCGTAGGAGGGCAACTACCCAGCAGCAGGACCACTACCTCAGCCTTTGTGCAAGGAGGAACAGGAGGAGCACTGCCAGAGCCCTGCAAAATGACGTACAGCAGGCCACAAATGTGCATGTGTCTGCACAAATGGTTAGAAACCAACTCCATGAGGATGGTCTGTGTGCCCTATGTCCACAGATGGGGGTTGTGCTCACAGCCCAACACTGTGTAGGACGTTTGGCATTTGCCACAGAACACCAGGATTGGCAAATTCGCCACTGGCGTCCTGTGCTCTTCACAGATGAGAGCAGGTTCACACTCAGCATATGTGACAGACGTAAGAGTCTGGAGACTCCGTGGAGAGCGATCTGCTGCCTGCAACATCCTTCAGCATGACCGGTTTGGCAGTGGGTCAGTAATGGTGTGGGGTGGCATTTCTTTGGAAGGCTGCACAGCCCTCCATGTGCTCGCCAGAATTAGGCCGGTTTCACATTAGCGCTTTTTAAGCGCACGCACGGCCGGGGGTAGCTCCGCCCCCCAGCCGGCTCTCTGCCCGGCGTGCCCGCCCCTTGCTTGTAGCGCCGCCTACTAGCGGACAGCGGCGCCTCCTATCTTTAGCATAGGGTGCGCAGATCGTGCGCAGGCCGTGCGCTAGTTGCGCTTTGACCTGCGCTGCGCACTTTTGACGGTGCGCCGTGCGCGCCAAAATCCGAAAAGTTTGATTTTGGCGCGCACGGCGCACCGTCAAAAGTGCGCAGCGCAGGTCAAAGCGCAACTAGCGCACGGCCTGCGCACGATCTGCGCACCCTATGCTAAAGATAGGGTGCGCCGATCGCAGGCGCCGCTGTCCGCTAGTAGGCGGCGCTACAAGCAAGGGGCGGGCACGCCGGGCAGAGAGCCGGCTCGGGGGCGGAGCTACCCCCGGCCGTGCGTGCGCTTAAAAAGCGCTAATGTGAAACCGGCCTTAGCCTCACTGCCATTAGGTACCGAGATGACCCCCTGTGAGACCATATGCTAGTGCGGTTGGCCCTGGGATCCTCCTGATGCAGGACAATGCCAGACCTCGTGTCTGGAGTGTGTCAGCAGTTCCTGCAGTCAGCATGCAATGCAGTCAGCATTGATACTATGGACTGACCCACCAGTTCCCCAGACCTGAATCCGACTGAGCACAGCTGGGACATCATGTCTCCCTCCATCCACCAACGTCACGTTGCACCACAGACTGTGCAGGAGTTGACGGATTCTTAAATCCAGGTCTGGGAGGAGATCCCTCAGGAGACAATCCGCCGCCTCATCAGAAGCATGCCTAGACGTTGTAGGGAGGTCATACAGGCACATGGAGGCCACACACAATACTGAGCATCATTTTGACTTTCCATTCTCATTTTGGGGGTCTCTCCAAATCCAGGCCTCCATTGGTTCAAAAATTTGATTTCCATTGATGATTTTTGTGTGATTATGTTGACAGCACATTCAACTTTGTACAGAACAAAGTATTCAATGAGAATATTTCATTCATTTAGATCTAGGATGTGTTATTTGAGTGTTCCCTTTATTTTTATTTTTTTGAGCAGTGTATATTACGTGGTCATGATGTCAAATATTATTTCTTCTACACAGACACTATATGGAAAAAGTATTGGAATCAATGAATGCCGTTCTGCATTCAGTCCCACTGCCCCTAGTGTATAACACCCTGCCCCTGCCATACCGTCTGCCTTTACTGATAGATCGGCCACTGGCAGGGCCGGACTGGCCATCTGGCAAATGCCAGAAGGGCCTGTCTGGTCGTGGGCTGCCTTGTCTGCTACATTGTTAACAGAATGGGTGTTCTCAAGATACCCATACTGTTAAGAGTTGCGATGGAGCACAAAGTTGCTGACTCCGTCACTTACCCCAGCAGGCCATGGTTATCATTAGAAATATTAGTCTTGTAGTAAATCTTCCTTTCCTCCATCCAGGGTAATATTAGTAATATATCCCATCTGGTTCATGGGGACGAGGACAACATGGGTCTGTGTGATTTCAAATGCCAGAACTGAATTTCAGCCCCAGTCCATACCTGGCCAGTGGTGCAAAGCTGACGGATACCAGTGCGGTCCTGTAATAAGAGCCACCGATGTAGCAAGTCAGGTTATGACATTTCTTCCTCCTAAATAATATCACTCACAGGTGATGGTGAAGCGGGCAGAACCTCAACTACTCAGCCATAAAGTGGACACCCCATAACGTTACTGATCAGGGTCACGAGGGCATAGAAGTCACCAACGCTCTGCTGACCCTATTACTGCAGAGTCCAGACCACTTCTGGTATTAACATGAGCACAAAAACTGCGCCCCAGCCGTAAGCTTCATGCAGCCTTACATTACCAAGCACAATGCCGAGCGCTGGATGGAGTGGTGTAAAGCCGCCACAACTGGACTCTGGAGCAGTGGGAACAAGATACATGCAGTGACAGATCACACTTTTCTATCTGGGGTCTGATGGACGAGTCTGGGTTCGGTGACTCCAGAGAACGTTACCCGCCTGACTGCATTGTACCCACTGAACAGTTTGGTGGAGGAGGGGTAATGCTATGGGATCTTTTTCAGGGAGCAGCCATTAGTTACAATGCAGGGAAACCACCATGGTTACTTACCGGTAGCCGTTTTTTCCGGAACCCATGACTGCACACCTGAGAGAGGGATCCGCCCCGCCAGGACAGGAACCTACTGAAATATAAGGGGCGGCACCCCTCCCCCGCTTCAGTTGGTTACAGAGCATGAGAGGACTTCCCGGTTAGTTACATGTTTATCCAACACCACATCACACAAATACACCCTACTAACGTGCACACCCATACAGTGAAAAGGGGGGGGGGGATATACGGGTGCTGTCATGGGTTCCAGAAAGACCGGCTACCGGTAAGTAACCATGGTGGCTTTCCCATCACCCATGACAGCACACCTGAGAGATTTTTGGAGACTTCGAAACACCTTAGGGAGGGACCACCGCTTGCAGCACCCTTCTACCAAAGGTTACGTCAGCAGAGGAGGATAGATTTAATCTAAAGTGTCTAAAAAAGGTTGATGGTGAGGCCCAGGTAGCAGCCTTACAAATTTGGTCTATTGATACCTCTGCCTTTTCGGCCCAGGAGGTCGCCACGGCTCTGGTGGAATGAGCCTTGATGCCTTCAGGAATCGGAATGCCACTAGCTGAGTAGGCTTCACTAATGGCCTCCCTAATCCATCTGGCAATGGTCCCCTTTGACACTCCGTAACCTTTTCTGGCACCCTGGAAGGCTACAAATAGGGACTGGGACCTCCTCCACTGGCTAGTCACTGACATATATTCTAACAGGGCCCTTTTAACATCTAATTTGTGGAATTTCTCCTCCCCTGGGTTTTTTGGATTCTCACAGAAGGAAGGGAGGACAATTTCCTGGCTCCGATGGAAATCTGTTTTTAACACAACCCTGTCCTGGTACACCTTGGTATAAGGTGGATTCACTGAGAGGGCCTGCAAGTCACTTACTCTACGGGCCGATGTAAGGGCCACTAATATAATGGTCTTTAAGGTAAGATATTTTATAGGCAGTTGCTGAATTGGTTCAAATGGCTCTTTTGTAAGGGCTTCTAAAACCAGGTTTAAATCCCACGGGGCTATTCTTGGTAATAGGATAGGTCTGGACCTATGGCAGGATTTAATGAATCTGGCTACCCATCTGTTTGCTGCTAAGTTGCAGTTGTATAGTGCGCCCAGTGTGGTCACCTGAACTTTAAGGGTATTTACCGCTAGTCCCAGCTGTAATCCTGCATGTATGAATTCCAAGATGGCCTTAATCGGGGGCTTTTGGCCTAACGGCTTCCCCAGGAACTGTAGGAACTTATTCCATGTTCTGCCATATATGTTAGTTGTTACTGGCTTTCTACTTTTCAACAGTGTAGCCACCAACCCCGGAGAGAACCATCTATCCATGAAAAGTGACCTTTCAAATTCCACGCCGTTAGATGGAATCCCTTGACCTGAGCGTGGAATATTGGACCCTGAGTTAGCAGGTCTGGGATCTCTGGTAGTACCCATGGATCCGAGAAGGACATCATCTGCAGCAGCGAGTACCAGGGCCTTTTTGGCCAGAACGGGGCTATTAAGATCACTCTGGCTTGATCTTTCCTGATTTTCCTCACAACTGTTGGGATCAGAGCCACTGGGGGAAACCCATAAGCTAGTTTGAAGTTCCACGGGATTTGCAATGAGTCCACCGCCCATGGTTTTTCTTTTGGGTTTAATGAACAAAACCTCTCTACTTGTCTGTTGCTTTTGTTGGCAAAGAGGTCTACTACCGGTTCCCCCCAAAGTTGTACTATCTTCTGAAAAACTAACTGATTAAGGGTCCATTCCCCTTGTTTTAGTATATTGCGGCTCAGGAAGTCGGCTTCTACGTTTTCTACCCCTCTTATATGTAGTGCCGTCAGGGAGTGCTGTCGCTCTGCTCTGTGAAAAATTGAATTTTCCTCTCCGAAAAGACGGCCTTCTCTGATCCGCTGGAAACCTGGGGAAGCCCTTCTTTCTGTCACTTGCTTTTTCCAAGATGTCATCCAGATTTTTCCCAAATAAAAAATGACCATCACATGGGAAAGAGCACAACTTGGCTTTAGACTGTAGATCCCCTGGACAGCCTTTAAGCCATAATGCGTGCCTTGTGGCGTTTGATAAACCTGCTGCTCTAGCCGTCAGTCTCATGGAATCAGCGGAGGTGTCGGCTAAAAAAACTGCCGCTCCGTGCAGAAGGTACATGTCCGCCAGAATTTTTTCCCTTGAGACTTTTGAAGCAAGTTTCTCTTCCAGCTGTTGTAGCCAAATCATTAAGGAACGTGCTGTGCAGGTGCCAGCTATTGCCGGTTTTAGTCCTCCTGCTGCTGCTTCCCACGTATGCCTTAAGTAGGAATCCGCTTTTTTATCTATCGGGTCTCTAAGTACTCCTGAGTCTGCCAGGGGCAGGGCCGATTTTTTGGATGACCTGGACACCGCTGCATCAATCTTTGGGACCTTATCCCATATTTCCGTGTCCTTATGTTTAAAGGGGTACCTCCTTTTAGAGGTGGAGGGAAGTGCTCCTGATCTCTCAGGCATCTTCCATTCTTTCAATGAGTGCTTGGACTTTCTCATTGACTGGAAAGGTACGTTTCTTCCTGTCCTGTAGACCTCCGAACATGACATCTTCCAGGGACTTAAGGTACTGTCACACTTAGCGATGCACCAGCGATCCCGACCAGCGATATGACGCGGTCAGGATCGCTGGTACATCGCTAAGTGGTCGCTAGTGAGCTGCCACACAGGCAGATCTCACCAGCGACATAGCTGGGGACGGGGGTCGCTACTTACCTGTCAGACTAGGCGATCCTGCGTCCTCCCGCCCGGCTCCACGCTCGTCTCTCCACAGGAAGCACCGCAGGAAGCTGACGACGAGAAACGGTCCAGCCTGTTCTCGCGCGATCAGCGATAACCAGCGGGGGAGCGGGTCGTAGGTAACTATCACACACAGTGATATCGCTAGCAATATCGCTATAATGTCACAAGTTATAGCGATATTGCTAGAGATATCGCTTAGTGTGACAGGCCCTTTAGCTGTTTTTTCCTCCTGTAGGCCCATTGATACTCTGATGGCCTTGAGGAGAGCATCCGTATCCTCTACTGGAAAACACGGCTTGCCACCCGTGTCGCTATCCGAGGAGGAGGATGGGTGTTCGGCCTGCGGTAGGGCCAAGGAAGAGTCTGAGAAACATGGATTTTTGTGAGTACTCACCGTAAAATCCTTTTCTCCGAGACGCTCATTGGGGGACACAGAGACTGTGGGTGTGTGCTACTGCCGTCTGGAGGCTGACACTAGGCATACAAAAAAACAAGTTAGCTCCTCCTCCACCGCATACACCCTCGCCCCGGTAGCGGGCGGAAACCAGTTTAGTGCAAAAGCAGTAGGAGAACATACAAAAATCAGCCTTAATGCCACAAATCATATGTCTGAAAAAGGATCACCCTGTGTTAAACAAAAATCATATTAAATAATAAACATGAGCCAACCGGCTATCAGGGTGGGTGCTGTGTCCCCCAATGAGCGTCTCGGAGAAAAGGATTTTACGGTGAGTACTCACAAAAAAACCATGTTTCTCCTTCGTCTCATTGGGGGACACAGAGACTGTGGGACGTCCTAAAGCAGTCCCTGGGTGGGAAGACAACTCACCGCTCCAAGCCGCATGCCCTCCTGTCTAAAGGTGTGCCACTGCTGCCTGGAGAATTTTCCTACCCAGGCTCGCATCAGACGAAGCCTGAGTATGTACATTGTAGTGCTTACAAAAAGTGTGCAGGCTGGACCAGGTTGCTGCCTTGCATACCTGCTCTGCCGAAGCCTGGTGCCGACGCGCCCAAGAGGCGCCCACTGCCCGAGTAGAGTGTGCTCCAATCCCTGCTGGAATTGGCGTGCCTCTAATACAGTAAGCCTCCTGAATGGTTAGGCGAATCCATCTGGCTATGGTTGACCGTGAGGCTGCGAGGCCCCTCCTGCGCCCTTCGGGGATCACAAACAACGAGTCCGTCTAGCGAAAAGGTGCTGTCCTCGACACGTACCTCCTGAGAGCTCTTACCAGATCCAACGTGTGGAGAGCTTTTTCCACTCTGTGAACTGGCGCTGGACAGAAAGAAGGCAGCACAATGTCTTCATTAATATGGAACGAGGATACTACCTTTGGTAAAAAAGGCGGCGGAGGTCTAAGGACTACCTTGTCCTTAAAAAAGGTCAGGAAAGAGGCTCTACAAGATAACGCTCCCAGTTCTGATACCCGCCTAATGGACGTTATGGCTACCAGGAACACCATCTTCCTGGAGAGATATGCCAATGAAATATCCTGTAGCGGCTCAAACGGGGCCTCCTGCAGGACAGTCAGGACCAGATTAAGGTCCCAGGCCTCTAATGGAGCTCTGAAGGGGGGCACTAAATGAACGACCCCCTGCAGGAACGTTCTGACCTGCAAATTGGTAGCGATCTTTCGCTGAAACAGGACCGACAGGGCCGATATCTGTCTCCTAAGAGAACTTGGCGCCAAACCTGCGTCTAGTCCGGACTGAAGGAAAGCCAGGATGTTGGGCACCGAGAAGGACAATGGCGGAACCCCGTATTCCCGACACCACTGGAAGAAAACCTTCCAAGTGTTATGGTAGATCTTTGCCGAGGCTGGCTTCCGAGCGTTTACCATTGTCGCGACTACTTCGCGCCCAAAACCCGCCTGGGTCAGCACCCAAGATTCAATGGCCATGCCGTCAAACGCAGGGCCCCTAAGTTCGGGTGGCAGATCGGTCCCTGGGACAGTAAATCTGGTCGTTCCGGTAGCCGCCATGGCACGTCTGCGATGGGCTGTACCAGATCCGCGTACCATGCCCGCCGGGGCCAGTCCGGAGGCAGCAGAATTGCTGGAACCCCCCTCTGTTTTGATCTTTCTGATGACCCTCGGAAGAAGTGGCAGCGGCGGAAACAAGTATGGGAGCCGAAATTGGTTTCAGGGTAGCACCAATGCATCCGCTGCGATTGCTCGCGGGTCCTGAGACCGGGCGACGAATACGTCCACCTTGGCGTTCCTCCTGGAGGCCATCAGGTCCACGTCTGGTGTTCCCCAGCGCTGGCAAACCTGCTGGAACACCTCGGGGTGCAGTGACCACTCTCCGGCCGTGATGTCCTGGCGACTTAGAAAATCTGCTGCCCAATTCTGGACGCCTGGAATGTGAACCGCTGAGATCATCGAGTGGCTCCTCTCGGCCCATTGGAGCACATGTCCAATCTCGCGCATGGTTGCCTTGCTGCGTGTGCCTCCCTGGTGATTCACGTACGCTACTGCCGTGGCGTTGTCCGACGGAATCCGAATTGGGTATCCCGCTAGCATGTGTTGAAACTGCTGCAAGGCCAACCGCACTGCCCGAATCTCCAACAGATTGATAGATAGACAAGCTTCCCGAGGCGACCACTGCCCCTGCGCCGTGTGGTGACGGAAGATTGCCCCCCAACCGGAGAGACTCGCATCGGTCGTGATCACTAACCAATGATCCGGAGGAAAGGGCTTCCCCTGCCGAAGCGATAGATCGCGTGTCCACCATCGAAGAGTCCGTCGGACCTGAGCGGACAACCTGCACGGGTGATCGAGCGAGAACGGGCTCCTGTCCCAAGCTGCTAACAGGGCATGCTGCAGGGGACGGAGATGAAACTGAGCAAACGGGATTGCTTCCATCGCTGCCACCATCCTGCCCAGGACCCTCATTCCGAATCGGATAGTATGGGGGCCTGGCTGTTGGAGTCTTCGAGCTCCCTGCCGGAGTGCCTGAGCCTTGTCCTGAGGGAGAATTACCAATCCCTGGGAGGTATCGAATATCATCCCTAGGAATACAATCCTCTGAGTCGGTGTGAGGAATGACTTCTTCCTGTTGACCACCCATCCTAGGCGCGACAGGGTATCCAACGTGATTCTGACATTCTCCTCGCACGCTGGAAGGGACGGCCCCTTTACCAGGAGGTCGTCCAAGTATGGCAAAACCACTATGCCCCGAGAATGTAGAATGGCCATGACGACCGCCATCACTTTCGTGAATACTCTGGGAGCCGTGGCGAAACCGAAAGGCAGAGGCACAAACTGGAAGTGCCGCCCCTCGATCGCAAACCGTAGATATCTCTGATGCGGGGGGAAAAATAGGGATGTGCAAATATGCATCCTGAACGTCTATCGAGGCCAGGTATTCTCCCCTCTCCAAGGAGGATATAACCGACCAGAGGGATTCCATGCGGAAATGCCTGACCCTGACGAACCTGTTCAGGAGCTTTAGGTCCAGAACCGGCCTTACTGCTCCATCCTTCTTGGGTACCGCGAACAGGTTGGAATAAAAACCTTGGGCTCTTTCGTCCTTCGGTACCGGGACAATGACCCCTTTGCGCTGCAGTACCTCGATGGCCTCCCGCAATGCCTCTGCCCGAGACCTTGTCTTGGGAAGTCGGGAAGGAAAAAATTGCGTCGGCGGAAGTTTCATAAACTCTATCTTGTACCCGGAGGATATCAACTCTGTCACCCATGCGTCGCGTGCCACCGCGACCCATATGTGACAGAACCGGCGCAGACGTCCGCCAATCTTGCTGTCCTCGGGTACCGCACGTTTCGAGTCATTTAGTAGAGGGCCTCTGGGACCTGGTCCCCCTTGCCTTGGGCGGACGTCCCCGCATCCTGCCCAGCGGGTTGGTCCTGTAGGTGACCTGACGCTCCTTGTCCTGATTATAGCGCACGGGCGTGGGGGCACTGGCTGCTGCCGTCCACCTGGGGGCGCGAAATGCCCGAAAACGCGCCTGAGGCTGACGAAACGGCGTCCTTGTCTTCTGTTGTGGGAGAAAACTGCTTTTTCCCCCTGTTGCGTCCGAAATAAGTTTGTCCAATTCTTCCCCAAATAGTCGGTTACCCTGAAAGGGTAGGGAAGTCAAGGATTTTTTAGAAACCGAATCAGCCCGCCATAGCCTTAACCATAAGGCTCTTCTAATGGATATCTTGATTCTAGCGTCCGTTGTCCCGAAAACCGCTTGTCTGGCTGTTCCCGGTGCCGCTGCACTATATCCTCGAACTCAGGATGAGTGCTGAACACTCTACGCGGCTTCCGGGCCTTTTTAAAAGACACCTTGTGGCCTGCGGTTAGGGTGACCTCATCAATACCCAGGGTCTGGTTTACGGCTTCAATGAGACTGTCTACCGTCTCCCGACACCCCGGGGTGTCCAGGTCCAAGGACTCGTCCACGTCCTCTACTGAACCTTCCTCGCTCCCCGAAAAGGGTGACGGCGAGCGTGATGCCACACTCGCAGATGCTGAAGCACCGGAGGGGCCTGGCGACACAGTATGGGTTCTTTTCCTATGTGCCTGTCTAGAGAGAGTGCGGCCCCTGCAGGCCGGCGGCTCATGTGAGGAGGCCGAACCCTCCCAACCAGGGGAGCCGCCATCTCTACCCCTATCCGGGGCCTGAAGGGTCTCAATTGCCTTAGTTAGCGAAACCATAGACAGTGAGAGTGATACCGCCCATTCAGGGGGCTCCGGACCTCTGGGCTCTGTCGCAGGGGAGGGCTCCTGGGCGCGTTCGTTGTCACAGGTCTCACATAATTTACTGGCCTGCGCTCGTGGGAACCTAACCCCACAGGAAACGCATGCGGCATAGAGGGATGTGTACGCTTTTCCTTTTCCAGACATACTGCTGGAACAGGCCTCAAATAAATAAATAGAATCTCCTCTCTTTTTTTTTTTTTTTTCTACCTTCTGAGGAGGGTGGATGAGGAGGAGAGG
Organism: Dendrobates tinctorius; assembly: GCF_039654945.1. Classification (NCBI taxonomy): domain Eukaryota; kingdom Metazoa; phylum Chordata; class Amphibia; order Anura; family Dendrobatidae; genus Dendrobates; species Dendrobates tinctorius. Next base: position 14,186,413 of record NW_027361743.1, on the reverse strand, counting down.
GGGGCACCTGTATGGCCTAGGGTGGCCTCAGGACGGGGTCACACTTACCCGGTCCTGCAGTCCTCTTCCCCGCTTCCTCCGCACTCCCGCCAGCGCTGACGGTGCTCTGCGGCTGCGGTAAGCTCTGACAGCTTACCCCGTACTACCGGTGGGGCCTCCATCTTATCCGGCGCCCGCCCCGGCCAGAGGGGGCGGCGCCGGAAGTGACGTCAGACGCGGCGTCGCCCTGAAGGCGGGACTTCCGCCCGCGGCCCCAGCCGGAGACGCGGGCTAAATTAACGATGCCCCACCGCAGGCGGTGCCCGATGGAGGCGCCGCCGGACACACTGGCGGCCCTGTTATCCCGGCGATCCCGCCGGCACCCTCATGACAGCGCTCTCCTCCACCACCGCTGGGGAAACCAGGTATAGGGGGAGGGAGGGAGGGGGAGCAGGGAGAGGACTGGAGACTGCCACGCTATCCTGCAGGACCTGACCTGAAGCGTCCCAGGGGCTCTCCCCAGCCATCCATACCTGCCCCAGGGGCTATGAGGAAATCTATTTCTGGACGGTGCAGGCACCCTGACTCCGTCTGCCCTGTAGGGGCCAGGAGAGGGACCGTCCGCCGCCGTGCAGCACCGCCGTCATGCGTTGGTGGAGCAGTGGGGGCGCACAGACTGGTCTTGTGCCTCTGTGCAAGCCCATGGTTTGCATACCTAGGGGTGGACAGGGCTAAGTCTGGCATAATGTCCCACGTCGCGGGAGAGGAGACATGGAGGGACTCTCGCACGTAGTCGCCCGTTGCTGGTTTGGGGAAATCGGATCCTTTCTATAGGATCCGTTGCCCCTGTCTCTTCTTCATAAAATAATAAACACGAAAAATAGATGTCTGGGGAAAAGTCCCAGAGGTGTCCCTCGGTGCAGGAAAGGATACGCGGAGCGATGCTCAACGCGTGCTCGCCCGTTGCTGGTTTGGGGAGATCGGACCCTTTCTATAGGATCCGTCGCCCCTATCTCCTCTTCATAGTGAGAACCGAAAAAAACCTAGTCTGGAGAAAACCAGACTGCGTGTGCCTCCAAAGACACTAAGCAAAAAACTGGTTTCCGCCCGCTACCTGGGCGAGGGTGTATGCGGTGGAGGAGGAGCTAACTTGTTTTTTTGTATGCCTAGTGTCAGCCTCCAGACGGCAGTAGCACACACCCTCAGTCTCTGTGTCCCCCAATGAGACGAAGGAGAAATAGCTAAGGGAGTCTTTCCTACTCTTTTTCTTTAACAATACTTTAAGTGAGCCTTCCACCTCTGACCTGATGACCGATCTGAGGTTGGTTGCAAAGCTCGGCGTCTCCTCTGCCATGGTTTGCAGGATGCAGTTGGCACAAAGGTCCTTCTGCCAATCTCTCGCTAGGGGGCTTCTACATATGGCACAATCTCTATTATTCTTCTTGCTCCCTGCTTTTTTTGGGCTTTTCCTAAGGAATTTAACACACAAGAAGGACCCTATTAACACCATACTAACATTCACGGAGATCACTCACCACCCGTAAAGTAGGGTACCGGACTCGGAGGCTGTGGTGGAGCACGTGACCTGTGCTCTCTGGACATCGAGGAGTCTCCCGACCTGTGGCTCGGGCAACTGCTGCTTTTGCTGCTTGAACGGCTGCCATGTTTGTGAGCCAAGATTTGTGATGGAGGCAGAGACGGTGGAGACGGCGACCGTTCCTGCTCTGACCCCATGGTTTACCTGGCCGCACTGACGTCCTCCTCCTTTCTTTGCATGTGACCGGCATCGCACCAGGCGCCATATTGCCGTCGCACTTCTGACGTCAGCCGGCGCGCTCCCAGGATGCCCTGCGCCGCTGACGTCAGTGGCCGGAAAACGGGAGGGAGGCACGGTGGAGCGCCCCGGACCATAGAGGCTGCCAGCCGCACCCCCTCGAACCCGGAGCCCCAAGGAGACCCCGGGGACTGCGCTACCAGGAAACAGGAAACCGACGGCCGGCGCTACATGTAAGATGACCTGTTCTCGCGCTGGGACGGCCCTGGGTCTCTTCATCCATGACAGGCACCGCCGCTGTCAGTCTGGGATTCCCTTCCTTGGACAGGAACCCAACTGAAGCGGGGGAGAGGTGCCACCCCTTATATTTCAGTAGGTTCCTGTTCTGGCGGGGCGGATCCCTCGCTCAGGTGTGCTGTCATGGGTGAAGGGAAAATCTTAATTCTTCAGAATAACCAGATATTTTGGACAATTGTCGCTTCCAACCTTGTGGAAACAGTTTTGGGAAGGCCCTTTTCTGTTCCCCGTGACTGTGCCCAATGCACAAGGCAAGGTCCATAAAGCCATTGTGGGGGAGGACTGGGGTAGAAGAATATGACCTCAACCCCATCCTATACTTTTGGGATGCTCTAAAATAGAGATTGTGAGCCTGGCCGCTCCTCCATCAGTGTCTGCCCTCAGTGATGATCTTCTGAATAGAAGAGGAAAATTTCCCAGACACCCCCAAAATCTTGTATAAAGTCTTCCCAGAGGAGTGGAAGCTGATATAGCTGTAAAGTGGGGAGCATCTCCATATGAATGTCTATGGATGTAGAATGGGAGGTCACAAAGGTTCCTATACCCGAATGTAGAGGGGGGCACATGCTTTTGTCAAGACAGTGTAGATAGATATGGGCTAGAGTACACAGAAGAGAGATATATATTGTCCCCATGTACAGATAATCTATGGGATAGAAGACACACAGATATGACGGATGCAGAATATTAGGCGCTCACACACGTGGGAGATATCCAGTCAATGTTCTGGAAGTTTTTCATTCACTCTTCGGATGGAAGAAAATTCACTGTAATGATCTTCGCTCCCGGCATAATTAATGTGATAAAAATGAGAGCGTACTGTGAATAATAATCCTGCGCATAAATTACAGAGCGAGGCGCACAAGTAGATGTAGCCCCTCTATTCACCGACCTGATGATATTCAAAGCATGAAACACCAGAGAAAGAAGGAGAAGATGTCCACCGGGACCTTACACGGAAAGGTCACGTTACACGGTCATCCACCATCACGTGTGAGCTCCTATGCCCTCTGACACAGGATTCCGGGACGATGTTCCTGCCTTCGAGGTTAGAGCGCAACCTGGGCCACGGGACCTCAAAGTCGAGCAACTCAGGACAGCGTGGAATAAAGGTTAGCGCCCTAATAATTATCTGTATACCGGACCACACAGAAACTGGGCAAATTTAATGGCAGCATTAGGATTAAGTGCAATGAAGCAATTAAGGTCGGCATCTCTAATTTTCTAGCTCAGGTTATTGTCAGTATCCTCAGTGGACTAAGGTACCCAAAGGGTCAATTTTGGGATCCCTAGTGGAAAGGGTTAATGCTACAGCTCTGGACTTGGTCTGGCTGTAATAGGAGACAAAGTGTTAATATTCAGCTTCGCACGTCCCTCTTGCACTCATTGTAGGGATGCGTGAAGAGGGGGATAGAAAGGAACAAGCCGCCATTGTGGTACGGCTGCAGAGGTCTCCATGATCGGGCAGACCGATTCAGGATCTGATCATTCCAACGAGAGCCCAGGGAGTCTGCACAGCCATTATGGCACTCAGTTTAGAGACGTTGAATTGTGGGGTCGGTGACGCCACAGTTCCAGATGTTGTGTGCCACTTGACCGGTATCGCGCACCTGTCCCTTCCCATTCTGCTTATGTCGACATAGGAGGTGCGTGGGGCCCGTGACGTGCGTTCTGCCCGTGACGCACACAAGAGGCAGGTATCACCCGCACATGACGTCATTATGCACAGATACCTGCACACGGTCCGTCACCGGCCTCGTGCACCTCTATTGTGTTAAGAGTCTGATTACCCGTTTAAGCAAGGTTATCCTCATAATTGCAGTAACCTTAGACAACGTCATGATGGAGCAGCACAATTTTTCTCAAACAGAGGCACAGGGAACGTCTCTGATTTTCAAGATGAAGATGGGTAATGGCAATGAGACAAGAGGCACCAGCTCATTTGTGCCAAAAATGGAAAGGGTCACCTCTAGTAGCCTATTACCTGCAGGTGTGGGCCAAGCTTAACAATTCAACGTGCTTAGGTCTAACTAGTAGGGCACTTGGCACAAAAGCTACTATGGCGTCCTGAAGGCCCAGCTCAACCCAGTGCTGATATGTGTGGATATTAATTGGGATTGATGGGAAGAGGGAGACAGCAAAGAACTTAATGGAAGAACAAGGAAAGACTAGATAACTGGGGACCATAATAATCATATACTGTTCATATATTATTGATTCCTGGATGCGATTTTTGTAGAGTGGGGCCCAACTCTTGATATGGGACCCCAAAGTTACCTATTATACCCTTTAACCACCGTCTGGACCGTACATGATACAGATGTCTACTTCTGCTCCAGCTGTGTAAGCCATAACTAGATGAATTCTGGAAGCCAGTGGTGAAAACTGTGACCTGCACCCGCCATATGTCCCCCACCTCAGATGATAGCGTGACCCCATTAACCCTGCACATAGGGCCATAGCGGACAATGCTGCGGAGATTAATAAGACCACCAAGGCTACTTACAGATCGCCGAACATCCTTTGTAGACAGGTCTATTAGCTTCTTATTCATGGACCATTCCTCGTCAGATTCTAGAATTGCTTTCTGTGTCAAAAAAAGAAAACCGTGGTTATTAAGTGTAGAGTTAGAGGGGTATTCCCATCTCCAAAATCCTCTCCCAATACATAGTAGGTGTAATAATAATATTAGCAAATACTTCCAATTAGAAATGTAGTATAGTTCTTTTGATTGGCTATGTCTCTTTCCTCATGTGGAGGCACTGCAGGACATTAAGTATCCATGGTTACGACCACTGATAGGGACAGTTAGTTTGTTGCTAGTGGTTGTTACCATGGATATATAAGGTCCTGCAATGCCCTGCACATGAGGAAAGAGACTTAGCGAATCAGAAGAACTATACTACATTTCTAATTGGAGGCATTTGCTAATATTATTATTATTACACCAGCTACATATTGGGATCGGATTTTGGAGATGGGAACACTCCTTTGAGAATAGATCATCCATATAAGAAAAAAAAAAAAACGTTAGCATTAAAATAAAAAAAAAAAAGATAATTCAAAAACGGATATCGATGGCTTATCGTTAGTATAGGCTAGCAATATCTGATTACTATGCGGTCGACCCCACTAGGACCGCTGCAGATAAGGTGAATGACACGAGTGCCTTACGTCGGGTTGAGGTGGTCCTGGGAAGATCAGCTCATGGCTCCCTGGTGTAACGTAATACAACAGTATGTAGGTGCCTAACAGCCCATATATAAGGTTAGGACTTTCACATGGATTCTCAAGGACAATGCTGTCGCACACTACTCTAGACTGCAAGGCCTGTGTATACACATAGTGGAAATCCTGCAGAAATTCCACAGCAAATCTGACTAGGAATCTGAAGTGGAAAATATCACAGATTTTGCTGCAGTTTTTCCACTGACAATTAAAAATAAATAAATAAATGAAATAAAATATAGAAAACAATAAATAAAAAGAATGTATAAAGCACCTAACCAAGTAATGTTTGGTCTCTACCCATGGTGTTGCTTCCCAGTCCCCGGCTTGGTTTCTATTGCTATGGTTCCAGCAATGGTGTGTCAACAAAATATAGAGCAATTCAACTGGCACTACTTTCCATTGTCAGCCATTCTTATAACTATAACTATTCAATCATCATTTACAACACAATGGTACTCTCCAGATATGAGAGAACAACATATGCCAAAGCTTCAATAAGACAGAAAAGAATCTGCGGCACTCACCCAAGTATGACATATCGTTTTTGGTTTCATTATCTGTGCACAAAAATGTAAACAAACAGCAAGCTGACCTACATCGGTTTCGCTTCTACAGATGCTTTGTCAAGGATTCGTTTTGTCATTCCGTTGATTTTCCACTATTAATGAAATTAAAGAACATTGTTCGTCCATGGGTGAGTGCCACGGACTCATTTCTAATCTAACTGAAATACACAATATAGCTGGAAACCATTAACTAGAGCCCGAATGGGGATCGGGGGGGGAAACAATCAGCCAAGGGATGCAGATAATCAGTAAGGTGAGTAAACAGATTTCCTTTTCTAGTTTTATATGATTATACACATTATAAGCAGAAAGGAACATGTGGATGAGGTTTGATATGTTGTCGCCCACTGTGGATTTTCCAAGCACAAATCAGTGAGTAAAAGCCAGAATCCCACCGATTTCTTTGATCGGTAGGCTCCGAAGTCACACAAAATAAGCTCTACCCACAGGTTGGAAAACTGCAGCTGGAATTGGGGCAACATGGGATATAACTTAATGGAAAAATATATCTTATTCAGACATTGTTTTATCACTTTTACACTTTTTATACTTTTTGTATTCCATCAGAGACCACGTATCACCATGCGAGGACACATGGTACGGTAATTTAAACGGCTAGTACTGCTCATGTCATGAACATACGCCATCATCTCACCCGAAGTCTATGAAAGACGGAAACGAGCGGGGTGGTAAAGGAGCGGGCGCGAAGGCCAGCGAGTGTCAAGAGTAAACGTTATGTCGGCTGGCTTTTTCCTAATGAAATCTCCCCCGGGCTCGGTGTCATTTCAGTGAATGTGTTTCCGGACACTCGGTGACAATTGCTTCTTCCGACTTCCATTTGCAATGTGCTTCACCTCTGCGGCTGAACACATGGAGGGGTGATTTATGTCTGCAATAACCGCCTATAACTCTGGGATAATGAGTTTCTGCGAGGTCTGCGGGAAATCCCTCCGTTCTATCAATGAAAAGATGTGATCTTTACTCTGCTCGTTACAAGATTTCATATTACTACAGGATTTCATATGGGCAAGGGGTGAATTTTTTTTTTTGCTGGAGACTGGAAGATTTATTATTCAGATATGGAACAGAAAAGTTTCAAATATTGTGTCTTTTTCATGCATCAGCTCTATAAAATTGTAGAAAATAATACAAAAAAATTGTAGAAAGAATATGGAAATTGAAGACTGCAAAAGGAGGCTTTGTTGACACAGGAATCATGGTTGTGGGCGCCGTTTACACTGCTCTTGACTAGCAGAATAGAGCATGTTTAATAAAAAGAAAACACCAGAAGCCTGATCAGTTTATATTATGCCAACGAGATCTGTGTAGGATAAGAATAGAAGCTATGACACAAGTGTATCTACAGTAGTGCCTAATATATGAGGGAGAAGGGAGAATGAAAAGGGGGTAACAGAATGGGAGGAATAGGGCTAAGCAACAGCACATGTGAAAATGAATTGGGTATACTAATAGATCGCAAACTAAACATGAGTCAACAGTGTGATGCAGCAGCAAAAAAGGGAAATGCAATTCTGGGATGTATTACCAGAAGCATACAGTCTAGATCACGTGAAGTCATTGTTGACCTCTTTTCCTCTTTGGTCAGACCTCATCTGGAATACTGGGTCCAGTTCAGAGAAGAGCAACAAGAATGGTGAGCGGTCTGCAAACCATGCCCTATGAGGAACGGTTACAGGATATGGGAATGTTTAGCTTGCAAAAAAAGAAGACTGCAAGGAGACTTAATAGCTGTCTACAAATATCTCAAGGGCTGTCACATTGTAGAAGGATCATCTTTATTCTCATCAGCACATGGAAACATAAGAAGCAATGGGATGAAACTGAATGGGAGAAGACAGATTAGATAATAGAAAAAACTTTTTGACAGTGAGGGTGATCAATGAGTGGAACAGGCTGCCACGAGAGGTGGCGAGTTCTCCTTCAATGGAGGTCTTCAAAAGGTCTTTGGTCAGACCTTATCTAGAAAACTGTGTACGGTTTTGGGCACCACATTTAAAAAAAAAACAGACATCAACAAACTGGAGCAAGTTCAGAGAAGAGTGACCAGAATGGTGACCGGTCTGCAAACCATGAGGAAAGGTTGCAGGATTTGGGAATGTTTAGCTTGTAAAAGAGAAGACTGAGAGGAGACTTAATAGATGTCTACAAATATCTGAAGGGCTGTCACATTGTAGAAGGATCATCTTTATTCTCATTTGCACAAGGAAAGACTAGAAGCAATGGGATGAAACTGAATGGGAGGAGACATAGATTAGATATTAGAAAAAACTTTTTGACAGTTAGAGTGATCAATGAGTGGAACAAGCTGCCACGAGAAGTGGTGAGTTCTCCTTCAATGTTAGTCTTCAAACAGAGGCTGGACAGACATCTGTCTGGGATGGTTTAGTGAATCCTACATTGAGCAGGGGGTTGGACCAGATGGCCCAGGAGGTCCCTTCCAACATTCTATGATTCTATGATGAAAAGAAAGAAGGGGCGAGGCAAAAAAGGGGCGAGGCAAAAAAGGGGCGAGGCAAAAAAGGGGCGAGGCAAAAAGGGGCGAGGCAAAAAGGGGCGAGGCAAAAAGGGGCGAGGCAAAAAGGGGCGAGGCAAAAAGGGGCGAGGCAAAAAAGGGGCGAGGCAAAAAAGGGGCAAGGCAGACACAAAGAAGAGAGGAAAAAGAAAAGAAAAAAGGGAAAAGAAAGAAAAAAATGCAAAAAATGGAACGTGGAGCAAGAAGAATGGAGAAATAATACCAAATTAAAATAATTTTCATAATTATTTATTTTGGAATATTGTTTTTACACTTTGTCATATATTCCAAGAGTCACAAACTAGAGAGGAGATTATTATGTGAGAATGAAATGATAGCTATGCAGGACATGGGACACCTTGGCAGATAATTTACCTTGTATTTTATTAGAAATAATACTGTATGATAATATGCTTAGAAAGCTATAGAACAAACTAGATCGGCAAATCTATTATTTCCCTTCTAAATGCTGAGTTGTAGCATTTAGTTATATATTTAAATAAAGGCAGCGGTGGTGATGAGGGGGGGATTGGTCGGATCATAATATTGGGTGGAGCTGTACTGAAACAATACTAGTAGATTTTAGACATTTGTAAGGCTGAGTGCACACGTAGTTTTTTGCTCAGCGGATTTTTCCGAGCACAATTTAAGAAATCTGCAGGCCAAATGACGTGCATTTTTCCAGCGAATTTCTTCATTTTTTCTTGCGGTTTTCCCCCTGCGGATTTGGAGAATGGAGCAGGTGGAAAACCGCAAAAAAGAAGTGACATGCTACATATTTTGAACCACAAGAAAACCGCGCGGAAATATCCGCAGCATCGGCACAGCGGTTTTTTTTTCTATTGATTAACATGCTACTGTACATCACAATGCAATATGCAACATTTCTGCGCGGTAAAATCCGCTGCGGATCCGCTGGATATCTGCATCGTGTGCACATGGCCTAAGAGTTGTTTGGTTTTTTTCACTTTTATTTTTGAAATTAGCAACCAATAATTTATCTTCAGGATTATTAGTACTTTTATAAGTATCAATAACATGTAGTAAGTACATCTATCTCCTTATAGAAGAATACGGCTGGGGCTAGAACACATGCACGTGTTTCGCCCGACCTCCATTACTTCTTAGGTTTGCCAGGAGGTCAAAGTTTCTCCCATCCGCTAAACATGTTTGAGGCAGAAAGTGCTGTGACTAAATTTGTGGGTAACGATAATGGCGGGGCCCGGTCAAAAGGAGCGCAAAGAGGGGAGAATGTAGATTTTAATAAAGGAAGATTTTAAATTTAAGTCCACTATTTCAACTCACTTCCTCTTTTGAGGTACCCGGCTGGAGCTTGATTCCCTCGGAACACACGGCTGGCGCTCCCCTGTGACCGTCAATTCTATTCTCTGGACTAAATTTGTGGGTAAGGCATACCCTCTTGATCCGCCCTTCCCATTAGTATACAATGTAATTTCACCCCACCCTAACATCGTTCCTGCACGTTGGCGGGTCTCTCTAGCACCGGGATCCCTTTACTAATAAAATCTGTGAAGTTTACCCACCTTGAAATAAATGGGTGCCATATCTCCCACTTCCTTCAGCAGGGGAATACATTCATAGACCAGATGAAAGCGTTTTTTTAAGTTTATGTTTGTTTCCAGAAAGACGCAGTCCAGTCCTTTATCGGCAAACAGCTTGACTAATGTTTGCCGGAACATCTAGAAAGTGAAAGTCAAATAAACATTAATAGAGCCGTCTACTAGAGAGACAAAATAAAAAACAATGCAAGGGCTTAAAGGGAATCTGTCAGCAGGTTTTTTGCAATGTAATCTGAGAGCAGCATCATGTAGGGTGCAGAGAAGCGCGACCAAGGTTAATATGGGAATGGGTGAAGTGCAGAGGACGGGTCATCAGACTTGGGATTTATTTGGAAAAACAAAGCCTTAGGGGCGATCTTATTAAAATGTACAAATATATGAAGGACAGTGCATAGATCTATATAATGATCTTTTTACAGCGAGGTTATGGGCACTAGATTCTGTGATGGGACGTTGATCCAGGGAACTGGTCCAATTGCCACATCTGGAGTCCGAAATGAGTTTTTCCCTTAACGTTGGCCAATTATCATCTGCCTCTGGTGGGTTTTTGCTAGGACTATAGATACTTTATAGACTTGTTTAATTTTCTTTTTTTTTCAACCTTGTCAACTAAAATTATGAAAATCAAGACTTCGTCGTCACCTGAATTTCATTCCATATGTCTTCATCCAGAAGCGTCACTGCAGTGTGGTGTTGTAGAGGGACGATCAGACAATGTCCCTCGGTGAGAGAAAGGTGGTTGGGAAGACACAAATATACCTAAAAGAAATAATCATAAACAAAAAAAATAAGATAGTTGAAGGCCCAATGGAAACAAATTAAGATAAGGTGTCTTTTTTTTTAGGTCTAAAATGTGCTGCGATATGTATAAAACTTTCAAAGTAGACCTTTATGGACCTTGAAGAATCTACTGGTTGTTGGTTGATAGGAGTCAAAACGAACCACTGCATCACTGACCGAGCCAAGATGGCGTCGCGCAGTCCTGCCCAAAGTCATGATGCCCCATAACAATCAACACCGTCGCCCAGCCGTATGATCAAGACTCTGTTCGGAGAGTGACTTCACTTTCCAAGACCAATATTCCAGTGTCTGGTTAACCCCCAACCGTGGTGAGTTGAAGGCCAAGTTGCTGTTATCTTTTTTTGTTATTTACTATGTTTGACTTTGTGAGCTTGGACAAGCAAAAAACAACTTTCCGTGTTCCGAGATCTAACCAACCTCCTAATCTACGACTTGCAGACTTGTATCGGTTCAGACTTCTGTCTGGCCCACTAATGGTTTTAGGACCAACCGTTGTAGACTCTCCCGAGAACAGTTAACGCGTTTGAAGACCCAAGTAGAGTGAGGGGCATTTCAATATTTAATCTTTTTCTGATTCATTGGCCAATTATAGGCCACTGAATTAATAAATACTCTTTATAAACCAACCTACAATGTATATGTGGCACCATCCAAGGCTACAATGGACCCAACTGAAAAAAAAAAAAATGCTACACAACAAGAAAGGACCACCTCTGAATTAAAAAGAAATAACGGATGCACAATCCAGTTATTATATTTGTAGGTTATTTCTTGTAAGAATAGCTGGATACGTAGATATATCTTCATCCAATTTATGCCTAAACTCACTCAGAAATTATTCATTCATTACCCATACTTCCTAATGATGGAGGGACGCACTAGTCTAATAATTTTGCATTCCTACATTAAGAATGAATCCAGTATGACACTCCGTACACACATCTTCAATTGCTGCCTAAGGCTTATGTATTTAAAACATCACACAACATGTTTCGCCCCATTGAGATGCTTCCTCAGGGGGAACATATTTTATTTTCAGTGGTATAATAAAAAAAACAAAAAAAAAAACTGTGGCACTCCATGTACCTAAGAACAGTCCGTTTTTACGGACTATTAATTTGGATTTGGCTTTGACCCATTGAGCATCAATCGATAGCCACAATATAGCTGGCTAGGAAGCCAAATAGTTGAAGTTATACATTAACCGCCTATACCACCACATTTAGTAGTGCTGATCAATTCTTTCCTATCTGCGTAATAAAAGTTATGTTTTAACTTCAGATATCACATGTAAATAGTAAGTGAGTCTACAAAGGGTATTTATTAGTTCAGTGAACCCTTTATTGTGCGATGAAATATTATTTACCAATACATTTCAAATGACCCAAATTATTCATTTATAGGTCCACACAGGTCACAGGGGTAAATACATAACCAATAAAGAAAAATGTGTGCCAGGAAAAAATACAGCAATATGTTGATAAAAATGAATTTTTATTGAAGTAAATTAAAAAAAAATTATATAAACAGTACACATTTTAGCAAACCCGGAAAAACAGACACAGACAAGAAACCTTGGATAGAGCAGATTTTTCTGATGGAACAGGAATAGTAATAAATCCCCATCCAATATGCAATGTAAATAGTAATTACAGATAGGGGGTTATACAGAGTATGCAAAGAGAGATCAGTAATCCGTAATCACGATCCGCTCACCCACCAAGAGACTCGACACGTTTCACCACTGCTTCAGCAGTGGTGAAACGCGTGTTGGTCTCTTGGTGGGCGAGCCGATAGTATTTATGTACACATGTACTTGTGAAACTTTGACAAACTTTTCTGGCTAGCTCACACACCAATGTTGTAGTTGTCTGTGTCTGTTTTTCAGGTGTTTGCTAAAAATTGTACATTTTATATTATTTTTTTTAGTTTACTTTAATAAAAATCAATTTTTTTTTTTAATCAACATATTGCTGTATTTTGTTCCTGGCACGCATTTTTCTCTTTTGGTTGCGGGCGATGAAATAGAAAAACCTTTCCTGGGTAACTGTGACGTGAATTCTTAAAGCGAGCCTTTCAGCAGGCTTTTGCTAAGTTAACCACAGACACTGTCAGGTACACGCTTGTTAAACTGATTAAAATGATATCTGGGGTGAAGAAATCCGACTTGTGTAATCCGTGTTAGAAGTTTTCAGTTAATGAGATGCCTGTGCTCCCGGGCAGAGTCTTATCAACCTGCTCTAAACCAGAGAAACCAAGGACAGACCTGCCCACAGGCCCGCCTGCCTACAAGGCGGATTTCTTCACCCCAGGTATCATTTTGATCAGTATAACAGCGGCAACATGACAGTGCCTGTAGTTTACTTAGCAAAATACTGCTGTCAGGTTCACTTTAAGGGTGAAGAATGCCTCTGCCTCTCAGGTTAGGCCGTTCCAAAACACAATAATGGTCTTCAAGGCTAGAAAACCTGTCATCAGCATTCCTGCTACCAACTGGCCATGATCTTTGCCTAAATTTTATAACGAGCGTAACTAATATTTGAAAGAAAAGTGGAGACACAAAGCGCAAATAGGGTGTCATCTCACAAAACACAGAGAAGACACCAAGAAAGGTGCTCAAATGGTGATACTGAATACAGGCTTGAAAGGATATCGGCTGCTGCAGGTCAACAGGCGGGTCACCGACCATATCAAGCAGTATGCTTGGTAGGAAATGTGGATTAAATCCACGCTGCCGTAATAGGTTCCAGATGATGATAAATTTATACAGTGGTTTATTCAACGCGTTTCAAGGCTCCACTGGCCCCTTCTTCAGGAATATACATCATACCTCTATCAACTATGAACTCTGACATTATACATCATTTGATTGCTTGGCGCAGTTTTTTTTAATCCTGTATTTAAACATTGTAAGCATGCTGTTTCTGTATGTTGTATGTGGTAATTCCTGAAGAAGGGGCCAGTGGAGCCTTGAAACGCGTTGAATAAACCTCTGTATAAATTTAATATCATCTGGAACCTATTACTACGGCAGCGCAGATTTAATCCACATTTACTACCAAGTATATAAAGAGCGTAACGGAATATCTCCGAATGAACTCCATTGAAAACTTGTGTTATAATTTAAGTCTATGGCTATATGAAGGGAGATTAGAGATCTGGATCCTTGAGCTTTGAAAACTGAGATCTGCTATCAGATTTGGACCAAACTCAACTTTTAAAGAAAAATTCAACAACCGGTTTACTTGATTGTTTAAAGATTTCCTATTCAATTCGGACATGTTAATATATTTTTAGCACAAAGATTTGTTCGATTGGTTTCACCAAAGTGTTTAACGTCACAGATTACCAACAAATAATCTAGACTGGTCATGACAATACAGTATGTGGTTGTTATCTCCACTCTATACAAGGGGACTATTTCCAGGCGGAAGATTCCATCTATCGCAGTGTCACCACCGCTGCAGACAGTCAATAATGTACAAGGTCCTTGAACACGGGGTCAGTTTTCATCTTCCAGACGCCATAGCCCGTACCCGGAGCGCCATCCTGGCTGTATGGCTAGAGCTGAATTTCTCGCTAACCGGATTCCCTCCTTGGCTCTGAGCTACAGCTAATCTTGCTGTAACCTGGTGGACAGAAGACGCCTCATCCTTTGCCTTTACTGCTTGGTAAATAACCTTTCATTTCGGTGTTTGCCGCACGATGCTTTTTGCAGCAATCAATGATCATAATTTGTTTGCCGAGAAGAAGCCACATGGATTTTTGGAAAACATAGATCGGACGACATATCGAGAGGGAATAACTGTGTAAGGTCTCATGGTTTCCTTTAGTCCTCTCCAGATAAGATTCTCAGACTTTTTCCTGCTCGTTTCCCAATCATTATCCCTTTCCTGACTCCCGATACATTAATCACGCCGTACCATACGTTTCTGCCGGACACCATGTCGCGGATCCTGGTGTCTCCATACTCTAAATTATCTGATCTGACCCCATCACGTCTCCTCCACCTTGAAAGTAACCGGCAGTAATCAGCTTATCCGTTCCTTCCGCATGGCTGTCTTCTATCAATGGAAATTATTTTTAAAGAGTCATCAGTTGGGCCGGGTTTATTATCTGCTCTAATTATAGTGGAATCATTTCCTGACTGTATTCAGGGAGCTGCCCCAGGTTAGGAAACCTCTGTCCATAAACCATCTCATTAGGATATACTACTTATGTTCTGTGTAACAGATTTCTCCCTAATCCTTTTTATATTTTCTCATTGTTAACTTTGCATTTTCTGTACAGGATTCAACAGCAGATTTGCTTTCAAGAGAATCTATAATTAGGTTTTTGCTACCTCATCTGAGAGCAGCATAATGTAGGGACATAGACTCCAATTCCAGTGATGTGTCACTTACTGTGCTGCTTGCTATAATTTTGATAAAAACCCTTTTTATCTGTTGCAGATGAACCAGTTCCCTGAATGCCAAGCTCTGTATAACCACACCTATATCACGGATTTGCAGCTTTCTGTGTACACTGTACGTAGGCAGAAATCAGCCAATCAGTGGTGGGGGCAGAGTTATAAAGAGCTCATGAGTGGAGATGGGCAAACCTGAACAGTTCGGGTATGCACTTCACCAGGAAGTCAGTGTTACTGTCCGGGTTCGCCTCCCCCCCCTTATACACCGGGTGTTTCACATGCCATCATGTGCATGACAGCACAGCAAACACTGCCTCTGATCGGTGGTAAAATCATTGCCGTCGGTCAGACAAGCTGCAGATCCCACGCTGCCAAAGCGTGAGCCCGCAGCTGTGATTGCAGGTGAAAAGTTTACCTCCGGTCACTGTCGTTGGCTGATGGAACTACTGCTCCCACCAGCCTACACCTGCTGCTGCTAATAACAGAGAGCAGGCAGCAGCTGATGGGAGTATTCATCAGCCAGCACTCTAAATAAATAAGTTAAAAAAAAAAAAAAATGGTGTGAGTTCCCACGTATTTTTAATAACCAGCCAGGCTGCAAACTTCAGCTGTCAGCATCAGCAAGGTTGGTTATCAAGACCAGAGTGGACCATATGCCATATTTTTGATTAAATAATTTTAAAAAACAGTGTTGCCCCCCCCCCCCCCATTTTTGACAACCAGCCTTGCTAAAGCAGACAGCTGGGGGCTGGTATTATAAGGCTGGTTAAGGCCATGAATATAGCCCCGCCCCAGCACAAAAATAGTAGCCTGCAGCTGCCCAGAAAAGGCACATCTATTAGATGCGCCAATTCTGGCACTTTGCCCGGCTCTTCCCACTTGCCCTGTACTGGTTGCAAGTGGGGTTCATATTTGTGGGGTTGATGTCGCCTTTGTATTGCCCGCTGACATCAAGCCCATGGCTTAGTAATGGAGAGGCATAAAAAAAAAAAACAACCATATGCCTCACCTGTCCGTCGTTCTGTCCCATGCCATAATCCATGTCTGGGGACAAACCGTATTCAACCTGGACGGTGCCAAGATGCGACCATCCAGCCTGAGAACCATTGGGGAATGAACTGCTGCGAGCTCAGCCTCAGTGACTAGCGGTGACGTCATCGAAGTTGCTGCTGGTCACTGAGTCTGCATTTCCTGCAGGGTCCCTGAACTGCGGGGACCTCTGTGAGATCATCACTAGCACAGTGAGAAAAAGTCTCAGTGCAGACGTGAGTTTAACGCAGTTCACTGGTAGAAATTTCTAATTCTCTGAGCTCAGCACTGCACCATGGTACTTTTTCTCACAGTGCAGCGCTGGTGACATCACTGCTGCAGTCTCATCTCGTATAGATGTGCCTTTTCCGGGGAAGCTGCGGGCTGCTATTTTTAGACTGAGGGGGGCAATATCAATGGCCCCCTACCAGCCTGAGAATACCAGCCCCTAGCATTCTTGATAACCAGCCTTGCTAATGTTGACATCTTAGGGTTACAGCACGTGGTTGTCAGCTTTGTCTGACTGGTTATCAAAAATACAGGGGAACCCAAGCAGTTTTTTTTTTATTATTTATTTAGGAGTGCAAGCGCTGGCTGATGAATACTACCATCAGCTGCTCCTGCTCTCACTGTTAGTAGCAGCAGCAGGCGTAGGCCCCTTGGAGCAGTAGTCCCTCCCATCAGCCAACACCAGTGACTGGAGGTAAACTTTTTACATCCAGGGATGTATTACTCATTAGGCTGTGTCTTGTAGTTTCAATACAATTAGAGTTTTATCAGCATCTCTCACATACAGACTAGTCCGGCTAATCTGTGTAACCCCTCCCCCACCACTGGTTGGCAGCTTCTTGTGTACACTATGCATTGTCAGCAAGCTGCCAATCAGCGGTGCAAGAAGGGTAATACAGGGCTCAGCATTCAGGGCACTGCTACATCTACAGCACAGGAAACAGATTTTATCAAAACTGCAGCAAGCAGCCCAGTAGGTGACACATCATTGGAATCAGAGACTCTGCCCCAAAAATCTGCCCTTAATAATACTTTTAATCAACACATACACAGATTGCACAAAATTTACAATAGGCAAAATGTATCTAAACAGTGGAATAATGGAATAGTCGTCCATAGAAAACCTTTTATTTTCCAAAAACGACTACCGGCATTTCTTTTACACCAGTTGTGGTAAATCTCTTCCATTCTCCCTAGTTTGTACGAGGGCATGCTGGGAGTTGTAATTTTGCAAATGCAAAAAGTTAAATAAAATTTCTTTTCTCTTTTTATCTTTGGAAGCTTGCTAGACAATTTCCGTTTATGTTGGCGACGGGTAACATGATGACGAGCAAACAGCTTGATTTTAATTTAATCAATTGGAGGCTCAGATTATAAATTTGGCAAAAATAATTCAAAAAAGCAATTAGAGCAGCATCAATGTGCAAAGTAACCGCAGGATTAATTACTTTATACAGAACGTGGACACCCTCGCTGCCTCTGTAGCACAAGTCACGGAAATCTCCGACAGTGCCAGCGCGCCTGTCAAAGTGACAGCTGCGATACAGCACATATTGTACTGCCAGCCGTGTGACCACTAACATATCATGGATGTCTATATGATTTCGGCACCGGCATAGGCTATAAGTGACATTTATCCAGACGTAACCTGACAATATAATTACATTATGTGAAGACAGGGCCAAGGTCCTCAGGGCACGAAGACACCTGCGTCCAGATCTTATCCGGGATCACACTTCAGAATAAGTACCATTAATCACTTGGAATTCAGAGAATTTAGCGCTAAATCAACCTGCCAAAAATTAAATCGCCTAAGGGTATGTTCACAAGTGGCAAAGCTGCAACATTTTTTTTTCTTGCACCAAACTCCAGAGTGTTAGCAGGAAAAACGCTGGATAAAATATGAGCATCCCCCTCCCCCCAATTCATGTACCGTATATACTCGTGTATAAGCAGAGTTTTTCAGCACTTTTTATGTGCCGAAAAAGCCCCCCTCGGCTTATACAGAAAGACGGTGGGGGAGCGGTGGAACAGTGGGTCACAGAAACAGGAGCTGGCTGCTGCGGCTAAAGCCTGTGCCACCTGCTAAAGAGACATGAATATTCACTGCACTGGCAATGAATATTCATTACTCTAATAGCGCACACAGTTAACAGCCACAGCCGTCGGCTTCCACCAGCGGCCGGGCTCTAACGGGTGCAGCTTATTAAGGTAATGAATATTCAACTCTCTCCACTCCCATAGATGTGGAGTGAATACTCCTTATCTTAATGAGCGGGGATATGTGATCACTCGGCCGGCAGAGCTGCTGGCACCGGAACAAGATGCAGCGAGGGAGTGTAGGGAAGGTAAGTAGGATGCAATTTTTTTTTTATACATAAGCCATGCATACAAGGACGGGGAGAGGAGCCATGCATACATCGACAGGGACGGGGAGCCATGCATACATGGACAGGGACAGGGAGCCATGTATATAAGGACAGGGAGCTATGCATTCAAGGACGGGGAGCCATGAAAACAAGGATGGGGAGCAATGCATACAAGGACGGGGAGCCATACATACACAAGGACAGGGACGGGGAGCCATGCATACAAGTTCAGGGACGGGGAGCCATGCATACAAAGACAGGGAGCCATGCATACAAAGACAGGGAGCCATGCATACAAGGACAGGGACGGGGAGCCACGCATACAAGGACAAGAACGGGGAGCCATGCATACAAAGACAGGGATGGGAGCCATGCATTACCAGGATAGGGATGAGGGGACAATGCATACCCGGCTTATACTCGAGTCAATAAGTTTTCCTATATTTTGTGTTAAAATAAAGTGCCTCAGCTTATACTCGGGTCGACTTATACACAAGTATATATATCGTAAATGTGTGAAAAACACTGAAAAGATTTGACATGCTGTGTTTTGGCATAAATGCAGCTGAGCTCCAAAAAGGCACTTAAAAAAAAAAAAATTAAAAAATAAGCATCGTGTGTATGAGACTCCAAGAACTCAGATTTTATTGTTTTTTGTTGTTGCTGTAAAACATGGCGTGAACACATGTGAACATACCCTAAGACCCTGAGGGTCCTGGAGCTCGGCTACTTTCGTTAGCTCTGAAAACAGAGCATGGTGGCACTGCGCATGTGCAAAGCACAATGGTATCCAAGCAGGGGACACAGGACCCTTGTTCTCAGATTGGGGGTCCCACCAGTGATTAAACACTTATTACCTATTCTGGGGTGAGGAAATAACTTAAAACTGTTTTTTCCATGACGCCAAGCTGTAACATGTGTGATCAGCCAGGATCAGTCACTACCAACGTCCAGAATGAAACACCGTGTCACATTTTCCTATGCAGAGCGTCACTCCTGGCCGGTGGATGGAGAAAAAGAAAAACATGGAGGCGTGCTGTGCGTAAAGAGGTATTACAGATGGAAAAAGTTGTGGCACTTGTGGGAAAAGTATTCTAACAGGTGGAAGTGATCATATTACCAATACACTGGATAGGCGATAACGTCCATACCTATGGGGATCCAACCACTGCGACGCCAAACAATCGTCAGCTTGTGGCCCTTTAATCCCAAGGTGGAAGGAGCGGCAGAGAGCATGCACGGATGCTGCTCAATTAATTCTCTATGGGACCGCCAAAACGCTCTCTACTTTGCTTTGCTTACTCCTGGTGCAACGTTGTGAAGACATCACAGCAGGATATCAAAGACCAAAAGAGAAGCAGCGGGTGTCATCAGGTAGGAAGTGGGTCGCAGGGCTCCTATCAGCACCTAAAGCGTACTAGCCTGGCTGCTGGACCAAGGGCCTGATGATTCTCTCATCCTGTACATTGCGGATAACTTCTAACTACCAGAAAACCCCATCGTTCTTGAAACGAATGGTACAGTGGGTACGGAAAGTATTCAGACCCCTTTGTATTTTTCACTCTGTTTCATTGCAGCCATTTGCTAAATTCAAAAAAGTTCATTTTTTTCTCAGTACACTCTGCACCCCATCTTTACTGAAAAAAAAAAAAAAAAACAATGTAGAAATTTTTGCAAATTTATTAAAAAAGAAAAACTTTAAGGCTGTGTTCACACACAGCGTTTTTTTAGCGGTTTTTACTATAAAACCGCTAAAAATAAGCTGCACAGTCATTCCTATGCATTTTGCACTTTTTGTGCACATTGATGCGTATTTTACCGCGAAAAAACCGCAGCATGCACATTAATTTTGCGTTTTTTTCCGCGGTTTAGGCTTCTCCCATGCTTTTAGAAACCGCTGCAGTAAAAAACGCATCAAAAACGCATCAAAACCGCGCAAAAAACGCACAAAAACCGCCGCGGAAAAATAGGTGCGGTTTCTAGGAAGGGAGTCAGGTTTTTGTGCAGAAATTTTCTGCAACGTGTGCACATACCCTAATATCACATGGTCATAAGTATTCAGACACTTTGCTCAAACACTCATATTTAAATCACATGTTGTCCATTTCCTTGTGATCCTCCTTGAGATGGTTCTACGCCTTCATTGGACTCCAGCTGTGTTTAATTGAACTGATAGGACTTGATTTGTAAAGGCGCACACCAGTCTATATAAGACCTCACAGCTCACAGTGCATGTCAGACCAAATGAGAATCATGAGGTCAAAGGAACTTTTTTGAATTTACCAAATGGCTGCAATGAAACAAAGAGTGAAAAATTTATAAGGGGTCTGAATACTTTCCGTCCCCACTGTATATCAGATCTCAGGTCATCTGTTTGGCTCTGCACAATTCATGATTATTCAGCCTGAGGAATTCCCGAAATAACCTTAGGATCCATGCCGCTGTATAGCCCTTTAGTTCATGCATATGTTAGGGTAACTGAACTTAGCTTTTCATATATATTTTTCCCCTTTTTTATGCACTTTAATGGTCTGCATAGCAGTAGGGTCTGCTGGGACGGGCAGTTATGGGTACCTTATCCGCCATTCTATGTGCCGTGTCTTCATCCTTTTTCTGCGCAGGCAAGTTCAAGGGGCTGTCCATTTTATTTTTGTGTTTAAAATGTGTTGTATGCATGCTCGGGTGCTAACCGAGTGTCTTCGGCGTGCTCGAATAATATGTTCTAGTCGCCGCAGCTGCATGTCTCGCTGCTGTTCGACAGCCGCCACACATTCACGGACTGCCTAACAAACAGGAAATCCCGGTATGTGTTGCGGCTCACAAACAGCCGTGAGACACGCAGCCACGAGGACTTGAACATATTATACGAGCACGCTCAAGTCACTCAGTTAGCATGCTCACTCATCACTAATAAGTATTATAGGTTCCTCCACCTTTATCAGACTGCCCCAAAAAATGGCTGCTGGTGGAGAAGCGTCTGACCAGCATTTGAAAGGCAACTTTTCCAAGTGCCATCCGCAGACATACTCCATCAGTAGTCAGCAACCTGTAGGGAACGAGCAGACCTAGAAATTCTTATATACGATTAGTGTCACAGAACCCTGTCCCCAACACATCTGTTACAGATCGAGGCCCTGAATCATCTTGACTTCAGCAAAGCATTTGACAAAGTATCTCACACAATCCTTATTGAAAAAATGACTAAGTATGGAATGGACAAGGCAACTGTTAGGTGGATTCATAACTGGCTTAGTGATCGGACCCAAAGAGTGGTCGTAAATGGCTGCACATCCAGTTGGAAGGGAGGAATAGGGCTAAGCAACAGCACATGTGAAAAAGACTTGGGTATACTAATAGATCACAGACTGAATATGAGTCAACAGTGTGATGCAGCAGCAAAAAAGGCAAATGCAATTCTAGGATGTATTAACAGAAGCATACAGTCTAGATCACGTGAAGTCATTATTGCCCTCTACTCCTCTTTGGTCAGACCTCATCTGGAATACTGTGTCCAGTTCAGAGAAGAGCGACCAGAATGGTGACCGGTCTACAAACCATGCCCTATGAGGAACTGTTACAGGATTTGGGAATGTTTAGCTTGCAAAAAAAGAAGACTGCGATGAGACTTAATAGCTGTCTACAAATATCTCAAGGGCTGTCGCATCGTAGAAGGATCATCTTTATTCTCATCAGCACATGGAAACATAAGAAGCAATGGGATCTAACTGAATGGGAGAAGACAGATTAGATAATGGAAAAAACTTTTTGACAGTGAGGGTGATCAATGAGTGGAACAGGCTGCCATCGAGAGGTGGCGAGTTCTCCTTCAATGTAAGTCTTCAAACAGAGGCTGGACAGACATCTGACTGGGATGATTTAGCAAATCCTGCATTGAGCAGGGGGTTGGACCAGATGACCCTGGAGGTCCCTTCCAACTCTACTATTCTATGATCATTTGTGATTTTTTTTCTTTTAATGTCACTTTTCTATTTTGTCTTGTGGTTTTTGTTTCAGTTTTATGCACCGGCTTTATGAATTTTGTGCAAAGTGATCTTTTTTTTCTGCCTTTGAACCATTTTGCAACCTTTGCACAAAAAAGTCACATGTATCAAAAATGCCACCAGGATAACTGGGGAACTCAATGTTACTCCAGGGATTAGGTGGAACTGGAGCATATTGGTGATAAATTTAACAATTTTTTTTTTTTTTTTAAAGTCGGATTTGATGAATGCATCTAAAACATATGTAAAAAGAAGCAAAAATCAGAAAACTAAAACAACAAATGACAATTTAATACGGGACAAATCCTTTAAATAATTTGTCAAAAGTCGCTTATAGAGAGCGGTTCATGCCAAAAACTGATAATGTGATGATGAACCGGGTCCAAAGTGGAGAACCCCTTACTTTCTTGACATTACCTTTCGAGACCTTGTGGAGGGATCAAGCAAGACTACCTTTATAGGGGGGTTCACACATTGCTGCAGTTTTCCAAACTCATTTCATTCTTGCTACGATTTTGCAAAAAAAAAAAACACATACTATAGCCACATAGTGTGCCCACCCATATATTGTGCCCAATTGTCACGCTCCTCTCTTAGAACACATCCCCCTACTTATTACCATGTAAGTAAGCTCTGACAGCGGCCTTGGGATCCTCGGGACAGATGCTCTGTAATACCACCAGCATGTGATCAGTGTACAAGAGCCGCTCTATATTTATTCTTGCCCGGAGAAGGTCATTCTCCCAATACTGGTCCAAAATGAACAGGACTCCGCATCTCCTCTCCGCAGCCTCCAGCTTACAGGCCAGATTGTTTTCATATGCTAAACATTGAAATCCATGTTGGGCGCGCCGGCAAACGGGGCTTGTTTGGAAAATGTGGTGAGACAATCCCCAAGTGCCCTGATATTTACACTGCAGAAGAATAGATTACATTAAGATGTCTTTTCTCTGACTCATCCGCTCCTGTCTATTGTCTCACTCTGCTGGCTGGAAGCCTCGCTCCGCTCCCTGGCTAAGCCTGCGAAACGTCGCTCACTCAAATCAGCCAAAACAAAAAAAATGTATGTATATATTTAAATGTATTATATTGGGACTTTATGTGATATACCACCAACACAAAGCAACAAGAATTTAAGTGTAAACATAAGGATACATGGTTTACTTATTATTATTTGGGCCGGTCACACACATGAATATGATTTTCTCTAAACCCTCCATTGTAGCTTTTTCAGGACTGTTGTCCTGCTGGAAAATAAACCTGCTTCTCGAGGCTTTTGCAGCTTTTTTTCTCCAGGACTGTCCATCTTCCAGTCAACAGAGCCTTTTTTTTTTCTTTAATATAACCTAACCCTGCTTTATTCTTCTGCACAACTTTATCCTTGACCCGTCTGGTGTGCTCCTTGGTTTTCATGATGCTGTTTGATCCCTAATGTTCTCACACAAACCACTAAGGCTTTCACAGAACAGCTATATTTATGCTGAGAATAAATTACACACAAGTGGACTTAATTTACTAATTGTGTGACTTATTGAGGCGATTGGCCACTCAGGATTTTATTTCATAGAATCATAGAATTGTAGAGTTAGAAGGGACCTCCTGGGCCATCTGGTCCAACCCCCTGCTCAAAGCAGGATTCGCTAAATCATCCCAGTCAGATGTCTGTCCAGCCTCTGTTTGAAGACTTGCATTGAAGGAGAACTCACCACTTCTCGTGGCAGCCTGTTCCACTCATTGATCACTCTGTCAAAAAGTTTTTTCTAATGTCTAATCTGTGTCTCCTCCCATTCAGTTTCATCCCATTGCTTCTAGTCTTTCCTTGTGCAAATGAGAATAAAGTTGATCCTTCTACAATGTGACAGCCCTTGAGATATTTGTAGACAGCTATTAAGTCTCCTCTCAGTCTTCTCTTTTGCAAACTAAACATTCCCAAATCCTGCAACCTTTCCTCATATGACAGGGTTTGCAGACCGATCACCATTCTGGTCGCTCTTTTCTGAACTTGCTCCAGTTTGTTGATGTCTTTTTTAAAATGTGGTGCCCAAAACTGGACACAATATTTATGGGTATCAGACTACAGGGGGCTGAATACAAATGCTTGTCACAATTTTCAGAATTTTAATTTTTTTAAAAACATTTAGAAAACCATGAAACATTTCCTTTACACTTTACAAATACTTACTACTTGGTATAGCTTATAAAATCTCAATGAAATACATTTAGACTTGGATCTTAGTCCAGTTTTGGGCTCCATATTTTAAAAAGGATATTGAAAAGTTAGAGTCAGCTCAAAGGCGTCAACTAGATAATTACATGTGATGGAAGGCCTCATGTGATGAGAGGTTGGAAACGTTGGGCTTGTTTAGCTTAGAAAAAAAGAGGTCTCAGAGGAGATTCTCATTTATGTATAAATGTACAAAGGACTGACGCATTACATTCCTTCCAAGGACCTTACTAAGTGGACCAGGGGGCACTCATTACTGGTGGAAGAAAAGCAATCCCGGCAGCTAAATAGGAAAGGGTTCTTTACAGTTAGAGCAGTCAGACTGTGGAATGCCGACCATAGAGGTAGTAATGGCCGACACTATAGCAGTTTCTATACAAGGGAAGGAGGATTTCCTCAACAGAAATGGCTTTGTGGGTTACAGATAACTTAGTGACAAAGAATGTATAACTGGTAGAGAAAAGGTTGAACTTTATGGACCTAGGTAACTCTGAAACTACGGCAAGTTTGTTGGTGTAATATGAAAAAAATTGAAAATGTTCACGGAGTACGAATACATTTTAAAGTCACTGTATCTATTATATACTTACCTAAAATTGTCCTCCATCCACTTTTGTCCGAACGTCCTCGAATCCCACAATCCACTGCGCCGCAACGCAAGTACGCCGACCGCCATATTGGAATACCTAAGTGATGGGTATTCCAATATGGCACCCGCTGGTGGTACCAGGCCCTTCCGCAGTACGCCACCAGCGGGACACCGCCGGGACACCCACAGACCCCTGCCGCCTGACTACACACGCCGGATCCCGCCGCTGCCTGCTCACCCACCTCCGTGCAGTCACAGCCGGTAGGAAAGAACGCGGCTTGCGGCCTCTGTGCTGGAGACGGGGTGTGGGGGCCCTCTGGTGGAAGTATATAATTTGGCTTTTATCCTAACTCACGTGACAAGGCTCGGTAGAGAGTTGATATTGACTTTTAGGATTGCTACAATAGGTGGCGCTATAGTTCTAGTCCTCTTCCTCTCTTAAGAGACAATTTGTATATACACACACACACATACTAGAGGGTCTGGAGAATAAAGATATTAAATTATATCTACACATACGCAAATATATATAGTTTTTATAGGAGTGTATATTAAAAAAATTATAATTATCTGAACTTGATTTTTATTTTTTTTTAACTCCTGCTCAAATTTTGCTTTTACATTATGTCTCTAAAAAGGAAACCAAATTGGGGAATTGGGGACATTTTATCATTTTAATTTATTTTAATGTTACACTTTTACATGGCATTAGGGGGTGACCAATGGAGCCCCACTAATTGGTGCTTTTAGGGCTGTGCTGGGTTTCACCAGAGTAGCCCATGGCGCCCTACACAACCACGTGTCACTCCACGGCATGTGAAGGACTGGTACAGTACATTCCTACGGGAATTATTTGCTATATAAACTCAGTGGCAAAGTCTATATAAAGTCTGGAAATACTGAGGATTTTCTGCACATTGAAAAAGTGTAAATTCCCCGTAGAAAGTGACGTGCAGCAAATTTCAAATCTCCAGCGCCGATCAATTGCTGTTGAGGATTTTACTGTAACATGTAGTGGAATTTCCGTCGCAAAAGTTAATAAAAATGTAAACTCTGCTGTGTGTTTGATCCTAAGAGCGTTCCCCTCAAAGTCCCGTTTGTAAAACCGGCCCTGGGGGTAACTGCCTGCAATCATCATCTCTCACCTTCACTCCTATAGCGATGATCAGGTGCTTGGGCAGCTCTGCATTATCGAAGCAAAAAGGACATTTTTCCATTCTGGCAGCAAGTCTCCGATGCTCGGCCATAGCTTGTTGCCTTTCTCTTTCCTCTTCCTCATTTTCTGACTCTTTCTTTGCAGCTTTGGAGACAAACATATCGTCCAGGGTGTAGTAATCCTGGTCAGTCTTCTCTCTGAGCTGGGAAAATAGAAAATTTCCATCAAATTAAGAGCCACAAATCTTAGAAAACATGTCACTTGCTCAAAATAAAATAAAAAAAATTGGCGAGTTCCCCTGATTCTGCCGCTCTTTTCCATTTTGTGCTGCGCCGCTCTGTTGCAGAGATATTCAGGTTTGTTTCTTCCGGAGTGCATATGTGAAATCTCTGCTTGTAGCTCAACTAAGTTTCTTCAGAGTCTTCTCTGGGGGCGAGCGTTTTCACCCCTCCCTCTCAAATGTGGCCAATCACAGCTCAGCAGCTGATGTAGCAGTCTCAGAGAAAGCTGAGGTGTAATTGGCAGCATATGGGAGGGAGGGATGAAAGTGAACACCCCCGGAGAAGACTCTGAAGAAATGCAGAGTTGAACTACAAGCAGAGATTTGCAGAGTTCCCTCCACAAGAAACAACTGTGAATATCTCCGCAACGGAAGCTCTAAATTCTTCCATTCAAAGCTTCTCCAGCAGATTTACGTGAAAGTGAGCAGAACTGCATAGCCCCTTTATCCCCTCCACTATCCTAGCCCACCAGGTAATACACCCTCCACTACAGTGAAGCACGAGGCAAACAGACATTAAAACCTTCCTCTGTCTTATAAGAGAAGCAGATTTTCACATCAAGATAAATTGACATTAACACCCTCTATTACCCTAGGCCACCAGGGAAGCTGGCTGTAACTAATTTGCTAAACGATCCCACTATCTAAGCTGGGCAGAAGTCCATTTGCCGCTCTAGGCCACTACTCAGAAAACGTGGGATTAATAAACTCCCTTACCCTAGCCCACCAGGGAAATCTTAAACCTGTTTCTGCTCATTTTCTTCAGTCTAGGCTTGCATTTAAGTATGTGTCACTGGATTCACAATATCCTGGACACTTAAGCCCTAAAGTCAATGGTCTGAACGTCAAAGCTTGACAGAACAATCCCCACACCTACAAATGAAAGAAGCCTGTGAGCCACATCTTTTTCTAGGGAAGACATGCCTGACAGCCATGGCATTTCCCAGTAAGTGGTACAGCAAACCTCAGGGGTCCCCCTTGAGACAAACTCATCTGACCATGACCAATACAAGGACCTCCTGGGAGACATAGTTGATGGATGGTATAAAACACAAGACTTATTTTCCGCACAGATTTCCTATATTAGAGTCTGTATAAGAGAAGCCGCTACACAGTATGTGCAGTCATCGTGATCTTGCTTCACTTCATTAAAGGGCTATTATTCTCATTAGTTCTCTTCAGCAGTGCACCTCTCCTCTACCTTCCTGCATGCCGGGGGGCGGTGCGCTCCTGAAGATTGCCCGCTCGGGCTGGCAGCGCCGATGGTCTGACCCGTACGCTCTACCATGCAATTAGCAGACGCAGCTTTGCCAGTGCGGCATCGGAATAGGCGAGCTCAACAACAAACAGCTTGCACGTGAGGGTAACTTGCCTAGGAATCCAGCCGCTTCTGATCAGACTGCAGCGGTGGGCGATAACCTAGGCAACGGGCGGCAATTAAAAAAAATACTCTTATTGAGAAGAGAGAAGATTTTTAGTATTGTGCACACTGAGCCCTTTTGCTGAGTCTTTCAAGACAAAACTGAACAGAACGCTTTTCAGTAGTTTTGAGAATTTCGGCTGGAAAGACTTCGAAAAATAAAAAAAACCTCAGTGTCCACGTCACATAAAAAATAAAATTGCTTGTTTTACATCATTATGAAAAAAAACAGATTTTCAAAAGACATTCCCAAGAAGTCATTGTGGAACACAGGCTTGACAGCAGAGACTTATTAGGATTTTTTTTTTTTTTTTTTTTTTTAATTTTTGCCTTTTTCTGGATTATCGCTAGGTTGAGCTTTATGTGGTTTTATGTTCTCCGCGCATGCGCCAAACATATCCGGATGGGCTCCGTTGGGCCGCTATGGGACGGCATACCTTTTATTTCTCTATAGCAACGTACATAAGACTGTACACGTGAGCGTGCAACCCCGAATACACACGACTGTTGGACGGCTCTGATGGGATGTGAACAGAACAGGAAAAAAGGAAAACAGAAAAAAAACAAAAAAAAAAAAACTAGGTTTCGAATTGAATAGCCACAAGAACAAAGTGCAGATAAATGTTACACGCGGCAGGAGGTTAATGTATTCCTTCTACGCATCTCAAGACGTATTGACTTTGTAAATGTGATCCCGCGCCCCGCGCTGTGTGTTATCGATCAGGACTGAACGCTTGTTTTTATTCCAGTCCTTCTGTGTTGGGCATTAATATGACTGAAGAATGCATGTAGTCCCAGAAGCGTGCCCCACGCCGGTGGCATGGATTATTCAATAACTGGTAGCTTTTACACCAAGTCCTGCTAGCTGCAATTATGCGGTTCCCAGGTAGCTTTACCCAATATCTCCATTCCAGTTGAGACCTGTAAATCAAAGGAACAAAGGACAGGGAGAAGTCTGCCCGAGGAAACACCAGACTGCTCAGCCGAGACACATAGTTTTGCAGCTGAATTTTCAAAGTACCGCATATGTCACAGCTCCGTTTTAGGGTGTCCCAGTACCAGGGGCTCTTTCCATTTCTCAAACGCTAGTGGTGCCCTAGCTCACCCAGTTCCACGGATTACTTCTGATGGTGAAGACACCAGGGCCACGTATCTTGCCTTAGCTCATGAATCCACCCTCAGTTTGTGCCCTTCCCCCACCCAGGGAAAAGGGGAGCAGTAGTGTACCATAGTACACCAACCAGACTAAGGTAATGCGAACAGGGGTAATGAAAAATAGGGATTTTTGTGTGCACTCACCGTAAAATCCTTTTCTCCAAGCCAATCATTGGGGGACACAGGACCATGGATGTTATGCTGCTTGCCACTAGGAGGACACTAAGTGAACACAGAAAAAGTTAACTCCTCCTCTGCAGTATACACCCTCTCGCTGGCTGAGATTTCCTCAGTTCGGTGAAAAAGCAGTAGGCGTATTAAACAAAGAACAATAAACTATGTCAAAAACTAAGAACGAAACCAGAAGCCCATAGGCTAACAGGGTGGGTGCTGTGTCCCCCAATGTTTGGCTCGGAGAAAAGGATTTTACGGTGAGTACACACAAAAATCCCCATTTCTCCTACCCCTCATTGGGGGACACAGGACCATGGGACGTCCTAAAGCAGTCCCTGGGTGGGGAGCATTACAAATACTAATACCCCATGTACCACTGGCTTACTGCTGTGGTACTGCTGATTGCAGAATGC
The DNA here is from genome assembly GCF_039654945.1 of Dendrobates tinctorius. Classification (NCBI taxonomy): domain Eukaryota; kingdom Metazoa; phylum Chordata; class Amphibia; order Anura; family Dendrobatidae; genus Dendrobates; species Dendrobates tinctorius. The sequence goes on along the minus strand of NW_027361743.1, from coordinate 14,156,425 downwards.
GCCTGCCAAGAGCTGCATCCGCAGAGGCCTAAGAGTGAATTAATGTTTTATAAAAGTATGCAAGCTGGCCTTGCAAGCCTGTTCTGCCAACGCCTGGTGCCGAATGGCCCAAGAGACGCCCACTTATCGTGTAGAATGTGCTTTAATCCCCGCTGGCATAGGTGTGCCCCTGACACGATAGGATTCCTAAATAGCCAAGTGAATCCACTTGGCTAGAGTGGCTTTTGATGCGGCTAGACCTTCCCTATGCCCTTCTGGAATCATGAACAGGGAATCTGACTTGCGGAAGGGAGCCGTCCGCGAGATGTACCATCTAAGAGTCCTAACCACATCCAGGGTGTGGAGGGCCTTCTCAATACGATGAACCGGTGCCGGACAGAATGAAAGCAAAACAATATCCTTGTTGAGATGGAAGGAAGACACTACTTTGGGCAGAAAAGACGGTGACGTCCTCAAAACTGCCTTGCCCTGATGAAAATTCAGAAACGGAGGATGACAGGACAGGGCCACCAATTCCGAAACTCATCTGATTGATGTAATTGCCTCTTTGAAGACCACCTTCCAAGAGAGAAAGGTTAGTGGTACGTCCTGCAGTGGTTCGAAAGGGGCTTCCTGTAAGGCTCCAAGGACCAATTTAAGGTCCCATGATTCCAATGGCCTTTTATAGGGAGGCGCCACTTGAGAAACTCCCTGAATGAACGTCTTCACCTGCAATTTGGTGGCAATTTTGCTTTGAAATAGAACTGACAAAGCTGAAATTTGACCTTTGAGCGAGCTAAGCGCGAGACCTGACTCTAATCCGGATTGTAAGAGTTCCAATATGGAAGGGATGGAGAACACCAGAGGGGATCGACCATGGTCCTTGCACGAGAAAAAGATCTTCCAGGTGCATTGATAAATGCGCATGGACACGGGCTTCCTAGGTGGAGATCACCTCATGAGAGAAACCAGCTTGTGCTAAAATCCAGGATTCAACGGCCATGCCGTCAAAGACAGAGCCCCGGAGTTCTGATGGTAAATCAGGCCCTGTGAGAGTAGATCCATGCAATCTGGGAGTCGCCAGGGAACGTTGGTCGATAAGTTGGACTAATTCTGCGTACCATGACCGGCGCGGCCAATCCAAAACTGGTGCCACGGCAGAACTAGGGCGTCTGCTCCGATGGCGCATGGATCGCGCGATCGGTCAATGAACCGGGGAACCTTGTTTCGTCTCGTCTCGAGGCCATGAGATCCACATCCGGAGTCCCCCAGCGATGGCAAATCTGTTGAAAAACTTCCAGATGAAGAGACCACTCTCCAGAGGTGAGGCCCTGGCGACTGAGAAAATCCACTCCCAATTTTCTACCCCCAGGATGTGGCTTGCCAAGATGGGCAAATGGTTGGTCTCGGCCCAACGGAGGATGTGACTTACTTCATTGCATGGCCATCCTGCTGCAGGTACCCCCCTGCCGGTTGATATACGCCACAGCCGTGGTGTTGTCGGATTGGATCCTGATGGGGTGACCTGCGAGGAGATGGTGGCAACTCAGTAGGGCTAGTCTGATCGCTCGTATCACCAAGATGTTGATGGGGAGACGTGACTCTCGAATGGACCAATGATCCTGTGCCGTGTGGTGGCGAAAAACTGCACCGCAGCCAAGAAGACTTGCGTCGGTGGTCACCACCAACCATCATACTGGGAGAAAGGACTTCCCTTGACTCAGGGAGGATTTCAATGTCCACCACCTGAGGGTTTGTCTGACCCGCAGGGACAGAAGGAACCGACGGTCAAGGGAGAACGAGATCTTGTCCCAAGCCAACAGCAGCGCATGTTGCAAAGGGCAGAGATCAAACTGTGCGAATGGGACCGCTTCTATCGCTGCTACCATCTTTCCGAGAACCCCCATGCTGAAACGTATGGAGTGAGAAACTGGTCAGGAAAGAGTCTGCGCTCCCTGTTGTAACGCTCAGGCCTTTTCTGGAGGAAGAATGACCAACCCGCGGGAAGTGTCCAAGATCATTCCCAAAAAGGAAAAAAGGAAACCTGCTGAGCCGATGCTGGAGAAGACTTTTCAAAGTTAATCTTCCAACCCAGGCGAGAAAGTGTATTTACTGTGATAGCTAAGGATTCCTCGCAAGCTGGACCCTTGATCAGTAGGTCGTCCAGATACAGGAGCACCACCACTCCCCCAGCATGAAGAATGGCCATGACAGCCGCCATGACCTTGGTAAAGACTCTGGGTGTGGTGGCGAGCCCGAAAGGCAAGGCAACCAACTGGAAGCGTTCCTCATGAATTGCGAAGCGCAGGAACTGCTGGTGGGATGGACAAATTGGAATGTGAAGGTAAGCATCCTTGATATTGATGGATGCTAGGAACTCTCCGCTTTCCATGGAGGCGACGCCTGAACGGAGAGATTCCATTCTGAATCGCTGTACCTTGACAAACTGATTTAACAGTTTGAGGTACAGTATGGGCCACATCGTTCCATCCTTCTTTGGAACCACAAAAAGGTTTCAATAAAAACCCAAGAACCTTTCATCTTTAGGGACCGGAATGTTGACTCCGTCCCTTTGCAGCGCATGAACGGCCCGAAGGAAGGCTGTTGTCTTCGTCTTGGGAGGTGAGGACCGGAAAAAACATGTCAGAGGGGGGGGGGGGAGAAAATGCTATCTTATATCCGGAGGACACCAGTTCCTTGACCCACTCGTCGTGGACAACCGCGAGCCAGGTCTGACTGAATGAAAGTAGACGACCGCGTACTTTGTCGGTGTCCACCGGATACCGCAACAAGTCATTGAGTAGAGGATCTATGGGATCTGGCTCCCCTAGATCCAGATGCCCTTGGCCTGGGTTTCTAAGAGCGGTTAGGTCTGTATGAGACCTGGGAACCTATCTCCATGCGGGGACCGACCTGATCCAGAAGAGAAGGTTGTGGAGGACCAACTGGAATTGTTGTGAAAGGGCCGAAAACGAGTCGGCTGTTGATTCCGACATGGGCGAACGGGCCTTTGTTGGGGAAGGAATTTACTCTTCCCCCCGGTAGTGTCAGAAATTAGTTGATCCAATTTCTCTCCAAATAGACAACTGGTTTGATAAGGCAGAGAAGTCAACAATCTTTTGGAAGTGTTATCCACCCGCCAGTCGTGGAGCCATAGGGCCCTTCTAATGGAGACTGCATTTGCGGCTGCCTGTGCAGCGCAATTGGCGGCATCTAAAGAAGCGTCCACTACAAAGTCTCCTGCGTGAACTATCCGACTGGCGACGCTGGCTGCCTCCGAGGAAGATTGCTATCCTGGATGGCAGTAACTAACACATCTGCGCAAGCGGCCATAGCCTTAGCCACCCAAGTTGCCAGAAAGATGGAAAGAGTGCCGCTCCTGAAGCTTCAAAAACTGAGCGAGCAAGGTAGTCAATGTGAAGATCAGAGGAGTTTCTGACTGAAGAACCTTCAGAAATGGATAGGAGCGTTTTGGAAGCAAGGCGTGAAATAGGAGGATCCACAGAAGGGGACTGTAACCAATCCTTCATTAGTTCTGGAGCAAAAGGGTATTTAGCCTCAATAGGCTTTTGACCTGAGAACAGTTTATGTGGCTGGTCCCTATGTCTTTGGACAATGCCCTTAAACTCTGGATGGCTGGCAAATACCCTGTGTACACGTTTAGTCTTTTTAAACGATACGTGTTCCGGAGCGGGAATATTCTCCTCGTTCAACTTCAGAATCCTGTTGATTGACTCTATAAGAGAATCTAGCGATTCTTGGTCATTTGAGGGATTCTGGGGTACTGACATGTCAGACTCTTATTCAGAGCCATTGTTCACTGCGAACATTGGGAGAGGGAGAGCGAGAGACAGAGCTCACAGATGCTGAAGTGCGAGCGTGACTGGGGGACCCGTCATGGGTCCGCTTTCTAGAGACCTGACCATGCCCTTGAACGAGTACGGCCCCTGCCGGTGGACGGTTCCTGGCCGTCGCCAGAGCCCTCCTCAGTCGGCGAAGGCACATTTTGACTTAAAGAGGAGTCCCAGAGGGAGTCTATAGCCTTGGTCAGTTACTCCACAGACCGTGACAGGGACGCAGCCCACTCAGGGGCACTAAATCCAGAGGGCCCAGTGACAGCGGCGGCGGATGGCGTTTGAGCAAAAGCCAGGTCGCAATCAGTGCATAACGGATTAGTTTGGGCACTGGGCAAGGATGTCTTTCAAGTGGCACAAGACGTAAAGAACGCAGTGTGCTCTTTGTAGTAGCCCTTTTGGCTTCCTTAGATTGAGACATAGTGCCCCCAAGAGGGTTATAGGCAGAGCCTGGACTGCAGATGATGTGAATGAGCAGAGAAGGGGTTAAGCTTTCTTCTGAAGGTAGAAGCAGCTTACCCACAGTCCTGATGCTGTGTCCCCAGGAGGAATAGCGGTGGCCCTGCAGCGTCGCCAGGTGCTGTCAGTCAGTGCGCGCCCCCCGCTGCCATCCCAGAGCAGGCTGAGGTAAAAGACATGGCCCCCGAGACTAACAGGGCGCTTCTCGTTTAGAGCGAGAAGCACCAAGGACGTGGGCGGCAGCGCTAACGGTTGGCGGCGCTATGTAAATTGCGGCCTAGTCCGGCCGAAAAGCCGGGGACTAAATTTCTGGTCCTGCCAGCGCTAAGCGACGGTTGAAAGGAAGAACAGGGGGCAGCGATGAGGCAGTGATGGGGCGCCGATGTACCGCCGCTGACACTAGGTCAGCGCTTCTCCCAGGGACCAGGACCTGACCCCATACCTCCAGTCCGGTGCTCACACAAGCCGCGCTGTCCGGGACCCAGCTGCAGATCTCATCCTCCCGAGCGATGCAGCAGAGCGGAGGAGTTCTTAAAGGGGTATACCTCAATCCATCCGCCCTATAGACAGGGGGATGGAGAGGCCATGGGGCTGATTCAGGGCATCAGAAGTGCTCCTTTTTATCCGTGCGGGAAGATCGGGACCGTGAAGGAACCGCCGTCCTGAAGGATCAGGTATGCCCCAGTCGTCACAGAAGAGGGTACGGGGAGGTATACTCCGCGTTCTCGCCTGTTGTTGGTTCGGGGGAGAGCGGACCCTTGAAAGGAATCCATCGCCCCCTTCACTCAGTTGATTAAAAAATAAAAATTTACAGAAAAAGATTCAAAAATCGAAAATAAAAACGATGGGGTCTGAAGCCCGACCCAAATGCCTCCTACAGACACTAAGCAAGAACTGGGGAAATCTCAGCCAGCGAGAGGGTGTATACTGCAGAGGAGGAGTTAATTTTTTCTGTGTTCACTTAGTGTCCTCCTAGTGGCAAGCAGCATAACACCCATGGTCCTGTGTCCCCCAATCAGGCGTATGAGAAATATCAAACATACAAATATACTCACATATATAACAGAGGAATATACAGGAGAGTGGAGGATGGGGTTAAACCAAAGTAGGAGGAGAAAGGGAATTATAACACACTCAAAAGCTAGCAACAGTCACAGATAAATCCACCAAACGCCTTCTCCAATAACAACCACCAACAACCTCCAGCCATGCCTCCAGCTACTATGACAATGAGTGCTAGCCAGGGTCTAATTTATATAGGAGATGGGAGTGGCTAAACGTGAACAGCTGAAAGCCTTAGTGCAGGAAAGAGTCCAGGAGCTCTCAACTAAGCAGAGTAACCCCTGCACTGCCCAAAGAAATGTACATGGTTTAATATGAAGGTGATGTGCAAGAGTAGGAGAAATAAGACGCTACGGTCTTCAGGCTCTTCTCTGTCACAGTAAACCCGTGACAGTATGTTACTCTTAAACGCCACAACATTTCAAAGTAAAATACGGCTGCAGTCGTACTGTCGATTTCGGAATCATGCCGCCTGTGGATCAGGCAGCAGGAACTGGGAGATGCTAGGTCACTTTTTCCTATATTCCAATGTATTTGCTTCAAGATCAAATTATTTTTTTAGATAATTTTGCAGTTTCCCACTGTAACTGAGGCATCCTGGTATCTACATGTATCCTAGTTACAGGGGGAACAGGGCTTAGATATTGACAGTAGTTAATGGCAGAACTGATCTGGAATTGCTAGGACCCAACAGCTATGCTCTGTAACCCAGCACCAGGCCATCAATGGGTTTAATGAAAGCAGCAGTACAGCAGGAACCAGGTCCTATTAAAGCGTATGGATGTTAAAGAGAAAGAGGGGTATTCCACGCTCAGGGAGAATCCATAAAGCATCAGTGGCCGCAGCTTCTCTGACTGTAATCGTCCATTCATACATTTCATTGGCTACATGTACTACTATATTACTCCTGCAGAAAAAAGTATCACTTGCTGCAACTTTCCCGCTAGATGAAGTGAGAACTTGCAGATCTCTGAGGGTGTGATCAGTGGAACCCCCCTGATCCTGAAAATGGGGGTCTTTAAAAACACAGAAAAGAGCTTCATTCATTGCCAATGGGACTGCAGCAGATAACCAAGCACAGCATCATCTCCGGCAGTCCCACAGACAATGAATGGAGCAATGTCGTGCACGTGCGGCCACCTCTCCGTCCTAACAAATGGATAAGGGGGTCTTAGCAGACAGACCCCAGCAATCTGCAAATTATCTCCTATGCTGTGGACACTGGTGATCACTTTCCCAGCCAGGAAAACCTCATCAATTTAGAGCATATTTAGAGCATATTATATCAGATTACTAGTGGCGTATGAAATTCCCGAATACGGGTGTATGGGAAGCTTCAGCAGTAATACACGGAGACAGCAGAAGAGTGCAGCACCGAGACGTCCTCCTATGGAAATAGACAGATTGCAAATGACCTTGTGCTCGGAGACTGCCGTCACAAGAATGAGTGGGTGGTGGAAGCGGATTATGTTATTAAAAGCTGCGATAAAAGCAATATCTGGAGGAAAAGACGAGCTAAGGAGATGCATTTGTCTCCTCAGTGATATGACAAAGTGTATCCAAGTTACCTGAAACGCGACATTACTATTGTCATTACACCCACACGGATGAAAGAGAAAGAAAACAGACAGCAGGAAGATAGGGGGATTTTATATCCTGCAACCATTCGCCAACGTGATACTACACTGTGACTGATGGTGGAACTTACTCTTTTAGGGAAATATCCAATTAAGAAATATATATTACACATATACATATAAACACACAGGGTGGGCCAAAAGTAGGTGGAGAGAAAATAATTACATATATTTTGATCTATATATAAAAGTATATTTACTAACACAAGCATAACATTGACAATTACATTTTACTCTGAACAATAATACAAAAGCCCTTAGATGTTATCAGCGCAGGCGCTCACACGGTTTTCCATCACAATTTGCACAGCGTTGAAGTCTGCCTCTTGCGCTTCAACAAACATTTTTGCACAAGTCTCTTTGGGTATTAATTTCTTGAAATGCATGTCTTATGTAAATTTTCAAATCACTGACACTTTTTGGTTTTCATGACCAAGCCTATTTTGACCTTAATGACCTGGCCATTTTTTGCAATTCTGATCACTGTCCCTTTATGAGGTAATAACTCAGGAACGCTTCAACGCAGCCTAGCGATTCTGACTGTTTTTTCGTGACATATTGGGCTTCATGTTAGTGGTAAATTTAGGTCGATAATTTTTGCGTTTATTTGTGAAAAAAAATCAGAAATTTGGCGAAAACTTTGCAATTTTCCAATTTTGAATTTTTATTCTGTTAAGCCAGAGAGTTATATGACACAAAATAGTTACTAAATAACATTTCCCACATGTCTACTTTACATCAGCACAATTTTGGAAACAAAATATTTTTTTTTGTTAGAAAGTTATAAGGGTTAAAAGTTGACCAGCAATTTCTCATTTTTACAACAAAATTTATAAAACCATTTTTTTAGGGACCACCTCACATTTGAAGTCACTTTGAGGGGTCTATATAGCAGAAAATACCCAAAAGTGACACCATTCTAAAAACTGCACCTCTCAAGCTACTCAAAACTACATTCAAGAAGATTATTAACCCTTCAGGTGCTTCACAGGATCTAAAGCAACGTGGAAGGAAAATATGGACATTTTAATTTTTCCCAACAAAAATTTTCTTTTAGCATCAATTTTTTCATTTTCTCATGGGCAACAGGATAAAATGGATGCTAAAATTGCTGGGCAATTTCTCCTGAGTACACTGATACCTCATATGTGGTCATAAACCACTGTTTGGGCGCACGGCAGGGCTCAGAAGGGAAGGAGCGCCATTTGACTTTTTGAATGGAAAATATGCTTGAATATTTAGCGGTTGCCATGTCGCGTTTGGAGAGTCTCTGAGTGCCTAAACATTGGAGCTCCCCCACAAGTGAGCCCATTTTGGAAACTAGACCCTCCAAGGAAAAGGAACTTATCTAGATGAATATTGAGCACCTTGAACCCCCAAGTGCTTCACAAATTGATCCGTAAAAAAGAAAGTACTTTTTTTCCACAAAAATGTTGTTTTAGCCTCAATTTTTTTTCATTTTCACATGGGCAACAGGATAAAATGGATCCTAAAATTTGTTGGACAATTTCTCCTGAGTACACAGATACCTCATATGTGGTCATAAACCACTGTTTGGGCGCACGGCAGGGCCCGGAAGGGAAGGAGCGCCATTTAACTTTTTGAATGCAAAATTAGCTCCAATCATTAGCGGACACCAGGTCGCTTATGGAAAGTATGTAGTATACGTTAGGTTGGTGTGTGTGGTGTAGTATACACCCCACACACCCCAAACTGATGTACACTACGCCACACATACCAACTTGACACACTACGTCAGGTCAGGTTGGTGTGTGTCGCGTAGTGTATGTCAGGGTGGTGTGCATGGTGTGGTGTAGTGTACGTCAGGTTGGTATGTGTGGCGTAGTATACACCAAACACACACCAACCTGGCGTACACTATGCCACACACACCATCCTGACGTACACTACGCCACACACACCAACCTGACACACTACGTCAGGTTGATGTGCGTGGTGTAGTGTATGTCAGGTTGGTGTGTGGTATAGTGTACGTCAGGTTGGTGTGTGTGGTGTTGTGTATGTCAGGTTGGTGTGGGTGAGTTCTGTCGTGGAATGTCAGGATGTGTTTAGTCCACGGACGTGTGATGAATTCTGAAACATTCATTCAAACACAGCCCAGGTTTGTTGGGACACGTTTCGCATTGGAAACGAGTTTCCCTTCTTGTCCCCCTTTTATAGCACACCCGGCACCTTTTTTTTTTTCCTCTCCTCACGGGGAAAATGTTGCCCTGGTACCATACGGGAAACTTGAGTTCCAGGGGTGCTGGGCCGCGCTCCGTCCTCATCTCCAAAAATCATGGCCTTTATCACCGCCTCCTGGAGCTCAAGAAAGAAGTGGTTCTGGCCTGCACATAGCGATAGCACACATGCGTTATACAGTGCAAGGTGCACAGCCAGTTTTTTGTACCACACCATCGCCTTCCGCATGGCACTATAGGGCTGGAGGACTTGATCAGAAAGATCAACTCCCCCCATGTGATGGTTGTACGACAGGACACAGTCCGGTTTGTGGACTGGTGCTGGGGTACCTCGAACGGTGGTGGCCGTGGATTGTGGTCAAGATAAAGACACCTCTTTTGTCTTTGAACTTGACCACAAGCATGTTGCCGATACATTGGGCTCGGCTCTCACCCTTTGGTAGAACGTGCTCAATTAGCGACAAAGGGAGACCCCTCTGGTTTCTGCGCACGGTACCGCAAGCGACGGTAGCTCTGGCAGAGAGGAATTGAAATAGTGTGATGCTTGTATACAAGTTATCAACGTACAGATGGTAACCTTTATCAAGCATTGGGTGGACCAAATCCCACACTATTTTCCCACTCACCCCCAGAGCAGGTGGACATTCTGGGGGCTGGATCTTGGTGTCCTTTCCTTGGTAAACTCTAAAGTTGAGAGTGTAACCTGAGGTACTCTCACACAGCTTGTAGAGTTTCATCCCGTACCTTGCCCTTTTGCTGGGCAGGTACTGACGGAACTGAAGCCTTCCTTTGTCGTGGACGAGGGATTCATCCACACAAATTTCCCTTTCGGGAATGTACACTTCAGCAAACTTGTTGCTGAAGTGTTCGATGACTGGCCGGATTTTGAACAGTCTATCAAAATTCGGGTCATCGCGGGTAAGGCTTTCAGTGTTGTCCCTGAAATGAAGAAATTTATGAATCGCCTCAAAACGTCTGCGACTCATAACCATGCCAAATACTGGAGTTTGATATAAAATATCAGTACTCCAGTATTGGCGAATTTCTGGTTTCTTCACAATCCCCATGTGAAGAACCAGTCCCCAATATTTAATCATTTCTACAGAGTCCACGGGACTCCAAGTAGAGAATGAAGAAATTGGGTGCTCGGCCAAAAATTGCTGGGCGTACAAGTTTGTTTGCTCCACCATGAGACTGACGACTGACTCCGAGAAAAAGACTTTGAAAAAGTCTATTTCCCTGAAGTTGGCAGTCTCAAACTGGATTCCTGATTGGGGAACGAAAGCAGGAATCCGTGGAGCAAAATTTTCAGGGACGGGGGTCCAGGAGGGAGAACTAGTGCTAGGTTGGGCGTGACTAGCACTAGATTGGGGGAAAGTCACATTTGGCTGTGGGACTTCCTCCAAGGTACCCGACTCTTACTCTAAGGCCTCCGACTCTTCCTCCCTGGGCTCTGGACGATTTCTCGTCCTGTGACATCTCGGTGGCGATAAGTCTATGTCGCTGGAAGAGGAAGAGTGGGAGGAATAGAGAAAGGTGGGGTCCTCTCACTATCAGTTTCGGAGGCAATAATTTCATATGCCTCCTCAACTGAGTAGACCCTTTGAGACTGGAATGACTGGGATGAGTGGGACATTGTGTGTGTAGTGTGTGTGCATGTGTAAAAAAGCTTTATTATAGTGTGCGTGTGTATGTGCGAGTGTTTGGTGAAACTTTACTTCAGGAGGGGGCTGCAGGAGGGTGCTGTCAGGCGCGCGGGGGGCAGGAGGGAGCTGTCAGGTGTGTGGGGGGCAGGAGGGAGCTGTCAGGCGCAGCAGGGGGATGATCACCGGGGGCAGAACAGGGCTGAGGAGATGGAGGTGGATATGTAGCAGCAGGGGTTGATGGGGGGGGGGGGCAGAAAGGGCTGTCAGAAGCGAGGGGGCTGAAAGGGGCTGAAGAGATGGAGGTGGATATGTAGCAGCAGGGGTTGATCAGGGGGTGATCACGGGGGGGGCAGAAAGGGCTGTCAGAGGCGAGGGGGCAGAAAGGGGCTGAGGAGATGGAGGTGGATATGAAGCAGCAGGGGTTGATCAGGGGGTGATCATGGGGGGGCAGGGGGTGATCACAGGGGGCAGGAGGTGCTCACAGGGGGCAGGAGGTGGCTGTCAGGTGCAGGGGAGCAGGAGGGGGCTGAGGAGATAGATCTGGATATGCAGCAGCAGAGGGTGATCAGGGGTGATCACTGGGGATGAGGAATGATCACCGGGGCAGAAAGGGGCTGACAGGCGTGGGGGGGCAGAAGCAGCAGCAGGGGTTAATCAGGGAGGCAGGGTTTAATCAGGGAGGCAGGGGTTAATCAGGGGGCTGAGGGGTGATCACGGGAGGGGGGCAGGAGGGGGTGTCAGGCACAGGAGAAAGGGGCTGAGGAGCTGGCAGCAGCAGGTGAGATTATCAGGGGTGCAGGGGCTGATCAGGGGGGGCAGGGGTTAATCAGGAGTGCAGGGGGTGGTGATCGGAGGTTGGGGGGGGATGGAAACAGGCGGTGGGGGAGAGCCGGTGTATACTTAGATCGGCGTCAGCAGCGGCGAAAACGGGGCAGAGCAGCGGTCAGTCACGTCCTTCCTCAGCTTCCTCAGACGGGATGAAGCTGAGAAAGGAAGCAGCCATCATTATATTGCGCAACTCCACATCTGATTGGAGGGCTAGTGTAACATGGACGCTAGCTCCAATCAGATCTGAGGGGGGTGACTAAAAGGTCACCAGGAGTGATCGTATCCCCGGGGGGGCGAAGTCTAGGTCCCCCTGCAACGGCGGGTCGGGTGACCTTTGATTGAACCCGGTCACCCGACCAGCAGGAGCGCAATCTTCTCATGACGCCACATAGGCATCACTGGTCGGATTGGCACCGACTTTCATGATGCCTATGTGGCGTCATTGGTCGTGAAGGGGTTAAACTTTGTCCTTGAGTACTCCCCAAAAAAAAATCCATTGGGGTCAAGTCTGGTGAACGTGTCGGCCAATCAAGTGGGCCTCTTCCGCCAATCCATTTATTAGGAAATGTTTCATCAAGATATTCATGGACTACTCTTGAATAATGTGGAGGGGCCCATCTTGTTGGAAATAAAGGTCATTTGAATTAGGCTGTTGCTGTAACTGGGGAACAACTTGTTACTTTAAAATTTCGAGATACTTATCTCCTGTGAGGCTGTGACTGTTCATTAAAAAAAAAAAAAAAAGGTCCAAAATCACCAAAACTTGAAATACCACCCCAAACATTGACACCAGGAAAATTTAGTTGTTGCTCTAATGTTATATGCATGTTCTCATTACTGGTAAATACAATTATGTCTGTTTATGTGGCCAGATGATTTGAAAGAAGCTTCATCACTCCACATAATGATATCTAAAATTACTGGATTTTCTTCCATTTCGTTAAGCACAATCTCACTAAATTGCAGCCGCCTGTCTGGATCATCCTCCAATAAACCATGAATTAGACGTGGACGATAAGCTTTCCACCCAATAGATTTCAGGATTCGCATGATGGAAGCTCGTGAAATTCCCAATTCTACAGAGACTCTTCTCGTGGACTTTTTTGGACTTTCAGCAACAAGTTGTTTATTATTTTCTGTACAGGCTGTTTTGGTTTGACCAGTTTTTGGAGCATTAAGGATTGAGCCAGTGGCATCGAATTTGTCCGAATGCGGTAAACGATTTGTCTCTTGGGGGCTTGAGTACCAAATGTTTCACCCCAATTTGCTCTAATTGTTTCACCATTTTGAGCTGGGTCTCCCTCAGAGGTCATGGGTCTTCCAGCAGGACAATGACCCAAAACACACTTCAAAAAGCACTAGAAAATGGTTTGAGAGAAAGCACTGGCGACTTCTAAGGTGGCCAGCAATGAGTCCAGACCTGAATCCCATAGAACACCTGAGGAGAGATCTAAAAATGGCAGTTTGGAGAAGGCACCCTTCTAATATCAGGGACCTGGAGCAGCTTGCCAAAGAAGAATGGTCTAAAATTCCAGCAGAGCATTGTAAGAAACTCATTGATGGTTACCGGAAGCGGTTGGTCGCAGTTATTTTGGCTAAAGGTTGTGCAACCAAGTATTAGGCTGAGGCTGCCAATACTTTTGTCCGGCCCATTTTTGGAGTTTTGTGTGAAATGATCAATGTTTTGCTTTTAGCTTCATTCTCTTTTGTGTTTTTTCATTCAAGACAAATTAAATGAAGATAATAATACCAAAGAATTTGTGTCTGCAATCATTTTCAGGAAGAAACTGAGTATTATCTGACAGAATTGCAGGGGTGTCAATACTTTTGGCCACAACTGTATATATGGACGTCAGGCACTCAGACCATCCTCATGAAGTCGGTTTCTAACCAATTGTGCAGACACATGCACATTTGTGGCCTGCTGGTGGTCATTTTGCAGGGCTCTGGCAGTGTTCCACCTGTTCCTCCTTGCACAAAGGCTGAGGTAGCGGTCCTGCTGCTGTGTTGTTGAGCTCCTACGGCCCCTTCCACGTCTCCTGGTGTACTGGCCTGTCTCCTGGTAGTGCCTCCAGCATCTGGACACTATGCTGACAGACACAGCAAACCTTCTTGCCACAGCTCGCATTGATGTGCCATCCTGGATGAGCTGCACTACCTGAGCCACCTGTGTGGGTTGTAGAGTCCTTCTCAAGCTACCACGAGTGTGAAAGCACAAACAACATTCAAAAGTGACCAAATCATCAGCCAGAAAGCATTGATACCGAGATGTGGTCTGTGGTCCCCAACTGCAGAACCACTCCTTTATTGAGGGTGTCTTGATAATTGCCAATAATTTCCATCTGTTGCCTATTCCATTTGCACAACAGCAGGTGAAATTGATTGTCAATCAGTGTTGCTTCCTAAGTGGACAGTTTGATTTCACAGAAGTTTGATTTACTTGGAGTTATATTCTGTTGTATAAAGGCCCCGTCACACACAGCGAGATCGCTAGCAAGATCGCTGATTTTGTGACACATCAGCGACCCCCCAACCCCCCCCCCCCGCCGATGCAGGATCGTCCTGGGCCATTTTTTGATCGTTGGTCTCCCGCTAGTCAGCACGCATCGCTGCGTGTGGCAGCGGGACAGCAACGATCAGCGACGCTGCACGCTGGTATCTAAGGTAAACAGCGGGTTTCTAAGAGCCGCCGGACTACTACCCCTAATATCCCACATCATCCCATCAGCCAGAGCTACCGGACTACTACCCCTAATATCCCACATCATCCCATCTGTCAGAGCCACCGGACTACTACCCCTAATATCCCACATCAGCCCATCAGTCAGAGCCACCGGACTACTACCCCTAATATCCCACATCATCCCATCTGTCAGAGCCACCGGACTACTACCCCTAATATCCCACATCAGCCCATCAGTCAGAGCCACCGGACTACTACCCCTAATATCCCACATCAGCCCATCAGTCAGAGCCACCGGACTACTACCCCTAATATCCCACATCATCCAATCAGAGCCACCGGACTACTACCCCTAATATCCCACATCAGCCCATCAGTCAGAGCCACCGGACTACTACCCCTAATATCCCACATCAGCCCATCAGTCAGAGCTACCGGACTACTACCCCTAATATCCCACATCATCCCATCTGTCAGAGCCACCGGACTACTACCCCTAATATCCCACATCAGCCCATCAGTCAGAGCCACCGGACTACTACCCCTAATATCCCACATCATCCAATCAGAGCCACCGGACTACTACTACCCCTAATATCCCACATCATCCCGTCAGCCAGAGCCACCGGACTACTACCCCTAATATCCGACATCATCCTGTCAGCCAGAGCCACCAGACTACTATTTGTAATATCCCACATCATCCCGTCAGAGCCACATTATCAGGTTGGCGTTGTTACACTGATTAAAATGATACCTGGGTCGGAGAAATCCGTCTTGTGGTTTTTTTTTTTAATCTGTGATTGAATTTTTAAGTTAATGAGATGCTTCATGCCAGACAAAGAAGTTCCTGATTCTGGGCTCCCCCTGCAGTCTGTGTCAGAGGGTGGTCTGTGCTGGCAGAGCAATAAGTTGTGTTATTTCCAGCTTTACAGCTTTGTGGAAGATGTGCCTATGAAATATATATTACTATATATATATATATATATATATATATATATATATATATATATATATATATTACGGAAGGGGGCTTGATACACACACAATATATATATATATATACACACACACACACACACACACACACACACACACACACATACATACATACATACACACACATACACAGTGGCATGTAAAAGTTTGGGCACCCCTGGTCAAAATTACTGTTATTGTGACCAGTTAAGCAAGTTGAAGATGGGATGATCTCTAAAAGGGCTAAAGTTAAAGATGACACATTTTCTCTGTATTTTAGGCCAAAAAAATTATATATTGTCATTTTAAAAATTACAATAAGGAAAATAGGCCAATGCAAAAGTTTGGGTACCTTGCATAGTTAGTACCTAGTAGCACTACCTTTTAAAAATATCACAGCTTGTAAACGCTTTTAGTAGCCAGCCAAGAGTCTTTCAATTCTTGTTTGATGGATTTTCATCCATTCTTCCTTGGAAAATTCTTCCATTTCTGTGAGATTCCTGGGTCGTCTTGCATGCACTGCTATTTTGAGGGCTAGCCACAGATTTTCAATGATGATGGAATCGGGGGACTGTGAGGGCCATTGAAAAACCTCTAGCTATCGCCTTTTGAGGTAGTCTATTGTGGATTTTGATGTGTGTGATCATTATCCATTTGTAGTAGCCATCCTGTTTTCAAATTTAGCTTTTTTACACATGGTGTTATGTTTGCATCAAGAATTTGTTGAAATTTCATTGAATCCATTCTTCCCTCTACCTGTGAAATGTTCCCTGTGCCATTGTCTGCAACACAACTCCAAAGCATGATTGTTCCATCCCCATGCTTAATGGTTGGAGAGATGTTCTTTTCCTGAAATTCTATGCAATTTTTTCTCTGCACATACCTTTGATCATAGCGACCAAAGAGTTTTATTTTAACTTCAACGATTCACAGGACTTGTTTCTAAAATGCATTGGGCTTGTTTAGATGTTCTTTTTCATACCTCTGATGCTGAATTTTATGGTGAGGGTGCAGGAGAGGTTTTCTTCTGATGACTCTTCCATGAAGGCCATATTTGATAAGGTGTCTCTGAACAGTAGAACAATTACCACAACTCCAGAATCTGCTAAATCTTTCTGAAGGTCTTTTGCAGTCAAGTGGGGGGTTCTGATATGCCTTTCTAGCAATCCTACAAGCAGCTCTCTCTGAAATTTTGCTTGGCCTTCCAGACCTTATCTTGACCTCCACTGTTCCTGTAAACTGCTATTTCTGAATTACATATTGAACTGAGGAAAGGGCAACTTGAAAACGCTTTGCTATCTTCTTATAGCCTTCTCCTGCTTTGTGGGCCTCCACCATTTTCAGAGTGCTAGGCAGCTGCTTAAAAGAACCCATGGTGGCTGTTTTTTCGCACAAGGTTAGAGGAGGCTATGTGTTTCTAAACCTGTGGAATCTGCATCAGCTGGCCTTTTCTAACATCGAGGGTGAACAAGCCATAACCCTTACAGGCTAATTAAGGTCTGAAACCTTGGTCAAAGTTATCTGAGCACACAAATCTCCAAAGGTGCCCAAACTTTAGCATCGGACCATTTTTCTTTTTGTAATTTTTAAAATGTGAAAAAATTACAATGTGTATTACTTTTTAGCCTAAAAACAAAACAAATGTGTCATCTTTAACTTTAGGCCTTTTAGAGATCATTTTATCTTCAACTTGCTTAACTGTTCACAATAACAGTAATTTTGACCAGGGGTGCCAAAACTTTTGCATGCCACTGTATATACACACACATACACACATATATATATATATATATATATATATATACACACACACACACACATACACACACACACATACACACATTATATATATATTTTTTTTTTGGACATTTACTAATTGTATAGCGCTGAAATTATAAGGGGATACACATTGTCACCTTCCAGAGGGGAAGGAGACTGATTCTGTCTGAATCAGGGGTAAAACTTAATTATACAAGGGTGTTTAATGTACACTTTGTCATGACTAACGTTAAATCAAAAATGTCAATATACTGGTACAAAAAAAAAAACATTAATCAACACACCGCACAGTACAGGGAGTGGCAGACTAATCAACATGGCACACGTTCTGTACAACCATCTGCCACATATGTAAAATAATGTCAGGTTAGATCCGGGGCTGCTTTTTAATACTTTTGCCATAAGTGATTGAGTTATGAGTTGAGCATGTCCCAACTTTTGAATGTGTCGGAATAGGAGTTAAAGGGGCTTCTGAAATCAAGGTGATGTCTAAGAAACATTGATGAATCTGCCCCATATTGTTCTACTGCGTTCTTTTTCTGCAAACCAACTGGCTGTAAGGTGATGTAAGTGAGCCAAGCTCGTTTACAAAATGTGGGTAATCAAAAATGTTGGCGTATGTCGTAGAAAAATTAGAATCTCCAAAAGGAGAAAGAGCTTACAATCCAAAATCCTTTTTGAAATAGGACCGCATGCTTAAGGCCTGTTTCACACATCCGTTTTTTGGCATCCGCCAAAGTGTGAAAAAACAGATCCATTTCCGTTTTGCCACAAACGGATGCAACCGGATCCGTTTTTTGGACGGATCCGCTTTAGCCACTAATGCAAGTCTATGGTAAAAAAAAAAACGGATCCGCAAAAAAAATGGCGGATCCATTTTCTTGCAAAACGACAGATTTTGACGGACGTGTAAAAACGGATGTGTAATCCAGGCCTAACACACGGCGTAGTGAGGAAATTATTTGTAGCTAAAAGGTGAGAACACCCCAATAAAACACCCAGTGAGGCTAGGATCCCCTGGTTTGGAGAGGTAATTAAAACTGGTATATTTGGATTTGCTTGATACAAGGAGGAGGAGGAGTAGGCTCTTCTCAGGGATGAGCTGCTATGATGACAGAACTTCCCCAGACTTGGGGTCTCCAATGTGCAGTTATGAATATTGGGGTTGGTATTGATCATATACTGATGGGACATACATTTTCAACTTCAGGACTAATAGGGAAAGAATATGCATGTTTTTTCATAACTGTGAGACAGGCCAATCAATAAGCCCCAAATCAATAGTTGCCAATTAGGAAACCGCATGGCTGTTCTCAGCTATTTCAATGTAAAATCCTGAATAAAAAATATGACGATGATATCGAATGACTGATTGTTAGGTCCGGAGATTCCGTGAATATTGGGGATTTCACAAAATCCTGAAGGGCGGAGAACATCCCACAGACAGCCCCCATGTGAGGTCATCAAGGGGAGGTGTGTGGGTGTAACTGAGGTGCTGATAAAAAGACAAGGTGAATTATGATGCAGGGAGATACATATCTTTTTAACCATGATCCATGTTCACTGTACGTTTTCCAGCTGAAGTGCTCTTCTTCGCTGAGCTCAGAGCAATCTCTGTGACCACTGTTTAGTACGTTTTATTTGTTAATCCTCTTTATTTTATGTAATTGTATATGCTGTATTGTTTTGTCCCCCCTTGTAAAATATTTTGTATGTTTTATAAACACTGCCTATCTTTCTGGATCAAATATAAATTTTAACAGTTCTGTTCCTTTTGTTCTTTAAACCGCACTCTTGAAAGCCAAATGCTACATGTCAGGTGTCCAATCGGCTTGTATAAACGATTAGTGGTGGCAGCTAATAGTCTTTCTTGGGTTATTGTGGATCTGGCAGTGACCGCACCGGGTAATATAAACATATTCCATGAGTTGAATTGGTTGTATATATACCACAGGCTCATTGTGAGTTCTCCAATCAACCTAGTAGTGGTAACCAGGGCTGTGGAGTTGGAGTCGGAGTCGTGGAGTCGGAGCTCATTTTGGTGGAGTCGGAGTCGGAGTTGGAGTCGGTATAAAATGGACCGACTCCGACTCCTAAAATATATAATAAATTGGGTACAGTAGTTCAATGCAGGATGTGCTGAATATTTTTTCATAGGAGTTTGGGAAAGTTATGAAATGTCCTATAAATGGCTGTTATATTCCTGATCTAAGGCTACATTCACACACAGCGTTTTTCCTGCGTTTTTTGAGGATACTTTTTCAGCTGCAAAAGCTGATCATCTTTTTAAAAAAACTGCATCACCTGAAAGGTTTTTGAGCTCATAGATAATGTTTTCAATAGCAAAAGCAGATTAGAAATCTGCTCTATCTATCCATTTATCCATATCTGTCTATCCATATCGTATCTGTACCAAAAAGAATGAAAACCGGGTAGTACACCAATATATATTCTGTTCTATCTAAATATCTTGATTATTGGATCATAAAAATGATTAAATGTCTGAGGTTCACATTGTACTACAATAAATTTTTCGCTTAAATATAAGCAATATATGTGTGGGAGTCGGAGTCGGAGTTGGAGTCGGTGTAAGGGAAATTGAGGAGTCGGAGTCGCAGGTTTGGCTTACCGACTCCACAGCCCTGGTGGTAACAACCGCAGCATCCTCCGTTAATCGTTGATCAATTGTGAAATTGTCCTGACAATGGAGAGCAGCAGAGGTTGCTCGGGACAAAAAGGTAACAGTGTGGTGGGTTCAGTGCGACCCCAAGGCTGTGAACTTAAACATAGAAACAAAATGTCTATGTACCGTATTTTTCGGATTATAAGACGCACTTTTTTTTTTTGAGGGGGGGGGAATTGGGATGCATCTTATAATGTGGATATACCTTACCGGCCACGGTGAGGCAGGGTCGCTGCGGTAGGAGGAAAGAGTGTTGCATTGGCCTTTCACAAAATGTCGTCAGAGTCTCCGCAGCACTGGAGACACCCGCAGCGGCGCGCCGCACATCCGAACACCCCCTCATCCCAGCCTGCGGCCTGCAGCAACGCAACACTCTTGTCTCCTCCAGCAGCGACCCTGGGACCCAGCTTCACTGCAGCCACCACCCCTGGTAAGCAATAAGGCACATGGATTGTAAAAAGCACCACCATTTTATTAAAAAAAAAAAAAAAAAAAATGCTTTTTCCTATTTTTCTCCACAAAATTTGGGGTGCGTCTATGAAGGTGGGGTTAATCCTTTAGCTCAGTGCATCCCCAGCATTATTCTGCTTATGATGGTATCAACCTAATTGTCATATGAAAATATGCAATAAGAGAAAAGGTCTTAAAAACAGAGAAAAAGCAGAAACGCCAGAAAACATCCATGTTATTTATACAGTTTTCTTTCAGAGACAGCGCCACTCCTGTCCACAGGCTGTGTGTGGTAGTACAGCTCAGTTCCTCTTTAGTAAACTGGGCTGAGCTGCGATCCCACAAAACATCCTATGGGCAGATGCGGCTCTTTCGTGGAAAGAAAAGAACAAAAGCAGCTGCGTTTTTCTGATCCTGGACAACCCCTATAAGCTTATTGGAAGACGCAAGGTAATTTTGCTATTTTTTTTTTACTTGTTGAACAAGTGGATTCTTGACCGAGCCGACATCATAGCCGAACCCTACTAAGCAGACTGATGTTTTATCGTACTCTGGACATAACACAACCCCCAACTTATTAGGAAAGACGCTTTTCAGAATTCCTGGATGACATTTTTGGATGAGTTCTATAATAATCAATTAAAACCGATGCATTCTGCATGTCGGCTGTCATCTGCGGCTCGGGTACACGTGGTCAATCTGAAGATCAGGTCGCGGATGGAGCGCGTTGCAGGAGAAGAGATTTAATTTAGCAAGAACTCATGCACAGACCTCATGACACGTTCCAGTGCACGACAAGCCCGACATCTGTACTTAGCAATGATTTCACACATTTGGCACCAGTCAGAAGCGATTAGCCTAACCGGGCCGTGACCATATGCAATAACCACACAAACACTGCACGAGGAGATGCCGCGGTATGCAAAATCATTCTTATCGCCACCCTGATGCGTCTCTCTGTATTGCTACTTTACACCGCCATTATATTGCGGATTGCTTTTTTTTCTTTTTCTGGAACATGAAAATACTAAATGGGTATGCAATACCGAAAGGAAGAAAGAGGGGTCGCTAGAGCTACCAATGACGTACAGAGTCACAGCTTTCACCCTCTTGGAACAGGCTACTTAAAGTTAAGTCGATGACATAAGTTTTGTCAACACCGTGTTTGGCGACTTCCAGACTTCAAGCAGTCATTGCCTGCAAAGGATTCTCTACAACACATTAGAAATAAACATTTTATTTATGGTAAAGTTAATTTGTCCAATTACTTTTGACTTAAACGTTCACACAGGATATTTTTGCTCAACCCCTTAATTAAACCTGAAAGTCTACACTTCAATTGCATCTCAGATGTTTTATTTTTAAGCTTGGCATGCTCCTCAAGGAAAAAACTTTACCCTCCTGAGAAATTCAATATCAGGAGGTGGTATGCTGTGCCGTACTTCCTGGGCCTCAAAGCCAAACCAGTAACAGTGCCCCCACGTTCCATGTACCCCTTATGTTACAGAGGTCGTCATATGTGGATCACAGGTCCAAATCTTAGGTACAGGCTTTCCTGGCTGCGTCAGCTAACGCATCCTCTGGCTATTAGAAAACTCAACTCCAAATGAGCAGCTGTCTCTTATCTCCTAGGCTGTCACCTCCCACACTCTGCTGCCTCCCCTGGGCTGGGCTGCCTCCCTCCCTCCCATGTCTGAAAATAAGAATTTCTTCCAGAACCGTGGCTGGCCCATAACTTTGCGCCTGAAGCCCTGAATGGGTTGGCTGTACCGCCACTGGATTCTACTGGATTTTTATCTGCGCACAGAGACCAAATATGCCTACTGTATGTAATTCCTATTAGCTATGCTTTATAACTCCATAATCCAGAGTACTACAGGTGGCTAAATAATATGGTCGCATGGGGGGGTTATTTCTAGCTTTTTAATTAAAGATAAACACTGCATGGCTTTTTATCACCTTTGGGAATGTAAAGGGAGGGGGCACATTTCAGGAGGGGAGAGACTTGTACTTTGTCCCTCACAGGTCCCAAATAGAATTCTGCCAGGACGACAAATATACTATACACATTGGTGGAGAACATTTGCACAGGATGGAATTTAGATGTCCTATTTCTTCCTTGACACCAAGCATATGCTCACTTAACAAAATAAAATGGAGGTTTAGCCCAGCAGTCGGTGGTGGTATTCGAGGGTTCACAGCCACAGGCCTGAAATCTAATTCCGTCAGCTACTAATGTCTGAAGCAAACTCTGATTTACACACAGCACAACTCTAATTTTTGCTACAAGACATCCAGAGTCACAACTTTTCCCTTCCGTAGTAATGCACGTGACTGTGATACTACGTGATATCACAACATGGTTTGCAAGATTGATCTTTGCAAACCTTGGGCCAAATTTAGAAATCAGTCTATGGACTGGTCGCGATACTCCCAAACCAAACTCCACAATCTCATATATTCCTACAAGGCTGTATAGCTTAGCGCTACAGCCCACTACATGCAATATTATAAGCCGTGAGGTGCTTCGCTATGGCTGACATATGGATCATCATAAAATCTAAGTCCAGACACAGCTAGTGAAGAAAGGGAAGGTGATCACGTAGTTAAAATACTCATTAGGATTTCCAGTACCTTGGCTGCCATTCTCAGGTATAGCTTGTTCTGGTCTTCGGCTGTTCCCATCTTCTCTCTCTTGACCAGATCTTGAAGACTCTGATGGTCGTCATCATGGAAGTAACGCACCCGCTCCTTGTCAACGTGTGTCTCAACCTGCAGCACAGAGAATTGCACAATCCTTGTAGATCAGTCACTTTACAGGATCCATACATTGAGCGCACCTTACAATAAAACGTGGACGCACGTATGATCATCCACGCACCAGACCGTCAAATGTACTCCATGGGCTGACATACCCTGCGCTAGAACATACTGCCAGAGTAATTTATGGCAAACTCATAGGCCTGCGGGAAACCAGAAAAAACAACAGAAAAATCAAGAGTCACATTTTTGCACTAATGAGGGGTGCGCTAAACTTTGTACCTTTTTCCCACAGGTATTTTAGCCCTTAAAGGGGTTCTCTGGGCAAAATACAATGTTTGGGTTCTGTGAAAATTAAAAACTCTCTGATAAGCAACTGCTGTCGCCACCGTGGAGCCAGCGCAAGCCACGCCACAGTGAGGACGCCACCTTTTTCCTAGAACTACTGCAGTCTGTGATTGGCTGCAGCAGTCAGGTGACTTCAATGGTGCGTCATATAAATATCCAATAATGAGCTGTTCAAGCCACCAGACCACAGCGGCCAATCAAAGGTCCAATTGGTACTGTGACAGATGAGCGGCAATATCATCACTTCTGATTACTTAAAAGGTATTGTATTAGATGACAAAAATGTGCTTTCTCCCAGACACAGCGCCTCTCTAGTCCATAGGTTTTGTCTGGTATTGGGCGGTCCTATTCATGTGCCCAGTGGGCGGCCCTAATAGAGACTGACAGCTATATCTGCTACCTAATCCGGCCCCATCGTCTCCAGTGTATAACATCCGGCCCCTCACCCCCCCCCAGTGTATTACATTCGGCCCCTCGCCCCCCCCAGTGTATTACATTCGGCCCCTTGCCTCCCCCAGTGTCTAAAATCAGGCCCCTTGCCCCCCCCAGTGTATAACATCCAGCCCGTCGCCCCCCCTAGCGTATAATATCCAGCCCCTCGCCCCCCACTGTATAATATCCAGCCTCTCACCCCCCCCGTGTATAACATCCGACCCCTCGCCCCCCAGTGTATAACATCCGGCCCCTCGCCCCCCCAGTGTATAACATCCGGCCCCTCGCCCCCCCAGTGTATAACATCCGGCCCCTCGCCCCCCCAGTGTATAACATCCGGCCCCTCGCCCCCCCAGTGTATAACATCCGGCCCCTCGCCCCCCCAGTGTATAACATCCGGCCCCTCGCCCCCCCAGTGTATAACATCCGGCCCCTCGCCCCCCCAGTGTATAACATCCGGCCCCTCGCCCCCCCAGTGTATAACATCCGGCCCCTCGCCCCCCCAGTGTATAACATCCGGCCCCTCGCCCCCCCAGTGTATAACATCCGGCCCCTCGCCCCCCCAGTGTATAACATCCGGCCCCTCGCCCCCCCCAGTGTATAACATCCGGCCCCTCGCCCCCCCAGTGTATAACATCCGGCCCCTCGCCCCCCAGTGTATAATATCCGGCCCCTCGCCCCCCCAGTGTATAACATCCGGCCCCTCGCCCCCCCAGTGTATAACATCCGGCCCCTCGCCCCCCCAGTGTATAACATCCGGCCCCTCGCCCCCCCAGTGTATAACATCCGGCCCCTCGCCCCCCCAGTGTATAACATCCGGCCCCTCGCCCCCCAGTGTATAACATCCGGCCCCTCGCCCCCCCAGTGTATAACATCCAGCCCCTCGCCCCCCCAGTGTATAACATCCGGCCCCTCGCCCCCCCCAGTGTATAACATCCAGCCCCTCGCCCCCCCAGTGTATAACATCCAGCCCCTCACCCCCCCAGTGTATAACATCCGACCCCTTGCTCCCCCCTCGCCCCCCCCAGTGTATAAAATTCGTCCCATTGCCCCTCAGTGTATAACATCCGGCCCCTTGCCCCCCGTGTATAACATCTGATCCCTACCCCCCCAGTGTATAACATCCATCCCTTCGCACCCCTTCCCCCCGTGTGTAACATCCGGCCCCTCTTCCCCCAGTGTATGACATCCGGCCCCTCGCCCCCCCAGTGTATAACATCCGGCCCCTCACCCCCCCCAGTGTATAACATCCGGCCCCTCGCCCCCCCCCCAGTGTATAACATCCGGCCCCTCGCCTCCCCCCGTGTATAACATCCGGCCCCTCGCCTCCCCCCCAGTGTATAACATCCGGCCCCTCGCCCCCCCCCCCCCAGTGTATAACATCCGGCCCCTCGCCTCCCCCCCAGTGTATAACATCCGGCCCCTCGCCCCCCCCCCCCCCCCCAGTGTATAACATCCGGCCCCTCGCCTCCCCCCCAGTGTATAACATCCGGCCCCTCGCCACCCCAGTGGATATCATCCGGCCCCTCGCCTCCCCCCCCGTGTATAACATCCGGCCCCTCGCCTCCCCCCCATGTATAACATCCGGCCCCTCGCCTCCCCCCCAGTGTATAACATCCGGCCCCTCGCCCCCCCCCCCCCCCCAGTGTATAACATCCGGCCCCTCGCCTCCCCCCCAGTGTATAACATCCGGCCCCTCGCCCCCCCCCCCCCCCAGTGTATAACATCCGGCCCCTCGCCTCCCCCTCAGTGTATAACATCCGGCCCCTCGCCACCCCAGTGGATATCATCCGGCCCCTCGCCCCCCCAGTGTATAACATCCGGCCCCTCACCCCCCAGTGTAAAACATCCGGCCCCATTGTTCCCCTGTATATGTCACAGTCTCCTCGGCATCACGCTCCTGTGCAGGCGTACTTATCTTTACTGCAGTGCGCAGGTGCTGGGAAAGGTCAAAGAGCCCCAGCACCTTTGTACTTTGCGTTGCTCTTAGCAGGGCAGATAAGTACACCTGCACAGGAGCGCGGTGCTGAGGAGACTGTGTGGATGATGCAGGGACGAGTCATCCACACGAAGCAAGCAACAGGGCGGAATCGCATGAAGATGGGAGGTGCCGGTCCAAGAGGAGCGACACACATCGGACCCGAACGCCCTGTAGGTGAGTATAATAAAAGTTCTTTTTCTTCTCTTACAGGTCAGATTGGGGGCTTATACACAGTATTATAGAATGCTGTATATAAGCCCTGAAAGGTGATGGCCGTATCTTATATCGGCCAAATCTGGTGACAGGTTCCCTTTAAGTAAAGAACATAAGGGTCAGAGGATTGTGAAGCTAGACAAGTGTGACATGTGATCCTAAGGCATCCAGCACCTAATGTTACCTTCTGGAAACCAATGCAGCACAGGAATACGGATCCTGGATATTTGGGTGCATCAACAGTGCCAAAAACGGAAGAAAAAAAAACAATTACCAGTTGTCTTTTTCGCCTTCCTCCCCGCGGCTCTGCGGGACCCGCTATGGGGTTCACTGGCCACGCTCTTCCAGATAGGTCAGTTTTCACCAGCAAAACTTCTTGCTCTTCTCCAGCTTCGAGTTTCTGCAAAGAAGCAAGAAAACAAAGAACCAAATCACCGTCAGCTTTCATCTAGTGTTGAGAAGCAGCTCCCGCCTCTCACCCTGGCCTCATTCATACCTTTCCCAGACCTCCTCCCCCATTAGCGACGTCTGAGAAGATTACAGATTCCAGAACTTCCTACTAAAACTTTCAAGGTGTTGGAACAGTTTGAACTAAACATTTGCATGAAGCTCTTAAGTGGCAGCGCTGGACTTTTTCTTTCTGAAGTGGATATTAAATTATTCAGATGTGCAGAAGGCGTTTAACATTTATTGCTAATGAATCTCGCTGTGTGTTTCTGCCCTTTAACAAAATGATTATGCCTCTTCGCTCACGCAGGAGGGTGTTTTTTAATCAGAGTCGAAAGAAATAATTATAAAAGTAAAATAGAAAAAAAAAAACAGTGAAAGCAGCGAGGACTTGGCCGTTATCTAGGAAGATGGTGAGCGTGCAGGGCAGGAGAGGCATCCTAGGTTATACCCATCTGGCAAGGGAACATTTATACTTGCTTATAGGAGCTGTCCAGGACTAGCTTTAAGAATAGGTCATCAATATCAGATTCGTCGTGGCCCAACTACCAGCACCGATCAGCTGTTTGCAGGTCCATGCCAGCCAGAAGAAAGCGGAGCAGGCCAATAGTTTGGAAGGACACATAGTATGATGGTGGAGGTTATAGAAGGATGCCCATTGCACCTAAACTGGCCTATGACACTCCCGGCTCACAATAGAGACAAACCATCAACTTTTGACCCAACAATTCATCTCCTGGAAACTGCAGTAAATCAGGTGACCTACATGGAAAGCAACAGCAGAGGATCCAAAGTGCTCTGCCCTCAGAGGTAGTGGCGCAACTGCTCTGCGGCATCCTTTCCAAGAAGTAGTGGCTATGACCGGTCACAATCTGGGCATGCGGGCTGCAGACTCTGCAGAAGCGAAGGAGTGAGCTGCACGCCCCGACAGATCTACCAGGATACTACCACGGACAACGTTAATTTGGCGAGTGGACACTAGATGTTGTAACCTAAAGCACCAAAAAGATCCATGGACAGCGGTACAATTCACTCAGCAATTATGACAGGATGTAAGGAGGACAGCTGCACAGTCCACTCAGTGATTGTGACGGGATCTATGGACAGCTGCACAGTCCACTCAGGATTGTGATGGGATCTATGGAAAGCTGCACAGTTCACTCAGGATTGTGACGGGATCTATGGACAGCTGCACAGTTCACTCAGGGACTGTGACGGGATCTATGGACAGCTGCACAGTCCACTCAGTGATTGTGACGGGATCTATGGACAGCTGCACAGTCCACTCAGGATTGTGACGGGATCTATGGAAAGCTGCACAGTTCACTCAGGATTGTGACGGGATCTATGGACAGCTGCACAGTTCACTCAGGGACTGTGACGGGATCTATGGACAGCTGCACAGTTCACTCAGTGATTGTGACGGGATCTATGGACAGCTACACAGTTCACTCAGTGATTGTGACGGGATCTATGGAAAGCTGCACAGTTCACTCAGGATTGTGACGGGATCTATGGACAGCTGCACAGTTCACTCAGGGACTGTGACGGGATCTATGGACAGCTGCACAGTTCACTCAGTGATTGTGACGGGATCTATGGACAGCTACACAGTTCACTCAGTGATTGTGACGGGATCTAAGGACAGCTGCACAGTTCACTCAGTGATTGTGACGGGATCTATGGACAGCTGCACAGTTCACTCAGGATTGTGACGGGATCTATGGACAGCTGCACAGTCCACTCAGGATTGTGACGGGATCTATGGAAAGCTGCACAGTTCACTCAGGATTGTGACGGGATCTATGGACAGCTGCACAGTTCACTCAGGGACTGTGACGGGATCTATGGACAGCTGCACAGTTCACTCAGTGATTGTGACGGGATCTATGGACAGCTACACAGTTCACTCAGTGATTGTGACGGGATCTAAGGACAGCTGCACAGTTCACTCAGTGATTGTGACGGGATCTATGGACAGCTGCACAGTTCACTCAGGATTGTGACGGGATCTATGGACAGCTGCACAGTTCACTCAGTGATTGTGACGGGATCTATGGACAGCTGCACAGTTCACTCAGGGATTGTGACGGGATCTATGGACAGCTGCACAGTTCACTCAGGGATTGTGACGGGATCTATGGACAGCTGCACAGTTCACTCAGGATTGTGACGGGATCTATGGACAGCTGCACAGTTCACTCAGGGATTGTGACGGGATCTATGGACAGCTGCACAGTTCACTCGGGATTGTGACGGGATCTATGGACAGCTGCACAGTTCACTCAGGATTGTGACGGGATCTATGGACAGCTGCACAGTTCACTCAGGATTGTGACGGGATCTATGGACAGCTGCACAGTTCACTCAGGATTGTGACGGGATCTATGGACAGCTGCACAGTTCACTCAGTGATTCTGACGGGATCTATGGACAGCTGCACAGTTCACTCAGGATAGTGACGGGATCTATGGACAGCTGCACAGTTCACTCAGGATTGTGACGGGATCTATGGACAGCTGCACAGTTCACTCAGTGATTGTGACGGGATCTATGGACAGCTGCACAGTTCACTCAGGATTGTGACGGGATCTATGGACAGCTGCACAGTTCACTCAGTGATTGTGACGGGATCTATGGACAGCTGCACAGTTCACTCAGGATTGTGACGGGATCTATGGACAGCTGCACAGTCCACTCAGGATTGTGACGGGATCTATGGACAGCTGCACAGTTCACTCAGGATTGTGACGGGATCTATGGACAGCTGCACAGTTCACTCAGGATTGTGACGGGATCTATGGACAGCTGCACAGTTCACTCAGGATTGTGACGGGATCTATGGACAGCTGCACAGTTCACTCAGGATTGTGACGGGATCTATGGACAGCTGCACAGTTCACTCAGTGATTCTGACGGGATCTATGGACAGCTGCACAGTTCACTCAGGATAGTGACGGGATCTATGGACAGCTGCACAGTTCACTCAGGATTGTGACGGGATCTATGGACAGCTGCACAGTTCACTCAGTGATTGTGACGGGATCTATGGACAGCTGCACAGTTCACTCAGGATTGTGACGGGATCTATGGACAGCTGCACAGTTCACTCAGTGATTGTGACGGGATCTATGGACAGCTGCACAGTCCACTCAGGATTGTGACGGGATCTATGGACAGCTGCACAGTTCACTCAGGATTGTGACGGGATCTATGGACAGCTGCACAGTTCACTCAGGATTGTGACGGGATCTATGGACAGCTGCACAGTTCACTCAGGATTGTGACGGGATCTATGGACAGCTGCACAGTTCACTCAGTGATTCTGACGGGATCTATGGACAGCTGCACAGTTCACTCAGGATTGTGACGGGATCTATGGACAGCTGCACAGTTCACTCAGGATTGTGACGGGATCTATGGACAGCTGCACAGTTCACTCAGTGATTGTGACGGGATCTATGGACAGCTGCACAGTTCACTCAGGATTGTGACGGGATCTATGGACAGCTGCACAGTCCACTCAGGATTGTGACGGGATCTATGGACAGCTGCACAGTCCACTCAGGATTGTGACGGGATCTATGGACAGCTGCACAGTTCACTCAGGATTGTGACGGGATCTATGGACAGCTGCACAGTTCACTCAGTGATTGTGACGGGATCTATGGACAGCTGCACAGTTCACTCAGGATTGTGACGGGATCTATGGACGGCTGCACAGTTCACTCAGTGATTGTGACGGGACCTATGGACAGCTGCACAGTTCACTCAGGATTGTGACGGGATCTATGGACAGCTGCACAGGCCACTCAGCGATTGTGACGGGATCTATGGACAGCTGCACAGTCCACTCAGCGATTGTGAAGAGATCTATGGACAGCTGCACAGTCCACTCAGGATTGTGATGGGATCTATGGACAGCTGCACAGTTCACTCAGTGATTGTGACGGGATCTATGGACAGCTGCACAGTTCACTCAGGATTGTGACGGGATCTATGGACAGCTGCACAGTTCACTCAGTGATTGTGACGGGATCTATGGACAGCTGCACAGTTCACTCAGGATTGTGACGGGATCTATGGACAGCTGCACAGTTCACTCAGTGATTGTGACGGGATCTATGGACAGCTGCACAGTCCACTCAGGATTGTGACGGGATCTATGGACAGCTGCACAGTTCACTCAGGATTGTGACGGGATCTATGGACAGCTGCACAGTTCACTCAGGATTGTGACGGGATCTATGGACAGCTGCACAGTTCACTCAGGATTGTGACGGGATCTATGGACAGCTGCACAGTTCACTCAGGATTGTGACGGGATCTATGGACAGCTGCACAGTTCACTCAGTGATTCTGACGGGATCTATGGACAGCTGCACAGTTCACTCAGGATAGTGACGGGATCTATGGACAGCTGCACAGTTCACTCAGGATTGTGACGGGATCTATGGACAGCTGCACAGTTCACTCAGTGATTGTGACGGGATCTATGGACAGCTGCACAGTTCACTCAGGATTGTGACGGGATCTATGGACAGCTGCACAGTTCACTCAGTGATTGTGACGGGATCTATGGACAGCTGCACAGTCCACTCAGGATTGTGACGGGATCTATGGACAGCTGCACAGTTCACTCAGGATTGTGACGGGATCTATGGACAGCTGCACAGTTCACTCAGGATTGTGACGGGATCTATGGACAGCTGCACAGTTCACTCAGGATTGTGACGGGATCTATGGACAGCTGCACAGTTCACTCAGTGATTCTGACGGGATCTATGGACAGCTGCACAGTTCACTCAGGATTGTGACGGGATCTATGGACAGCTGCACAGTTCACTCAGGATTGTGACGGGATCTATGGACAGCTGCACAGTTCACTCAGTGATTGTGACGGGATCTATGGACAGCTGCACAGTTCACTCAGGATTGTGACGGGATCTATGGACAGCTGCACAGTCCACTCAGGATTGTGACGGGATCTATGGACAGCTGCACAGTCCACTCAGGATTGTGACGGGATCTATGGACAGCTGCACAGTTCACTCAGGATTGTGACGGGATCTATGGACAGCTGCACAGTTCACTCAGTGATTGTGACGGGATCTATGGACAGCTGCACAGTTCACTCAGGATTGTGACGGGATCTATGGACGGCTGCACAGTTCACTCAGTGATTGTGACGGGACCTATGGACAGCTGCACAGTTCACTCAGGATTGTGACGGGATCTATGGACAGCTGCACAGGCCACTCAGCGATTGTGACGGGATCTATGGACAGCTGCACAGTCCACTCAGCGATTGTGAAGAGATCTATGGACAGCTGCACAGTCCACTCAGGATTGTGATGGGATCTATGGACAGCTGCACAGTTCACTCAGTGATTGTGACGGGATCTATGGACAGCTGCACAGTTCACTCAGGATAGTGACGGGATCTATGGACAGCTGCACAGTTCACTCAGCGATTGTGACGGGATCTATGGACAGCTGCACAGTTCACTCAGGATAGTGACGGGATCTATGGACAGCTGCACAGTTCACTCAGCGATTGTGACGGGATCTATGGACAGCTGCACAGTTCACTCAGCGATTGTGGCGGGATCTATGGACAGCTGCACAGTTCACTCAGGATAGTGACGGGATCTATGGACAGCTGCACAGTTCACTCAGCGATTAGGAATCGACTGCTGCACAGTTCATCATGGTTGAGTGAAAAGCTCTTTGCGAGAACTTCTGCTAATCAACAAAGAGGTATTATATTAACAATTAGTTATCACCCATCAACAGGATAGACGATACCGTGTAGATAAGTGAGGGTCCGATTACTGGGCTCTTCAGCGGTCACCTAAATGAGGCTCTTATGTCCACCATCTGAAAGAAGCGGCAGCGATCTTAGTCGTCTCAGGGTCTCAACCGCCGGACCCTCAGCTATCTAGAAGTTTCATCCATCCTGTAACTTCAATACCCCTTTAATGCAGCAGTCAGGGGAATTGGTATTTTTGGGCTTTTGCTGACCGTGCACAGTGATGCTCTGTAAAAAAAAAAAAAAAAAAAATGCTGAAACGTGGACGTACAACAGCTGCCAAAATTAGTGTATGTGTTATATGCAAAAAAAAAAAAACCCTCAAAAGGTTTCATGAAACAAGAGATTTTTAATTCTATAGTTTACTGCTCGCTGCCCAGGTTTCTGGCCAGCTCACCTCTGCAGGTTATAAGTGCAGTACTTACATATACACTTTGCTATGCAGCTTGTGAGCGCTGCTCTGAAGCTGGCCGGATCACTGGATCGGCGAGTGCACAGTTCGGAGTCAGAGGTGCACCTGTGCCGCTGGTCCAAACTGTCAATAAATAGCTCATAAAGTGATTTATAGGATTAGAAAACAGCGCCACTGTTGTCCATGGGCTGTGTGTGGTATTGCAAGTCACAGCAATTCGAAAAAATTTCATAAAAAGCCTCAAAAATAAATCTATAAAAAAAAAAATTAAAAAAAATCATAAAAAGAATACACATGTATAAATGAAGAAATGACTCTGAAGCCAAAAATGGATGAAGAGGTGACAGGAAAGAGCGCCTCTGAAGCCGCAAGGAAATGAGCATGGAACAGTCGGCGACAGCGAGGGTGTTTAGTATGCCGGGAAAGGAGGACTCAGACATCGGCCATGTAATATCACACGAGAGACAAGATGCAAGAACACTCGGGAGAAGCCGCAGACAGAGTAATGACGATAGCTGCCGACACTGGAGAATTATCCCACGAAAAAAAAACACGTTTTTATTTCACATCCTAATAAGCCGCCGTCCTCTCCGTTCATTCTCCGCACATAATTTTTCCCTCTGGAAACGGTTTTTAAAAAAAAAAAAAAAAAAAAAAAAAAAAAAAAAAAAAAAAACCTGTGAAGCTACAAAACAATAGGAAGAAAAAAAAGAAGAGTGCCTTATCTAAAAGTGAAAAAAAAAAGGAATTAATTCCGGTGGTTTAACCGCTGCTTGTGACATTGTATTTTATCATGGTGAAAACGAGATAAGACCACCCCGGCCTCCCGATATCCGTCATTTCCATCTCCAATGGTAAAAAAAAAAAATCATTACATGTGACGCCACTTGTGAACATGACTTTTCCAGGAATTTTCAGAATTATCTAGTACTAGCTGAAGAGAGTCCGATGCTGCCCGGGCATAGTAACTAACTACGGTTAGTTATAGCAAATTCTAATGAATATACAGTACATATATATATATACATACATACATACATATACACATACACAGTATATATTATATATATAAAATCCATATCTATCTGAGTGTAGAGCCCCGCCCACTCCTCATAGCCACAGTCACTATAATATCCCACATCATCCCGTCAGCCAGAGCCACCGGACTACTACCCCTAATATCCCAAGTCATCCCATCAGCCAGAGCCACCGGACTACTACCCCTAATATCCCACATCATCCCATCAGCCAGAGCCACCGGACTACTACCCCTAATATCCCACATCATCCCATCAGAGCCACCGGACTACTACCCCTAATATCCCACATCATCCCGTCAGCCAGGGCCACCGGACAACAACCACTAATATCCCACATCATCCCATCAGCCAGAGCCACCGGACTACTACCCCTAATATCCCACATCACCCCGTCAGCCAGAGCCACCGGACTACTACCCCTAATATCCCACATCATCCCGTCAGCCAGGGCCACCGGACTACTACCCCTAATATCCCACATCATCCCGTCAGCCAGAGCCACCGGACTACTACCCCTAATATCCCACATCATCCCATCAGAGCCACCGGACTACTACCCCTAATATCCCACATCATCCCGTCAGCCAGGGCCACCGGACAACAACCACTAATATCCCACATCATCCCATCAGCCAGAGCCACCGGACTACTACCCCTAATATCCCACATCACCCCGTCAGCCAGAGCCACCGGACTACTACCCCTAATATCCCACATCATCCCGTCAGCCAGAGCCACCGGACTACTACCCCTAATATCCCACATCATCCCGTCAGCCAGAGCCACCGGACTACTACCCCTAATATCCCACATCATCCCATCAGAGCCACCGGACTACTACCCCTAATATCCCACATCATCCCGTCAGCCAGGGCCACCGGACAACAACCACTAATATCCCACATCATCCCATCAGCCAGAGCCACCGGACTACTACCCCTAATATCCCACATCATCCCGTCAGCCAGAGCCACCGGACTACTACCCCTAATATCCCACATCATCCCGTCAGCCAGAGCCACCGGACTACTACCCCTAATATCCCACATCATCCCATCAGAGCCACCGGACTACTACCCCTAATATCCCACATCATCCCGTCAGCCAGAGCCACCGGACTACTACCCCTAATATCCCACATCATCCCGTCAGCCAGGGCCACCGGACAACAACCACTAATATCCCACATCATCCCATCAGCCAGAGCCACCGGACTACTACCCCTAATATCCCACAACAACCCGTAAGCCAGAGCCACCGGAATACTACCCCTAATATCCCACATCATCCCGTCAGCCAGGGCCACCGGACAACAACCACTAATATCCCACATCATCCCATCAGCCAGAGCCACCGGACTACTACCCCTAATATCCCACATCATCCCATCAGAGCCACCGGACTACTACCCCTAACATCCCACATCATCCTGTCAGCCAGAGCCACCGGACTACTACCCCTAATATCCCACATCATCCCATCAGCCAGAGCCACCGGACTACTACCCCTAACATCCCACATCATCCTGTCAGCCAGAGCCACCGGACTACTCCCCCTAATATCCCACATCATCCTGTCAGCGCCGCCGGACTACTACCCCTAACATCCCACATCATCCTGTCAGCCAGAGCCACCGGACTACTACCCCTAATATCCCACATCATCCCGTCAGCCAGAGCCACCGGACTACTACCCCTAATATCCCACATCATTCCGTCAGAGCCACCGGACAACAACCACTAATATCCCACATCATCCCATCAGCCACAGACACCAGACTACTACCCCTAATATCACACATCATCCCGTCACAGCCGCCGGACTACTACCCCTAATATCCCACATCATCCCGTCAGCCAGAGCCACAGGACTATTACCACTAATATCCCACATCATCCCCTCACAGCCACGGGACTACTACCACTAATATTCCACATCATCCTGTCAGAGCCACCGGACTACTACCCCTAATATCCCACATCATTCCGTCAGCCAGAGACACCGGACTACTACCCCTAATATCCCACATCATCCCGTCACAGCCGCCGGACTACTACCCCTAATATCCCACATCATCCCGTCAGCTAGAGCCACCGGACTACTACCCCTAATATCCCACATCATCCCGTCAGAGCCACCGGACAACTACCCCTAATATCCCACATCCTAACTTCCATACTGGGATCCCTTTAAGAGAGGCCTGAGGTCAAAACCAAAGCGCTGGATGGATTTGCGCTGACTTCCATAACAATGATCCATTTAATATGGAAGATGTGCGTATGGGAAGTTCATTTCTGTCATGTGTTCTCTGCTCCTTTCTGGGGGGCAGACAATGGCTGGGAGCTTATGTTCCCGGGGAAGCTAGATTTCTCCCACCAGGTCTGTGTTTGCAGAGGTGTTGTCGTGGAGTGAGAAAACTATTGCTCATAGCAACCAATCACAGCTCAGCTTCTTTGATTAGTGATTGGTTGCAAGGAAAACTGTTGCTCATAGCAACCAGTCACAGCTCAGCTTCTTTTAAACAGCTCTGATGAAATGAAAGATGATTCGTGATTGGTTGGTTATACACACACACACACACACACATACATTCACATAATATATATATTTATATATATATATATATATATATATACATATACATATACACACACACACAGTTGTGGCCAAAAGTATTGACACCCCTGCAATTCTGTCAGATAATACTCAGTTTCTTTCTGAAAATGAGTGCAAACACAAATTCTTTGGTATTATCTTCATTTAATTTGTCTTAAATGAAAAAACACAAAAAGAATTGTCCTAAAGCCAAATTGGATATAATTCCACACCAAACATAAAAAAGAGAATGGACAAAAGTATTGGCACTGTTCGAAAAATCATAATAATAATAATAATAAATTTTATTTTTCTAGCGCCAACACATTCCGCAGCACTTTACATTTCAGAGGGGATTTGTACAGATGATAGACATTACAGCATAACAATAATCACATACAGTAGATTATAACAAATACCAAGAGGAGTGAGGGCCCTGCTCGCAAGCTTACAGTCTATGAGGAAAGAGGTAGACACGAAAGGTGGGTGGTAACAGTTGCCCTGAATGTTTGGACCAGCCATAATGTTAAGTGTGTAACAGTACAGACACAGAGGACTAATGGATGCATAAAGCATGTGGGAACATGATGCTGGGAACCTGGTTCTGGTAAAACTTTTGGCTCTGCCACACAGGGATAGGTTAGGTTAATGTGTTGAGGCGATAGGCCAGTCTGAATAAATGCGTTTTCAGGACACGCTTAAAATTGTGGGGATTGGGGACTAATCGTATTGACCTGGGAAGTGCATTCCAAAGAATTGGCGCGGCACGTGTAAAGTCTTGGAGACGGGAGTGGGAGGTTCTGACTATTGAGGATACTAACCTCAGGTCATCAGCAGAACGGAGGGCGCGGGTAGGGTGGTATACTGAAACAAGGGAGGAGATGTAGGGTGGTGCTGAGCCATGGAGGGCTTTGTGGGTGAGGGTAATAAGTTTATACTGAATTCTGGAGTGGATGGGTAGCCAGTGTAATGACTGGCACAAGGTAGAGGCATCGGTGTAACGATTGGTGAGGAATATGATCCTGGCTGCAGCATTCAAGACAGATTGGAGAGGGGAGAGTTTGGTAAGAGGGAGACCGATTAGAAGAGAGTTACAATAGTCGAGACGAGAATGAATAAGAGAAACAGTAAGAGTTTTTGCAGAGTCAAAAGTAAGAAAAGGTCGAATTCTAGAAATGTTTTTGAGGTGCAGATGACAAGAGCGAGCCAGTGATCGAATGTGGGGGGCAAAGGAAAGCTCGGAATCAAGTATGACCCCAAGACAGCGGGCATGTTGCTGGGGAGTAATAGTGGAACCACACACAGAAATGGCAATGTCGGGTATAGGTACATTAGTAGAGGGAGGAAACACCAGGAGTTCAGTCTTTGACAGGTTCAGTTTCAGATATAGTGAGGACATGATATTAGACACAGCGTTTAGACAATCGCCAGTGTTTTCTAGAAAGGCTGGCGTGATGTCAGGAGAAGAAGCGTATAATTGGGTGTCATCAGCATAGAGATGGTACTGGAAACCAAATCTACTGATTGTTTGACCAATAGGGGCAGTGTACAAGGAGAAGAGGAGGGGGCCTAGAACCGATCCTTGAGGAACCCCAACAGTAAGGGGAAGGTGAGAGGAGGAGGAACCGGCAAAAGAAACAGTAAAGGAGCGGTCGGAGAGATAGGAGGAGAACCAGGAGAGAACGGTGTCCTTGAGGCCAATGGAATGGAGCATAGTGAGGAGGAGCTGATGATCCACAGTGTCGAATGCTGCAGAGAGATCCAAGAGAATTAGCATGGAGTAATGACCATTTGATTTAGCTGTTAGCAGATCATTAGAGACTTTAGTGAGGGCAGTTTCAGTGGAGTGTAAAGAGCGGAAACCGGATTGGAGAGGGTCGAGAACAGAGTTTTCTGAGAGATAGCGGATAAGACGGGAGTGGACCAGGCATTTCAGTAGTTTAGAGATGAAGGGAAGATTAGAGACAGGTCTATAGTTAGCGGCACAGTTTTGGTCGAGGGATGGTTTTTTAAGTAGTGGATGTATGATGGCATGCTTAAATGAGGAGGGAAAAATACCAGAAGAGAGAGAGGTTAAATATTTTAGTTAGGTGAGGGGTGACAGCAGGGGAAAGGGACTGGAGGAGATGTGACGGAAATGGGTCACTGGTGCAAGTAGTTGGGCGAGAAGATGCAAGGAGCCTGCTTACTACTTCTTCTGTGACTGGTTCAAAATCAGAGAGTGAGCTAGATGCAGTGGGGGAGGGAGGACAGTGCATGGTATGAGGGGATTTGGAGATAATTTCCTGTCGGATCTGGTCAATTTTTTCTTTGAAGTAATTGGCCAGATCGTCAGCTCGGAGCTCCGTGGTTGGGGCCTGTACTCTTGGATTGAGTAGAGAATGAAAAGTGTCAAAGAGACGTTTCGTGTTATTGGACAGTAAGGTGATGAGGGTGTTGAAATAGGTTTGTTTGGAGAGGTGAAGGGCAGTGTTGTATGTTCTAAGCATAAACTTAAAATGGATGAAATCTTTGTGTAGATTGGATTTTCTCCACAGACGTTCGGCGCACCTGGAGCACCGCTGCAGGAAACGTGTTTGCACCGTGTGCCAGGGTTGTCGCCGTCTGTGTTGTGGTGTTCTATTTATAGGGGGTGCAAATTCATCCAGGGCACTTTGAAGTGTTTCATTGTAATGCTTCAATGCAGAATCAGGACATGAGAGGGAGGAGATAGGGGCCAATGAAGACTGCAAGTTCTTCAGAAGTTTCTGGGTGTTAATGGCCTGTATGTTTCTATAAGTCTGGACAGTGGGGGTGACCTGAGCAGCCTGGCAGTTCTTTATAGAGAATGAAAGAAGATTGTGGTCAGAGAGCGGGAGAGGGGAGTTTGCAAAATCATCCACTGCACAAAGCCGAGAGAAGACCAAGTCGAGGGAGTTTCCGTCTTCATGCGTTGGAGAATTAGTAAGCTGCGAAAGGCCAAATGAGGAGGTTAGAGATAAAAGGTGAGTAGCAGA
Organism: Dendrobates tinctorius; assembly: GCF_039654945.1. Classification (NCBI taxonomy): domain Eukaryota; kingdom Metazoa; phylum Chordata; class Amphibia; order Anura; family Dendrobatidae; genus Dendrobates; species Dendrobates tinctorius. The sequence continues at coordinate 14,117,150 of NW_027361743.1, read as the reverse complement.
TGGTGAGAGGGGAAGAGCAATGGGGATGTTGAAATCTCCCATGATGAGGGTAGGGATGTCACAGGAGAGAATCATCATGGAAGCCAAGTGGCAAAATGATCCAGGAACTGATGGGAGGGGCCGGGAGGACGATACACCACTGCCACTTGTATGGAGAAGGGGGTGTAGAGTCTGACGGCATGGACCTCAAAAGAAGGGAAGACAAGTGAGGGTACTTGAGGGATAACCTGAAAGGTACATTTTGGTGATAGGAGCAGACCAACGCCTCCACCAGCTCTATTGTCTGATCTTGGGGTATGAGAGAAGTGTAGCCCCCCGTATGAAAGAGCAGCAGCAGCGGTAGTATCTGACTGCTGGATCCAGGTTTCAGTAAGAGCCAGGAGGTTAAGAGAATTAGAAAGGAAGAAGTCATGAATGAAGGAGAGTTTGTTACACACTGATCGAGAATTCCAAAGTGCACAATTAAGAGAGACAGATGGCATGCAGGGAATATTAATAAGATTAGAGGGGTTTCTGAGTGTAGCAGTGGGGGGGGTTGACTTTCTATAACATGGGGGACCAGGGTTGGGAGCAATGTCTCCTGAGACTAGGAGAAGGAGGATAGAAAGAGTGAGCAGATGGTTAAGTGATTTGTGAGAGCGTCTCTGGTGTTGAATGGTGGGACTGCCTGGATCTGTGCAATTTAACAATGTGAAAAGAGCGTGAGTGCTATACATAGGAGAGGAAAGAAGCGAGGGGCCGATATGGATGGAGCGTAGAGAGTTAATGACAGGGCGGTGGATGTGTGTGAATGCAGCGGCCAGGATATAAATTACACAAATGCATATGGTATATATTTGTTGTACTCCAAATGTACAGGGAGTAGATGTATATAAATGTCTTACCTGTCTCCTGGCCTGTCTAACTGCCATGTTATAACTGCCAGAAGTACTTTGATACATGTACTTCGATTACATGTGCATAAATGCCACCCCTGCATAAATGCTCCCCCTAGCTATGTCTGAATATATAGGAGGTTAAGGCTAAGTTTTTTGTTTTTTGTCTCTCTCTTCTCGTTAATCAATCACACTAAATTGAGACACCAGGACCCAATAAAATGTTGTGGTCAAATAAACACATGTCCAGCACTACATGGATCATAAAGCACTTTGAAAAGTTTCTTGACCTCACAACATAAGGGGACAAGCAGAGTAAGTTGAAAAAAACTATATACCAGATATAAGTTTGCAGAGTTGAAAACACATAGATAGCATTCAGGATTAACTGCTTGCTGACATTGAATGGAGACACAGGAGTGGATTCAGAGCAGAGATTTTGTGATCATGTGATGCTTCTCTAATTTGTGTAATTAACAGCACCTGTAACTTACCTGTGGCACCTAACAGGTGTTGGCAATAACTAAATCACACTTGCAGCCAGTTGACACGGATTAAAGTTGACTCAACCTCTGTCCTGTGTCCTTGTGTGTACCACATTGAGCATGGAGAAAAGAAAGAAGACCAAAGAACTGTCTGAGGACTTGAGAAACCAAATTGTGAGGAAGCATGAGTAATCTCAAGGCTACAAGTCCATCTCCAAAGACCTGAATGTTCCTGTGTCTACCGTGCGCAGTGTCATCAAGAAGTTTAAACCCCATGGCACTGTGGCTAACCTCCCTAGATGTGGACGGAAAAGAAAAATTGACAAGAGATTTCAAAGCAAGATTCTAGATCTAGATCTGCAGCAGAGAAAACTGTGATTTTATCAAAGTAACAACAAGCTGTCTCAGTAAGTGACATCACTGGAATCAGGATATCTGGATCTGCATTATGTTGCTCTCAGATTACATTGCAAAAAACCTGCCGACAGGTTCCATTTAAAGTTACTACTCGCTACTAGGACCACCACTGCTCGTGAGAATGAGGGTCCCAGGTCTCCTGTTTGAGTGGGGTGGCGTTTTGAGAATCCGCATTCTCGCTCCATTCAAGGTCAATGTCCACAAGGCAAATTCAATTGGATAGGTGACAAGTTACACTCTTGGCACAACGGCTGTAAATGGGCGCTATGTAATTAAAGGAGCACAACCGTCTCTTCCATTTTCCCTCCTTTCAACCCTTTTTGGTTAAATGCTGGGCAATCTTGGGCAAAGAAATGGCTAAGAGCCCCCCAAAAATGTGCGCTGAGAATATTCAGAAACATTTATATATGAAAATTATTTCAGTATCCCTGGATTTTAAGACAACAAAATATCTACTATAAGTAAAAATACAAAAAAAAAAAAAAAAAAAAAATTAAAAAAAAAAGTCATAAATTAACCTACAATAAAAATATATAGAAAAAAATGGAAGAAAAAGAAAAAAGTCCTAAGAAATTAATTTACAATAAAAATATATAGAAAAAATGGAAAAATATAAAAAGTAATAAGAATTTTATTTACAATAAAAATATATAAAACAAAGGAAGAAAAAGTAATAAGAATTTAATTTACAATAAAATATATAGAAAAAAATGGAAGAAATAAAAAGTAAAAAAAATAATATACAATAAAAATATATAGTAAAAATGGAAGAAAAAGAATATAAGTTAAGAATTTAATTTACAGTAAAAATATATAGAAAAAATGGAAGAAAAAAGTTAGGAATTAAATGTACAATAAAAATATATAAAACAAAGGAAGAAAAAGAGAAAAAAGTAATAAGAATTTAAATTACAATAAAAATATATAGAAAAATGGAAAAAGATAAAAAAGTGATAAGAATTTTATTTACAATAAAAATATTTAGAAAAAATGGAAGAAAAAAGTAAAAAAATAATTTACAATAAAAATATATAATAAAAATGAAAGAAAAAGAGAATATAAGTTATAAGAAAAAAGTAATAAGAATTTAAATTACAATAAAAATATGTAAAAAAAAAATAAATAAATAACAGCCAAAAATAAGCAAAAAAAAAAAAACCACCACTATGAATTGCTACAAGCACAGAGAAATAGCTGGTGATCATGGCCGTCTATGATGAGGTCAAAGAACTTCTCGGTTACTATGAATTAATTTTCCACATCAATACTCGCCCCACAGTGAGGATTATCATTTCCAGGAGCAGCGAGTGAGAAGACCACAGTAAATTACTGCCGGTGATACGCTAATGGCCTCGGCACAGGTGACTTATTTTTAGATACTTGTAAATGACTTTGGTCGCATCTTGGCTGCCATGTACACGACTGATTGCCGAAGATACAAATAAGGATGAAGCAATTAACATGGTGCTGCTCCCGTGGAGGAACTTGCGGTAAAAGAAACACAAGAAATTAATTCACTTTTCAGTTAGCGACAAGCAACTTCTGGGAAGAAGAAAACTTTTTTTTTCAAAACGGGAGTAAGAAATAAGTAGAAAGGACCAGACTAGGGAAGTTTCACGATATCATCTCTAAGCTTAAACACCCCGCTAAATGTCCCAACCACAACAAACTGCCAATCAGCCGCCTCGGAGGACCACCAATCACGAAAAAATCTCTTAACACCAACAATTTTAGTGGTAATAAATATTTTATGATCGTCATCACCTTGGAACCATCTACCTAACTTAGACTATGTAGAAGCATGTGTTCTGCCTTTCTTCTTCTCTAGTGACCTTCCAGGCAGTACAGCCTGGGAAGTACCAAGCCTTTTATTATACCCAATATTTCAAAAATGAGCATATACCCTTGTAGTCAATAAATAAGAAAATAGTAAGTAGTACATGTAAATGACATGCGGTATTAGTTAATACTATTTTGATACAAAAAAAGCATAAAAGTCATCCCACCCGACAACTGTGCAGACACCTGCCCATGGGAAGCTATGCAATGTCGACTAAGTCTCATGTGTTATTTACTCGTATTACTATTTATTTACTGACGGGGGGGATGTGCTCATTTTGTTTTTTTCTTGGGTTTTGTCTGTTAATTGGTCACATTGTGAACGTACATTGACCCTTTGGTATATGTGCAATGTATGCTCCGGCTCATTTCTTTGGTTTTGCAGTAATTTCTTGAACTAGGTTCAAAGAGGGACGTGGCGCCACCTTTTGGAGTTGGGCATTTCATCTACATAGCTTCCCCATGGGCAGGTGTCTGCATAGTTGGACCTGGGTCGTATTTTGCCCCCATCTACAGTATATTGAGGTTGACTGACACAAGGTGAACTTTTAACACTAGACAGTACAATCCCCAGTGGGTACACCTTGTCGCATTGGGATGGATAATATCTTGGTAAAGGGAGAATTCTGGTGGATCCACGTAAAAAAGATATAAAATAGTGGGCTTTTCTTACGAGAAACTATTTCCCATGTGTTGAAAGCGCATTTTTTGTAAATCCTTTTTGACCGGCCACAGATTTCTTAATAACAGTTAAGCTGCAATAATTTCCCAATGTGTAACGTTTAGCTTGTTGGTCACTAAACATATTTTAAGAATTTGTGGTTATTTTATTTATTTTATTTTTCCATGTTCTTAAAATAGGAAGAAAAAAAAAATGAAATCCTGAATAACAGATTGGCATTTTGGCACAGATTCAGCAACGCAATTTTTCTAGAACTCTGCAGTGAATGGTTTTGAAAAGTCGTAAAATATTGGTGTTTTCACACTAGTTTATCCCAATTCGGCCAAAATGGGGCAGAAGGGAGTCATAACGCTACAGCTCGTGAAATTCACAAGTAGCCAATGCATTCCCTATACCGGAAGTATAACTCCAATCAAGCCGTGGCCTTCACATTCCGCGCGAGCCGCCTCCGCCTTCACATTCCGCGCGAGCCGCCTCCGCCTTCACATTCCGCGCCAGCCAGCTTCTTCCATACAGACTGAAAGTGGTGTTTTCAGTCAATCAGCCGCTGCTCATTGGCAGCATTGGTCTCATGACAGATGCTGATGCCCCAAGAATGGTAAGGGACAAAACAGCAAGTGCAATGGAGTATCACTGGTCGGGAAGAGGTGTGAAGTATTGTGTTTCCTAACCCCACCCTTGACAATAACTTTTAAAATGGGGAGAACCCCTTTAATCATGTCCCAAATGATAATCCAAGCCCCACTTGTCCTACCCATGATCTATAAAATATGTAACGTATGTCATTTTAAACCATGAAGAGTTTAGGAAACTCTTCGACTTCCACATGCTCGACCCACCCCTGCATCCAACCCCCTTCCATCATCCAATCCTCAGTCAACACTTGTAGACCAGAGGCCTTAGATGTTCGCTGAGGATGCAAAAAATTCTTGCAGACTGAAAAAAGAAAACGCAACTTTGATTTTATAGAAATTTTTGGTGTTTGCGCCCCTTTAACTGGAGCAGTATCCTTCTTCCTAAAACTTTCTACAAGTAATAAGCCGGAGAGAACAATGCTTTAAATGCTAATAAATAATGAAATTACTGAAGACAAGTTTAATTGATTCATTAATTTTTTAGCAGGATGAAGCCTCAAGGTAATTATTGTAGAATCTAATTTACAAAAAGTAAAAGAAAAAAAATAAATAAATAACTGTGACTCATTCATATGGCAGGAGAGGCGCCGAGATCCGGAGAGGGGAACGTGAGGTGAAGTTACTACTTCTAATTCCTCTGGAGAAAGCATTTTATCTGTCAATCTCAAGCGGTGGCGCAGATCCAGCGCATCGGAAGTGTAAAAGATGGATCACCACCTGGCAAAACCTGCTGCATCAGTGTACGTTGTTTCATGTGGCATAATATGGCCGCACTTCTACTTCCAAGTAAGAGTCACAACCGAAAGAAGGCGTGGAGATGATGTGTCCGTGTCTACTAAAGATGGACACGTACCATACATGGTTATTCCTTCCTCCTAATTACCCATGCACGCTCGTTTGATCACCTGCTATACCTTCAGACCCTTCCATGCACATGCATGCTCACTACAGTTGAGCGTACATACGTTCCTAGTTCTCTCCCTGAAAACAAAGGGTTCAGCATGCTGAAATCCAATTCTTCTTTCCCTTGATATATGAAAGAGCGTAGAGCTGGGACCCGACAAACGTTTGACGGTCCAGATGAAATTGGCAACTTTCACCAAGGTTCTTTTGATGTGTATGGCGCCCTTCAGAGGAGACAAGGCTGAAGTGGAAACTACTGAAAGGCAATGGCCTGGATGTAAGGTTCTGCTTTCGTTAATGGCATCCAACATGCTAACAAAGGGTTTGAGAATGCTGAAAATCTAATTTTTGCCTTTGACATACGCCATCAGGAAGCATGGGGTCAGCAACACACACATCAGATGGTCCCGATGTGACATGAATGGTTAAAAGTTGGTGCGGTAACTGGCAGAAACGCCCGTGCCAATCATAAAATAATGGCACCTGTAACAGTACGAATAAAGAGGAGGTACACTACTTTTACACTGATGACCTTATCCTTTGGATAGGTCATCAATGTCTGATCGGTAGAGGTGCAGCCTCACCGATCAGCTGTCTCGGTGTCGCCGGAACTGGTCAGTTAAGTAGCCGCTTCATCTACTGATAGTGGCCACGGCCGGGAAGTGCACATTCGCCTTATATTCCAATCAGTTGGGGGCGGGTGTGCAGGACCCGGCCACTATCACTAGTTGGAGCAACTCCGTATCTGACCAGTTCCGTTCGCCGCTGGCACCTAGAACAGCCGATCGGCGTGGCTGCACCTCCACCGATCAGACACTGATGACCTATTCTAAGGAGAAGTCATAGTGGACGGCCTTTTTACCCATTATGGGTCACTTTTATTATTGCTCTCCTAATGTGAGTCAGAGACTTTTTTGGCCTACTCAGGTTCCATTTGTAGCTACAAAACATGCAAGCTCTGGTTCCTACAGGTTTTGGCACGTCTGTAACATAAAAAAACAATCTAGAAAATACAAAAAGTTGGCATGCACATTCTTTATAATTAGGATATGGCAAAATTAAGGCCATGAGCTCCCACAAGAGAGATCCTTATAGGAGAAAGTGAGTGGATTTAATATTTATGGCCACAATTAAAAAAAAGAAATGCCCTGAACCCATAAAGTCTGGAGGAGAACGTAGAAAGGTCTGTGACGTACTAATAAGTATAACGCAGAATAATGAGAGCAACACACAGCCACCGGCACCGCACAGCTACTGATACAGCACGGACGAGATTACACACATTATTCATCCTATTTACCCCGATAATGCAAAAATCAATAGTAATCCGGGAGGATTCGCCTGGCTGGATCCACAAACAGGATTCCTAATGACTGTGCTCCAAGACCAAGAGGCACATTAAAAAGTTTTCCGTTACTGAAAAGATTAAGAGTAATGATTACAGGGAACGTGGCCCCCATCAGCATGATTCAATATGAATATACGTTATCTGTGGTGCCACCTAGTGGGCCGTGTTATGGGAAAAACACTCCCAGAACCATCGCTTCACAGCAAGGGTCTAATGAGGTGATAAGAGTAGCAACAAGTGGTAAAACAGAAGAATGCAGGAGACATTTATGATACCTGTACAGGTTCAGGGATTACCACAAGGAGCTGGCAACACCAAAAAAAAAAAAAAAAAAAACTGTCTACCGTATTTTTCGGACTATAAGACGCTTTTCCCAAAAAAATTTGCGAGGAAAATGAGGGGTGCGTTTTATAGTCCAAACGCAGGTTTACAGGGGGGTTGAGGCAGTGGTGTAGCATCAGAACAGATGGCGGCAGAGGTGTGGCGATGCTGAGGCTTGGTGTCAGTGGGTGGGGGGTGCGAAGTGCACCTGAGCAGGGTCCCTTCCTCAGGATGCAGGCAGCAGAAATGCCGCGGCAACGCCGCCTGGTGTTCGCAGCGGGCAGAGCCGAATGCATCACTGGTTTTCCTGCGGCCATCTTCCTGAAGCCGAAGAGGCGCATGCACAGATGGAGATCTCTGCGGCCCTTGGCTTCCGGAAAATGGCCACCGAAGGCCGTGCATGCGCAGATTGAGATCTCAAAGGCCATTTCTCTGAAGCCCAGGGCCGCAGAGATCTCAATCTGCACACGCGCAGCCTCAGGGAAATGGCCGCCGAGAAACTGGTGATGAACTCGGCTCTGCTCGCCGTGGATATCGGGCCACGGCGTCGCCACATTTCTGCCACCGGCATCCTGAGGAAGGGACCCTAGTCCATGCTCTGCCTCACCGTCGACACCAGACCCCAGCATCGCACCCTGGGACTGCAGCATTGCCCCACTTCTCCCGCCGCCAGCTTCCTGAGGAAGGGACCATGCCTCCTGTGACCCCACTCTACCACCGCCGGTCCTCAGGTAAGATACCTTAAATCCAGACAATAAGACGGACCCCCCATCTTATAAAAATCTTTTTATGCTATTTTCCACCCCAACATTTGGCGTGCATCCTATGGACCGATGCGATGCGTCTTATTGTCCAAAAAATACAGCACTTCAATCTTTAAACAGATGACCAAAAATAGCGCCTGTATGTGCAAACAGGAGAAAAAGAGAAAGTGCAGATGATATGAGTCTCTGCCGCTTTTTATCTTCAACCAATTTGGCTGGTCAGTTTGGTTTCGCATGTAGAAGTCTGGACTATTCCGCGCATGCGCACTGACTGCCAACCGAGTTCAGGACAGAAAGCTTGTCAGTTACCGCAGCTTCCTGAGCATGAGCAGCGTACCAATGAAACTGTGCGCATTCCAAGGCTCCTGAAAAGGCTGATCTAGCCGAAACGCATTGTGTTTTACCATTGTATTTTAATAAACTGTATTGAAGAATCCTGGAAGCATAGAGTGGAAGTGACGATTTCTTTCATTTCCTGTTAATATATGTGTAACGTTAGAACCTCCTATACCAAGGTGACAGCAGACTGCCATCAAGAATATGGAATACACGTCATGCCAGAGTTGAGCCTGTATGCACAACTGCATAAGGTGAGCAAGATTCCTCATTTGCCACCAATCGTGATATCATTTAATACTACGCTTAGATAGCACTAGTCTCCCTTGTAATCTAGGTTACACCATGCAACAAGGCAGTCAGCCGTCAGCAGTGCGCGCAAGACTTGTACAGTAGGCGCATGCACAAGCTTTGTACAGTGCACAACATGATTTCAGAAATAGCTAGTTTCTGAAGTGCAACTGCTCAGTGATTCCAATGGACTAGAAACAGGCATAAACACAATTAAAGTGTTATTTGTGAAAGAGCTCATGCACACTGTGTTATCATGGATCCATAATTTGCAATTTCCTAGATTTCTAGTTAAAGCCTTCGTATACGGAGGGAGATTCCCAGAGGCTGAATTCTCCATACACTTCAATGGACAGGTGTCTGTAGTTGTGTGTCGACCTCTATAATTGTTGCAGACATAGCCAGGCATACAAATGCGGCCACCTGAAGCGTATGGAGTTCTCATTATAGAAACCTTGTGGGTATAAAGGGTCGTATTGTTAAAAATTCAATACATATCATTCCTCTGAAATTTGCAGCTGGTGGTGAGAGATGGGTGGACTCGCAACATCAGAGAAATCACTGACTTCAACCAACATTTCTCTAATAATGATGGCTATGAGGACACGGCATTTTATCTTAATTAACCTGAAGTCTGATTTCAGTAAGCCAGGTGACATAGATTGTTATCTATATGATGACTTTTGAATGTATGTGTTTGTTCTTTGGTTGGTCAAGAAAAAACAGACTTGTTCGTATAAGCCTATGTGAATTAACCTCAACAAATCTTCCTCGACCTCTAGATGCTGGCTTTAAATACAACAGTTTAAGTAGGATATGCCTCTAACAATATACATCCAGTCATACACACAGCCAAGAAATCCAGAGATCCAAAGAATCTGAGATTCTTTACAAAAAAAAAAAAAAACACAGCCAGGAACACTCTGCAAGACAGCAGCCAAGAGATCATGACTCCATCACGAGGGACACAGATTTGACATTCTATAAGATGCCAGCTTAGGGGACCACGGCCCCAGCTGAAAGAATACAGATCTACTCCATGGACCATCACTGAACCATGGATACGTTTTGGGGTAGTCAAGATTTGGACCCACCGGTCACTTGAGCCCCATGGATACTTTTGGGGAAAGCCAGGATTGGGACCCACCGGTCACCTGGCTCCGTGGAGATGTTCAGAGAAGTTAGGATGTGACCCTACGGTCACCTGGCCTTGTACCTCAATGGACTGTCATGTTCCTAAGGCTTGTTACCTCCTCGCTGTTTGTGTGCCACTTGTGGGAATAGTTGGCCCTGGAAGCTCTGAAGTCACAGCTGCCCTTACCCCGGCAAGTCAGCGGAAGGGTGAGACTCTGGGACTGTTCTGTGTGTCATCTGCCAGTTTTGTGGTTCAGTAAAGTATTGCCACACTGTTTCACCCTCACCCTGTGTTGTCAGAGTAGTATTACGCCCACAGTAAAAGGAAAGTGGGCATTCAGTGGGATGTGCCTTGGTCCATGTGGTTTCAGCTAGCGGACTAGAGCACCCGCTGAACCCAGTGTCTCAACAATGGCCAATTTAAAATGCAAACTAAACACAAGGGACACATCAGTTAATTTAAATCGGTCTGGTTCCCGTTTAAGTTTGCAGGGTTCCTTATGAGTTGGTTGGTTATCACCAGGACAAACCAAAAAATACGAATACCTGGTGTCCCTTCATATCATCGTATACCGGGGAATCTAATGAACTTTGAGATACACAGAGCAAGGAGAGCCGATTCCCAGTGATAAAAGCAGAATTTTTCTATATTTTGGCCCAGGAGAGACATCTCTATTCATGTAATCTTTGTTTTCTTGTATAATAAATCCACATCATGGCTACAATATATAATGTTGATGCATATTCGGATATGAATTTCTGATACGGCTACCTGGGATTTTTCTCTCCTTTCCTTCTCAGAGTCTTCCAGTTGATTTCGCTTTTGCTGACGAGCTTCTTCCAGTTGAGCTTTCAGTTTTGCAGCCAGCTCCTGTAAGACACAACATGGAATAAAAATCCAGGTTAAAGGGGCTCTAAAGAGCAACAAAAAAAATAAAGGTAGTTGCTGAAAGATTTGATCAAATTTATTGTCCCTTGCTTGCAATAGAATAAATGCAAAATCATCTTCTCTGAGCAGCTATCACTACCAGGGAGATACGAAGGTGGACGAAGACCACCATTTTTCTTTGATGTATGCTCTATGGATCTTAAGATGCTAAAGAGGATTCCATAGTGGCTGCAGAGATGAGTAAAACGTTTTATGTACTTTCTCCTCGCCATTGCGGAGATATTAGCTTGTAAATTTTAGTAAGTCCAAAGGTGTTTTTTCCAGAACCTCTGGGGGTGTGTACTTTTCTTGTAGGACTTTGGACAATCATAAGCAGACAGCAACATACAGGAGAAAGAATGAACACGCCGCCACAATAGGTTAGACCAGGCTTTCTTCTGTGTGTAATTAATAAGAGCTCGGAGCAGAGCTGACCAGAAATGAGAATGATTACGAACACTTCTTCAGCTGCCATCTCACAGCAGTGTGGCTGTACAGCAGAGCTGACAGTGCTGTGAAAGGAGAGCTGCTTGAAGGGTTTTTAATTAAGCCCCCGTCACAATCAGCAACGCTACAGCGATCCCGACAACGATATGACCTGGTAGGGATCGTTGCTGCATCGCTATGTGGTCGCTGGTGAGATGCCAAACAGTCAGATCTTCCCAACGACGCAGCAACGATACGGCGACCCGTAGCAACCTTTGTAATGATGTCGGCGGTATGCACGCCTATGTGTCTCGCTTCTGAGTCGCTAACGAAGTTGTTGGTAAGGTGTCAAATATACCAATGCATGCTACCCAGCGGGATCTCAACGATCAAAAACATGTCCAGGACATTCCGACACGACCAGCGATCTCACAGCAGGGGCCTGGTCGCTGCTACCGGTCAATCGTAGCGAGGTCGCTGCTACTGGTCAATCGTAGCGAGATCGCTGCTGAGGTCGCTGTTGCGTCACAAAACTTGTGACTCAGCAGCGATCTCGCTTAGTGTGACGGGAGCTTTAGACAAAGCTCAGCTCTGTTACAATGCCCTTCCCCCCAACACTGAGTGCTGTGAGATGAAACTCGAAGATGTATTGGTAACCACAATTATCTCTGCTCTACGTTATCACACATAACTCTTCAGCAAGAAGAGTGAGGAAAGCAGACTGTCAATACTTGTCTCACATTGAAATAACTGCTCAAAGCAATTTTCCCCTGTATATGGTTTCCTGTTTATGGTTGGTGAACCTTATACAGGAGAAGAAGTACACGCCCACAGAGAAAAATCTCTGGCAATACACAATTTGGCTTATCGTAAATTATATCCTACAAACTGATACCTCAACAACGGAGAAGAGAAATTACAAAATATAAAACTACATTTACTCAGCTCTGCAGCCGCTATTCCCTAAAGTGGTCAGTTTAACATGACAAAGCTGGTGAAAGATCCTCGTTAAATTCAGGATTTGTAAAACACACAGATATGAGGATGAGTCTACTACAGTAAAAACTTGCATACACATGTAATAAATGATGGTGGCCCAAGCCCTTTAACGGCAATACTTACAATATAAGGAGGACAATTATTGCAGCTAGAATAGGTTACATGAAAAAAAAGTAAAGAAATCAATACCGCTAATGTATGTAGAAATCAATGAAATGGTTAAAACACACATTCACATTTTTAAGACTGTGGAAAAATAAAGTAGGATATGAAATATTGCTTCAAAATGTAGGCGCATGAATAAATAACTGGCACAATAGATAAAAGTGAAGCATGACACCCCAAGTAACTTCAACCTAGACACGGATTGGAGCGGAGATCAGCAGGGGACCCGCGCTAGCTTTCTGCCACAGAAACATCAACGATGGCTTTTAAAAAATTCTTTTGGAAGATTTTATCAAAACGGAGTGTAGCCAGGAAAACGGTGTCACCCAGCTCTCCCAATAAATTGTAAATCTGCTTATTCAGTGACGCAACCTTCATTCCTGCATCACCGGGAAATTTAATGTCAGCCATAGTAGACGCTAATCCACTTTTAAACAACATAAAATTGTTGATGTCGAGCACGAATCTTCCTCAGGCTTCTTCCTGCTTTTTGTACATGAAGTAAGGCCATTTCCAACTAATATTCTCTGTCCCTCCCTGCAAAGGACTGTAGTAAGCCCACCGCCTGTGACATGCAAGCTGCTGCAAAAAGGCACAGCCTCTCCTGTGCTTTAGGCCTGAAAACAGTGCATCTCCAGATTTCTATTCAAAACTTGATCTAATCTACAGTACAGACCAAAAGTTTGGACACACCTTCTCATTCAAAGAGTTTTCTTTATTTTCATGACTATGAAAATTGTAGATTCACTCTGAAGGCATCAAAACTATGAATTAACACATGTGGAATTATATAATTAACAAAAAAGTGTGAAACAACTGAAAATATGTCTTATATTCTAGGTTCTTCAAAGTAGCCACCTTTTGCTTTGATTACTGCTTTGCACACTCTTGGCCTTCTCTTGATGAGCTTCAAGATTTAGTCACCGGAAATGGTCTTCCAACAGTCTTGAAGAAGTTCCCAGAGATGCTTAGCACTTGTTGGCCCTTTTGCCTTCACTCTGCGGTCCAGCTCACCCCAAAACCATCTTGATTGGGTTCAGGTCTGGTGTCTGTAGAGGCCAGGTCATCTGGCGTAGCACCCCATCACTCTCCTTCTTGGTCAAATAGCCCTTACACAGCCTGGAGGTGTGTTTGAGGTCACTGTCCTGTTGAAAAATAAATGATGGTCCAACTAAATACAAACCGGATGGAATGGCATGCCGCTGCAAGATGCTGTGGTAGCCATGCTGGTTCAGTATGCCTTCAATTTTGAATAAATCCCCCAACAGTGTCACCAGCAAAGCACCCCCACACCATCACACCTCCTTCTCCATGCTTCACGGTGGGAACCAGGCATGTAGAGTCCATCCGTTCACCTTTTCTGCTTGTTGCCTGTCCTTAGCAGTGGTTTCCTAGCAGCTATTTTACCATGAAGGCCTGCTGCACAAAGTCTCCTCTTTACAGTTGTTGTAGAGATGTGTCTGCTGCTAGAACTCTGTGTGGCATTGACCTGGTCTCTAATCTGAGCTGCTGTTAACCTGCGATTTCTGAGTCTGGTGACTCGGATGAACTTATCCTCCGCAGCAGAGGTGACTCTTGGTCTTTCTTTCCTGGGGCAGTCCTCATGTGATCCAGTTTCTTTGTAGCGCTTGATGGTTTTTGCCACTGCACTTGGGGACACTTTCAAAGTTTTCCCAATTTTTTGGACTCACTGACCTTCATTTCTTAAAGTAATGATGGCCACTCGTTTTTCTTTACTCAGCTGCTTTTTTCTTGCCATAATACAAATTCTAAGAGTCTATTCAGTAGGACTATCAGCTGTGTATCCACCAGACTTCTGCACAACACAACTTGTTACACCCGGTCCCTGTCCTGGCACGGCGCCCAGGTCTGCCACTGTTACAACTGGTCCCCGTCCTGGCGATGCGTCCAGGTCTGCCTCTGCCCTCCGTTCTGGGCACTCACCTCGAGCCTCGCACGCTGTCCTTAGGCTGCAGCTGGCCTCCTCTGGATCTCATGCTGCTGCTCAGCATTCGGGTATCCCTCCTGCCTCCACCTCCTGGCGTCCTGTCGGCAGATCTGTAGCTAAGGCTATTAGGGCACGCCCACCCACTCTCCTGCCTTCTTAAAGGGACAGCGTGCATTATTCAAAATGTGCAATTAAGCAATGGCAGCGCACTGGCTGCTATTTCTGGCCTCTCCTCCATAGGGAGAGCGCCGGAGCAACGAGTATCTATCATTGCTACATCCGGTTCTCATGCTAACCTGTCTGTGCTGCGTCTGCAGTCTCTGTGTATTCTCTAATGCTCTCTGTCTCTACAGCATATCAGTATCCTGTGATTCCTGGTTATATCTGCAACCATCTGAGCGAAAGCCATCCCGTTCCGCCAACAGCCATCCGTGTCTGAGGACTGTGTGAAGGTCACTGGAACCGACTCCTTACCAACTATCCGGATCCAGGAACCGGCTCATTACGGACTCTGCTGTAAGTACTGTTATCCCTTTTGGTCCCGCTGGGACAGCTGCCACGTGTCCGGGGTCTAACTGGAGGTAGAACCTGTGTCCTCCGGGTATTCCATTCTGGCCCTGTCTGAGGGGCTTTCCTATGGGTGCCCGGGGCTCACTCGTCATGCCCCCTTCGGAGCCCCCCGGACAGTGGTCCCACTTTAAAAGTAAAAACAAATGTGAACTTCACCATCTCTGCCACCGCTTCCATTCGTTACACAACTGATGGTCCCAACCCCATTTATAAGGCAAGAAATCCCACTTATTAAACCTGACAGGGCACACCTGTGAAGTGAAAACCATTTCCAGTGACTACCTCTTGAAGCTTATCAAGAGAATGCCAAGAGTGTGCAAAGCAGTAATCAAAGCAAAAAGGTGGCTACTTTGAAGAACCTAGAATATAAGACATATTTTCAGTTGTTTCACACTTTTTTTGTTAATTATATAATTCCACATGTGTTATTTCATTGTTTTGATGCCTTCAGAGTGAATCTACAATTATCATAGTCATGAAAATAAAGAAAACTCTTTGAATGAGAAGGTGTGTCCAAACTTTTGGTCTGTACTGTATAGAAGCTTTAGCTTCTGATAGAAGTGACCTACTGACCATGGGACATGAACTTACTAGAGCTATTACATACCATAGATTTCCCTACTTAAGCGCAATTATTTTCCAATGCCAAGAAAGCAAAAGGGTTTGTCCACCTTCAGCAATTTGGTCCTCAAAAGCTGTAACAGCAGCAGGTACTCGCCCTCCATGGCTCTAGCAATGGCTCTTCACTGCTGCTCCGGTTTCAAGGTTTTGTCTGCAGCAAATTGACAGTATACATCAACACTGCAGCCAATCACTGAGCTCAGATAATGTTTTCAATAGCAAAAGCAGATTAGAAAAACGCCACACAAACTGACATGCTCATTCAGCCCAAAACAATGTGTCTGAATGTCATATCTTGAAATCCATTGACTTTGCTGGGATGGCCAGAGTCACTGCATAAACCGGATCCGCAAAAACGCTGTGTGCGAATCATGGCCGTAGCAAGCGAGGAGCAGGGGGTGCAGCTGCCCCCCCCCAGAAGCAAGGGAACTCACCTATCAACACTCACTTGTATACTGCAGTGCTCCCGTCCTGCATCGGCTCCAGACTGCAGGGGGCAATCTCCCCTCTTCTGTCCTATCTTCTGCCATCTTCACCAGAGAGAGGAGGGGGAGGGATGCCTTCCCTGCACATGATCCGATTCCCAGGATCCGATTCCTGGGCCCCGAGCTGGAGAAAGTGAGAAAGTTGTGCACACGTTGCAGCTGGCAATAAGAGATAGTCTGCAAGAGGGACATGCTGGAAATCTGATTGGAAAAGTGAGGAAATTAGTTATTGCTGCCTGAACCCCTAAAATTAATTCCATCTCGAAGAGACGTGCTGGGAAAGGGGCAATTGTCCATCAAGCCACTCGGTGGGACAGCACTTATTTAATGATTGAGCGATTGTTTGAACTAAAACAGTTTCTTATAGATATGGCAAACCCTCAGGTAACCCTAAATGAAGGTCAATGGACACAGGTGGCTGAATTGAAGGAATTGCTTAACCCCTTTCCTACAATGGACGTACCATTCCGTCCATGTGACCTGGGACCTAAGTCCCATGGACGGAATAGTACGTCATGCCCTTTAATGCAACATCGCGACTTAAGTCGCGGTGATCGCATTAAAATGCCGAAGGCATCTTACCTCAGGATAGATGGCCTCGGCATCCCGGGCAGTCTCCGCCCTGGCCCGCCCCTCTGTGAGCTGTGATTGGATGTTCAATTCAGAACAGCCAATCACAGCGCTTCTCTTTGTTTCAGCCAATCAGATTGGCTGAAACAGGATCCTAGGCTAGGATCGAGTACCGATGTACTCGATCCTAGGACCGGTGCCTGGCAACGCCAGGCACCGGAGAAAAGCCCCCAGATTGGCGCGATCGCATCGATCGCGCCAATCGCAGTGCAATATCGCCGCTGTGCCCTGCCGGTACTGGCCCGGATCGGTGCTGTAATAGCACCGATCCTAGGCCGGAGCCTAGGACAGGCCCAGCAGGGCCTGCAGGAAGTGGTTGGTGCGATCGATTAGATCGGCGATCGCGCCAGCCACAGGGCACAGCTGCGGTCACGCTGTGACCGCTGTCTGCCCTGCTGATGACCTGGCCATGACCTGCCTAGGAATCGGAGCTGTGAGCTCCGATCCTAGGCAGTTACCATGGTCACCAGGCAGAGCAGGGATTGGTGGGATCGATTTAATCATTCGATCCCACCAATGACAGGTCACAGCAGCGATGTGACCGCTCTGTGTCCTGCCTCTGACCTGTCTGACTTGTCTGCACGGGTCCTCACTCTAGCTGAGGATTCCTGCAGAGAGGTCAGACACAGCAAGAGCTCCTGTGCTGGGTATTGTGGTGCCACAGCTTGTAGCATCACAATCCCTGCAGAAGAAAGAAAACTAAAACTGTAAGTGTTAATTGAGCCCTGATCCCCTGCCCAATCTATCGTCACCCCCCCAATCTATCTTCATCCCCCCTCCACCCCCCCCTTTGCGCCGCCTCCGTGCGCAGCCGCCGAGTGTTGATCGGTGACGCAGTTCACTGATCAACACTCGTGCTCGCTTCTTTTCCTTAGCCCCCTTTGCGCCACCTCCGCACACACATCCCGTTTTTCATTTTTTTCACGCCCTTTGTGCCACCTAACTACAACCCTAACTGATCACTGCCCAATCTCTCTTCATCCACCCCAATCCCCCCATCCCCCTTCCCCCATTTTTACCTCCCTCCACCCCACTTTTGCGCCACCTCCGTGCGCAGCCGCCGAGCGTTGATCGGTGATGCATTTCACCAATCAACACTAGTGCTCGCTTTTTTTTTTTTCCTTAGCCCCCTTTGCGCCACCTCCGCACACACATCCCGTTTTTCATTTTTTTCACCCCCCTTTGTGCCACCTAACTACAACCCTAACTGATCCCTGCCCAATCTCTCTTCATCCACCCCAATCCCCCCATCCCCCTTCCCCTCCACCCCACTTTTGCGCCACCTCCGTGCGTTGATCGGTGACGCAGTTCACCGATCAACACTCGTGCTCGCTTTTTTCCTTAGCCCCCTTTGCGCCACCTCCGCACTCACATCCCGCAGTCGCAAAACTTTGATAAGTGACGCACATCGCTTATCAGAGCTTGTGCCCAACGTTTTTCATTTTTTTCACCCCTTTTTGTGCCACCTAACTACAACCCTAACTGTTGATCCCTGCCCAATCTCTATTCATCCACCCCAATCGCCCCAGCCCCCTCTTTTTACCCCCCTTTGCGCCGTTTCCGTGTGCACATTTAGCAGCCGCCGAATTTTGATAAGTGACGCAATGCACTTATCAAAGTTCATGCCGGCTGTTTTCCATTTTTCTTTCTCACCTCCCCCCCCCCCCTTTGAGCCACCCCTGTGCACACATCCAGCAGCCACTAAATTTTGATAAGTGACGCCGTTCACTTATCATATCTAGGACCTGCTGTTTTAGACTTTTTTTCACAGGTATTTTGCTCCCCATTTCCTTTTCGCTTTTTCTTACAGGATAGTGTGCACCAATCACTAGCCCCCCCACCACATACACAGTTATAAAGTACACCCAAGCACCATATTTACACAAAAAAATGTCCCGCCCATCACGTTCCTCCCAACAGATTCAATGGATGAGGAATATTCTTACCTTGCCTCCGACACTGATAGCGAGGATGACGATCCGACTTTTCTTTATTTTTTGGATTCTTCATCCTCTTCCCCCTCCTCATCTTCCTCCTCGGGTCCTGCGGACGCTCCAGGACAGAAGATGAGGCAGCGCCCACCATGCCCGCAGCTGATTCAGCAGACCCTGTGTGGACCTCGCCCCCCGAAAATTACGAGCCACCGATTCCTGATTTTGTGGCAGAATCAGGAATCAAGTTTGACACCACCGGCCTCACAGAAATTGACTTTTTCAAAGTCTTTTTCTCTGAGAATTTTGTTAACCTCATGGTGGAGCAAACTAATTCGTACGCTCGGCAATTTTTGGAGCAAAACCCGCGTTCATCCTATACTAACTGGTCTCCTGTGGACGCAGTTGAAATGACGCAGTTTTGGGGCCTGGTCCTCCACATGGGTATCCTGAAGAAGCCTGAAATTCGGCAATATTGGAGTGTTGATATTTTATACAACACTCCAGTGTTCCGAATGGTCATGGTCCGGACGCGTTTTCAGGCCATCCACAAGTTTCTGCATTATAACGATAATGCAGTGTCCCGCACGAGATGACCCCAACTTTGACCGTCTGTTCAAAGTTCGGCCGGTCATCGAACACTTCAACAAAAAGTTTGCTGAAGTGTACGTGCCCCAAAGGAACATCTGCGTGGATGAGTCCTTGTTCCATTTCAAGGGAAGGCTCGGATTCCGTCAATACATGCCCAGTAAGAGGGTCAGGTACGGAATCAAACTCTATAAGCTGTGTGAGAGTACCTCAGGGTACACTCACAGATATAGAGTGTACGAAGGAAAGGACACCAGGATTGAACCCCCTGAGTGTCCTCATGACCTGGGAGTGAGTGGGAAAATTGTGTGGGATTTGGTGCACCGACTGCTGGATAAAAGTTATCACCTCTACACTGATAACTTTTATACCAGTGTCCCACTCTACAAATTCCTCTCTGCGCGAGGTACCACAGCTTGCGGTACTGTCCGCAAAAATCAGAGAGGCCTCCCGAAGACGCTACTTGGGCAGATGCTCCGAAAAGGTGAGAACAGGGCCCAATGTAACGACCACCTGCTGGTGGTCAAGTACAAGGACAAAAGGGATGTATTTCTCTTGCCAACCATACACGGTGATGGCAGCGCCCTCAGCACTGTACAGGGTACCTCTGCACTGGTCAGCAAACCTGAATGTGTGCTGGGGTACAATAAAAACATGGGGGGCGTTGATCGCTCCCGATCAACTCCTCCAACCGTACAATGCTTTGAGAAAGGCCAAGGTGTGGTACAAAAAGCTGGCCGTGCACATCGTCCAATTGGCAATGCTCAACGCATTCCTGCTGTCACAATGTGCACGCCACACCGATACGTCGTACCTTGAGTTCCAGGGGGTAGTGGTTAAGGCCCTGATGTTTGGCACTCTGGAAGGAGCGGGCCCCAGAACTTCCGGAACTGAAAGTGCTCGTATTATACCAGGATACCTTTTCCCGGGGGAGGTCCCGCAAACTACAAAAAGAGGTAAATCGCAAAAAAAGGTGCCGAGTGAGTTACAAAAACGGAATACGCAAGGACACCATTTATCAATGCGACACCTGCCCCGAAAAACCTGGCCTGTGTATGAAGGATTGCTTCAAATTGTACCACACCTCAATGCACTACTAAATTACTTTACCGGAAACATTAGATTAGTTGGGGCACATCTAGATAAGTTCCTTGGGGGTCTAGTTTTAAAAACAATGTCACTTGTGGGTTTTGTTTACTGTTTAGGCACATCAGGAGCTCTGCAAATGGAAAATGACGCCCGCAGACCATTCCATCTAAGTCAGAATTCCAAAACGTCACTCCCTTCCGATCCCCGACGTGTGCCTAAACAGTTTTTTGCCACATATGGGGACCAGCGTACTCAGGACAAATTGGACAACAACTTTTGGAGTCCAATTTCTCCTGTTACCCTTGGGAAAATTAAAAATTGGGGACTAAACGATCATTTTTATGGGCACAAAATAGGATTTTTTATTTTCACGCCTGGGCAGTATAAACTTTAGTGAAATACTTAGGGGTTCAAAGTTCTCACCACATATCTAGATAAGTTCCTTAGGGGGTCTAGTTTCCAAAATGGGGTCACTTGTGGGGGGTTTCTACTGTTTATCCACATCAGGGGCTCTGCAAACGGAACATGACGCCCGCAGACCATTCCATCAAAGTCTGCATTCCAAAGCGTCACTTCTTCCCTTCTGAGCCCCGACGTGTGCCCAAACAGTAGTTTTCTCCCACATATGGGGTACCAGCGTACTCAGGACAAATTGGACAACAACTTTTGGGGTCCAACTTCTCCTGTTACCCTTGGGAAAATTAAAAATTGGGGACTAAACGATCAATTTTGTGGGTACAAAATAGGATTTTTTATTTTCACGCCTGGGCAGTATAAACTTTAGTGAAACACTTGGGGGTTCAAAGTTCTCACCACATATCTAGATAAGTTCCTTAGGGGGTCTAGTTTCCAAAATGGGGTCACTTGGGGGGGGGGGTTTCCACTGTTTGGGGGCTCGTCAAACGCAACATAGCGTCCAATCTCAATACCAGCCAATTTTAGGTTGAAAAAGTCAAATGGCGCTGCTTTCCTTCCAGGCCCTGCCGTGCGCTCAAACAGTGGTCCCCCCAACATATAGGGTATCAGCGTACTCAGGACAAATTGGACAACAACTTTTGGGGTCCAATTTCTCCTGCTACCTTTGGGAGAATAAAAAATTGGGGACTAAAAGATCATGTTTGTGGAAAAAATATGATTTTTTATTTTCACACCCGGACGTTATAAACTCCTGTGAAGCCCTAGGGGGTTCAAGGTGCTCACCACACATCTAGATAAGTTCCTTAGGGGGTCTAGTTTCCAAAATAGGGTCACTAGTGGGGGGTTTCCACTGTTTGGGCACATTGGGGGCTCGTCTAACGCAACATGGTGTCCAGTCAATTTTAGGTTGAAAAAGTCAAACGGCGCTGCTTCCCTTCCGAGCCTTGCCGTGCACCCAAACAGTGGTCCCCCCCACATATAGGGTATCAGCGTACTCAGGACAAATTGGACAACAGTTTTTGGGGTCCAATTTCTCCTGCTACCCTTGGGAAAATGAAAAAATTGTTGCTAACATATCATTTTTGTGACTAAAAAGTTACATGTTAATTTTTTCCTTCCATGTCGCTTCTGCTTCTGTGAAGCGCCTGAATGGTTAATAATATCTTGTTGTTGGTTTGTGGCTCACCACCACTGCTGCCGTGCATGCTTGGCTATGTCCGCTATAAATTTTTCTGTGTTCAATATGATGGATCTAGGCTGCTGTGCACACACATGGCAGCCCCGCCCTGCCCCAAGCTTTATTTAATTGTGCACCTGTGTCTGGGCCAATATCGCCCTTCATCTATGTTTGCTGGTTGGGCAATGTGTGGAGGTCAATCCTGATATGTCTGTGTTCAGACCTGGTTGGCCTTCATCTGCACTTGCTTCATCTGGCTTCATGGGAGCGATCCAGCAATGTTCAGGTACAGATTGCACTTGATGTGGTCATGCTCTTAGGAGGCCGAAATGGCACAGTATTTATTATAAATGTAGAGTAGGACCCCCCACATGAGATTGCCTTGGCGCGGCGGGGTGGCTCAATTGAATTGATCAATTTTTTTGCCAAATATCTCATTTTTGAATACAGCTGGATATTATGTGCATATGCACTTCAATTTATGCGTTCTAACCTTAAGCAGTTTTTAGAATGGTGTCACTTTTGGGTATTATCTGCTATATAGACCCCTCAAAGTGACTTCAAATGTGGCCCCTAAAAAAATGGTTTTGTAAATTTTGTTGTAAGGCTAAGTTCACACGTACCGGAACTCTCGCGGAAATTACCGCGAGAATTCCAGAATTCCATTCCGCGGGAAAAATCGCATTTTAAATTCCCGTGATTTTCCCGCAGCAAAACTAGCATTTTGCAAGTGTAATTAGCTTGCAAAATGCTAGTGTTTTCCAAGCGATCTGTAGCATCGCTTGGAGAACTGATTGACAGGTTGGTCACACTCGTCAAACAGTGTTTGACAAGTGTGACCAACTTTTTACTACTGAGGCCGCCTATGCAGCATCAGTAGTAAAAGATAAAATGTAAAAAAAATAATAAAAAATGGTGTTATTCTTACCTTCCGATGACGTCGCACGAATGACCGCGAGACTTCGCGATCCCGCGAGAACGGACGCTATTGCGGGCATTTTTGCAAAGGATTACTGGGAACGAGAGCGTGGAGAGAGGCGGGAAGGCTGCGCGGGACGTCGGAGGGTGAGAATAACAATATTTTTTATTTTAAATTCTATTTTTTACAGGGATATGGTACCCAAAGCCCGGAGGACAGTCTCCTCTCCTCCGGACCGTGGGTACTATCCACAAATGTTCTGCTTACTTTCCGCATGGTGTGCACAGCCACATGCGAGAAGTAAGCGGAACAATGCATTCCTATGGGTGTGTGATCGCCGCGATTCCGCAAAATTAATGAGCATGCTGCGGTTTTTACCTCGAAGCGATTCCGCCGTGGTAAAAAACGCAGCATTAGCACAGCATTGCGGAATCACATAGGAATGCATGGAATGCTTATTTTTCGCGGTTAAAACCGCCGCGGAAACGCGAAAAAAGGAGATTTTTGTGTACTCACCGTAAAATCTCTTTCTCTTAGCCTTTAATTGGGGGACACAGAACCTTGGGTGTTATGCTGCTGTCCACTAGGAGGCGACACTATGCATAATCTGAAAAAGATTAACTTTGGCTCCTCCTCTGCAGTATACACCCCTGGACGGCGTCAGCCTTCTCCAGTTTTGTGCCAAAGCATAAGGAGTAACGTAACCAAATAACATAACCATGCCTGTAAGAAGGCTACTATGTACGAGCTCAAAGAACAATATGAGAACTCAACAGGAAACAACGGCCCGTAAGGGCAACAGGGTGGGAGCTGTGTCCCCCAATTAAAGGCTAAGAGAAAGAGATTTTACGGTGAGTACACAAAAATCTCCTTTACTCTGTCGCCTAATTGGGGGACACAGAACCTTGGGACGTCCCAAAGCAGTCCCTGGGTGGGAAGCAGTGGACGAATATTGTGCTGACAGTCCCCTAGACTTGGGGTACTGCCGCCTGCAGAACCAGTCTACCCAGGCTCGCATCCGCTGAGGACTGGGTATGAACACTGTAGTGTTTCGTAAACGTGTGTAGGCTAGTCCAAGTGGCCGCCTTGCACACTTGTTGTGCCGAAGCCTGATGCCGAATGGCCCAGGAGGCCCCTACTGCCCGTGTAGAGTGTGCCGTGATACCGGCCGGAAGAGGGGAACTGTTAAGTCGGTAGGCCTCATGTATGGTGGACCTGATCCACCTGGCAAGGGTAGCCTTGGAAGCCGGCAACCCCTTGCGACTACCTTCCGGAAGAATGAAGAGGGAATCAGATTTCCGGAAAGGTGCAGTCCTGGACACGTAAATTCGCAATGCTCTGACGAGGTCAAGCGTATGCAGAGCCTTCTCCACTCTATGAACCGGAACCGGGCAAAGGGAAGGCAGTGAAATCTCTTCATTAAGGTGAAAGTTGGACACAACCTTCGGAAGGAAGGATGGTACCGTGCGGAGAACCACCTTGTCCTGGTGAAAGGCTAGGAAAGGCCGTCTGCAGGAAAGTGCTGACAATTCCGACACTCTGCGTAACGAGGTGATCGCCACTAGAAAAACCACTTTCTGAGACAGAATGGAGAGTGGAACTCATCTAAGAGGTTCGAAGGGTGGAGCTTGCAATGCTGTCAGGACCAGATTGAGGTCCCACGTATCCAGCGGACGTTTGTAGGGAGGAACCAATCGGGAAACTCCCTGGATGAAAGTCCTTACTTGCGGTTTAATAGAAATGCGCTTTTGAAAAAGGACTGAAAGCGCCGACACCTGACTCTTAAGCGAACTTAAGGATAGCTTGGCATCTAGGCCCGATTGAAGAAAACCTAGTACCTTCGGGAGGGAATAAGGGAGTGGGACTTGTCCATGAGATTTGCACCAAGAAAAGAAAGCTCTCCAGGTACGATAATAGAGCTTGGCGGAGGCAGGCTTCCTTGCTCTGATCATAGTTGTAATGACTGCCGGTGAAAAACCTGCCTGGGTTAGAATCCAGGTTTCAAGGGCCATGCCGTCAAATTGAGAGCCCCTGAATTCTGGTGGAAGAACGGACCTTGAGACAGAAGGTCGTGACGGTCGGGTAGACGCCAGGAGGCGTCTGCCGTAAGTTGGACGATGTCGGCGTACCAAGTACGTCTGGGCCAGTCTGGCGCGATGAGGATGGTCGGAACTCCCTCTTGCTTGATCTTCCTCACGACCCTGGCGATTAGGGTGAGGGGTGGAAAAATGTTCAGGAGTCGGAACTGGGACCAGTCCTGGACCAGGGCATCCGCTCCGAGCGACCGCGGGTCGTGTGTCCTGGCCATGAAATTGGGAACCTTGGTATTGAGATGGGATGCCATTAGGTCCACATCCGGGGTTCCCCAGCGTTGACAGATATGGTAAAAAATCTCGGGATGGAGAGTCCACTCCCCCGAGTCCATTCCTTGCCTGCTGAGGAAGTCGGCTTCCCAGTTTTCTACACCCGGAATGTGTACCGCAGAAAGTACCGACCTTGTGTCTTCCGCCCAGCGGAGGATATGAGCCACTTCTCTCATCGCCTGGGCGCTGCGGGTCCCGCCTTGGTGGTTCACGTATGCCACAGCCGTGGCATTGTCCGACTGTATCCGTATGTGCGAGGCTGCAAGCAAGTGATGAAAGGCTCTCAGTGCCAAGAGAATGGCCCTGATTTCCAGAACATTGATGGGCAATGTCACTTCCCTCGGTGACCACTTGCCCTGTGATGTAGGTGCACCGCCCCCCAGCCTGTCAGGCTTGCATCGGTAGTCAGGATCTTCCATTGTCCTGAGAGGAATGGCTTCCCTCGTGTAAGCGAGGTTGGTTTGAGCCACCAATGCAGGGACCTCCTGGTTGATGACGTCAACCTGAACTCCCTGTCGAGGGAGAAGGGGTTCCTGTCCCAAGATCTGAGCATGGCTAGTTGAAGGACCCTGAGGTGAAACTGGGCAAATGGCACTGCCTCTATTGCTGCTGCCATCCGGCCGAGGACTCTCATGGCAAACCGGAGAGATCGAGGAGGACTGCGAAGGAGTGTGCAAACTCCCAGACGGATGGCCAGTGTCTTGTCCTTGGGAAGGAGCACCAGGCCCCTGGCGGTGTCGAATACCATTCCCAGGAATGTTAGAGTCCGAGTTGGGATGGTCGACGATTTCTGTAGGTTGACTAGCCATCCCAGGCGACTCAGAGTGTCTAGAGTGATTGAGACACTGACTTCGCAGTCTTTGAAAGCGGGAGACTTGACGAGGAGGTCGTCCAGGTACGGGACGACTAGGATGCCTCTTGAGTGCAGGACGTCCATGGTGGCCGCCATGACTTTGGTGAACGTTCTTGGAGCCGTGGCGAGTCCGAACGGAAGGGCGACAAACTGGTAGTGGTTTTGGTTGACCGCGAACCTGAGAAACCTTTGGTGGGCGGGAGCAATTGGTATGTGGAGATACGCATCCTGTATGTCTATGGAGGCGAGGTATTCTCCCTGCTCCATGGATGCAATGATGGACCGGAGGGACTCCATGCGGAAATGATGGACCCGTACGTAATTGTTGAGCTGTTTTAGGTCCAGTATGGGTCGGACGCCATCTCCTTTCTTGGGGACTACGAACAAATTTGAGTAGAATCCTCGGAATCTCTCGTTCGCAGGAACCGGCACCACAACTCCTGATTGAAGGAGAGGGGAAACCGCTTGGTGGAAAACACGAGCCTTTTCTGGTGGTGTTGGAGGAACAGAAAGGAAGAACCGGTTCGGTGGAACGGAAGTGAACTCTATCTTGTATCCGGAAGACACTATTTCCCTGACCCACCTGTCTTCTGTAATAGGCAGCCAGACTTGCTGAAAGAGTAAAAGTCGGCCGCCTACTGGTGGGGTGTCTTCCGGAGGTCTCGAGTCATGATGAAGTGAAGTTCTGAGGTTTTCCTCCCTTGGGTTTCGCTTGGCCTGCTTTCGACTGCCAAGCCCTGTCCGGTCGCTGCTGAGTCCGTGGGTTGTCTCTGCGTTGAGAACGGTTGCGGTTTTGCACTGGGCGCGAAACGGACCAGCCTGAGGAATTCCGAAAGGATCGGAATCGCGTCTGGTTTCTTCGTTTAAACGTGCGTTTCGGTTTTAGTTGAGGGAGAGAGGTACTCTTACCCCCAGTGGCATTGGCTATCATGGTGTCCAACTTTTCGCCGAAAAGTCTTCCAGTAAAATACGGAAGTCGCGTGAGGGACTTCTTTGAGGCCGCATCCGCTTTCCATTCTCGCAGCCAGAGGATGCGTCGGATCGTGATGGCGTTTGATGCTATTCCCGCTACACCTCTGGCGGAATCCAGGGCTGCATGAATCATGTAGTCTGCTACCACTGCCATCTGGACCGCTTGGTCCGAGAGTTCAGGATTTGAAGCCTGAAGACCCTCCTGTAGTCTTTTGGCCCAAGCCAGGATGGCCTTGGATGCCCAAACTGAAGCAAATGCAGGGCCCAGAGAGGCGCCTGCCGCTTCGAAAATAGAACGAGCCATGCGTTCTACTTGCCGGTCTGCTGCGTCCCTGAGGGTTGAGCTATCCGGCAGAGAGAGTAAAGTCTGCGCTGCTAGCCTAGAAACCGGAGGGTCCACTTCAAGTGGATCTGTCCATTGTTTGGTGTCTTTCTATGGGAAGGGGTACTTCGCTTCCAAATATTTGCGATTAGCGAATTTTTTGTCAGGCTGCGCAAACTGTTTGGTAAGTATTTTCTCAAACTCATCGTGATTAGGGAAGACCTTAGGTGGTTTTTGAACACTTTCGAAGCAAATCCTATGTTCTGGGACTTCCGGGGGCGACTCTGGAATTTTTAGCACCCGATGAATGGCAGAAATTATGTCCTCAACTAGCGCTGTATTGCTAGGGGGAGAAGGTACCACGGACCTGACCGTTTCATTATCTGAGTCGGAGTCACAGATGCCCTCCGAATCCTGTGCCTCGCTAAGGTGATCCCTGGAGGGCGACCTGGGGCGGAGGTCTTCTGTGATGGGGGATCCCTGTGGTAAATTGCACTGTCTGTCTGTGGCAGGGGACTGCCCAGGAGACCTGGAATGACGCTGTCTCTCCCTAGAGGGGGACGACCTTGTGCTATAGTGCGACTTAGGTGATCGAGACCTGTGGGTCCGCTTACGACAGAGTCGGAAGCAGCATGTTCCTGAGACAAGCTGTCCGTTTGCTGTGTACCGTCCATAGCCGGGGTCCGACTCTGCAGAGCTTGCAGCAATGTAGCAGTTAGGTTGTCTATGGACTGTGACATAGACTGAGACATCTGAGTTGCCCATTCCGGCGTGGCCTGTGACACTGAAGCGTCAGTAGGGACTCCCTGGGGTTCTGACCCAGAGTTCTGGATGCAGTCCCGGCAGTGCGGATACGTGCTGCCACTAGGGAGCGTGGCTTTGCAGGCTGTGCAGAATGCATAGAAACATTCCTGCCTGGTTCTCTTCCTTGAGCCCGGCATAGTGCACAGAGGCTGGCTATAAGGGATCGTACAGGGGTGGCTACGCAGAGGGAACCCACAGAAAGCCTTATAGGAAGTATGGATTCACAGCTGAGTAATGAGAACCCAGCTGTGAGCTTACCCCACCGGTGTGCCCCTAGGTCCAGCGCCGACAGATCCAAGTTCTGTGCCCCCGGAGACCGCTGTGATGCTCCTCTCCTGGATCTCATCCAGAAAAAATGGCCACCGGGGCTCTGAGGAGAGGGAGGAGGGGGCGGAGAGCTGAAAAGGGCGCGCTGGGCTGTGTAAAAACGCGCCCTTTCTGCCTCAATCCGCCCCTTCTATGACACTCCAGCGTGTCATTTTGGTCATCCGGGGGGCGGGCCGGGGGGCGGGGAAAAGGCGGCGGCTTCGGCTAGGCCGAAGCCGCGGCCTAAATTAGAAGCCTGATGCCCAGGAGGGCTCCAGAGCGGTGCGGTAGTCCGGGGGGGGGGGCGGATTTGTACCAGACCCCCCCAGAATGGTCGACTGGATAGCGGTGGGGGTAGCAGGGGTAGCGGGTTTTGTATGGGGGGCCCCTGAAGCGCTATGGAGCCGCTGCTGTTGCAGAGACAGGGACGCAGAAAAACCCTGTCTCTGCTGTGCCATCCAGTCCGCACCCTCCCCCGGCCCCAACAGGATCCCTCAGCCAGCCTGGGGTCCCTGGAAGCTGCGAAATGCCGCCTGATCTCCGACCCTACCTGAGGCATCTCAACCTAATACCCCCTGCGGGGATTAGGGAGGGTGTGTCTGTCACCGTCAGGGGGTCTTCATCCTCGCCTCAACCTCAACCCCTTAAAGGGGTTGGGGAAGGAGGGGGGTCTCGACCTCGAACCAGGACCCAAGGGACTGGGGAGGGAGCAACATGGGGAAAAAACCACCTCGACCTCAACCGGGTACCCCTAATAGGGGACCGAGGAGGGAGCCATGCCGGGAGTCTCGCTGGAGACCCACTTTTCTTCATCTGTATTTCCGTGAAAAAAAGGAAAAAAACGGAAGAAAAAAGGTGTGCCTCCTTGCGACACTAAGCAAAAACTGGAGAAGGCTGACGCCGTCCAGGGGTGTATACTGCAGAGGAGGAGCCAAAGTTAATCTTTTTCAGATTATGCATAGTGTCGCCTCCTAGTGGACAGCAGCATAACACCCAAGGTTCTGTGTCCCCCAATTAGGCGACAGAGTAAAATGCAACGTGTGAACTCAGCCTTAAAATGAGAAATCGCTGGTCAAATTTTAACCCTTATAACTTCCTAACAAAAAAAAAATTTTGTTTACAAAATTGTGCTGATGTAAAGTAGACATGTGGGAAATGTTATTTATTAACTATTTTGTGTTACGTAACTCTCTGGTTTAAGGGCATAAAAATTCAAAGTTTGAAAAGCGCAAAATTTTCAAAATTTTCGCCATATTTCCATTTTTTTCATAAATAAACGCACGCTATAGCGAAGAAATTTTATCACTAAAGTGAAGTACAATATGTCACGAGAAAACAATGTCAGAATCGCCTAGATCCGTTGAAGCGTTCCAGAGTTATTACCTCATAAATGGACAGTGGTCAGAATTGTAAAAATTGGCCCGGGAGTTAACGTGCAAACCACCCTTGGTAGTGAAGGGGTTGATCACCCATTTACCGTGACTAAAAAAATTACAAGCTGAGGATTTAACTCCTGGCATTTTCATAAGGGAATGGAAGAACTTGCTATTTTGCCTGTCCCAAAGAGGAGGTATAATCGCAGATGGCATTTCTGCTTCAGTGAAACGGAGAGACACAGCTATTGGAAAATAAATTTTTTCTGACAGCTGTTTATGTGGACCCAAGTCATTGTATACTGCTTGATGATCAACAGCTTACTAAAGGAAAAGAAGCTCTGACTGAGGTAGCAGTTAGGAAGAGTGGCCTACAGGAAGACTGCAGGCGCAAGAGGACTTGGGTCCTGACGGCGCTACTGCTGCCATATCTTTATCCTCATCAGATGAGGAGTTTGACTTTGACAAGTATTTGGATGACATGGAGCAGGCAAAGCGTTGCCGCAAGGAAAAAGATTTCACTCTGTCTCCTATAGCAAGCAGATTGACCATATTTCAGCGAAATGTTTCACTTGCTCTCAAAGAAATAGAAAAATTCAACCGTTCATCAAAACTGACTGTGCATGAGGCAATTCCTTTATGAGAAAATAGGGGGGGAAGCCAGCACTGCTTGAGGTTAGAATGCATAAATTGGAGTGCATATGCACATAATATCTAGCTGTATTCAAAAATGAGAAATTTAGCAAAAAAATTGATCAATTCAATTGAGCCACCCCGCCGCGCCAAGGCAATCTCATGTGGGGGGGTCCTACTCTACATTTTTAATAAATGCTGTGCCATTACGGCCTCCTAGATACATTTAGAGCATGACCACATCAAGTGCAATCTGTACCTGGACATTACTGGATCGCTCCCATGAAGCCAGATGAAGCAAGTGCAGATGAAGGCCAACCAGGTCTGAACATAGACATATCAGGATTGGCCTCCACACATTGCCCGACCAGCAAACATAGATGAAGGGCGATGTTGGCCCAGACACAGGTGCACAATTAAATAAAGCTTGGGGCAGGGCGGGGCTGCCGTGTGTGTTCAGACCTGGTTGGCCTTCATCTGCACTTGCTTCATCTGGCTTCATGGGAGCGATTCAGCAATGTTCAGGTACAGATTGCACTTGATGTGGTCATGCTCTTAGGAGGCCGTAATGGCACAGTATTTATTATAAATGTAGAGTAGGACCCCCCACATGAGATTGCCTTGGCGCGCCGGGGTGGCTCAATTCAATTGATCAATTTTTTTGCCAAATATCTCATTTTTGAATACAGCTGGATATTATGTGCATATGCACTTCAATGTATGCGTTCTAACCTTAAGCAGTGCTGGCTTCCCCCCCTATTTTCTTGTTGTTGGTTTGTGGCTCACCACCACTGCTGCCGTGCACGCTTGGCTATGTCCGCTATAAATTTTTCTGTGTTCATTGTGATGGATTAGGCTGCTGTGCACACACATGGCAGCCCCGCCCTGCCCCAAGCTTTATTTAATTGTGCACCTGTGTCTGGGCCAATATCGCCCTTCATCTATGTTTGCTGGTTGGGCAATGTGTGGAGGTCAATCCTGATATGTCTGTGTTCAGACCTGGTTGGCCTTCATCTGCACTTGCTTCATGGGAGCGATCCAGCAATGTTCAGGTACAGATTGCACTTGATGTGGTCATGCTCTTAGGAGGCCGAAATGGCACAGAATTTATTATAAATGTAGAGTAGGACCCCCCACATGAGATTGCCTTGGCGCGGCGGGGTGGCTCAATTGAATTGATCAATTTTTTTGCCAAATATCTCATTTTTGAATACAGCTGGATATTATGTGCATATGCACTCCAATTTATGCGTTCTAACCTTAAGCAGTGCTGGCTTCCCCCCCTATTTTCTTGCAATTCCTTTATACCCGGAAATTGTTAGAGATGTTCCCATGTGGTTACGGCTTTGCCTCCAACCCAAGTTACTGTAGAGAGGTTGTTCTCTGGCCTTAACATTATTAGGTCAGATTTGAGGTCATCTATGAAGGAGGATCTGATGGAGGCAATTGTATGTCTTAGAACAAATTCATAGACTGCACAAATGTTATTTAGTATGTTTTTGTTGAAAACTGTTTTTTGCCACTTACATAGTTTTACATTGTGTTATAATAAAAATATATATATATATATATATATATATATATATATATATATATATACATACGCAATATATATATGTAATCGATATTACATAGTGTATTACATATTTACAGTTTATTACAGTTTTTTGTGTTCTAAAGTTGTATTCCAGTAAATCTTATGTTCTATCTAAATATCTTGATTATTGGATCATAGAAATGATTAAATGTCTGATGTTCACATTGTACTACAATAAATTTTTCACTTAAATATAAGCAATATATGTGGGAGTCGTGGAGTCGGTGCAAGGGAAATTGAGGAGTCGGAGTCGCAGGTTTGGCTTACCGACTCCACAGCCCTGGTAGACAGGGGTGATGTCCCTTCAATGGTTGGCGCTATCCACCTCGGCACAACCACTGAGCTCAGCGATTTCGATTCAGCGGTAACATCGCGTCGACAGCGTGCATCGCTGCTGCAGCCAAGCACCAAAACCTGGAACAATGGTGGAAAGCCGTTGCTTGACCTAGGGAAGGTGAGCACCAGAAAAAGAACAAAAAGGACACGCTATTGCTCCGACGGCAGAATGGAGCCCTATATAGCGCGTGTACCCCATAACTATGGCGTGACCGTGATGTGATCACATTACATTTAACAAAATAATTACACTTCTATAAATTGATCCCATTTCCTTTGTCACCCAAACTATCTGCACAAAGCTCCGAACGCCATAATAGATCCGTGCAATAAAAAAAAAGCAGCATTTAAATTAATATACGAGGCGGATAATCAATCTCCGGACAGTTAATTGATATTCTGCAATAATCCAAAAACAGATCTACTCATCGCTGCCAAGTTTGTTATATAATGAAGCGATTAATTCTGCAGTAATGTGCATAGCGTACCGCACATTATTAGTTCACATCGCTCCCCGGTGAGGTTTTATTACTGCTGGAAATAACATTAATAAAAGCGCAGAGGCTCAGGACAAACAACGGCTGCCGGAATTACAACTGCGGCTCTGGACCCCCATGGCCGAAACTTACTGGGCAATCTTCCAGAAGAACAGTCCTAAAATCAAGTGTACCCCCTCCAAAAAGAAAAACTTCAAAAAGCAAAGCGTCAAGAACTAACGCTTCTTATCTAGTATCTTGTAAGTGATGTGCTGCAGAATCCTTCAGCCATCAGTATGTGTGACCGGACATCGCTTCCTGACCGCATTGTCGGCCATATTTGATCTCATGGTCACAGGCGGTGGTCACTTGGCCACCCAGAGAAACATGCCTTTTTCCTAGCTCGGTTGTCCATTACGGTCACAGAGTAGGAGAACGGCCAGGTTTTTTATTCTTTATTGCCATGATGGGGTTTGAGTTGTGCCCCATTAGTCATTAAAGGGGTTGTCCACTACTGGACAACCCCACCTTAATCGACTCAGGACCCCACCTATAATAAAAACTACTTTCACTCCTGCTCCAGTGATGTCGGTGCGGCTGTTACCAGACGTGACTGGTTGTTTCACGTGCCGGCTGCAGCCAATCAGCGGCCGCTCCTCAGGGTCGGAGGCCACTCTATTGAAATAATAAAGATGGCGGCTGATGAGTGGCGCTCATTGGCTGCAGCTGGCATGCGACACAACAAGTCACTTCACTCTCAGGGAACGCCGTCGGCGACATTGCTGAAAAGAGACGAGTAGGTAAAGTTTTATTTTAATTGGGGTCTTGATTCGATTAAGCTGGGGTTATCCGGTAGTGGACTACCCCTTTAGCTCAGCGGCATGGCGGAAAAAAGTGAATTTTAATCGCCATTGTAATGTCATCAAACCTTACTTATATCAGTAATACATGCAAATATAAGAAACTTTGTAATATTCATTATGGGAAAAATATGCTTCTTCCTCCACTTATAAGCGACCAAACTCACTAAATACAACTATATTCTGTGTTGCTAAAGAGAAAGAAAAAACTACCGGCTCACTGAGGGATCAGATTACAGCTTAGTGCTGAGCTTTATAGAGAAGGGAGGGTGAAGGAGGAACAGAGTGAGACAGTCAGAGAGACACACAGACTCATGCTAATACTTTCTAGTAAGTGTTCATCTCACTGCAGAGCTGGATCCACAGCTACACTGCTCAGAACTGTTGTATAATGTCCTAAATGCTGCTGAAAATTAGAGAGACTGCAAAGGGGGAACAATGATTTTATAAAACATAGGATACAAGTTTCTAGACTCAGTGGTTAGCACCACTCTTAAGATGCAGTTATGGACTTACCGAGTTCCCCATTATTTCCGCCTTTACTATTTTGGCACCGAGCTTGTTCATCTCTTCCTCACTGAGTATTTTGACAGGTTGTGGTTTTGCTTCGGGTCTGTAAGAAAACATTACATAAGTCAACACACAAATATCCCCCCAGTAAGCAAATCTGTAAAAATACAGCCAAAATTACTATAATTCCCCCCCCCCCCCACAAACATAATCTTAAAACATGATGGAATTTACTTAGGATCCAGAGGTCGGTTTGATCCGGAGCCTGAAGGGGGCACAGTGTTGGTGTAGCGCTGTATCCCCGCTTCTCCCTGCACAGCTGCGATCCTGCCTATCTGATGCATCCGTGTAAATGGAGATGTGCTGCGGATCCCTGCACCGGTGGTGATCAAGGAACCATTTTGCAGGGGAAATCAATGAAAATGATAAAGTACAAGATCATTGTGCCCCCTTCCTTTGTGGGACTGGTGGGGGTCTCAGATGTTGGACACCACTTATTATAAGTTTCTAGATGGTGGCCCGATTCTAACGCATCAGGTATTCTAGAATATATATGCAGTTTATTTTTGAAGATTTAATAATAATGCAATAATGGAGCCCCCAATCCTGGTACGCATTGTCCCCTCACCCCCCAATCCTGGTACGCATGGTCCCCTCACCCCCCAATCCTGGTACGCATGGTCCCCTCACCCCCCAATCCTGGTATGCATTGTCCCCTCACCCCCCAATCCTGATATGTATGGTCCCCTCACCCCCTATCCTGGTATGCATGGTCCCCTCACCCCCCCAATCCTGGTATGCATGGTCCCCTCACCCCCTATCCTGGTATGCATTGTTCCCTCACCCCCCAATCCACGTATGCATGGTCCCCTCACCCCCCAATCCACGTATGCATGGTCCCCTCACCCCCCAATCCACGTATGCATGGTCCCCTCACCCCCCAATCCACGTATGCATGGTCCCCTCACCCCCCAATCCACGTATGCATGGTCCCCTCACCCCCCAATCCTGGTATGCATGGTCCCCTCACCCCCCAATCCTGGTATGCATGGTCACCTCACCCCCCAATCCTGGTATGCATGGTCCCCTCACCCCCCAATCCTGGTATGTATGGTCCCCTCACCCCCCAATCCTGGTATGCATGGTCCCCTCACCCCCCAATCCTGGTATGTATGGTCCCCTCACCCCCCTTCCGTGAAGCAGCGACCAATCAGCGTCACGGCCCTGTACAAAAATAATATTAATAAGTTATTCTCACCTTCCGACGGCCTCCTGTCTTCCTTCCACGCGCCCGGCGTCGCGTTCCCACTAATGCTTTGCGGTTTAGACCGCTGATGACGTCGTCTTCTTTCTCACTCTCGCGAGAGTGACGTCATCAGCGGTCTTAGCCGCAAAGCATTACTGGGAACGCGACGCCGGGCGCGTGGAAGGAAGACAGGAGGCCGTCGGAAGGTGAGAATAACTTTTTTTTTATTTTCTCTTTTTTACAGATGAAGGCCTGCGCCTGCCGCTGATTGGTCGCGGCCTGGCGGGGGCCTGACGGCCGCGACCAATCGGCGGCCCGCGATTTCGGTTAGCCAGACACGATAAGGCGTTTATATATAGATGGACACATTTCCAGATCGCTGCCCAGTTTCATATCTGGATACCCGTTTAGGCGGACGGTTACACGGCTCTCCAATGTCTCTTTTTATGGCGGGGAAGCGGAGCTCAGACCGCGACACAACACTGCCCTGTATAAGACAGGTGACGTGTGGCGAAAACACAGGCAGGACTTACAGCAAGCAGCAGACTACCCGCCAGCAGCACGTGGCGTCAGGACTCCGTTCTTCCACAGACACGCTGCAGGAAGCACGAGCTCGCGGCCCTCACGCAAGTAGTAAACCAGGGGAACATGTCCAGGAACAGGCCCGATTCTCATGTCCTGGAACTTGCCCTCCGCTGCTTTTGAGGATCCTGTTTTTCTTCACCAGCAATCTTCCAGCACTATAGGTGCTGCAACTTTCCCTCACATCCTAGTGTGCATGGCTCATGGCACTGTCCAATGGCTTCTCTGTTACATCTGTATGCAATGTGACAGACTAGATACAAAACACCGGGATAAATTCCCACCTCAACTTCCTGCAGAGATAAAGCCCCGCCCCCTGTAGAGACAGAACTTGTACCAACTTCCTGCAGCGTGACCAAGACCCGCCCTCATTCCAGTACAGATACAAAGCCCCGCCCCCACCCTCCTGTAGAGACAGAACCCTGCCCCCACTTCATGTAGAGACAGAACCTTGTACCAACTTCCTGCAGGGTGACCAAGACCCGCCCTCATTCCAGTACAGATACAAAACCCCGCCCCCACTTGCTGTACAGATACAAAGCCCCACCCCCACTTCCTGTAGAGACAGAACCCTGCCCCCACTACATGTAGAGACAAAACCTTGTACCAACTTCCTGCAGCGTGACCAAGACCCGCCCTCATTCCAGTACAGATGCAAAACCCCACTTCCTGTACAGATACAAAGCCCCGCCCCCACTTCCTGTACAGATACAAAACCCCGCCCCCACTTCCTGTACAGATACAAAGCCCCGCCCCCACTTGCTGTAGAGACAGAACCCTGCCCCCACTACATGTAGAGACAAAACCTTGTACCAACTTCCTACAGCGTGACAAACACCCGCCCTCATTCCTGTACAGATGCAAAGCCCCGCCCCCACTTGCTGTACAGATGCAAAGCCCGGCCCCCACTTGCTGTACAGATGCAAAGCCCCGCCCCCACTTGCTGTACAGATGCAAAACCCCGCCCCCACTTCCTGTACAGATACAAAACCCCGCCCCCACTTCCTGTACAGATACAAAGCCCCGCCCCCACTTCCTGTACAGATACAAAACCCCGCCCCCACTTCCTGTACAGATACAAAGCCCCGCCCCCACTTGCTGTAGAGACAGAACCCTGCCCCCACTACATGTAGAGACAAAACCTTGTACCAACTTCCTACAGCGTGACAAACACCCGCCCTCATTCCTGTACAGATGCAAAGCCCCGCCCCCACTTGCTGTACAGATGCAAAGCCCCGCCCCCACTTGCTGTACAGATGCAAAGCCCCACCCCCAATTCCTGTAGAGCCAGAACCCTGCCCCCACTACATGTAGAGACAAAACCTTGTACCAACTTCCTGCAGCGTGACAAACACCCGCCCCCACTTGCTGTACAGATGCAAAGCCCCGCCCCCACTTGCTGTACAGATGCAAAGCCCCGCCCCCACTTGCTGTACAGATGCAAAGCCCCGCCCCCATTTCATGAACAGATGCAAAGCCCTGCCCCCATTTCATGAACAGATGCAAAGCCACACCCCAACTTCCTGTACAGATGCAAAGCCCCACCCCCATTCATGAAAAGATGCAAAGCCGCACCCCCGCTTGCTGTACAGATGCAAAGCCGCACCCCCGCTTGCTGTACAGATGCAAAGCCGCACCCCCGCTTGCTGTACAGATGCAAAGCCGCACCCCCGCTTGCTGTACAGATGCAAAGCCGCACCCCCGCTTGCTGTACAGATGCAAAGCCGCACCCCCGCTTGCTGTACAGATGCAAAGCCGCACCCCCGCTTGCTGTTCCCACCTTCCTATAATCCTCCTGTGTGTGACTGCACAGATTACACCCAGCAGGGAGTAGGCAGCGGTTAGACTAAAGACAGACGCCGAGCGGACGACACTCATTTTTCTGGGGTAAGAGCTCATGCTAAATAAAATAAATGATTGTCGATTTATCACATTTTACAACAAATGACATCACGCTGTCAGACGGTACAGAGACTATCTTAGGCTGGGTTCACATGAGCATTTGAGTCTGCAGCGTATCAGCCGCAAACGCATGCGTTCGATATGACATCAGACAAAAATGGGCGTCTCATGGGATTTCTATTTACATTTTGAAAAACTCATGCGTATCGAACGCATATGCGTATGGCATGACCTTGCGTACCAATGCGTTCCCATACACAGTAGTGCTTTTTTTTTTTTTTTACGCACTCATCCACATGCCTGCGCATACTTGACAGATTTGACGCCTCAAAACGCGAAACAACGCATGCATACACAAAAGCATGCAAA
This sequence comes from Dendrobates tinctorius, assembly GCF_039654945.1. Taxonomy (NCBI): domain Eukaryota; kingdom Metazoa; phylum Chordata; class Amphibia; order Anura; family Dendrobatidae; genus Dendrobates; species Dendrobates tinctorius. The sequence goes on along the minus strand of NW_027361743.1, from coordinate 14,078,723 downwards.
CACATGCAAAAGTATGTCTCGGCGTACACCACGTTAAAGAGAGGTACGCATGGCGCCTGCGGATCTAACGCTGTGCAAGAAAACCACGCAAATGTGAAACCAGCCTAAGACGGTCGTCACTATTCACATGGTGATAGAACTTTCTAGGTCACTGTAGAAAACCATAGATTAATAGATGGGGACACGATCTGATGGAAAACTAGTACGGAGCTGTCAGCCTAGCCGTAAAGATGTCAGCTGAGCACGTGCCACCAGTACGGACCGAGCACAAGAATATCCCGTCACAGAGCGTGTAGGTCTAATGAGTGCGTGTCAGCGACCCTCGTGGGACTGTCTGCGGCCGGCAGGCTGCCTCCCCGAGCATTAATAGCTAAAATCCCACGGTGATCGGCTCCGCTGATAGCAGATTATCAGAGGCACCGCATTAAATGTGGATGTAAAGAGCCTCGCGCTCTTGTGTCATCATCTATACTGCCAATCCATAGGTCACACCGCACTATACACATAGTGTCAGCACTGGGGTGTACCAGCGTCTTCCTACACCTCCGATTATAGGCGATGAAAACCAACAATCCACAAAGTCTAATAATCTGGCACATTGTATTCAAAAAGTTTATGGCGTTTGGCCAAGAATGGAATAAAAACACTAAGGCTGCGTGCAGACGTTGCAGATTTGGTGCGTTTTTTCCCCTTGACGACTTTGCTGATGCCAGCAAAGTGAAGGAGTAACCTGACGTGTCTCGCACAAGTTGCTTATTAGTGGTGCAGAAAATAATGCGCAGCGGGTCAATTCTCGTGGGTTTTTCACCAGTGACCTCGCTCAAATCAGCCAAAAACGCATGGAAAAAAAATCCAGGCAAAAATGCGTCTGTTTTTCAGCTGCCTTTTTTCCTGCCGAGAGCTGAATGTGTGAACACAGCCTAAAAGTAGCAAAAAAAAACAAAACTGGTTGGTGAATCACGTCCCACGCGTTTCCAGACAGCGAACATCAAACACACAAAAACAACTCATGGATTCTACCAGAAGTTCATAACCGGGACGCAGAGCAGACGACTTCCCGTTGCACCTGGTCTCTCCGCCGCTAATATGAGTGGGGCGTAGAGTTGAGCGAAACGGGTCGAAAAAATTCAAAAGTCGCCGACTTTTGGCAAAGTCGGGTTTCATGAAACGAAACCCGACCCTAGGATGAGGTCGGCCACGAGGTCGGCGACTTACGCGCCAAAGTCGCGTTTCAAAAGTTTGTTTTGCGCTCTTTTTCAGCCAATCAGGATCCACGGACACTGTGGGCAACGTGATGACCTAGGCACGGGTCACCACCATCTTTCAGAAGGGCATGCAAGTGATTGGCTTGCTTTGGTGGGGGTCACAGGGGGTATAAAAGGGCGTGCACGCCGACCGCCATCTTCTGCCGATCTTAGTATAGGGAGAGGTTGCTGCTGATTCTGTAGGGAGAGCGTTAGGCAGGGAAGAAGACAAAAAAACTGCTTCTGCTGCTAGCGATTTGGCCTGCACAACACACAAGTCACTGTGTGTGCAGTGCAAGGGGAGGCTATATTGTGGTGGATCAGCGGTGTTGGTTGTTGGGCTGCCTTTTAAGGCTTCCTGACACGCTGGCATTGCTGTTTACCCACTGCTCCGCAAACTGCTTTTTTAAAAGCAATCCAATCTCCCTTATCCTCTAGTCACTTTTGTCACAGCTGTGCCATCGAGCGTGTCACATAGCGCTCAGATATCAGTGGGCCTCACACAATCCACAAGTGTCCAGTGTCCAAAAGTGTACGCAGAGATTCAAAATCTCCATTATCCTCACACCATCCACAAGTGTCCAGTGTCCAAAAGTGTACGCAGAGATTCAAAATCTCCATTATCCTCTCGTCACTTTGGTCACAGGCAGCTGTGCCATCGAGCGTGTCACATAGCGCTCAGATATCAGTGGGCCTCACACAATCCACAAGTGTCCAGTGTCCAAAAGTGTACGCAGAGATTCAAAACCTCCATTATCCTCTCGTCACTTTGGTCACAGGCAGCTGTGCCATCGAGCGTGTCACATAGCGCTCAGATATCAGTGGGCCTCACACAATCCAAAAGTGTCCACTGTCCACAAGTGTGTGCAGAAATTCTAAATCTCCCCTGTCCTATAGACACCTTGTACCTTGTTTTACATTACTATATAGTTTGTTGGATTTTGTCTACATTTCTACCAAAAATGAGGAAGGCTGGTGGAAGAGGCCGTGGAATTGGGCGGGGGTTGGCAGCTGGTAATGATGGTGTTGGTGGTGGATCTGATGGTAGTGGCAAGAGCAAAATAGGACCGAATGCAGGAGGTGCTGACCCTGCGTCATCGTCTGGCTACATAAGGCCTCGAACGCTTAGTTTTCTAGGAGTTGGCAAACCGCTTTTAAAGGCAGAGCATCAGGAAAAAGTTTTGTCTTTCATTGCTGACTCAGCCTCCAGCTCTATCGCCTCCTCTTCTTCAGTTGTAAAAAGTAAAAGCACTGAGTCGTCATTGGAGGCTCATGTTCATGAAACACACCTTTCCTTGTGTCCTTCACCCCAACCAAGATTGAAGGATGACGCAGGCCATACTACTGATTACTCCATGGAGCTGTTTTCACATACCATGCCTGGATTATCAAGTGAAATGGTGAATTACCCAGGCCAAGATGAATCTGACATGGAGTGCACTGATGCACAGCCGCTGATGGATGATTCTGCTGGTACATTCACTCAGAGCACTACATTGTCCTCGCAGTGTACAGAGCCAGATTCTGACCCTGATGAGACTCAGGTGCCCCTTCCCGCACACTATACCACCATACACGGTGATACAGAGGAAGGTGCACATGACATAGAAGAGGAGGTGATGGATGACCCAGTTGTTGACCCAGATTGGCATCCATTGGGGGAAGAGGGTGCTGCTTACAATAGCTCAGATGAGGAGCATCCACAGCAGACATCGACATCGCAACAGCTGTTATCTGGCAGGCCCGGAGCACTCCAAAGACAGGTTCCAAACATCAAAAGAGTTGCTGGACAGCTTGTCCAGAGGGTCAAAAGATCACAGCGTGCTAGGCCGCAAAATGTCTGCCAAAGTAGGAAGAGTGCAGTGTGGCACTTTTTTGAACAAAATCCTCATGATCAGGCCAAGGTTATCTGTAAGAAGTTCGCAAAGACCTTTAGCCGAGGGAAAAATCTGAAAAATTTGAATACCAGTTGCATGCTTAGACATTTAACCAGCATGCACTTGCAAGCGTGGACACAACACCAAACCTCAAGTGCCACATGTGCAACTGATCACAACGAAGGTAGTCAGCAACGCTACATTGTTTCCCCCACTGTAAGCCCACCGGTTAGCACAGCAGCAAATGTTGAGGTGTCATTGCAAGGCCACAGCAGTCAGGGAATCCCACTGTTATATCAACGAAAGACTGATTCTAGGCCATCAGAAAGAACACCAACTCCATCACCATCATCAACCCTCTCTCAGTCCGCCCTGTCCACCGCTACTTCCACCATATGCAGCTCTCAAGTCCAGCTCACCCTCCCAGACACTATGAGTAGGTCAAGAAAGTACTCAGTCTCTCATCCGCGTACACTGGGTTTGAACGCCCACATTGCCAAACTAATCTCGTTTGAGATGATGCCCTTTCGGTTGGTGGAAAGCACAGCTTTCCGCAAACTCATGGCCTATGCAGTACCACGCTATGACCTACCCAGTCGCCACTTCTCTCGCAAAGCCATCCCAGCCCTCCACCATCATGTGAAAGACCGCATTGTCCATGCACTCAAGCAGTCAGTGAGCGGAAAGGTGCACCTCACAACTGATGCATGGTCCAGTCGGCATGGCCAGGGCCGTTACGTGTCCATCACTGCGCACTGGGTTAATGTGGTGGATGCAGGGTCCACAGGGGACAGCGGTGGTGGAACAGTGCTGCCTAGCCCACGGTATAGGAAACAGTTGGCTGTAGGCGTTCGACCCTCCTCCTCCTCCTCCAGAAGCGAAAGCTCGTCCACAGAGCGCAGTCGTACGAGCACTCCATCTGCAGCTGCCACTGTTGCACACGATGTGTCCCCCTATCGAGCAGCTAGTGGAAAGCGTCAGCAGGCTGTGTTGCAGATGATGTGTTTGGGCGACAGACACACCGCCGAGGTGCTGGCCGAGTACTTGAAGCGACAAACTGAGTCATGGCTGGGCAGTGTACATCTTGAGGCAGGCAAGGTAGTTAGTGATAACGGCTGTAATTTTGTGGCAGCCATAGCCCTTTCAAAACTCAGCCACATACCTTGCTTGGCTCACACCTTGAACCTGGTGGTGCAGTGCTTCCTCAAAAATTATCCGGAGTTAACAGCCCTGCTCCAGAAGGTGCGAAGACTGTGTGCGCACATCTGCCGGTCGCCTGTACACTCCGTTCGTATGCAGAAGCTGCAGCGATTGCTCCACCTTCCCAACCACCGCCTCATTATCGACATTGCAACAAGGTGGAACTCCACCCTGCACATGGTGGAGCGGCTGTGCGAGCAGAGGCAGGCCATAATGCATTTGTGGGAGGATACACGGCCAGGCACTTTGAGAGCAGACATGGAGTTGACAGGTGTGCAGTGGTCGAAGCTGAAATACATTTGTAAAGTCCTTCAGTGTTTTGAGGAATGCACACGGCTGGTAAGCGCAGACGACGCCATCCTAAGCATGAGCATCCCACTTATGCGTCTGCTCATGCAAACTTTGACGCACCTTAAGGAGCAGGCGTCTGCAGCCAATGTTGATGAGGAGGAAGAGGAGGAGGGAATCCTTGATGACATTCAGCCATTGTCTGCTCAGGGACCTCTCCTGGACGAGGTGGAGGAAGAAGAGGAGGAGGAGGAGGAGGATGATGGGGATGATTACTTAGGGGAGGAGGATGCATCTCGTGGGGCAAGTGAAAATGTTGGCGTGCAAGGTCTGGTACAGGGTTTGTGCGTGACTGGAGGGATGTGGATTTGCCAGAAAGTGCTCCTCCACCCAGCACTCGCAGTGCATCATTGACACCGGGAACATTGGCCCACATGTCAGATTATGCCTTGCGGATCCTAAAAAGGGACCCCCGCATTGCCAAAATGATGAACGATGACGACTACTGGTTGGCCAGCATCCTGGATCCACGCTATAAAGGCAAATTACAAAACATCATGCCACAGGAGAACCTTGACCTAATATTGGCTAATAAACAAGCAACTCTGGTAAATCGGTTGCTTGAGGCATTCCCAGCACACAGCAGCGGTGATGGTTCTCACACGAGCCGTACGGGCCGGGGGCAGCTTGGCAGGTGTTCGTGGTGCACACAGCAGAAGTGGCGTTGGAGACAGGGGTTTCATGACAATGTTGTGGACTGATTTTTCAAATACCGCTCACACAACTGGTAATACTGCATCGATGGAAAGTGACAGGAGACAGCAGTTGTCAACTATGGTTACAAACTACTTTTCCTCCCATATCGATGTTCTCCCACACAGGTCATTCCCCTTTGACTATTGGGCCGCTAAACTGGACACCTGGCCTGAATTGGCCCAATATGCCTTACAGGAGCTCGCTTGCCCAGCTGCAAGTGTGCTATCGGAAAGAGTCTTCAGTGCAGCTGGATCAATCCTGACAGAAAAAAGGACCCGTCTGTCAACCCAAAATGTGGATGATCTAACCTTCATTAAAATGAACCACGCATGGGTTTCCAAGGATTTTGTCCCACCTTCCCCTGATGACACATAGGGTGACAGAAAAATGGCTTGCTTTGGTCCACCTCTTCCTGGTACTTCACCTATTTCGCCTTTTGCATCAGCTGAATGTCCAACATCAACATATGCCACTTTCTAAAACTCCCTAACTGTGCTGCCTCCCCACCCATGGCCGGGGTAACCACCTAGCGCACGACACCGTGCGAGTGCCGTTGCCCTGGACAGGTGGGTAGGCTGACTCTTGGGCGCGGGCACTGGCACAGGGTCCCTCATAGTGCAATCAAGTGTTTCTGACGGTGGTGGTGCACACCTGCCGTCAGACACACCGCTGTACTATGAGGGGGCCAGTGCCAGTACCGACGCCCACGAGTGGGCCCCCCTTGCTTGGGCAGGGCCCCAGCATTTGCAATCTTTACCTCTCCCTGCTCCTCCGCTGTGTAATCTGGGCCGTCAAATCCATACTGTGCCTGACACCGTCTGAGCCTGCCTCCTGAGACATATATTTTGAATGTGTACGCTATCCATATATGTTATCCAGGGATACGGTACCTTTTCTAACCTTTGTGCAATCACGTGCAATCCATACTGGGCCTAACACCGTCTGAGCCTGCCTCATGCTGTATAGACATATATTTTGAATGTGTACGCTATCCATACATGTTATCCAGGGATACGGTACCCTTTCTAACCTTTGTGCAATGACGTGCAATCCATACTGGGCCTAGCACCGTCTGAGCCTGCCTCATGCTGTATAGACATATATTTTGAATGTGTACGCTATCCATACATGTTATCCGGGGATACGGTACCCTTTCTAACCTTTGTGCAATGACGTGCAATCCATACTGGGCCTAGCACCGTCTGAGCCTGCCTCCTGAGACATATATTTTGAATGTGTACGCTATCCATACATGTTATCCAGGGATACGGTACCCTTTCTAACCTACGTGCAATCCATACTGGGCCTAACACCGTCTGAGCCTGCCTCATGCTGTATAGACATATATTTTGAATGTGTACGCTATCCATACATGTTATCCAGGGATACGGTACCCTTTCTAACCTTTGTGCAATGACGTGCAATCCATACTGGGCCTAACACCGTCTGAGCCTGCCTCATGCTGTATAGACATATATTTTGAATGTGTACGCTATCCATACATGTTATCCAGGGATACGGTACCCTTTCTAACCTTTGTGCAATCACGTGCAATCCATACTGGGCGTGAGAACGGCTGGCGAGCTGTTAAGCAAGCTACAGCACCTGTCCAGACAAGTACAGGGATTCCCTAGCGAGGAGACTTATTTGATTGTTTTCAATGTTGGGACAGCAATTTTTGGGGAGCACTATACTCTGGAGAATGATAGATGGGGCCCACCATACATTGGAACATTCCAAAGGTGGACATCAGACACTGGAGCAGCATTTACAGGGCCCATTATACACTAGAGCATTAGAAATGGGGCCCATTATGTTTGGAGCATTATTTGGGCCCATAAGACAGTGGAGCTTCATCCATGGGGACCAACATATACTGTAGCATTATGTGGAGCTCATCATATACTGTTTCAAACATTATATGGGACCAATGATTCTGTATGGAGAAATAGATGGGCCTCGTCATGAGATGTAAAAAGTGAGGTATTTTTCATTGTACTATACCGCTATTTATCTGCCGTATCGGAGCATGATGAGTTGTGGTATGTGTTAAAGGGGCGCTCTTTCGCCCAGGGCACATGAAAACCTGCAGCCAGCCCTCCCCCCCCCACAACTTTAGCCAAATAACCCCCATTTTTCAGTGCGTAACTTATATTATGAAGTTAATTAAGGTTGACAAGCTTAAGTAAGAAGAATTGATGCTTTTGGCATTCAAATGGGCACTGTAGGTGTGTTTCCTGTCCTACTCTCACTGCCGACTTTTATTCCCCATTGACTTACATTGGGTTTCGTGTTTCGGGACGACCCCGACTTTTCCCTATAATCGGACGATCTTGCTCGACCCGACTTTTGGAAAAGTCGGGTTTCACGAAACGAAACGCGACCCTAAAAAAACAAAAGTTGCTCAACTCTAGTGGGGCGCTCTCGCTGTGCGAGCCGAGGCAAGCACGGAGAAGAAAAGATAAAATCCTAATAGATCTGCTCTGCCGAGCCGCAGGAAACTAGAAAGCAAAGAAGCCGGAAGGTTTGATAAGGAGAGAAAAAATATATGTGTACTTCCTCGCTGTGGGTTTCTGAGATCTTGGCTTGCAAACAGCGGGGGGTTATCAATTAGGAAAGCTTTCAGCGCCACTTCTCTTTTATGCTGTTTTCTTAACCTATTCAGAACATGGCGGGTCTTAAAAGAGAACTCCCTGACCTCTGCCGCACGCTAGAAAGCGCGGATTAATGGAGGCGCTTCGTACCTAAATTATTCCAAACAACGGTAGGAAAACCGGGGATGGAGGAAAAAAAAAAAAAAAGAGCGAGATAAGAAATAAATATAACGAGTTGTGTTAACAGAGGCACGGAGAACGCATTAATAACTGGCTACGTGAGCGGACTGGGAAGGGGACGGCTTCTACTCAACTCATCAGATACCGAACCGGGGAAAAAAAGGGATCCCACACACGGGGCAATCATCACAAAGCTTTCCTGGGAACATACGACGGTCCAGGAGTCGGAACACAAACTGATTCATTAATAATTCAGCTGTTACTATCGTTCCCACACACTCTGTAAATATCCGTGTGTCCGGAGAAATTAACAGGGAACAATAGATCAACACCGGGAAGCAAGAATCAGTCTAGTTGTGCTCGATCGGTTCAGAGAAAAGCGACAAAGATCCAGCCTGCTACCATAGCCAGAGATGAGACTAGACCGGCTCTGCATTTGGCAGCCTCTTCCCAGCACCACTCCCAAGTTAGGGCTCAAACTCACACGCGAGAAACTCGGACGAGTCTCTTGCCTCAATACCTGGCACTCGGATAGAAATACATGCAGCCGAATGCTCCGGTCCGAGTGCCGGCGGCAGTGCCGGGTACTGAGGTGAGAGACTCGTAAGAGTTTCTCGCGTGTGAGTATGAGCCCTTACTGTCAGGTCTCTGCCTTTTTTGACAGGTTCCTTTTAGAGGTCATGTGCCATCAGACAATAACCCATTGTTCAAATCAGAGGAGGCCACGTCAATCGAGGCAGGAGGATGGCGCCAAGCACAGACAGGTGACACCGATCGGGCTGGACAGGGCCGATTAGCATCAGGATTGGGAGGATTTTAAAAGATATTTTCCTTGGTAAGTGAAGGAGCTTATTGATAAGTTGCTGGAGTGCTGGTAAAGAGGACTTAAAAAGTGGGGAATAAAACTTATACGGGGAAAAACTGGTGACAGGTTCCCTCTAACGACTGCAATTTCTCTAAAATCAATACATTTCATAGTGGATATAAAAAGTCTACACACCACTGTTAAAAGATTTTTTTCCTGTAAAAAAAAAAAAAAAAATCATACCAAGAATCATTTCAAAATGTTTTCACCTTTATTGTCCTCCATAATCTGTACGAATCCTATGAGAAACAAACTGAAATCATTCTGAGGGGGGGAAATAAAAACAAATCTTAATGTGATTGAATAAATGTGAACACCCTTATAATTGGGGATGTGATTGGCTGATTCCGGACACAATCACGGATGCCGTAATTTACAGGGATTCTGATTAACTGCATAGAAGGTTTCTCTGCTCTGCTAAGATGTTCTTGACATTTGGGTACAAACAAACTTCCAAGGCATTAGATGTACCATGGACCACTGAAGACATCATTAAAGGGAATCTGTCACCTATTTTTTTCACATATAAGATGCGACCACCGCCATCAGGGGCTTATCTACAGCATTCTGTAATGCTGTAGATAAGCCCCCGACGTAACCTGAAAGAGAAGAAAATCACGTTAGATTATACTCACCGGCGGGCGGTCCTGTCCAATGGCTGTTGCGGTCCGGCGCCTCCCATCTTCTAGCGGTGACGTCCTCTTCTTTTCTTCCCGTCGCAGCTCCTGCGCATGCGTAATTCTCTGCCCTGTTGAGGGCCGAGCAGAGTACTGCAGTGCGCAGGCGCCGGACCTCTCTGACCTTTCCCGGCGCCTGCGTACTGCAGTACTCTGCTCGGCCCTCAACAGGGCAGATAAAGTACACCTGCGCCAGAGCCGCGACTGGAAGCAAGGAAGAGGACGTCATCGCTAGAAGATGGGAGACGCCGGACTGCGACACCCATCGGACCCGGACCGCCCTCCCGGTGACTATAATAGAACTCATTTTTCAGGTTACATCGGAGGCTTATCTACAGCATTACAGAATGCATTACAGAATGCTGTAGATAAGCCCCTTATGGCGGTGGCCGCATCTTATATGCGAAAAAATAGGTGACAGATTCCCTTTAAGTAGCAGCTTAAATTTGATACAATAGTGACATTACCTAGAAAGAGATGTCCCAAAATTTGATGAAATGACAAGAAGGCGGAAGTCAAGAGGCCTGCAGCAACATTAAAGGAGCTGCAGGAATCTCTGGCAAGTACTGGTTGTGTACTGCAAGTGACAACAATCTCCCGCATTCATCATATGTCTGGCCTGTGGGGTAGGAAGATGGAGGCCTTTTTCTTACAAGGTAAGACATTCAAGTCCAGCTATATTTTGTCAAAACCTACAATAAGGGAATGTGCACACGCTAAATATTTGCTGCAGACATTTCTGCAGCAAATACTGATGTATTGGCAGGAAAAATACAGGGTAAAATACACACTTTTTAATCCGTTTTTGCGTGCGATCTGATGGGGGATTTTTTATGCTTTTTTTTCCCCAGTCTTTGAAATGCTGAAAGAATTGACATGCTGCAGATATGAAACTGCTTCAAATCTGTAAGGAAAAAAATAAGCAGCGTGTGCATGAGACTTCAGGAATCTTATTCACTTTGTTGTGACAGTAAAATTCTGCTTTTTCACACAGAAAAAAAAACAACACAGGAAAAACGAGATGTGTGCACATAAAAGTCTGCCAAAAGTATGCAGGCAAAAAAACTTTTAGTGGTCTGATGAGACCAAGGCATAACTTTTAGGAAATTATTCCAAGAGGTAGGTTTGGCACAAAGCCAACATTGTGCATCACAAAAAGAACACCATACCCAGAGTGATACATGGTGGAGGTAGCACTACGCTTTGTCTGTTTATCGGCAGCTGAAACTAGGGCTTTAGTCATTGTTACATAGTTAGAGTTACATTGGTTGAAAAAACACCTAGGTTTATCAAGTTCAACCTTTCTCCATCAATTGTGCATTTTGTCAACTGGTGGTGAATGGTCCATCAAGTTCAACCAACCTAAACAGTCCTGAAGCATAGTGCTACCTCCACCATGCATCAATCTGGGTATGGTGTTCTTTTGGTTGAAGGAATTATAAACAGTTCCAAATATTAATCCGTTCTGCAACAAAATATCCAGGCCTCTGCTAAAAAGCTGAAGAGGAATTTCACCTTTCAGCACAACCACCACCCTAAGAGTACATAAAAATCAACAAAAGAATGGCTTCACCAGAAGATCAAAGATTTGGAAGGGCCCAGCCCTGAATCCAACTGAAAATGTATGGGTGACCTGAAGAGGGCGCTGTACACAGGAGATGCCCTCGCGATCTGACAGATTTGGAGCTACGGCAAAAAAGAGTATGCAAAGATTGCCAATCTTAGATATGCCATGCTGATAGACTCGTATCCAAAAAGACTCTTTGCAGTCAAATTCAAATAAAGTACTTCAGAAATATATTAGTGCGAGGGTGTGCATATTTATGCAATCTTATTTTAGTTCCTTATTTTTCTTTTTCCACTCAAAACTATTTCAATTTGTTGTTCAATTGAATTGCGTAGATTATAGGCGATATTAAGTATGGGCATTTTAACAAAGGTGTGTAGACTTTTTATATATACTGTGCTTGTCACCTCCTCCGATCACTACCGTTACAGTAGGATCATGTAATACAGGCGGCATCTGCTGGGTATGCTACTGGCTCAGCTCCAGAGCTGGCGCCATACACAGGCACCCGACATAAGACATACCTGTCCTATGTCAATATATATGTTACCACATTAAGCTCTCACTGATGTCTGGCTACAGTTTTGTCATGAGTCGACTCCCGGACTTTGATGCAGGATCAGGAACAGGATCAGATGATCGCAAGTTGAAGTCCACAAAAAAGAGACTTCGAAATTAAAAAAAAAAAAAAGCCTGAATCACCCCACTTTATCTCCATTAAAAATAAAGAAATCAAAAAGTAAAATAAAAATACAGACATATGGGATCTCCACGCTCATAAAAGTCCGATCTATCAAAATATTAAAATTGCAATTTTTCAGAAGCCGCAAGACGTCCAAAAAATTGCAGTAAGTGGTTATGACAACATTGTATCTACCCCAAAATTACATCAGTAACAGCAGCAACTCGGACTGATCAGGAGAATGATATTACCAGGTCATTTTTTTTCAGTAAAATGAATGCAATAAAACCCTAAAAAAACAAAGGCAGAATTAAGCTTTTTCACAATTTCCACGCACTTGGGATTTTTTTTTCCCATCGCCTTCCAGTACATCCCATGATTGTAAACGGTGACATTAAAAAATATAACTCGTCCAGCCAAAAAAAAAAAAAAGTTATGGCTCTTGGAAGAAGGGGAGGAAAAGAAACAAAAGTGCAAAAATGGAAACTTGTGCGGTTGGGAAGGAGTTAAAAGATGGACAAAGTTCTGAACTGATTTTTCTTGGTGTGATTTCTTATAAAATATATTCAAAAATAGAAGTGATAACAGCAGTACTGTGGAGTTGGAGTCGGTGTGCATTTTGGCGGTATGGGTACAAAATGGACTCAGACGCTAATAAATTAGGTGCAGTAGTACAATGCAGGATTTGTGATGTAAATGTTTTCGTAAGAATTTGGGAAAGTTATGAAATGTCCTATAAATGTCTGTTCTGTTCCTGATCTAAAGACCTCTAATATGAATCTGTGCTGCACTTTTTGTACATGCTCAATAGTCAAGCTCCTCCTCTACACATCAGAGCAAAAGGGCACTGGGAAGGAATGCCTGCACTCATCTCAGAACTGCTACAGTGAACAGGAAACAGGATTAAGGCAAGTAACTAGCTTATTGTATCATAACGGTGATGAAAATCCTGATGTTACCATTTTACTACATTAAATTTATCATTTAAACATGAGCCATGAATCAGAGTCGAAGTCAGGGATATTGAGGAGTCTGATTCGGTGTCGAAGTGGAAGGTTTGACTTACTAATTGCACAGCCGGGTTAAATAGTCTCACCTAACGAAATGCAAAATGAATGACAAAAGAGAAATTGAAATCACATCAATATTTGGTGTAAGCGCTCCTTACTAGTGATGAGCGAGTATACTCGTTGCTTGGGTTTTTCCGAGCATGCTCGGGTGTCCTCCAAGAATTTTGGCGTGCTCGGAGATTTAGTCTCTGTCGATGCAGCTGCATGATTTGCGGCTGCTAAACAGCCTGAATACATGTGGCGAATGCCTGTTTGTTAGGGAATCCCCACATGTATTCAGGCTGGCCAGCAGCCACAAATCATGCAGCTGAGGCGACGAAAGCTAAATCTTCGAGCACGCCAAAATACTCGGAGGACACCCGAGCAATAACCATACTCACTCATCACTTCTCTTTACCTTAAAAACAGTAGAAATTCTTCTAGCCACACATAGGCTGTTCCAAACATCTTGGAGAACCATCCACAGGTCTTGTGTGGATGTAGGATTGTGCAATGTTCTCATGTTCTCAACGCAGAGAAATACAGGCAGATACTTATCCGTCACATAATACCATCATGGAGGCGTCCGATTGGCTTCAAATTTATTCTGCAGCAGTCAATGACCCCAAACTTACAGCCAATATCATTAAGAACTGTCTTCAGTGTAAGGAAAAACAAGGAATCCTGGAGGTGATGATCCGCCCCCCGCAGAGCCCTGATCTCACCATCATCCGGTCTGTCTGGGAACATATGAACGGACCGAAGGATTTGCACAAGCCTCATCCACAGATCTGTGGTTAGTTCCCCAAGATGTTTGGAACAACCTCCCTGTCGAGTCCATTCAAAAACTGTGGAACTACAAGTACCTAGAAGAAGTGATGAAAGCCAAGGGAGGTCACCAAGGGATGTGCGATTTAGATTTTATTTTTGCTCTTTCATTTTGCATTTTATTAATGGACAAAAATAAAATTAACACTCCCATCTTGGAAAGAATTGTTAATTTGCACCATTTTTCCCACCTGCGTAAAACTTTACATATAACATGATTTTAAGAGTAGTGATGACATTCCCTGTAAACAGCTATAACAATCTATTAATAGAAATCGGCTGCAATCAACAGCATCGTGATAAAATAGGACTGAAAATGCATCTGGATGATGACCACAGGCAATGGTTGCTGTTGGTTGATCATCTTCTGATCAAAAGTACACTAATTATGCAAGACAGATGATGGCAGCCCATGAGATGAGCGACAGGACTGACCACAACCACTAATGGGACACACACAGATAAGTCCTGAGGATTTACCGTGAGGATGATGGTGGGCCTTCTTCAGAAGACTGCGGCTCTTTGTCTTGAGATTTTTCACATTTTGTACTGAGATTTCTGTCTTCTCCAACAGATCCCGGATTCTCCTCCCTGGCTCGGTTTGATGCCACCCTCTTCCATAAAGGTGCAGGTTCACCATCCGCAGGTTTTAAGAAGCGACTTTTGGTGAAGATCTGAGATGAAGAGTCGGGGTCATTTCTCTGCCTGGTGGTGGCCTCCTCCATATTGTCCGATGGTTTTAAGAACTGGTGCTTAAGCTTGGAAGTGGCGCTCTTTCCAGCAGTAGCTTCCTCCAAGCGTCTTGCTAGATATTCCCTACGACCAGTTTCTGGTCTGTTCCTCTTGAAATCTTTTTCCTCTTCATTGGTTTTATCTGAGTTAGATTCTCTACTCGCCCTATAGGACGCCTGCTCAGATCTGCGAGCATCAAGTCTACGATCTTCTGGTTTGGCATATGCTCTGGAGTCTTGGTCGTGATACTTTGATTTTCTCCACCTTTCTCTTCTGTCATCCTGTTCTCCCCTGAAATTCTGTGTTACCGCTCTTTCTGCAGCTTCCATTTTACTTTGGAAGATTTCCATAGACTGGTAAGAAAAAAAAATAAGTAAATTATTGTAAATTTCTTGGTGCCAGTGACAAAGGGTTATTGGGTGCCTTCCAGAGCCGCTCACTTCTGGCCCACACACCAGCCAATATGTGGGGTTGTAATGTCACCGGTACCGCCCGCTTATGAATTGAGCGCTTCTGGAAGGATCTGGGTAATCCCTTTATAAGGGTATTCTCAAGTTTGGAAGTTACCCCCTATCTTTACACATTGCTGGGACCACCCCACCGATCCCGAGAACCGCGGTCCTGAAGATTGTGGACAGAGCGGAGGGCTATCAGGCACCCAGCCGTGCACCCACACCACTTCAGTGCCCACCTGAAAGTTTTAGTGTAATACAGCTAACAAAAAAACTTTTAGAAATACACAACCCAAAAAATTAAAGGGGATGTCCCAGGAAGACCACCTCACTCAACGTGCCCTATTCGAACACATGACGTTCCCTGGGGAATCCTCCACTCGGGATCTTCCTCTCCAGGCATCCTTTGCTACATGAGTGACTATTAAAGGGCGTGTGTCACCAAAAATGAACTACTGTTAAAATCAGGTTTCTATGATAAATGGATTTTTTTAATTAAAAAATGGATTTTTTTTTTATATCACGATCTAGATTTAAGAAAAAAAAAAAAAATTGTGCATTTTTCGCACTGGTGACAAGTTCTAAGTTCATTCCTAATTCCTGTTGGGCACTTGGACAGGAGCATAAGAAGACTGACCAAACCCTACATCTATAAATAAGCCCTCGGAGCTCCTAATCCGAGTATGCCTCCCTATGGACAAATGTCATTGAGGAGGAGGAGGTGAGCTGTGACATCCCCTATTGTGAATGGTGGATCCAGCACTATCTACTGTATATAGAGGTGCTATCAGTCATTGTACAGGAAGGGGAGGAGGTGAGCTGTGACATCACATTGTGAATGGTGAATTATGTATCATCTACTGTATATAGAGGTGTTATCAGTCATTGTACAGGAGGAGGAAGTGAGCTGTGATTATCTATTCTATGCAGAGGGGTTATCAATAATTGTACAGGAGGGGAGCTGTGGCCACCTATTGTAAATGGTGAATTTTAGGTCATCTACAGTATATAGAGGTGTTTCCTTTTATTATAGTCGCGTGTCTGATGATGAGATTTCTGCAGTCTTCTGTACACAACATGAAGTGGGCGTCTAATATTGGGCCCAGTGGCCAATGTGAAGGTTTTCTTCTTTATAGATAGTAATATGGAAAAGTGAAGAAAAATGGAACCAGGAACGTTTACATTTAACATGAAACCTGATTTATATAAGGGGTCCTTTTCCTGATGACAGATTCCCTGCGGTCTGAACAGCCGCCATGTAATACTCCCACCCCCTGCAGCGGCCACAATGGGGGGGGGGGGGGGACGGGGGGGGACGTGACATTCCTGGCTGAACACATCTATACCATGCAGAAAACAGCAGGTGATCAATGAAAGGAAGGTAACCCCGCGATCCTCCTGTGTCATCAGTGCGAGTGGCAGGAGGATGGAATCACTGTGGATAGAGTTATTCTCACTCCGTATCTCTCGGCCACGATGTCCTCCAGGCTCCGCTTCTCTCTGTCTGACTGTTCCTGCATTCTCCGCAGAGACTTCTGGAGCCAGCTCAGCCCTCCGTCCGCCACCAGCTGAACTGCGGGAAAAGGGCAGGTAATAATGGCACCGACTGCTGGAGTAAAGCCTGCAACAACTTATCGCCAGACATCAGCTCGCGGTTCTTTGGTCTTATGACGGGTAGCGACACAATTACTAAAGCCGTCTCTGACTATTAGACAGGGCACACGGAAAGCGGACAACATCTCTCAGAGGGTCTCATGCAGGTTGATGAATCCGGCTCATCTTCACACTATGTAGTCTGAATTTATAATATTTGTTATTCGGCTTACTTTGGTTAAAAAAAAAAAAAAAACTGGCAAAATTTTGGAGCATGGGATCCAACTTTTCTAATTAAAGGTACAAAGAACGTGGCACTCACCAATCATGAAAATCCATACTTTATTTCATGACGGTTAAAACATCTTCGCCGGAGGAAAGGGGGAAAGGAGTGTGCGATGCCCGCGATTGGCTGCAGCGGTCAGGAAATTAGGAGAGCGTCAAAGGAAATATCTGCTCATTCGCTCATCTCATCACAGGCTGCTGCAGTCCTCTAGTGATGAGCGAGCGCGCTCGGATAAAGTGTTATCTGAGCATGCTTGCGTCCTAATTGAGTACTTACGGAGTATGCTTGAATCGCCGCGGCTGCATGTCTCGCGACTGTCTGATAGCCACAGCACATGCAGGGAGTGCCTGCTTGTTACACAATCCCTGCATGTGTTGCACCTGTCAAACAGCCGCCAGACATGCAGCCGCGGCGATTCAAGCAATTTTTTCAAACACTCCGTAAGTACTCGATTAGGGCACGAGCATGCTCAGATAACGCCTTATCCAAGCGCACTTGCTCATCATTAGTTCCTTCCAAAGGTAGCACAGACTTCGGGAGTTGCATACGCTCCATCTGTGGGGGTGCCGGAAGGAGAGTATACTTCTGCTTTTTATTTTTAATGTATTCATGTCTTAAAAATTGGTTTTATTTTTTTTTCTATTGCACACAACCCCTTAAAGCAGTGGTCCCCAAACTTTTTTGCACCAGGGACCAGTTTCCAGCAAGACCATTCTTCCATGGCCCGGCGGGGTGGAGGTGTGGCGGGGGGGCGGGGGACTTTGGTCTGATGGGGCGGGGTTATGGAACGAGTTGTAGTTTTACTGCATAATTATTTAATTATGACATTTATATAGTATGATGGCCCCACACCCGTAATCCCCCATATATAGCATGATGGCACCACAAAATACTGATATATATATATATATATATATATATATATATATATTTTAGCTGAAGAGCCCGGCGTCGCCTGGGCATAGTAACTAACTGTGGTTAGTTATAACAAATTATAATGATTATATTGCACATAAAAACCGTGCATCTAATCCTATCCTGTGTGATACTCTGTGCTGAGCCGTGTATCTAATCCTATTCTGTGTGATACTGTCTGCTGAGCTGTGTATCTAATCCTATCCTGTGTGATACTGACTGCTGAGCCGTGTATCTAATCCTATCCTGTGTGATACTGACTGCTGAGCCGTGTATCTAATCCTATCCTGTGTGATACTGACTGCTGAGCCATGTGTATCTAATCCTATCCTGTGTGATACTGACTGCTGAGCTGTGTATCTAATCCTACCCTGTGTGATACTGTCTGCTGAGCCATGTATCTAATCCTATCCTGTGTGATACTGTGTGCTGAGCCGTGTATCTCATCCTATCCTGTGTGATACTGTCTGCTGAGCCGTGTATCTAATCCTATCCTGTGTGATACTGACTGCTGAGCCGTGTATCTAATCCTATCCTGTGTGATACTGACTGCTGAGCCGTGTATCTATTCCTATCCTGTGTGATACTGTGTGCTGAGCCGTGTATCTAATCCTATCCTGTGTGATACTGTCTGCTGAGCCGTGTATCTAATCCTATCCTGTGTGATACTGACTGCTGAGCCGTGTATCTAATCCTATCCTGTGTGATACTGACTGCTGAGCCGTGTATCTATTCCTATCCTGTGTGATACTGTGTGCTGAGCCATGTATCTAATCCTATCCTGTGTGATACTGACTGCTGAGCCGTGTATCTAATCCTATCCTGTGTGATACTGTGTGCTGAGCTGTGCATCTAATCCTATCCTGTGTGATACTGTCTGCTGAGCCGTGTATCTAATCCTATCCTGTGTGATACTGACTGCTGAGCCATGTATCTAATCCTATCCTGTGTGATACTGTGTGCTGAGCTGTGCATCTAATCCTATCCTGTGTGATACTGTCTGCTGAGCCGTGCATCTAATCCTATCCTGTGTGATACTGACTGCTGAGCCGTGTATCTAATCCTATCCTGTGTGATACTGTGTGCTGAGCTGTGTATCTAATCCGATACTGTCTGCTGAGCCGTGTATCTAATCCTCTAATCCTATCCTGTGTGATACTGCCTACAGAGCCATGTATCTAATCCTATCCTGTGTGATACTGGGCTCCCCCTGCAGTCTGTGTCAGAGGGTGGTCTGTGTTGGCACGGTAATAAATTGTGTTATTTCCAGCTTTACAGAAGCACACACAGCGTTTTTTTTTCTCGTGTTTTTCCCGCAGATTTACCAAAAAATCCGCTCAAAAAACGCTTAAAAGAAGCTTCTCATTCATTTTAATGCATTTTGCACTTTCTGTGCATATTGATGCGTTTTTTTTCCGCGAAAAAAACGCTTTGCGGTAAAAACCGCAGGATGCTTATTAATTTCGTGGAAAATTCCGCATTTCTAGCTATTTTCTGTGTGTCTGGGGACGCGTGGCAAAAACGTGCGTTTTCTGGGAAGGAGTCCGGTTTTTATGCAGAAATTTTCAGCATACGTGTGCACATGGCCTGAAACAGCTCTGGGACAGCGTGGAGAGTTTTGAGTGGTGACTTTTGTGTTTCGACTGTTATGTGGCGAGGTTGGTGTATGTGTGGTGTATGTGTGCTGAGGGTGGTATATGTGGTGAAGCACGTGGTAGCGTGTGGCGCATTTTGTGTGTGTGCTCATATCCCCGTGTGTGGTGAGTATCCCATGTCAGGGCCCCACCTTAGTAACTGTACGGTATATACTCTTTGGCGCCATCGCTCTCATTCTTTCAGTCCCCCTTGTTCACATCTGGCAGCTGTCAATTTGCCTCCGTCGCTTTTCCTTTCACTTTTTCCCCATTATGTAGATAGGGGCAAAATTGTTTGGTGAATTGGAACGCGTGGGGTTAAAATTTTGCCTCACAACATAGCCTATGACGCTCTCGGTGTCCAGACGTGTGACTGTGCAAAATGTTGTGGCTGTAGCTGCGATGGTGCGGATGCCAATCCCGGACATACACACATACATATATTTTTTTTTTTTTTTTCACACACACCGACACATACACTCACACATATAGATACACACATATACACACACACATACATACATACATACATACACACAAAAAATACCTCTCTTCCCTGCTGCTCCAGTCGGGCCACGGCTGCAGTGTTACTATGGTCACGGGCGGGAAAGCAGAGGGCTTGCTCCCTGCCCGCTGACACGTAAGTGTTAGCATGTTCCCGCCTGCAGCCACAGATGCGTTGCAGTGTTCACATGTGATGAGCGCTGCGTGCGTACGTGCGACTCGCCCCGGTGATAACGAACAACCAGGGCAGGCACCCGCGGTGTGCTCTGAGCCGGCGCAGAGCACACCGTCAGTGTTTACTGCTGGTTTGCGGCAGCTCCACAGACCGGCAAGAGAGCCTCAACGGCCCGGTCCTGGGCTGCGGACCGGTGGTTGGGGACTCCTGCCTTAAAGCTTCGCCGTTATACGGTGTATATATTATGGAGATTTATCCGCACTCACTGGATCTACATTTTGGGGGTGCGGGGCATTTTATGGACAATTTTTCCATCTATTTTTCAGCGATTACAAGCAATCAAGGCTTTAATTTACATTTTCCTGGATCGGAGATTTGCCTTTGGCAATTTCCCGTCCGGCCGGGACGATATAATGGAGTACGTTGTGGAGGCCGTCAGAATGAGGCTCCTGATTAATACGGTTATGTTAATGTGCTGGAGAGAACACGCACAAAAGGATGAGCGCGCTAATAAAGGATGACAAATGCCGCGCTGCCTCTCCTATGGCAGCACAAACCCACGTTCTATTCTTTCCAGGCTCCTGGGGGTCGGTGGTGTGACAGTGACATGTGCCGACAGGCGGCCGAGCGCTGGAAGACGAAGCTATGGAAATTGCTTTTACCTTTTTTAACGGAGGTTACATCCCCCTCCTCCGGTGGCAATCCTGATCCGCCGTCCTTCCAGAACGGGTTTAATTCCCTCGCCTGCAGCTTCTCCTGCAAAACACACACAGACGAGAGCGGAATATAAAAAGGAAGAGAAGCTGGGCCGTGTCCGCACAGCCGCGGGGGGAGGTGATGCTGCCCCTCAGGCAAAAAAAATAAAAAATTGTTATTCGGGGTTGGTAAAACATACTTTGCTCTCCTGCAGCATGTCTGGCTGTGCGAAGTTATGTAGCTCCGTAACATTGAGTTCAGTTGGCGCGGAACTATAAGTATTACATGGAACCTCCGGACAGATATGACGGTGGGTTTTTTTGCAACTTTTTTTTTCCCCCCTAAACTTTATGTCATCCTGGAAATCCCCTTAAGAGCTCGTTACTAGAGAAGCACTTTACAATACTGATGTAGCACTTGTCTCTGGACATGCTGGGCTCTGTAGTAGTGTAACACATTTATAACCACAGGTTGGAGAGGTCATCCGGAATCATAAGAGCATTAGAGGGGAGGCTTTTACGTGTAATGTTTTCTAACTGAATCTCTAATGTTCGGGCGTATCTCCGAATATCTTACATAGATTAGGAATAACAACAGAGCATTTCACACATGGATAGCAGTGCAGCCTGTGATCTCTGACTGTGCTGCTGCCTTACATGACGCAGGGCCTGAGTTACAATCCCAGCAGACAGAAGCTGAGAAATAAATAGTTAAGTGTTCTCCAAGAAACGTCAGAAGTGAAGAATTAAACTGACTTATTGGGGGGACTATTAGGCGATCAATATCATATTTGTTTTTCTGACTCCCAGTACCAACAGAATAGAAGAGACTGCGGCCCCATCGCCCTCATTGTGTGCCAGGACTGCAGTACCAGGCTAAGCCAATGCACAATGTGTGGAGCTGTGTCCGGTAACTGTAAAGGGGGAGGGGGCATTGCAGCCACTGCAATCAACCGATCGGTAGAGATGCTAAAGAAAAGGCCACAAGTATTAAAGCTCCACTACCATCCCTTTAAATTTGATGTTCTGTAGGTAAAGTACATAAGAAAAAAAAATGCAGAAGAAATAACACAAAGGAGCACTGCCGTAGTGGGACTTCCTTCCTGCCTGACGCTGAATAAGATATAAAAAAATATTATACAATAACAAAAAATAAAAAGATATTCCTCTTAGAAAGGCAGACCGGTGTATCCTGCGGTGCTGGCCATCTGGCGGCAGGAACAGGACAACACAATCGTGGTTTGCACTTATGGAGGTAAAGCCGATAAATACACAGAGGGATGATCTCTGCTGGCCGGGGATATCGGGCTGTGATGGTCGACCTTGAAGAAGCCACAGCGAAAGACAAATACTGACAGCAAGAATATTACAGCTGGCCGGTCACAGAGAAATGTCGGGGAAGGTTATCTCCCAGTGCGATGCCCGGGTCATGGTTATATTCAGAGGCAAATATCCAGCATCACGGCGCTAACATCTTATTACAGAGACAGCCGGGAGGGGAGGGTGCGGAGGGAGAACAAGGGAGAGTAGGGACAGAGGACGGCCGGGTAGGTGGGGGGGGCAGAGGACCGCCAGGGAAGGGAGTGGGGGGACAGAAGACAAGGGAAGGAGGGGCAAAGAATGGTCAGGGAAGAGAGCTGGGGGGCAAACCAAGGACAAGGAACGGAAAAGTGGTGGCACGGGACGGCAGGGGCAGAGGGCGGCCAGGTAAGATAATGGGGGGGGGGGGGTCAGAGGACAGCGGACAAGGGAGGGCGGGGGCAGAGGATAACCAGAGAGGCGAGTGGGGATAGACAGAGAATAAGGGAAATCGGGTGCAGAGGACGGCCAGGGAAGGGAGTGGGGGGACAGAGGACAAGGGAAGGAGGGGCGAAGAACAGTCAGGGGAGGGAGCTGGGGGCAAACCAAGGACAAGGAACGGAAAAGTGGTGGCAGAGGACGGCCAAGGAGGGGGAGGACAAGGGAGGGCGGGGGCGGCCAGGTAAGATAATGGGGGGGGGGGGTCAGAGGACAGCAGACAAGGAATGACGGGGGCAGAGGATAGCCAGAGAGGCGAGTGGGGATAGACGGAGAATAAGGGAAATCGGGTGCAGAGGACGGCCAGGCAAGGGAGTGGGGGGACAGAGGACAAGGGAAGGTGGGGGCGGAGACCGGCCAGGGAAGGGTGTGGGAGGAGGGACAGAGGACAAGGGAAGGTGGGGGAGGGGGGGACTGAGGAAAAGGGAAGGTGGATGGGGAGGAGGGGCACAGGACAGCAAGAGAGGAGAGTGGGGGAGCGGCAGAGGACAGGTCACTGCTCTCTTTTCTCACCATTCCCAGGTTTCTATTAATTATTACAGAGATTGCAAAAGGATGATAACAGCTTTAATATTCACCACACACACGTACCTGTGCACGTGTGTGCGCAACATTTCTTATCCACCATCATGTGAAAAAAAGCTATTTATGGGGTCACTAATCTGCCCTAAATCTATCCACAGAGAGGAGTTCAGGACCCTGGACAGCTGAGTGACCGCACATGTGGCAGCTGCAATGCCCAGTATGTCATATGACAGATACAAGTAAGAGATAAGCCGTGGTATGCGGAGCTCCCCTGTAAATTTCTTATAGAGTTACCACCTCGGAGAGCACAACGCCCAGCACACATCACGCCCCACGCACATATCACACCCGGCACACATCACGCCCCGTAGCTCCCCCGTACACACATCACACCCGGCACACATCACGCCCGGTAGCTCCCCCCGTACACACGTCACGCCCCGTAGCTCCCCCCGTCACACAGCACGCCCCGCACACATCACACCCTGTAGCTGCCCCGTACACACATCACGCCCCGTACACACATCACGCCCCGTACACACATCACGCCCCGTAGCTCCCCCGCACACACATCACACCCCGTACACACATCACACCCCGTAGCTCCCCCGTATACACATCACACCCCGTACACACATCACCCCCCGTACACACATCACCCCCCATACACACATCACCCCCCGTACACACATCACCCCCCGTACACACATCACCCCCCGTAGCTCCCCCGGCACAGTCCTGCATTCTGATTCTCACGCAGCGCACGCTCTCAGATGAGCGACTCGTTACCTTTTCTACAGCTTCGGCTCGTTCACGCTCCAGTGTTTTCTCCTTCTGTCTTTCGGCTCTTAATGCGGCTGCTGACGTCGCTTTCACAGACATAAAGTCTAAGGTCATCCACTCGTCCCTCTGAAATGGAAGCACGGGTTCATTTAGCATTACACGACATCCAGGCAATCTCCGGGCTTATGGGGAAAAGGCTTTTGCCGACACCAAGAAATTGTCAGGTAGCTAAATGGCAGGCGGACACTGTGTGCATCCTAAGCCGGGCTCTGTGCAAACATGGAAAGTAAGGAAACGTAGCAAAGCACAAGAGAAAACGCCATAAAAACATCAGCTGTGAACAGGTAGAGAACAAGGGAATTATACAATAGGCCCATGTGGAACATAGATTTTCTACCAATGAAAACCACCTTGTCTGCGCTTCTGTTAACAGCACTCAGAATCACAGCAGTCTGGAGCGAACTCCCTGACATCTATAGGAGAGTCTTGTGAGCATGCAGAGTGAGCTGTGCAGAGAACACTGCGCAGGGAGGGGGAGGATGTGAGCTGTGAACATCACTCATTGCAGTGTGGAGAGGACTCATTGACTACTACAGGAGAGTGTTGTGAGCATGCTCTGTGAGATGTGCAGAGATCGGGTGGAGGTGAGCGGTGATCATCATTTATTGTGAATGGTTGGCCCTAAATATGTGACATCTTTCAATGTTATCCTGTCTGTGATGATGAAGGGACTGAGAAACGATCTACAGAATAAGTATCTGTACATTACAGGCTCAGTAGAAAGTGATAACTAGAAGATTTTATTTTAATATAGATACACACATGGTCAAAATTGTTGGTACCCCTCGTTTAATGACAGAAAACCCCACAATGGTGACAGAAATAACTTGAATCTGACAATAATAAAAAAAAGATCTATGAAAATGAACAAATGAAAGTCAGACATTGCTTTTCAACCATGCTCCCACAGAATTTAAAAAAAAATAAAACTCATGAAATAGGCCTGGACAGAAATGATGGTACCCTTAACTTAATATTTTGTTGCACAACCTTTTTGAGGCAATTACTGCAATCAAACGATTCCTGTAACTGTCAATGAGACTTCTGCACCTCTCGACAGGTATTTTGGCCCACTGCTTACGAGTAAACTGCTCCAGTTGTCTTGTGTTTGAAGGTTGCCTTTTCCAGACGGCATGTTTCAGCTCTTTCCAAAGATACCCAATAGGATTTAAGACAGGGCTCATAGGAGGCCACTTCAGAATAGTCCCATGCTTTCCTCTTAGCCATTCTTGGGTGGTTTTAGCTGTGTGTTTTGGGTCATTATCCTGTAGCAAGACCCATGACCTGCAACTAAGACCTAGCTGTCTGGCACTGGGCAGCACATTTCTTTCTAGAATCCCTTGATAGTCATGAGATTCCATTATATCCTGCACAGATTCTGGACACCCTGTGCCAGATGCAGTAAAGCAGATCAGAACATAACAGAGCCTCCTCCATGTTTCACGGTGGGGACAGTGTTCTTTTCTTGATATGTTTCATTTTTTCATCTGTGAACATAAAGCTGATGTGCCTTGCCAAAACCTTCCATTTCTGTCTCATTCTCATCTGTCCATAGGACATTCTCCCAGAAGCTTTGTGGCTTGTCAGCATGTAGTTTGGAAAATTCCAGACTGGCTTTTTTATGATTTTTTTCAACAATGGTGTCCTTCATGGTCATCTCCCATGAAGTCCAATTTTGCTCATACAATGAAGAATGGTGTGATCTGACACTGATGTTCCTTGAGCTTGAAGTTCAACTTTAATCTGTTTATAAGTTTTTCTGGGCTGTTTTGTTACCATTCGTATGATCCGTCTCTTTGATTTGTCATCAATTTTCCTCCTGCGGCCACGTCTACGGAGGTTGACTATAATCCCATGGAGCTTAAATTTCTGAATAATATGTGCAACTGTAGTCACAGGAACATCAAGCTGCTTGGAGATGGTCTTATATCTTTTACCTTTAACATGTTTGTCTATAATTTTCTTTCTAATCTCTTGAGACAACTCTTTCCTTTGCTTCCTCTGGTCCATGTTGAGTGTGATACACACCATGTCACCAAACAGCACAGTGAGTATCTGTAGCCCTCTATACAGGCCCACTCACTGATTCCACGAATGTAGACACCTGTGATGCTAATTAGCGGACACGCCGCGATTTAACATGTCCCTTTTGTCACGTTATTTTCAGGGGTACCATCAATTCAGTCCAGGCCCATTTCATAACATTTTTTTTTTTTTTAATTCTGTGCAAGCATGGTTGAAAAGTAATGTCTGACTTCCATTTGTTCATTTTCATAGATTTTTTATTTATTATTACGTTTGTCAGATTCAAGTTATTTCTGTCACTATTGTGGGTTTTTCTGTCATTAAATGAGGGGTACCAACAATTTTGACCACGTGTGTAGCTACAGCTATATAGATAGCAATAGTGGGTACGGAAAGTATTCAGACCCTTAAAATTTTTCACTCTTTGTTTCGTTGCAGCCATTTGGTAAATTCATAAAAGTTCATTTTTTTCTCATTAATGTACACTCTGCACCCCATCTTGACTAAAAAAAAAAATCAGAAATGTAGAAATTTTTGAAAATTTATTATAAAAGAAAAACTGCCACAACATCATGGTCTTCTCCAGCCATAGAATGCATCAACGTCCGGGGCAGAAGACCCCGCATATGAACAGGACATGCCAGCCCACCCGAGTGCAAATAAAGGAAACCTGTCATGGCAAAAAATGCTATTGATCTGCCATATACAGTTAGGTCCATATATATTTGGACAGACATTTTTCTAATTTTGGTTCTAGACATTACCACAATGAATTTTAAACAAAACAATTCAGATGCAGTTGAAGTTCAGACTTTCAGCTTTCATTTGAGGGTATCCACATTAAACTTGGATGAAGGGTTTAGGAGTTTCAGCTCCTTAACATGTGCCACCCTGTTTTTAAAGGGACCAAAAGTAATTGGACAATTGACTCCAAGGCTATTTCATGGACAGGTGTGGGCAATCCCTTCGTTATGTCATTCTCAATTAAGCAGATAAAAGGCCTGGAGTTGATTTGAGTCTGTAAGTGTTATAGAAGCTCTTTTATTAAGAGCTACGGAGTGGATTGGGGTCTAACACAGCATTCTAAAATTCTGTAAAAGGAGGCCCTATTGGTGGTGTCTGTACATTGGGAAAACCTGGTAGCAGGTTCCAATTAAATAGACAAGTTTTACAAGAAATGTAAATTACTTTTTTTTTTTTTTTTTTTTATAAAACCTGATATTTTCAGGCACAAACACTTAATACAGTAACATACCTGAACTTCTGATTCCAATTCCCTCCCGGGCGATTCCTTCTGGATTTTCCAAGCTTTCTTGTCACTGACCGGCTGAGCAGGGACAGCTTCAACCCAATCACCGCCAGAATCCTGCTCACAGGAAAGTAACCAATATACATGTAAAGACGACGATCAACACATACAGGGTAGAAATCTTATCAGTCTTACCTTATGGGGACTAAAAATTAAGTAAAAAGTAATGAAAAAAAAAAAAAGGTTACCATGCATGCTCGAGTATAAGCCGAGTGTTTGAGCACATTTTTTAGGCTGAAAACGCCCCACCTCGGCTTATACTCGAGTGAGGGTGCCAGACGATGGAGGGGAAACTGCAGCGGCGGAGCAGGTCGCAGGAGGCAGAAGCCGGCTGCTGTGGCTAAAGCCTGTGCCCGCTGCTAAAGAGAAAGGAGTATTCACTGCACTGGCAATAAATATCCATTTCTCTGTAATAGCGCGCACAGTGTCCGCCTCAACCGCCGGGCGGTCACTTGTCCCTGCTACTCAAGAGAAATGGAGAGGTGAATATTCATTTCTCTTAAGTAGCTGTACACGTGACTTACCGGCGGTTGACACTGTGGACACTACTTAATATTCACTGCCCTCCATGGACATAGTTCCTGCGTGGGGAGCTGCGAGTGTTCCAGCAGCTGTGCTCTGCATGTGAGCAGCGCATGACGTCCCTGCCCTGCGCTGCTTAAAAGCATAAATCAGCTGATGGAACTGGAACAAGACGCTGTGAGGGAGCAAAGGACGGTAAGTAGAATGTTTTGGGTTTTTTTATGTTTCTTGGTGGGGCCAATCATACCACAGATAAGGATGGGGCCATGCATACACGGATAGGGATGAGAAGCCATGCAGACAAGACAGAGACGAGGAGACTATGCATACCAGGATAGGGATGAGGAGCCATGCATACCAGGATAGGGATGAGGAGGCCATGCATACCAGGATAGGGATGAGGAGCCATGCATACCAGGATAGGGATGAGGAGCCATGCATACCAGGATAGGGATGAGGAGCCATGCATACCAGGATAGGGATGAGGAGCCATGTATACCAGGATAGGGATGAGGAGCCATGTATACCAGGATAGGGATGAGGAGCCATGTATACCAGGATAGGGATGAGGAGGCCATGCATACCAGGATAGGGATGAGGAGCCATGCATACCAGGATAGGGATGAGGGGGCCATGCAGACCAGGATAGGGATGAGGAGCCATGCATACCAGGATAGGGATGAGGAGGCCATGCATACCAGGATAGGGATGAGGGACAATGCATATGAGGATAGGGATGAGGGACAATGCATAATACCAGGATAGGGATGAGGAGGCCATGAGTATCAGGAAAGGGATGAGGGGACAATGCATACTGGATGGGGATGAGGGAACAATGCATACAAGGCTTATATAATTAAGTCAATAAGTTTTCACAGATTTTGAGGTAAAATTAGGTGCCTCGGCTTATACTCGGGTATAGACAGTAAACATTTTTAATAAATAAATGTTTGAGTCACCTCAACTTCTTCCACCCTCCACAATACAAAAATAATGACATTTAAAAACAAGTGAATTTAGTATCGTCACATGTACAAAAGTACGACTGTCTATTAACATAAGGGTTAATTTAACCAAACAAAAAATAATTACCATATTTTAGTTACTACACCTCCCATCAAAACATAGTATATACACAAAAATGATAACATATCAGTAAGAATGACAGCTTAAAAGCAAACAAAAAAAAGACCTCACACGGCTCCATCAACTAAGGCCTCTTTCACACTTCAGTTTTTTGCATCAGTTCAAATCCGCCAAAAAGTCAGACAAGCGGATCCGTTCTCAACTGATGTAAACGGATGCCACAGGATCCGTTTTCAGACGGATCCTGAAAAGGAGGAAATTTAATGGAAACGCTGGCGGCCGGGAAGGAGAGAGAGAGCGCTCTCTCGCGCTCTCTCTCTCTCTCTCGCGCTCTCTCTCTCTCTCTCGCGCTCTCTCTCTCTCTCTCGCGCTCTCTCTCTCTCTCTCGCGCTCTCTCTCTCTCTCTCGCGCTCTCTCTCTCTCTCTCGCGCTCGCTCTCTCTCTCTCGCGCTCGCTCTCTCTCTCTCGCGCTCGCTCTCTCTCTCTCGCGCTCGCTCTCTCTCTCTCGCGCTCGCTCTCTCTCTCGCGCTCGCTCTCTCTCTCTCGCGCTCTCTCTCTCTCTCTCGCGCTCTCTCTCTCTCTCTCGCGCTCTCTCTCTCTCTCTCGCGCTCTCTCTCTCTCGCGCTCTCTCTCTCTCTCTCGCGCTCTCTCTCTCTCTCTCGCGCTCTCTCTCTCTCTCGCGCTCTCTCTCTCTCTCGCGCTCTCTCTCTCTCTCGCGCTCTCTCTCTCTCTCGCGCTCTCTCTCTCTCTCGCGCTCTCTCTCTCTCTCGCGCTCTCTCTCTCTCGCGCTCTCTCGCGAGAGAGAGAGCGCGAGAGAGAGAGCGAGAGAGAGCGCGAGAGAGAGCGCGAGAGAGAGAGCGCGAGAGAGAGAGCGCGAGAGAGAGAGAGCGCGAGAGAGAGAGAGCGAGAGAGAGAGAGCGCGAGAGAGAGAGAGCGCGAGAGAGAGAGAGCGCGAGAGAGAGAGAGAGCGCGAGAGAGAGAGAGAGCGCGAGAGAGAGAGAGAGCGCGAGAGAGCGCGAGAGAGAGAGAGAGAGCGCGAGAGAGAGAGAGCGCGAGAGAGAGAGAGCGAGAGAGAGAGAGCGCGAGAGAGAGAGAGCGCGAGAGAGAGAGAGCGCGAGAGAGAGAGAGCGCGAGAGAGAGAGAGCGCGAGAGAGAGCGAGCGCGAGAGAGAGAGCGCGAGAGAGAGAGAGCGCGAGAGAGAGAGAGCGCGAGAGAGAGAGAGAGCGCGAGAGAGAGAGCGCGAGAGAGAGAGAGCGCGAGAGAGAGAGAGCGCGAGAGAGAGAGAGCGCGAGAGAGAGAGAGCGCGAGAGAGAGAGAGCGCGAGAGAGAGAGAGCGCGAGAGAGAGAGCGCGAGAGAGAGAGAGCGCGAGAGAGAGAGAGCGCGAGAGAGAGAGAGCACGAGAGAGAGAGAGCGAGAGAGAGAGAGAGCGCGAGAGAGAGAGAGCGCGAGAGAGAGAGAGCGCGAGAGAGAGAGAGCGCGAGAGAGAGAGAGCGCGAGAGAGAGAGAGCGCGAGAGAGAGAGAGCGCGAGAGAGAGAGAGCGCGAGAGAGAGAGAGCGCGAGAGAGAGAGAGCGCGAGAGAGAGAGAGCGCGAGAGAGAGCGCGAGAGAGAGAGCGCGCGAGAGAGAGAGCGCGAGAGAGAGAGCGCGAGAGAGAGAGAGCGCGCGAGAGAGAGAGAGCGAGAGAGAGAGAGAGCGAGAGAGAGAGCGAGAGCGAGAGCGAGCGAGAGAGCGCGCGCGAGAGCGAGAGCGCGCGAGAGAGCGAGAGAGAGCGAGAGAGCGAGAGCGAGAGAGCGAGAGCGCGCGAGAGAGAGCGCGCGCGAGAGCGCGCGCGAGAGAGAGCGCGCGAGAGAGAGCGCGAGAGAGAGCGCGAGAGAGAGCGCGCGAGAGAGCGCGCGAGAGAGCGCGCGAGAGAGCGCGCGAGAGAGCGCGCGAGAGAGCGCGCGAGAGAGAGCGAGAGAGAGAGCGAGAGAGAGAGCGAGAGAGAGAGAGCGAGAGAGAGAGAGCGAGAGAGAGAGCGAGAGAGAGAGCGCGAGAGAGAGAGCGAGAGAGAGAGCGCGAGAGAGAGAGAGAGCGAGAGAGAGAGAGCGCGAGAGAGAGCGAGAGAGAGAGAGCGCGAGAGAGAGAGAGCGAGAGAGAGAGAGCGCGAGAGAGAGAGCGCGAGAGAGAGAGAGAGCGAGAGCGCGAGAGAGAGCGAGAGAGCGCGCGCGCTCTCTCGCGCGCTCTCTCTCTCGCGCGCTCTCTCTCTCGCGCTCTCTCTCTCGCGCGCGCGGAGAGAGAGAGCGCGCGAGAGAGAGCGCGAGAGAGAGAGCGAGAGAGAGAGCGCGCGAGAGAGAGAGCGCGCGAGAGAGAGCGCGAGAGAGAGCGCGCTCTCTCGCTCTCTCTCGCGCTCTCGCTCTCTCTCTCGCGCGCGCTCTCTCTCTCTCTCTCTCTCGCGCGCGCTCTCTCTCTCTCTCGGAGAGAGAGAGAGCGCGCGCGCGCGAGAGAGAGAGAGCGCTCTCTCTCTCTCGGAGAGAGAGAGAGCGCTCTCTCTCTCTCGGAGAGAGAGAGAGCGCTCTCTCTCTCTCGGAGAGAGAGAGAGAGCGCGCGCGAGAGAGAGAGAGAGCGCGCGCGCGCAGAGAGCGAGAGAGCGCGAGAGAGCGAGAGAGCGCGAGAGCGAGAGAGCGCGAGAGCGAGAGAGCGCGAGAGCGAGAGAGCGCTCTCTCTCTCGCGCTCTCTCTCTCGCGCTCTCTCTCGCGCTCTCTCGCGCTCTCTCTCTCGCGCTCTCTCTCTCGCGCTCTCTCTCTCGCGGAGAGAGAGAGCGAGAGAGCGAGAGAGCGAGAGAGCGAGAGAGCGAGAGAGCGAGAGAGCGCAAGAGAGAGCAAGAGAGAGCAAGAGAGAGCGAGAGAGCGAATTTTTATTTGTCCGGCACCCAGAAAGAACACAATCCGCCATTAATGCAAGTCAATGGGGAAAAAAAACGGATCCTCAAAAAAAAATTGAGGATCCGTTTTTTTCAAAACCTGGCGGATTGTGACTGATTGTAAAAAACTGAAGTGTGAAAGAGGCCTATCCAAAATTTGCTTCCGAAAATGGCGACACAAAACCATTTGTTTTTTTATTTTTTTACACCAAGGTTTGTTTTTTATTCCCTAAAATGAAATTAAAGTTTGGTACCTCCATAATTATATGAATCTGGAGAATCGCGCTTCTGGGCCATAATTACCACAGAGCTCCAAAATATAATGGTGGATTTCCTGCCGTTTCACCACAGTTTTCCAGTCCATTATATGGTAAAATTATTGGTCTCATCTCAAAACTACAACTCGTCCGACAAATAAACCAGCCCTCATACATCCATGAAAAAGGAGGATAAAAAAAAAAAAAGTTATGGCTTCTGGCAATAATAGCGAGAAAATGCACAAAAGTGCAAAAAAAAAAAAAAAAAAAAAATTGGCCGCAGCGGAAAGTGGTTAGAGAAAATTCACTATGGTTCTAGAATAGAGTGAGACCCCCATCATGTATCGCTGACACATTCTAACCCAGCGGATTGGAATAAATTATCAGAACATGAAGCAAAGAGGACGAGATGAACGTCAAGGTTAATTGGCAGAGACAAGGTAGCACGCTCGCAGTTTTACCGCTACGTTGTTCTGGAGCGCGGGCAGAAAAATAATCTCCTTAATGGAGGGTCCGGGAGCGCGGCTCTTCCAGGACAGCGTCTTCCTATTTATTCAGGATTCATCTGTCACAGTAGGATTAATGGCGCTGGAAGGAGAAGTTACAGCAGGATAATGGCGGTCCTTGCAGAAAATAAAACACCCGGACTGCGCCGCGAAGTCGACAGTTTTCAGTTAAATGACAGCAAGGAACCATACAGTGCCGAAATACCCACTGCCTCCCCACTTACCGAGCCGGAACTGGCGGACGAGTCTCCATTTTTCTCAGACTGGGTTTTTTTGCTCTTTTTCTTCTTTTCTTTCTTGGACTTTTTCTCCTTTTTCTTTTTTTTCTTCTTTCCTGAACTCTCCTAAAAGTAGAAGGAGGATAAGTGATGATGGGTTCTGTAGTCTATTACGGCGGTGAGCCATTCTGGGCCATAGCCTGATCAGGACGCCATTTTACTGTTGTTTATCTGATACAACATGAGAAACAAGCTAATAAATGTCTGATAGATTCAGATAGGAAGAACATCAGGACGGCCACACGTTGCCATACAAATTACGGTATTTCAGCCATTTGTCATTTTTGTGCTTTTGCTTTTTCTTTTCCCTTCTTCCATAATACAACTTTACATATTCTCCATCATCATTAACATACAGGGGGTTGTGGTTTTATGGGATGAGTTGTAATTCATTTTAATCATATGATGTACTGAAAAACTAAGGAGAAAAAAAAAAAACAAGTTGCGTGAAACAAAAAGAAAAAAAAAAAAATCCCGCCATTGCTTTTTGAATTTTTGTTTTTTATGCCATTAATAGTGCAACAAAAACAGGATTTTTGGCTGCTTACCGTAAAATTTGTTTCTAGGAGCCTTCATTGGGGGACACAGGAACCATGGGCGTATGTTGCTGCCACTAGGAGGCTGACGCTATGCACATAAAAAAAAAAAGTTAGCTCCTCCTCTGCAGCATTCACCCCACCGACTGGCACTAAGTTAATCAGTTAGTGAGAAAGCAGTAGGAGAAGCAACAAGATAGAAAGAACGGACAGGCAACTCAAACAGTACAGTAACAATAGCACACAGAAGAAAGAACAAGAGTTGTAAAACATGGGAGGGTGCTGTGTCCCCCAATGAAGGCTCCCAGAAACAGATTTTACGGTAAGCAACCAAAAATCTTGTTTTCTCTGTCGCGTCATTGGAGGGACAAAGGAACCATGGGACGTCCCAAAGCAGTCCCTGGGGACGGAAACAGCAGAAAACTCCATTCAGGTCGGAGAACTCACCACTTCCGCCTGCAAGATCCTTCTGCCTAGGTTGGCATCTGCCGAAGCGTAGTTATGTACCTTGTAAAATTTGGCAAATGTGTGAATGGAAGACCAGGTTGCCGCTTTGCAAAGTTGTAGGGCGGATGCCCCATGGTGTACCACCCAGGAGGTGCCCACTGCCTGGGTAGAGTGAGCCTTAATCCCCGGGGGAGGACACTCTGCTATTAACCCGGTAAGCCTCCATAATTGCAGTTCTGATCCAGCAAGCAATCGTAGCCTTGGAGGCTGGCAGGCCGCTTCACACACCATATGGAATGACGACTTGGAGGTCCGTCTTCCTAAAGGGGGCGGTCCTAGCCAGATAGATCATCACCGCCCTGACCAGGTCTAGCCTGTTCAACGAACGCTCCAGAGAATGAGCCGGAGCAGGACGAAAGGAAAGGAGGACAATATCCTCATTCAAGTGAAAGGTGGACACCACCTTGGGAAGGAAAGAAGGATAAGAAGGAGAAGGCCGCAACACCACCTTATCCTGGTAAAGAACCAAGAAGGGGGGGGGGGGGGGACAGGAAAGAGCCGCCAACTCTGAGAGGTGCCTAATGGGGGTGATGGCCACAAGAGACGGCACCTTCCAGGACAGAGTGGACAGGGAGACCTCTCGGAGAGGTTCAAAGGGAGAACCCCTCAGGGCCTCCAGAACAAGATTGAGGTCCCAGGGGTCCACGGGAGTCCGTTACGGGGGAGCCACATGCGCCACTCCTTGAAGGAAAGTTCTGACTTGAGAACGGCAGGCTAAGGACTTCTGAAAGAGAATGGAAAAGGGTGATACCTGACCCTTTAGAAAACTAAGGGCAAGGCCAGAATCTAGTCCCGCCTGGAGAAAAGCCAAAATGGAAGTAAGAGACAAGGTCATTGGCGGAATGTTATTAGACTCACACCAGCGGAAAAAGGCTTTCCAGGTCCAATAATAGACCCTTGGAAGACGACGGCTTCCTAGCATGGATCATTGATCATCAGAAAAAAAAAACAGACGCTCTCAGAACCGCAGTTTCAACAGCCACGCCATAAAATTGAGCGACCGAGAACTCTAGTGGCAGATCGGTCTTGTGACAGAAGATCTGGCCTGTCTGGGAGCCTCCAGGGGTGTCAGTGAGAAGATTAACGATCTCTGCGAACCAGGACCTTCTGGGCCAATCCGGTGAGATCAGAATGACCGGCACCCCCTCCGCTTTGATCTTCAACAGCCTGGGAAGAAGGGGAAGGGGAGGAAACAGGTAGGGAAGCACAAATTGCGACCAGGGAATGGCCAGAGCATCGGCGCCCACCGAGAAGGCTGGCGTCCCTCGTCACCACCTGCCAAAGGACGGGAATGAATTACCGGCCCTGTAGGATGAGGGGGGGATGACTTCCACCAGATGAGAGACCGCTTGACTCGGGAAGAGAGACGAAGCAGACGATCTGCCAACAGGACAAACCTGTGCCATTGCGAATGGACGGCCTGCTGAAGTGGTCTCAAGTGGAACTGCGCAAAGAGGATTGCTTCCGATGCTGCCACCATTCTGCCCAGGACCTTCATTGCTGAACGGAAGGAAGGAAGCTGAGGGCCTTGCAGAGATCAAACTCCCTGCTGGAGGATTACTCTCTTCTCTACGGGAAGAAAAACCCTCGCCTGACGTGTGTCGAACAGCCTGCCTAAGACGACAAGGCGCTGAGTCGGAACAAGGCAGGACTTTTTCCAGTTCACTGGCCACCCGAACCGGGACAGGGAGTCGAGGATGATGGTCAGACTTTCCTGGGCCTGAGAGAGAGAGCCTTGATGAGGATGTCGTTGAGGTAAAGGATAAGCACTAGGCCCCTGATCCTCAAAATGGGTGGGTAGGGGACGGGGCAGGACCGGGTCTGGATCAGCTAAACACGCTTCTGTGTTAGGGGTTGGGTCCTGCCGGACATATGAGGATATGGGGTGGCAGTACATGCCGTACTCATAGTCTCTGTGTGGTAGTACAGTAGTGACTATTCACACTGTATCCCTCTGGAAACCTGAAAAGAAACAACGCACATTAGGTAGATATGGGCCTCAAGAAAGACCCGTGTCCACCTCCTAACACACTAAGCTAAAACTGATTAACTTAGTGCCAGTCGGTGGGGTGCATACTGCAGAGGAGGAGCTAACTTTTTTTATGAGCATAGTGTCAGCAGCATACACCCATGGTTCCTGTGTCCCCTGTTGTGAACTCTCTTAATCCGACTTTTGAGGCAAGGCTCCCTCTGGTGGATACTGCTGGTAGTGGAGCTGGTCAACATGATGTTAACCCAACAGCTGCAGAAGATAATTGGAGGAGTGGGGGTAGTGACTGGGACTACATAAGCGAGCAGACTTCTCTCAGTGGCTGCCGGTGACACTCCTTTCTTTGCTTATTGAAGATTTCTGTTGCCTGCCTGATCTTGTGTCATTTGCTAAACCCTTTGCATCTGATCTTGCCTTGCTGTCAGGGGCTGCTGGCTACTGCCCTGTATTTTTGTATCTTGTGTTTGCTCAGTCCCCTGCTGTATTAGCCTGTTTCTAGCCGCCAGCTCACACCTGAGTGCTGATATAGTGGGGGCTAGGTTTGTGCAAACCTCAGTATTTTTGTACATCAGTCGTGTTGGAATTGTTACGGTTTTTGCGTGATTGCAGACAGTGCCTTTTCTGTCCTGTCCTATCTAGTTAGTGTGGGCCCCATCATTTGCTCAGTCTATTTTCTGTCTGCGTTTGTGCTTCATCTTGTCTCACCGACAATATATGTTTGGGGGCTGTCTATTCCTTTGGGGATCTGCTCCGGGGCAGTTTAGATTTCACCTGTCTTTAGGCTTAGTTAGTCCTCCGGCTGTGACGAGGCATCTAGGGCAACGTAGGAACGCTCCACGGCTACTGCTAGTTGTGTTGCTAAGATCAGGGGTCTGCAATCCGCTGAGCGACCAACCTCTCTGGTGTTCTGGTGGCATAGCCTATTGCGCTCTCCTCCTTGGTGACCCATTCATAACAGTCCCCCCAATGAAGCGAAGGAGAAAATGTCCTTGTAACATGATTCCCCAGGTCAGTACAATGACGACAATATCTAAACTTGTGTAATTTTATAATTAATTTTAGTAGTTAGGAAGAAAGTTAAATAATTTCAATTTTGTTAATTTTTTATTTTTAATTTGGTGTGTGTTGTCATTTTCCAAGACTTTGTAACTATTTTCCCATCACGGGAGAGCTAATTTTTCCAATGCCAAGCTATCAATTTTTTATTGATACCATTTTGTGGAATATATGAGAATCTGACATTTTTTATGATACGTGTCGTGACCGAAAAATGGCAATTCAAGTGTTTGTTTTTTTTATTTTTAAACACAAATACACTAGGAAGTATTTTTTTTTCATATACCTGAACTTTACAGATGCGGGAATACTAAATTTGTTCATTTTATTGTTTTTATTTTTCTTATAGAAAGCCTAGCTATAAAAAGTACGAAGACAGCAGTAATAGAAGCCTCAAATAGGTCCCCAGGAGGCCACAGTACTCCGCGACACTGCGTCAGCAATCACAAAGAATGTAAATGCTGAAGTCGAAAATTGATAGCAGCATCTAAATGGTTAAAAAGCAGAGATCAGAGCTGGCTCTGGTTGCTGCTGTTAGAGGCAGGTGGCAGCTGTATAACAGTCAGCACCTGCCGTGTATGCTCCAACCTCAGCTCCATACACCTCCCCCTGCCAATCAGCGGTTCCTGATGGTGGCCAGAAGTGCTCAGTCTCTCACAGCTCCATCAACGGTATATTGGCCGCGCCAAGTATGACATACCCGAATTATTAAGGGATTGATACACAGGACCCGGACATGGCCACTATACAGTTGACAGATTGTTATACCTGCAGTAAGGAAGGCAGTCTTGTGTAAAGACCCCTAGGATATAAAATGTCTGTGCACCATCCAGACAACACACGGATGACAAAAAATAGACATGTGAATGCGGCCGTATACTTTGGAATTTAGGTGATCAATAGCAGTGATGAGCTGAGGCCCTTAATAATCCAGAGAAAGCTCTCTAATGCCCATTGTAGTGTAGTGGTGGTTGCAACCTATGGGACTGCTGGAGATACAGCCGAGTACACGGCTCTGCTTATTCTGCAATCACAAAGAACGAACGTAGCGGAGGTCACGCATGCGCAGCACAACTACATTCACACGAGGGGCATGGGCACGTCTTAGGCTCTGCTCACATGTCCGACTCTTATCCATTTGCTACTAATCAAGTATCAGAGCTCATTCACACACGATTTTGGGTACAAGTGCTATCTGAATTTTTCACGAACAGAACTCGCACCTAGTATATAGCCTATCGGGGTGTTCACTTGTCCAATTTTTTTTTTGTTTCTGTGCAAAATCGCGTAGACATGTACGATAATAATCCGAGTGTCAGATAATCAGATAAAAATTGGCAATACAAGTGTCTAGGGGTCCGTAAATTAATAGGACTGCCCTCGGACACCATCTTTGTATGTCTGCTTTTTCGAGAAACTCTGACCCCAAAACGGTCGGTCTCTATTTCCTTAACCTGTTGCAAATGGAGCAAAGACAAATGTAAAACAAGATTTATGTTTTTGAACATATCCAGTATTTAAAAAAAATATAAAAATACAGTTGTTTTTTTTTGTTGTTGTCTTGCATCCATTTTTAGTTCAGTTTGCAATGGATCCATTTTAATAGCGGGTCTCTGAACACTTAGGGCCGGATTCATCCTAGCTTTTATAACAGAATTCTGGCAGAAAAAGATTTGAAAAGCCCTGTCATGTTCACACTTCTCAGCACGCGTTGGTGAGTGCGCCTGCAAGGGTTGTTTGATGTTCTCTCACTCAACCTCTGTTTTAAGTTATAAAGTGAGCATAAATCGCACCCAAACACATTCAGCACACCCCGAATTCTTAAGACGCTGCTACCACTCACACACACAGGGTGATGAGTCGCCAAAATAGGCTAGTGTCAGACAATCAAAAGGTCACACATTCTCAAAGGCTGTGGAATTTTTTTTTAGAGCATACAAGGGTCAAACTTAAAGATTTTAAGCGTTAATATAACAACATATAGTGCTTAGAAAAAAATATATATAAAAAAAGGTAAAAATAAAAACGACACACAAACATGCAAGACAGTTATAAAATAAAAAGGGAGAAATAACTAAACATTTCCGCCTACAGTTATCTTATGTTTTCCTTGAGGGAAGGAGAAGTGAAGTAAGGATACCATCAGCCTCCTAGACTGCCCACACATGTGAACATCTTTTCTTTGAACCACCCCCAGTTCAAAGGGGGAACATCCTGTAGAGGCCTGAGGTATCTCTTGGTGCACAAACAAGAGATGAGGAAGGTAACGTTCCCAGTCTTTCCCTTCAGTCTCCACCAGCATCTTGAACATTTGTTTTAGGGCTCATACTCACATGCGAGAAACAAGGAAGAGTCTCGCCGGCACTCGAATCGGAGCATTCAGCTGCACAGAAATACATGCAGCTGAACGCTGAATGAACACTCCGATCAGAGTGCCGGGTGTTGAAGTGTGAGACTCGTCCGAGTTTCTCGTATGAGAGTATGAGCCCTTAGAGGTCCATTAAAACGATCGCATAAGCCAGTTGGTCTGAAGGTGACAAAGACTAGCTACAAGATGCTGCGCATGCGTTTTCTTGCAGAGACTTTCCATCAGGTTAGACATAAATTGGGTCCCCTGATCAGTTAACATCTCCATGGGGAACCCCACACGAGAAAACACTGTCAGCAAAGTATCGGCCACTTTATCGGCTCACGTAGAGGACATTACCACTGCTTCTGGATATTGCGTACCATAGTTGATTACTGTGAGGCTGAGTTCACACGTGGCGTTTTTTTCGCGTTTCCGCGGCGGTTTTAACCGCGCAATTTTGCCGCAAAAACGCGAAAAATAAGCATCCCATGCATTCCTATGGGATTCCGCAATGCTGTGCTAATGCTGCGGTTTTTACCGCGGCGAAATCGCTTTGCGGTAAAAACCGCAGCATGCTCATTAATTTGCGGAATCGCGGCGATCCCGCACCCATAGGAATGCATTGTTCTCCTTACTTTCCACATGTGGCTGTGCACACCATGCGGAAAGTAAGCATAACATTTGCGGATGGTACCCACGGTCCGGAGGAGAGGAGACTGTCCTCCGGGCTTTGGGTACCATATCCCTGTAAAAAATAGAATTTAAAAATAAAAAATATTGTTATTCTCACCCTCCGACGTCCCGCGCAGTCTTCCCGCTTCTCTTCACGCTCTCGTTCCCAGTAATCCTTTGCGAAAATGCCCGCGATGGCGTCCGTTCTCGCGGGATCGGGAAGTCTCGCGGTCATTCGCGCGACGTCATCGCGAATTACCGCGAGACATCGCGATCCCGCGAGAACGGACGCCATCGCGGGCATTTTCGCAAAGGATTACTGGGAACGGCTGCGCGGGACGTCGGAAGGTAAGAATAACACCATTTTTTATTTTTTTTTTACATTTTATCTTTTACTACTGATGCCGCATAGGCAGCCTCAGTAGTAAAAAGTCGGTCACACTCGTCAAACACTATGTTTGACGAGTGTGACCAACCTGTCAATCAGTTCTCCAAGCGATGCTACAGATCGCTTGGAAAACGCTAGCATTTTGCAAGCTAAATACGCTTGCAAAATGCTAGTTTTTCCGCGGGAAAATCGCAGGAATTTAAAATGCAATTTTCCCGCTGACTGGAATTCCGGAATTCTCGCGGTAATTTCCGCGAGAGTTCCAGTACGTGTGCACTTAGCCTGAGAATGAAGCGATTCCGAGAGCGGCTAGCCATTGCAAGAGGTCCTATGATATCCACAGCCATTCACTGGAAAGGCTCGTCAATCACTGGTAGTGGCATCAATGGGGCTTTTTGGATGTTCCCAGTCTCTCCAACTTTTTAACAAACTGTGCAAGATCGACAGTTGTGTCAAACAGGCTTTAGTCTTCTGTATTCCAAGGTGTCCAGCAAAGAGGAATCTCATGAGCAATCCTTAACTGTTCCCTGAAAGGATAGGAGACAACCAGATGCTTCTCACAGTCCCAATGCTCTGTTGTGCCATGGGGGAAAGAGTCTTTATACAGCCGTCCCTGTATATCCTCTCCTTGTCAAACCCAGCAGGAGGTTGGTCTGCAAAGTATCTAAAGGGCCCGTTACACATAGCGATATCGCTAGCAATATCGCTGTAACGTCACTGATTTTGTGACGTAGCAGTGATATTGCTAGCGATATCACTATGTCTGATACTTACCTCCGACCGGCTCCCCCGCTGATTATCGCTGATCGCGCGAGAACGTCCTGGACCATTTCTCGTCGGGCGCTTCCTGTGGCGCCGACGAGCGACGCGGGAAGGAGGATGTCAGGATCGCCGCGTCTGACAGGTAAGTAGCGACCCCCGACCGCTGCTATGTCGCTGGTGAGATCTGCCTGTGTGGCAGCTCACTAGCGACCACTTACCGATGCACCAGCGATCCATATCATTGTCGGGATCGCTGGTGCATCGCTTAGTGTAACGGTACCCTTAGCTTCTCCAGACTGGCATCTGATAGCAGGGCCTTCAGATAGCTCTGACAATCAGTCTGCAGGCCCTGGCCTATTGGGAATGCCAGTCTCTGGTCAGAGGCAGAGTCTGGGATCGGGGACCTCATTAGGTCCGCCACCTGGAGAGGCTCATGGGCCATAACAAGGCCCTCTTGTTCTGGCAGTTATTCCTGAGATTCATCCTCTAATTCTTTAAGTTGCATTTTAGCAGCAGTGAGAATGCGGGTCACAGCTCCCCCATAAATATGTTCCTGAACATTGGTGCATTTTCCTGTATCACACAGGCTCTCAGGTGGGTCACTGGCTTCCACCTTCTCCATGACATTCAGACTGGGGCCTTTCTTCCTATTGAGACAAGCAACAAAATCATGTCCCAGTTTGTTACATGTAAAACATCGACGTGAATTAAAGAATGTCTGATCCCAGGGGACCCGGAGAAAGTAGATGTAGAGTGCCCGGGGGACTGGCTGGAAGAGGGAGAGCGATCACCAACAGGCTGAATGCCGATGGCTTCCGGCATCCTGAATCAGCAATGTTTGCAGCGTGATCAACAGTCTTTGGCTGCACACAAATTGTTGTACATCCATGTATAGGCGGATAATGATGAGGGCAATCTGAGCCATCGCCCGGGGTCCGAGACTCCGGGGGGGGTCCCAAGGCCAGATTGCCCTCTTTATAATGTATTGCGTGCCACATGACATAATCGCGCAGATGCCAGAATGTACGTTCTTGGCTATCAGGAGAGGGGGGTGTGGTAACCACACAAATACGACATGCAGATCCAAAATAAATGACAAAATATCCCTTTATTAGAAAATATGGACAGAACAGGGAAGTGGGGGAACATGTGCTGGGGGATAAAATGCAACAGTGCTGAAAAGATGCTCCTAACCGAGCAACTCCATCATGAAACACTGTCAATAAGATAACAATAAGTATACAGTAATAATAGAATTACATAGAAAGTGCCACATTAGAGCAGTGCATAATACTCTCCACATTAACATATCCATTCATAAGCTCTAGAAAATCAACCTGCCTACAGTGAAAACCTGTTATAAACCCCTTGTATGTGCCTACTAGAATAGAATCGCACCTCAATTGAGGTGACAAGGTCTAATTTACATTGCACAGGGTATAAACAGGCCTCCCAAAGTGTAGCACATAATTAACCCTTACTGTGTGCCTAATATAATTCAGAAGTACCTAGAATTAGGACATACAAATATTGTAGTTATACTGCACAGGGTTAAAAATTACTGGCCATTGTATCCCTAAGCAGCCACAAGCAGGAGTGCATATTCACCTGCAACAGGAGCAAACGCCCCTGCACAC
This sequence comes from Dendrobates tinctorius, assembly GCF_039654945.1. Taxonomy (NCBI): domain Eukaryota; kingdom Metazoa; phylum Chordata; class Amphibia; order Anura; family Dendrobatidae; genus Dendrobates; species Dendrobates tinctorius. The sequence continues at coordinate 14,035,984 of NW_027361743.1, read as the reverse complement.
AAGCGAGAGTACAATGAACTCTCACAGCATTACCGAGTGGGGAAGGGAGAGGAACAAGGAGGAAAAATCCTCAAGGTTACCTGAACAGGCACTTGATGAGTGGAGTAGGCTGGCGGCGCGTCTCCCCGACGTGCGTTTCGGAGCTGGGCTCCTTCGTCAGGGGGCGTGGTGAGTGCGGGTGTACACAGGTAAAATAGCGTATGGACCGGAAGGCCTCTGACTCGACCCGGAAGTGACGCATGCGTCACCATAACAACCCGTCACGCAAGACGAGTGCCGCGTCATGCAATGGGAGGCGCCGGATGGATACCGGTGACCACCCGATGCATAGAGACGCCGCGGTCGTCATACACGCACGGGGCATGGCGCGCATGCGTACAGGGACGTGAACATGGCCGTGTAAACATTATTGTTGCTAGGACAACCATCAGTGGAGGGAAATGTGGAGGAGATATTAACCCCATAACTGCCAAATAATAAGGAATCATAACATTAATAAGGCACATTAACATGACAACCTAAACAAAAACATGGCGCGTGCATGCGTACAGGGACTGCACCTTGTTACACAGGGGTTTATCCTTTTCACCGGTGGCTGGCTTTGATAGGTTTACTGCCATCAAAGACCTAAATATCTTTGCCAGATCTCTCCTTTTTAAGCGATTCTTCTTTGATGATAATTCAAATATGTTGTTCCCAACAGAAGAAGAACAGTCGGCACTGAGAATACTTGAGGATTTATCTGTGGAACATTTAACTCCGGAGGGAGGTAAGATACCCTCCTTTTTGAGGGTACGGTCTAAGAAATTTCCCCCCCTTTCCAACTGCAGTGCGATAGATCTTTTTGTTAAGGTAGTAACCAACGAGTTCATGAATATGCCACAATATATTCAGAAGGATAATCTGTCTGGGGAGGAGAGGAGACGGTTGAGATTTCTGAAGGGCCTCCCTGATGTTGTGATCAAGCCCGCGGAAAAGGGGTTAACATTGTGGTATGGCCAAAATTAGCTTACGAAAAAGAAACTATGCGCCAACTTAACAACACCACATGTTACAAGAGACTAACATTTAACCCCTTGTCCGCCTATTGCTCAAAGCCCAGGGTTATTCTTACTAGGGCTATGGAGGCCAAAATTATTACTAAGGAGTTATGGTCTGCTCTGTTTGTGATTGAACCCACCATCCCCACCTTCTATCTCCTTCCCAAGACGCATAAAAACATGAAAACACCCCCAGGGAGGCCCATAGTGTCAGGCGGGGGGGGCTATTTGGAGTGTGTGAATAAATGGCTAGATTCGCTACTCCAACCATTAGTGGAAGATCTACCCTCATATCTAAAAGATACGAATCAATTGCTACGTAAGACTAATGGCCTTACCCTTGATGATGACACGACTATATGTACTATGGATGTAGAATCATTATACACCAATATTCGTCATGAGGATGGCCCTACGGGCTACAGAATTTTTCTTATCCATGTCCAAGGTATCCCCAGGCTTGAGGACCATGGTATTGGAGGTCCTGGAGTTTGCTTAGACCCGTAACTTTTTCCTTTTCAGGGGATCCTTCTTCCTTTAGCTCCAGGGGACAGCTATGGAGGCAGCTTACACGCCTTCATATGCAAATCTGTTCCTGGGGCTGTAGGAGAGGGACATTCTGATGTCAGATCCTCTGTCATCTATGGAGCGCGTCCTTCTATGGACGCGTTACATAGATGACATTCCCTGATCTGGCAAGGGGACAGTGGTTCACTAGAGAAATTTATAGGGAATTTAAACGATGGGGATCGCAATATACATCTCACTGAAACCTTTGACAAACATAAGGTGGAGTTCTTGGATGTTTTCATAAGCAGGGACAAAGTAGGGACGGTTCAGACCACTATCTACAGGAAACCTACGTCTACGAACATGCTCCTACATGCATCCTCCTCACACCCGCCACACATGGTACGGTCTATACCTGTAGGTCAGTTTCTCAGACTACGACGTATCTGCTCTACGAGAGAGGAATTTGAGGATCAAGCCAGGGACATGAAGATCCGTTTCTCTGAGAGGGGTTACAGCAATCATCCATAAAAAGGGCCTACCTACGTGCTAAATTTAGTGACAGGAATGCCCTTTTATATAAATCAAGTAACTAACCAGCCAAGCCAGACACTGTGAGGTTCATTACAAATTTTATACTCGATCTGAGCAGATGCGGAGTATTCTGAAGAAATCATGGCCTATCCTCAAAACAGACCCAGTCATTGCTAAAATCATATCGGACACACCTCAAATTACGTTTAGGAGGGCTAGAAATCTGGGTGACCATTTGGTCCGCAGTCATTATGTTGGGAACTCTCCTAGGACCTTCCTGGACAATTTTGTTCAGAGGGGTGGTGGTAGTGCCCCCTGTGGTCACTGTGTGGCATGTGTGAACATGGTCAGAGAGGACACATTTACAGATTCCTCAGGTAATAAGGTATACAAAATACTGCAATCCATCACGTGTACGTCTCGTAATGTGGTCTACTATGCCACATGTCCCTGTTCCCTGATCTACGTGGGGCTGACCACCCGTCAACTCAAGATTAGGGTCAGGGAACATGTTCTAGGCATAGAGGCCGCATCTAATGAAACTGATTTACATGTGTTAAAAACTATTCCGAGACATTTTAAAATCTTTCATGATTGCAACAGTAAAGATCTTAAAATTAGGGCAATTGACATGGTGGATCTAGGGATACGATTTCTCAACGGCTCGCCCAGAAGGAGACACGGTGGATTTGGGCCCTTAATACGGTCCATCCACATGGGTTGAATGAAAATTTATCATTCGTTCCATTTTTGTGACACCTTCCTTTTTGGGGTCATGTTGCGGCGGTTAAATGTGCCGCAGTGTTGGTGTTTTTAATTCAATTTTAACCTTTGTGTTCATATTCTTTTTTTCATTTTTTTTTAGATTCTTGTGCGTATATAGGATCCGGTGTTCGTTTTCCCATCTTGTCTTATGTGGGGAGGAAAGTTCTTTGAATCATCCCCTTGATCTTTTTCATTATGGAGTCTACGGAAGACCATGATATCTACCATATGGAGGCTGTTCATGTCAACCTTAAGGAGGACCTGTCATCTTCATGAGTGTGCCATGAAATCATTTGTTTATGCCATGGAAAGACATATGTTTTTTATATAACATCATTATTGTACAAAACATTATCGTTCTTATTATCACATTTATGCTGCAAGTAGGTTTCTCCTTGTGGCCAACATGGTGTCGTGTGTGCCTTTTGGGATACACTCTTCCTTTTGCAAAGGATGATATTTGCTTTTACCTTTATATTTGGTCTGGTATAATTGCTTAATAAATAGCTGCTTTTTCATATTGCTATGGTCTTCTATTATAAGACATATATGGGGGGTACTATAATTATATATTTCCCCTTCTGTATATATTGGGCAATTTAAGTGTATCCATGAGGCATGTATGTCCCATCAGTTGGCAATATGTGCGACATCGGTGCTCTGTTAGATGATACCATGACATATTGCTATGTAAAGTGATAAATTACGGTATGATGTTTCTTTGCTATGTCTTTTTATGATACAATTTGATATACTTTTTGTTTAGGTTGTCATGTTAATGTGCCTTATTAATGTTATGATTCCTTCTTATTTGGCTGTTATGGGGTTAATATCTCCTCCACATTTCCCTCCCCTGATGGTTGTCCTAGCAACAATAATGTTTACACGGCCATGTTCGCGTCCCTGTACGCATGCGCGCCATGCCCCGTGCGTGTATGACGACTGCGGCGTCTCTATGCATGGGGTGGTCGCCAGTATCCATCCGGTGCCTCCCATTGCATGATGTGGCGCTCGTCTTGCGTGACTGGTTGTTATGGTGACGCATGCGTCACTTCCGGGTCGCATCAGAGGCCTTCCGGTCCTGTACGCTATTTTACCTGTGTACACCCGCACTAACCACGCCCCCTGCCAAAGGAGCCCAGCTCCGAAACGCGCGTCGGGGAGACGCGCCGCCAGCCTACTCCACTCATCAAGTGCCCGTTCAGGTAACCTTGAGGATTTTTCCTCCTTGTTCCTCTCCCTTCCCCACTCGGTACTGCTGTGAGAGTTCATTGTACTCTCGCTTGTGTGCAGGGGCGTTTGCTCCTGTTGCAGGTGAATATGCACTCCTGCTTGTGGCTGCTTAGGGATACAATGGCCAGTAATTTTTAACCCTGTGCAGTATAACTACAATATTTGTATGTCCTAATTCTAGGTGCTTCTGAATTATATTAGGCACACAGTAAGGGTTAATTATGCGCTACACTTTGGGAGGCCTGTTTATACCCTGTGCAATGTAATTTAGACCTTGTCACCTTAATTGAGGTGCGATTCTATTCTAGTAGCCACATACAAGGGGTTTATAACAGATTTTCACTGTAGGCAGGTTGATTTTCTAGAGCTTATGAATGGATATGTTAATGTGGAGAGTATTATGCACTGCTCTAATGTGGCACTTTCTATGTAATTCTATTATTACTGTATACTTATTGTTATCTTATTTACAGTGTTTCATAATGGAGTTGCTCGGTTAGGCCTCTTTCACACTTCAGTTTTTTGTGTCAGTTAAAATCCGCCAAAAAGCGGATCCGTTCCTAACTGATGTGAACGGATGCAAAAGGATCCGTTGAACGTAGAATTTGGGGGGGGAGAGGGGGAGAGAATTTTTTTCGTCCGCCAGAAAGGATTTCAGGGTTAATTTTCTCCCTGACTTCCTTTCTCCGGGCATGCGCAATGGAAAATGTGGTTCCAACAACAAAAAAAACGTTGCAAGGTCCGTCCAGGCATGCCGGCGGACGAAAAAAATTTGGCGGATCCTCACAAAAACGGATCCAACGGATGGCCATCCGTCAAGATCCGCCAGTAATGCAACTCAATAGGGAAAAAAACGGATCCTCAAAAAAAATTGGCGGATCCGGTTTTTTCAAAACCTGGTGGATTTTGACTGATGGTCAAAAATGGAAGTGTGAAAGAGGCCTTAGGCGCGTCTTTTCAGCACTGTTGCACTTTATCCCCCAGCACATGTTCCCCCACTTCCCTGTTCTGTCCATATTTTCTAATAAAGGGATATTTTGTCATTTATTTTGGATCTGCATGTCGTGTTTGTGTGGTTACCACACCCCCCTCTCCTGGTCATATAACGACGGATCCCTAATTGTCCACTTTCTGAACAGCATGTATTTACGGATATTTCTCTTTAGGACGCTGTTTTATACCTTTGCTGTAATATTATGCTCTTGGCTATCAGAAGTGGAGCTGCGGAGGAAGAGGTAAATATGAAAAACTCCAAAATAACAAGAATTAAATGGGTGTGGGGGGAGCAAATGATGATGTGTTGAGGCTGGAAGATAGTTAATTATAATGAATTAAGGGGGGGGGTGGAGGACAGTTAATGATAATGAATTAAGGGGGGGGTGGAGGATAGTAAATGATAATGAATTGAGGGTGGGGGATAGGAAAGCAAATGATCATGAATTGAGGGTGGGGGGGAATAACTGAAGATGAATTGAGGGTGGGGGGGATAACTGAAGATGAATTGAGGGTGGGGGGGAATAACTGAAGATGAATTGAGGGTGGGGGGGAATAACTGAAGATGAATTGAGGGTGGGGGGGAATAACTGAAGATGAATTGAGGGTGGGGGGAATAACTGAAGATGAATTGAGGGTGGGGGGGAATAACTGAAGATGAATTGAGGGTGGGGGGGAATAACTGAAGATGAATTGAGGGTGGGGGGGAATAACTGAAGATGAATTGAGGGTGGGGGGGAATAACTGAAGATGAATTGAGGGTGGGGGGGAATAACTGAAGATGAATTGAGGGTGGGGGGGTAACTGAAGATGAATTGAGGGTGGGTGAGAGCAAATGATAATGATAAAAAGGTGGGGGTGGGAGAGAGAGGATTCAGGAGAGTGACTGGTAATGAATTGCTAATTTATATATTTTTTGGGTGGGGAAAGTGGCTATGTATAGTTAGTGGGGGCACAGTGGTGGATTATAATTTACAGTTCCAGCAATAAGAGTAGAAAGATGCAATCTCCTTTGGGCAGAGACACCCTTACCCAGTTGATCTACTGACATTATAGTCTACCTCACAATTATATACTTCCTTCACAAGACATAACATCTTGACAACAATTGAAGCTGTGGTAACATTTTTGCATTTTTTGGAGTTCTCGTGCCATTTTTGCCCAACTTTGAATCTCAATGGGTGGTGGGGACATGGCAACCAGTACGATGAGTGGCAGCCACGGCACAAATCTTACTCCAGTTCTAACTAATGGATCCGTTCATCCATTATGATGTGTTTCCAATAAACCTTACTGTTAAAAAAAAAAAAAAACAGATCTGTTCACTATATATGTTTTTGGGCTGGGGAAAAAAAAAAAAGTATGCACACATTTTTCATTCAAGCAAAAAAAAAAAAAAAAACAAATAGAGGCCAGAAAGAATGGGACAGAAGACATGTTATGTCATTCCCATTTAAATAGACGGATCCTGCACTGTTGGAAGCTTTTGATTCCATTTTAATTATCTTAACACCGATCAAAAAAAAAAAAAAAAAATCTAAAAACTGGCCATGTGAACAGAGGCTAATAAGATACCTGCTCTATCTGCTCCAGGCGCTCGGTGACATCGCTCAGCATCCAGGTGTCCTCCCCCCGCAGCCGCCTCTGCTCCTTCCTTCTCTCTTCCTTTCCATAGTCTTCTTTCGCCTGCATGAAGCATAAAAAAATACTTTTTCCAGACATCGCCCCATAATGTACAGTTATAGTGAAAAATGTTTCAGAATTGTTATTTTATGAAGTGGGATCAGCCCATCGCAGACCAGGGAACAGTACATATAAGAGGGAGAGAAGTCTGACAACTGGCGACAGGACACAAACGAGATCAAGTTAGGATAACATGCGCCTTGCCAACCATCCAAGGCACAAATCCTGGGTGTCGGCCGGGAGCTGCAGGTCAAAATTAGTATTGGGGGGCGCGTGGCCTGAGCTGGCGATGGTGTGACACGCACGGCTCAGGATCTCTGAGGAGCATCTCCTAAAGCGACAAAGCAAAAGAAAATCGCTCTCTCCGATAACCCACTGAAGGATTGCTTTCTCGTTACTCAGAGGGCCTTTGGAAGTCCCAGGGTGTCCTAATTTAGCTATAGTCCCCTGCTTTGTGCGAGGCTGCGGGAGCTATAATGCCTGCGGAGGGATCTCTTTCATCTCAACGTCCTATCTCAAGTACGCCATTTTCCTGTCATAACAGATCTCTGAGGCGGAAGGACACAAAATAGTCCGTGATTTGTGCCTATTTCTATGTTACCTCCGCTCCTGTGCGGCTCCACTGGGGCGACCTGCCTTTCTTCAGCGGTGCCATGTATCAGCTTTCGGCTCCCCTGTTGCATATTTTATGAGCAGGGACTGACGTCACTGAGCCCTGTGTGAAGACTAGCCGCCTGTCACGGCTGCATTTAGGCTGAGTCCACACGTGGCTTTTTTTCGCGTTTCCGTGGCGGTTTTAACCGCGAAAAATAAGCATCCCATGCATTCCTATGGGATTCCGCTATGCTGTGCTAATGCTGCGGTTTTTACCACGGTGGAATCGCTTTGCGGTAAAAAAACGCAGCATGCTCATTAATTTCGCGGATTCGTGGCGATCCCGCACCCATAGGAATGCATTGCTCTGCTTACTTTCCGCATGTGGCTGTGCCCACCATGCGAAAAGCAAGCAGAACATTTGCGGATGGTACCCACGGTCTGGAGGAGAGGAGACTGTCCTCCGGGCTTTGGGTACCATATCCCTGTAAAAAATAGAATTTAAAATAAAAAATATTGTTATTCTCACCTTCCGGCGTCCCGCGCAGCCTTCCCGCCTCTCTCCACGCTCCCGGTCCCAGTAAGCCTTTGCGAGCGATGACGTCCGTTCTCGCGGGATCAAGACGTCTCGCGGTCATTCGCGATGACGTCGCGATCCCGCGAGAACGGACGTCATCGCGGTAATTGTCGCAAAGGATTACTGGGATTGGGAGCGTGGAGAGAGGCGGGAAGGCTGCGCGGGACGCCGGAAGGTGAGAATAACAATATTTTTTTATTATTATTTTTTACATTCTACCTTTTACTATTGATGCCGCATAGGCGGACTCAATAGTAAAAAGTTGGTCACACTCGTCAAACACTGTTTGACGAGTGTGACCAACCTGTCAATCAGTTCTCCCAGCGATGCTACAGATCACTTGGAAAACGCTAGCAATTCTGCAAGCTAATTACGCTTGCAAAATGCTAGATTTTCCGTGGGAAAATCACGGGAATTTAAAATGCGATTTTCCCGCGGAATGGAATTCCGGCGGTAATTTCCGCTACGTGTGAACCCAGCCTTAAAGTCACAGGGAGCGCGTCTACATCGACGCGCAGTTAATAAAGGATTTTACTGTATGCATCATATAATATTAAAAAGTGCCATCTGATTCTGCGGTGTCTCTCATTAATCACGGTCCCTTTTATAAAAAGGCATAGGAAGACACAAGAATTTTCTATATTTCTAACGTTTATTCAGTATAAACATCACCAATAATATCAATTCTCTCTAATAAAATCCCTGCAAGGCAGGATTCAAAAAAGGGCACAAGTTGAGTCACAAGGCTACTCCAGTGTCCAAATCAACGAAAGTGTCTAATACGACTCCTCAAAAAGAACAAAAGTTTCAGGATTCTTACAATCCTCACTTTAAAGATTAAGTGGATATCATTAACCCATTTAAGGCCAGATCTCCTCATAAACGGGTCATGGATACATCCCTCTCATCAAAAAGGAAAAATCCTGGTAAAACTTCTGAAAAATTCACATCGCCAACCAACGCTTCGAGTCCTGAGTCTGGAGATAATTCACCAAACTTTTTGCCAAAAAGGTCAAAATTTAAGATGGATAACACCAATCCTTCTCCTTCCCAAAATCTGGATGTTATATCCATACACTCTTGCATGGATACTCTCGCCCAGAAAATCACGTCCAGTATGTCTCAATCATTTGAAAACCAAAATAAAATTTTACAGTCCACCTTGGATAAATTTAGCAGCAGGTTAGACAACCATGAAAAAGAGCTAACTGTAGTGGAAGAACACACTGATGATTTATCAAAAGACACCCATGACCTCAAATCTGAATTTCACAGACTTAAAATTAAAGTTGCGGATATAGAAGACAGGAACAGATGAAACAACTTGAAAATAAGAGGAATACAAGAATCTATCTCACCGGATAAACTAGAAGACAATTTTCAAAAAATTACCACCGACACTTACAGACCAAGATCTCATAATAGATAGGATCCACAGACTTCCCAAACCACGGAATATCGATAAAGATCTACCTAGAGATACCATCTTAAGGGTACACTTCTTCAAGATTAAGGAAAAAATTCAACAATCGGTTAAAGATCTAGGAGGTTTTCCAGAACCCTATGCTCACCTTCAGCTTTCACGGATCTTTCAAAGGACACGATTGAAGGAAGAAAGTCTTTTACACCAGTCACTTCCACCTTGAGGGAAAATAATATCCCCTATAAATGGGGCTTCCCACTTAAACTTTTGATAATCTAGAAAGAAAAGACGACCGTCCTATTCTCACCTAAAGAAGGAAGAGATTTCCTGTCCTACTACAGGATACCTGACCACCATAGAATCTCCAACTCTCAAGACCCTGGGCCCTCGTCAGAGAAGGGATGATCCAACGAAGAGACCTGGCCAATATATTTACTCACCTTGTTATAAGGCCTCTCTACACTTCTTGATTATTTGGTCAATGTATTGTACTGTACTGCTTATTATTCTTCTTTCCACAGGTTTTCTCACTTCTCTACTACTTTATGGACACATACAGTATATCACGAGATTATTTTCCTTCTGGGACTAGTGTTGTTATGCCAAGGGATGCCTCCAATGGGATCCATACACAAACTTTCCCCACTAAGGAATTAGAGCCTTCCAGATTGGCTCTTCCTGAAGGACAATTTTGCTCTTATTGTTTTTGTGTCTCTTTTGTTTTTGGTTTCAAATAGGTATATAGTTTGAGGTTTTTGGACAACTAAGTTCTACAAAGGTAGGTGCACTCTGGTTTCTGCATTTCCTCTACACCACTTCATACGAACCCAGCCATTCTTGTAACATGAAAATAAAATTTGTATCATACAATGTCAGGGGGCTAAATAGCCCTTGGAAGAGATTTTCCATTGGTAGGGAGATTAACGGGATGCATCCTGAGGTTGTATGCCTTAAGAAACCAAGTTCAAAAAAGACAACCACCCTGCTATAAATCTCAAACATTTCCCATTTGTATTCGAATCTTGTGGCCCACGAAAGAAAGTTGGGGTTTTAACCCTGATTAGTAACTCAATTTCCTTTGAATTGCTTTCTGAAGTAAAAGACGAAAAAGGACATTATCATATTCTCCTGTGCAAATTGAACGGCCAAACCTTCACAATAGTTAATACTTATGTTCCCACCATCAGACAAATTAGCTTCCTGAATAAGCTAATGAAAAAATTAGACACCTTACGATAAGGAACCCTACTTTTGTTAGGGGACTTTAATATGGTGCCAGATGGTGTACTAGACTCCACTTCTCCCAGCAGACAAAAAACGCAATCCTTGAACAGCTGGATTTATAATCACAAGCTATTCGACTCATTCCGCTGTTTGAACACCACATCTAAAGAATTTACCGTATATACTTGCGTATAAGCCGAGATATTCAGCCCATTTTTTGGGCTGAAAGTCGTCCCCCCCCCCCCCCGGCTTATACGCGAGTCATATACCGGGGGTCTGCCGGGCGGGGGTGTAGGAGATCATACTCACCTCTCCTAGCATGTCTCTTGCAGCCCCCCGTGCTTATTCCATCTTCTTGGCGCTGTTCTTCCTGCTTTCAGCGGTCACGTGGTGCCGCTCATTACATATGCACATATGTAATGAGCGGCAACACGTGACCGCTTAAAGCAGGAAGAACAGCACTAAGAAGATAGAATAAGGACGGGGCTGCAAGAGACATGCTAGGAGAGGTGAGTATAGCGGAGGGAGCCATATTCACCTGTCCCCCGTTCCACCGCTGCGCGTCACTCTGCTGTCTTGCTTCCTTTGGCAGTGACGTTCAGGTCAGAGGGCGCCATGACGTAGTTATCAGGCGCCCTCTGCCTGAACAGTGACTGTGCAGAGTTGGCAACGCTGAGGAGCAGCAGCTGCAGCAGCAGAGAAGAGGTGAGTATATAGGTTTTTTTTTTTAATTGAGGCAGCGGCAGGAGCAGCATTATAAGGGGCCACTAATAACTGTGCATCATTGTAAGGGGCCACTCACTGTGCAGCATTATAAGGGGCCACTAATAACTGTGCATCATTGTAAGGGGCCGCTCACTGTGCAGCATTATAAGGGGCCACTAATAACTGTGCATCATTGTAAGGGGCCGCTCACTGTGCAGCATTATAAGGGGCCACTAATAACTGTGCATCATTGTAAGGGGCCGCTCACTGTGCAGCATTATAAGGGGCCACTAATAACTCTGCCTCATTGTAAGGGGCCGCTCACTGTGCAGCATTATAAGGGGCCACTAATAACTGTGCATCATTGTAAGGGGCCGTTCACTGTGCAGCATTATAAGGGTCCACTAATAACAGTGCATCATTGTAAGGGGCCGCTCACTGTGCAGCATTATAAGGGGCCACTTATAACTGTGCATCATTGTAAGGGGCCACTAATAACTGTGCATCATTGTAAGGGGCCGCTCACTGTGCAGCATTATAAGGGGCCACTTATAACTGTGCATCATTGTAAGGGGCCACTAATAACTGTGCATCATTGTAAGGGGCCGCTCACTGTGCAGCATTATAAGGGGCCACTAATAACTGTGCATCATTGTAAGGGGCCACTCACTGTGCAGCATTATAAGGGGCCACTTATAACTGTGCATCATTGTAAGGGGCCACTAATAACTGTGCATCATTGTAAGGGGCCACTAATAACTGTGCATCATTGTAAGGGGCCACTAACAACTGTGCATCATTGTAAGGTGCCGCTCACTGTGCAGCATTATAAGGGGCCACTAATAACTGTGCATCATTGTAAGGGGCCACTCACTGTGCAGCATTATAAGGGGCCACTAATAACTGTGCATCATTGTAAGGGGCCACTAATAACTGTGCATCATTGTAAGGGGCCACTAATAACTGTGCATCATTGTAAGGGGCCGCTCACTGTGCAGCATTATAAGGGGCCACTAATAACTGTGCATCATTGTAAGGGGCCACTCACTGTGCAGCATTATAAGGGGCCACTTATAACTGTGCATCATTGTAAGGGGCCACTAATAACTGTGCATCATTGTAAGGGGCCACTAATAACTGTGCATCATTGTAAGGGGCCACTAACAACTGTGCATCATTGTAAGGTGCCGCTCACTGTGCAGCATTATAAGGGGCCACTAATAACTGTGCATCATTGTAAGGGGCCACTCACTGTGCAGCATTATAAGGGGCCACTTATAACTGTGCATCATTGTAAGGGGCCACTAATAACTGTGCATCATTGTAAGGGGCCACTAATAACTGTGCATCATTGTAAGGGGGCCACTAATAACTGTGCATCATTGTAAGGGGCCGCTCACTGTGCAGCATTATAAGGGGCCACTAATAACTGTGCATCATTGTAAGGGGCCACTCACTGTGCAGCATTATAAGGGGCCACTAATAACTGTGCAGCATTATAAGGGGCCACTAATAACTGTGCATCATTGTAAGGTGCCGCTCACTGTGCAGCATTATAAGGGGCCACTAATAACTGTGCATCATTGTAAGGGGCCACTCACTGTGCAGCATTATAAGGGGCCACTAATAACTGTGCATCATTGTAAGGGGCCGCTCACTGTGCAGCATTATAAGGGGCCACTAATAACTGTGCATCATTGTAAGGGGCCACTCACTGTGCAGCATTATAAGGGGCCACTAATAACTGTGCATCATTGTAAGGGGCCGCTCACTGTGCAGCATTATAAGGGGCCACTAATAACTGTGCATCATTGTAAGGGGCCGCTCACTGTGCAGCATTATAAGGGGCCACTAATAACTGTGCATCATTGTAAGGGGCCACTAATAACTGTGCAGCATTATAAGGGGCCACTAATAACTGAGCATCATTGTAAGGGGCCGCTCGCTGTGCAGCATTATAAGGGCAGTAGCTTCGGCATTTTCCACCCTAGGCTTATACGCGAGTCAATAAGTTTTCCCAGTTTTTGTGACAAAATTAGGGGGGGTTCGGCTTATACACGAGTATATAGGGTACTCATTTTTCTGATGGCCATCAGTCGGCATCTAGAATAGATCTGATACTCACAGATGTCTTCTCCGTGCCAAGGTTCTCCTCCAGCTCCATACTTAATAAATCTATTTCAGATCATTCCCCGGTAACTGCAGAACTGATAATAGGATCCTCAATTCATGTGGAAACTCAACTCCTCTCTGCTTCATAACCCCACCATCAAATCTGAAATCAGCTCAGCCTTACAGAATTATTTTAGTGAAAGCGACTCCGTCCTCCTAAATCCATTTTCCTGTTGGAATGCAAGGCGGTGTTGAGGGGAGTCTTGATTCAAATTTCCTCCAGACAAAAACAAAATAATAGGGATAAAATCCTTACCCTACAACAGTCTATTAAATCTAAAGAAGAGGAACTATGTCGATCCTCTGTTTCCTCTAACAAACAAGCTGTATTATCAGAACTTATTGATCTCAGGTTGCAGTTAAGGAAAATCATATTCAATTTTTACGACTCCGCTATTAGATCAGCAAAATGCAAACATTACTTATCTAGAAATCGCCCTTCAAAATACATGTCAAACAGAATTAAGAATATACGGAAACAGAATAGAATTGACAGTATAACTTCCTCTGATGGTCCATCCCTGGTCCACCCTAAAGATATTGTAGGAGCTTTTGCCAATTATTACAAAAATCTGTACAATATCAACCAAGACAACCACAATATGCAGCCATCTACCTCAGAGATTGGATCATTTCTTTCCAGCATGAACCTTCCAAAGCTTAACCCTGAAGACTTATTTTTGTCTTCTCCATGCAATGAACAAGAAGTCCTAGATATCATAGACAAACTTAAAACATTCAAATCACCCGGCCCAGACGGGTTTAGTAATGATTATTTCAAGTCTTTTAGAAATATATTAACCCCCCACCTTGTCAAAGTATTTAACTCAGCTTTCCAAACCGGTCAATTTCCTAAAGAGATGCTGGAAGCGACAATTATCGTAATCCCAAAACCAAATTCTGACACTAGTCAAATTTTTAAATTATAGACCTATATCCCTCATCAATACAGCCGTAAACATTTATGCAAAGATCCTGGCCAATAGACTAAAGGTACTGTCACACTTAGCGATGTACCAGCGATCCCGACCAGCGATATGACGCGGTCAGGATCGCTGGTACATCGCTAAGTGGTCGCTAGTGAGCTGCCACACAGGCAGATCTCACCAGCGACATCGCTGGGGACGGGGATCGCTACTTACCTGTCACACCAGGCGATCCTGCGTCCTCCCGCCCGGCTCCACGCGTCGCTCGTCTTTCCACAGGAAGCGCCGCAGGAAGCTGACGACGAGAAACGGTCCAGGACGTTCTCGCGCGATCAGCGATAAGCAGCGGGGGAGCCAGTCGTAGGTAAGTATCACACATAGCGATATCGCTAGCAATATCGCTATAACGTCACTAGTTATAGCGATATTGCTAGCGATATCTCTTAGTGTGACAGGCCCTTTAATCAATTCCTCCCGAGTTTAATTTCCAATGATCAGATAGGCTTCATCAAAGGAAGACAATCCATAGATGGTACGAAAAGACTCATTAACATAATTAAGCTTATTTCCTCGAACAAACTCATGCCCATTGTTATCTCTCTTGATGCTGAGAAAGCGTTCGACCGCCTTAATTGGTCATATCTCGAAGCAACTCTCAAAAAATTTGGAATGGCTTCTCAGATCACGACAGGTATTATGGCTTTGTACTCCGACCCTGGTGCCAGGGTTTATTCCAAAAATCATTTTTCCTCTAGGTTTAATATAGCTAATGGGACCAGACAGGGTTGCCCATTGTCACCATTGCTTTTTGCATTAGCTATGGAACCTCTGGCCCAACTAATCAGGAACAGCACAAAGATCTCGGGAATCAAAACTTTGCACAGAGATTTTAAAATAGCATTGCATGCAGACGATCTTATTCTTACCCGCACAGATCCAAGCAACTCTATCTCTGCCTTACAAACCTTAATCCAGACTTTTGCTAAAATCTCTTATTTTAAAATAAACGACTCAAAATCCAAAATACTTGGTTTTAACCTAGGATCAGATCAAGAGGAAATTGAGGGCCTCTCACCTTGGGGTTGGGCCACTGATGGGCTGCCATATCTAAAATTCGTCAAAAACGTAAACTCTGTAATAAAAATAAACTTAGAGCTGCTTACTAAAAAGCTTTTTAATGAATTCCGTACATCTAGAGAT
The DNA here is from genome assembly GCF_039654945.1 of Dendrobates tinctorius. Classification (NCBI taxonomy): domain Eukaryota; kingdom Metazoa; phylum Chordata; class Amphibia; order Anura; family Dendrobatidae; genus Dendrobates; species Dendrobates tinctorius. Next base: position 14,020,405 of record NW_027361743.1, on the reverse strand, counting down.
GATGGGCTTTCTTGGTGAGGAAGAATCATGATGGTCAAGTCGTATATTTTCCCAAAAATCCTATACCTACTTCGCTCACTGCCTTTAAAAATACCCACTTCCTCTCTCACAAACCTTCAAGCCTCATTAAACTCCTTTATATGGAATAACAAAAGACCCAGAATAGCAAAAAATATTCTATACAACCATAAATCTTATGGTGGAGCTGGTTCCCCAAATATTATGGCCTATTACATTGCAAATTTAGTCAAAGATCATACCTGTGGCCTCATGATACGACACCAGCTTGGCATGAACTAGAACTGTTCTTTAATAATTATAAACCTCTTCACCTACTAATTCTGAACCAACTCCTTCAGAAAAAATTAATTACAAATTCTCATCCGATTTTTCAAGCTATTTCTGAAGCTTGGAAAAAATTTTCGGCTCCAATAAAGAAGTCACAATGAAAAATCTGGCTCTATCAGTTATCTTTCAAGCGTCTAATCAGACCATTGACCCCATTTGGTCTGAACTTGGACTTAAAAAAAATTAAGGATTTATACGATGGCGTTACTTGTACACCTTTCAATAAACTCAAGGAAAGATTTCAATCTACTACCCCTGCTTTCTTACAATATGTTATCCTCAAAGACATTATCCATGCGTTCCTTACTATCTACCCGAGAATCTCTGAACCAGCAGTTAACCTTATTTGTAATACAGATCATAATATTTTTTGGAGTTTTGAATACAAATGGTGTAACAATAGCTTTAAAGCGGTAAAGACTCAAAATATTGTCAAATGGGAAACCGAATTGCACACGACAATTGACCCTTCTGACCTTGAACAGGCATGCTCCCTCTCGTATGCCTCTTCCATTTCCTTATCACTACAAGAGACCCACTTCAAGCTGTTAACGAGATGGTATTATACCCCCGTTAGCCCTGTTTCACACATCCGTTTTTTGGCATCCGCCTTTATCCGTCAAAGTGTGAAAAAATGGATCCGTTTCCATTTTGCCGTAAACGGATCCGCGGTAGCCGCTAATGGAAGTCTAAGGGACAAAAAAACGGATCCTCAAAAAAATGGCGGATCCGTTTAACGGAAAACAACGGATTTAGACGGATTTTAAAAAACGGAAGTGTGATCCAGGCCTTAGACTTTATAGACTCAACCCTGACAATTCTCCGCTCTGTTGGAGGGGTTGTGGAAGGCCAGGAAATATCTTGCAGATATTTTGGCAATGTCCCAAAATTGTTCCCTTTTGGAGAAAGATTTCTAACCTTATCGATTTTATCCTAGGAACGTGACTTATTTTGTCTCCTCGTCTGGCCCTTCTTTCTCTGGACGCAGACAAAATTGATACTTCTAACAGGCTACTGATTATGCACATTATACTAGTGTCCAAACATAGTATTGCCTTTCTTTGGAAAAACCCAAAACCCCCTCAAATTAATGAAATTATAGACAAACTTAGCCTTCATCATTCTTTTGAATTGAAATTTGCGAATGTGCACAATCAATTTGCTAAATATTCTAGGGAATGGTCTAGATGGCCGGAGTTGTTCTCTTAAGTCTTCACCCAGAGTGCACCTGCCTAAGGCCCCTTGTGTTTGGGTCTTTGGAACACATATATTAATATATTATATGCTTAAATACCTACCTTTGTAATAATTCACTGCATAATATGCTTCTGCATTAACTCTTTATATTTGGACTTTATTGTCCATCCTTTTTCCTTCTTTCCCTTTACATTCCCCCCCTTTTTTTCCCCCCATCTTTCCTCCCCATTTATTGAAACTCAAATAAAACATTTGGAAAACAAAATTAGTATGAGGTGGTAAGATGCACCCCAAATTTTGGGGTGGAAAATTAGAGGAAATTTTTGTTTTTAAATAAAATGGTGGTGGATCTTATAGTCTGTTTCAACAGTAGCTTACTGAGTGGGGTTGGAAGCGATGGAACGGGGTCACAGGATGTAAAGTCACTGCTTTAGGAGGTCAGCAATACTGTGGGCCCTAGGTTCGGAGGAGTGGGCAACGAGGAGGTGTGAGGCTGCAGGCCATGTGATCTCAGTAGATGTCGGTGCCGTTGATCGGAGTCCCCTTTCCCACTGATTTCCCTGTGGTGGGCTTTGGGAGAATAGCTGCTAGACGCAGCATGTGCGCAGATTGAGGACTCGGGAGAGGAGATCCCAGGGCCCGCAGCATAGCCCCACTACTGCCCTCGCCACCGGCCTCCTGAAGCAGCGACCCTGTCTCCTGTTACCCCGTTCCACTGCAGCCACTCCCCCGATAACCTACCTTCAGATTATAAGACGCATCTCAATTTCCACCCACCCCCCCAAAAAAATTTGGGGAGTAAAAGTGCATCTTAGGCCGGTTTCACATTAGCGCATTTTATGCGCACGCACGGCCGGGGGTAGCTCCGCCCCCGATCCGGCTCTCTGCCCGGCGTGCCCGCCCCTTGCCTGTAGCGCCGCCTCCTAGCGGACGGCGGCGCCTGCGATCGGCGCACCCTATCTTTAGCATAGGGTGCGCCGATCGTGCGCAGGTCGTGCGCTAGTTGCGCTTTGACCTGCGCTGCGCACTTATGACGGTGCGCCGTGCGCGCCAAAATCCGAAAAGTTGGATTTTGGCGCGCACGGCGCACCGTCAAAAGTGCGCAGCGCAGGTCAAAGCGCAACTAGCGCACGACCTGCGCACGATCGGCGCACCCTATGCTAAAGATAGGGTGCGCCGATCGCAGGTGCCGCTGTCCGCTAGGAGGCGGCGCTACAAGGAAGGGGCGGGCACGCCGGGCAGAGAGCCGGCTCGGGGGCGGAGCTACCCCCGGCCGTGCGCGCGCTGAAAATGCGCTAATGTGAAACCGGCCTTATAACCCTAAAAATATAATAATTCTTTTTCCCAAAACTTTAGGGGCGATATCGTAGCGGGGACACTGATATGAAGCGGGATGGGAGCGCAGCTGGGATCGCACTGCTTAAATGCCGCTGACAGAGCGACAGCAGCATGTGAACGGTTAATGAGCAGCGATCGGCGCTAGCTCTGGTCGCTGCTGTTATAGGCAGATACCAGCGGTCTCCGGTCCTGAGCCTGCTCCGTACACCACAGTCCATTACAGTGGACGTCAGGAGCGCGCTTAAAGGGTCACTATACTAGAAAACAAGCGTCACCGCCATTCCCATTCTGACGCGGTCCATGCTTTACCTCCCGCTGCAGCGACGGGTCATGTGACCACGACAGCAGCCATTCACACGCTCCCGTGTCGGGACGCCATCCCTGTGGTAGGAGGCAGGAGCGCCGAGGAGTGGCCAGAGGTGTGCAGCAGTCATGTGAGCTGGCGCAGGAGAAGAGGCAGCGGCCACGGCCTGTGTTACATGCATTTATCGTATAACGCTTATGACTGGCACACTGGGCCCCTGCCAGACAGGAGCAGGAGGGAGAGGGCCCAGAATGCCTCCTGGCATCACATTGATCACTGCGCCATTACCTGCGCCAGAAGCTCCTCCCGGGCTCGTCTCTTGCTCTCTTTTTTCTCCTCTATACTCCTCATGCTTTCAAAATTAGCCCCGTAGGCCGCCATTGTGCTGCTGCAGGCAGCCGTAAAGCAGCAAGCCGCGTGACACGCAGAGTCTTGCGTTCCAACCAGCAATTGTGGCGCCGGCGCGGCCATAACTGTACACCCGGAAGTAGGAAGCTTTTCAGAGGCCATGTTGCTGCTCCATACACGGATAGACTGGACTGCGCATGCCTGATACTGAGCGCTCCTCAGTGTTATGTGCGGCTGGCGGTCAGTGTGTGATCGATGGGCATTATCCATCAGTGTGCACACAGCTCGTCACGTCAGCCCAGGGCATAGTACCGGGCCCAAATGTGACCGACATCGGGAGAGACTGTGATCTATCCTATCACTGACCTGTGGTGTACACAGGGCTGACAGCTGTCCAGACGGTGCGGGGACATTGTGTAAAGATAAATAATGCAGACATCTTGATCTTTTTTAGGTGGGAGAAACTTGTACAGAATATTGTGACTAATAATCATCATCTTAGCGCCCAGTGATGCGGCCGGAGGCTTCCTCAGGTCTCTGGGCTGCAGGCGGTCACACCTCATCATCGCCATCAATAATCACTGTCCGTATAAAGTACATCTACAGAACCAGGCTGGCATCGCTCAGATGACGATGACCGTAAGGTGCCGGATAACGCCAGAGAGGCGTCCTGTGCCAGCCACGGCAGGCCGTGCAGAATGGCACCATGTCTTATGTCTCCATGTATCGTGCCCACTGTGCCGCCATGTATTGTGCCCGCTGTGCTCCCATATATTATATTTTGTATGCCCCTATGGATTGTGCCCCTATGGAATGTGCCTGCTGTGCCCCTATGGATTGTTCCCGCTGTGCCCCTATGTATTGTGCCCGCTGAGCCCTAATGTGCTGTACCCCTATGGATTGTGTCTGCTGGGCCGCCATGTATTGTGCCCACTGTGCCCCTATGTATTGTGCCCGCTGTACCTCCATGTATTGTCCCAGCTGAGCCCTAATGTGCTGTTCCCCTATGTATTGTGCCCGCTGTGCTCCCATACATTTTATTTTGTATGCCCCTATGGATTGTGCCCGCTGTGCTCCCATACATTGTTTTGTATGCTCCTATGTATTGTGCCCGCTGTGCCGCCATATATTGTGCCCCTATGTATTGTGCCAGCTGAGCCCTAATGTGCTGTGCCCCTATGTATTGTGCCCGCTGTGCTCCCATACATTATATTTTGTATGCCCCTATGTATTGTGCCCCTATGGATTGTGCCCGCTGAGCCCTAATGTGCTGTGCCCCTATGTATTGTGCCCGCTGTGCTCCCATACATTATATTTTGTATGCCCCTATGTATTGTGCCCCTATGGATTGTGCCCGCTGAGCCCTAATGTGCTGTACCCCTCTGGATTGTGTCTGCTGGGCCGCCATGTATTGTGCCCCTATGTATTGTGCCCGCTGTGCTCCCATACATTATGTTTTGTATGCCCCTATGTATTGTGCCCGCTGAGCCCTAATGTGCAGTACCCCAATGGCTTGTGTCTGCTGGGCCACCATGTATTGTGCCCCTATGTAATGTGCCCGCTATCCCCCTATGTATTGTGTCCGCTGTGCTCCTATGTGTTGTGGCCACTGTGCTCCTATGTATTGTGCCCGCTGTTCTGTGCCCGACATAATGACTCTTGACTGTCTATTTTGGTAACATATATTCAGTGATAATGCTCAGTTTTCCATAGATTTTGATGGTCTCTGTTTTGGCTCCATCTAGTGGCCAAAGTAATAACTACAGTGTTATTTCTATTTTGTTTCGTTCTTGATTTCCCTCCAATTCCCAATGCATCCTGGGTAGGTTTGCAAGGCATTGTGGTTAGCTCAGCCCATTTCCCTCCAGTCCACCATTTTCCTTCTGCTTGCATACTAGAAGCACCTCATCCCTCTACTCCCCCTGCGTCAGCATTGTCGGTGAGTAATCACGCTCCCCTCATCTAATCCCTGTCCTAGATCACCCTCCTTAGTTAGCTCTCCCCTGGTTAGCTATTAGCGCATGTAATCTATTTAATGTATATTATGTATTCCTATGTACCCATACTGACTATTGTATTATATGTTTACTTGTAGTTTCACCGCGCCAATATACAATCACGTTCAATAAAGCACAGATTCAACCTACAGTCTTCTTATTGGACCCTCGGCATAGCGGTTTAGCTGCCTGTATAAGCTACATGAATCCAGGTTCATTAGTAAGGACAGAACAGTGAAACGACAGCTCTCCAGCTAGTGGGAATACAGAGAGAAGAGCCTTCTATCTTGCAGGACCGCAGTGAACAGCGGCTCTCCAACTAGTGGGAACTCAGAGATAGAAGAGTCTTCTATCCTGCAGAGGCCAGTTACACAGCGCCATCCAGCTAGTGCAATTCACGGAAAGGTGAGATTCAAGCCACAAGCTACACAGAGACTAACACAGCTACAGCAATCTTTACACAGCCAAGCATCCCTCTAAGACACCATGTCCCACAAATCACACACGACAAAACCTGCTACATCTGTCTCCTCAAAGACTGTATCTATCAGCAGCGCAGTCGCCATTGCCTGTGCAAATGCGGAAGCCGCCAAAATGCGAGCACGCTATACTGAAGAGATGCAACTTAAATTAGAGAAAGCACTCCTAGATGATCAAGAGAGAAAGGCACGTGTGGATGCCCCCTTGGAGAGCCTAGCAGTTAAAAGAGAGGCTGCTGCAGCACTAGCAGAGGCAGAAGCACTAGAAGCCGCGCACAACCCTGAGCTTCATAGCCGAAGCAGTACGTCAAGTCTGAAGTTGCAACTGCAAGATTCACCTCAATGCACATCTCAGTATGTAAATGACCTTCCTGATCCAAACTATAACCAAGATCACAACACATCCAGTGAAAGGAGTGAGAGTCACATGAGGCTCAGCTCCAGGAAAACGTGGAGCAAAACAACTCTGTTAATGTCTACCTTACCCCTAGCAAGGTAACCAACGTAACTCACGTTGCTGACACACCGCACGTTAGACTGAAGCAATATGACACCGGCTGGCGCCACCCTGAGGATACTAACAGGTATGAACGTACATCACATCACTATCAGGGTGACCCATCACCAGTATACTCTGCTGACAACCGGTTCACAACAGAACTTGCTAAGATCTTCACACGACATGATCTGGTTACCAAGGGACTCATGAAATTCACTGACCACGATGAAGGTTACAGAGCTTGGAAAGCTTCCTTCCAAAATGTCACTAGAGACTTGGGGATACAATACAGGGAAGAGATAGACCTCTTAGTCAAATACCTGGGAGAAGAGTCAGTCAAACACGCAGTAAGGATCAGAGACATTAATATAAACCACCCTCAAATCTCCCTTAAAGAGATCTGTAAGAGGCTAGATGAGTGTTACGGCTCTGCAGAGGTAATAGAGAGAGCCTTGTTCAAATGAATCAATGACTTTCCTAAAATATCTAACAGAGGTCTCCCAAAACTTAGAGAGCTAGGTGACCTGCTACAAGAGGTCCTGGTTGCCAAATGTGAAGGTGACCTACATGGACTTGCATACCTTGACACAGCCAAGGGTGTTAATCCTATAGTCCAAAAGTTGCCCTACAATTTATAGGAGAGGTGGCTCACACGTGGTTCCACGTACAAATACAAACAGTGTTTCATTCCCTCCCTTCTCCGTTTTTGTAGACTTTATACACGAACAAGCAACAATCAGAAATGATCCCAGCTTTGACTTTGCAATGTCATATGCCGCACCACCACCAGCTGCAAACCCACGCAGAACATCTGTGGCAGTGCACAATACTAATGTATCTTCTCCAAGTTCCAATTACAGGTCTGCTGGCCACTCTCAATCAGAGACAAAGGTACAAGAACCTGACAAGCAGTGCCCGCTTCATCAGAAGCCTCATCCTCTCCTGAAATGCAGAGCCTTCAGAGGAAAATCTATGCCAGATCGTAGAAGCTTCCTGAAAGAGAATGGTATCTGCTACAAGTGCTGCTCGTCCACCACTCATCTCACCAAGGATTGTAAGGTTAGTGTAAAATGCAAAGAATGTGGCAACACAGATCATAACACTGCCCTACACCCTGGCCCAGCTCCATGGAGTACACAAAACACGCCAGCTGACGGCATTTCGGGGAGGAAAGGAGCACTGATGCAGCTACGCCAGAGATCACTTCACAATGTACTGGTCTGTAAAGGGAAAATAGACAGTAGGTCTTGTTCTAAAATATGCCTCATCAGAGTGTACCCAAAGGGCCATAGAGACAAAGCTGTAAGACTGTATGCTGTCTTGAATGATCAAAGTAATCGATCCCTGGCTAGATCAACATTCTTTGACCTATTCAACGTCAAAGGACCAAGCACTCCTTACTCATTAAAGACATGTGCAGGTACTGTGACAACAGCAGGCAGGAAAGCCACTGACTACCAAATTGAGTCTTTAGACGGACAATTCTGCCTACCACTACCTACAATCATCGAGTGTAAACAGATCTGAAATCCCTACACCAGATGTGGCAATCCATCATGCTCACTTAAAACGCATAGCACACCTTATACCTCAACTCGACCCTCAGGCACAGATAATGCTACTGTTGGGAAGAGATATCCTACAGGTTCATAAAGTGAGAAGTCATATCATTGGACTCCACAATGCTCCCTATGCCCAAAGGCTAGACCTAGGATGGGTCATAATAGGAAACGTATGCTTGGGACACATGCACGCCCCATCTTCTGTGACAAGTATGCTAACAAATACATTGGAGAAAGGACGCCCATCTCTGTTTCAACCTTGCAATAACGAGTTGCATGTCAAGAAACTACCACACAGCATCCAACTACCCAATCACCTAATAGACTTTGCTCATGACAGCAGTATGGTGTCAGGAAGCTATGAGGATCAGTTGGGGTGCACAGTCTTCCAGAGAACTAAGCAAGACAACCAAGTAGCAATGTCGGTAGAGGACAAGTTGTTCTTAGAGGTAATGGACAAGGGACTCGTAAAAGATGAGACCAAAGCTGGGTCGCACCTCTCCCCTTCAGAACCCACAGACCACGTCTACCAAACAACAGAGATCAGGCATTCAAACGTTTCTCCTCTCTTAAACATAATCTGCAGAAGAAACCAGAGATGAAAGATCATTTCTCCTTCATGTCAAAGATATTTGAGGACTGTCATGCAGAACTAGCTCCCATTCTCAAAGACTCTGAAGAATGCTGGTTCCTACCCACGTTTGGAGTATACCACCCTAAGAAACTGGGCCAGATTAGAGTGGTGTTTGACTCCAGTACTAAGTTTGATGATGTCTCCCTAAATGATGTTCTACTGACAGGACCAGACCTCAATAACAAACCGCTGGGAGTACTTATGCGCTTCCGTAAGGATTCCATTGCCTTAATCGCTGACATCCAGCAAATGTTCCATTGTTTCCTTGTGAGAGAGAGACAGGAACTTCCTAAGATTTTTCTGGTACAGAGACAATGATCCTACTAAAGAAGTCACTGACTACCGCATGAGAGTGCACATCTTTGGCAATAGCCCGTCTCCTGCAGTCGCCATCTATGGACTCAAAAGGTCAGCCCAAGAAGGAGAAACAGAATACGGATCAGATGTCAGACAATTCATAGAAAAAGACTTATGTTGATGACTGTCTATGAGACTGCCATCAGTCTTCTCAGGAGAGCCCAAGAGATGCTTGCTTGCTCTAACCTCAGGCTTCACAAAATAGCCTCAAACAGTCAAGAACTCATGAAAGCATTCCCTTCACAAGACTTGTGTAACGGTCTCAGAGACCTGGACCTGGGGTCAGACCCCACACCAATGCAACGCAGCCTCGGGCTTCTCTGGAATCTACAGTCAGACACTTTCACCTTTCAGGTCAGCCAGGAAGAAAAGCCTTTCACACACAGAGGAGTCCTGTCTACCTTCAACAGTCTGTACGATCCCTTAGGTTTTGCAGCTCTTGTTACTATACAAGGCAAAGCCATACTAAGAGACTTAATTAAGGATACTTCCGACTGGGATGCACCTCTGCCACCTGACAAGAGAATCCAGTGGGAAGTATGGAAGAACTCTTTAGCAGCCCTCTCCAACCTAAATGTGCCAAGGCCATACACACCTGTGCCGTCTACAGAGATCCAGAGCCAAAGACTGTATGTATTTGCAGATGCTTCTGTCAAAGCAATTGCTGCTGTTGCCTATCTCAAAACAGTGGACTCCAAATGTCAGAGCCACATTGGATTCGTTATGGGGAAGGCCAAACTTGCTCCACAACCAGAGCACACCATACCAAGGTTAGAACTTTGTGCTGCAGTCCTAGCCATCGAGTTAGCAGAGTTCATCGCATCCGAGATGGATATCGACCTGACACAAGCCAAATTCTACTCAGACAGCAAGGTAGTCCTGGGATACATTCACAATGAAACCAGGCGATTCTACGTTTATGTCAACAACAGAGTGCTACGAATTAGGAGATCAGTTCATCCAAAACAGTGGCATTACATCCCCACGGACAAAAACCCTGCAGATCATGCAACTAGAGCAGTCGACGCAAGTCGACTAGAGAGCACAACATGACTCTCAGGACCAAAACTATGGTACACTGAGGAACGTTGTCCAGACACCTTTGAACTAATAAGAGAGGATGCTGAAATCTGCCCTCAGGTGTCCACACTTCATACAATGACTTCTGCTATTCAGCTTGGATCCCACATGTAACGGGGTCTACCCAGTTGGAGTACCTCTTTCAGTACCACCCCGTGTTTTCGGAGGTTCGCTCTGCGTTGGCTGGAGTCTGAATGAATGACGCTGGCTGGAATTCCTTGACTACATGGGCGCATATAAAAGATCACTGCTTGTCCACGTATTTCCAGTCTGACAACACTTTACTCACAGGACACAGAATATATCACACAGATACAGAGGGCCAGCCAAAAGAAAAGCGGCAGGCCAGACATACATTACAAAAGCCGCAGGTGGCCGGAGCCTGCCGATGTTTACTGTGGAAATTACAAAGGTGGGGGGAGGGCGGACAAAAGGGGAATGCTGATGCATTAGGGACATGCATCTCACATAGAACCTATTATACATCCATATAACTGCACAACATATTCTGGGTGCTAAGTGGTTCTGTAACACGTAACACGGCTCCCCCTTTTCAGCAACGAGATCGGCATACACAGTCTGATCCTCAACGGATCGGTTTGGGGATGACCGAAGTTTATGGGGTTGGTACAAGTTCCGTTTGTGGACTTAGTCCATCGGCGTTACCGTTTTGTTTGCCGGGTCTGTGGTGGATGGTGAAGTCCAGAGGTTGTAGGGCTAAACTCCACCGCAGCAATCTGGCGTTGTCTCCGGAGACCCGATTAAGCCAGACTAGGGGATTATGGTCCGTTAGGAGGGAAAACTGTCATCCATACAAATATGGTTGCAACTTCTTGAGTGCCCATACTACCGCCAGGCACTCCTTCTCGATGGCCGCATAGCTTACTTCACAGGGCAGTAGTTTCCGACTCAGGTAAGCTACCGGGTGTTCTTGGCCGTCCGGCCCGACTTGGCTCAGTACTGCCCCCAATCCAAACATAGAAGCGTCTGTGTGAACCAGGAAACGTTTAGTTGGATCAGGTGCGGCCAATACAGGGGTATTGGTGAGGGTGTCCTTTAGTTGGCGGAAGGCTTCCTCACACTCTGGGGTCCAGGTTACCTGGCGGGGTTGGTTCTTACGGGTCAAATCAGTGAGGGGCTTGGCTACACTGCTGTAATTGAGAACGAATTTCCTGTTATACCCCGCTGTCCCTAGAAACGCCATGAACTGGGTTTTAGTGCATGGGATGGGCCATTTTGCTATGGCCTCAATCTTGGCTGGTTCTGGTCGCTGTTTCCCACTTCCCACCCAATGCCCTAAATACTGAACCTCTGCTTTGCCCACTTGACACTTGTTTGGGTTCAGGGTGATTCTGGCCTGGTGGATCCTGTCCAATACTGTCTCTAGGTGATTTAGATGCTCTTCCCATGTCGCACTGTAGATGGCGATGTCGTCCAGGTAGGCACAAGCATAGTCCTGGAGACCATCCAGAAGCCGGTCAGTCAGCCTATGGAAGGTCGCCGGGGCATTCTTCATCCCGAATGGCATAACTCGAAACTGGAATAAGCCGAACGGGGTGACAAATGCCGACTTGGGAATAGCGTCAGGACTAAGGGAAATCTGCCAATAGCCTTTGCATAGATCGATGGTGGGCAAATACTTTGCCCCCGCCAGCCGGTCTAACAACTCATCCAAACGCGGCATGGGGTATGCATCTGTCACTGTTTTCTCATTGAGCTTACGATAGTCTACACAAAACCGTGTAGTCCCATCCTTCTTGGGCACTAACATTAAGGGGATGCCCATGGACTATCTGACTCTTCAATGACCCCTAAACGCAACATCTCTTGTATCTCTTGTCGCATCCCCTCTCGTACAGACTCAGGGACGCGGAAGGGGTTTTGTCGCAGGGGGGTCTGATCCTGGGTCTCAACCTTGTGTTGTGCCAGGCGAGTGTACCCCGGTCTCTCTGAAAACATCCTCTGTCGCAGCCTCAACAACGCCTCCGCCTGCTGTCTCTCCCGGGGGCCTAGGTCTTCACCCAAGTGTACCTGGTCCCATGTTTTAGACTGAATCCTTTCCCCTAAGACATCCGGCAAGGGAAGTCCGGCTAAATTCTCTGCTTCAGGTGCACAGATGGCCACTACCTCTCCAGGGCGCTCCCGGTAGGGCTTCAGCATATTCACGTGGAACATGCGGATAACCCTGGGGTCGTCACAATCGGCGACATTATAGGTTGTGTCGGCTATTTTCCCCACTACCTGGTAGGGCCCCTGCCATGCAGCTTGAAACTTATTCTGCTTAGTGGGCTCTAACACCAGGACCTTCTGTCCTATTTCCAAAGTGCGCTCTCTGGCCCTCCCATCGTAGCATATGTGCTGGCGCCGCTGGGTCGCCTGCATGTTCTCACGTACAGCCTGATTCAGCTCCTGTAGGCGGTCCCGGAATTCCAGCACATAGGGTACAATAGGTACCCCTTCTATGAGGCCCTCCCCTTCCCAGTGTTCCAGCACTAAGTCTAGGGGTCCCCTTACCCGTCTCCCGTATACCAGCTCGAACGGGGAGAACCCCGTGGATTCTTGGGGCACCTCCCGATAGGAAAACAGGAGGTGTGGCAAGAATTTCTCCCAGTCCCTGTAGGTCCTGGTAAAAGTCCCAATGAGCTGTTTTAATGTCCCGTTAAAGCGTTCACACAACCCATTGGTTTGCGGGTGGTACGGGGCGCTTCTAATGGACTTTACGCCGCACAGCTTCCACAGTTGGTTGGTCACCTCTGCTGTAAACTGGGTACCCTGGTCCGAGATAATCTCCCGGGGAAATCCAACCCGTGAGAACACCTGGAGCAGGGCGGCCACCTCGTCTCTGCCAGTATGTTAAGTAACGCAACCGCCTCTGGATACCGTGTGGCATAATCTACCACTGTCAATATATACTTTTTCCCGGATGGACTGGGTTTGGCTAGCGTCCCTATCAGATCGACCGCTACTCGGCTAAATGGTTCCTCCACAATGGGGAGGGGGCGTAATTTGGCCTTGCATCGATCCCCCCTCTTGCCAATGCGCTGACAACTGTCACAGGTCTGGCAGTACTGACGAACATCATAGGTTACCCCCGGCCAAAAGAAGTTTTGTGTCAGATGATGCCTGGTGCGACTGACGCCGTAGTGCCCGGCCAAGGGTATATCATGAGAGATTTGCAGTATCTCCTGCCTATACTTCTTGGGAACTACCAGCTGTTGTTTTATAGTGGGGCTCGTCCCTGTGTTTTGCTGCTCTGTGATCCGGTAGAGGAGTCCCTGCTTCCATACAAACTGTTCCCCTTCCAGTACTCCTCTCCCCTCCTGTGCCTTCCCACGATATCCCTCTAATGAAGGATCTTCAAGTAACTCCCTCTTAAATTCTTCTGGGGTGGCCCAAGAAATGTGTCTGGCTATGGGAATACGTGCAGGGCTGGGATGTCTTACCTGGGCCTCCTCTGAGTGTGATTCCGCCTCCGCAGCTCGAGCTTGTCTCCGGGTGGTCACAGGATAGGTCTCAGCCAGAGGGGCCACCGAGAATGAAGACAACATGGGCTCCAAGTCATTTCCCAGCAAGACGTCTGCAGGCAAATCCTTCATCAAGCCGACCTCAACAAGGCCATCCCCGACTCCCCAGTTCAGGTGAATCCTGGCAGTGGGTAGTCGATGTATAGCTCCCCCTGCTACACGGACTGCCACTGTCCGGTCCGTCTTCTCTTGGTCCCGGACGAGATGAGGCTTCACAAGGGTCAAAGTTGCCCTGGAATCTCTTAGTCCCTGCATACGTTTCCCATTAACCCACACGACCTGTCGATGCTGTTGTCGATTATCTGCCCGGGCTGCCTGCACGGGGTCTACTTCATGCAGCACTTCCTCCATCTCTTCCACCCCTTGGTTAGTCGTAGCCCCCAATTCCGGGTCAGCTTCGCCTTGGTAGCAGTGTACAGCAGCCTGGCTGAAGGTAGCTGTTCCCGCCTTTGGCCACTAGGTATGCTGAGTCCGGTTGGGGCATTGTCTTTGCAGGTGGCCCAGCTGACGGCAGGTGTGGCATCGCGCCCCAGGGGGACTGTGGTAGGCCGGGTTTCTAGCTGGTCCCCCTACAATCTTCGGTGGTTTGGGGCCCTCCAGGTCCATGGGCGGGCCCCTAATGACCACCTTTGATCCGGAGAACTGCGGCCTCCTGGCATCATGATGTTCATCGGCCAGACGAGCGGCTTCCTCAAGAGTCGTTGGCCGCCTGTCCCGAAGCCATTCCTGTGTCTCGGGGTTTAGTCCATTAAAGAATCGTTCTAACAGGAAGAGCTGGAGGACGTCCTCCTTAGTGGTTGCTTGGCTCCCTTGCACCCACTGTAGCAGTGACCGCCGTAATTTACAGGCCCATTCAGCGTGGGTATCGGTTACGCGTTTTATAAGTCCACGGAACTTTTAGTGCTGGCCAGAATCTAAACCCGTTACTCCGGCTTCACTTGAAGGGCACACTGCCGCTCAAAGTCCTGCAGAAAGCCATCAATGTCTTCCTCTGCCTCCCCCAACTTTCGGAAGGCATTATACTGGATCTTTTTGTGGCTTACTGTTGAAGGTACCTGGTCGAAGGCCAGAGCTCCCCTGCTCGCTAGCTCTCCTCTCGCCGCTCTGCCATCTCCATCTTGGCCAGCTCCACTTTGGTCCTCTCTGCCATCTCCATCTTGGCTAGCTCTATCCTGGTCCGCTCGGCCATCTTTTCCTTCAGATCAGTACGCACATCAGCCATCACCTCTCGTATGATCTCTACTGCAGGGTTTAGGCCATAGAACGCCAGTCTGCTCTTTACCTCCCCCTGGAATTCGGTCTCCTCCACGTTCACACTGTGATTGAGCTGCACTGTCATGTTCCATGATGGCTGCTATCAAATCCGCTTTTGTTTTGTTGCTGGCGATCAACCCTCGGGCTTCCACCAGATCTTTTAATGTAGTCCTCTTTAACTTCTGGTAGTTATTTTCCATTCATTCCTTTCCTCCTGTAGAAGGGGTATAAAATCCCGCTGTCTGCCACCAGTGTAACTGGGTCTACCCAGTTGGAGTACCTCTTTCAGTACCACCCCGTGTTTTCAGAGGTCCGCTCTGCGTTGGCTGGAGTCTGAATGAATGACACTGGCTGGAATTCCTTAATTACCTGGGCGCATATAAAAGATCACTGCTTCTCCACGTATTTCCAGTCTGACAACACTTTACTCACAGCACACAGAATATATCACACAGATACAGAGGGCCGGCCAATAGAAAAGTGGCAGGCCAGACATACATTACAAAAGCCGCAAGTGGCCGGAGCCTGCCTATGTTTACTGTAGAAATTACAAAGGTGGGGGGAGGGTGGACAAAAGGGGAATGCTGATGCATTAGGAACATGCATCTCACATAGAACCTATTATACATCCATATAACTGCACAACATATTCTGGGTGCTAAGTGGTTCTGTAACACGTAACACCACAGATTTGACAAATTTTCAAGTTGGAAGTCACTTACTTGAGCCATTACCTGCCTGACTCATAGCTCGCTCATTCAAGATCACCAGAGCTTGTGACACAGAAAAATGTAAAGGTTGGCATCTCTGCAAAAACACCTATGTTGCCTCCGACTTGGAATCTTCCAGAAACCACATCATCTCCAGAGTTCAGAGAGAAACCTATTCTGTGGAAATCCAATGTCTCCTTAATAAAGCTCCAATACCAGCGAGCAGCCCATTGAGAAAACTCGACCCATTCATCGACAACAAAGGCCTGCTGAGAGTAGGAGGTCAGCTCAAAGAAGCTAAAATGGAGTTTGAGGAGAAATTCCCTCATCATTCCTGGAAATGTCACGTTGCTTACTTAATCGTACAAAACTACCACAATCTGGTCCAGCACCAAGGAAGACTATTCACGGAGCCATCCGAACTGCTGGCCTGTAGATTGTCGGTGCTAAGAAGCTCATCTGTAGTGTCATCTACAAATGTATTACCTGCCGTAAGCTTCGTGGTTCCACTCAAACCCAAAAGATGGCTGACCTACCAGCAGATAGACTCAGCCCAGACCCTCATTTTACCAGTGTTGGTCTCGATGTGTTTGGACCTTGGTCAGTTGTTACTCGTCACACGAGAGGCGGACAAGCCAATAGTAAACGTTGGGCCATCATGTTTATCTGCCTGTCAATCAGAGCCATCCACATAGAGCTCATTGAGTCACTTGACACCTCAAGCTTCATCAATGCTTTGAGATGTTTCATTGCCATCCGTGGTCCTATCAGACATATACGTTCAGACAGAGGTACCAGCTTCACTGGTGCAGCAAATGAATTGGGCATACCTTCAGATCTAGACCATAAGAAACTCTCGAGAGGTTCCTCAGTGACCAAAGTTGCACATGGTCATTCAACCCACCTCACTCCTCACACATGGGTGGATCTTGGGAACGAATGATTGGTCTAGTACGAAGAATTCTTGACTCTACCCTTCTTCAGGAAGGAGCAGCGAGACTTACCCATGAAAGCCTAACCACCTTCATGGCAGAAGACGCAGCTATAATCAACGCAAGGCCCTTGGTTCCAGTTCCGAATGACCCTGAGGAGGCCTTTTTATTGACTCCAGCTACTCTCCTCACCCAGAAAACAGGACTATCGAGTGCCCCTCCAGGAGGATTCGACGCTAAGGACCACTGCAAGTGCCAATGGAGACAGGTACAAAGTCTTGCCAATACATTCTGGGACAGGTGGCGCAAACAGTATTTGTCTACCCTGCAGCCACGGACGAAGTGGCAATCTACCAGGCCTAATCTGAGGATTGGTGACCTCGTTCTTGTGAAAGATTGTCAGGCCTATCGAAACCAGTGGCCACTTGGTCTAGTGACTGCTACATTCCCGAGTAAAGATGGCAATGTCTGCGAAGTCGAACTCAGGATGGCCAAAGGAGATGGACCTAAGACATTCTCCAGACCAGTGACTGAGCTGGTCCTATTGTTGTCTTCAGAGGACAGGAATGGTGGCATCCATTCAATGCCAGACAGGGAGTGTTCTGTCCCCGACATAATTAATGACTCTTGACTGTCTATTTTGGTAACATATATTCAGTGATAATGCTCAGTTTTCCATAGATTTTTATGTTCTCCGTTTTGGCTCCATCTAGTGGCCAAAGTAATAACTACAGTGTTATTTCTATTTTGTTTCGTTCTTGATTTCCCTCCAATTCTCAATGCATCCTGGGTAGGTTTGCAAGGCATTGTGGTCAGCTCAGCCCATTTCCCTCCAGTCCACCATTTTCCTTCTGCTTGCATGCTAGAAGCACCTCATCCCTCTACTCCCCCTGCGTCAGCATTGTCGGTGAGTAATCACGCTCCCCTCATCTAATCCCTGTCCTAGATCACCCTCCTTAGTTAGCTCTCCCCTGGTTAGCTATTAGCGCAGGTAATCTTTGTAATGTATATTATGTATTTCTATGTACCCATAATGACTATTGTATCATATGTTTGCTTGTAGTTTCACCGCGCCAATATACCATCACGTTCAATAAAGCACAGATTCAACCTACAGTCTTCTTATTGGACCCCCGGTATAGCGGTTTAGCTGCCTGTATAAGCTACATGAATCCAGGTTCATTACTAAGGACAGAACACCTGCTGTGATCCTATATATTGTGGCCACTGTGCCCCTATGTATTGTGTCTGCTGTGCTCCTATATATTGTGGCCACTGTGCCACTATGTATTGTAGCCCAATAATACATAAATATAATACATTTGCAAAAATTTCTATATTTGTTTTTTTTTCTGTCAAGATGGGGTGCAGAGTGTACATTAATGAGAAAAAAATGAACTTTTTTGAATTTACCAAATGGCTGCAATGAAACAAAGAGTGAAAAATTTAAAGGGGTCTGAATACTTTCCGTACCCACTGTATGGTGCCTGCTGTGACCCCAGGTATCATTTTATTATTTCTGCTTTGGCTCATACAAGGGTAACTGTGCTGGGCCCCCTACAGCTCTCTCTCCCCACCTGACATCCATTGACCTAATAGGACATAAGGAAATGACTCTTTAAATGGGTTGTCCAGCAGCTAAAATGTATTCTGTAGCAATCTGTCCTTAAACCCTAACCACTTTTCTAATTTCCTTTACTACATAATATCCTACACTTTTCTCTATTTATCTATTCTCTAAAAGTGTTTGTTACTGTACTAGGAGGCCGGTGCTACACTCACTCCCTGCAGCGTCCATCTTCCCTCCTGGAACAGGACGTTACAGGTGGCTGTTACTAGTTTCTTGCATCGCTGTCCCCTATGACAACATCCTGAATCATGGGTGATGGATAGAGTTGAGCGATACCGTCCGATACTTCAAAGTATCGTATCGGATGGTATCGGCCGATCTTTAAAAAAAGTATCGGTATCGCCGATTCCGATACCGGAAGTCCCATTCAAGTCTATGGGACTTCCGGTATCGGAATAAGAAAAACCCTTTCCTGCCCTTGTACAGCCTCTCTGGGGTCTGTACGGGCCTTTCGGGGGGCTGTGCCGGCCTGCCAGGGGGTCTGTGCAGGCTCCGGTGGTCTGTGCCGGCCTGCCGGTGGTCTGTGCAGGCTCCGGGGGGCTGTGCCGGCCTGCCGGGGGGCTGTGCCGGCCTGCCGGGGGGCTGTGCCGGCCTGCCGGGGGGCTGTGCCGGCCTGCCGGTGGTCTGTGCAGGCTCCGGGGGTCTGTGCAGGCATCGTCCGATGGGACTACAAGTCCCATCGGGCGATGCCTGCTACCATGACAGTGATTGACACATTAGCCAATGATGGGACAGTAGTAGTCCCATCATCCGGCTAATGTGTTAAATGTAAAAAAAAAAAAAAAAAAAATTACATGCTACATACATACAACATGCATACTACATACATGCTACATTCATACTACATACTACATACATGCTACATTCATACTACATGCAACATACATACTACATATATACTACATGCATGCTACATACATACTGCATGCTACATACATACTACATATATACTACATACATACTACATGCATGCTACATGCATCATACATAACACATATATACTACATGCTACATACTACATATATACTACATGCATGCTACATACTACATGCTACATACATACTACATATATACTACATGCATGCTACATACATACTGCATACTACATGCATGCTACATACATACTACATGCATGCTACATATATACTACATGCATGCTACATACATACTACATGCTACATACATACTACATATATACTACATGCATGCTACATACATACTACATGCTACATACTACATATATACTACATGCATGCTACATGCTACATACATACTACATATATACTACATGCATGCTACATACATACTGCATACTACATGCATGCTACATACATACTACATGCATGCTACATATATACTACATGCATGCTACATACATACTACATGCTACATACATACTACATATATACTACATGCATGCTACATACATACTACATGCTACATACATACTACATATATACTACATGCATGCTACATACATACTACATATATACTACATGCATGCTACATACATACTACATATATACTACATGCATGCTACATACATACCACATATATACTACATACATACAATACATTCATACAATACATACATAGACATACAGTACATATAACATAGAGTAACATACTTACCAATACTTGTCACATTGTTCCCCGAAGCCATTGTCTTTCCGGAATAAATATTAACATAACAAACCACAAAAATACTCACCCACGATCCGAAGCAGTCCACGAGTGTGTCCCACGACGATCTTGGGTAGAGAACTGCAGCATCAGCTGTTGCTGCCGTTCTCTACTGGCTGCAGGAATCCAATGACGGAAGGTAGGTATCCTTCCGCACTGTATTCCTCCGCCACTTAAAAAAAAAAAAAGTCCCTAGTCTCACTTTATGCCATTGCTGTGTGGGAAATTCCCACGCAGCAATGGCATAAAGTGAGACTAGGGACTTTTTTTTTTTTTAAGTGGCGGAGGAATACAGTGCGGAAGGATACCTACCTTCTGTCATTGGATTCCTGCAGCCCGTAGAGAACGGCAGCATCATCTGATGCTGCAGTTCTCTACCCAAGATCGTCGTGGGACACACTCGTGGACTGCTTCGGATCGTGGGTGAGTATTTTTGTGGTTTGTTATGTTAATATTTATTCCGGAAAGACAATGGCTTCGGGGAACAATGTGACAAGTATTGGTAAGTATGTTACTCTATGTTATATGTACTGTATGTCTATGTATGTATTGTATGAATGTATTGTATGTATGTAGTATATATGTGGTATGTATGTAGCATGCATGTAGTATATATGTAGTATGTATGTAGCATGCATGTAGTATATATGTAGCATGTATGTAGTATGTATGTGGTATGTATGTAGCATGTAGTATGTATGTAGCATGCATGTAGCATGCATGTAGTATGTATGTGGTATGTATGTAGCATGCAGTATGTATGTAGCATGTATGTAGTATGTATGTAGTATATATGTAGTATGTATGTAGCATGTAGTATGTATGTAGCATGTAGTATGTATGTAGCATGTAGTATATATGTAGTATGTATGTAGTATATATGTAGTATGTATGTAGCATGCAGTATGTATGTAGCATGTAGTATATATGTAGTATGCATGTAGTATGTATGTAGCATGCATGTAGTATGTATGTAGTATGTATGTAGCATGCAGTATGTATGTAGCATGCATGTAGTATATATGTAGCATGCATGTAGTATGTATGTAGCATGCATGTAGTATGCAGTATGTATGTAGCATGCATGTAGTATATATGTAGTATGTATGTAGCATGTAGTATGTATGTAGCATGTAGTATGTATGTAGCATGTAGTATGTATGTAGTATATATGTAGTATGTATGTAGCATGCAGTATGTATGTAGCATGTAGTATATATGTAGTATGCATGTAGTATGTATGTAGCATGCATGTAGTATGTATGTAGCATGTATGTAGTATGTATGTAGCATGCAGTATGTATGTAGCATGTATGTAGTATGTATGTAGTATATATGTAGTATGTATGTAGCATGCATGTAGTATGTATGTAGCATGTAGTATGTATGTAGCATGTATGTAGTATATATGTAGTATGTATGTAGCATGTAGTATGTATGTAGCATGCATGTAGTATGTATGTAGTATTTATTTATTTTTTTTTTTTTTTAACATTTAACACATTAGCCGGATGATGGGACTACTACTGTCCCATCATTGGCTAATGTGTCAATCACTGTCATGGTAGCAGGCATCGCCCGATGGGACTTGTAGTCCCATCGGACGATGCTTGCACAGACCCCCGGACATCAGCACAGCCCCCCGGCAGGCCGGCACAGCCCCCCGGCAGGCCGGTACAGACCCCCACAGGGTGCACAGACCACCGGCAGGCCGGCACAGCCCCCCGGCAGGCCGGCAGAGACCCCGGGCAGTCCACACAGCCCCCCGGCAGGCCGGCACAGCCCCCCGGCAGGCCGGCAGAGACCCCCGGAAGGCCCGAAATGACGGCGCATCATGATGCGCACACACCGCGCATCATGATGACGTCAGGCCGTCAATCAACTGAACTTCCGATTCCGATGCCGAATTCCGATATTGAAAAAATATCGGAAGTCGGTATCGGAATTCAGATACAGCAAGTATCGGCCGATACCCGATACTTGCGGTATCGGAATGCTCAACACTAGTGATGGACGCTGTGAGAGAGGTGAGTGCAGTAGCGGCACTCTGCTTCTATCTCTATCGCTGCCATATCTTCAGGGTGCAAAGATAGAAGAAGTGAGTGACACCAGCGCCGCTCTACAGATTTGATCAGTGGCCTCAAATGAATCGTTATCAGGGGCAGCACTGGTGTGACTCACCGCTTTTATCTTTGCCCCCAACAACATCTTTCAGTTAGAAGCTGCTGCGGAGATAGAAGCAGAGAAGTGGCGCTGCACTTGCCTTTCTCAGAACATCCATCACACAGGATACAGAACATCTTCAGAGGTGGCAGCAATGATAGAAACTATTGAGTAACTGCAGCGCTGCCCTCTGTAATGTTCTGTTCCATGAGGGGTGATGGATGCTGGAGGGAATGAGTGCAGCCCCAGCCTCCTGTAGTATCCTGTGTGAGACTCCTTTCAAACGAAACTTCACAGGATGTACAGTAAAAAAAAACATATTTAGAGATTAGCTGGTTAGGGAGAAGTGTAGGGTGTCCTGTAATAAAGCAGATTATGAAAGTGGTTAAGGTGTAAGGGTAGATGGACATTTCAGGTGCCGGACCACCCATTTAAGTCGAGTACATTGGAAATAACAAATGTTTGGCTACGTCCATCTTGGCACGAAGCAGGTTTGCCTTGTACCACATGGAGAACATTAAAGACGATTAGACAGGATCTCCGACTGCTCTCCCAAAGTACAGAGACATAAAACCAGGTCCTGTACACACCTTCCATACATGTCCTGCATCCAGGAGTCCGGCGCGGATGGTACTCAGTGAAGGAGAATAATAATAGAGCTGTGGATCGTTACTTGGGTCAAGTGCAATGGAGGAGAAAATTATTCAGTGAAATCGATGAGACAGCGGCTCGGAATGAACGGAAGTAATTGTAGGGACGAAGAGCCCTGGTAAGATGTGTTCATCCGTCTGCCAGATGTTAGAGGCACCGTGATATGAATGGGGGCATAGGACAACCCTTTATCACGGCGGTAGTGTAAACGCTCCTAGAGACTGCCATGGTTATTGCAATCACCGCTCTGGAGTTGGAGTAAAGTGATGTTCCTCTCATAACTCAAGGTCACACAATGCTGTGAAAATAGCGAAAGAGAATGATAAATCAATACAAGCTTTATTTTCTTAAAAGGAACCTGGAAAGCTTCATAGAAATGTCTTGCACTTTGGCAATAAACTTAAAACCCGATCATTACCTGGCTGTGAGACATAAAAGACAAGATGTCTAGCCAGAGACGCAATGTGAAGCCTTATTTGCAAAATCTGTGACAGACCCCACTTGCCAGTAAGAAGTTCGACACTGAAAAGAAGATGCTGCCCTACGACTTAGCGCCTCTCTACTCTAGAATGCAAATTGTCTCTTCAGAGAGGAAGAGGACTAGAACTCTAGTTCCACCTATTGGAAGTAGCAATCCTAGAAGTCAATGTTGACCCTTTAACGAGCCTTGTTACATGACTTAGGATAAAAGCCAAGCCAGAATCTCAATTTGCAGACACTGTGTTTCAGGGTACTGCCCCTCGTCAGTGCAAAGTGTGAGATCTGGTTTGGCTGTGAGAGAGGCGTCTGACCGATATCCAAGAAGTATCATTTCTCCTTGTGGAGAATGACATGCTAGTCCTCTTCCTCTCTGAAGAGACAATTTGCATAATTAGCATATTTCCCAGAGGAGCATTGCGGCTTTAAGTCTCCTCATCAAGACATGCTTAGCATGTCATTCTCCACAAGGAGAAATGATACTTCTTGTATATCGGTCAGACACCTCTCTCACAGCCAAACCAGATCTCACACTTTGCACTGACGAGGTGCAAAGTTTCCTGAATACTTTGAGTGCTGTCTCTTGGCCTTCCGGCATCGCCACTTCGGTGGCTTAAGCCGGTCGCTGCTTTTGGGAGATAGCCAGGAGGATTCGAGGAGGAGATCCTTGGAGTTGTGGACGATGGGAGTCCGACTTCAATTCTCTGGGACCGGTGATAGCCGGGTCAAAAATGGATTCAGGATTTACATCGCTGAAGATAAGAAGTTGCATTTTTCCCTGGGATATTTGGTCAACATGGTGTTTTATGACATCCTGAAGATTCGGAAGTCCGATATAATATGCCTGCAGGAGTTTAGGAGAGAAGGCAGGTATGTACTGGTGCTATCTTCTATGGCGGCTTGCCAGAATTTGTTTACTGCCCTGAAAAATGGAGTTGCAAATCCTTTGCTGGAAAGTCTTACCTTTACTGTGCTGTACTCTAAGGGAGATATCCCACTTGTAGTTTTCATGCACAACCCTTTTATTTCCCTGGAGGACATTGCATTTATGTTCAGTACTCCCACAGGGTCCTGAATGAAGAAGGGCTCTGGACCGGGAAGTACAAATTTTTTGTGAGATTTGAGATGGATCCCCAAGGCCCAGGAGGCATCCATTACCCCCCTCTTAATTTTTCAATTGGGAAAAATAGTGTTTTTTTTGTTCTTTCCAGATGCCCCGATGTATTACAGGAGGTGTAAACATTTCGGGCATACCCAGGATAGTTGCAAGTAGATGCCAATTTGCAGGAATTGCAATGCTTCTGGCCATATGGCAAAAGACTGCACAAATTCTGTTATGTGTAATGCTTGTGGTGAAGAGGGCCATAAGTATCGGGACTATAAGGCTAGGATCTGTCGTAGGTCTTACGCTGAGGTCTCAGGTGGGGCAGCTGCGCCCCCTGCTGCTGTTGACATTCCACAGGTTTCAGACCTGGATCTTATTGAGGAACCTGAAATCATGGATGCAGATGAGGAGGCCCTGCCCCAAATGGAGTCTCCCAGCCCAGAGGTGGCAGTTTTGGAAGTTGCTAATGTTGAATGTGAGCTCCCTCATCAGTCTGATGTCTGTGGAGAGGAGGAGTTGGAGAGTACTCTTGGCAATACCCCCAGTGTATCTTGGTTTGCTACTGAGGAGGAGTTGGCCAGTTGTGGAGATCAAGGTGACTTCACTTTTGCGAGGTCCTCTGAGGATGAGGAGCCTGGAACTTCCTGTAAGAAGCGCAGAACGGATTAGGCAGACCCCGGTGAAGTTGGTTTAAGTCCGGTGAGTGAACGTAGTTACCCTCAGAATGTCTTCTCTCCTGACACTAATGCTTTTTTAGGCATTCCCACAGACGTAAACAGATTTGAGGAGTTGCAGTTCCAGATGGAATACGAAAACGGCTGAAGAGGAAGTGGCGTGTTTGTCGTCATGTAAATAACACAGTCATATTATGGCTCCTCAAGCTGGTTGGGGCATTGTGTCCCTGAATGTCAGGCAATTTAGATCCAAATTCAGGAGGGCAATCGTTCTAGATTATATTAAACAGATGAATGTTCACATCTTTTGTCTTCAGGAATGTGGGATTGTGGACGCTCCAAATGATAAGGACTGGCCTTACGGACAGCATGTATGGTCTGGCTCATGTGTTAATAGGAATGATGGTGGAGGGATATTAATGGGTAACAGGGTGATTAGTTTAGATAGCTACACGGTGGTAGAGGTGGGTAGATGTATAATTGCACGTGTCAGCTATAGGGGGTGGCGGGCTAGAATTATAAATGTGTATTGTCCATCAGGACACGACAGGAAAAAGGAGCGTCTGGCTCTTTTGGAAAAATTAAGTTTGTTTCTTCCGGGCAAAATGCCTACAGTTTTAGTTGGAGACTTTAATTGCACCACAGAAGGGAATTGTGACATAACTGGTAAAAGTTATCCAATCTTATTTCTGATTTTTCTCTTCTAGATGCTGCTGCTCTGAAATTTGGCATCCCACCACCGCCAACGTACCATGCTGATAGGGGTGGTATTGCATCCAGAATAGATAAAATGTTGTTTTCCAAAAATATGTTGTGTATGAATTTTGAACAAAATGCTGTACCTTTTTCTGATCATGAGTGTTTGAGAGGTGTGTTTAGTGCGATTGATGACCGTGTGTATGGGGGTGGGGTTTGGAAGCTGAATGTAAGATTGTTAGAAGATGAGGATGTGATGATGAATGAATTAAAAATAAAGTATAAAGAGTGGAGAGTATGTAAGAGGGATTTTGCATGTGTACTGGAGTGGTGGGACTGGGTTAAGGTGTGTTGCAAAAAATTCTTCAAAAAATGGGGCTATAAAAAAGCTGCTATTTATCGGAGTAGATTTAATGATTTAAACAGGCGCTTAGACTGGTTAAGGAAGTGTGGAGAAAGTGGGATGGATGTGTCTGATCTGCTGTCTGAGACAAAGAGTGAATTAAAGCGTGTTATGGATGAAAAAGGGAAAGAAATCATCTATCACACCAAAATAGAACATCTTGAGAAAGATGAAAAGTGCACGAGGTTCTTTTTTAAGAAAATGAATGGGAGAAAGGCTGATATGGATAAGATCCTGGATAGGAATGGTTTGTGTGTGTCAGGTGAGAATGTAATAAAGGAGGTGAATAGGTTCTATAGCAAGTTATATGATAAAAAATGGATTGATTCTGGTCTTGTTTCAGAAGTGCTGAATGGGTTAGAGAACAAGTTGGATAGTGGAGAATGTGATATTTTGAATGAGGACGTAATTATGGAAGAAGTAGAAAACGTGATGAAAAGTGCTAAAAAGAATAAGACTCCAGGTAAAGACGGATTGCCGGTAGAATTCTATGTGAAGGCGTGGGATTTTCTGGGTGAGAAATGTAAGTATATGTGGGAGAGTGGTAAGTTGTGTGAATCAATGAAAGAGGGGGTGGTTGTGCTTGTGCATAAGAAAGGTGAGAGAAAGTGTTTAGAGAATTGGAGACCTATAACATTGCTGAACGCAGATTACAAAATCTATAGCAAATTGTTGGCGAATCATATGCGTTAGGTGATTGGTAGTATTGTGGATGAGGATCAAGTGTGTGCTGTGCCTGGAAGAAGTATGAGTGATAACTTATTGTTATTAAGGGATTTGATTGGAGACTGCATGGGAAGGAAACGGAAGTGTATGGTTCTGTCAACTGATTTTGAGAAAGCGTTTGATAGGGTCTCGCATGTGTTTTTGTTTAAAGTTCTGGAGAGAATGGGATTTCCTAAAAAAATTTGTGAATGGGATAATGTCTTTGTATGATTGTGTGTCAAGTGAGTTTCTTGTTAATGGGTGGTTGAGTGAGAAAGTGAATATTAAGTCTGGTGTAAGGCAGGGGTGTCCCATGTCCCCTGTCTTGTTTGTATGTATGATTGAACCTTTGTTGTGCTTGGTGAGTCGTGATAAAATGATGCGAGGTTTGTTGGTGCCTGGGAGTGGTGGGAAGCATGTGAAAGTTCTTGGATATATGGATGATGTTGTGGCTGTGAGTGAAAGTGTTGCGTCTATGAGTAGGGTTAAGTTGCTTCTGGAGTTTTTCTGTGGTGCGTCTGGATATAGAGTGAATTGGAATAAATGTAGTTTTAAATGTTTTGGGATGATGGTTAAAATGGAGGGGGTAAAGTGTGAGGAGGGTGCTATCAAAGTGCTGGGAGTATTTAATAAGGACTTGGAAGGTAAGGAGAGCTGGGAGGAGCATGGATTGCGCTTAGAGCGCAAGTTAAATTTTTGACGACTGAGAGACTTGACCTTGAGTGGTAAGATTTTGGTCATAAAAGCGGTGATTCTTCCGATTTTGCTTTTTATTGCAACAGTTTTTCCACCATCATGTAGGAAAATAAAAAGAGTGGAAAAGTTAGTTTTTACTTTTTTGTGG
Source organism: Dendrobates tinctorius (assembly GCF_039654945.1). NCBI lineage: Eukaryota > Metazoa > Chordata > Amphibia > Anura > Dendrobatidae > Dendrobates > Dendrobates tinctorius. Next base: position 13,992,811 of record NW_027361743.1, on the reverse strand, counting down.
AGCAGTAAAATAGAGAAACTTAAGAGAGAGAGTCTTTTCAAGGCGTGTCACCATGGTGGCATGGCCTTTCCAAACATCGAGATTTTTCTGGGGCTTCAGTATATCAAAACTGTTGTTATTTTGCTGAATAAAGGAAATAAGGGAGCGTATATGGAAAGTTATTCTGCTGGTTGGATGTCATATGGCTTATGTTGGAGAAAGAGGGATGCTAGAGTGCCTGTTGCTTTCAAGTGTCCGGTCTGGTATGAGGTGATTGAGAAGTTTGTGAGGAAGCATGATTTGCTGAGTGTACCGATGAATGATTTTAGAATGGCTAAGAATGTGATGAAAATAATACGTAAGAATGATGTGGAATGTAATATTGTGGGGTTGAGAGGGAATGAAGTTTCGGTTGCATGGAAGAGTTTGGGAACGCACGGAATGTCTAATAGACAAAGGGATATTGTATGGATGTCCTTGCACAATATTTTGCCTGTGCAACAGGTTCAGAAGAGCCAGAACTGATGTGTGCCCGAGGGAAGGAAGTGGTGGATGTGAGACTGTGTGGCATACGATGTGGGACTGTGATTACGTGTGCAGTGTGTGGAAGTGTGTAGGTGGGTTGTGTAAGGAGTTAGCGGGTGTGAGTTTTATTGACTGGCGTGTTGCGATGTTTGGAATTGGTGCATGTGGTCGTGTGAAAAATAGAATCCTATGGTTAATTATGACTTGTGTGATGCAGAGTTTGTGGGAAGTGAGGAATTTAGGAATTTTCAAAGAGAAGCATGTATCTGTGAATAAGTGTGTCGGGCAGATCCTTTCTAGATTATACTTGATTTATAAATTAGACAGCAAAGGCGGTGGTGGTTCTGATGCAGAGGGTGTCTGGAAATGTAAAAAATGGCAGCACCTGATCAAATATCAGTGAATTTTAGTGATGTTTATTGATGTTTAGGATGTTTTTTGTGTATACCCTTGGTTTGCTATACTAAAATAAATATGAACCATGATGATGAGAGTTGAAACAATGACGTTTAAGTTGATGAGCTTATATTGAGTTGTTTATAACTAACCTGATTTTTTTTTTTTTTTTTTAAAAACCAAACACAGTGTCTGCAAATTGAGATTCTGGCTTGGCTTTTATCCTAAGTCATGTAACAAGGCTCGTTAAAGGGTCGACATTTTAGGGTTGACTTTTAGGACTGCTATTCCAATAGGTGGCACTAGAGTTCCAGTCCTCTTCCTCTCTGAAGAAACAATTTGCATATTTCCCAGAGGAGCATTGCGGGTTTAAGTCTCCTCATCTCGACATGCTTAGTGGGGCGCCCGGCCAGGGCTATCGGGGTACTCGGCACCGGGCCCGTTGATCTCAATGGGAGTTGTCACGGAAGCTGTGACCCAGTCCGTGGCCCTGGGGCTCCATGGCAAAAGGGGGTGAAAGAACAATGAAATAGAATTGATGAATAGTTCGTGACACCACCTGTGGTGTTCGGCAAAGGAGATGTTAAGGCCCCGTCACACTAAGCGACTTACCAGCGATCCCGACACCGATATCAAGGTGTCAGGATCGCTAGTAAGTCGCTATGTGATCGCTGGTGAGCTGTCACACAGACAGCTTCACCAGCGATCAGCACAGCGATGCCGAGCGCCCGGCATCGCTGGCCATCGCTGTAAGAAATAGAATCAAAATAAAAAATATATAGTTATTCTCACCTTCCGACGTCCCGTTCAGCCATCCTGCCTCTCTCCACGCTCCGGTCCCAGTGATCCTTTGCACGAATGACCGCGAGATGTCACGGTCTCGAGGGATAACAAAGTCTCGCGGTCATTCGTGCAAAGGATCACTGGGACCGAAGCGTGGAGAGAGGCGGGATGGCTGAACGGGACGTCGGAAGGTGAGAATAACTATATATTTTTTTTTTTATTATTTTTTACACCTGATCGCTGGTCTCCCACCTGTCACACGCAGCGATGCGTGCTGGCCAGCGGGAGACCAGCAACCAAAGAAATGTCCAGAGGCTGATCGCTGTCACACACTGCGATCTCGCTGGTGAGATCGCTGTTACGTCACAAAAGTTGTGACTCAGCAGCGATCTCGCTACCGAGATCGCTTAGTGAGACTGGGCCTTTAAGCCGACGCTGCATGCAGATCCTCTGGGACTGGTGGTGTGTTGCAGCCAAGATGTGAAGCTCCCCACAGGTGGAGCTGTATTCCCAGGGCAGTGTAGATGGAGGGGTAGCTGAGAGGCGCAGGCAGTGTAGAAGCTGGTACCCAGATGCAGCGGTACCAGGTGTGTTGGCGCGGGAATGAATGGAGGACACCAGGGCTTGTACTTCCAAAGCGTTACTCACAGTCTGTGGTACGCACAGGTGCCTGCCTCCGTGCTGTGTCCTCCGGGTCAGGGACTCAGTCGACCTCCAGGCAAGATAGGACGCTCCCATCCAACACTCCGCCAACATGTGCCTTTCTGAACGTCTCCTCTATAGCGCCTTTAAGTGTGAAGAACTTCTAGTACTGAGTTACACTGGAGTTCCTCCTGACAGATGTTCCCAAGAACTATACTTGTACGGCAGACAGCTGTAGCCTGCTTCGCGGACTCCTCCTGAATCCCGGCTCACTATCAATGTTGCTGTTGTGCCCCCAAGTCTTAGATGGGAGTAGTGCATTTACAGCCCACTACTCCACTGGTGTCTGCTGCAGAACCATTAGTGTCCATACAACCTCGGGGACCGGGCCCCGGCCTTGCGCTTAGAACTTCTAGGCAGGGTTCTTCCTCTAACCCACATCCTCTGTTCCCTTTTACTCCTACGTTCCGTACTAATCTCTCCTTCTCATGGAAGATCAGGTTTCAGTTCAATGTCTTTCTCCTTCTTTCCTTTCCCGTGCTAGCAGACCCAGGTCACTGAGATCTGCTGCAGCACCTCCTTCCTCCATCCCTCTCCAAGGGATCTTCTTTCCTCACTCCTCTCTGAGTGACTCTCTGACTGACTGACTGAAATTCTAAACCTTCCCACTCTTTTATGTATTCTAAACTCCACCCGCCTCCCAGCACGTTTCGTGTTCCAAGCAGGGAGCCACCAAAGGTGCTCTGCTACACTCCAAGCAGGGAGCCGCAATGTGGCTTTGCTGAACTACCGAGTTGTGTGAGATGCGAGTGTTGGAGCGTGGTTAGGAGCCTCCAACTCACCTGGATGGTGGGGTACCACACCTCAGGAGGAGGTGCAGTACCTCTGTGGCAACTGAATCCTCAGGTGCGCCACATTAGCATGTCATTCTCCACAAGGAGAAATGATACTTCTTGGATATCTACTCTAGAAGACATACTAGGACAAGATTTCGGCAAGAAGTCAACGAGATGAAGACTGATCTGTAAACTTCCGTTTTGCTTAGAATCCAATCAAGTTCTAAGACGCCTTCTGGAGCGAAACATGATCGGTGGGATCAGCTGACCATCTATTGTGCATGCGGGTTCTCGATGGATCTTTTGATCTGCAGGCAGATAAGTTACTGGCAGCTAAAGGCCCCGTCACACTAAGCGAGATCGCTAGCGATATCGCTTAAGCGTCACCGATTTTGTGACGCAGCAGCGATATTGCTAGCGATATTGCTAAGTGTGATACCTCCGACCGGCTCCCCCGCTGTCTTATCGCTCATTGTGCGAGATCGTCCAGGGCCATTTCTCGTCGGCCACTTCCTGCTGGGCTTCCTGCTGGCGCCAACGAGCGACGCGTGGACGCGGGCGGGAGGACGTCATCATCGCTGCATCTGACAGGTAAGTAACGACCGCCAACCGCTGCTGCATCGCTGGTGAGATCTGCCTGTTTGGCAGCTCTCTAGCGACCATTTAGCGATGCACCAGCAATCCTGATTGGGTCGTATCGTGGTCGGGATCGCTGGTGCATTGCTAAATGTGACGGTACCTTAAGTCTAGCAGCAATTTACTCCTCTCTCCCCACAGACAATGTACAAATTCTCAGCTGAGTTGAACTTTCATGTGTAGTTCTGTAATGAGTGCAGTTATTTTTGGATAATTTTTGTTGGGAGCAGTAAAATATCATCTTACTGTTTGGTGGCTAAAAGTAGTCATCGACACTCAAAATTACTCAGCATGCCAAAACGCATATCTTGCGTTCAAACCTTGCATATTTGGTTCGGATTATTTGTCTACAGTTGAATCTGCCTTTTGCATGCCTATGTTTGATCAAAATGGACCCTTGCTATTGAAAAGGATGAAATCTGAGTTTATTCTGAAGCAAGAATTTTCATGTCGCTGTTCTCCCAGCTGATAATGTAAAATCTACAGCTAGTATGCGACGTGTGAACCTAATCTGATAGTGCAACCTCACAAGAAATGCAAGAACACTTGTAGAGTATGATTCCGATCTCGGAGAAGCCATAAATATTAGAAAAGCAGAATTGGTCATCGTTGGTATAAAACAGGTCACGTTTTGAAGATATCAGTGCTCTGGTGGATTCAGTTTACGACTGATAAAATTTCTGTTCGTTGACCTGTGGGAAACAATCAGGATGGTGGATGAGACAGTGGTGGAGCTGCAGGAGGGAATGTCCTAGATATCTCATGATCAAGGAACTGCTGCCACCTTCCTTGGAAACCTATAATTGGTGCAGGAAATATTTTGTGAAACTACAGAACAGAAGTGTTTTGTTTTTTTCAATGGACAGGCTTTGGTCCCCCCTTGCTGCAAGAAATAAGTTATAGTAAATGATAAAATAAAGAATCGGTGGCAATGTTTAGCCCTCTTGCTTTCCCAGACAAGGCAAGCACCGAAGAATCTTTTTGTTAAAGCTATTAGTGGCGATCCCTAGGATTAGACCCCCTCACTTTCCAAATAATATATTTAGGATCATATTATATGGATATACAAAAATGTTATTTTATTAATTGACAATGAACACGGGCTCTATATTTTATAATTACTGCAGATTTAAGATCCAATACTTCAAACCTGTAGATCTAAAAAGACCCACTGTAATCTACAGCATTGGTGTTAGAGTGTTAGCGACTCCTGGAGTGGACCCTCTGGGTCGCGGCACCAACCCTCCCAGGGCGAGCTAGCCTAGTGAGGACCACCCCCTATACAGGGAGTGTCAGGAGCAAGCCCCAGGGGATACGATACCACGACTGCTGGCATCAGGCGGCCCGCTCACAGGAGATAACGAGACTGTGTGACTGGAGGGTGCAGGATACTAGGGAACACAGGAGAATACACGGGAGTGCGCTGAATACAGGATAGTGCAAGACGGGTACACGTGGGCACATAAGGCGTGTAGCGAGTAACACATCCGGAGGTAAACAAAGCAGGAAGCGTGAAAGGAGCACGACAGGGTACAGAATGAGGCAGCAGTCATGCAAGGAGGTGTAACAGAACACAGAAATAGAGTGAATGCCAGGAGGCACGACTGAGCAAGAGACAAGGGACAGAATACGAGAGGATGTGCCAGGAGGCACAACTGAGCATGAAGCAACAAGGGTTCAGAGCAAGTGCTAGGAGCACCACAGAATAGCAGAAGACCTGAGAACAGCTCACAGCCAGGCTGGGACACAGCTGACCCAGCCAGGAAGCACAACAATAATCAGGCACCTCCCCTAGGGGGAGGTCGTCTGATATAGCACATGACTACTACTGGTTCCGGGTCAGGACCTAGCCAGAAAGCACATGACCACTACAGGTTCCGGGTCAGGTCCTCCATTACCATAGAGAGGACCGAGCCCTATACTGCACTGACAGGAGCACGCAAACGTGACATGGAGGAGGAGACCCGGGGACGAGAGCTGCGCGTGTGCACCCGACGGGGACCCCCGAGGGACCACCGTACCGGAGGGAGTGACGTCGGGGCCGAAGCCCCGCCTCCTGGTGAGCGCGGCATAACACTACCCCCTCCTTTAAGCCCCCTCTCTCTAGAACTGGAAAATAGCACCTTGACACTAGGAGCGGGATCCAGACACTTCCTAACTGCATGAGGACCACTCAGATCCAGAGTCTCAATACGAGAAAATTCGGTCTCCTGCCATACCCTGGAGAACTCCACGGACAGAGAGTCGGAGGCAGGTATTCCCGAGACAGGTCGAACCGGCAGAGGCACACTGATATGCTCGGAGGCCGAAGCGGTGGTGCAGTCATTGGAAGTCAATTCATCCTTAACAGGCGAGCTATCGGAGGATGGTTGCTTGGGAAGTCTCTTCTTGGCACACGATGGACAAGCAGCCACGAAGTCTTTGACGTCCTGAGCAATAGACGGCCACCAGTAATCATGGGATAAACGGGAGTGTGTCCTCTTGGCACCAACATGGCCGGCAGCCGGAGAAGAATGTCCCCAGGATAACACACCTTTACGGTTACCTTTAGATACAAAGGTCTCCCCTGGGCGCTGGGGCGTCAACTTGACGGAAGCTACGGTAATTACCTTGAGCCGGTCACTTGACGGAGGTGGAGACTGACTCTCAGCCCCCCTGTTGATAATGTCACAAGTCACAGACCGGTTGCTTGATGGATGTGGAGACTGACTCTCAGCCTCCTTCTCGACAAAGTCACAAGTCACAGACGGGTTGCTTGACGGATGTGGAGACTGACTCTCAGCCTCCTTCTCGACAATATCATAAGTCACAGACGGGGTGGCGGACGGCGGACCTGTAACCGTCGAAGACGAGCAAGCAGGGTTCTTCGGATGAACGAACAGCAGGCAACTCTTTTGACAGGACGGTCCCCAACGGAGTATGTAACCGGATTGCCAGTCCAGGGTCGGCCCATGAACACGTAACCAAGGAAGGCCAAGAAGAAGGGTATGAGGCGAAGTCGGCAATACGTGGGAGTAGATCCGCTCCTGATGACATGTGCCAATCTGCAACTCAACTTCCTCAGTGACCTGGTTAACGGTGTCCTGCAAGGGCTTACTGTCGACCGGAACTACTGACCTAGGAGACTCCAGGGATCTGACAGGAATACGAAACTTCTTAACTGCCTCGAGACTAATAAAGTTACCCACTGCCCCAGAGTCCACAATAGCTTTCACAGTAAAAGTCTCAAAACCAAAATTCAGGGAAACAGGCACGGTCAGGGGTAGAGAGGAATCACATACGCTTGAGGAGACCTCACTTAACAGTCCCAGGCGGAGAGACTTCCCCGGTCTCTTGGGACATGAGCGTAGAAAGTGAGAGGCATCCCCACAATAGAAAGAGAGCCCTTGTGCCTGCCTTTTCACACGACTCCGTTGAGCTATCTGGAGGCGATCCACCTGCATAGGCTCAGGTACCGGATCTGCCGAAGATAACTCAGGTAACGGCTGAGAAAAACTGCGAGTGGACGAAGAAAGGCGAGAGGACCCTCTCTCTCTGGCTGACTCGCGGGTGCGCTCCTGGAAGCGCAAATCAATGCGTGTCGCGAGAGAGATAAGATCCTCCAAATTGGTAGGGGTATCTCGGCCCGCCAGTCCGTCTTTGATCTGACCGGACATACCACGCCAAAAGGCCCCTACGAGGGCATCATTATTCCAACCTAGCTCAGAGGACAAAGTGCGAAAACATATCGCGTATTGTCCAACCGATAGAGAACCTTGACGGAGATTAAACAGGGACTCGGTGGTGGAAGCAAGGCGACCCTGCTCGTCAAACACCTTACGGAAAGTGTCCAAAAAGATGGAAAGCTGAGCGACGAGCGGGTCATCACGCTCCCAAAGGGGATTCACCCACGCAAGCGCCTTACCCTCTAAGTGCGAAACTATAAATGCTATTTTAGCACGATCAGTGGGGTAATGCTGCGGCAAAAACTCAAAATGTAAATGACACTGGTTCAAGAACCCGCGACACAACACAGGGTCACCACTATACCGGGGTGGCTTGCATAGGCGCGGAAGCGAGTGTGGAAGCATGGCCTGGGCAGATTGTATGGAAAGCAGCCAATTATCTACCGATGCTATATAGTTGAGAATCTGAGCCTGGGAGTCGCGTTGCTGCGCAAGTTCCTGCTGGAGACTAGCCAACTGGGCAGCATTCCCAGGATCAGAGGACTTAGAGGCAGATAAACCGGACTCCATGGACTTGAGAAATGCCATAATCCTAATCTGGTTTTCCCGGAGGAACATCAGCTCCTTTTGGACAGAAGCCGCAGTACCAGCGGGGTCCATGGCCTGATTATACTGTTAGAGTGTTAGAGTGTTAGCGACTCCTGGAGTGGACCCTCTGTGTCGCGGCACCAACCCTCCCAGGGCGAGCTAGCCTAGTGAGGACCACCCCCTATATAGGGAGTGTCAGGAGCAAGCCCCAGGGGATACGATACCACGACTGCAAAAGAGAAGACTGAGAGGAGACTTAATAGCTGTCTACAAATATCTAAAGGGCTGTCACATTGTAGAAGGATCAACTTTATTCTCATTTGCACAAGGAAAGACTAGAAGCAATGGGATGAAGCTGAATGGGAGGAGACACAGATTAGATATTAGAAAAAACTTTTTGACAGAGTGATCAATGAGTGGAACAGGCTGCCACGAGAAGTGGTGAGTTCTCCTTCAATGGAAGTCTTCAAACAGAGGCTGGACAGACATCTAACTGGGATGATTTAGCGAATCCTGCTTTGAGCAGGGGGTTGGACCAGATGGCCCAGGAGGTCCCTTCCAACTCTACGATTCTATGATTCTATGACTGCTGGCACCAGGCGGCCGGCTCACAGGAGAAAACGAGACTGTGTGACTGGAGGGTGCAGGATACTAGGGAACACAGGAGAATACACGGGAGTGCGCTGAATACAGGATAGTGCAAGACGGGTACACGTGGGCACATAAGGCGTGTAGCGAGTAACACATCCGGAGGTAAACAAAGCAGGACGCGTGAAAGGAGCACGACAGGGTACAGAATGAGGCAGCAGTCATGCAAGGAGGTGTAACAGAACACAGAAATAGAGTGAATGCCAGGAGGCATGACTGAGCAAGAGACAAGGGACAGAATACGAGAGGATGTGCCAGGAGGCACAACTGAGCATGAAGCAACAAGGGTTCAGAGCAAGTGCTAGGAACACCACAGAATAGCAGACAGAGCAGAAGACCTGAGAACAGCACACAGACAGGCTGGGACACAGCTGACCCAGCCAGGAAGCACAACAATAATCAGGCACCTCCCCTAGGGGGAGGTCGTCTGATATAGCACATGACTACTACTGGTTCCGGGTCAGGACCTAGCCAGAAAGCACATGACCACTACAGGTTCCGGGTCAGGTCCTCCATTACCATAGAGAGGACCGAGCCCTATACTGCACTGACAGGAGCACGCAAACGTGACATGAAGGAGGAGACCCGGGGACGAGAGCTGCGCGTGCGCACCCGACGGGGACCCCCGAGGGACCGCCGTACTGGAGGGAGTGACGTCGGGGCCGAAGCCCCGCCTCCTGGTGAGCGCGGCATAACACTACCCCCTCCTTTAAGCCCCCTCTCTCTAGAACTGGAAAATAGCACCTTGACACTAGGAGCGGGATCCAGACACTTCCTAACTGCATGAGGACCACTCAGATCCAGAGTCTCAATACGAGAAAATTCGGTCTCCTGCCATACCCTGGAGAACTCCACGGACAGAGAGTCGGAGGCAGGTATTCCCGAGACAGGTCGAACCGGCAGAGGCACACTGATATGGTCGGAGGCCGAAGCGGTGGTGCAGTCATTGGAAGTCAATTCATCCTTAACAGGCGAGCTGTCGGAGGATGGTTGCTTGGGAAGTCTCTTCTTGGCACACGATGGACAAGCAGCCACGAAGTCTTTGACGTCCTGAGCAATAGACGGCCACCAGTAATCATGGGATAAACGGGAGTGTGTCCTCTTGGCACCAACATGGCTGGCAGCCGGAGAAGAATGTCCCCAGGATAACACAAAGTACCATAAGAACACTGGAGTGATGGTTGTTGGAAATGGGCCTCTATACACCTATGAAGATATTGCATTACAAACCAGACGTTTGCAGCTTGAATAGTCATTTACCACATTAACAAAAGTTTATGGTCACTTAGAAATTTCCTTATTTTTGAAAGAAAAGCACAGTTTTTTCCATTGAAGCCAACATTAAATGATTCAGAAATACACTCTATATATTGTTAATGTGGTAAGTGACTATGCTACTTTGTGTTTGCTAACTGTGTACGAAGGCTAATGGATGGTTAGAATAGCCTTGAAAACCCTTGTGCAAGTATGTTAGCACAACTGAAAACAGTTTGGCTGATTAGAGAAGCTATAAACCTGACCTTCCTTTGAGCTAGTTGAGAATCTGGAGCATTACGTTTGTTGGTTCTATTAAACTCTTAAAATGGCCAGAAAAAAAGAACTTTCATGTAAAACTTGACCGTCTATTTTTGTTCTTAGAAATGAAGGCTATTCCATAGGAGAAATAGCCAAGAAACTGAAGATTTCCTACAATGGTATGTACTACTTCCTTCAGAGGAGAGCACAAACAGGCTCTAACCAGAGTAGAAAGAGAAGTGGGAGGCCTCGCTGCACAACTGAGCAATAAGACAAGTACATTAGAGTCTGTAGTTTGAGAAATCGATGTCTCACAGGTCCTCAACTGGCAGCTTCATTAAATAGTACACGCAAAACGCCAGTTTCAACGTCTACAGTGAAGAGGCGACTCCGGGATGCTGGCCTTCAGGGCAGAGTGGCAAAGAAAAAGCTATATCTGAGACTGGCTAATAAATAGAAAAGATTAAAGGTGTTGCCTTGGTGCTGGTAAAGTGTGAGATTTGTACAAGGTAAAAGAGATTTTGAATAAGGAAGGCTATCACTCCATTTTGCAATGCCATGCCATACCCTGTGGACAGCGCTTGATTGGAGCCAACTTCATCCTACAACAGGAGAATGACCCAAAGCACACCTCCAAATTATGCAAGAACTATTTAGGGAAGAAATAGGCAGCTGGTATTCTATCTGTAATGGAGTGGCCAGCGCAGTCACCAGATCTCAACCCCATTGAGCTGTTGTGGGAGCAGTTTAACCGTATGGTATGCAAAAAGGTCCCATCAAGCCAAACCAACTTGTGGGAGGGGCTTCTGGAAGCATGGGGTGAAATGTCTCCAGATTACCTCCGCAAATTAACTGCTGGAATGTCAAAGGTCTGCAATTGCTGCAAAGGGAGCATTCTTTGACGAAAGCAAAGTTTGAAGGAGAAAATTATAATTTCAAATAAAAATCTTTTTTTCGAACCTTGTCAATGTCTGGACTAGATTTTAAATTCATTTGGCAACTCATCTGATTAATAAAAGTATAAGTTTTCATGGAAAACAAAATTGGGTGACGCCAAACTTTTGAACGGTAGTGTATATATAAGCAGAGAGCAGCACCTGAACAATGGCAATAGTTGGGTGAAAGGCTTCATAGGTACATACCAGTCTTTATATTAGAAAAAATCAAAGAAGCAGCACACCATCATTTTAGTGCAAAAAAAGCTATTTTAGTAGCCAAATTGTGCGCCCATTTGTGCCATTAATAGCCCATATATACTACAATACTAAAGTACTTTAATATATTGTGAAAATCATCTGCACTAAGATGGCAGCGATGGAGGCCTTGTTCACGCCACCACTTGCTTGGCGGCAGTGGTGGTAACCGGTCAATTAAATACTGTCAGAAATTAACAGTGGCCTTCAAATAGTTAATTAAAGCAAGTGCAGCTTCGGACCTTGCCGTTACAGATAGATGTCGGCTGTGTAATATGGCATGTATCTACCAAGTGTGAAAGGTGCTCAGCTTCTCAGTCTCCTCCACATTTGGTGACCCCAGCAATGATGGCCCTATATGTCATATGTCATTTTGTGTTCCATCAGTTAAAATACAGTGTCACTTAACTTGGATTTGAAAACAAAACCTTATCATTTGCAAAATGGAATAATTTTCCATTTGCAGGAATCTGCTTCAGTGTTTTTGCCCCTCATCAGTGCAAAGTGGGGAACTGTTTAACAGAGTAAGAGACCTTCAATGGGGGCCTCTATATAGGAGGTAATATTTCTCTTTAAGAAGACTACCAAGCTTGTCTAGAGAGGTATAAGTCACACAATGCTTCTTGTGAAATAAAATATGTAAATAACCGCTTCACAGAGTAATACAGGCTTCAAATTTAGGTCTTTTCCTCTTGGAGAAGATTTTAAGTCATGTGGGCCTCTGATCAGCAAACTAGTTTACTGCTTTGCAGTGATGTGGGGCAAGAACAGCAAAATAGGCTGTCTGCAAATTACGTCTTGATCTTTCGGAGTAGACTCTAAAGGTACCGTCACACTTAGCGATGCACCAGCAATCCCGACAACGATATGACGCGGTCAGGATCGCTGTTACATCGCTAAGTGGTCGCTAGTGAGCTGCCAAACAGGCAGATCTCACCAGCGACATAGCAGGGGTCGCTACTTACCTGTCAGACGCGGCGATGAAGACGTCCTTCCGCCCGCGTACATGCGTCGCTTGTCTCCACAGCAGGAAGCTCAGCAGGAAGCTGAAGACGAGAAATGGCCCAGGACGTTCTCGCGCGATCAGCGATAATCAGCGGGGGAGCCGGTCGGAGGTAAGTGTCACACATAGCGATATCGCTAGCAATATCGCTGCTACGTCACAAAACCAGTGACGTTATAGTGATATTGCTAGCGATATCGCTTAGTGTGACGGGGCCTTAAAGGGAATCTGTCACCTCTTTTTTGAGATATCATATAATGATATCATTCAGTTGTGTGTCACATAAGGATTCTCTTAGTACTTTTGCTTCCCCCTGACCCCGCACCTTTCATGCATAAATACCTTTTTTATATCGGTTCAGATGTATGTAAACTGCCGCTGTCCGGTCCGCTGGGCGGGGCTTATTCAACTGCTCCCCTCTCCCTGTCTTGCACTACGCATTTCTTCTTGTGTAGAACAAGAGAGGGAGGGGGGGGGGAGCAGGTGAATAAGCCCCGCCCAGCGGACCGGACAGCGGCAGTTTACATACATCTGAACCGATGTAAAAAAGGTATTTATGCATGAAAGGTGCGGGGTCAGGGGGAAGCAAAAGTACTAAGAGAATCCTTATGTGACACACAATTGAATGATATCATTATATGATATCTCAAAAAAGAGGTGACAGATTCCCTTTAAGTCATTTGGCCCTTTGACCCAGCCAACCAGTATCCTGCTTTGCACTGATGTAGGGAAAGAACACCAAAACATCTGACTGCAAACAGCTGCTTTTGAGTAGAGATAAGCGAACATCGTCAGCTCCCTCCTTATTCGGCAAGCTATAGCACTTACCGAAGAAGCTGCATCGGGAACCTAAGGCTCTCCATGCATGTGTTATGACTGTCACACAGCCGTGACACATGCAGCTACGGCCCCAAACAGTTGCTCATTGGGACCACTCCAGATATCCGGACTCCCAATGCAGCTTCTTCGGTAAGCACTATAGCTTGCCGAATAAGGAGAGAGCCGAAGTTGTTCTCTCATCTCTACTTTCGAGAACACCCTGGTTTGGCTTTATATCCTATATCACGTAGAAAGGCTTATTAAGGGTCAATCTTAGAAAATAAATTTGCAGAAACCTGGTCCAGCCACCAGACCAATATTTGATGACTTTTGGATTTGAGCCTTGCGAAATGCCTCCTACCTGCTGTCATCTACGACTCTTTGATTGATTAGCCTGCCCGGCGTGACAACATGTGTGGAACACTGCAACAATGACATCTTCTTAGGGCAGGTAATCAAAAGGGATGGAGACAGGTAGGACGCGACTCGCAGGGCTCCCATCCAGTGGTGAAAGAGTACTGATCATGTCGTCGGACCAGGACCTTGCAAATCAATGCACTCATCTCTAGTCAATATTGACCTATAGGATAGCTACGTGTAGTGGTTGGTAAGATGGGGTCATCATGACTTCTTTTTTCTTGGACCACTTTTAATTCATTTCAAGTACTTTTGGCTTCACAGGAACTAAGTTTCAAGAAGCAAAACAAGGATTCTGCCACCGTACAGTCCCCATCCAGATTTCCAGCCTCCACACCCCATGTTAATAATTGGTATAGGACTCCTTCCCATCAAGGAAATCCTGGATAGTTTTCAGTAAGCTCCTTTAGCAAAGTAGATCGTACAACGTCAGAGCAGCCGAAATGAGTTCCAGAGTCGGTGACACGACACAATGAGGATACCTGAGATTGCCATTCACCCGCAGAATGTGCTCATTAGCTTTGTGCTGACAGCGGCCGCGCTACTTGTCAGAATAAATTGCCTTTTTTTTTTTTTTTGCCAACAAGGTAGCTTCACTTAATATTCAAATCGTATCCAACAACAATCAACGGCTCAGTCCCTGAACCAAGGAATCTCATTACATTTTCAACTAATCCATGAAATCTCAACGCCGCCCCGCGCACAGGTTCTCCTTTCCGTAATCCATAGGCGCAGTCCACCAGTTGTTACGGAAATGACAGAATGCACAGGAGAGAAGCTTCCATTGAATTGCTGAATAATGAAACCAATAGCTCTGTCATTGAACAATTTCCTTTAAGAATGAAATATTTCTCCAGACTTTCAAGATAAGTGATTTTTATCAGATCTTTTGTGTATAAAGCGTTTTCTTTCAGTCTTTCCCGTTCTCATTTTTTTTTTTTTTACCCTTTGATTTCAAGCTGTGCGATTGAGCAATTTGAGGATCATTAGCCAGAAATGCAGATAAAAACACCATTTTCTCCGGATAAAAGGACATTTTAGACTTAATACATCACTTTCTATGGCCACCACTGAATCTGCTCGGTGCAATCAATAAAGTCGTCACCTTTGAGAGATTCTTGCTTCTACATGAGATCACAAGTTCTGCAGGGTTTTTTTTTTGTTTTTTTTTTCTTCTCCCTCTGGATATCATTGAGAAAATGAAGCGGAATAATAGTTTTCTGAAAAGGATAAAACATTCGATATTTGATTTTTCAGAATCCAATTAAAAAGTAAGAGAAACGTTCCTGACATGGTAAAATGACTGTCAATGATTTGAAATAAAGGTATAAGTCAACCCAAGGAGGATGTATCATGGAGGTAAAAACATTTCAAGGGGTTTTCCAGCCTTAGGGTACAAGTCTGCAGTCACTCTGGATTCTCTGGCGCCGGGAGAAGGTTGTCATGCGATTTGCCCCGATAGGGCATCTGACTGACTTTGCCACTTAAAGAATAAAAATTCTTGAACGTCTCAGGCCGGTAATGTTGGTGCAATGAGATACAACGGAGCAGGATAACTGGAAAGTACTTGGAGAAGCAGAGCTGGATCAGCAGGTCAACACAAAATGGCATTGAAGAGTGAATCTGGAGATGCTGAATGACGTGGAGCAGCATGAAACTGTAGAACCTGATATACTGAACGGCACCTTGATGCAGCAGATCCGAGAATGCAGACAGTATCTTAGAGCAGCAGAATCAGACAGCTCTGCTATTTCAAGGTGTTTAACTGCCCGAGTGTGTGGACAATACTGTCGAACTGAGCTGTATACATAGCAGACACCTTGATGTAGTAGGCCGAATGTGCAGACAATTCCCTTGGAATAACAGAACCGATAGGCATTTAGGTGTCTTGGAATACTCAGTAGTCACCTTAGAACAGCAAAGCCAGATGAGGAGAGAAGAATTAGGGTGGAGGCACACTTTATGAAGAATGTAGCAGGGAACAGCAATAGCAGAGCTGGGTTCATCTTGACACACAACAGAGATGGCAGCATGTGTTAGTAGCATGGACTTATTACTTGAATACTCACGTGGCGTACAAATAGAAGAATTGAGCCTCTAATTATGAAGACAGCATCGGATGGATACAAAATAGTTTAAAGGAGAATAGTAATCCTTATATCCACCCAAAAAGTTGCTTCTTCCCATCCTCAAGAATGGTTTTGTACTTGAGTAAAACATTACTTAAAGGGGGTCATCAAGGTTTGGGATGAAAGTCTGCCTTCACTCTGTGTGACTGCATACTTCTGAATCCCCACAGCGTGTGCTCTGGTGGGTGCTGTCAGGATTCTCTTGGACCGGCATGAAAGCAGGTGGTCAGTTCACTTGTATGTCTAGTTGGAATGTGGACGGAAGAATGCAATCGCGTATTTGCAATCACGTAACCACCTGCCTTTGCTGCCAGCACCAGAGAATCCTGACAACATGCAGCGTACACACTGTGAGAATTCAGAAGTCTGCAGTCATACATAAAATGACTGTAACAACGAATACCCAGATATTGAGAGAATATGCACAACTCTATAACATTATGTTTGAAAACTAACTATAGAAAACAAAGGGTATATGTGACATAAAAAATTAAATCTTTATTTAGTATATTAAAAAGAAAAAAACAAAAACAGGTAAAATATGCATAAATAATGTCAGAGGCTGCAATGCCACGTGTTAATCACAGGAGTCCATACTTCATATTATACCATAGTAATACCTACAGCAAGTCCAGTACAAAGAGATACATATAAATGGACTTAATTTCTCAAATGCAAAAGTGCATATAGTGTAAGGTGCTGCTATATAGTGCGCATAGAAAGTACAACATGAGAATATAAAGGGGACATACAAAGGTAAACAGGATATAATGGAGGTGCTCCCGCCGCCCCAACGCACATTTCGTGTAGTCACTTCCTCAGGAGACGTGACTAACACATGGCATTGCAGCCTCTGACATTATTTATGCATATTTATCTTTTGTTTTTTCTTTAAATATATACTAAATATTTATTTTTTATGGCACGTATACTCTTTGTTTTCTATCGTTAGTTTTCATATGTAGAATGACTGCAGACTTTCATCCCAAAATGGGACAACCTTTTTAATGCACTTGTCCTGACTCGCACACCAGGTCTTGTTTTTTCCTCTTTGGATCGGCTCTCTTTGGGCATCTTTACAGTCATCACCCAAGGCCTTTCAAGCCAGACTCAGGCAGCCATGTGCTGTCAGTGTATTGAGTAATCTTAATGTCATGATCCAGACCGGGTTTTGATCTCCGCAGTAAAAGCACAGCTTTCCTTCACATCGCCGTCTCCTCTCCTTCTCCTTGAGGTTCCAATGATGGCAAAACAACAGGATTAGCAGGGAGCAATGTTACCACTCGCTGTGCAACACCTCTCTCCTGCAGCCTCCGATCCATACGGATATCCTGAGTCATAGCCTCCTCCAATGAGCTGGGTGGTGGATGGAGAGTCAGAGTGTCCTTCAGGTGATTCGACAGTCCTCTCCTGAACTGACATCTCAGCGCAGAGTCATTCCAGGACACCTCAGTGGACCATCAACAGAACTCGGAGCAATACCATTCAGCCAAGAGCTTACCCTGAAAGACACTCATGATCGTGTCCTCTGCCACTCTGACCCGGTCAGGCTCATAAAAAATAAGTCCTAAGGCCTCAAAGAGCCTATCCACAGACACACGTTTAGGGGCAGAAGCAGGTAGAGAGCCCACGATTGAGGTCCCTCCCAAAGTAAGGAATTGATTATCCCCACCCGCTGACTCTCATCTCCAGAAGATCGGGGTCTAAGAGAAAGCAATAGCTTGCAACTCTCCTTGAACGTACGTAACTTCTCTTTTTCCCCAGAGAAGGTATCTGGAAGCCTGACTGTAGGTTCAGGAGTGTGCATTGAGACATCAACAGTGTCAGAGTGCTTGCAAACAGACTGGGAATAAGATCCCTGCAAAGATTTTACCGTGTCAGAAAGCTCTCTTTGCAGGTGGTTATGAGACGTGGCCAAGGCCCTATGTTCCACAGACAGATCCTGCATCAATTGATCGCCAAGGTACAGTGGTGATCCATAGAGAGCAGAGCAGAGGGGAAAAAAACTAGCTGTTTGTGGTCAGTTATAATATAACACTGCTTCAATGCAGGTAGGTGCAGGCTCCACTAGATGGCAGTAGATTGGAAACAGGAATGCACCTAAACAGAGCTGGCCTGCAGTGCAGCAGTGATGCTACCACAGGTGGCAGAGAATAGTCAAACAAGCCGGGTCAAATCATAGACTGTAGCGCAGTATCAAAGGAATAAGCAAACTCATGGTCAGAGACAAGCCAGGGAATCAGTAAGTCAGGAGCGGATAAGACAAAGGACAGAAGCAGGTCAGGATACAAGCTAAGTCAAAACCAGGGAGTCAGCACACTAAAGGGAAACACTGAGTCAAGACGGGAATAGGGGAAAATAGAGACACGGGTCCAGACAGCAAACCCAGCAGGACAAATCAGAGTAATCAGAGTCAGCTACAGCAGCACTAGGCAAAAACTATAACTGACATCGCCTGCAGTAAGCGGTGGCGATAAATAATCAACCTGAACCCAGACTAAGGCTGGGAAAGGTTGACTCTTGACATTACCAGACCGGGAAAAAGGGAAAACGACTCAAAACCTGATCTGGATCATGACACTTAGCATTCAGATTCCAAATTTAGAACACAAGTTTTTCTTATCATCCACTTCTCTCATCTGTAATCGAAGTTGTGAGAAGTACAAGTCAGGGTTGAGTTATAAAAAATATCCCAATCTCTCATGATCCCCCCGCAGAACCAACAAATCCATTATCATCAAATGGAAAGAACATGGTCCACAACAAACCCTGCCAAGAGACACCTTCCAACAAGACAATGACTCAAAGCATACTGCTAATGCAACACTCGAGTGGTTTAATGGGAAACGTGCATGTTTTGGAGTGGCCTAGTCAAAGCCCAGACCTTAATCCAGTTGAGAAGCTGTGGTCAGACTTGAAGATTGCTGTTCACCGGAGGAAACCATCTAACTTGGAGGAGCTGGAGCAGTTTTGCCTTGAGGAATGGGCAAAAATCCCAATGGCAATATGTTGAAAGCTCATAGAGACTTATTCAAAGCGACTTGCAGCTAAAATTGCCGCAAAAGGAGGCTCTACAAAGTACTGACTTTAGAGGGTGAATAGTTATGCACACTGAGGTTTTCAGTTATTTTGTCCTATTTATTGTTTCAGAATAAAAAGAAAACCAAATGTTCACAGTTGAAGGCATGTTCTTTACATGAACTGATGCAGACCCTTAAAACAAACAGTTAAATTACAGGTTGTGAGGTAGCAAAATACAAAAAAATGCCAAGGGGGAGAATACTTTTGCAAGCCACTGTATTTCATAGCTCAGACCTGTGAATCTTTGTGCTATTGCAGTCACAACTCCGCTGCAACAGGTTCCTGACATGAAAACTCTTTGATAATGCTGGTTGCTGTTCACACTTACAACTCTGCTGCAACAAGTACCTGATAACGAACCCATCTCTGCTGATATTGAAATAAATCTGCCACAACAGGTACCTGATAAACTTTTCTCTGCTAATACTGGTGCCATTTATACTTACAACTCTGGTACAACAGTGTCTAATTTTCTGTCATATAATGACTAGGGACTCTGGGTGCCTACCCAATCCTTCGAACTAGGTGCGCTCTAGTCTACCCTGTCCCCCTGATTACTCCTGTAGATGGAGATGGTGAGGTCACGTGCCTTGCTATGCTCCTATATCAAACCTTATCTGTTCCCTCTCCCACTGTCAAGTGTCATGGTTTGAACAGGGTTCTTGCCCTGCACTCACAGGGTTAAGTGTACATGGCCTCTTTCTGGATCTGGGAGGGGTATTTATACTCACTGTTTACCAGGGTTCTCTGTCAGCTATACTGTTGTTCTGGCTGTGTGTCTGACCCCTGGTGTGCTTGTATACTGCATTGCTTGTTTTCTTCCCGTGTATGACCCGGTCTGTCTCCTCACTCTGTACTCCGTCTCTCGTTTTGGTACTGTTGTCTTCTCCGGTTCTGACCTCCTGGCTTGGCTATCGTTACTCCATTACAGTTTGTCCCTATTGTACCGTCTATTGCCCGTTCTGGTTTCTGATCTATTGCTACGTCCTGACTATCCATTCTGTCTAACCCTTTGGTACTGTCGTGCTTTGACCTCGGCTTGATCTGGTCTCTGTCTCTGTCTGTGCCCCTTGGTAACATTGTCCAGTAGTTACCCTTTTAGGAGTTTTCCTCAGCTCCTAGCTCTCTGGAGGGAGGTATATGAAGGTGAATCCAAATAGGAGAGGATGAGCACACAAAAACCTTCACGTAACAATCTCCTTAACAAGTCTCCAAAAACCTACTCCAAACACGAACTTCACCTCCAACTCCTAATCAGGCAGTAAGAACTATTACTGACAATTCCCAAGTGCCAGTGGCGAGCATATATTCCAGAGAAGAGTGGCCAACACTGAATAGCTGAGACAATTCAGGTTGGGAGATCTCCAGGAGATCAACTGAACTGATTAACCTTTGCACTGTCAGCAAGGAAAAAACTGCACTGTTTAATAAGATGGTGAAGCAGTTCTAATCAGTGCAGACGTATGTGAAACCATACACCTTGATCTTCTGGCCCCTCTCTGTCATGGTATCCCCATAGATAATCTAATAGATAAAGCAAGGGAGACACAAAGCGCAATAGGGTCTTATCCTATAGTAAGTTAGCACTTTTTAAGTAGGAAGCCGCTCACCTGATATTAGGTGGTTAAAGCACATGTAGGAGAGGCTGCGCAGATCCACAGGTCGGTCAACGACCCGGCAATACAATACACTGCAGAGAAGATGTGGATTCCAGTCCGCGCTGCCCAAATAATAGATTTCCAAGACGTAGTAACAGTTAAGAAGTGGTTTAATCTATGCGTTTCAGGGTGAATACCACCCCTTCCTCAGGAAAATACCACATATAGCTATATGTGGTATGTTCCTGAGGAAGGGGTGGTATTCACCCTGAAATGCGTAGATTAAACCACATCTTAACTGTTACTACGTCTTGGAAATCTATTATTTGGGCAGCGAGGACTGGAATCCACATCTTCTCTGCAGTGTATGGTATCCCTATGAAATTTTCTCTGCAAGCAGGGATCGAGTTAATATTTTCATGTCTGCTGTCTTGCAGTTAACCATTTGCCTGCTGTTTGCACATGCCTCAGTCATTAACCATTTGTATGCTGCAATTCCCGGATTCACTATACATGTAATGCTTCTGGCTCTATTTCTTCTGATGTTTCTTGCTCTGCTCATTTATCTGCATACCCTTCTGTCTTAGGCTGGTTTCACACTTGCGTTCAGAAGGGCTGCGAATGGCTGCCTACTTCCTCCTTTCTTTCTCCCTTAAACTCCGCCTGCACTCCGCCTACCTCTGTACGCGTCCTGTGTTTCCCTGAGTATCTATCTTTAACACTGAGTACACAGGGACATGCTTTGTATGTGGATGCGTACGCATGCGGCGATTTGACGTGTGCGGCGACCGCACGGAAACACAAAATTTTGCGTTTCCTTGCAGTCGCCGCACACGTCAAATCGCCGCATGCGTACGCATCCACATACAAAGCATGTCTCTGCGTACCCAATGTTAAAGATAGGTGCGCAGGGAAACGCAGGATGCATACAGAAGTAGGCGGAGTGTAGGCGGAGTTTCAGGGAGAAGAAAGGAGAAAGTAGGCAGCCATCCGCAGCCCTCCTGAATGCAAGTGTGAAACCAGCCTTAGTCCCCTCTGTTCCTCATGCCATCCTGCAGACCCATTCCGCTGCACCATCACCTCTGATCTGTGAGGCTTAAAGAATCCAACTCAAAAGGTGAGCCGTAACAGTTGATCCGGCAAACCGAAAACACTGGTCTTAGAATATTAGAGCCTAAACTCCAACCTTGTGATGGATAAAACGTCCTTCCTCTAAGACCTTCCAAGACAGGAAATACTAATAAACACTAATTTGGACACGTAATGCCACAAAAATATAAAAAGATAAGCCGTCCTCAAACGTTACACACTATAAACAAAATTGCTAACGAGATCAATATGAATAATATACTGGACCCCTTGTTTCTTGCAGGAAAGCTTCTGTCTTTCATCCCTGTGATGTGCAAACCCAACACGCCTCATTAGTGCTTGGTTTGCTCAGCCGACCTCGTGGAATTGTGCATAGAGTTCACGTCTTTTGGGCTTTTGGAAGAGAAATATTTGTGCCCACCAATTACTCTTTTATTGGTCATCATACTCTTACTTGCCCGGATGATAACATTGCTTTACAGATGTTGTCTCCTGATCATGTACCAGTATTTGGGTGGATGGTTTAGGACATACAGTGGGGCAAAAAAGTATTTAGTCAGTCAGCAATAGTGCAAGTTCCACCACTTAAAAAGATGAGAGGCGTCTGTAATTTACATCATAGGTAGACCTCAACTATGGGAGACAAACTGAGAAAAAAAATCCAGAAAATCACATTGTCTGTTTTTTTTTTCATTTTATTTGCATATTATGGTGGAAAATAAGTATTTGGTCAGAAACAAAACTTCATCTCAATACTTTGTGATATATCCTTTGTTGGCAATGACAGAGGTCAAACTTTTTCTGTAAGTCTTCACAAGGTTGCCACACACTGTTGTTGGTATGTTGGCCCATTCCTCCATGCAGATCTCCTCTAGAGCAGTGATGTTTTTGGCTTTTCGCTTGGCAACACGGACTTTCAACTCCCTCCAAAGGTTTTCTATAGGGTTGAGATCTGGAGACTGGCTAGGCCACTCCAGGACCTTGAAATGCTTCTTACAAAGCCACTCCTTCGTTGCCCTGGCGGTGTGCTTTGGATCATTGTCATGTTGAAAGACCCAGACACGTTTCATCTTCAATGCCCTTGCTGATGGAAGGAGGTTTGCACTCAAAATCTCACGATACATGGCCCCATTCATTCTTTCATGTACCCGGATCAGTCGTCCTGGCCCCTTTGCAGAGAAACAGCCCCAAAGCATGATGTTTCCACCACCATGCTTTACAGTAGGTATGGTGTTTGATGGATGCAACTCAGTATTCTTTTTCCTCCAAACACGACAAGTTGTGTTTCTACCAAACAGTTCCAGTTTGGTTTCATCAGACCATAGGACATTCTCCCAAAACTCCTCTGGATCATCCAAATGCTCTCTAGCAAACTTCAGATGGGCCCGGACATGTACAGGCTTAAGCAGTGGGACACGTCTGGCACTGCAGGATCTGAGTCCATGGTGGCGTAGTGTGTTACTTATGGTAGGCCTTGTTACATTGGTCCCAGCTCTCTGCAGTTCATTCACTAGGTCCCCCCGCGTGGTTCTGGGATTTTTGCTCACCGTTCTTGTGATCATTCTGACCCCACGGGGTGGGATTTTGCGTGGAGCACCAGATCGAGGGAGATTATCAGTGGTCTTGTATGTCTTCCATTTTCTAATTATTGCTCCCATAGTTGATTTCTTCACTCCAAGCTGGTTGGCTATTGCAGATTCAGTCTTCCCAGCCTGGTGCAGGGCTACAATTTTGTTTCTGGTGTCCTTTGACAGCTCATTGGTCTTCACCATAGTGGAGTTTGGAGTCAGACTGTTTGAGGGTGTGCACAGGTGTATTTTTATACTGATAACAAGTTTAAACAGGTGCCATTACTACAGGTAATGAGTGGAGGAAAGAGGAGACTCTTAAAGAAGTAGTTACAGGTCTGTGAGAGCCAGAAATCTTGATTGCTTGTTTCTGACCAAATACTTATTTTCCACCATAATATGCAAATAAAATGAAAAAAAAAACAGACAATGTGATTTTCTGGATTTTTTTTTCAGTTTGTCTCCCATAGTTGAGGTCTACCTATGATGTAAATTACAGACGCCTCTCATCTTTTTAAATGGTGGAACTTGCACTATTGCTGACTGACTAAATACTTTTTTGCCCCACTGTATCTTCAGAAACGTCGGCAGAAGTCCAACCATCCACTTTTATCACCACCGTTAAACAACTATCAAGCATTGATTTTCCCTGTAGCCATGCTGTAGTAAAATTGAAGCATTACATGACTCCCATGGAGATCCATCAATGCCCAGTTATGCAAAAAGGTTCATCAAAAATACTTTAACATTTGTATTTTCTAAAGCAATATAATATTTCATCTGCTATTTCTTTTCATTTCTGCTTTCCTGTTAGGTCTAAGACAGCAGAATGTCGACCATTAGTCCTTATTCTTTCCAAAAACAAATTCATCTAAACAATCTAAAACCCAACAGAAAGGGCCTCCGATCGCGATTACATGCCCCGAGAGAAAATAATATATTGTAAGAAAATACATAAAATAAACACACTTGTTATTCCAGGAAAAATCATTCACAGCGACGTCTTTTCCACCGGCTATCCAATATTCATTGTAGGCTATTGCCGTGACCTGTCGTAGACTCCTGCACATAACAGTTTCCATTAAGTGAGCAATTTCCACTGATCACAGGCTGGTTCTATAACAGCCCAATATGTTTTGCCACAAATAAATAATTCAAGTTTTGCAGGCAGCTCCTGATTATTACAGTGGAAACCAAGCTGAAAGTTATTCTTTGTAACCACAAGCTCTGCGGTTTTGTTGTGCAGAACTAATATCAGGCATGTGCCACAGCATTGACTGAGGTGGTACATGGAGCTCTTCCCTATTCTGAATAATCGGGAGAATTGTATTAAAGGCCAATGATTTTTTCCAGGATAGGTAATCAATATCAGATCAGTAAGGGGCCGACTTCCAGGAAACCCACTGATCAGATGATCGAAGGTGCTGTGGATCATCAGAAGTGGGACGGCTCCAGTATAGTATGTAGTGGCTGGAAGCGGTATTGCAATCTCTCCTATACGAGTAGGAAAGGTCTTCCAGTAGTATTCAAAGCCACCAAAGATATGTTATCTTATCAATGTTAAAGGGGTTGTACGATACCTATAATGTCCTTTATAAATATCTGTCTTTAAACCCTAATCACTTTTGTAATTTGCTTTATTATAAAGTTTGCCAACATTCTCCTTATAAAGTTATGTATGCTTTTTTATTTACTTCCTATGACATTTTGTTTGAGGGCAGTCTCAAAAGAGATGCCGCAGGAGGATGGACCTACAGTAATTTTTCCGGAGCTTCTATCAACCTTTCTGAACAAGGACGTCATCAGGGGTGGTGCTGCACTTACCACTGTCACCGCTGTCCTCTTATGACGTCCTAGTTCAGGAAGGGTGATGGAGCTTTAATAGATACCGCCACACATTTATGCCCACCATCCGCATCTTCAGTGCCCCCTGCCACACTTCCCCACCGTCCTCATCTTCGGTCTCCACTTCCGCCACACTTCTTCTGTCACCACTTCTCACATCTTTACTGTCGCCTTAAAATGAGATGTCATCGTGAAGCAGTGATAGAAGTGTAAGGTGCCCAGGACGGTAGCCATGGGCAAGCTGCTGCTTCATAATGCCCTGGCACTTTAGAAACAAATCGTGTGCCAGTCCATATACATGGTGCTGTGTACATTGCATTTCACTCGCAGGCGGGATCCCTTCACTGTCTCCACGTGCTCATTTCCAGGGCCAGCCGCGCACATAAGGGACACCCTTACAGAAGCAGAATGAGTGACATCAGCGTTACCTCACAACTTCTTTTACCAACCTCATATGAATCAATGGGGGGTGGAGCCGCTATCACTCACTGGGGACAGAAGTATGGTAGCGGCAGCCTCTGCCAATGAGGGCGGAATGAACAAGTATGTCAGTGATGGCCACTGAAGATGTCGGCAGCGGGGACAAATGTGGCAGCGATGGCCACTGAAAATGAGGGCAGCCGGGAAAACTGTGACAGAGATGGCCACTGAAGACGAGGGCAGCGGGGAAAACTGTGACAGAGATGGCCACTGAAGACGAGGGCAGCCGGGAAAACTGGACAGAGATGGCCACTGAAGACGAGGGCAGCCGGGAAAACTGTGACAGAGATGGCCACTGAAGACGAGGGCAGCCGGGAAAACTGGACAGAGATGGCCACTGAAGACGAGGGCAGCCGGGAAAACTGGACAGAGATGGCCACTGAAGACGAGGGCAGCGGGGAAAACTGTGACAGAGATGGCCACTGGAGACGAGGGCGGCGGGGAAAACTGTGACAGAGATGGCCACTGAAGACGAGGGCAGCGGGGAAAAGTGTGGTGGCGATGAACACTGAAGATGACAGAAGTCATGTCCACTGAAGATGCAGGCGGGGAAGAAAGAAGTTATGTGGCTGCCACTGAAGCTGCGGTCACTAACTTCGGTTTTCAAGCTTCCAAGACCCCACACGCTGAATGAAGGGGTTTCGGAGATTCATTGATGGGTTGTATATGCACAAACATGGCAGGTTCTTTACAGCACCAAAAACTCTTTGCAACAGCTCACCATTCCAGCTATTAGATAGCGGGTCCCTTATTCAAGATCCATGTAGTTAAGGCATACAACAGCTGCAGGCTTATGTTGGAGACTCTGTTGAGCAGACAGCGATGTGTTAACTATTACCTGCTTAATTATATTTCTGTCTACTTTCTCGCCAGACTGTACTGTCTGACCTCTCTGGTTTGTTTGTGCCTGTTCTTTCCTGTATCTTCCATGTTTTTATGATGAAGATAATGGTTGTTGACTTGCTGTACTACCCAAGTAAAATAGTTAATTCTCCTACAACATGTTAGCTTATACTGTAGGTTCTTTCAAACTTGAAACTATGAATCTATGAACCAAGGTCTGAATGTTAATGATTCTGCTGAAAGCTGAAATCTACAACACTATCGGTGTAGAATGCTCTAACGCTGGGGCTACACAGCAACTTTGGCCTCAACAACTATCCCATGACCAACAGTCTATGTGACTGTGCTACATTACTGTATTGGGGAACTCTAGGGGTGTCCTAGTGTATTAGGACATTATGGGGGCATTATAGTATAATGGCACTGTAGGGGCATCGTAATGTGTGGGGGGATTGCACTTTAAAGGTATTATACTGTACATGTTTTCGAGAATAGTTGCATAATGTGTGGGGGAATCACTATGTGGTCTTCATACGGTGTGGCGGGGCATCATATCGCTTTCGGAGGCATGTTGATTGCAGTGGGTGGAGGCACTAAGGGACATTACTGGGGACAATTATTCAGAAGAGCTATGGCGGGGGATTGCAGACTTTTGCTATGTGGCTGCATGATTTCTATGTCCGCCCCTGTGTATACCAGTACTTTATAAATAAATGGTAGTGAAGGAGGCTGCATTTCCTATAAATCTACAATTCTTTTCCATCTTAAAGATAAGTCATTCATACTCCTAGCAATGTATCCGTGGGGCGATCTCCACCGGCAGGACTCGGAACGAATGGAGCAGCATGTTTCCAGACTTTGGCCTGCAATCAATCTCAGTAAAGGTCATTCACACTTATTTTCTCCCTCCGTTTTGTTCTCTACAAGACACCATTCTAGAAGAATGACAAGTTATGTCAGCGGGATCTGGCAAGGAATTGCAAAAGATTACACAGAAGTGTAAAAGCCAAGGCCAATTTAGTCATCACAGAATAGACAATAACATAGATATACTGCTGTACTAATCATAGAATAAGTCATTCTGGACACAATCATACTATCATAAGTGAGCTCAGCAAATAGATCGACAATAAATGCATCCTTCAAATGCCATGATTGCTGTTAACCCTGGCATCTAAGGCCTCTTTCACACTTCAGTTTTTTGCATCAGTCAAAATCCGCCAAAAGGACGGATGGCGGATCCGTTTTAGTACTGATGACAACGGATGGCACCCGTCCGTTTTTTTTGACGGATCCGACAAATGAAGAATTTTAAAGGAATCGCAGCCTGGAAAAAAAAAAAAAAAGAGAGAGAGAGAGAGAGAGAGAGAGAGGGAGAGAGAGAGGGAGAGAGAGAGAGAGGGAGAGAGAGAGAGAGTTTTTTGTCCGGCACCCAGAAAGAAATTCGTGTTAAATGAGTGTCTGGAGGATCCGCCACAGAAAAAAACGTTGCAAACTGCTGGGATTGGAAATGGCTGTAGTCCCAGAAGGTGCAGTGGATGCTCACGTATTTATTGCAGCCAGGTCCCGTTCCTGCGCCTTCCCCGGGATGCATATTTACATCCTGATAAAGGAATTTTTTAACTTTCAGGATTCTAACTCCCTCGGACTTCTGCCGTGAATTTGTAGATTTCGTGGATTTGCGCAAATATTAGACTCCTTTTCCTTTCAAGGGGCAAAATATTTGCTTTTAAGCATCTTGCTAGTTATTTCCATGACAGATATGTGGATTTTTTTTTTTATAAACAACTATTACACAAAATTCTTTAAAGTGAACAAAAAGGGGTAATGGAACAAAAGTCCTTTTATACGTAGCAAATAGAAAAAAAAAATCGTTCTGCGTGCCACATCAGTCTCATTATTCTGATACCCAGCTTTTATTTCTAGTGACATCATGCCATCTAGTGTGAGCCGAGTGATTGCACTTGATAAAATAGTGTCACATAATATATTTTTTCTTCTGTAATCACATTTATCTTTATTATATCATTATGGTGATAAAATATAAAAAAAAATAAAGTAAACCAGTCCAATGCGGTGATATTAGGGCGTCTGAGACTGATTGTTATGATTGTAGTTGGAGTATTTTTTTTTCTCTTCCTTTTGTGTCATATCGTCTCTATAATGACGCACCAGTTTCCCTGATCGTGGTAACTGTGCCGGACGGTGACACCGGTGACTCTTGTGCACAACTCTTCCAGCTCTCCTCCTCAGAAGACATGATAATACCGGTGATACTCTGAGCCGGGCAACAGCTGGTTTTCCTCCATGGCACTAGTGGCTTCATTATTTCTAGGTTGATGATGCCAGGGAACTAGAAGGTCCTGAGAATGGAATGCAGTCCTGTTGGTGTTTATAGGGACTCCTGAGGAGCCTGATCACACTTGGCATTCTGCGAGATCGCCTCGTTAGACGTCTTGCCTTCCTTCAGGTACTTTGACTTGTTCTTCTTGACTTGTTCTTCTTGTACTTCTGTTCCATCGACACTCGTAAATAAGAGCTTTTCCTCTTGCTTTCAGGAGACTGATTAATTCTTCCATTGTCGTCAGTCTTCTTTCCTGCAAGTAAAGTTAAAAATGTTCTAAATAATTATAATCAAGCAGCTGTCAATATGTATTAGACATGCTGTATATATATTAATATACAGTGTCCAGCATAAATGAGTACTCCCCAACAGTTTTGTCAGAAAACCTTTTGTTTCCTATCAGAAGCAAAACTTTCTATGGGACACCATACTACAAAATATTCCCACAAATTTGAGCCATTAATTACAATCAAGATTTGTTATTTTGCACACCCCCAAAAAAGTAATTTTCTTAACAAATTCATTCAAGACCATGTTGCAAAAAATTAGTAAGCTCCAATGAAAGTTTTAGAATCAAAGCTAAAATTTAGACTGCAAAATTCTAATTAACAAGATTTCAACCACAGGTAAATCTAAGTCTAATTATACATTATTCACGTGTCCAGCAGACAGCTGGCTATAAAAGGGTGATACTTAACAAAGAAAACCCCTTCCCATTTCATGATGTCAGCAATGGTACCACATGAAAGAGAAATGTCACAATACCTGAGGAAAAAAAAGTCTTTGCACAAGAAAGGTGAAGGCTACAAGAAGATCAGCAAAGCTTTACTTATCAGTCAGAATACTGGAGCAAAAGTGATACAAAATTTTACATAGATGGAACCGCAACCATCTCACAAATACGTCCAGGCCGATCACGGAAGTTAGCACTCAAACATAATCATCATCTTCTAATAAGAAAAATTTGAAGAAAAGTGACATGCAAGTAGAAAGCCAAACCGATGTGAGTGTTTTCCATGATACAATATGGTGTACACTGCAGAGGAATGGCATGCATGGGTGTCTTTCACGAAGGAAACCTCTCTTAAGCTCATGCACAAAAAACACCTAAAATTTGCCATGGCCTATTGTGAAAAATATGAAGACTACTAAGACTCTATACTCAAAGAGTGATAAGACCAAGATAAATGTTTATGCAACTGATGGCTTCAGAACTGTATGCAATTGTAAAGGTGATGAGTACAAATAAAAATGCATGATGCCTACAGTGAAACATGATGGTTTCCTTATATTATTATTATTATTATACATTTTTATAGCGCCATTTATTCCATGGCACTTTACATGTGAAAAGGGGCAAATATAGACTATGTAAGGTAGCGCTTATTGTTAGTGTTGGGGAAGACTCACTTGGCAGCGGATTTACGGCTCACAGGAACACTTTTCATTTAAACAGTCTATGTGGTTTATTATACAGCATAAACCATAAAACGCACCAGTCAGACAGGTCAGTATTCATATTAGGGCTCAACTCTCTCAGACCTGTGGCCACACAGGCTGTGCCATGTCCAGTAAACAGGCTCTATAGCCTCAACACAGTTATTTCCTCCTGTCCAGGGTTACCTCTTAGGAGCTCCTGCTCCACATGCCGGCTCCATAGTCTGAACCCAGTCTCTTTCTGACCTCGGTCAGAATCACTCAAGTTTGTTAGGGAAGCTGCCGAACTGGGATCACCATCCCAGACAACGCCTTGCTCACTAGGCCGCCTAACAGTTTCAGATCCTCAGCCGGCCGGTAGCTTCCCAATGCAGAGCTGTCACTGACTCTGGAAACACGGCCTCTCTGTGTGCTGTTCAGGACTTCTGTCTACACTTGGAACCATCCAACACACCGGCCACCAGGTCCAAAGCCTCCATGTGCTCTTCAGGGAGGTAGCACACCTTCCAACACATAGGCCTTCCAGGACCTTCCACATGAAACAATCAGGTCCATACACTCTCCCCATGTGACCAGACCTCAGGCACATTATATGGTCCATAACCACACCCACAGGTGAGGTATGGATCACATGGTTATGACCTCACTAAAGGTCCTATTTCACACAGCCACACACACACACAGGCTTTATCCTGGGCGTTCACACACGCCCCTGGGTGGGTTTGTAGGTGACTGGTCCCACCCATCTCACCATTTTCCCTATTACAATGAAGGAACGCCTGCATGCATATCCCATACAGCGCCCCCTAGGGGTCACTGCATCACAACAAGTACAATAAACATGAGCAATACAAGATACACATAAGTACAGAAGGAGAGAGGACCCTGCCCGCAAGGGCTCACAGTCTACAGGGGATGGTGAGGATACACTAGGAGAGGGTAGAGCTGGTTGTGCGGCAGTGACTGAGGATCACTGCAGGTTGTAGGCTTCTCGGAAGAGGTGGGTCTTCAGGTTCTTTTTGAAGGTTTCTATGGTAAGCGAGAGTCTGAGGTGTTAGGGTAGAGAATTCCAGATTATAGGGGAAGCACGGCTGTGGGAAGAAGAGATAAGAGATAAGAGGAGAGTAGAGAAGGAGATCTTGAGAGGATCGAAGGTTGTGTGTGGGTAAGTACCAGGATACCATGTCACAGATGTATGAAGGAGACAGGTTGTGGATGGCTTTGTATGGCATAGTTAGGGTTTTGAACTGGAGCCTCTGGACGATAGGAAGCCAGTGAAGGGTTTGGCATAGGGGAGAGGCTGGGGAATAACAAGGAGACAGGTGGATTAGTTGGGCAGCAGAATGTAGGATGGATTGGAGAGGTGGCAGAGTGCTGGAGTGGAGGCCAGAGAGTAGGAGGTTGCAGTAGTCGAGGCGGGAGATGATAAGGGCATGCACTAATGATTTTGTGGTATCATGGTCAAGGAATCCATGGATCCAGGAAATATTTTTGAGTTTGAGACGGCAGGAGGAGGCTAAGGTTTGGATATGTGGCTTGAAAGAGAGGGCGGGGTTGTATGAGTGCTGTTGGTGTCCGGAGCTACATTTTATTGATGGTATCATGAATTCACAGATATACTGCTCTATATTGAAAGAGAACATGCTGCCATCACTCCGTGCCCTTGGTAAATATGCCCTTTTCCAATAGGACAATGATTCAAAATATACATCTAAGGCACTGTTGCATTTTTGAAGAAAAATATGGTGAACATGACCAAGTGGCTCCTTATCTGAACCTAATTGAACACCTGTCATGGATTCTCAAAAAGCAAGTTGAGCATCAATCTCCATCCAGCATAAAGGCTCTAAAAGAGATTGTTCATTAAGATTGGTTGCACATCTGCTATAGAGTTAAATATAAACTTATCACTCTCAGTCACAAAGCGCTTCACATTTCTGCACCATCCTACATTTCCCCTCTCAGGTCTCTCCATCACCCTACCCCTGCCCTCTGTTCCATTAATGACCTAAGACTAACATCCTCGATAATCTGAACCTCCTATTCTCATCTCCAAGACTTTTCTTGTGCTGCACCAATCCTCTAGAATGCACTACCCCCGATAATTTGATTAAATTCCAATACCCACATTTTTAAGTGTATTTCTTTAGTCTGGCATATGGCCTGACCTCACTTATGTAACAATCCCTGTTTTGCCCTTCCAAAATTTTCTTCCAAAACAGGACCCTCATAGTATCTTTTCACACAGCCTCCATGTACTTAATAGCCCTCTGTATCTTTACTTGTACACATACTGGCAATTGACCAGTTCATGCAGCGTTATGTGCATGCCCTATTTATTATAGTGATGGTTGGACAGTACAATACAAGCATTTTTTACCATTTACCTTTCTAGTCTCCCCTATTTCCTCATAGATTGTAGCTTGCAAGCAGGAACCTCACTCCTTTTAGTTTCTGAGTTATGTGTTATTCTGTAACGTCTTTATTGTCTGTTAGAGTCTACTCTGTACTGTAAAGTGCTGTAGCATATGTTGACGCTATAGAAATAAAATTATTATTATTATGGAAAAGATGCTGCAATTTGTCACAAACTTGTTCATTCCATAGCTAGAAGATTTGGTGCTGTCCTTAAAAATCATGGAGGTCATACAAATACTAGATGTAGTTTTTGATGTGGGAGGAACTCATTTTTGCATTAACTAATGAGTAAAACTGAAGCTTTTGTATATAAATGCAGACAGATATGCTATGTGCAATCTGTGTAATTTGGGTCTTTTCTGCCCTCTCCATCATCTCTGTAATAGTGAATGTATAGAGTTGGAGAGCCATGTTGTGAACGCTTAGTAATCAGTTGCAGCTCCCTCCCCCTCTCACACGAAAAGGGCGGTTTTCACACATTTGATTTTCACGGATCGTGTACGAACCATAATGTCCGGGTTGGCCACAGGTCTCCTAAAGTGAACTCAACTCCCTCATCTATGACTACGAGGCTGTCAGGAAACCCAAGGCCAGTCCGTACATATGGGGAAAACAGTCTGAAACAGACTGTAGGGGAGTTTCAGGTTTGACATTTATCCCTGGTCATGTTGCAAGGGTTGGACATTGACCAGCCTCTCTCCAAAGTCAACCAGCATCAGACTCTTGGTCAACCCCTTTATCTTTACAAGATTCCCCTTAAATAAAGAGGTCAGTGATGGGAAATTCAGCATATGCCTGTGTGATATATAAATATGCTGGGCACATTCAGAGAGAGGCCTGGCTGGTGGCAAGATCCAGCATGGGTGACCCCATGATGAAAATGAACTGCTCTGTTATAACTTCTGACAATGAGATATTGCCATAAATGTGTGACATTTGCAGGTTAAATTTCTGGTGGGAATGAGCAAAGGCTCCTTGACCACCATTTCGACAGAATTATGAAACATGGGGGATATAACCGATTTGCTGTTTCCGTACCTGCTCTATTATCCCAATAGATGGTGAAATGTCCTGACTGACAGTTTGATAGGTTTTATTCTTCAAAGATGATTGAACCATGCGCACTCATACTTCCATACCTCTGTGGCAAAGTGGTGGATCACAGCTATGGAGAGGAGTTCTTCAAAGGAGCTGTTTCTGAAAGGAACAGACAAGGCGTCACACACGCAGGCGTCAAATTTCTTATCTCCACAAATGTCTACAATATTCTTACCGCGGTCACAGCCGCTCTGAGGAGAGAAATTATACCCTTATAATTCACAGGACACATGACAGAGAGTCACATCACAACAGAGGTGACAAAAGAGACCTCAGAGAAGGATATACCGAGAGGACTGGTTTACTTTATTTTATGAAAATGTAAATTTATACACCACTTTTCAAAATGCTGTCAGTTTTGTTTTTTTTACCATTATTTAACGCCTTATTCAGACATCTGTTTTTCACGTCTGGGTCCTATCTGTGTTTTTTATTACGGGTCTATGGGGCTGTTCACATGGCCATGTTTATTTGCCAACTGTGTGGTCATGAAAAAATTGCGGCAACATTTCCAGTTTTGATCCAAATAATAAATCGACATTACCCATTGAGGTCTAAAAGATTGTGAAAATCAAGGCAACAGACAGCGTGTGGATGTTTTTTTTAACATCGTAATGGGTAATGGAAGATTTGCAAATTTTTTTCTACAGAGAAAATCAGCGATGAATCGATCAGACACTGATCTAAAAATCTAAACCAAAACATTGATTAAAGTCAGAATTTTTATAGGGCTCAGCAAAACACTTAATCCCAATCCATTGGAAGCAATCTACACCCCCAACCCATTCAGAATAGTTAGATAAGTTCCGTTTTATTTATAGACTGGAGGAATTGTTGAGCTGGGAAATGCTTATGCATTCATCATTCCAAAAGACTTGTTGACCTTGGATTCTAAAATTTGGCACTGAAGCTAAATTAACATAACCCTCAATCATGCTCTGTGCTGCCCACTTTCCATCCTCCACCACCATAGTTCATTCCTATTTAACTACACCCCTTCTTACTGACATCTAATCAATCTAGTCTCCCTATCTCCCTTGATTTATATTTCTTGCTTGTAATGTTACTTATATATTATTTACTGTTGTTACTTATATACCCAATAAATAAAGAATTATTTTTTAAAAATTTAATTTTTTTTTGCGTATGAGAAAAATCACTGATGTTGGATTGAGTCCAAAATGTTAGGTATCATCTAGGAATACAGTTTAGCTATGTTGTCCATTGAAAGTCAGGAAATCGGAAACAAGTCTTATCTAACCACTGCTCTGGCTCCTATTGTCCCTCCGCCATATTTGAAATGACAGCTCTGATTGTTCTGATTGCCAGCTCCCTACAAAATATAATTGCATCTTAGAATTAGGCAAGTGCCACATGTGGAGGAAAAGTAACCTCAATAATGAAAAAATCTGGAATTCTAAGTTAATTAATTGGAATCTGACAGTCCCACTGGCACTTCTGTTTTTATGGTATACTATCTTATTCTGGATCATCTTTTCTCATTAGTGTATGTTGTGACTTACCTCCTATCTCTTGTCAATTTAGGGAAAAACTGACATCTGGGTTGGTTCAGTGGGGGGGGGTCTCTACATAATCTCACACTGATCAATCAGTGCAGACAGTATCAAGAACTTCTTTGTTCAAATCTCGTACCCAGTTCCTCTGCTGGTTTATGGAAGGAATGATGGTTAGAACAGATCATCTGTGTCTTTAAAAACTTTCTTACTGGAATGCCGTCTTTCATAGGTTGGGTGTGTGTGTGTGTAATAGGTAATTAATTGCCATTTCTTTGTGGAGGAACCTACCCTCTCCTCTGAAGATACGTTTCTCCAAAAAATACTCAATTGACTGTGTTCTTGCTCATTCGTTGTGAAAAAGCCAGTAATTTATCCTCAGTCTCCTGCCAAATTGCGAAAATGTCATCAATATAGCAAGTCCACATAAGGATTTTTGCAATAGATGGTAAAGTGAAAATGATGGACCTCTAACACAGCCCCAAGAAAAGATTTGCGAAAGAGGGTGAAAAGGCCGCTCCCATAGTGGTCTCCTGGAGTAGAGGGTCCCCCTGAACATTAAAATATTATGTGTTAAAGCAAAGTATAATAAGAGTCAAAAGAAACTGAACAAGTTGTACAAAAAACAAAAGCCTTGACAGATTAAACACCATCCTTATGTCTGATGGAGGTGTAGAAAGCTTCTACACCTAGTGTCAAATGTCACATATCCTCCTCCAGAAAAATGGTGTCTACTTTCCCCAAAACATCTCGTGTATCTCTGAAATATAAGGGAAGTGTTTCCACTAGTGGTTCAAGGTAGAGATCTAAATAATTACAGATTAATTAATCTAGGTTTCCACTCCCAGACATGATTGGGTGACCTGGTGGAGATGTCATACACTTATGTACTTTGGAAAGTAGATAAAGGCATGCAGTACGTAGGCATTCATGGACCAGACTATTCCGAATTTCTTTGAAGATGATCCCGTCATGGCAGGTCTTATGCACAATATCCTGAAGCGGGCGCTGAAAGATGGAGGTGGGGTTAAAAGATCTTTTATAACAATTCATGTCTCTTAATTAAAAGAAAACCTCTTTCATACAGCAAAGTAGACCATGTCCCCACATGGCTCCCTTTATCAGTAGGCTTTCAGTTATCTCAATTCATTTAGTGCAGGGGTCGGGAACCTTTTTGGCTGAGAGAGCCATGAACGCCACATATTTTAAAGTGTAATTCTGAGAGAGCCATACAATATATTTAAAACTAAACACAAGTAAATGTTTGCATTTTACGCAAGACCAACACTTTAAAGTACAATAAGCCTCTGAATTCTTTTTAATAACGTTGTTATGCTGTTGCTAACCAATGATGAATAAAGTACTTCTTACCATTAATTTGACTTCTGGTGCTACATGATTTTGCTGATGGCTCTGTAGTCTGGTTGATACATGGTGAGGTTAAGCTTCATGCAGATGTTGAGACTTCCATCCGTTAAACGTGATCGTAGGTTGGTCTTAATGTTCTTTAGATGTGAAAAAGACTGCTCACATGCATACATAGAGCCAAACATTGTCAGTACAGCAATACTCCTTGTGGAGAATCTGGGTCAGTGGGTGCTCTCGTTCGCTGGCCCGGCTGCCTTTAGCAAGACTGCATGGACCAGGGCTCATACCACCGAACGCCCGCTCTATCTCCCGGTGGGCAATACAATACAGACAACACAGGGTTAGGGTAAAACAGTGTGGCAATACTTTACTGAACAACAACACCCGATAGCAAACAGAACAATCCCAGCAATTACCCCAAGATAGTGCACATTACAGGGTTTCACCCATCCGCTGTCTCGCCGGGATAATGGTAGATGTTACGTCAGAGCTCCCAGGGTTGCTATTCCAACTGTGATATACACACAGAGAAGAGATATTGACAAACATAGGGAGATGACCGAGAACAGTCCATAGAGTCCGTACAAGGTCCAAAGCCAGTTGACACGAGAGTCATCACATGGCTTATCCGATCATCTCCATGGAACCAGGCGACCGGCGGTTCCTAAAACCTGGCTTTCTCCAAACATATCCATGGTTAAGCGATGGTCACTGGATCAGATCTGTGTGCTTCGAACCGGAGCTGACAACCCCTAAGTTGATTTCTATACAATCCGTGTGATGACACCAAAGGTGTCACTGGCGCAGTCTAGGTGGAGCTATCAGGGCGCACGTGAATGAGCAAAGGGAGTGAAGGAACAAGGCAGAGCGCAAGGACCTGAAACTAATCAGTGAGCACAGGACCTGGAACTAAGCCGTCATGTGACCAGGGGGCGGAGTCACCGCATGTGAGTACGGCAACTGAGCACGTGGAATGCAGGGCACAGAAAGTAAATGTAGTCAAAGGAGAGCCAAGGGTCAAAAGCCAGACGAGAGCGTGGTGCCTAGGGAGAAGACAGAGAGGAAACAGAGACAGGCCAAGGGGTCAGATAACCAGGAGGGACAGGGCAGTACAAAGCAAGAAACAGAGGCAAAAGTCAGGGGACAAACTTGATCATACACAGCAAGGCACACAAGCACAAATGCACAATGTTTACAGACGAGTAACCTGGGTCAGCAACCACAAACCGAGTATACAAAAGTATCACCGAAACCAAATACAGGAACTGCCAACATTAAATAGCTGCCCCAGAACCAAAGAGAAGCAAACTAAAATTAACCCTGACCTGACCAGGATTGAGATGGAACCATCCCATCCACAGTCATGACACATAGATCCGAGTACCTCATGACGGTGCCATGATGAATTGGCTGTAGTCCTCTTGTCCGTTGAGTGTTTTGCAGAATGTCCGACTGGTAGCTCTGTGTGATGAGATCTGCTCACTCTGTCTCTTGAGTCTTTATATACCCGAAGCATGTGATCTATTTTTAAACTTACCCAGTATCCTTCTGTCCACCCTCACAGCCTTTCCCTATCTACCTTTGAAGTCAACAAACTGATTATAGAATACAATACACAATTAGCATATGAGCACACAATAAACAAAGATAAACACACACTATGTACAAGTCACTATTTCAGACTTACACTGTATGTTAAATGGTATGCAAGTCTGTCTTCTTGACCCAGAGATAAACACTTAAATCCACAATCCAATATACAGATAATAAGTCAATTCTTCTTGATTTGCAAAAACATAGTTGTCTGGGTATTAAGATATACTCTGGTGTCATCACACTCACATGCTGCAGTATGTGATGGGAAGCGCGTTCCAAGTTTTGACAATCAGCTGGACTGCAGGTTGAAGTTTTTTCATTTCTCCCCACTTGTGTTTGCTCGCCAACTCTGCTTGCTTCGTGCAAGTAAATCTTCATTCAGTGACTTGAACTTATTCACCCACGTGTCTGAGGTCTTCAGGTCAGCAGCTTGTAGCTCAAAATCTGTGAGGGAGACACTGGGGATGTAACTCATGTCTGTGCTGTCCACTGCACTCGTGTGGATGGGTGATGAACTTAAAAAAAAAAAGATGAGTGCGCTCACGAAATTCTCCAAAGCGCACTTTGAATGACTGCAGGAAATTAGATGTGAAGCCCGCTAGCTGCTCAAGATCAAGATGTTGAGCAGGGTCATTTGCTGTGCATGAATCTTTAACTCTCCCAGTTTTTCAAAGTGTAGTAAACGACCTGTCGGCAATGAAGAGTTCTAGCTTGTTTTCAAATGCAAACACTGCTTGTTGAAGGGATGAGACTATTTCCAACATTTTGCATTTTCACATTGAGCTGGTTCAGATGTTCAGTTATGTCCACGAGATAGTAGAACTTCAGCAGCCACTCAGAGTTCGCTAACTCAGGATGCTTGACGTTTTTCATTTCAAGAAAAGTCCGGATTTCGCTCAGACAAGCCGCAAAACGGCTGAGCACCTTCCCTCGACAACCAACACACATTGCTGTGCAGAAGCAGACCAGGATAATTATTCCCAACTTCATCCAGCAGTGTTTTAAACTGGTGATCATTTATAGCATGGGCAACAATAATTTTGACCACCTGAATGACCGGCGACATCACCTCCCCAAGCTGCTCGACACACATCTGAGCACAAAGTGCCTCCTGATGTAGGATGCAGTGAAAACTTAGGATAGCTCTCTTTTCATGTTCTCGAAGAAGCGCTACGAATCCTTTGGTTTCCCCACCCTGCACGGAGCACCATCAGTACACACTGAAATAAGTTTATCCATCAGTAGATTTTTTTCTTTTGTGAGTTCAGTGAAAGACTAGAATAAATCCTCCCCTCTTGCGCTGTCCCAACCTGTGACAGGCTCTCTGTGCGGCTGTACCGGGCAGGCATGGATGTTCAGGTGCTGCGGTCGAGTTCTGCGGTAGGATGGTGATCGGAGATTTCAGGACTTGCGTGACGTCAGTGGTCGCGTGTAGCCCAAGGGACTGCCGCAGGTACGAAGCATCATAAGGACCAAACTTATCCTACGCATTTTGGAAATCAGCAGTTTCTTTTATTTTTTTTGTTAAAGATTTGTCTGAGCCAGATGTAGCCATCAAAAGAGCCACATCTGGCTCGTGAGCCATAGGTTCCCTACCCCTGCTTTAGTGCAATGCTTTGTGTAACAGTTATGCTGGGGTCGGACTGCTTTACACTGCGGCATAACACGGTGTAACGCAGTCCGTTAACGCGGCCATAGACCCCCATTGGCACAGATTAATCATCTGCGCTAGTGGGTATAGCATAACGCGATCGAGTTATGCTATACCGTTTAACCAACCCGTCAACGCTGGTTGTCCGAAAAAAGGCATCATCCACAAGAGATAAGGGGAAAAATCTTAATACAATCCTTTAGAGCAGGGGTCCCCAACTTGTAGCTCGGGAGTCACATGTGGCTCACGGGCCCATGATGTGTGGCTCGCAGCGGCCTGACAGGTCTAGCAAACATCTATAAGGTGCAGGTCTCCAGATGGTGAATTTTGTGAGTAGCCTGCCCAAAAGAGCCGATGTGGATGTGCATATTCAGGCCATGGGGGTTAGTTAATTTAAGTATGGTAATCTGGACATCGGATGATGCCATCATGGAAGGTGCTTAAAGCTGGATGCAACAGTGTGGTGGGAGTGATTGATAAGAGAATACTGAATTGAGGTATTGTGGGAACTTCTCTATCTTGGTATACTGCCTCAGTGTGATTTCCGTGTAAAACCTTTGGCTGTCGTTACACCAATAATGGGGCTCTGTGTCTTTACTGTGAAGGGGGATGTGAGCTGAATGTGGCTCTCAAGGTCAGAAAGATTGGGAGATTAAACATTTAGATAGTCAGCCTTCTAATAAGGCCTGGTTCCACCATAAAAGCATTCTTTCCTCCAGTAGATGCTTCATGGTGATTTTCGTTAACTTATTCCAGGGATGTAGGACCTCTTTATCGCCAACAAACTCTCCTTCCATGCCATCACTGAAACCTGGCTCACTCCCTCTGACACAGCCTCTCCAGCTGCGCTTTCCTATGGCGGATTCCATCTCTCTCACACCGATTGTCCCAGCTACAAACGTGGTGGAGGAGTTGGCTTGCTACTCTACGATACCTGCTCCTTTATCCCAATTCCTTTGCCACCCTCTGCTACTCTTCCCTCGTTCGAGGTGCACGCCGTCCGCATCTATTCCCCTTCTAACCTACAAATGGCTGTCATCTACCGCCACCCAGAACTAGCCATCTCCACCTTTCTCAACCACTTCACCACCTGGCTACTCCATTTCCTTTCTGCTGACATCCCCACCATCATCATGGGCGACTTCAACATCACCATTGACACTTCCACCCGACACTTCCACCCCAGATGCCTCTAAACTTCTATCGCTCACGGCTTCCCTTGGCCTGACTCAATGGTCCTCTGCGGCCACTCACAAATCTAGTCACACGCTGGACCTTATCTTCACCCGTCTGTTCCCTCACTAATCTCAATAACTCACCCCTCCCCCTGTCTGACAACAACCTACTGACATTCTCTTCCCTCTCCTCTCCTACTGCACAACCCCCACTCCATAAACTCACTCACCCTCGCAGGAATCTCAAACACCTCAATTTACAATCACTCTCTGAGTCCCTTCTCCCTCTTACAGACATAGCTTCCCTTCATGACACAGATGCTGCTGAAACTTTTTATAACACCACAATAACAGCAACACTTGATTCAGCTGCCCCCCTCACGCAGAACAAAACTCGTACAATCAATAGGCAGCCCTGGCTGACTAGCCTGACCAAAGAACTGAGACGAGTTTCCAGGGCCGCTGAGCGGAGATGGAAGAGAACCCATTCTACTGAGCACTTCAGCGCATACAAGCAGTCCCTTGCCAGCTTTAAGTCCACGCTCTCTGCTGCTAAACAAACTTACTTCGCATCTCTCACATCCTCCCTGTCTCACAACCCTAAACAACTCTTCAACACTTTCAATTCTCTACTCTGTCCCACAGCACCTCCTCCCCCTCCTCTCATTTCTGCTGAAGACTTTGCCTCCTTCTTTAAGCAGATCGACAAGATCAGACAACACTTTGGCTCGCAGCCCCCAATGCCCCTCTTAGCCACTCAGCCCTGTTCTGCAAAAGCCAGTTTCTCCACCATGACAGAAGATCAGCTCTCCACCCTTCTGTCAAGATCACACCTCACCACTTGTGCCCTCGACCCACTCCCGTCTCACCTCATCCCTAACTTGGCCACAGTCTTCATCCCATCTCTAAGACACCTCTTCAACCTTTCACTTACAAATGGTCTCTTTCCCTCATCCTTCAAACATGCCTCAATAACACCCATCCTGAAAAAGCCCTCCCTTGATCCATCCTCTGTGTCTATCGCCCGATATCTCTTCTCCCTTACGCCTCAAAACTACTGGAACAGCATGTATATCTTGAACTGTCCTCCCACCTCTCCTCCTGTTCCCTCTTTGACCGGTTACAATCTGGCTTCCAACCGCATCACTCAACTGAAACTGCCCTAACTAAAGTCACTAACGACTTACTAACCGCCAAGAGCAAGCGACACTACTCTGTCCTCCTCCTGGACCTGTCCTCTGCCTTTGACACCGTAGACCATTCCCTCCTGCTACAGACTCTCTCATCTCTTGGCATCACAGACTTGGCCCTATCCTGGATCTCATCATACCTAACAGACCGAACGTTTAGTGTCTCCCTCTCATACACCACCTCCTCACCTCGCCCCGTCTGTTGGTGTTCCTCAAGGCTCTGTCCTAGGACCCCTACTATTCTCCCTCTACACCTTTGGCTTGGGACAGCTCATAGAATGCTACGGTTTGCAGTATCAACTCTATGCTGATGACACGCAGATCTACCTATCTGGACCCAACCTCGCCTCCTTACAGACTGAAATCCCACAATGTCTGTCTGCTATCTCAGCCTTCTTCTCTGCTCGCTTTCTCAAACTGAACATGGACAAAACTGAATTCATCATCTTTCCCCCATCTCACTCTACCCCTCCACCAGACCTATCCATCAATGTCAATGGCTGCTTTCTTTCCCCAGTCCCGCACGCCCGGTGCCTTGGGGTGATCCTCGACTCTGCGCTCTTTCAAACCACATATCCAAGCCCTCGCCTCCTCCTGCAGCCTCAAACTCAAAAATATTTCCCGGATCCGCTCATTCCTCAACCACGAAACCACTAGTGCATGCTCTTATCTCCCGCCTAGACTACTGCAACCTCCTACTCTCTGGCCTCCCCTCTAGCACTCTGGCTCCGCTCCAGTCCATTCTACACTCTGCTGCCCGAGTAATCCACCTGTCTCCCCGCTATTCCCCAGCCTCCCCCCTATGCCAGGCCCTTCACTGGCTTCCTATTGCCCAGAGGCTCCAATACAAAACCCTAACCATGACATACAAAGCCATCCATCCTTGATCCATCCTCTGTGTCTATCGCCCGATATCTCTTCTCCCTTACGCCTCAAAACTACTGGAACAGCATGTATATCTTGAACTGTCCTCCCACCTCTCCTCCTGTTCCCTCTTTGACCGGTTACAATCTGGCTTCCAACCGCATATCCAAGCCCTCGCCTCCTCCTGCAGCCTCAAACTCAAAAATATATCCCGGATCCGCTCATTCCTCAACCACGAAACCACTAGTGCATGCTCTTATCTCCCGCCTAGACTACTGCAACCTCCTACTCTCTGGCCTCCCCTCTAGCACTCTGGCTCCGCTTCAGTCCATTCTACACTCTGCTGCCCGACTAATCCACCTGTCTCCCCGCTATTCCCCAGCCTCCCCCCTATGCCAGGCCCTTCACTGGCTTCCTATTGCCCAGAGTCTCCAATACAAAACCCTAACCATGACATACAAAGCCATCCACAACCTGTCCCCTCCATACATCTGTGACATGGTCTCTAG
Source organism: Dendrobates tinctorius (assembly GCF_039654945.1). Lineage (NCBI taxonomy): Eukaryota > Metazoa > Chordata > Amphibia > Anura > Dendrobatidae > Dendrobates > Dendrobates tinctorius. Next base: position 13,949,369 of record NW_027361743.1, on the reverse strand, counting down.
GTACCTACCCACACGCAACCTTTGATCATCTCAAAATCTCCTTCTCTACTCCCCCCTTATCTCTTCTTCCCACAACCGCATACAAGACTTCTCCCGTGCGTCCCCCATACTCTGGAACTCTCTGCCGCAACACATCAGACTCTCACCATCAACGGAAACCTTCAAGAAGAACCCGAAGATCCACCTGTTCCGACAAGCCTACAGCCTGCAATGATCCTCGGTCTACTGAACCACCGCACGACCTGCTCTACCCTCTCCTACTGTATCCTCACCCATCCCTGTAGACTGTGAGCCCTCGCGGGAAGGGTCCCCTCTCCTTATGTACTTGTGTGTCCCTTGTCTTACACATGTTTATTATACTTGTCTATATTTCCCCTTTTCACATGTAAAGCGCCATGGAATAAATGGCACTATATAAATGCATAATAATAATGCAGGTACATGGGCAATAGACAGTCCTTTAATATAGACACTCAAGAATTAGCGTGTGGAGCGGTATGAAGCAGGACTTGAAAACATAATGCTGGTGATACACTGAGGCAGGCAACAACTGGTTTTCCTCCTTGGTACTAGTGGCTTCATTTCTAGATTGACTGAGAATTGATTGAATTCTTTCAGATGCCATGGAACTAGAAGGTCCTGAGACTCAAACGTCTTGTTGGTGTGTATGGTGAGTGTAGCGCACGACTCCTGATGAGCCTGATCACACTTGGCATTCTGCAAGATTGCCTTGTTGGAAGTTTTGTTCACGTTAAAGTACTTTGACATGTTCTTCTTCTTGTTCCATTGCCCACATGTAAATAAGATCTTTTCCTCAATGACCTAGAGCACACATTACAAATCTCCTGTCATCGAGGCTTAAAAAAAGGCATTTTCCACAGGGAATGAAGGAACAATCTCACATGTAACCAGCCAAGTATAGAAGCATATTTGCAATCTTTCAGTTAATAGATGCTTTATGGTATTTTAACATGGTTGCCTCGACAGAGAGATGCCAGAAGACCACACCGTCTGATTTCTCCTTCTTCTGCGCTGACTAGAAGCACTTCATATTAAACAGTGCAGGATTCTTCTAGAAGTGCAGGGGTTAATCTACTTAGTTGAGAGCTCCTGTAAGCTTTCCTGCTCCAAGGCTCGCAGCTGTTCCCTGTTGTCCATTCCACTGGCCTATATAAACTGAACTCTGTTAATCAGGAGAAATGTGAGCTTCATTGCTGCATGGTTCAGGAGTTGGTGGTGTGTTTGAGAAGGGGTTTGGCCGATTTATATAAGACTGTTGCTAGGTTTTGGTTGTGTGCAAGTCTTCTCCTATTTTGGTATCTCCCTCTGTTTGTGTGTGCATTTTTGTATGATTGGCATTTTCCTTTATCCCTGTTCTGATTACCTTGTTAATCTGGTTGATGTATAGCCATACACTACTCATACTACTCTCCTCTTCCCTGGGCAGGGGGAGGGAACAGACTGAAGGTGAATTCAGAAGCTCAGAAAGGTATGTGGCCCCAGCCTCTTCACCATTAGAAGTAATCCAGGGAACAGTGACAGCTATGTTGCCCCAAGGATTAGGGACAGAGAAGGAGCCCTTAGCCCTGGAATACCTGACAACCAAGTTGCTACATTAACTCTGGCTGAAACAATTTTTTTTTTATCCACCATGGATCCCATCACTGCTTTGACAGGGAAAATGCAGCAACTCAACCTGGTGGTGGCAGATCTACGCACTGTCATTTTTAAGCACCCTAACTCATCAGGTTTGGGGACAACGACTCCCAGGCAACACCAAAGTGAGCCCAAGATCGCTTTGCCTGACAGGTTCTCTGGGTTGCTTAACAAGTTTGTTGATTTCAGGGAGGCTTGGTTTGCATTTATATTTATCTGGCTGTTTTGCTTTCATTTCTACTATTGGGTTCACTTTACATATGAGGTTGCCAATCTGGGGTGTGAGTGGGGTTATATGCGGCTCAGCATTACGACAATGGCTATATCTACAACAGATGAAACAGAGATTCTTTCAAAACTGCACCATCAGTCCAGCAAGTGATACATCCTTGGAATCAAGCTCTCTTGCTCTATATCATACTGCTCTCAGATTACAAAGCAATAACCTGCCGATAGATTCCCTTGTAAGCAACATGCAATCTATTTCCACAGCAGCTATGTGGATAGGTTATCAAGAACTATTACAGAAAGTCCCTTTAAACGAACAAAAACGTGCAATGAACAAAATCCTGTAATGTTTCAGACAAGTAATTGCCCGGTATTGCCCCGTTATTATCCATTTATTAGGTAGCAATAGTGCAAACAGAAAGTCTCTCCGTGCACCACATTATCATTCTGATACCCAGACTATTTCTACTGACATTATGCCATCCAGTTTGCATTTAATAAAATTGTGTCACGTCATATATGTAATTTTATTGTAATGAGACATTTCTTTAAATCACAATGGCGATAAAATATATATAAAACTAAGAATACAGACATCATTGCAATGCTGTGACATTAGGCTGTGTGAAACGGATTTTTGTTTCTATAGTTCGAGTATATTTTTTTCATAACTTCTCTATAATGACACACCAGTTTCCCTGATCGTGGTAACTGTGCCAGATGGTGACATCGGTGACTCTTGTGCACAACTCTTCCAGCTCTCCTTCTCGGAAGACATGATAATACCGGTGATACACTGAGCCGGGCACCAGCTGGTTTTCCTCCTTGGCACTAGTGGCTTCATTATTTCTAGATTGATTGTTTGCTTTCAGATGCCAAGGAACTAGAAGGTCCTGAGAATGGAATGCAGTCCTGTTGGTGTGTATGGGGAGCGCAGCGCCGAACTCCTGAGGAGCCTGATCACAATTGGCTTTCTGCGGGATCGCCTCGTTAGACATCTTGCCTTCCTTCAGGTACTTTGACTTATTCTTTTTGTACTCCTGTTCCATCGCCCACACATAAATAAGAGCTTTTCCTCCTGATTTCAGGAGACGGATTAATTCTTGTATCGCTGCCAGTCTTCTTTCCTGCGAAAAAAAAAAAAAAAAAAAATTAACTTTGATTGGAAACAAGATTTGTCATTTCGCACACTCAAACAAGCAGTTTTCCTAACAAATTTAGTAAAACATGCTGCAAAAATGAGTACACCTAATGAAATTAAAGTCTTACGAGCAAAGCTAGAGTTTAGACTACAAAATTCAAACTAACAGTTTATTCATTACAAAGGTGTCCAGAAGACCGTTCACTATAAAAAAAAGTCACAAAGAAAAAAAACATTCCCATTTCATCCTATCAGAAATGGCACCATTTGGAAGAGAAATGTCAAGACCGGAGAGCGAAAATAATTTCTTTAAATACCATATATACTCGTGTATAAGCCAAGTTTTTCAGCACATTTTTGTGTGCTGAAAACGCACCCCTCGCCTTATACACGAGTCACTGTCCCAGAAAGCCGGCGTGGGAAGGAGCGGAAGAGCAGCGGGTCATAGAGGCAAAAGCTGGCGAGGATGGGGGAGTGGCGGAGCAGCAGGTCACAGAGGCAGGAGCGGGCGAGGAAGGGGGCGTGGCGGAGCAGCGGGTCACAGAGGCAGGAGCATGCGAGGAAGGGGCAGCGGCGAGTCACAGAGCCAGGAGCCGGCAGCTGTGGCTAAAGCCTGTGCCGCTGCAGTAATAGCGCACGGTGCCATCCGCAGCCGCCGGCTTCCAGCACACACTCATCTGCCTGCACGCCCTCACTGGAACTGTATCTCGTTCCGGATGCTGGCGCCAGCAGCTCTTACTGCAGAGCGATCACGTGGCCCCACTCATTAAGGTAATGAATATGCACGTCTCTCCACTCCCATAGGCGAGGAGCGCATATTCATTACCTTAATGAGTGGTACCACTTGACCGCTAAGCACAGGAAGAGATGCTGGAAGCCAGAACAGATGCAGTGCCACTGAGGGTGCGCATGCAGGTAAATGGGATTTTTTTTTTTTTTTTTTTTTAACAGGAATCATACATAGGGATAAGGGTAGGGGATAATAAGCCATGCATACCAGAACAGGGCCCGGGGAGCCATGCATACCAGAACAGGGACTGGGGAGCCATACATAGTGACAGGGACAGGGGAGCCATACATACCATGACAGGGATGGGGGAGCCATGCATACCACATAGGGATGAGGGGACAATGCATACCCAGCTTATACTCCAGTCAATAAGCTTACCCAGTTTTTCGCGGCAAAAATAGGTGACTCTGCTTATACGGTAAGTGAAGGATACAAGAAGATCGGCAAAGCTTTACTAATCAGTTAAAAGGTGATGCAAAAATTTAACAAAGATAAAACAGAAACCATGGCACAGAGACATCTAGGTCGACATTGGAAATGAACACCTAACCAGGAGAGTCTTCTGATGAATAGGGTTGAAGAAAATACACATGTAAGTGAAGTGCAGTTAGCTAAAGAAGTAGAAAGTCAAACCAGTGTGTTTTCCATGACACAATGCGGCTTACACTGCAGAGGAATGGCATGCATAGGTGTTGGCCACAAAGGAAGCCTCTCCTAAAAAGCCCATGGACAAAAAAGCCCACCTACAGTTTACCAGGACCCATGCTGAAAAATATGAAGACTATATAAACTTTATACTCAGGGGTGGGCAATTCATTTTTCCAAGGGGCCACATAATATACCGTTGTGGATGGCAAAATCTACTGGACAAACTTAAAAATTCATCTAAAACAAATTAGTAGAATTATCAATTAGTATTGAACAGAATTAAATCTGCTGACTCACTGCTACTGTTAAGACGTTACAGCAGTAGCTATAATCAACACCTTATAATTTACTATATATATATATATATATATATATATATATATATATATATATATATATATATATATATTTTAGAGATCATACTGCTCCTAATATTCAACAACAGGATCCCCCTAGACACAGTATGATGCCCTCACAAAACAGCACCTCACATAGTTTAATGTCCCAACACAGCCTCCAACTCAAAGAAGTCCCCATACAGGCCGCCCCCAACAGTGGTGTTATGTTCTCATACAGTCCCCCCACTCAGAATGAGGTTTCAAAACAGCTCCATTACACATTATGTCCCCACACAGCCCCCACTCAGAATACAGTTGAATAGATAAGTGTGTGCACAGCTTTAGCAAATGTGCCAGAGTAGGTTCCCACACCATTGACATATATTGAGAGACTCGGCACTCAACTTAAGTGATCAGATAATTTAATGTTGTCCACACTAGTAGTAAGCAAAACGTTTCGGTCTTACATCAGACCTTCATCAGTTACAGACTAAAGTAAGGTTAGTGGGTCAGGTGGACCAATAATCATGGTTGAAGATCACTAGATCATTTAATATTCTGTGAAATGAACAAGTAGGGCAAGGGTTATCAGACCTGTGCACGTATAGGGATAAAAGTGCGTCATGCCTCAGTGGCATGTACAGACACGGTGTCCACCGCTGGTCCCACTCAGAATACAGTCCCCACACAGTTCCTTTTAAACACCAATATGTCCTCCACACAGTCCCTATGCAGAATGATGTCCCCAGACAGCCCCCATGCAGAATAATGTCCCCACACAGCCCCCTTACACAGTATATTCTGTCCCCACACAGCTGCCCACTCAGAATACAGTTCCCACACAGCCTCCCATTCATAATGATGTCCCCCACACAGATCCTTTACACAGTATTCTGTCCCCACACAGCACCCTTACACAGTATTATTTCCCCCCCCACACACAGCTCCCATGCAGAATGATGTCCCCACACAATATAATCCCCCACAGGCCCCATGGAGAATGTTGTCCCTTCCAATCCCCTTAAACAGTATTATGTCCTCACAGGGTTCCCATATTTTCTTGCTGTTCTGGTCTGCACTGTGTAATGAGGCACTGCTGAGGCAATGAGTTGACGCTATCACGCCTGCTGCGCTTTCAGGTGCACAGGCTCAATGATGGAAAAGGGATTTGACTGCTCCCTGTTACATCGTTGCATTCACAGGTATCTTATCCGGATTATTTAGGTACTAGTGAATTTAAAATGGTAGGCATGAGTCGGCTATGTGGTGCAGGACGCCACTGCCTAAAGCCCTTTGGCTGTCCTACTGCGGGTCACACCGTCTGTTCTGAAGTGATGAGACGAAGATAAAGGAACTGATGGTTTCAAACTTTATGGCATTGAAAAATAGAGGAGTATAAAGAAAAAAGGTCTTTAGCCTACAATAAAACATTGTGGTGGCAGAGTCCTTCTGTGGGGCTGCAAGAGTGCTGCTGGTGTCAGGAAGCTACATTTCATTGATGGTATCATGAATTCACAGATGTACTGCTCTATATTCAAAGAGAAGATGCTGCCATCACGCTGTGCCCTTGATAGATGTGCACTGTTCCAACACGACAGTGATCCCAACACACATCTCTTGCATTTCTGATGAAGAACATGGTGACAATGATTCAGTGGCCAAGTGTCTCCTGATCTGACCCCAACCAAAACACCTATGAGGAATTCTGAAGACACAAGTTACCATCACTCTCTATCCAGCATACAAGTTCTAAAATAGGTCGTTCTTGAAGAATGGAAATAGATGATGCAGTATTGTCACCAACTTGACCATTCCATACCTAGAAGATTTGGTGCGGTCCTTAGAAATCATGGAGGTCACACAAAATACTAAGTGTAGTAGTTTTTATGTGGGGTGTATTCATTTTTGCATTAGCTAAATAGAGTAAAACTGAAGATTTTGTAATGAAAGTTATATTACGGTATTAAGCTTACTTTCATATTCGGCGTTTAAACAAACAAAAAAATGTTCTAAGCTCAGTCTTGTCAAAATTTTGGAAATTGAGTGAGATATTGAATAAAATCTTACTTTTCAAATGGGGTAGCCGGCCTTATGCTGTGAGAGGGGGAAGGAGCCGCAGCTGATTACTCAGAGCTCACAGCACAGTTCTCCAACTTTACACATGAACTTTTATAAAGATGGGGGGGGGGGGGGGCAGGCAGATAAGCCGTGTATAAACTGTCAAATTTGGTTCTTTTCTGCCCCCCCCCCCCCCATCTTTATAAAAGTTCACGTGTAAAGTTGGAGAACTGTGCTGTGAGCTCTGAGTAATCAGCTGCGGCTCCTTCCCCCTCTCACAGCATAAGGCCGGCTTCACACATTCGACTTTCATAGTCCATGTAGGAACCCCAATGTCCAGGTTGGCCACAGGTCTCCTGAACTGATCTCAAGCTTATACAGGCGCATCTCACAAAATTAGAATATCATCAGAAAGTGATGAAATTCATAAAGTTTCCACAATCAGTGATGGTTTGGGGAGCCATGTCATCTGCTGGTGTAGGTCCACTGTGTTTTATCAAGACCAAAGTCAGCGCAGCCGTCTACCAGGAAATTTTAGAGCACTTCATGCTTCCCTCTGCCGACAAACTTTTTGGAAATGGAAATTTCATTCTCCAGCAGGACTTGGCACCCTCTCCTCCGGACCGTGGGTACCATCCGCAAATGTTCTGCTTACTTTTCGCATGGTGTGCACAGCCACATGCGGAAAGTAAGCAGAACAATGCATTCCTATGGGTGCGGGATCGCCGCGATTCCGCTAAATGAGCATGCTGCGTTTTTTTACCGCGAAGCGATTCCGCCGCGGAAAAAAACGCAGCATTAGCACAGCATTGCGGAATCCCATAGGAATGCATGGGATGATTATTTTTCGCGGCAAAATTGCGCGTTTAAAACCGCCGCGGAAACGCGAAAAAAACACTGCGTGTGAACTCTGCCTAAGTCTCCTCATCTCGTGATGGTTAGCATGTCAATCTCCGCAAGGAGAAACGATACTTCTTGGATATAGGAGGCAGTCAGGAAACCCAAAGCCAGTACATACATGTGGGGAAAACAGACCATCTATAGGAGATTTTCTGGCTTGGCATTTATCCCTGGCCATACTGCAAGGGTCTCTCCAAGGCCAAACCTGCAGCATTCTCTTGGGAAGCCACTTATGGTATGGGAACCTTCTTAAAATAAGATGTCAGCGGTGGGGAATTCAGCTCATGCCTGTGTGATATATAAGCAGACATTCAGAGAGGCGTCTGCCATTTGTAGTGATTCTATAATGGCTGGTGGGGAGATCTCACATGGGGGAGCCCTTTATTGACATGAACTGCCCTACTACAGCTTCTGAAAAGGACAGTATGCCATAATGTCCGACAGTTGCAAGTTCCATCTCTGGGAGGAGTGAGCTAAGGTCCCTTGACCACTGTTATGCCAACGATTAAGTGTTCCATGTTCGCCATTCATATTTATTAGAATTATGAAACGAGGGAAATATGATTGATCGGCTGCGTCTGAACCCACTCTATTCTCCTAGTAGATGGTGAAATGTCCTTACAGACAGTGCGATATGTTGTATTCTTGAAAGCGGATTGACTTATTCATACTCATCCTCCATACCTCTGTGGCAAAGTGGTGGATCACAGCTATGGAGATGCAGGCGTCGAAGGAGCCACTTCTGAAAGGGACAGACAAGGCGTCACACACGCAGGCCTCAAATTGTCTTTCTCCACAAATGTCCACAAGGTTCTTACTGCGGTCACAACCGATCTGGGGAAAGAAACTGACAGCGTTATAATCCACAGGAGACTGGCACGTCACAGCAGAGGTGACAGCCATGGTAAGAGACAGCCCGAAAAAGGATACATGAGGGAGGACTGGTTTTCTTTATTCTCACTTATTCAATATATTTGATTGTTTATTAGTGATGAGCGAGTATACTCGTTGCTCGGGTTTCCTCCAAGTATTCTGGTGTGCTCGGAGATTTAGTTTTCGTTGCCTCAGCTGCATGATTTGTGGCTGCTGGACAGCCTGAATACATGTGGGGATCCCCTAACAAACAGGCATTCCTCACATGTATTCAGGCTGTCCAGCAGCCACAAAAACTCCGAGCACGCCAAAATACTCGGAGGACACCCGAGCAACGAGCATACTTAATTCTGCTGTTTTGATTTATATTGCACTGCTATGTATAGAGAAAATCACGGTTTCTTAGGAACGCCAGCTATAGGATGGCTTTCACATTAGAACAGTCATGACAGGTACAGAGGTCTCTGGCTTATCAGATGCCATATTAGACAACTTTAATGCACTCAGTTTGGTAAAAAAAAAAAAAAAAATGACCTCAACGTCACCTTGAAACATAATTATCTGTTATAAGGAGCAACACAGAAAAGAATATCCGCGGGTTTGGGACAGGAAGCCGTCAAGATTATTTACAAGAAAAAAAAAGCAAGAAAAATGAATGCAGCATTTAACCAAACGGTCATGTGGAAAATGTACTGATTATGTGAGACAAGAAGGGAGAGCAGAGTGACCTTGAGAGTGATCTAAACACACCAAGAAATGTTAATGAATTGTAAACTAATTGGAGGGAACAAAGCGGATTACTTTGTAATTTGCATCTAAATTGCATGAAATACATTTCGCCTCAGACTTGCTTTCTGTCCTTGCTTCTGACCACATTAAAAAAAGCACCAAAAACGACAAAGCGGGAAGGGTTGAGTTATGGGTCTCAATTACAGTTTACGAGGGCTGTTAATTACGGGTTAGTGGCACTTATTTTCATGTCCACTCATCAGTCTTATTTATTAACCCCTTAAGCCCCAAGGGTGGTTTGCACGTTCATGACCGGGCCAATTTTTACAATTCTGACCACTGTCCCTTTATGAGGTTATAACTCTGAAACGCTTCCATGGATCCCGGTGATTCTGACATTGTTTTCTCGTGACATATTGTACTTCATGTTAGTGGTAAAATTTCATTCATATAACTTGCGTTTATTTGTGAAAAAAACGGAAATTTGGCGAAAATTTCGCAATTTTCCAAATTTGAATTTTTATGCCCTTAAATCACAGAGATAGGCCGGTTTCACATTAGCGCATTTTCAGCGCGCGCACGGCCGGGGGTAGCTCCGCCCCCGAGCCGGCTCTCTGCCCGGCGTGCCCGCCCCTTGCTTGTAGCGCCGCCTACTAGCGGACAGCGGCGCCTGCGATCGGCGCACCCTATCTTTAGCATAGGGTGCGCAGATCGTGCGCAGGCCGTGCGCTAGTTGCGCTTTGACCTGCGCTGCGCACTTTTGACGGTGCGCCGTGCGCGCCAAAATCCGAAAAGTTTGATTTTGGCGCGCACGGCGCACCGTCAAAAGTGCGCAGCACAGGTCAAAGCGCAACTAGCGCACGGCCTGCGCACCCTATGCTAAAGATAGGGTGCGCCGATCGCAGGCGCCGCTGTCCGCTAGTAGGCGGCGCTACAAGCAAGGGGCGGGCACGCCGGGCAGAGAGCCGGCTCGGGGGCGGAGCTACCCCCGGCCGTGCGCGCGCTGAAAATGCGCTAATGTGAAACCAGCCTTACGGCACACAAAAAACTTAATAAATAACATTTCCCACATGTTTACTTTACATCAGCACAATTTTGGAACCAAATTTTTTTTTTTGTTAGGAAGTTATTAGGGTTAAAAATTGACCAGCGATTTCTCATTTTTGCAACACCATTTTATTTTTACGGACCACATCACATTTGCAGTCACTTTGAGGGGTCTATATGATAGAAAATACCCAAAAGTGACACCATTCTAAAACTGCACCCCTTAAGGTGCTCAAAACCACATTCAAGAAGTTTATTAACCCTTTAGGTGCGTCACAGGAATTTTTTCAATATTTAAAAAAAAAATGAACATTTAACTTTTTTTTCACAAAAAAAAACTTCATGTTCAATTTTTTTTATTTTACCAAGGGTAACAGGAGAAATTGGATGGCAAAAGTTATTGTGCAATTTGTCCTGAGTACGCTGATACCCGATATGTGGGGGGAACCACTGTTTCGGCGCATGGCAGAGCTCAGAAGGGAAGGAGCGCCGTTTGACTTTTTCAATGCAAAATTGGCTGGAATTCAGATCGGACGCCATGTCGCGTTTGGAGAGCCCCTGATGTACCTAAACAGTGGAAACCCCCCACAAGTGACCCCATTTTGGAAACTAGACCCCCCAAGGAACTTATCTAGATATGTGGTGAGAACTTTGAACCCACAAGGGCTTCACAGAAGTTTATAACGTGCTGCGGTACAATTAAAAAATCATTTTTTCCACAAAAATGATCTTTTCACCCCCAATTTATTTTTCCAAGGGTAACAGGACCCTAAAAATTATTGTGCAATTTGTCCTGAGTATGCTGATACCCCATATGTGGGTGTAAATGACTATTTGGGCGCATGGCAGAGCTCGGAAGGGAAGCAGTGCCATTTGACGTTTTTGGCTGGAATTGAGATCGGACACCATGTCGCGATTGGAAAGCCCCTGATGTACCAAAACAGTGGAAACCCCCCACAAATTACACCATTTTGGAAACTAGACCCCCCCACGGAACTTATCTAGATGTGTGGTGAGCACTTTGAACCCCCCAGTGCTTCACAGAAGTTTATAACGCCCGGGCGTGAAAATAAAAAAATCGTATTTTTTCCACAAACATGATCTTTTAGTCACCAATTTTTTTTTATTTTCCCAAGGGTACAAGGAGAAATTGGACCCCAAAAGTTGTTGTCCAATTTGTTGTGAGTACGCCGACACCCCATATGTGGGAGAAAATTACTGTATGGGCACATGTCGGGGCTCGGAAGGGAAGTAGTGACGTTTTGGAATGCAGACTTTGATGGAATGGTCTGCAGGTGTCATGTTGCCTTTGGAGAGCCCCTAATGTACCTAAACAGTGGAAACCCCCCACAAATGACCCCATTTTGGAAACTAGACCCCCTAAGGAACTTATCTAGATGTGTGGTGAGCACATTGAACCCCCAAGGGCTTCACAGAAGTTTATAACGCCAGGGCGTGAAAATAATAAAATTCATTTTTTTCCACAAAAATGATATTTTTGCCCCCAATTCTTTATTTTACTAAGGGTAACAGGAGAAATTGGACCCCAAAAGTTGTTTTGCAATTGGTCCTGAGTAGGCTGATACCTCATATGTGGGGGTAAAACACTGTTTGGGCGCATGGCAGAGCTTGGAAGGGAAGGAGCACCATTTGACTTTTTCAACGCAGAATTGGCTGGAATTGAGATCAGACGCCATGTTGCATTTGGAGAGCCCCTGATGTGCCCAAACAGTGGAAACCCCCAATTCTAACTCCAACCCGAACCCCAACACACCCCTAACCCTAATCTCAGCCCTAACCCTAGCGGGAAAATGGAAATAAATACATTTTCTTTTAATTTTATTATTTTTCCCTAACTAAGGGGGTGATAACGGGGGGTTTGATTTACTATTTATGGCGGTTTTTATATTTGGCAGCTGTCGCACGCTAAAAGACGCTTTTTATTGTAAAAATAGTTTTTGCATCACCACATATTGAGAGCTATAATCTTTCCGTATTTTGACCCACCGATTCATGTGAGGTCTTATTTTTTGCGGGACGAGTTGACGTTTTTATTGGTGTCATTTTCGGGCACGTGACAATTTTTTGATCGTTTTTTATTCCAATTTTTGGGACGCAGAGTGAACAAAAACTAGCGTATCAAATTTCTTTTGGGGGGGGGCGTTTACACCGTTCCGCGTGCGATAAAATTGATAAAGCGGTTTTATTCTTCGGGTCAGTACGGTTACAGCGATACATCATTTAGGTTTTTTTATGTTTTGGCGGTTTTATGCAATGAAAACTATTTTATATAAAAAAGTTATTTTTGCATCGCTTTATTCTGCGAGCTATAACTTTTTAACGGATGACGCTGTATGGCGGCTCGTTTTTTGCGGGACAAGCTGACGTTTTCAGCGGTACCATGGATTTTTATATGCGTCTTTTTGATCGCGCGTTATTGCACTTTTTGTTCAGCGGTATGATAAAAAACGAAGCAAAAAATGATTTATTTTTTAAGGGGTTCGCTACGGACGCGGCGATACCAAATGTGTACTTTTATTGTTTGTTTTTTTTTTTTTTTCAAAAAATGAATTTTTTGGGGAATATATTTTTTTTTTTTTTACTAATTTATTTGGCGATTTTTTCAAAATTACTTTTACACTTTATTTTTTTTTTAATTTTATTACATTGTCCCAGTTGGGACATCACTGTCCTGTGACAGATCGCTGATCTGTCACATCACAGATCACTGTGACAGATCAGCGATCTGTCACAGGCATAGACGCAGACTTCCTCATGCCTGCGCTTTGCCGGCACTGAGGAAGCCAGCTCCCTACAGGCCCCCGAAGGTCCCCATCGCCATCTTGGATCCGGGGGCCTGTAGGGAAAGAGCCCCCCGCAGCAGCGCTGCACATTGCGCTGCTGTGGGGGGGCTCAGGAAAGCACGGAGGAAGCCCCCTCCCTGCCGATGCTTCCCTTTAACCCCCGGTACACCGCGATCGTGTTTGTTCACGGTGTACAAGGGGTTAACGTGTTGGGGCGGTCCGTGACCGCCCCTGACACATTATCACAGCTGACACCGGACACAATCAGCTAACACCCGGCCATGATCAGCGGCGCTCACCATGTGGGCGCCGCTGATCGCCATGACGTACTATCCCATCCCTGGGAATTAAGTCCCAGGGCACATGGACGGGATAGTACGTCATATGGCAGAAAGGGGTTAAGGATTGAAATGGCAGTATAGTGATAAAAAAAAGGAGATTTTTGTGTACTCACCGTAAAATCTCTTTCTCTTAGCCTCTAATTGGGGGACACAGAACCATTGGTGTTATGCTGCTGTCCACTAGGAGGCGACACTATGCATAATCTGAAAAAGATTAACTTTGGCTCCTCCTCTGCAGTATACACCCCTGGACGGCGTCAGCCTTCTCCAGTTTTGTGCAAAAGCATTAGGAGGAACGTAACCAAATAACATAACCATGCCTGTAAGAAGGCTACTATGTACGAGCTCAAAGAACAATATGAGAACTCAACCGTAAACAACGGTCCATAAGGGCAACAGGGTGGGAGCTGTGTCCCCCAATTAGAGGCCAAGAGAAAGAGATTTTACGGTGAGTACACAAAAATCTCCTTTACTCTGTTGCCTCATTGGGGGACACAGAACCATGGGACGTCCCAAAGCAGTCCCTGGGTGGGAAGCAATGGACGAATGATGTGCTAGCAGGTCCCTAAATTTGGGGCACTGCCGCCTGCAGAACCAGTCTACCCAGGCTCGCATCCGCTGAGGACTGGGTATGAACACTGTAGTGTTTCGTAAACGTGTGTAGGCTAGTCCAAGTGGCCGCCTTACACACTTGTTGTGCCGAAGCCTGATGCCGAATGGCCCAGGAGGCCCCTAATGCCCGTGTAGAGTGTGCCGTGATACCGGCTGGAAGAGGGGAACTGTTAAGTCGGTAGGCCTCATGTATGGTGGACTTGATCCACCTGGCAAGGGTAGCATTGGAAGCCGGCAGTCCCTTGCGACTACCTTCTGGAAGAATGAAGAGGGAATCAGACTTCCGGAAAGGTGCAGTCCTGGACACGTAAATCGGCAATGCTCTGACGAGGTCAAGCGTATGCAGAGCCTTCTCCACTCTATGAACCGGAACCGGGCAAAGGGATGGCAGTGAAATCTCCTCATTGAGGTGAAAGTTGGACACAACCTTCGGAAGGAAGGATGGTACCGTGCGGAGAACCACCTTGTCCTGGTGAAAGGCTAGGAAAGGCCGTCTGCAGGAAAGTGATGACAATTCCGACACTCTGCGTAACGAGGTGATCGCCACTAGAAAAACCACTTTCTGAGACAGAATGGAGAGTGGAACTCCTCTAAGAGGTTCGAAGGGTGGCGCTTGCAATGCTGTCAGGACCAGATTGAGGTCCCACGTATCCAGCGGACGTTCGTAGGGAGGAACCAATCGGGAAACTCCCTGGATGAAAGTCCTTACCTGTGGTTTAATAGCAATGCGCTTTTGAAAAAAAGGACTGAAAGCGCCGACACCTGACTCTTAAGCGAGCCTAAGGATAGCTTGGCATCTAGGCCCGATTGAAGAAAACCTAGTACCTTCGGGAGGGAATAAGGGAGTGGGACTTGTCCATGAGATTCGCACCAAGAAAAGAAAGCTCTCCAGGTACGATAATAGATCTTGGCGGAGGCAGGCTTCCTTGCCCTGATCATAGTTGCAATGACTGCCGGTGAAAAACCTGCCTGGGTTAGAATCCAGGTTTCAAGGGCCATGCCGTCAAATTGAGAGCCCCTGAATTCTGATGGAAGAACGGACCTTGAGACAGAAGGTCGTGACGGTCGGGTAGACGCCAGGACACGTCTGCTGTAAGTTGAACGATGTCGGCGTACCATGTACGTCTGGGCCAGTCTGGCGCGATGAGGATGGTTGGAACTCCCTCTTGTTTGATCGTCCTCACGACCCTGGAGATTAGGGGGAGGGGTGGAAAAATGTACAGGAGTCGGAACTGGGACCAGTCCTGGACCAGGGCATCCGCTCCGAGCGAACGCGGGTCGTGTCCCCTGGCCATGAAATTGGGGACCTTGGTATTGAGATGGGATGCCATTAGGTCCACCTCCGGGGTTCCCCAGCGTTGACAGATCTGGTAAAAAATCTCGGGATGGAGAGACCACTCCCCAGAGTCCATTCCTTGCCTGCTGAGGAAGTCGGCTTCCCAGTTTTCTACACCCGGAATGTGGACCGCAGAAAGTACCGACCTCGTGTCTTCCGCCTAGCGGAGGATATGCGCCACTTCTCTCATCGCCTGGGCGCTGCGGGTCCCGCCTTGGTGGTTCACGTATGCCACAGCCGTGGCATTGTCCGACTGTATCCGTATGTGCGAGGCTGCAAGCAAGTGATGAAAGGCTCTCAGTGCCAAGAGGATGGCCCTGATTTCCAGAATATTGATGGGCAATGTCACTTCCCTCGGTGACCACTTGCCTTGTGCCCTGTGATGTAGGTGCACCGCCCCCCAGCCTGTCAGGCTTGCATCGGTAGTCAGGATCTTCCATTGTCCTGAGAGGAATGGCTTCCCTCGTGTAAGCGAGGTTGGTTTGAGCCACCAATGCAGGGACCTCCTGGTCGACGTCAACCTGAACTCCGTCGAGGGAGAAGGGATTCCTGTCCCAAGATCTGAGTATGGCTAGTTGAAGGACCCCGAGGTGAAACTGGGCAAATGGCACTGCCTCTATTGCTGCTGCCATCCGGCCGAGGACTCTCATGGCAAACCGGAGAGATCGAGGAGGACTGCGAAGGAGTGTACAAACTCCCAGACGGATGGCCAGTGTCTTGTCCTTGGGAAGGAGCACCAGGCCCCTGGAGGTGTCGAATAACATTCCCAGGAATGTTAGAGTCTGACTTGGGATAGTCGACGATTTCTGTAGGTTGACTAGCCATCCCAGGCGACTCAGTGTGTCTATTGTGATTGAGGAAAGATGTATATCTTTGTACCGTGTTAGCCAGTGGATAGAAAAATATTCAGGATTGAGAGTCCTCAGTAGTTGATACCTTTTAATGGCTAACTGAAAAGATGGTAATTAGTCTAGCCTGATGAAGAGACCTGAGTAGTCTCGAAAGCTTGCAATGTATTACCATCTTTTCAGTTAGCCATTAAAAGGTATCAACTACTGAGGACTCTCAATCCTGAATATTGTGATTGAGACACTGACCTCACAGTCTTTGAAAGTGGGAGACTTGATGAGGAGGTCGTCCAGGTACGGGATGACTAGAATGCCTCTTGAGTGCAGAACGTCCATGGTGGCCGCCATGACTTTGGTGAACGTTCTTGGAGTCGTGGCGAGTCCGAACGGAAGGGCGACAAACTGGTAGTGGTTTTGGTTGACCGCGAACCTGAGAAACCTTTGGTGGGCGGGAGCAATTGGTATGTGCAGATACGCATCCTGTACGTCTATGGAGGCAAGGTATTCTCCCTGCTCCATGGATGCAATGATGGACCTGAGGGACTCCATGCGGAAATGACGGACCCGTACGTAATTGTTGAGCTGTTTTAGGTCCAGTATGGGTCGGACGCTGCCTCCTTTCTTGGGGACTACGAACAGATTTGAGTAGAACCCTCGGAATCTCTCGTTCGCGGGAACCGGCACCACAACTCCTGCTTGAAGGAGAGAGGAGACCGCTTGGTGGAAAGCACGAGCCTTGTCTGGTGGTGTTGGAGGAATAGAAAGGAAGAACCAGTTCGGTGGAGCGGAAGTGAACTCTATCTTGTATCCGGAAGACACTATTTCCCTGACCCACCTGTCTTCTGTAATAGGCAGCCAGACTTGCTGGAAGAGTAAAAGTCGGCCGCCTACTGGTGGGGTGTCTTCCGGAGTTCGTGAGTCATGATGAAGCGAGTTCTGAGGTTTTCCTCCCTTGGGTTTCGCTTGGCCTGCTTTCGACTGCCAAGACCTGTCCGGTCGCTGCTGCGTCCGTGGGTTGTCCCTGCGTGGAGAGCGGTTACGGTTTTGCGCTGGGCGCGAGACGGACCAGCCCGAGGAATTCCGAAAGGATCGGAATCGCGTCTGGTTTCTTCGTTTAAACGTGCTTTTCGGTTTTAGTTGAGGGAGAGAGGTACTCTTACCCCCAGTGGCATTCCAGTAAGATACGGAAGTCGCGTGAGGGACTTCTTTGAGGCCGCATCCGCTTTCCATTCTCGCAGCCAGAGGATGCGTCGGATCGTGATGGCGTTTGATGCTATTCCCGCTACACCTCTTGCGGAATCCAGGGCTGCATGAAGCATGTAGTCTGCTACCACTGCTATCTGGACCGCTTGGTCCGAGAGCTCGGGATTTGAAGCTTGAAGACCCTCCTGTAGTTTTTTGGCACAAGCCAGGATGGCCTTGGCCGCCCAAACTGAAGCAAACGCAGGGCCCAGAGAGGCGCCTGCCGCTTCGAAAATAGAACGAGCCATGCGTTCTACTTGCCGGTCTGCTGCGTCCCTGAGGGTTGAGCTATCTGGCAGAGAGAGTAAGGTCTGCGCTGCTAGCCTAGAAACCGGGGGGGTCCACTTCAGGTGGATCTGTCCATTGTTTGGTGTCTGTCTGTGGGAAGGGCTTCCAAATATTTGCGATTAGCAAATTTTTTCTCAGGCTGCGCAAACTGTTTGGTAAGTATTTTCTCAAACTCATGGTGATTAGGCAAGACCTTAGGTGGTTTCTGAACACTTTCGAAGCAAATCCTATGTTCTGGGACTTCCGGGGCTGACTCTGGAATTTTTAGCACACGATGAATGGCAGAGATTATGTCCTCAACTAGCGCTGTATTGCTAGGGGGAGAAGGTACCACGGACCTGACCGTTTCATTATCTGAGTCGGAGTCACAGATGCCCTCCGAATCCTGTGCCTCGCTAAGGTGATCCCTGGAGGGCGACCTGGGGCGGGGATCTTCTGTGGTGGGGGATCTCTGTGGTAAATTGCACTGTCTGTCTGTGACAGGGGACTGCCTAGGAGACCTGGAATGACACTGTCTCTCCCTGGGGGGGGGATGACCTTGTGCTATAGGACGACTCAGGTGATCGTGACCTGTGGGTCCGCTTACGTCTGTGAGTGTCAGAAACAGCATGTTCCCAAGACAAGCTGTCCGTTTGCTGTGTAACGTCCATAGCCGGGGCCCGTCTCTGCAGAGCTTGCAGCAATGTGGCAGTTAGGTTGTCTATGGACTGTGTCATAGACTGTGACATCCGAGTTGCCCATTCCGGCGTGGCCTGTGACACTGAATCGTCAGTAGGGACTCCCTGGGGTTCTGACCCAGAGTTCTGGATGCAGTCCCGGCAGTGCGGATACGTGCTGCCACTAGGGAGCGTGGCTTTGCAGGCTGTGCAGAATGCATAGAAACATTCCTGCCTGGTTCTCTTCCTTGAGCCCGGCATAGTGCACAGAGGCTGGCTATCAGGGATCGTACAGGGGTGGCTACGCAGAGGGAACCCACAGAGAGCCTTCTAGGAAGTATGGATTCACAGCTGAGTAATGAGAACCCAGCTGTGAGCTTACCCCACCGGTGTGCCCCTAGGTCCAGCGCCGACAGATCCCAGTTCTGTGCCCCCCGGAGACTGCTGTGATGCTCCTCTCCTGGATCTCATCCAAAAAAAAAAAAAAAAAAAAATGGCCACCGGGGCTCTGAGGAGAGGGAGGAGGGGGCGGAGAGCTGAAAAGGGCGCGCTGGGCTGTGTAAAAACGCGCCCTTTCTGTCTCAATCCGCCCCTTCTATGACACTCCAGCGTGTCATTTTAGTCATCTGGGGGGCGGGTCTAAATTAGAGGCCTGATGCCCAGGAGGGTTCCAGAGCGGCGTGGTAGTCCAGGGGGGGGGGGGTTGGCCCGATTTGTACCAAACCCCCCCAAAATGGTCGACCGGATAGCGGTGGGTGTAGAAGGGGAAGTGGTTCTTGCATGGGGGGCCCCTGGAGCGCTATGGGGCCGCTGCTGCTGCAGAGACAGGGACGCAGAAAAGCCCTGTCTCTGCTGTGCCATGCCAGTCCGCACCCTCCCCCGGCCCCAACAGGATCCCTCAGCTGGTCTGGGGTCCCTGGAAGCTGCGGAATTATGCCTATTCTCCGACCCTACCTGAGGCGTCTCAACCTAATGCCCCCTGCGGGGGATTAGGGAGGGTGCGTCTGTCACCGTCAGGGGGTCTTCATCCTCAACCCAGACCCCAAAGGGGTTGGGGAAGGAGGGGGGGACTCAACTTCGGACCAGTACCCGCAGGACTGGGGAAGGAGCGACATGGGGAATAGCCATCTCAACTTCAACCGGGCACCCCTAAAAAGGGGGCCAAGGAAGGAGCCATGTCGGGAGTCTCGCTGGAGACCCACTTTTCTTCATCTGTTCCTGACGAAA
Source organism: Dendrobates tinctorius (assembly GCF_039654945.1). Lineage (NCBI taxonomy): Eukaryota > Metazoa > Chordata > Amphibia > Anura > Dendrobatidae > Dendrobates > Dendrobates tinctorius. Next base: position 13,929,607 of record NW_027361743.1, on the reverse strand, counting down.
AAAAAAAAAAAAAAAAAGAACGGAATAAAAAGGTGTGCCTCCTTGCGACACTAAGCAAAAACTGGAGAAGGCTGACGCCGTCCAGGGGTGTATACTGCAGAGGAGGAGCCAAAGTTAATCTTTTTCAGATTATGCATAGTGTCGCCTCCTAGTGGACAGCAGCATAACACCCATGGTTCTGTGTCCCCCAATGAGGCGACAGAGTAAAATGGTAGGTCCAACAAAACTGGTGAGGGAAAAAAAAAAAAAAGAAAAAAAAAAAAAAGTATTTTTGGTACTCACCGCAAAATCCTTTTCTCGCAGTCATCATTGGGGGACACAGGTAACCGTGTACACTGCTGTCTCTAGAAGGCTGACACTAGACAAAAAAAGTCAGCTCCTTCTCAGCCGTATACACCCATCGACTGGCACAAAGCTCGCCAGTTAGGGAAGAAAAGAAAAGCAGGAGGAGATGCACCAACAAACAACTATATACAGGCTCAACTATGGCCCTTAGGCCCAACATAGGCACAAAAAAAACAAGGAGGGTACTGTGGCCCCCCATGAAATCTCCAAGAAAGATTTTAGGTTGAGTGCCAAAAATCCTTTATTGCTTCATTGGGGGACACAGGAAACTATGGGACATCCTAAAGCAGTCCAAAGGTAAGAACAGACGATTATGCTCAAATCAGGTCAGACAACAGCAGCTTACAGCACCTTCCTACCTAGGCCAGCATCAGCTGAGGCACAGGTATGTACCCTGTAAAATCTTGCAAATGTATGAAGGAATGACCAAGCAGTGGGCCTTGCAAATCTGGACTGCAGAGGCCCCCACTGCAAGGGTAGAGTGAGCCCTCACTCCCATAGGGGGTGGTCTAGCCTTAACTCGATAAGCCTCTAGTACGGCAGAAAGGATCCAGCAGGTGATAGACTTAGAGCCCCTTACAACGACCCTCAGGAATCACAAACAAGGCATCTGAACATCTGAAGGATGTGGTCCTTGAGCGGTAGAGACTAGTGTTGAACAAACATGCTCGAATAAGGTGCTATCCATGCATGCTCGGATACCAAAAGTGTATCTTGGGCGTGCTCGAATACCTTGTTCGAGTCGCCCCAGTTGTATGTCTCGGGGCTGTTTGACAGCTGCAACACATGCAGGGATTGTCTGTTTGCTAGCAGCAGGCTCAAAGGCAGACTTGGCCAGGACCTTGATCTGTCTCGTCAGTGGAGTCCTCAAGAAATGAGCCTTCAGGGAGTGACAGGACAGTCTGAGCTGACAGGCAGGAGACTGGAAGGTCCAAAGCATGGGATTCTGCCCATTTGCTGAGGAGATCAGGAACAAGAGGCTATAATATATCCAACTGTTTTCCACCTGAAAAGCGTTTTAACTGGTGCTCCCACTGTTAGGTAAAAATTCCCTCAAATTACGCTTTTTTGAATGAAACTGAGAATCAAGGGAAGACACCTTAATATTGCGGGTCTGACTGAAGGCAGATATAAGACTGTCAATCATATTCTGAAGTTTGGTCCATGATTTGGAATCAAGGTCGGACTCAGGGGCCCACTCCGTGGAGGAAGAGTGGGATACCGAGGGCATCCTGGGGAATGTGGAAGGAGAGCGGAAACCAGAAGAGGAACTGGAGTGTGCTCCCTTTTTGGACCTTATCCTCAATACACCATGCTGGGTGCCTGCAATTAACATAGCATACTAGAAAACTGGAAAAGAAAATTCCAAGTGGGGAGAAACTGAATGTGACTTGTTGTTACCGTGCAGATTGCCATATTATTCTACTCATTAGTACGATTATGGCGATCCCAAACATGTCCAGTTATTTAATTATTTTAGTGGAGAAAAATTAAAAAAAAAAAAAACACAGAAGAATGCTTGTGCCACTAACTCCACCATAAACATGTGCGAAAAGTGCATGTAATAGGAAAAATGGAGGCATGCTGCTGCCAAATTCCTCTTAGGCAAAGTGAATCAAAATATCCTATTGTTCATATCAACCTTAAAAGAAATGCCAGAAAACACATTTCTTCAAAACCCTAGTGATTTTTTTTTTTTTCACACTTTCTATATCACTTCTTATATGTAAAAAATAAATAAATAAATCCTGAAATCTTGCTGTTTAGATTCGGACCACTGCTCCCCATAATAAACTGACACTTCCTGCTCATCATCATCACAGGCAGGATTACAATATAAGAGCATACCTATATATCAATAACCTAGAAGCCACCTTTTACAAACCGGTGATGTCAGAGTTCACCGCCGCCCACTCCCTGCACAGGTCACAAAGCAAGTCTACAAGGCTCTCTCATATAAGTCAATGGAAATTGCCTACTGCTTTCTACGGCCATCTACAGTGGGAAAAATAAGTATTTGATACACTGCCGATTTTCCAAGTTTTCCCACCTACAAAGAATAGAGAGGCCTATAATTTTTTTTATCGTGTGTACACTTCACCTGTGAGACAATCTAAAAATAAAAAACAGAAACTCACATTGTATGATTTTTACATAATTGCATGAAATAAGTATTTGATACAATAGAAAAACAGAACTTAATATTTGATACAGAAGACTTTGTTTGCAATTACAGAGGTCAGACGTTCCCTGTAGCTCTTGACCAAGTGTGCACACACTGCAGCAGGGATTTTGGCCCACTCCTCCATACAGATCTTCTCTACATCTTTCAGGTTTTGGGGCTGTCGCTGGGCAACAGAGTTTCAGCTCCCTCCAAAGATTTTTTTATTGGGTTCAGATCTAGAGACTGGCTAGGACACTGTAAGACCTTGAAATGCTTCTTACGGAGCCACTCCTTAGTTGCACTAGTTGTGAGTTTTGAGTCATTGTCATGCTGGAAGACCCAGCCATGACCCATCTTCAATGCTCTTACTGAGGGAAGGAGGTTGATGGCCAAAATCTTGCGATACATGACTCCATCCAACCTCCATTCAACACAGTGCAGTTGTTCAGTCTCCTTTGCAGAAAAGCACCCCCAAAGTAGAATGTTGCTCCCACCATACTTCACAGTTGGGATGTTGTTCTTGGTGTTGTACTCATCCTTCTTCCTCCAAACACGGTAAATGGAGTTGAAACCAAAAAGTTCTATCCTGGTCTCATTTGACTACATGACCTTCTCGTGTGCCTCCCTTGGATCATCCACATGGTCACTGGCAAACTTCAAACGGGCGTGGACATTTGCTGGCATGAGCAGGGGGACCTTTTGTGTCCTGCAGGATTTTAATCCATGACGGCTTAGTGCGTTACTAACAGTAATGTTTGAGACTGTGTTCCCACTTGTCTTCACGTCATTGACCAGGTCCTACAATGTAGTTCTAGACTGATTCCTAACGATTCTCAGAATCATCCTTACTCCAGGAGGCAACATCTTGCATGGAGCCTCAGACTGAGGAAGATTGAAACTCATCTTAAGTTTCTTCCATTTTTTTTTTAGAATTGTGATAACAGTAGTTACCTTCTCACAAAGCTGCTTGTCTATTGTCCTGTAGCCCATCCCAACCTTGTGCAGTTTTACAATTTTAGCCCTGGTATCTTTACACAGCTGTTTGGTCTTGGCCATGGTGGATAGGTTGCAGTGTCATTGAGTGTGTGGACAGGTGTCTTTTATACAGGTAAAAAGTTCAAACAGGTGCAATTAATATAGGTAATGAGTGCAGAGTAGGAGGCTTCTTACAGAAAAACTAACAGGTCTGTGAAAGCCAGAATTCTTGCTGGTTGGTAGGTGATTAAATGCTTATTTCATGCAATAATATGCAATTTAATTATGTAAAAAACATACAATGTGATTTTCAGGTTTTTACTATTAGCGTGTCTCTCACAGGTGAAGTGTTCCTACGATAAAAATTACAGACCTCTCCATTCTTTGTAGGTGGGAAAGCTCTACTGTAGATGCTGCCTAATAAAATAAAGCATAATAATAATAATAATAATAATAATAATAAAAAAAAAGAAAAAAAATCTACAAATTAAAAAATAAAAAGGTTAGAAAAAAAACATGATTCACTATCTAGGAGACACATTACCTTTAACCCCTTAGTGACCGGGCCACTTTAAAAAAACCAAAAAAGAATCTAACCAGTGTCCCTTTATGTAGAAAGAACTCTGAAAGGCTTCTATATATCCCACTGATTGAGAATTTTCTTTGTGACACATTGTACATTACGATAATGGAAAAATTTAGGTTGATATGTTTTGTATTTATAAAAATATCAGAAATTGGACAAAAACTTTAAAATATTTGCAATTTTCAAATCTAGACAGTCATACCACACAGAACAATACTAAATAACATCTCCCTCCTGTCTGCTTTACATCAGCACCACTTGTAAAGTAGAAATATATATATATATATATATATATATATATATATATATATATATAATCTCTCTCTCTCTCTGAGTGTAGAGCCCCGCCCACTCCACATAGCCACATTCAATATAATATCCCACATCATCCCGTCAGCCAGAGCCACTGGACTACTACCACTAATATCCCACATCATCCCGTCAGCCAGAGCTACCCGACTACTACCACTAATATCCCACATCATCCTGTCAGCCAGAGCCACCGGACTACTACCCCTAATATCCCACATCATCCCGTCAGCCAGAGCCACCGGACTACTACCCCTAATATCCCACATCATCCCGTCACAGCCGCCGGACTACTACCCCTAATATCCCACATCATCCCGTCAGCCAGAGCCACTGGACTACTACCACTAATATCCCACATCATCCCGTCAGCCAGAGCCACCGGACTACTACCACTAATATCCCACATCACCCCATCAGCCAGAGCCACCGGACTACTACCCCTAATATCCCACATCATCCCGTCACAGCCGCCGGACTACTACCCCTAATATCCCACATCATCCCGTCAGCCAGAGCCACCGGACTACTACCACTAATATCCCACATCATCCCGTCAGCCAGAGACACTGGACTACTACCCCTAATATCCCACATCATCCCGTCAGCCAGAGACACTGGACTACTACCCCTAATATCCCACATCATTCCATCAGCCTGGGGTCAGAACCAGAGCGCTGAGTGGATTTGCCCTGACTTCCATACCAATGATCCCTTTAATAGTAGCCTGGGGTGAGAATCAGAGCGCTGAGGGATTTACCCTAACTTCCATACTGGAGATCCCTTTAAGAGAGGCCTGGGATCAGAACCAGAGCGCAGAGTGGATTTGCCCTAACTTCCATACCAGGGAACCCTTTAAGAGAGCCTGGGATCAGAACCAGAGCGCTGAATGGATTTGCCCTGACTTGCATACCAATGATCCCTTTAATAGAACCCTGGGGTCAGAATAAGAGCGCTGAGGGATTTGCCCTAACTTCCAAACAATGATCCCTTTAAGAGACCCTGGGGTCAGAACCACAAAGCTGAGTGGAACGGTCCTAACTTCCATACCAGGGATCCCTTTAAGAGAGGCCTGGGGTCAAAACCAAAGCGCTGGATGGATTTGCTCTGACTACCATACCAATGATCCCTCTAAGAGGGAAGATGTGCCTATAGGATAGAGGATGTGTGATGGGTATATGGGCACGGGGGGGGGGGGGGGTTTGGGGAAATTCATTTCTGTCATGTGTTCTCTGCTCCTTTCTGGGGGGGCAGACAATGGCTGGAGCTTATGTTTCCGGGGATGCTAGATTTCTCCCACCACGTTAGTGTCTGCTGAGGTTCTTTTAACCAGCTCTAGTGGAATGAAACATGCTTCGTGATTGGTTGGTGATACACACACACTCAGATATATATTTTTTAGTATTACTTACCATGTACAAATTCTTGTTGACCCCAATATATTTGCCATTGCCACAGCCCACATCAGCCACGAGAGAGCCTGCTGATAAACTCATAAGGAAGTCCACCACCTTGGGCCAAGGAGAGTGTCTTGTGCTGCTGAAGTGACCAGCGATATCTTCATAGACTTTGTGAACATATTGCTTCTCCAGGGACTCGGGCTCCAAGTCACTGACTTGAGGAGGAGATTTCTTCACTAAGCCTTGCTGGCTATCACACACTAATGGATAAGCTGTATAGATATATAAAGAGCAGAATGGTTCTTTTTCTTAAGGGTATAAAAAAAAAAAAACGGTATTATCAAAAAATAAAAATCCTAACAATTTTTAAAAAGCATCCTTGAAATATTCAAGTTTTCACAGTGGCTACTTGAGTAGGCCGACATTACTTGGATCTTACTTTACAGCTTTGCTGTATAGACTTGGACATGGCTGTCAGAGTCATCTAGTTATCAGTGGAGACACAAATTAATAAATGGCAGCTATGTTGTAATGTTTAAGGCCAAGGAGAAAAGGATCAGACATGTTAAAAAAAAAAAATCCAACAAGCTCAATGCTTCATTCCATGGCATGAGCTTCGGCATTGGAAAGGGTAAGTGTGCATGTGTTCTCATTGGGGACAGGGGAATAAGCGCCTCCATAGATGTGGGACAGAGGTTCATCTCCCATAAATCAGAAGTTAGGGCCAATATCATTCCAACAAGTATGAAAGCATGATCTCATTAAGAAACAGTAAAAAAAACAAAAACTTTTTCTTTATCTCACCCCCCCCCCCCCCCATTTCTGAGTTTCTACACTATTACTTTTGCCAGGAAAGGTTGAATTTTCCCAGTGGTGGTCGTTGCTAGGGAAATTTAAAGAAAAAAAAAAAACATTCATTAAAATAAGCTCTCCAAGTAATACATGAATGGCTCAGTGCCGCCAGAGCCAAAGCCGCGCTCCATTGTGCATCAAGGAGGCGAGCCCGAGCTCAGGACCATTATGTGGCCTAATAGGGTCTACAGACTGGCTGGGTCTTTGTAGGAAGACTCCTGTAATATGGAAAAAAAAAATATATATAAAAAGATCATTTATATGCGAGACTTACCACATTTACATGAGCCATGTCTTATTTTTCTAAATGTAAAGGATGTCCTCGTACCCCTCCTGCTTAGGGTCAGCTCTCCTGCATTCCTGCTGACTGTTTCCACCTTCTGTCCTTCCGATACTTGAACGACATCAAACTTTCTTGGAGTGATGCTGCAAGGAACAAAGTTCAGTAATTACAGGGATCGGATAAGACTGAAATAGATTCAGCAGTGAGGTGCTGTAGAATTACGCCGGTTCTGAGCGGCCTCTCGACATCACTCGGAGAAGAAAATTGTTTTGCTGTTGAAAAGGAAATGAAGTGGAAATATCCATAAACAGCTAATGAACTGACCAGACTCAGACGCTCAGCTCCTGGGAGAACCTACACTTTGTGCTGATCACACACCAGTCATGAACTTCAGTTCATATCACATTCTCCAGCAAAACAGTCATTTCCCTGTCATCCAGGTGGAGAAGAGACGCTTACGGGGGATGTATAAATGCTCCTTGCTCTATGGGCACCTTAAGTGAGATGCCAAAACCTGGAGCCATGGGAGAAGTCACAAGAGAACAGAGTAATATGGACAAAGGCATAAGGCCGCGTAATTCTTAGCCTAAGATCTATCCTAGTATCTAATAATTAAAATGTACTTTGTTAGTGGAACAGCTCGTTTAAGAAATACATTTCGAAATTAGTAGACTGGTAAAGAGATGCTCTTCTGTAAGTGTGGTCCTCATTAGGAGGAAGAAAAAAAAAAAAAAAGAAATTTTGCAAAAAGCCAGGATTAAGGAGAACATCTTGTTGTTTCGCAGAACTGTGCTTCTTCATGGGTTTAGTTATGCTAAAAAATATTCGTTGGTTAAGTACGTGACGGATGAAAGGGAGCATGGTCACTGGATCAGAGTACACAGGGCTCATGAGTAAGACTTTTTAGTTGAAACGCGCTAATCCTCCTTACTGGTGTGCTCAGTGTTTGCTATGTATATTTTTAAAGAACAAATATATTTTTAAGTTGTCCAATAAAGCTTTGTAAAGTTGCAGCCACCTCCGTCTTGAGCTGGATCACATTCCTTCTTCTCTTGTTCCTATTTGATGTGGATGCTCACCACAATCTGTTCTGGGCGTTGGCAGGCTTGGGGATTTCACTGCAGACTGGTAAGCTGACTACACTTTTTTTTTTTTTTTTACTTATACAAAGCATGATTGATCCATCCCCGTGCTTGTTGGTTGGAGAGATGTTCTTTTCCTGAAATTCTGTGCCCTTTTTTCTCCACACATACCTTTGATCAGTGTGGCCAAAGAGTTCGGTTTTAACCTCATTAGTCCACAGGACTTGTTTCAAAAATACATTATGCTTGTTTAGATGTTCTTTTGAATATTTCTGAAGATTAATTTTATGGTGAGGATGCAGGAGAGGTTTTCTTCTTGTAACTCTTCCATGAAGGCCATATTTGTGCAAATGTCTCTGAACAGTAGAACAGCATCAAAGCTCCAGAGTCTGCTAAATCTTTCTGAAGGTCTTTGCAATTAAGCAGGGGCTCTGTTTTGAATCTCTAGCAATCCTAAGAGCAGCTCTCACTGAAATTTTGCTTAGTCTTCCAGACCTTATCTTGACCTCCACTGTTTCTGTGAACTGCCATTTCTTAATTACATTTCGAACTGAGGAAAGGGCAACTCGAAAACGCTTTGCTATCTTCTTATAGCCTTCTCCTGCTTAGAAGAACCCACGGCTGCTGTTTTTTGGCACAAGGATAGAGGCGTCTCGGTGTTTATAAAGTTGGGAAATGTGCATCACCTGGTCTTTCCTAACGATGACTGAACAAGCCATAACCCTAACAGGCTAATTAAGGTTTGAAACCTTGGTCAAAGTTATTTGAGCACACAAATCTCCAAGGCTGCCCTTAACTGTTCACAATGATGGTCATTTTGACCAAGGGTGCCCAAGCTTTTACATGCCAATGCAGTTGCATATTCTTAAAATGAACCTGTCACACTGAACATGCCGTAATATCTGTGGGCAGTGGGTCTTACAGGAGACTCTAAGCAGATTAATATGGAAACAAAAGATGTAGAATAAATCTCTTCATTGATCTAAATCTCTTCTCATACTGGGATTAGGAGTCCACTAGGAAGCCAACTCACTGAGTGTCAACTTTCTTTGTATGAGTAAGCAGGCAGAAATAAATGGCATTTTTTAGGTGCAATGACATAGGTCAATCTGCTGCTTCAGAACATGCTGCTTACAAATCAGACTGCATCTTCAATGTGATAGCTTCCCTTAAGGGAAGAGTCAGACGGCCATATAACTGATGAGCGTCGTCATGCAATGCTCGGACTGACCCGTCAGCTCTCCTAACCTGAGCGGGACAGCTGCATAGAAATACATGCTGTCACGCTTGGGTCAGGAGAGCTGACGGCCAGTCCAAGAACTGTGGTGAGAATCTCGTCAGGGTTATATGGCCGTGTGACAATTCCCTTAAGGGAAACTATCACATTGAAGATGCAGTCTGATTTTAAGAAAGGCCATCAGAAAGATTAGAAGCACATAAGCACCACGATCAACAAATAGTCAAAATTACAACAAGTGAGTGAATTTAGAAACAGGATCATCCAATTTCCCCCTTAGGGTAAAAACCACCATGCTTTCCAAGAGTTACAGCAGAAAAAAAAAAAAAAAGGCTTTTTTTGTGGAAAGAATCTTTTTTCTTTCCTTTGTCCGTTTCACTTTTATGTAATTTCTGATTGCATTTTATTTAGGCTTCCCCTTGTCTTGTAAAGTACAGAGTGCCTTTACAGAGGGAAAATGCCTAAAGAAAGGTCAGATTACCTCTTTAAAAGGGAATCTGCAAGCATGCTTTTGCTATTTAATCTGAGAGCAGAAATATGTGGAGGCAGAGACCCCCGATACCAGAGATTTGTCACTTAGACAATCAGTGTTTTATGAGCAGGAGATTATCACTACCGGACTAGGTCTCATGTGCCAACCAGTCCAGCATATCTGTGTAACCCCGCCCCCAGTACTGATTGGCAGCTTCCTGACAATGAACAGTGTACACAGGGGTGTGGGGGCGGGGTTATACACAGCTCAGCGTTATGACCACTGTTCCATCTACAACAGATAAAACAAGGACTCACTCTAAACTTCACCAAGCAGCCCAGTAAGTAACACATCGCTGGAATCAGGGGCCTCTGTCCCTACAATGTGCTGTTCTCAGATTACTAATGAAAAATCTGCTGACATTCCCTTTAACCACTTGGTGTGAAGTGCTTGTAAAAACAATCAACTCTGCAATTTAATCTTACTAAAAATCCTTTCCATTCACATTGGCATATTGTGCAAGTTTTTTTTTATTATGAGTAAAGGAGTAATTTTAATACTAGGTTAGGACCATCCCGAAAAGGGTCACCGTGGCACGGTGGGATGGCTTATACGGTTTTGTGATCAAAATCTTGCCAAGTACCCTATATTACCTTCATGCACTATTGCTGTTTATTGATTTACTGCAGGGTGTTGGCTTATTATGTCTTTATCCGTTTAGTGGCCAGTGTGACCATGTGCCTACACGCTGCATGCACACCAACTCATACTCGTCTCTTTTGGTTCCCTTTATCACTTGTGATCAAGACGGCAAATTAAGTAGCGCCCATATTTAGGTGTGCACGTTAACTGCATAATATTTATATATACAGTATGTATGGATTTAGTATAGGTTTATAGTGACAATCAACACCCAAAACATTTCCCCATACATACCCATGGGTCCACAGATATCTAGCTTCTCCACTCATCACCAGCAGGCTGCGCGGTGGCACCTTCACCGAGACACTGGTGCCATCCGGGTGTCTGAAGTCCATGACAATCTGCAGGAACATACCAGTCCATCATTGAGCACTCATCTGATTTTTGACTAAAAAAATATCTATAATAATAAATGCCCTAACCAGCTTCCGGTTGTAACAACTTCCGTCCAGTTGTAACCGGTGACGTCACCACACACACACGCACATGTTAACCCTCAACACACCACACCGCCTCAACACACACTCCTCTCACCTTTCACCTCCACTCATGTCCACTCACTCTTTCACTCCACATACGTTCCTTTCTCTCACTCCGTTTCTCATACTCACACCGTCATCGTCGCTGCCCCGACATCTTCCTCCGCCGCCGCGATCCAGGATCCAGACGTTCTCCAGGCCGCCATGTTCTTGCGGGACGCCATCTTGGATGTCGTGAAGTCCCGCGAAATTCAAGATGGCGTCGCCGCAACAATATGTCGCTGGCGTGGACATCGGGATCCAAAAAGATGGCGTCGGCGAAGTCTCGCGAGATTACGCCGACGCCATTTTGGATCCCGATGTCGCCCATGCCAGCGACATGTTGTTGCGGCGACGCCATCTTGAATATCGCGGGACTTCACGACATCCAAGATGGCGTCCCGCAAGAATATGTCGCTGGCGTGGGCGACATCGGGATCCAAAATGGCGTCGGCGTAATCTTGCGAGATTTCGCCGACGCCATCTTTTTGGATCCCGATGTCGTCCACGCCAGCGACATGTTGTTGCGGCGACGCTATCTTGAATATCGCGGGATTTCACGAAATCCAAGATGCCGTCCCGCAAGAACATGTCGGCGGCCTGGAGAACGTCTGGATCCTGGATCGCGGCGGCGGAGGAAGATGTCGGGGCAGCGACGATGACGGTGTGAGTATGAGAAACGGAGTGAGAGAAAGGAACGTATGTGGAGTGAAAGAGTGAGTGGACATGAGTGGAGGTGAAAGGTGAGAGGAGTGTGTGTTGAGGGTTAACATGGCAAGAGGTGTGAGGCTGTGTGCACACGCTGCGGATTTTGCTGCGGTTCCGCAGCGGTTTTGGCCGCTGCGGACCCGCAGCAGTTTTTGCTGCGGTGTACAGTACCATGATTCCCTATGGGAATCAAAAACCGCAGTGCAGACGGTGTGGAATTTTCCGCGCGGATTATCTGCGGTTTTCAATCCGCAGAAAGAATTGACATGTCAATTCTTTCAGCGGATTCTCCTGCGGTTTGCCATCTCCTCTATTGAGGAGATGAAAAACCGCAGGGCAAAACCGCAGAGCAATCCGCAGGTAAAACCGCAGGTCTAATTACAGGGCCAATTTGCCTCTACCGCCATAACTACTGCTGCCTTGCTCCTCTGACTGTTCACTGCCTGTGTCTAATTACAGGGCCAATTTGCCTCTACCGCCATAACTACTGCTGCCTTGCTCCTCTGCCGGTGTCTAATTACAGGGCCAATTTGCCTCTACCGCCATAACTACTGCTGCCTTGCTCCTCTGCCGGTGTCTAATTACAGGGCCAATTTGCCTCTACCGCCATAACTACTGCTGCCTTGCTCCTCTGCCGGTGTCTAATTACAGGGCCAATTTGCCACTACCACTTCATAACTACTGCTGGGCAATTACAGGGTCAATTAGTATCTGTTTACTCTACAATACTCCAGGACGCCTTCTTCACTGCCAGATAACTGCCAAATAGACTCCTTTACCTGTGCCAACATGAGTCATAACAAAAAGTATGCCAATGCCAGTGAAAGGAAAGCAGCTTTAGCACTATGACAAAAACAACGCCGTGCTAATGAGACTCCTGAGGAAAAACACCATCGCCTTGAGAAGATTAAGGCTTATAAATGCCGTCGCCTCACACACGAATCTCCTAACTCTAAATCCATAAGATTGGCTGAAGAAGCCTCTGCACGCCGTCACCGCCGACAACAGACGGCCTCTTCCTCATCATTATTATTAGACTCACAACAGGATGCTTCCACATCAGCATGTGGAACAATTTACTGCTACACTTCATCCCATATGCCGTTCACTGACATAACTAATCAGCAATCTGTTTCTGCCCTATCAATACCACCATTCAATACTGATGCACAGTATGCCAATGCCAGTGAAAGGAAAGCAGCTTTAGCACTACGACAAAAACAACGCCGTGCTAATGAGACTTCTGAGGAAAAACAGCATCGACTTGACAAGATTAAGGCTTATAAACGCCGTAGTCTCACACACGAATCCCCTAACTCTAATTCTATTACATTGGCTGAAGAAGCCTCTACACGCCATCACCGCCAACAACAGACGGCTTCTTCCTCATCATCTATAATAATAAATGCCCTAAGCAGCTTCCGGTTGTAACAACTTCCGTCCAGTTGTAACCGGTGACGTCACCACACACACGAACATGTTAACCCTCAGCACACCACACCGCCTCAACACACACTCCTCTCACCTTTCACCTCCACTCACGTCCACTCACTCTTTCACTCCACATACGTTCCTTTCTCTCACTCCGTTTCTCATACTCACACAGTCATCGTCGCTGCCCCGACATCTTCCTCCGCCGCCGCGATCCTGGTTCCAGACGTTCTCCAGGCCGCCGACATGTTCTTGCGGCGACGCCACCTTGGATTTCGTGAAATCCCGCGAGATTCAAGATGGCGTCTCCGCAAGAACATGTCGCTGGCGTGGACGACTCGGGATCCAAAAAGATGGCGTCGGCGAAATCTCGCGAGATTACGCCGACGCCATTTTGGATCCCGATGTTGTCCACGCCGGCGACATGTTCTTGCGGCGACGCCATTTTGGATCGGCGAAATCCCGCGATAGTCAAGATGGCGTCGCTGCAAGAACATGTCGCCGGCGAGGACGACGTCGGGATCCAAAATGGCGTCGGCGAAAACTCGCGAGATTTCGCCGACGCCATTTTGGATCCCGACGTCGTCCACGCCGGCGACATGTTCTTCCGGCGACGCTATCTTGACTATCACGGGATTTCACGATGCTCCAGATGGCGTCGGCGTGGACAACGTCTGGATCCAGGATGGCGCCGGCGGAAGATGATGTCGGGGATCGTGGAGCAGCGGCGATGACGGCGTGAGTATGAGAGACGGAGTGAGAGAAGGGGTCGTATGTGGAGTGAAAGAGTGAGTGGAGATGGTGAAAGGTGAGAGGAGTGTGTGTTGAGGAGTGTGTGTGTTGAGGGTTAACATGGCAAGAGGTGTGATGCTATCGCATCCTCCCGATGCGATAGCATCGGGCCATAATCTAGTTTATATATAATGAAGGATAAGTTCTTTTTTTGACCCAACGGTCACTTAAAAGGGAACCCAAAATGTAAAACACTATTAGATTGCAGATATGGGGTTAATAGAGTTCTGACACTATGGAGCTGCCGCACTGAGAGCCCCGCTGCCGGGAGGAAATTAACTTTCTTCACCCCAGCAATGTTCGGCGTTCAGTCATAGGGGTAGGTCAGCCGGTTCCGCTCACCGCTAAGTGTATAGAAAGCAGTGGCTGTAACCGAGCCCCTGTACTGACTGACAGCAGCACAGCATTAGAACCTGTTGTCAGTCAGTGCCAGGAGCACGGCGGCACCCCTGTGGCTGAACTCTGCCGGGGTGGTGATTGAAGTTTGTTTCCTTCTGGCATTAGGTCATCAGAACGCTATTAACCTCATAAGTGCAGGTTAATAGCGTTATTCTAAATGACAGATTCCTTTTAAGTATCATTGTCCATTAATTACTATTTTTCAATTTTGTAGGCCTCTTAGATGTGAAAACGCCAGAATCAGATGGGCTTCCCTGATGCCGGCCCCAGCTCTCCCCCAGTCTTTGTTAATATGGCTGCCAACATAACTAAAACACCATGGAATAAATGGCATATAATAATAATGATGGCTGCAGCCAATCACTGGGCTGTGCGGTCTGGTACGAGTGACTGGCAGCAGTCACCAAGTAATGTGAGTGACGTCCCAGCTGCTGCCTTATAGAGACCCTGACAACAGTCATAGGACACAAAAAATCCCCGACAAACATACGGCATACAAATAAAACATGATTAATAAAAAAGGAAAAGTCACACAACTCCTACATTTCTGAAAGTTGATAAGATACACATTGTAAAATTGCCACCCATCAGTTTCCATTCATTTGGGTCACCATGCAATTTTGGATCACAGTAACGTAGAGATCAAACCAAAAATGTCACAGCCAAGACCCCCGATGCAGAGAAAGCCACGCATCCTATGAGCCTGCGAGCCAACGCAACCTATGAGCCCGCGAGCCAACGCAACCTATGAGACCGCGAGCCAACGCAACCTATGAGACCGCGAGCCAACGCAACCTATGAGACCGCGAGCCAACGCAACCTATGAGACCGCGAGCCAACGCAACCTATGAGACCGCGAGCCAACGCAACCTATGAGACCGCGAGCCAACGCAACCTATGAGACCGCGAGCCAACGCAACCTATGAGACACAAGCTGGGGACACCTGATCTAAGGATTTAGATGTCAAAATCAAAGCGTTATCTAGCCATGGCAGTCACAATGAAAGTCTGATTGCCAACCACTGTCGAAGACATTTATAACATAGTAACATAGTTATTAAGGTTGAAGGGAGACTTTAAGTCCATCTAGTTCAACCCATATCCTATCCTAACTTGCCCTAACATGTTGATCCAGAGGAAGGCAAAAAAAACCCATGTGGCAACATCTAAGAAAATGAAGCTACGGCCAGTATCCATTAGGTCATATCCACATCTTACGGCTATGGCCTGTTTCACACTTCCGTTTTTGACCAGTGAGTCAAAATCCGCCGTTTTGGAGAAAAAACGGATCCGCCATTTTCCTTGGCGGATCCGTCTCTCTCGTGCACTTCTCGCCCGACCTCCGGCCTAGCATCGTGCGATCTCCTCCTCTCACGATCGCTACTCGCCAACTTCCCGTGATGATCACTCACCGCATCTTCCCGATACCACTACATCCAGGTAATAATTTTTTTTTTTTTTTCCCCAGCCGCGGTTCGTTTAAATTTTTTACCAATGGCGGATTCGTACATCCGCTGACCCCCGTTTGTCAGTCCACCTGCGGATCCGTTTTCCACTATTTTGGCGGATTTTGACTGACAGAAAAAACTGAAGTGTGAAACAGGCCTATATCTTGTGTTTTTTGTTTTTGGAAAACTACATTTTATCTCACCACTGAATAAACCCTTCTAGTAAAATGGGAACTACAGAACAAATACTAGAAGTGACCAATAGTGGTCTTGGACTCGGTCAGGGGACAGGCTTCCTCTCAATACAGAGAGGCCTTGAGGCAAACGGGTTGTGGTGGTGACTGGTGCCATTTCTTGCTTGTACTAAAATGAGGCGTTCAGCTTCTCACTTTCCAAAAACCAGACCGTCAGACACGAGGGGCACAGCCAGCGTCTGCACACTTATGAATATTGCACAAGCGCTTTGTCCAGATTTTACTACTGAATTATTTGTGAAGTTCTGCTTGCCCTCACAGGCGGTGCCCCTCGGGGCGATATCTGGACATATGTATGTCAAAAGGAAACTTGAAATCATTCCCAGAACCTAATTTGTACGAATTTGAGGACTTTCTGTGGCTGGCAGCGGCACGGGTGGTACCAGGCCCCCTCGGCTGTCCATATGGGATTGTTATTGCTGACAAAGGCTACAAATTCGCCCAAGGATCATTTCTGTTTGCCATCTCTTAGCAGCAATAAATCTTACAAATCTGTATCTCCCACTTAACAGGGAGGGATGGTGAGAAAGGCATTTCCAAAAAAGGAAAAAAAAAAAAAATGGCTCCTGATATTATACATAGGCGGAATATTATTCTTGTGTGTAGTAGTTTTCTGCGACCAGTGGCCTTGTACTGCTCTCCCAGGAGGTTACGGCTGCAGACCAAAACCACTTGTCACCTATCCAGAAGAAGAGTTCTTACTGCTGGCAACCCCCACTAATCACCAGAAAGAGGGTACCACCATTTAAATAGAGAATGAGTTGAGCATGTGCGCTCCCGCTACATGCAGATCTATGGCGCTGGTGGAATAGCCCTGTCCAGCACTACTATCTCCAGCTGGTCAACAGGCTTTGGAGCAGCAGCGCACAAGCTTGACCATCCTTCCAGTGAGTGAATAAGTGCCGATTCGGGGAAAACTATTTTAACCCTTTAAAGGGATTTTGTCACCCTCAAAATGTATTTAACGAACTATAGATATGCCCCCATAACAATCATACCAGCAATGTACTAGTGGTACCCTGTCTGAGAAAAGAACATTATTTCGAATGTAAAGGAGTAGACGTCAGTGACCCCTTGGCATTGCCAAGAACTCGATGCACCGTTACGCCCCCTCACTTTGAACGTTGGGGACTTCCCTCTTTTGACTGACAGCACTCACTTACCAGAGCTCGTGCTGTCCCGAGTGTGAACACATGTGCACTGGCAATCTGAGCCCGGGCGCGGACACAGCAAGCAGGCAGGTTCTACCACCGTGCGGAGGCCGCTCATTACACAGTGTGGTAGATCGGCTCACTTGGCTGCACACGGAGGTAGACAAGTCTTTAAATCTTCTGCTGTTTTTTTAATACATGTGGCATAAACCAACGCGAAGTGAAAAATAAACACGGTCCTTCAGGCAAAACGGTATGAGAATAAACAGGGGAAAAGAACCAATCACACAGTGCCTATATAAGATGCAATAATTTCAGAAGAATATAATAATAAAATTATCAATATCAAATGTGTGCTGGAATCAATCCCCCAAAAAAAAGGGGATGGCAGACCATCCGGGTATAAATGAAAATTGAAAAAATTCAAAGATGGGTTGAAATAAAAACCAAGATGAAAAAGATGATAAAAAATATTAATAATAACAATAATAATGAATGATACAATATAATATAAAAATACCTTTATTGAAATATTGGCACAACAATTAAATACATAAAATTGTGTATATATATAAAATAAAATAATATAATGACATATACAACCACAAAAGCAATATATTTATGGACAATGGAAAAACCAGTCCATAACAAAAGGCTTAATTAATGATCCAGATAAAAAAAGTGCATAAATAAAGTAACATAAAATATCTAATAAATGTGTCCAAAAGTGCAAAAAAGTGCAAAAAGGTGCTGATGTGCAAAAGAATTATACATATAAATCGCCGTGAGGCGAGTGCAAGACACAAAATAATACCTGTAAGCCAATTGGTGCTATATGGGTTGTATAAGAACGCGCCCCAGGGGGCGCGTTCTTATACAACCCATATAGCACCAATTGGCTTACAGGTATTATTTTGTGTCTTGCACTCGCCTCACGGCGATTTATATGTATAATTCTTTTGCACATCAGCACCTTTTTGCACTTTTTTGCACTTTTGGACACATTTATTAGATATTTTATGTTACTTTATTTATGCACTTTTTTTATCTGGATCATTAATTAAGCCTTTTGTTATGGACTGGTTTTTCCATTGTCCATAAATATATTGCTTTTGTGGTTGTATATGTCATTATATTATTTTATTTTATATATATACACAATTTTATGTATTTAATTGTTGTGCCAATATTTCAATAAAGGTATTTTTATATTATATTGTATCATTCATTATTATTGTTATTATTAATATTTTTTATCATCTTTTTCATCTTGGTTTTTATTTCAACCCATCTTTGAATTTTTTCAATTTTCAGGCAAAACGGTATGCAGTCTCTGCAGCTGCGGGGATCCGCCTGCTCAGGGTTTAACAACCAGGTTCAGTACAGTTTGACACAAAACCACTTCTCTGGAGTTGCCGGCTCCAGACCTACTGAACACGGAATGTCTCTGGAGGCTGACTAACACCCCAGACCACACCCTGGGGGGGGGGGGGGGGGGGGTGGAGGTAAGATGGGACAACCTCCCATCCGCTCTATGGTTGTCCACAAAAACCCAGCCCTTAAAATGGCCGATTAACCCCTCTCAACACTTAGTGTGCTGGAGGAAACTTCTGCGTTTCAAATAACTGAAGCCAATAGCCTCTGTGATACATATCTCCCCTCCAGCACTTTGCCAGTCACCTTGTCAAAACGGATAGGCCTGGAAGTGTAGCATGTTCAGAAGCCAGGGAGAACACACCCGCTTACTGTGTGCGCCTGGGTTCAGGCCGTCAGGGCGCATGTGCATGCACTCAGGGCAGCACACGTTCAGGAAAGTGAGTGGTGTCAATTAAGAGGGGAAGTCCACAACATGCAAAATGAGGGAGCATAACTGTGCGCCAAAGCCTCCTCATTTCCATACTGAAAGTTACAGTGCTGGCATGATCTTTATAGGGGTTCAGTCCCCTGTATCATGCTAATGAATAGAGGGGACAGACTCCTTGTAAGGACAATTTAGTTCTTGGGATTTCATTTTTTTCCAAGAGCCATTACTTTTTTTATTTTTCCGTCAATATACCCGTATGAGGGCTTGTTTTTTTGTGGTACAAGATGCAGTTTTTTACCACATAATATATGGGAAAACAAGTCCAAGTGAGGTGAGATGTGAACAAACTGCTATTCCAACATAGTTTTCGCTTTTATTGCATTGATCGTGCAGTAAAAAAAATGACCCAGTAACATGATTCTTCATGTCAGTACGATTACGGTAGTACCAAAATTGCATGATTTTTTTTTTTTATTATTTTAGTGGCTATTCTTTGTAAAAAAAAAGAAAGAAAAATTTGGTTTGTATCGCCATTATCGGAGACACAAAAAGTTTCTATTTTTCCATCAATGCAGCTGTATGAGGACTTGTTTTTTGCACATAGAGCTGTATACTACTGATACTATTTTGGATACATATGACGTTTTGTTTGCTTTTTATTGCATTTTTGGGTGTTCAATTTTTTGTTTTTTTATTGATGTGGTATAGGGGATGCTTAGAATTTACTTTTGACACTTGTTTTAAGTCCTTTTAGGGGATTCCAACCTGCAATTGTTGTACTATCACCTGTAACACTATAGTATTGCAGTATGCACTGAAAAAAAAATCTCCTATAAAGCCCAGCCTACGGATGGAGATCCACCTTGTGAATAGTGGACGTGCACAATTTAAATGCCGCAGCAAGACACTGACAATGGCAATTAAGTGGTTAAACAAGACTGATCACAGCTCAGCTCTGATCGTTGTTAGAGGTAGGTGACTGCAGAATAACACAGCTGGCGCCTGCCCAATCCATACACCAGCACCCACTGCATATACTGGTACATCATGTAGCAGGAAGGGGTTAATGGGCTTGCGGAGGTTGTAATTTAAGAGTCAGCGTGGTCTTACAGGAAGGGGTGGTCAGTGCCAGCTGGGGGTTGTAGTTGACAGGTAGGACGTTACAGATGCCGTGGTCAGGAGTATGCACCCATATACAGTACGTCAGCCTGAGATCGTGGAGATCGATGGACTCAGCTGACGGTCCAATGTGTATGGCGGCCCCACGATAAATGATGTAGGGGAAGATAAAAAAAGAAAAATCTGGTCTTTCTGATGACCGACAAACCTTTTCCTTTTCTGAGAGAGAAGAGGATTTTGGAGTCAGCAGCCAGTGCTCCCGTATATGGAGGAAGTGGGTGAGAGCTGCCGGCCAAACCATATAATTTCTATCCAATCATACCAATATATATCTAAAATTATTGGATGTAAATGGACAATTAATCCATCAGAAAATTGATCTGTTGTGTAAAAAAAAAAACAAAAAAAAAACACAGGATTTTTAGTTGCTTACCGTAAAATCTGTTTCTCTGAGCCTTCATTGGGGGACACAGGAACCATGGGTGTATGCTACTGCCACTAGGAGGCTGACACTATGCAGAAAAAAAGTTAGCTCCTCCTCCGCAGTGTACACCCCACCGACAGGAAGTAGGATGTTCAGTTAGTGAGAAAGCAGTAGGAGAAGCAATCTGTAATGATATAAAAACCACAGATACACAAATCCACACTGTAACAATATTACCGTATACAGTAAACCGAGCTGTTCAACTTGGGAGGGTGCTGTGTCCCCCAATGAAGGCTCAGAGAAACAGATTTTACGGTAAGCAACTAAAAATCCTGTTTTCTCTATCGCCTTATTGGGGGACACAGGAACCATGGGACGTCCCAAAGCAGTCCCCAAGGGGAGGTAACAGCAAATAACTCCATCCAGACGAGGAAGTCACCCACGTCACCTGCAAGGTCTTTTTTACCCCGATCGGTACTTGCCGAAGCTAGGCATGGGCTTTGAAAATCTTATGAACCTGTGGGGAACATATCATGGCACTGCAAAGGTGCCCGACGAAGACCCCAAGAGTACCGTCAGGAGGAAACACTGCCCGGGCAGAGTGCGTTGTACTGAAAAGAACGCAGTCCTTCCTGAGCCTGCAACCCTACTAAAGCCGACCCGTTTCCTCGAACAGAAGTCTAACCTGAAGGCCCGAGGAACTCTACACTTCAAGAATGAGCTTGAGAAGTACCGTTGCTGTGGCCAAGTAGCCTGATGAGAGGGCGTCATGAAGGGAAAGTCCGAGGCGGCTGAAAGGGAATTCAGAAAGAGGGAGAGTGGACCCTTGATCCACAGGAAGTGCACCACAGCTGATACAGACTCTGTAAGACCCCAGGAGTGGTTGAGAGTCTGAAAGAGAAAGATACCAACTAAAACGGGGAAATGAACCCGTTCGTGCAAAGGCGGACATCGCCAAAGCCTTGAAGAATCAGGAACTGGATAAGAGCTTCATTGAATAAGGAAAAATCCTGCGATTCACAGAAGGTAAATGTTGAATGAAGAAATTTCCTTCCTGAAAAACAAGGATGGGCTCAATCCTAGATCTCCAAACGTCATGCAGAGGAAGAGGCACCAAAGAAACGACGAGGCGGAGACTGAAAAAGGGGAGCGCTTGTCCTTCCGGTGATCTCTTTAATAATTTGGTCTACTGGAGCTACACGGAGGGAACGGAAAACTGGTGAGGGACCTAGATGGGCATAATTTCGCTCATGAACAGAAAGCCAACTGGACCCTTAGATGGGAACGATTAGGCGAAAAACTGTCTCCCTGCAAGGAAAAAATTTTTTTGGACAGTAGGAACGGTCAAGTCTACCGACCGGTCTCGAGAAAGAATACTCTGAGCAAACTAGGCCGCGCATCCATAGAACTTTGAAGGTTGATCCTGCTAACTACTGCGTGAATTCTACGTTGGTATCCCTGAGAGCAGAAAGTCTGGGCGAGGAAAGGCCGTAGCAGAGAACTTGGAACCGGAGGGTTCGTAGTCGTAGAAGTAGTTAACTTGTGAAGCGCTCAGGAGAAAAAGACACACCGAGGCGCCTCCTTATTTGGAAACGGCTGAAGTCTGTTCCATGAGAATATGACAAGCTCTGAAAGCAGGCCCTGAGAACCTGTTAAAGAACCGAACACTGAAAACATGCTGAATGGAACCAGGGGATAACCTGGAGCTCATCGCTGCAATGTAGGCACCGGTTGACTATGAAGAGACAACTGATCGCTCGATTAAGCAGGTAGACTGAAAACTAATGGATGCCCCTTCAGACTGAGATCAAGGGGGAAGATAAACCCCACATACAGGGATGAGGGCGGATATAGAAAAAATTAGCCTAGCTAGACTTATAACAACGAACAGTCGGTCCAGGAAAGTCCACGGCAAAACATGAAGTATGGCAACTGCAAAGAAAGTTGGCTCTACGTAGCCCAAACAGACCCCAGAAAGACAACTAGGCTGATGAAAGGAAGGACAATTCTTATGACGATGTAAACGTCCGAATCCATCCTGGACCCTCCGGAGTAGGGAGAGGATTACCGTGTGTAGAACAGGGTGCCTAAGTCTAAGACAACACGCGCCCGAAGAACACAGAGAAAAAAAATACAATTCCGGCTGAAATAAGAAACCTGTTATCACCATACTCATCCTTAGAGCCAAGACTGGAGCAGCTTTCTACCCTAGTCGATACTTGCGCAGAGTGAGATTCCACTCCTGTCTGAGGTGAGATATTTGCCCCAGTCACGGCCAAAAGTCACATCTCTGATCCGCTGGAGGCTTTATCCGGTGTCTGTAAGAAAGCATAGGTAAGTTCCGACAAATAAGGAGCTTAGGTAATGCGGTAGCTCGAAGGCCCTTGGGACATACTAGAACCTATAAACTACTATTAGCCAAACCTTAATGATAGGTGTAACACACCGGGCAGTAAAGCTAGACTGTAGACGGTACTGTAACTGGACAGAAGGTGGGAACACACCGGGCAGTAAAGCTAGACTGTAGACGGTACTGTAACTGGACAGAAGGTGGGACATAACTCTTGTGGAGTAACTCACCCCTAGGGTCCAGATCATGCTACAGTAAACCTCGACCATCCGTACCTGACACGAGAGTGTCTGACCTACCTGAAGGTGGAGTCTACAGATATGTTGCTACTGAGATCCGCCCTGTGGTACAGAGATCCCCTCCGTTTGGACCTGGTAGCCTTTGACGTTTTTACTGCTAATAGACCACAGATGTTATGGACTATGAAATAAGCAGCTGAAAAATGTCTTAGACTCACATGAAAGACTTGAAAGCACAGCTGCAGCCCACTGGAGGTAAGAAATGACGTCACCTCATCTAGAGTGGTGATTATACGGGAGCTAGGCAGACGCTGCAAAGAACCCTGAGGAACGTGAGAGAGGACGCTCCTGACTCATCTGCCAATGGGACAGTAGAGCCGGGCCGGTATAGTCGCTCGACCTCGGGTACGGTTGAATTACCGGAAAGATGGCGTGTATTGACTAACCATGTCTGGTAGAGGACTATCCAAATGCTCGATAAGGATAGAATACTGCTGCAATAGGACGCGAGGAACTTGAATACGATACTGAACACCAGTACCATTGGAGCAGTCAATCTCGGACACGTCTCCACAGTAATACGGCCATTTCAACCACTATACCTGGTAGGTGTTGCGTCTGAAGCCTGGATAGCAGATATAGCATAGCTGCCAGCGGCTCTAAGTAACCTGTGAACAAATCAGCGCGGCGAGAACCCAGAGAAGGATATAGGAGACAGTCGCTCTGTGTTGCGGTGAGGTCTAGGCCTAGGTACCTGACATTAGGCAGAATAACAGCATCTGTGTTGTGGTCTGGGCCTGGGATAGAATAATGGCTTCACATATGGTAAGCCGTACCACGCAGTTTGTATTAAGGCATATTCTGACCAGTCAATTCTTTTGACAGTAGAACAGTAGGCCTGGAATCAGAGGGAGACTAAACTCTACTCTGTTGTGCGACAGGGTTCCAACTACTGGATCTGCAAGTTGTGGTCAGTTTCTTTATCCACTGAGCCACCGCAGAAAATTGCCGGGTCACACAGATTTGACTTCTTATCCAGCTGGAAATTCGTCCCAAACACTGCAGAAGTGAAGGGACAGAAACAGCTCATCATTCTGCTTAGAGCAGTGTGATGCCAGCGTCCGAATTGCTTGCGAGCAGGAGATATGGAAGCATTTGCTATGCCAAGGCTCCCGAATCATTAGCAATGGTCGAGTCCTGCTCCGCCGAGAGTCAAGGTACAGATCTGCGATAGCAGAAACCACAACAGCCGTGAGACAAAGTCAGATCTCTGAGGCAAGACGTGCGAGTGAAAACTTCTACCAGGCAGACGCCATATGGCAAGTCTGAACATGTCCAATGTACGTGGGCGGACGTAGAGTAGATCGTGACACAGAAGACAGCCGCAAGGGGTAACTAATACACCATCGACTGCATGGGTCTTGTGTGCTATGATACTGGACGTATCATTCCACTAGAGACTGAGCGGCAGAAGATTACCATTGCGCCAGTGAATTTTGTGCATGACCCCGGACCTGCGAGCGCAGGCTGGTCTCCCAATCGGGTCTCAGCCCAGGCTCAAGCTGCTTATCGGTCGCATGTGACGAATGCGGTCACGCTCAGCCTAGAATGGCCGGTGGCACTGGGTTACGATTGCCTAGGGCTGCACGGCTCTAGAGAACTACGGGCTGTAGGTCACCATTACCCCAGTGACTACACGACGCCCAGGAGCAATTACGTTAGCGACTGTACGGCTCTAGAGCACTGTTACGTCGATGAACGCACGTTTCCAGAGCACCATTACGCTAGTGACTGCCCTGCTATATTACTATTAATGATAGCACGGCTAGGGGTACTTATTACACTAATGGCTGCACGGATTACATGAGAGACTGCATCGCTATAGCACAATTCCCATCAGTTTCCATAGGAAAGATGGATTCAATGCGCCATCACTGGCCTGCGGATAGTGAGGCCCAGCTTAATTTTACTATAAGTGGAATATGTTCCGCACTGTACCTGTTTAGGCCGAGCGGAGATGGGCAGGAAAGGCTGTACCTGCCAGGTGAAGGAACTAACCGGGTCTCACGCTGGAAGACAACGATCGCCTCTTTTGCCAGAAGGTTGGAGGGACTGAGAAAATGGAGGCAGCCTGAGAGGAGCAGAGCAGAAAAGGGCGTGCTTTCACTGAGGGGCCGAGGAAGGGAGAATAGGCGTAATCAACCGCACTGTTAGAAGGCCGAAGATGGCGCAGCCTAAAGACAGCAGGCAGACTAGGGGGAGTGGGCAGGCTGTGCGCCGCCTCAGGGACGCAGAACAGAGTGAGAGAGCGGTGGGCGGGCCCGAAACGGGCAGGAAAAAAGCCCGCCCGAGGATGAAGGCGGGGGGCGTGGCCGCGACGCCGAACAAGGCCCAAATTGAAGCCGGGGCCTGGAGTAACTGTGGCGGCCTCCGGGGAACACGGGGCGGCGCCGAGCCAACGCTGCACCGCCGCGGTGACCGCCCCCGACATAGATCCCTGCATGAAGCCCGGCTGCAGAGATGAATAAGATAAGTGCAGCCGGGAGGGCAGAAGCCCTTAGTAAAGAAAGGCGCAGAGAGAGGAGGGGGAAAGCCAGCATGGAGGCCTTGTACCTAACTGCCACAGGGAGTGAAGGAGCCGTGATGCCTCGCTCTTTTTGTGTGAGGAAACCTGAGGAAAGAGAGGTACCTCATTGTTCAGTGAAGTAAAGACGTCCGTGAATTTTCTTAGGACGTCCGCGTCGCCTCCAAACTGACAGGCTCTGGTGGGCGAGTGGGTGGGAGACGGGGGACCAGGACCATTCTGGATCGCCTGACACACATCCATGTTAGGGGTTCTTGGTCCTGTGTGGAGAGCTATGAGGATACGGGGTGGCAGTACACGCCGTACTCCTAGTCTCTTTGTGGGACTACACATGTGACTATTCACTCTGTATCCCTCCGGAAACCTGAAAAGAAACGACGCACACCGAGGTAGATATGGGTCTAATGAAAGACCCGTGTCCACCTCCTACTGACACTAAGCTAAACTGAACACCCTACTTCCTGTCGGTAAGGTGTACACTGCGGAGGAGGAGCTAACTTTTTTTCTGCATAGTGTCAGCCTCCTAGTGGCAGCAGCATACACCCATGGTTCCTGTGTCCCCCAATAAGGCAATAGAGAAAAACAACCCACCAGTCTGCCAATCACAACAACTGTGAACTGCAGCTCCAGACATCTCCATTATAATGGGAAGAAAAGTTTTATTTTAGGACGGATTATGACTGATGAGGAAGATGAGAATCGCTTCTCCTAACAACATTTGGAACATCTATAAGTCAGTACATAGGGGGGGCGCTACCTCTGAAATCACATAGCCATGACAATTTGTAATTTTTCTTGGTACCTCTTCACCAGCTGTATGCTTGATGAAGGGTTTATGACCCAAATCATCGCTTTAAAAAAAGAAAAAAACAAAAAAAAAACTAATTATACAACAGCACTGAGCAGTGTAGATGTGAATCCAGTTCTTGGGTGAGAAACTCATATTGGAAAGCTCCAATATTTTCTGTAACTGTTTAGCTTTCTTATACCTACAGGCTTTGGTAGCTCACTGAGGGATCAAATTACAGCTGTCTATTAGTTTCTTGACCAAGATTGATTTTTGGAGATTTTTTTTTTTTTTTTTTTTTAAGTGAATAAGATCAGCAGGCAGAGGGGAGGAGAAGCAGCTCATGAATTTAGAAAGAAGCCCATTTCTCTGATAAGATATATTACAATGTTTGTTGCACCATTTGGGGGTTCAGGACTTGTCATTTTTGATGGCGGCATGCTACAAGGTTATGACCATCCTATTTATCCTCTCTGCCCATTAACTGAACGTCGTACACGACCTAAAACTCTCCAGACGAAATATAACAACCCAGACATCATCGTGGTCCCTTTAATTCTCCGCTCTATGAAGCATTTGCAGAAGTAATTTTGTGATTCTGATGAAAGTTAATTAGCTTGGCAATATTAAGTGGGAGAAAATGAAGAAGTAGTATTTATCTTTGCCGCTCTCTCTGTGAATCTTAGCAGAGTATCATATCCCAATTATTTAAAATCAGCCGACAAACACAAATATAATTTCACGTTCACACCCTGGGAACAAAATGGATGTGATGGGGCGCAGAAATTCATTTCAACTTTAAATCAAGTGAAAAATTATATATAAAAAAAGTAATGGAAAAAAGAGCAAAAGAAAAGTCAAGAGTTTGGATAAAACTGTTCACTGTAGATGGCAGAAACCGCTGAGCTCAGTGATTAGCTGCAGCCCTGCTGATGTGACGTCTGCTAAGCAGATAAAAGCAGACCCTGGGAGCAGCGGTGGAGACTCAGCCCTGGACCCGGGGAGGGTGAGTAACAGTATGTGCACACGATCATTAGAGGATTTATGGGCATGTTCACACACGGCATTTCTGCAGCGATTTTTTTTTCTGCAGCCAAAATCTTCGCTCTTAGATGTAAAACCACTGCACGTAACAAGCAGTTAGTAGCGAGCATTTTTGCGTTTTTGCTGCATTTTCAAGCAGATTATGTGTGTGACTTGTCCACAGTACATGTTAATAAAGTCCGTTTTATCCACTAAAATGTTGAAAAAAAACTCAGCACAAATAGGCTGCGTTTTTGGCACCTTCCTATTGTTTTCTATGGATGAAAAAATGCTGCAAAAACCCTGAAAGAAGTGACATGTCGAAAATTTTAAAAACACTGCAATTTTCAAATTCAGAGACACAGGAAATGGACATAAAAAAAGGCCATCAAGGGGCTCAGTCAGGGAAACAAAAAGAACCATGTGCATGAGATTTCTGAAATTATTCTCATCATTACTCCCCAATTAGCATATTTTTTGCCCCAATTGTCAGCACACCATGTAGTAAAATGAATGGTGTCATGCAAAAGTACAACTTGTCCTAAGGAACCGCTGCCTGAGCTAGCTGGCCAGGCCTGGGGACTTCATCTTCTTATCCAGGTACCGCCGTCTTGGTGAAAGGTCCACTCGCTAAGGACAGGAAACCAACTGAGGTAAGGGAGAAATCTCACCCTTTTATCCTGTAGGTTTCCTGTCCTTCCAGGGCAGATCCCCTCTCTCCATGGTGCGGTCATGGGTGAGAGAAAACATTAAAAAAAAAAACAAAAAAAAAAACCCTTTACACAAAAGTTGTGTCTCTTGAAAGAAGAAAAGGAAGTAACAAAACATGCTCCCAGTGCAGATTTTGGGATAATTACCGACTAGTCAGTTGTAACTCGGGGGAGGGCTTAACACAAGATGGAAATTATAGTTAGTCCCCTGAGGGGCAGTCTGAGGAAATAGTGAGGATGGATGGGAATAATAATTATATTATTATAAATCAGACGTACACAAATAGATGATAAAGAGAAAGAATCTGAGATTCTGAATCTATGAAAGAAATGATAAATGGTTACCTCCGATCCCAAGCTCAGAGAGGTGATTTCATCTTCAAATGCAGAATGGGTATCGATATGTGGTGGAATACCTAGAAGACAGCGGAGGACAGAGCCAGATCTTCCATTATGTGGTACAATGACAAACACCACAATACGACTACACTGCTCAAAAAAATATAGGGAACACTTAAACAGAATATAACTCCAAGTAAATCAAACTTCTGTGCTTTCTGGCTGATGTTTTGGTCACTTTTGAATGTTGGTTGTGCTTTCACACTCGTGGTAGCATGAGACGGACTCTACAACCCACACAAGTGGCTCAGGTAGTGCAGCTCATCCAGGATGGCACATCATAGAATCGTAGAGTTGGAAGGGACCTCCTGGGCCATCTGGTCCAACCCCCATCAATGCGAGCCGTGGCAAAAAGGTTTGCTGTCTCTTTCAGCGTAGTGCACAGAGGCTGGAGGCGCTACTAGGAGACAGGCCAGTACACCAGGAGACGTGGAGGGAGTCGTAGGAGGGCAACAACCCAGCATCAGGACCGCTACCTCAGCCTTTGTGCAAGGAGGAACAGGAGGAGCGCTGCAAGAGCCCTGCAAAATGACCTCCAGCAGGCCACAGATGTGCATGTGTCTGCACAAACTGTTAAAAACCGACTCCATGAGGATGGTCTGTGCCTGACGTCCACAGATGGGGGTTGTGCTCACAGCCCAACCCCGTGCGGCCCTCCAAAGAAATGCCACCCCACACCATTACTCACCCACTGCCAAACCGGTCATGCTGAAAGATGTTGCAGGCAGCAGATCGCTCTCCACGGCGTCTCCAGACTCTGTCACATGTGCTCAGTGTGAACCTGCTTTCATCTGTGAAGAGCACAGGGAGCCAGTGGCGAATTTGTTGGGCAGTGAGCACAACCCCCATCTGTGGACGTCGGGTACTCAGACCATCCTCATGGAGTCGGTTTCTAACCGTTTGTGCAGACACGTGCACATTTGAGGCCTGCTGGAGGTCATTTTTCAGGGCTCTTGCAGCGCTCCTCCTGTTCCTCCTTGCACAAAGGCTGAGGTAGCAGTCCTGCTGCTGGGTTGTTGCCCTCCTACGGCCCCCCTTCACTTCTCCTGGTAGCGCCTACAGCCACTGGACACTACGCTGAAAGACAGCAAACCTTCTGGCCACGGCTTGCATTGATGTGCCATCCTGGATGAGCTACACTACCCGAGCCACTTGTGTGGGTTGTAGAGTCCGTCTCATGCTACCACAAGTGTGAAAGCACAACCAACATTCAAAAGTGACCAAAACATCAGCCAGAAAGTATTGGTACTGAGATGTGGTCTGTGGTCTCCACCTGCAGAAAAACTCCTTTGAGGGTGTCTTGATAATTGCCAATAATTTCCATCTCTTGTCTATTTCACTTGCACAACAGCGTGTAAAATTGATTGTCAATAAGTGTTGCTTCCTAAGTGGACGGTTTGATTTCACAGAAGTTTCATTTACTTGGAGTTATATTCTTTTTAAGTGTTCCCTTTATTTTTTTGAGAAGTATAATGGTTAACCCCTTCGCACCCGAGCCTGTTTTTGCCTTCGTGACCGGGCCAATTTTTTTCAATTCTGACCAGTGTCACTTTATGAGGTCATAACTCTAGAACGCTTCAACGGATCCTACTGATCTGACACTGTTTTCTCATGACATATTGTACTTCATGATGGTGGTAAATTTTTTTTAGATATGATCTGCGCTAATTTGTTAAAAAAAATCAAAATTTGGCGAAACTTTAGAAAATGTTGCAATTTTCAAACTTTTAATTTTTATGCCCTTAAATCAGAGAGTGATATCGCACAAAATAGTTAATAAATAACATTTCCCACATGTCTACTTTACATCTGCACAATTTTGGAAACATAATTTTTTTTTTTTTTAAGAAGTTATAAGGGTTAAAAGTTGACCAGCGATTTCTCATTTTTACAACAAAATTTGCAACACCATTTTTTTTAGGGACCACCTCACATTTGAAGTGAGTTTGGGGGGTCAATATGACAGAAAATACCCAAAAGTGACACCATTCTAAAAACTGCACCTCTCAATGTACTCAAAACCACATTCAAGAAGTTTATTAACCCTTCAGGTGCTTCACATGAATGAATGGAATATGGAAGGAAAAAATAAACATTTAACTTTTTTCACAAACATTTTACTTCAAAACCATTTTTTTTTATTTTCACAAGTGTAAAAAGAGAAAATGAACCACAAAATTTTTTGTGCAATTTCTCCCGAATACGCCAATACCCCGTATGTGGGGCTAAACCACTGTTTGAGTACACGGCAGAGCTCAGAACGGAAGGAGCGCCGTTTGACTTTTTCAATGCAGAATTGGCTGGAATTGAGATCGGATGCCATGTCGCATTTGGAGAGCCCGATATACCTAAACAGTGGAAACCCCCCACAAGTGACCCCATTTTGGAAACTAGACCCCTTAAAGAACTTATCTAGATGTGTCGTGAACACTTTGAACCCCCAAGTGCTTCACAGAAGTTTATAACGTAGAGCCATGAAAATAAAAAATCATTTTTTTTTCCACAAAAATGATCTTTTAGCCTCCAATTTTTATTTTCCTAAGGGTAACAGGAGAAATTGGACCCCAAAAGTTGTTGTCCAAATTGTCCTGAGTACGTTGGTACCCTATATGTGGGAGAAAACTACTGTATGGACACACATCAAGGCTCGGAAGGGAAGTAGTGACGTTCTGAAATGCAGACTTTGATGGAATGGTCTGCGGGTGTCATGTTACGTTTGCAGAGCACCTGATGTACCTAAACAGTGGAAACCCCCCACAAGTGACCCCATTTTGGAAACTAGACCCGCCCCCCAAGGAACTTATCTAGATATGTGGTGAGCACTTTGAACCCCCAAGTGTTTCAGTAAAGTTTATAATGTAGAGGCGTGAAAATAAAAAAAATCATTTTTTTTCCACAAAAATGATCTTTTAGCCCCCAATTTTTATTTTCACAAGGGTAACAGGAGAAATCGGACCCTAAGAGTTGTTGTCCAATTTGCCCTGAGTACGCTGGTACCCCATATGTGGGAGAAAACTACTGTTTGGGTACACGGTGGGGCTCGGAAGGGAAGTACTGACGTTCTGAAATGCAGACTTTGATGGAATGGTCTGCGGGCGTCATATTGCATTTACAGAGCCCCCTGATGTACCTAAACAGTGGAAACCCCCAATTCTAATTCCAACCCTAACCATAACCCTAACCACAAACCTAACACCAACACACCCATAACATTAATCCCAGCCCTAGCCCTAACCTGTGTACCTGCTTTTTTTTTCTTTACTTTTTTTTCTTTTTGTGACAAGATCGCTGCCCTGCGATCTGACTCATAGTAACGCCACTTCTCCTCTGATCTCACACTGACAGATGATCAGAGGAGAAGCAGCGTTACTATGTGATAAGATCGCTGCCTGGCACATAATAACGCGACTTCTCCTCTGATCTCACAATGACAGATGATCAGAGGTGAAGCAGCGTTACTGTGTGACAAGATCGCTGCCTGGCACAGCTGTGCCAGGCAGCGATCAGCTGTGCCAGGCAGCGATCTAGTCACACAGTAACGCTGCTTCACCTCTGATCATCTGTCAGTGAGAGATCAGAGAAGAAGCCGCGTTACAATGAGTGAGATCTCCGGGAAACAAGCAGCTTTCCCAGCGATCGCTCCCATTGGCTGCGGTGACGCTGACGTCATCAGGACCTGAACCAATCAGGTCTCGATGACGTCGGGGGTCCCAGCATGCATTGTGCACCGCGGGATCCCCGCGTTGTAAGGTATGTGGGGGTTCCGGGGGGCACAAAACCGCCGACAGATAAACGTCGGCACTGCACGAAGCCCAGCAAGCGCCAACGTTTATCTACAGTGGGCGGTCGGGAAGCGGTTAAAGGGGTGCTCTTTCAGTGTTCACACCTGTACCCATAGGCGAGCGGCACTGACGATGCAGGACTGATCATTGTGTATGTACAGCCGGTATTGTGTTGTCAGCACTGCTATCCTCCAAGTTGGAGAATGAGAACCCCTTAATAGGGCAAAATGGAGTCTATAGAAGGCAAACTGTGCAGAATCCTTAACGAAACCCGATTACAACAATTATTGTCAGCCAAGAATACATGCATTTAGGCAAGAAAAAATAATTATCCAACCTCTTTAACCAAGCAAACATAATAAGTATGCGTATGTTATCCCAGTGTTTGTGTGGGCTTCCTCTGGGGTCTTCAGTTTCCTCCCACACCACACCGATTGGGAATTTAGAGATTGTGAGCCCCAATGGGGACAGTGATGATAATATCTGTAAAGCGCTGTGAGATATGATGGCGCTATATAACTGAATAAAATCAATATTAACGCTTCGGACGCACAAGGATATCTTTGACCCTAAAATCTTCTCTATCCTACATAAAAGCTGGCAGATCCAGGGCAGTAAAGGATATTATAAGTTGACTGCTGTATTGTCCACATCCCATTCACATGCAGCAAAGAGGGGGGAAGGAACCGAAACAAGGATTTTCTTGCATTTTCTAGAAATTATGATTTGTAGAATTAATCTATCTGGTAGTGATTACCCGTCATAACTGAGCAGTCTGTGACGCATTGCCGTAGATGCAGATTTCACTGGGTCCACATTTCTGGATTTTTTTTCTGCAGGGTATGAAGCCACCAGCTATGGAGGCACAAGTAGGGGGTCTTACCTTGGCCGGGCTCATACTGGTTTATTGTTAGTTGGTCCGGCATATTCTTTATAAGCCCCTGATGCAAACATCTGCGCAGGAGAACCCTACAGAACACCGGAATATCTGGGAAAGATAAAAAAAAATATGTTATGCCCGGACCACCTTAACGCTAAAATACTGATGAGCTAACCTCAGGATAGGCCACCAGAATAGGATCCATGGGGGTCTGACACCCGACAACCAAACTGATCAGCCTTTTATTATATTCATCGGTGGAAGGGTGTGAATGGAGCAGAAACGGCACAGCTCCTTACAATGTGCCGATCACCTCCGAGAGGAGCTCGGCGGAGACCACCAGGCTGCGTACGGAGCGGTGCTGTCCATTGTTCACCAACGCCAATAACAGCTGATTGGTGAGGGTCTGACACCCGGCACCTCCACCGATCTGTCACTGATGACCTCGGGAAGAATTTGTCTTTTAAGTGATCGGCACCATTTTGAGATAAACAAGATGTTTTGATCACTTTTTAATCCATTTGATTTCGGATGTAGAATAAAACAAGTGACCAACTCAGGCGTTTCAATTTTTTTTTTTTTTAACCTTACAAAAGTTTATTCTAAGGGTTAATGAATTTTGTAATTTCATAGATCGCAATTATAACAATTTTTTTGCTTTTATGCTTTCATTTTCGAATAGGAAAACTTTTTTTTCTTTAATTTTCACTTTTTTTTTAAATTTTATTTAAAGTCCCCTTAGGGAACTTGAAGCTGCCATTGATTGCTCACTTCTACTACTTGTACTACTATTGTACATAGCAATATAACCAGCTGGGCTTCAAAGGAGCACAAGAGGGCAGTGACAGGCCTTCAGATGGCCCCAGTGGCCACAGAGATCCATTGGCACCAAGATCACGTCACAACACAGATTGCAGCCATTTACAGTGGGTACAGAAAGTATTCAGACCTCTTAAAAGTTTTCACTCTTTGTTTCATTGCAGCCATTTGGTAAATTCCAAAGAGTTCATTTTTTTCTCTCATTAGTGTACACTCTGCACCCCATCTTGGAGGCCTGACACTGACTGCCCTCTTGTGCACCTATGAAGAGTGAAAAATTTGAAGGGGTCTGAATACTTTCCTTACCCACTATAGTTCTGTGGTAAAGGTTCAAGCAGATTGTTTATTGGTAGTGAACCCTGATCAGATGCTTTATCAGGGCATATAAAAGCCTACTATATGCAAAAGGAATGGAAAAATATCTGTAAAAGCCCTGCATTTAATTTGTTAATTGCCTACAGCCATTGCACACACTTTTTATTTTGCACTTGAGCAG
The DNA here is from genome assembly GCF_039654945.1 of Dendrobates tinctorius. NCBI lineage: Eukaryota > Metazoa > Chordata > Amphibia > Anura > Dendrobatidae > Dendrobates > Dendrobates tinctorius. The sequence goes on along the minus strand of NW_027361743.1, from coordinate 13,895,083 downwards.
AACAGTATGCAGTGAGCTCCTCGGCTCCCTCTAGTGGTGGCTGCAGGTGGCCACAATATTATTATAGGTTAATTACATAACGTAGGGGATTTGAAGGAAAACAGATCTATCTGGTCAAAAGATATATTAAGAAATTAATCAGAATGATATTTTGAACTTATTTACATAAAAGCCAGTCTGTATAACTCACCTTCAGGCAGAGGTTGGTCCTTATCTACGTTGTTGTTGTCATATCGGAATTCGTATCCATAATGCTTCACCCTCCGGTGTTTTAGAGACTTCTGATCTGAAAATAGATTTAAAATCAAAGCTGCAGGCGGATTTCATTTTACATTCGGCCTGAATTCACCAAGAGGCGCTTTACACACCAGTCTCGATAAATAGTTGGCTGGAATAAGACGCGCCAACACTAACAAGCATCACCTAACGAAAATGCCGCATCCTGCAGCTGCCGTGCACCAGCGTAAGAAATATTGGGACAGGACGACATTTTTATTGTAATTTTGTGACATCGCTTGTGATGAATTAGTCAGTTGTGCCCCTCCGTGCTAAGCTCTGGCCATCTTAAAAAAAAAAATATATATATAATAAAAATAATAATAATAATAATAATAATAATAATAATAATAGGCGGAGGTGGTGAAAAAAAAAAATTGCAAAAAAAGTGCAACTCAATCAAAATTTTGCAAAATTTTTAAGCCAAAATTCTCATGCAAATTGATAAATCAGAGCTTGTATTATAGCCCAGAGCTGCATTATCAATATTGAATGCCTCAGAGCTTAAATCTCCCACTATTCCCAACTCACACGACATCTTCTGTGTGATACTGTCTGCTGAGCCGTGTATCTAATCCTATCCTGTGTGATACTGGGCTCCCCCTGCAGTCTGTGTCAGAGGGTGGTCTGTGTTGGCACTGAAATAAATTGTGTTATTTCCAGCTTTACAGGAGGACGATAACATCATAGAAATGATAAGAATAATAGGCCTCAGTTACCACAACTGTCTACAAAGAAAACTGTTGCTGATAGCAACCAATCACAGCTCATTTTTCATCTTTTAAACAGCTCTGGGACGGCGTGGCGAGTTTTGAGTGGTGACTTTTGTGTTTCGACTTTTATGTGGCGAGGTTGGTGTATGTGTGGTGAAATGTGTGCTGAGGGTGGTATATGTGTTGAAGCACGTGGTAGTGTGTGGCGCATTTTGTGTGTGTGTTCTTATCCCCGTGTGTGGTGAGTATCCTATGTCAGGGCCCCACCTTAGCAACTGTACGGTATATACTCTTTGGCGCCATCGCTCTCATTCTTTAATTCCCCCTTGTTCACATCTGGCAGCTGTCAATTTGCCTCCAACACTTTTCCTTTCACTTTTTCCCCATTATGTAGATAGGGGCAAAATTGTTTGGTGAATTGGAACGCGCGGGGTAAAAATTTCGCCTCACAACATGGCCTATGACGCTTTTGGGGTCCAGACGTGTGACTGTGCAAAATTTTGTGGCTGTAGCTGCGACGGTGCAGATGCCAATCCCGGAGATACACACATACATACATACATACACACACACACATATTGAGCTTTATATGTTAGATATATATAATCTCAAGAGAGGTGTTTTATACTCCAGTCTTCATAAAAAAGCCCATTAGATTAAGTATGTGACAGATGTATGTAAGGATGTGCCCGTCACCAGTGGGGGACGGCTTCTAGCAGCAGCCAGGTACTGATCCTATGGAAGGGTCTTCAGTGTCACACTGCGATCTGTGGGGTCCGGGGAGGGGGGGGGGGGCAATCAGGTAAAGCTCATATGATGCTTACGGCCGTCTTCCGTCTCCCAGTGAATGTTTTCCAGCAGCAGTACGAGTTCTTCTTCTGGAGAGAGGAAGTCTTCCACAATTAGCAGCCCGTGGGGTAACAACAGAGGGGGCGTCTCTGTTACTTCAACTGGGAATTAAAGGAAAAATCATTTACACAAGAAAAAAAAAAAAGGACCGTCCACAGTACAACCGCTGGTAAAATGTGTCTGCATGGCAGTAAGCATCACAGGCGTCTAGGGTGTAATGTCTCTCCATGTGTAGAGAGACCAGCCTGACATGCCTGTGTAAGGAGACGTTAAGGCCGTGCTACGCTCCTCGGGGAATCGACATCTGCAGATCGCCTCTTCAGAGAGGAAGAGAACTTGAACTCTACTGCCACCTACTGGGTGTAGTAATCCTAAGAGTCACTATGGCACTAGAGTTCAAGCCGTCTTCTTCCCTGAAGAGACGATTTCCATAGTAAGTATCACATTAGAAGGACACGCCACTACTTTATGACTGGTGTGTGTGGGGGGGGGGGGGCACTTCTAGATCCCTCACAGGTCCTGAGAATAAGGGGTCTTCAGCAACTAATGAGACCAGGCTTTTCCTGTCCCATCAGCACCCACATCGCTTCTCAGTCACACACGACCATACCCCACTAACAAATACCTTTATCCACAAAACTCAGGTACAGCGTGATCTTCTGCTCCGTGTCCACAAACAAAATGTCCCGACCGCTGAGAGAGGAGGAAGCGCTGATGGCCGCCTCCGGGGACGAATAGGTGACAAAGCAGTAGGGCTTGTTGGGGGGCATCACCAGCGACTCCACCATTCCATATGCCTTCAGGACATCCAGGAGTCGTTCTCTGTCCACTCCGTTCCCCAGACCTCCATTGGCAACTAGCAGACTCTGAAGAAAAGGGTACAGTCCAAAAAAAGAATATAATAGCCACCTTCTAGTCACTACAGTATACCAACTCCTGCCATAAATTTATGCAAGAAAAAAATGGCATAGGCAATTGAATAAATCCATAAAATCAATAATTTATTGACATCAAATCTTTAAAAATAAAACAAGGAAAAATTTCTCAAAAATGCCAGGTACAAAAAATACATCAGAGAACACTGCAAGCTAAAACCGCACTTATGGAATGCAGCAGAATGACCACAAATAAATATGTAAAGGCAAAAAAGTGTCCAGTGCCAAAGGATCAAAACCTGCTCATGAAAATGTGTCCAAAATAGACATCTTATATATGCGGTATTGAAAGTGCTGTAGTGCCCAAAAAGATCAGAAATAGCTCATATATCACAAAAATTAATTTTCTCCGTGCAGAGTTCAAATGTCATATAAGCTGAGAAAAATGCTACTTCCAATCAGGCAGGATAAAGTGCAAAGTACTAGCAAAATGCTTGAAACCTACATAGATGCATATTTAAAGGGAATCTGTCACCCCTTTTTTTGGACTATGAGCTGCCGCCATTATTATACTCACCCGGGGGTCCGGTCCGGCGCCTCCCATCTTCATACGATGCCGACCTTCTTTCCTTCCCGTCGTGGCTTCTGCGCAGGCGCACTGCTCTGCCCTATTGAGGGCAGAGCAGAGTCCCGCAGTGCACAAGGAGCTAGGAGAGGTCCGGCGCCTGCACACTGCAGTATTCTGCTCTGCCCTCCACAGGATAGAGCAGTGCGCCTGCGCAGAAGCCACGACAGGCAGCAAAGAGGACGTCACCGTTAGATGGGAGGCGCCGGACCGAACTGCCCCCCCCCCCGGTGAGTATAATATAACTCATTTCTCTTTTCTTTCAGGTTACATCGGGGGCTTATCTACAGCATTACAGAATGCATTACAGAATGCTGTAGATAAGCCCCTGATGTCAGTGGCGGTAGCTGATAGGCCAAAAAAAGGGTGACAGATTCCCTTTAACTTTGTATAATGGTTAGCGCATATTTATGTAGTATTGTAATTTCTGGTGTCACACTTTATTATGCCACTTATTTATTATGGTTGTATGATAAGTTTTACACTATTATTTTTTATGTAACCAATTATTTAATTATAATAATTATTTCTTCATTAGCACTTATTTATAGTAATAATTTTTTATTCATTGATTTTCTATGTTCTGTTTAGGGTAATTAGCACGCACTTAGTGTTTACCCATAATTGTTAATAACAATGATGCCTCACTATCTGCACTTATTGGCGCTTATAAATTTTATATTTATTTAACATATTGTGTTTTGGGTAATCAACACCGCACTTAGTTTTTGCCCATAGTAGTTAATCTGCTGGATCTAGGTGCCTGGTTAGCGCATGTTTTGCAGCCGCTGAGGTGTATCTTATGGGGTTCTGCAGCAGCTGAGGTATGCATTATGAGATTCTTCACCAGCTGAGGTATGGTTTGAGAGGTTCTGCAGCAGCTGAGGTATGTAATATGATGTTCAGCAGCAGTTAAGACACAGAACCGTTCCATATACACTGAAAAACCTTTTTTTTCTTTTTTTTTTTTTTTTTTTAGACAGAGGACGCACTAGAGGTTAGCCACTTAGTGGTTGATACAGGAGAATAAACCTTATATAAAAGCGAAGTGTTAGTTGGACTCCGCATGGAAAGATCAGCGGCGTCTGTCCACGGCCGCTCATCTCTGTATATTTGTCAGGGGTGTGTCAGGTGTGACAGGCAGTCATCCTGGATCTGGATGTAGAAGGTCATTTCTATTAGCACCTTCTTGATTTTTACATTTCTGTTATGGAGTGACATACTTCTCCCTCTAGGACCCAACAGTTAGCTCCACCTTCTGCAGCTAATTAACACACCCTTGCTGAAGGTTTAAATATGTTCAGTCCCTTCAGCAAGGTGCTGGTGTTAGCTCAATTTCCCTCTTTCTGGTTACAAGTACTAGCAGTCGGCAAGTGTCTTTTTGGAGGATTGCTGGCGTGACATCTCGGTGACCTTCTCAAGCTAAGTGTATCCCCTCGTTCGTCCACCCTCTCTGCCTTTAGTTGTAGTGGGGGCTGACTAGTGCTCACCCCATCCTCTCCCTATCCTGGGCCTATCTCTAGGGTCAGGCAGGGATTAAGTTAATGCTCGGTGACAGGAGCGGAACCTATTTAGGGACGTTTAAGGCACACAGAGTGTTAAATCTGCCTAGAGGTCTCCACTCCCTCCTTCCTTAGTGTTTGGGCTTCAGCTCCCTCTCCCCGTTGTTGTGTACCTTGCTTCTCCCTCACCCAGTGTGACATTATTCTGTATCTGCAGGAATATTAATGGAAACTTTGTATTGATGTGTAGGACAATACATCCAAGATATCAGACAAGGCCCCGACCACCACCTTTGTGGGATGCGACGCCGTCTCTACGCCTTCATGCCGCAGGAGAGTATTCTTTGCCTTCGCTTCTTTCTTCAGCAGCCTCTTCTGCTCTTTGCTCAGCTTTGGCCTTGTGCTACGTTCCAGGATCTGCTCTGCTACAGTCTATGGAGTGATACACAGAAATGGAAGAATAAGAGATGGAGGAAGAGAGTAAACAGCATCACACAGGTCTCTAGTCCTGCCCTTATCCCCTTCACCCCCTGAAGCCTGTTTTCACCTTCCTGACCAGGTAAAAATTTTCAATTCTGACCAGTGTCACTTTATAAGGCAAGAACTCTGGAACGCTTCCATGGAACCCAGTGATTCTGAGACTGCTTTCTAAAACACATTGTACTTCATGATAGTGGTAACATTTCTTTGATATGACTTGCGTTTAATTGTGAAAAAAAAAAAAATTAAAAAAAAAAAATGGAAATTTGGCAAAAAAAAATTAGAACTGTTAATTTTCCAGCAGCGCCATATATATACGGCATACATTGAGAGGGGTTTAATGATGATGCTCACTGAGCCCCCAGCTTATACCAACATGCAACCTTAACCCCTTCATGAACTGATGTATTTTCGGTTTTACGTTTTTGTTTTTCGCTCCCCTTCTTCCCAGAGCCATAACTTTTTTATTTTTCCGTCAATATGGCCATGTGAGGGCTTATTTTTTGCGGGACGAGTTGTACTTTAGAACTACACCATTGGTTTTACCATGTTGTGTACTACAAAATAGGAAGAAAAAAAAAAAAAAAATAGAACTACACTTACCGGTAGTTGGGTTTCTATGACCCTCCACGACAGCACACAGGAGGTTGCCTCCCCATCCTAGTTAGGGACAGGAAACAAGAGGTTAAATAGCCCTCCCATTCCTCTAATCTCCAGTGTCTTCCAAGGACCACAGAGTGAATGCTTGAAATATTATTTATTCATACAAGTCACATGAACAACATTTTTTAGGGGGGGGGGGGGGGGAATTACCCGTGCTGTCGTTGAGGGTCTTAGAAACCCAACTACCGGTAACTGTAGTTCTATTTTCTCTAATCCCCTCCACGACAACACACAGGAGGTATACCAAAGAATAATGGTTTAGGGAGGGACCACGGCTTGCAGGAATTTCCTGCCAAAGGCTAGATCTCGTACTGACATAAGATCTAATCTAAAATGCCTAGTGAAGGTATGGACTGAAGACCAGGTCGCAGCCTTGCAGATCTGCTCAATGGATGCATTAGCCTTTTCTGCCCAGGAGACAGACAGCTCTAGTGGAGTGGGCTTTCATGGATACCAGAGGAGGTAGATCCTGATTTATATAAGCAGCCGTGATTGCTTTCTTGATCCAGTTAGCTAGGGAACTTTTGGACACTTTTTTCCCTTTGTTCGGTCCGCCATACTGAACAAAGAGATTCTGATCTTTCCTACAGAGTTTTGTCTTTTCCAAATAGACCAGGACTGCTCGCTGGACGTCCGGAGAATGGAATCCCACTTCCGTCTTGTCCTTCGGGTTATCACAGAAGGAGGGCAGTATTATTTCCTGGGACCTGTGGAAATCCGAAGACACTTTTGGCACAAAGGAAGGGTCTAGCTGGAATATTATTCTATCGTCCAGAATTCTTAGATAGGGCTCTCTGATGGACAGAGCCTGAATTTCACCCACTCTTCTTGCTGTTGTAAGGGCTACGAGTAGTGCTGTTTTCCAGGATAGTTTATCTGGGTCTGGTCGATAGGTTTAAATGGAGGGTTTGTTAGACCCTTTAGTACTATATTCAGGTCCCAGGCTGGGACCATGCTGGATTTATTTGGACAGATTCCGGAAGCTGCTGACATAAATCTCTTGATCCATCGATGCTCTGCTAGGTTTTGGTAGAAGAACTCAGGGCTGATACTTGGACCCTCAAGGTACTTGGTTTTAGACCCTTGGTTAAGTCGTCTTGTAGGAAATCTAGGATCTTTGTTAAGTCCGGGTGGAAGGGAACTATGGGAGTGGATCTGTACCATGCTGAGAAAGTCTTCCATATTTTGCAATATATGGAGTTTGTGATTAGTTTCCTACTTTTCTGTAAGGTGGATATCACCGCATCTGAGAGGCCTCAGGCTTTCAGGATTGTGGTTTCAGAAGTCAGGCTGCCAAGCTTAAGCTGTGGTGAGCCGGGTGAAGGATGGGACCTTGATGTAGAAGGTCGCGGTCCAAAAGGTAGGATCAGGGGACCCTCAGTTCATCAGTTTGAGGGTTCCGAACCAACTTCTTTTTGGCCAGAGAGGGGTGATCAGGATAGTCTTGACCCAGTCTGTCCTGACCTTTTGCAGAGTTTTCGGTATTAGGGGAATTGGTGGAAAGGCGTATGCCAGTCCGAAGTTCCACGGATGAGCGAAGGCGTCCACCCTTGAGTGTTTCTCGCTTGGACCTATGGAGACGTAATGCTTTGTTTTGGCATTCTCCCGGTTCGCAAATAGGTCTACCTCTAGGAGACCTCATTTTTTGGTTATGCAGTTAGTGCAGAACAGCTGCACTAAAAATAGGCTGAACTAGATGGACATAAGGTCTTCCTTCAGCCTTCAAAACTATGTTACTATGTATGGAATACTCTGACATTGAGGTTCCACCCTCCTGGATCTACTGTAAGTCTGTCCTGCTGTCGGATCCTTTCAGGTGGAGAGCTGAAAGGGACTGGAGATGGTGTTCTGCCCAGCCGAATATCCGTGCCGAAATGTTTTGCAGACTTCCGTATTTTGTGCTGCCCTGATGACTTAGATGGGCCACAGTGGTCATATTGTCAGAGTAAATTCGGACATGGGTTCCCTGGACTGATGTTTCCGCTGCCTTTAGGGCTTCTTCTGCCGCTCTCAGTTCTCTGTAATTGGAAGATTGCTTTTCCCATGTCTTTGGGCCAGAGTCCTGAGGCGATATTGCTCCCCAACCGCGTTTGCTGGCGTCTGTTATGATTGACGTCATGGGATATTGTATCCAGGGTGTTCCTTTTGCTAGGCTTCCCTGGTTGAGCTACTAGTTGAGAGACAGCTTTACGTGCTGGGGTAGGGAGATTCTCGTATTGAGGGTCTCCGGGTCTTTGTTCCAGCGGGATAGGATATATCTCTGGAGTATCCTTGAGTGGGCCTGGGACCAGGGGACCGCTTGGATACAAGAAGTCATTGACCCTAATGTTGACATGGCAAACCTTATGGTCACTGTTTTCTGACTTTTTAGAGTCCGAACTTTTGATCTCACGCCCACCTGCTTGGTGGATGGAAGAAAGGATATCTGGGTTCTGGGAATCTAGGAGGATCCCTAGAAAGACCTTCCTGGTTGAGGGATTCAGGTCTGATTTTTCCCAGTTTACTATCGAGCCTAGGGATGCCAGGGTCTGCAGGACTGATTGCAGGTGTTGGAGGGAGCCATGACCAGGAGGTCGTCCAGGTAAGAGATGACACATATGTCTTTCCCTCTGAAGAATGCTACCACTTCTGCCATTTTTGTAAATGTTCGGGGTGCCGAAGATATGCCGAAGGGCAGGTCCCTGAACTGGAAGTCGTGGACTTCGTCTAGAGTGACTGCGAACCTTAGATACTGCCAATGAGATGGATGGATGGGTACGTGGTAATAGGCCTCCTGGAGATCTATGGTGGCCATGGCAAAGTCTTCTTTATCGATTCCATCTTGAAGCGTTGGTACCGGACATGTTGGTTCACCGTCTTTAGGTTGATGATGACCCGGTATTTCCCCATTTGGCTTTTTTACTAAGAACAGCCGGGAGTAGTGGCCTTGACCCTGTTCCGATTCTGGAACTGTTGAGATCGCCGACGACAGCACCTTTTGGAGTTCTGAATGCAGAACTTATTCTTCGATCGGTGGTTATCTTCTGCCAACTCGGGAAGTAGTCTGCGATTCTGCCCCCTACCTGCTCAGCGTAATTCCTTATCTCTGTCTGAGCAGGAGTCGTGAAAAATATTCCTGCCTCTTCTGCCTTTTGGGTAGCTCCAACGCCCTGTTTATTCTTTACCCTTGTATTGAGGGGTTTGAGCTTGGGGTGGGTAATAGGGCTTTTTCTTGGGCGGTTTCTGCTTGGGAAGATTTTTCTTCTTGTCGGTCATCTTCTCTAATAGCTCGTCCAATGCCGGGCCAAATACGTATTCGCCCTTGAATGGAATAGAGCATAATTTTGATAGGATATCTCCGCTCCACATTTTTAGCCATAAGGCCCTTCGGGTAGTGTTGGAAAGCACGGATGTTCTTGCCGCAATACGGACCGATTCTGCCGAGGAATCCGCTAAAAAGGCTGCTGCCTTCCGTAGTAGCGGTAGAGAAGTTAGAAGATCTTCTCTCGGAGATCCTCTTTTTATATAGTCCTCTAACTGCTGGAGCCAGAGGTATAGGGTTTTAGTTACACAGGCCAATGCCATGTTTGATTTTAAGGAAGTTGCTGAGGCTTCCCAGGACTTCCTCAGTAGACTATCCATCTTTTGGTCAAGCGGGTCCATGAGCTGCGAGGAGTCCTCGAAGGGTAGCGTAGTTTTTTTTAACTACTCTGGCTACCTGGATATCTACTTTTGGAATCTCAGTCCAAGGTTTCGCGGCTTCTTCGTCCAGGGGAAACCGATCCTTCATTTCGCCTGGGATACTTAGTTTCTTTTCCGGGAGTTCACATTCTTCCAAGATTAGACTCTTGATATTATCATGGATAGGGAAAACCATTTTCTTCCTGGACTTCAGGCCGCCAAATAGATCATCCTGCACTGAGCGAGATGGTCCATCTTCTTCTACTCCCATTGTGTTCCTGACTGCTGAGAGTAGTTCCTCCATATCGTCTGAGGAAAAGAACCATTTATTATCATCCTCTGTGTGGGTTGTGGTTAATTCACCCTCTTCCCTCTAATCTGCAGAAACCGATGACTCGGGTTCGGAATCTGAGATGTCCTCAGGGACATATTTCCTCTTCCTAGAGGTTCAGGGCCCCCCCCCCCGAATGACTGGGAGAAGGTAGCCAGGGACGACTGGATTTCTTGTCGCATCATCCCTCTTACTTCCTCTATCAGGGATGGTTGTTACTCCCGTACGATTTTTGCCGTGCATTGCTGGCATGTCTTTTTTGTAGGTTTTCCTTCAGTTTTTGGTGTAGGATCCTTGCCTCCCTGAGAGAGAGAAAAGGAGGGGGGCCCCTAAGGATGGGTCCTAAACCAAAAAGGTATATACCCTTTTCCAGGTGTACTCACTGGGCCAGGGTTTGTGCTGGGCTTTGCAGAAGCAGCTTCCAGGGAAGACGCATCCATCATGCAGACGTTAGACCTACCTTATGGAGTCTTCCATCAGGGTCCTTAAATAGGAACCGAGATCCAGCATTTCCTTACCTCATCCAATCGGATGAGATCGCTCCCCCTCAGTTCCTGGCACCACCTGTTTTTCTCTTTTTTTTTTCAATTCAAATTTCCCGCCAAGATGGCAGTGTGTTCCACTGTGGAACGCAGGGCGGAAGTGACGTCGCGCCTTCGGGCCCGGCGGCGAACGTCACTTCCGGTCAATGCTTCTCGGTTAAAAAGATGAGCATGCGGCGCGCGGGGGGAGCGGATCCTGGGCTGGGGAGCTACGGGAGGCCCCCAGCCAACTCACCATCCAGCGTTGCTGGAGCACTGGAGGATGGTGCGGGAGCAGCGTCCGGGGAAGGTCTGGGAAGATCAACCCCGGCTGCCCGGCGCACAGGTAAGAAAACTCCGGGATCTTGCCAGCCTCATCCAAGGAGCACACAGAACCTCTTCATCTGTATTAGGTACAGGAAAACACTGGGGATTAGAGGAAGGGATATTTACACTCTTGTTTCCTGTGCCTAATTAGGATGGGGAGGCAACCTCCTGTGTGCTGTCGTGGAGGGGATTAGAGAAATTCCAAGTGCTGTGAAGTTGCAAAAAAAATTGCAATCCCAAACTTGTTTTTTGTTGGGCTTTTTTGCTAGGTTCACTAAACGCTAAACCTGACCTACCATTATCATTCTCCAGGTCACTAACAATTCAAAGACACCAAACATGTCTAGGTTCTTTTTTATCTTAGTGGTGAAAAAAAATTCCAAACTTTGCTGCTAAAAAAAAAAAAAAAAAAAAAATAGCGCCATTTTCTGAAGCCTGCAGCGTCTCCATTTTTCGTGATCTCGGGTTGGATGGAGGCTTATTTTTTGCGCGCCGAGCTGATGTTTTTAATGATACCATTTTGGTGCAGATACAATCTTTTTATCGCCCATTATTGCATTTTAATTTTAATGCGATGTCGCGGTGACCAAAAAAACAATTCTGGCGTTTTGAATTTTTTTTTCTCTATACACCGTTTAGCGATCAGGTTAATCATTTTTTTTTTTGATAGACTGGGCGATTCTGAGCGCACCAATACCAAATATGTGTACGTGTGATTTTTTTTTTACAGTTTTATTTTGAATGGGGGGGGCAAAAGGGAGGCGATTTAAACTTTTTAGATTTTTAAACACTTTTTTTTTTTACATTTGGCATGCTTTAATAGCCTCCATGGGAGACTAGAAACTGCCACAACTCGATCGACTCTGCTACATAGACGCGATAAGCAGATTGCCTCTATGTAGCAGAATTACGATTACAATTGCGATTGTTAGGGCAGGTTAGGATAGGATATGGGTTGAACTAGATGGACTTAAAGTCTTCCTTCAACCTTAATAACTATGAGTGCCGACCACCGTGTGGAGCTCATAGCTATTCGGCACTGACAACCATAGAGGTCTCCCAGAGACCTCGGGTTGTCATGCCGATGCATCGGTGACCCACGATCACGTGATGCGGGTCACAGGGGTGCGCATTTGTGGCCCGATGGCTGGAAGCGCCATTTAAATGCCGCTGTCCGCGTTTGACAGCGGCATTTAACTAGTTAATAGCCGCGGGTGGATCATGATTCCACCCGCAGCTGTTAGTGGCACATCAGCTGTTCAAAACAGCTGACATGTCCCGGAAAAAATGCGGGCTCAACGCCGGAGCCTACATCAAAGGGAGGGATTCAGACATCATCGTACTATCACCTCCGATGTCGCTGAGGGGTTAATGTGTAATAATCATTTTGTAAAACTTTTTATATATTACAGGCGCTGCATAGTGTGGCTGGTCAGTGAGGTCCAAGTCCTGAGACCCTACTGATCAGTCAAAGAGACAGCTCAGAAGTGCGCAGCTCCTGCATGGGGTAACACGGGCTCAATAGTATATCTATGGTTCCATAGATTCAACTTCAAAGTGATGTACAGACGCATAGGCTTGCTACTGAGCCCATACTGCTCTGTGTGCACAGATCATGCAGGAGCTATGCACTCGGGAGCACTGTTCTGACCCATCAGTGGGGAACTTGGCACCCACAACCCACTGATCAGCAATAATGCGGTGCCTTTGATATTAAAAAATAAATAAATAAATAAAAAATTAACACTATGATAGATCAGGTGAGCAATGATAGGCAAACTAATTTGATGTGGCAAATACTTTATCTTTACTATTACAACATATATTTACTTGGGATTATTAAACTCTCTGTTGTCCTCATGTATTTAGTATAGCTCTTTGTGAGAGTATTCCCCAACACGGTTTTTTCATGTAATCGGTTCTGGCATGTTTCTATAACGTCAAGCACTGGGTCGTCTGCGGAGTGTTATTACATTGTCAGCGGATCCTATGGGAAGGAGGATGACACCAATGAGGAGTGACAATACTGCCTGCTGCCACAAGGTGGCGGCGTACGACCATTTATTAGAAGATGGCCGCCTGCTTCTTACAACTTTGAGAAGCCTCAGCTGGATTTCTTTAGGCCATGTTCACACACACAACCATTGTTTTCCTGCAAGAAAAAAAAAAAATCCACTAACTGCTGGAAAAGTAAAGCATCGATTCCACTTGAAGTTGTGAATTTTTTTTTTTTTTTAGTGTTTTTTTTAAGACTGGTTTGCAGCTGGAAAGGTTGCAATTTTTTTTTTTCAAAGAAGGGGGAAAAAAGCCATAAAAATAACACCAAGTCTCTGATCCATCAAAGAAATTTTGACAGAACTCAAGAGTAAATCGCTTTGAGGAGGAGTAAAATTTGCCATTTTTGGAGTTTTCACAAGACTCATTATGGCAGAGCTGCGGCGGGAGACGGGGGGGACATGACGCCGCCACCGCTCTCATCCGATTCCTTATCTTACATCAGACCCTTTCTGAGAATGTAAATCAAACCATTAACGGTTCTTACAGCCGCAATCCTCCAAACATTTATCCAAGACAGCAACGGGGAAAAATTGGAGCGGCGGTGCGGCTGGTTTTGTTTTTTTCACCTTCCAAACAAAAATAAAATTAAAAAAAAAAAAAAAACACTTGGCCCCGGTTGTCATGTGACGACCCCCCCACCGTTCATTTGCATTGCAATATAGCCGGTAGACACAGCGATCCCTGACCCTGCTGCAACCTGTGTGGAGACTGAACTCGCTAAGCAGCCCCAGCGCTATGGGGGCATCCAGACTATGGTCCGTGTCTATGGCTGCCCCTTTATATCACATGTAAAACAGCATGGAATAAATGGCGCTATAAAAATTAATAATAATAATTCACTCTATACAGAAAAACGCAGCCTCTCATCATTCATTAAAGGGAATCTGTCACCTAATTTTTCATATACAAGATGCGGCCATCAGGGGCTTATTCTGTAGTGCTGTAGGTAAGCCCCCGATGTAACCTGAAAGAGAAGAAAAACGAATGACATTATACTCACCGGGGGGCGGTCCGCCGGGGCGGTGGGTTTCACGGTCTGGCGCCTCCCATCTTCTAGCGATGACGTCCTCCTTCTGCCGCGGCTCCTGCGCAGGCGTGCTATATCTGCCCTATTGAGGACAGTGCAGAGCCCTGCAGTGCGCAGGCGCCGGACCTCTCTGACCTCAACAGGGCAGATAAAGTACGCCTGCGCAGGAGCCGCGGCAGAAGGAGGACGTCATCGCTAGAAGATGGGAGGCGCCAGACCGTGAAACCCACCGCCCCATCGGACCGCCCCCCGGTGAGTATAATCTAACGTGTTTTTCTTCTCTTTCAGGTTACATCGGGGGATTACCTACAGCATTACAGAGTGATAAGCCCCTGATGGCGGCGCCGGCAGCTGATAGGCGACAGATTCCCTTTAACTCCTCAGTATTATACCCAGCTATAGGTAACGGTGTGAGGAAGGGCAGTGTGATATTTGTCTGCAGGTGAACAGTGGCCCCCAAGTGTCAATGTTAGTGGTGGACCCTCGGCTCCCCAGGGGGACACTGCTCCCACCCATGGTCTTTGCACTACAGGTCCCAGAATGCTCTGGGCGAAAACCACCAGAGCCTGCCGCTTCTCTCCCCCATACCGGCATGGTAATACACAGCACGCCGCCTGCAGCAGCTCCTCAGCACAGCCGGACTGTCGGGCGCGGTCACGTTACCTCCCCGGGCGCCGCCATGTCAGGAACTCCGTGCAGAAACTCCGGCTCCCTGCAGGACGGGGTGCACAAAGAAGCCGCTGCTGCGAGTGGTGACGTCACCGGAAGGGGCGGGTCCTCCAGCCAGCAATGAGGGCGGGTGCCGACCGCGGGAAGTTCGAGCAGCATCGTGCTGGGCAGCGCTGTGAGGAGTGAGGGGCTGCACAGTGGGCGGTGTGCAGCGGGAAGGAGGCCGCCGGGGGCTGAGGGTGGAGTATGGGGGAGGGAGAAGCCTGGAGGATGACACTGACTGTATGGGCCGCGGGCTGCCACTTCCTGTATGGGGCTGATTATTAGGGGGGAGGGGGACTTGTCTAGGAAAGGAGCTGATGGGCTTCAGGGCTGCACTGGGAAGGGAGTGATATCACCGAGGGGGGACAGTGTGGTGAAGAGGGAGTTATTTGCATGGGCTGTGAAAGGAAGATGTTACGTGGGCCTGCAAGCTAAAGGGCTTCTCCGGGAATGGGATGATGCATGATTGCATGGGGCTGCCCGTGTGGGTGGTGCAGTGAAGGTGGTGATATCCCTTACATGGGGCTGCCCGTGTGGGCGATGCAGTGAAGGTGGTGATATCCCTTACATGGGGCTGCCCGTGTGGGCGATGCAGTGAAGGTGGTGATATCCCTTACATGGGGCTGCCCGTGTGGGCGATGCAGTGAAGGTGGTGATATCCCTTACATGGGGCTGCCCGTGTGGGCGGTGCAGTGACGGTGGTGATATCCCTTACATGGGGCTGCCCGTGTGGGCGATGCAGTGACGGTGGTGATATCCCTTACATGGGGCTGCCCGTGTGGGCGGTGCAGTGACGGTGGTGATATCCCTTACATGGGGCTGCCCGTGTGGGCGGTGCAGTGACGGTGGTGATATCCCTTACATGGGGCTGCCTGTGTGTGCTGTGCAGTGAAGGTGGTGATATGCCTTACATGGGGCTGCACATTGCGGAGGATGCTATCACTCTCGTGGGGCTGTGTGTTGTTTGTGTTTTTAATAACACGCTTTGACAAGTACATGTTGAGTTTTTATTATTATAAAGCCTTGTGTGACATCAGTGAGCAGTAACCGCAGTTGGTTCTGTATCAGGGCGTGTTCACACACTGAGATTTCTCGGGAAAACAATTTGCAGCAAAGTCCTCACAGTAAAATTAGGAATTAGTCCTACCGGTAACTACGTTTCCAGGAGTCCATCATTGCAGCATGTCAGGAGGTCGTCCTACTAGTGATGAGCGAGTATTCTCGTTGCTTGGGTGTCCGCCGAGTATTTTGGTGTGCTCGGAGATTTAGTTTTCATCGTCTCAGCTGCATGATTTGTGGCTGCTGGACAGCCTGAATACTCGTACATGTGGGGATTCCCTAACAAGCATCCATTCCTCACATGTATTCAGGCTGTCTAGCAGCCACAAATCATACAGCTGAGACAATGAAAACTAAACCTCCGAGCACGCCAGAATACTCGGCGGACACCCGAGCAACAAGAATACTCGCTCATCACTAAATCCTACTCATCCTCTAGAGGTTAAGAGAAGCCCTCTTCCACCTCACCCTCAGTGTCTTTACCGATCACCACAGCGGGATGGTTGCAACTCTATTTTTATCAAATTCTTACATAAATTTTAATCTCACATAGTTCTCAGAATTCAGAGGAGAGAATGTAATGGTCAGGATGGACTCCTGGAAATATAATTACCGGTAGGACTAATTTCTCAGGAGGTGCCTCATGACAGCACGTCAGGAGAAATACCAAATCAATGGTATCTCAGGACGGGACTACTGCCTGAAGGACTTTTCGTCCATAAGCTAGCTGTTGACCTGATATTACATCTAGCTTGTAGTGTTCATGGAATGTTGTTATATGTGACCAAGTTGTGGCCTTGAAAAATTTGGTCTATGGACGCTCCTGTTCTCTCAGCACATGATGCTGAAATTGCCCTAGTAGAGTGTGACCTAATGCTAATTTGGGGCTCTCTCATTTCAGATTCATTTCAGTTCTTCAATACAAAAAGTGAAACTCAAATATTCTATAGAGTCATTACACACAGAGTGATCTATTTCATGTGTTTGTTAATGTTGATGATTATGGCTTACACAGCCAATGAAAACCCAAAAGTCATTATCTCAATAAATTAGAATCGTAGAGTTGGAAGGGACCTCCTGGGTCATCTGGTCCAGCCCCCTGCTCAAAGCAGGATTTGCTAAATCATCCCAGACAGATGTCTGTCCAGCCTCTGTTTGAAGACTTCTATTGAAGGAGAACTCACCACCTCTCGTGGCAGCCTGTTCCACTCATTGATCACTCTGTCAAAAAGTTTTTTCTAATATCTAATCTGTGTCTCCTCCCATTCAGTTTCATCCCATTGCTTCTAGTCTTTCCTGGTGCAAATGAGAATAAAGTTGATCCTTCTACAATGTGACAGCCCTTGAGATATTTGTAGACAGCTATTAAGTCTCCTCTCAGTCTTCTCTTCTGCAAGCTAAACATTCCCAAATCCTGCAACCTTTCCTCATAAGACAGGGTTTGCAGACCGGTCAACATTCTAGTCGCTCTTTTCTGAACTTGCTCCAGTTTGTTGATGTCTTTTTTAAAATGTGGTGCCCAAAACTGGACACAATATTCCAGATGAGGTCTGACCAAAGAGGAATAGAGGGCAATAATGACTTCACGTGATCTAGACTGTATGCTTCTGTTAATACATCCTAGAATTGCATTTGCCTTTTTTGGCTGCTGCATCACACGACTCATTCAGTCTGTGATCTATTAGTATACCCAAGTCTTTTTCACATGTGCTGTTGCTTAGCCCTATTCCTCCCATTCTGTATATGCTTTTTTTATTGCCCAGATGTAGTACTTTGCATTTTTCCCTGTTAAAAACCATTCTGTTAGTTGCTGCCCACTGCTCCAACTTATTTATATCTTTTTGAATCCTTTCTCTTCTCTAGTATTAGCTATCCCTCCTAGCTTTGTGTCATCAGCAAACTTAATCAGTTTACCCTCAATTTCTTCATCTAAATCATTGATAAAGATTTTGCACAATACAGGGCCCAGGACAGAGCCCTGTGGTACCCCACTTGAGACATTCTTCCAACTGGATGTGCAGCCATTTACAACCACTCTTTGGGTCCGATCACTAAGCCAGTTTTGAATCCACCTAACAGTTGCCTTGTCCATTCCATACTTAGTCATTTTTTCAATAAGGATTGTGTGAGATACTTTGTCAAATGCTTTGCTGAAGTCAAGATATACTATATCTACAGCATTTCCCTGATCCACCCAATCTGTGATTCTGTCATAGGAAATTAAGTTAGTCTGACATGACTTATTAGTTACAAACCCATGCTGACTCTGTTTAATCACTTCATTCTTATCCAGGTACTTACATACATGTTGTTTAGTAATTTGTTCAAAGATCTTTCCTGGTATAGAAGTCACTCACCGGCCTATAGTTGCCTGGGTCCACCCTCTTCCCATTTTTGAAGATAGGAACAACATTTGCTCTTCTCCAGTCTTCTGGGACTTATGTTCTCCAAGAATTTTCAAAGATTATGGAGAGGGGTTCAAAAATTTCTTCTGCTATCTCCTTCAGTACGCTGGGGTGTAATTCATCTGGACCTGGAGACTTGAATTAATTTAGGTTAGCTAAGTGTTTCCTCACTATATTTCTGTTTATAGATATCCTGGCTTTTTCTATTCCCTTAATAGGACAGTAAAGAATAGTTGATGTTACATTTCCTTTCTGAGAGAAAACAGATGCAAAATAGGAATTTAAAAGTTCGGCCTTCTCAACATCTTGTCTTACCATTTCATCATTTTCATCGTGTAAAAATCCTATAGCATCTTTGACTTTTCTTTTACTTTTGACATATCCCCAAAATCCTTTATTATTGCTTTTGACATCTCTTGCAAGCCTCAATTCATTGTCAGCTTTAGATAATCTGATTTGTGCCCTGCAGGTTCTGCAGACAGCATTATATTCTTCTTTAGATATGCCTCACTCTTTCCATTTTATAAACCTTTTTCTTCCTTTTTAGCATGTGCTTAAGTTCTGTGTTCATCCATCCTGGTTTCCTTAAATGCTTCCGATTCTTCCTTCTTGTCGGAATTGTTAACAATTGTGCTTTGAGAATTTCATTTTTCAAGATTTCCCATCCTTCCTGGACATTTTTGTCCATAAGGATATCCAGCCATTAGATCCCTCCAATTCTCTTTCTGAATCCCTTAAAATCTGCCTTTCTGAAATCTAACCTTGACGTCTGAGTCTTCACAGGTCTTCCTCCTCTTGTTATCCAAAATTCTAAAATAGCATGGTCGCTACCTCCTAGTGTCCCAGCCACTTTTACCTCCTCAACCATTTCCTCCCTGTTTATAAGGATTAGATCAAAGGTAGCAGTTCCCCTTGTTTTCTCCCCTACCTTTTGGAAGATAAAGTTGTCAGCAAGAGAGGATAAGAATTTCCTTGACCTGTTAGTTTTGCCTGAGAGAGATTCCCAACAAATGTCTGGATAGTTGAAATCTCCCATGACAACTATGTCATATTTTTTGGACAACTTGGCCATTTGATGCATAAAGAGTTCATCCATAGCTTCAGCTTGCACAGGCGGCCTGTAGTAAATGCCTACAATGGTGTCCTTTCCATTGTTCTGTCCTTGTATTCTTACCCAAACAGTCTCCACAGAACTCCCAGTCTCTGAAGCTTCAATCTCTGTGCAGATATACGCGTTTCTAACATACAATGCGACACCTCCTCGTTTATCAAGTCTCTTTCTCCAATATTTTTATTATTCAGATTTTTTTTGTCTTTGTTCTTTCTTCCCACTTCTAATGGCAGAGTTCTCAATAGCATTTGTCAGGTGTATGGCTTTTTCTGGCCTTTTGCTTTCCTTCCCACACTGTTCTAGTTTAAAGCTCTCCTGATGAATGTAGCAAGGCGACTTCCAAATACATGTTTTCCAAACTTTATAACACCAGCTTGAAAAAAAAGATTTTAAAATCCAAAATGTTTGCCTTCTGAAATGTATGTTTAGTAAATGCAATCAATACTTGATCGGGGCTCCTTTTGCATCAGTTACTGCATCAATGCGGCGTGGCATGGAGGTGATCAGCCTGTGGCACTGCTGAGGGGTTATGGAAGCCCAGGTTGCTTTGATAGCAGCCTTCAGCTTGTCTGCATTGTGGGGTCTGGCGTCTCATCTTCCTCTTGACAATATGGGGTTAAGGTCAGGCGAGTTTGCTGGCCAATCAAGCACAGTGATACTTTTATTTGTAAACCAGGTATTGGTACTTTTGGCATTGTGGACAGGTGCCAAGTCCTCCTGGAGAATGACATTTCCATCTCCAAAAAGCTTGTTGGCAGAGGGAAGCATGAAGTGCTCTAAAATTTCCTTGTAGACGGCTACGCTGACTTTGGTCTTGATAAAACATAGTGGACCTACACCAGTAGATGACATGGCTCCCCAAACCATCACTGACTGTGGAAACTGTGGGCTGGCTGCAGTGCTGAGAGAGGGCGGAGTACGGTGAACCAGACAAACTTCTGGACCATGAGAGGTGCAGGCTGAGATGTTACAGTAAATCGAGAAACTTGTGGTGTGCTTGTTGATTGTGCATGTGAAGGTTCATACATGTAGTAAAATTATTGCACTTTTTACCTCAACTCAGTTTTTTGTTTTTTTTTTTCGAAGTTGGCTGATTACATCAGTTTGCTCATCCTTTGCAGTGTCAAAAAAGGCCCAGGATAGGCAACCATTGTCACCCCTGCGAGCTGCAGACCCCCGGATGCTGCTGGTCACAGGCACGGTTGAGGATGCATCGCTCATCATGGCTGCATCACTACGTGTCTGCGACGTACGACACAACATAACCTCCTTGTCTTCCTCCTCAGATGACCTACTCAGCTGTGTGCCTCTATGTTCACGCCAACTGGGATGTAACATCATTATCCTCTGTGTCATCACATTCCTCGCCCTTGGAGTCACCCTCCTCTTCTTTCCCTGACAGCACAGTATAGTCTTGTGAGCCTCAGATATCTGAGTCTCATCACCTCTCCTCCAGGGGTTAACGTCTGATGACAAGGGTCAGGATGCTGTTCGGACCATACTTCGTCCTGCCCCGGATCCAAGCTAAAAAAAAAAATTTTTTTGCATCGGTGCAGATTTCTTCCTCTTGACTCTGAAGCTTTTGAGTACACTTCTGATGAACATGGCATAGAATGTTTGAGCAACTCTTCAGACTCGCCCATCTGTAGTTCTATACAGGCAGTTGAACGGTTGGATAGTTGGGACGCGGTGGGAAGCAAGGGGAATTTGGGTGCCAGTTCTGTGGACTGTACTGGGTGTGACGTTGAGGTGGAGGAAGAGGAGAGGCCACTTGAAGCTGCACTTTCCATCCACTCAAGTACATGCTCTTTCTGGGCATCATTGACAAGGCGTACCGCTGTGCATCTGCCAAAAAAAGGTAGTGGAATAGTCCTTCCAGTAACATAGGTTGTCAGTTGTCTTTGCATAGGATGTGACGTTGCTTCACTAGTGCTTTCACAAACATTACCACCTACCCCACGTGCTCCTTGAACACCAAGTCTAATTCCCCTTCCACTCATGTTGCTCAGATAATGTGGTAGGAGCACAGTATTAGCAAGGAAAAATTAGATTTTAAACTCTGCACCACCTCTAAAAACAGCGAACAGTAATTTCAAAGTTGAAATATGGCGTGCTGTATCATGTTAGTCACAGAAAAAAGAATTAAGTGTGGATGAGGCCTGAATGACAAAGAAGTTATGATACAAACAATTGTAAAGTCAGGTTCCCTACTGTATGACACTAGGAACAGAAGAATTTTTTTGGGCCTCTGGATCAGGCCTCTACAGTTTCATTTAAACCCAACCAAATGACAAAGTGTGATACGGTGGGCTGTCTAACTTTTTGCAACAGAAAAATTATAATTTTTTTTATGTGCCTTAGGTCTGCAGACAGGTTACTATCACCGCCACAAAATAACAACGTGGGAGACAGCAGGCTGTTTCACTTTAAGCAACAGAAAAAAATATAATTTTTTTTTAATGTGCATTAGGGCTGCAGACAGTTTCATATCACCACAGCACTAAATGACAAGGTGGGATACAGCAGGCTGCTTCACATGTAGCTAGTGAAAAAATATTAATTAGGATGCTATACTCGTGCATGGAGCACTATAGAAGCAGTGCACAACACACTTGTAGGACATGTGCCCTGCTGGCTTTGTCTGTGAAACTCAGTAATGTCCACAAAATAAAAAAAATGCTGAAAGGTTTGCAGCCACACTGGACACTATCTAGCTACACTATCTGATTGATATACAACCACCTATCTAGCTAAAATCTTGCTGTTAACAGTGGCAGCATAAGGAGAAGCCTCTCTGCGCTGTTACAGTGTCAAAATGGCGCTAAAACAAGATGTCTGCTATTTATATAGAGAGGGACATGTGATTTGAGCAACCAATGACACAAGCCGCTGTGTCAGGACTTTATGGGTGTTTCCTGCACCCTGAATGGCTAGCCGCAGTGTGCACACGTAAAGTTAGGGGAAAAAATGACTGCTGTGCTCACCAGAACGTCGCGCCTCAGCTCTGCAAATCCCCTCCCCTCATCAAACACTTGCCAAACGTTCATGAAACGCTACCATTATCATTGCTAAAGTGCTGAAAATACTTTTGTGGCAACACAAATATTTTCACACACTTTTTACCGAATGTTGCCAATTTTTACCGATTTTATAACATTTTGCTCGTTTCCGATCACGAATCCGAATGTGCCATAATTGTGCCGAATTTGTTTGGTGATGGTTTTCCGAACAAATTCTCTCATCTCTATTCCCGAACCCTGAAACTGGGTCAGCGGAACCATTTCCTGACACACTGCATGTCTGAATGTGAACATATCTCTGAGATCCAAGTTATCCATAATGTCTGTCAGTGTCTGAGTCCTGCTGGCCAGTGACTCCGACACGTCACCTTGTCCAACTAACTCAACCCCTTGGGTCCGGCGGCTGTGGTTCCAAGGACTATCTGGGAGTGGTAGCTGGTGTCTACCTGTAGCCCAAGCCTGACTCAACCATCAGGAGCTCCAGTGAACACCAGGTAGCTGCTTAGCTATGCTCCTCCTAGGCAAGCCCGGTCCCGTGGCACAGTGGGTCTACGAACCATGTGTGTCACCTGCGAGCTTAACAGTTTGCTCAGGCCATGGATCCCGCTGATCCCAAGATCCCCCAGGCCTCAGAGCTGACCTGTCAGCTAGATCAGCAAGAAAAATTTTTGTTGTATCTACGGACAATGAAAGCCCAGTTGGATGCTCTGATCACGACCCCTTCTTCCGCTCCAGCTCAAGTTGCTGCAGCTATAGCCAAGTCTACTCTGCCTGCAACCTACGCTTTTGGAGTCAATCTTCGTTTACCAACTTCACCAGGATTCAATGGAGACCATAATCAGTGCAGATTCTTAAAAAAACAGTGCACCTTGGCACTGAACTTTTTGCCCATCAGCTCTCGTCTGATTGGATTAAAGTGGGATTTATGATGTCCACCTTGCAGGAGAAGCTCTAGCATGAATTAACCCCATGTGGGAGAGAGGTAATCCTGTGACCATAGACCTACATGCCTTCCTGGTGGTCCTTCAAGTCTTTGACAAACCTGATTGTGGGTCCTTATGTAAAACCCACATACATGTCCATTTTTTACCAGGACTACGGACGAAAAGCGTGACGCACACGGATGACACACAAATGTCATCAGTGTGACATACCGGCGCCTGGGAAAAGCCATACAGTTTGCGATGCTCCCAGGCGCTGGGTACTGAAGGCAGCTCTCATCATTGTCAAATGGTTTCCCTGAGATCAGCACAACTAGGCGACAATGATGGGAGTTGTATTCAGAACCCACTGTGTACATTGTGTATTAAACAAATAATTTAAAAAAATATTCTGTGGGCTCCCGCTTCATAATCAGCAGTCCCACCGTGATGCACAAAGAGGCTGTTAGGCGTCAGGTTCCTGCAACTGCACAGCAGGAATCCAGAGCCTTGCATTCAGCGGTCTCCCGTTCTCCACCGACCGCTCAGAAGCCTGCACAGCAATCCCGGCGTTCCAGATGCCCTGCTCAGACCAGCTCTGTGGGTCTGACTGTTGCAGCTACCTCTGGGCCAGCAATAACAGCAAGCTACTTCAGAGGCTAAGTCCTCAAGTCGTGCTACTGGGCATGCTCACGAGACGATCTCCCATTGGAGATCGGGAGTCACATGCTCAGGTCCTTCTCGTGATCTGATTGATCCATCTCAGGGACCTGGAAGCTTCCGGAAGGTCCCGGCTATAAAAGGTTCGCATGGCCACTCGGCCATGCACTAGTATAGACTCTACTTAGTACATGTGTGTATGATGATGGATGCATGAACCTGCGAATGACTCATTAAGACTCCCCTCCCTCTGATATTATGTGTGTGGATAGGGACTTAGTCATAGAGTCAGCGCCAGTCAGTGGCACGCTACAGGCCACAGTGCATATCATCACCTAACTAGCATCCGACAGTGCGCCCCTCCTGGGCACAGTCGCATAGCGGCTGTGTCAGTTGCCACGCTGCAGTCTGCAGCACCTGTGGGCGTCCGCGGTAGCGACGCCGCACGCACGGTAGGTCTAGACGGACTCTGTCCCTCTGCCTTGGGCCCAGCTCCTGTGACCATATACCGTGCGTGCATTTCTCTGAGACCTGTGAGTCCAACAGGCTCAGTACTTATGTTTATATCTAAGGCGTCTCTGTGAAGCTAACAGAGTACGCCCAGTGCACACCGGGTGACTTCAACCCGTGTGCGATATACCGCCATATTGTGCGTCTGCCATTATATAGCAGCAGTTTAACACCTCTGCACGGTGGACCCCGGGCGGCGAACGCACTTTCTATTATTTTATATTTAGTGCGTTCCGCCGTCCCTAACAGAGGCTATTGCACCAAAACTTCTAAGGTGAATTAAACAAGAATCAGTCTATGAATGTTTTCAATACATGCATCCAGTATAACAAGGCCATTATGGCCATACCTTTACTTCAGCAGGTTAAATCGTGATGACAGGTTCTCTTTAATACCCGATTCTCTAGAAAAACTGCAAGTTTTCCAGCAACTTAACTGTAATTCTGAGAGAGACCGCAAAGTACTGGATATTAAGACAGAGGCAAGAATTGCATAAATACATGAAGTGTCGTCTCGCATTTCGGGATCCACCAAGAAGTCAAAACGATCGTTTAGGTCCCATTCTTCGAAATGTTCGAATCACAGTGAGCAGCTTATAACGGCACGTGTAGAAGCTGGGGCTACTAAAATCCTTTGCACAAAGGAAGGTAGAAATGGACTCACTGGATGCAAGCACAGAAGTAGAAGGGGCACGCAAAAAGGCAAAAAAAAAGGCTCTGGAAAAGGAATGCAAGCACACCACAGTCATTGTAAGGTTACAGGTCCTGGAACAAGCTGTCAGTGGCAGTCAAAGAGATGCAGAAGACCCTCCTATGCTCACAAGAGACTATGTTCTAAGCCAAAATTTGCTCACCCCTGATTGCAATGATTGTGCCTGACAGCCAGGGCCAGCGTTGGGGGCAGGCAAACTAGGCATTTACCTAGGGACCACACTCTCCCAGGGGCCCCTAACCAGTGGCATGCTGCTAATAGTGGCAAAACATTCGGTCACTATGGTGCCCACAAGTCAGGAGGCCTGGTGCCAGCGCCGGCTCCAGGCCCCCACCCCTGTCAGGTGACCCTCCTCTTCCACAATTCCACCTCTGTGTCTGACATAGAGGTCACAATGACATCACTTCATCATGCCACACTGTGCCGGACAGTCGAGCTGCTGAGGATACTCACTGCAGAGACCGGAGCAGCAGAGGTACAGGGAGAAGTGAGTATGTTTGTTTGTTTGTCTTTTAAATCAGTGAGTACGTTGGGGCCATAATACAGGAGGACTATAGGGTGTGCATCGTACTGTATGGGGGCTGCATTATACTATATTGGGCTGCATTATACCATATGGGGACTGCATTATACCATATGCAGGATGCATTACACCATATGGGGGCTGCAATAATTATAATAATAATTTATTTATTTCTATGGCGCCAACATATTCCCAGCACTTTACATAATAGAGGGGACTTGTACAGACAATAGACATTACAGCATGACAATAAACACAGATCAAAACAGATACCAAGAGGAATGAGGGCCCTGCTTGCAAGCTTACAATCTATAAGGAAAAAGGGGAGACACGAAAGGTGGATGGTAACAATTGCTTTTATTGTTTGGACCAGCCAGAGTGTAAGAATCGGGTGTTCCTGTTGCTGCATGAATCAGTTAACAGTCTAAATATGTAACAGTACAGACACAGAGGGCTAATAAATGCATAAAGCATGTGAGAACATGATGCGAGGAACCTGGATATGGTAAAAAATTTTGAATGAGCCATACAGGGATATTTAGGTTAATACATTGAGGCGATAGGTCAGTCTGAACAAATGCGTTTTTAGGGCACGCTTAAAACTGTGGGGATTGGGGATTAATCGTATTATCCTGGGTAGTGCATTCCAAAGAATTGGCGCAGCACATGAAAAGTCTTAGAGATGGGAGTGGGAGGTTTTGATTATTGAGGATGTTAACCTCAGGTCATTAGCAGAATGGTCATTATACTATATGAGGGCTGCATTACACCACATGGGGGCTTCATTATACTATATGGAGGCTGAATTTTACAATATAGGGTGTGCATTATACTATATGGGGTGTGGAACCAATAAGCAGCCTTGGCAAACAAACCCCAGTAGCCCACATACTATTATACTCAGCCTCAATCAGTGAATTTTGATTTTATGCTGTCATGCCTCTCACTATTCTCTTAAAGGAATTATTTGAAGAGCCACATGTGAATGGCGCCACATTGCATATGATCGACCACAGCTCTATTTACATGGTGCTCTTCAAAGCTACATTTCCCAGGATCATGAGGGTCCAAGCGGTGAGATCTGCAGCAAACGGAAAGTCATCCCCTATTCAGAAGATAAAGGATAACTTCCAAACTTGGAATCACCTAGGATCTTCAAGATATATTTTTATGTAGAAATGTGGAAAATTTTAAAACAATAATGACCTTCTTGAAGTGCAATGCCACTTCTTTGACTACAGGACAGAAGTGTCACTGTGCAATGTATACATGCAAAATAATACAAATAATACAGGTACTGAGAATTACGTCCAGTATACAGGACAGGAGAAGTGGTACTGTGCAGTGTATTTATACAGAATAAGGCCAGGGTCACACTTGCGTGTATAATGCGAGAAGCTCGCATCAATACCTGGCACTGCCGCCGGCACTCGGGACCGGAGCATGTGGCTGCATGTATTTCTATGCAGCCGCACACTCCAGTCCGAGTGCCGGTGTTGATGCGAGAGACTCGTGCGAGTTTCTTGCATCACAATCGCAAGTCTGACCTCAGCCTAGAGAATTACAGCAGTATATAGGGCAGGAGAAGTGGTACTGTGCAGTGTGTATGTATATATATATATATGGGTCGCCCTCACACCCAGGGCTGTGGGGTACTCGGTACCGGGCCGGCGTCAGGGGGAATGTGTCACAGCAGCAGTGACCCAGTCCGTGGCCCTGGGCGCCCAATGTCAATGGTGGTTTGTAGTTAATGGAATGGAATAGTTCGTGACGCCAACTGTGGTGTTTGGCAAGCAAGATGTTAAGCCAACGCTGCGTGCAGATCCTCTGGGGCTGATGGTGTGTTGCAGCATAGATGGTATAGCTCCCCACAGGTGAAGCTGTAGCCCCAGGGCAGTGTGTAGGCGCAGGTAGTGTAAAGGATGATACCCAGATGTAGCGGTGCTGACGGTGTTGGCGCACAATGACTGGAAGACACCAGGGCTTGCAGTTTCAACGCTTTACTCACAGTTCTTGGTAACCACTGGTGCCCGCTTCCATGCCGTGTCCTCCGGGGCAGAGACTCAATCAACCTCCCGGGCAAGTTAGGCTTCTCCTCTCCAACACTCCACCAACATGTACCTTTCCTGAACGACTCCTCTATTGCGCCTTTTAGTGTGAAGAGCTCCAGTACCGTGGTTACTCTGAAGTTCCTCCTGTCAGATGTTCCTAACAACTCTACTTGTATGAGAGACAGCTGTAGCCTGATCAGGGACCTCCTGGATCCCGGCTCTCTATCCGTGTTGCTGTTGTGTCCCAAGTCTTAGATGGGAGTAGTGCATTTACAGCCAACTACTCCACCAGTGTCTGCTGCAGAACCATAAGTGTCCATACAACCTCGGGGACCGGGACCGGGCCTCGGCCTTACGCTGAGAACCTATAGGCAGGGTTCCTCTTCCAACCCACAACTCCTCTGTTCTCCTACTTCGTTCCGCGCTGTTCCTTCTCTCTCTTATGGAAGCTTAGGTTGCAGTTCTACGTCTTTCTCCTTCTGTTCTCTTTCCCGTGCCAGCTGGCTCAGGTCACTGAGGCAGCTGCAGCACTCCTTCCTCCATCCCTATTCCAGGGATCCTCACTCCTGTCTGAGTGACTTCCTACTCCTCTGACCTTCTGTCAGACTGACCTGTAATTCTAAACTTTCCCACTCTTTTATATCTAACTCCACCCACCTCCCAGCACATCTCGTGTTACGAAGCAAGGAATCACCAGAGGTGCTCTGCTGCCCTCTAAGCATGAGCCTCAATGTGATCAGTGCTGAACTATCCTGTGTGTGGGATGCAGGTGTTGGAGTGAGGAAAGGAGTTCCCAACTTACCTAGGCAGTGGGGCACTACACCTTAGGAGAAGGTGCAGTACCTCTGTGGCGACTGAGCCTCAGGGGCGCCACATATATATATACAGTTACTGAGAACTACACCCAGTATACAGGACAGGATGAGTGGTACTGTGCAGAGTATATATGCAGAATAAGGAAGGCCACGTTCACACGCTCAGTATTTGGTCAGTATTTTACATTATTTTTTGTAAGCCAAAATCAGGAGTGGATGGAAAATGCAAAAGCGGTACAAAGTTTTTCCATTTTACTTTTCCCTGATGGTGTCACTTCAGATTTTGGCTTACAAATACTGATGTAAAATACTGACCAAATACTGAACGTGTGACCGTGGCCTTATACAGGTACTGAGCGTTACACCCAGGTCAGATGGCACAGATTCTGGGTCACCGGACAAGATTAGAATTTGGATACTGGAACAGGCTCCAACTGTATAGTCTCTGGGACCCTAACCAAGAAGACTCTGGTGCTGGTTCAAGTACCTCCGGTTCGGCTTCAGGTTTGGATGCCGCAGAAGCAGTGTCAGGGTTCAGGTACTACAGCTGCGGCTTCAGACTCAGGTACTGCAGGGAGCTGTGTCAGGTTTAGGTACTGCAGGGAGTGGTATCAGGGTTCATGAAGTGCAGGTGTGGCTTCAGGCACAGGTTCCACAGGGAGTGGTGTCATGCTCAGGTACTGCAAGGGAGAGGTATCAAGGTTCATGTACTGAAGGGAGCGGTGTGATGCTCAGGTACCTCTGTCATGCTCAGCTACTGCAAGGGAGCGGTATCAAGGTTCATGTACTGAAGGGAGCAGTGCTATGCACAGGTACCGCTGTCATGCTCAGGTACTGCAAGGGAGTGGTATCAAGGTTCATGCACTGAAGGGAGCGGTGTCATGCTCAGGTACCTCTGTCATGCTCAGGTACTGCAAGTGAATGGTATCAAGGTTCATGTACTGAAGGGAGCGGTGTCATGCTCAGGTACCTCTGTCATGCTCAGGTACTGCAAGAGAGCGGTATCAAGGTTCATGTACTGAAGGGAGCGGTGTTTCGCTCAGGCATCGCTGTCATGCTCAGGAACCGCAGGGAGCGGTATCAAGGTCCATCTACCAAAGGGAGCAATGTCATGCTCAGGTACTGTGGGTCGCCCTCCCAGGGCTGTGGGGTACTCGGTACCGGGCCAGTATCAGTGGGACGTGTCACAGCAGCGGTGACCCAGACCGTGGCCCTGGGCGCCCAAGTAGTGGGGAGATGTGAATTAAATGAATAGTTCGTGACGCCACCTGTGGTGTTCGGCAAGGGAGGTGTTAAGCCGACGCTGCTTGCAGATCCGCTGGGACCGTTGGTTTGGTGCAGCAAAGATGTAAAAGCTACCCACAGGTGAAGCTATAGTCCCAGGGCAGTGTAGATGTGGTTGGCACAGGGATGTAGCAGTGCCGGAAAGGTAGGAAGCAGACAAGACCACAGCAGGGTGCAATTTCTGTACCTTTACTTGATAACTGCAGTCCAGGGTCCTGATTACAGCTGGTATTGTTGCAGGCTAGCCTGGAAGCAATTCAGGAATTCTCTCTCTGCAGACGGGCTGTGCAGTCTCCTTACTAGCGCTTGTTTGCAGGATCTCCAGTACCGAGTTACACTGAAGTTCCTCCTGTCAGATGTTCTCAAGAACCTCACTTGCACGGCAGACAGCTGTAGCCTATCTCGGGGACTCTCTACTCTTAAGTCCCGGCTCACTATCCAAGCTGCTGTTGTGGCCTCAAGTCTTAGATGGGAGTATGGCATTTACAGCCTCCTACTCCTCTGGTGTCTGTTGCAGGACCGTTAGTATCCATACAACCATGGAGACCAGGCTCCAGTTCATGCACTCTCTCCAGAAATGAGCTCTTCCTCTCAGCTCTATCTCAGCACTCCTTCCACACGTCTGCACACTTCACCCTCCATAGACTAACTCTCCACTCCTTCCCCTTGGCCCTCAGAGAGCACTGCTCCCCTTAATCCTGGTTCAGAGTTCCCCCTGCTGGCCTGGAGTGGAACTGTGTTGCATGTATGGATTGACTGCGAGAGAGACCCATCTGTTATGATTGAGTCACCGAGGAGGAAAAACAAAAACAAGCTAAGCCACAGAAAACCAGAGAGGTTGGTAACTAAGCGGATTGCAGACCCCTGATCCTATCCACACAACTAGCAGTAGCCGTGGAGCGTACCTACGATGATCCTAGACGCCTCGTCACAGCCGGAGAACTAAATAAGCCTAAAGCAAGAAAAGGGGAAATCTAAACTGCCGCAGAGCAGACCCCAAAGCAATAGACAGCCCCCAAACATTTATTGTCGGTGAGACAAGATGAAAACACAAGCACAGATAGAAAAATAGGCTGAGCAAACAATGGGGGCCCACACTAACTAGAAAGGACTGGAAAGGAAAGATGCTGTCTGCAATCACGCACAAAACCCTGCCAAAAAATGTCCAACACTTTCTGATAGCAAAAACCCTGAAGTCGCTAGACTTCAATTCCCTATATCAGCACTCTGGTATATTCTGAAGACAGAGCAAACAGAGACCAATCTGATCAGGGACAAAAAGCAAACTGGCCTAAACAGAGACATAAGAATGGAAATTCAGCACAGTCCCAGCTGGGACTGGCTGACCACAAAAACTGAGTAAACCAGACCAAATCTCATGTGAAAAAATAGCAGAGCACACTTAGCTTGAGAAGACAGGAACAGAACTGGAAACCAGAACCTCAGGGCAGGAAAAAAATCACCAGCACAAAATTAGGGAGTCGGCTGTCTTAAATCCAGTCAGAGACTCCTGATGTCCACTCACAGTCCTACTCCTCCAGGTCTCTGCCATTTAGATCAGCTTCATTACTTACTGTCACCACTAGAGGGAGCCCGAATGGAGAACTCATGACTCCTCTGTCAACACAGTCAGCTCCACCACCCTCACCAGAAGCCAGAGGTAAACCAGAAAATGAGTTCACAACACCCATCATTGCCTCCAAGCCTGGCATTACCCTCCCCTGGAGGAAGGCAAAGCCACTGTAGCGACCATACCCTTGGGGGCGCCACATTCCCCCCTAGTGCAAGTCAGCACTCCTGGGCTGAACAAAAACGTGAAACACATAAAAACAGTTAGACAATAACAATTGTACAAGATTTAAAAATGAAAAATGTACGAAAACCAAGTGCTTCAAAAATGGTCCTATGATGGCAAGTCCAAGCATCAATGTCCATGGTCCATTCCTGGGGAAATGGTGAAAGTTTTTGACCACACACAAGTCCTGTGGTTCAGTGTCCATAAAACAATCTGGGAAAATTCAAAGGAAACTCTTACAGGTTACCTGTAGGCACAAAACTTGAAAAACAGTTACATATTTACACATACACAACTTCAACATTTATATTTATTTTGCTATATACGATATCTAAGGGGTGGTATACCTTGTGTGGTGCGGTTAGACCTGCGTAAGACTGGTGTAGTGGGTAATGTACTGGATACACTACTGGGGGTTCAATGTAACACAGGGATACTAGATTGTCTGTGAACTCTTAGACTCACCAAGGGCATAACAGGTTCACCACTGGCAGGGCGAGGGTTCTCTGGCTCCACTGCTGGTGTGGCTTCTGCTGCCTGATTTTCCTGATCCTCAGGATTTCCTGGAGTCACATCTTCCTGTGCTACCAATTGGGGAAACAGCAACACTGGAACCACTATAGCATCGTTCACCTTAGTCCAATTCTCAGGGAATTCTCCAAGCACTGTGCTGACCTTCTCTTCTTCCACTATGGGTTGGATGTTATCTGGTTCTTCTTTTCATTCTTTTAACTGGTCAGGGCATAACTTCAAATGATCTCTCGATACCGCTGCTGAGGTCTCTCCTCCATCTTTACTAACAAGGCATACCTTACTATTATCAAAGCTCGAGGGCAGAATGGTATAAGGTTCAGCTTCCCATTGATCATCAAATTTGTGCAATCTTCTCTTTCTTTTCAAGACTTGCTCCCCCGGCGACAAAGGAACGGCAGGTGCATTTTGATTGTAAAGCTTCTCCTGCTTTAGCCTTGCCTGAGCCAGACTCCTTTCCACGCATTCTTGAACTCTCCGGTACTGTTGGTGCCTCTCCGTGTCCCAATCAGCATCTGGTGACGCTACTTCAGGTGTCAGGACTCCCATGTCTAAGTCAATAGGCAGCTTACCAGGTCTGGCTCTCATTAAATAGGCTGGGGTACAGTTGGTGGAGTTCACTGGGATATGGTTGTAGAGATCCACTAGATCGGGCAACTTCTCTGGCCACAGATTCCTCTCCTCCAAGGGCAAAGTCTTCAGGAGGTCCATCACTACCTGGTTCATCTTCTCGCACATGCCATTGGTCTGTGTTGTCCGGATCTTCTTACAGCCATACAAGTTACAGAATTCTTGGAACACTTCTGCCTCGAAAGCTGGACCTTGATCTGTCAGCACTCTTTTAGGATATCCATGTGGTCTACAGAAGTGCTGTTGGAATGCTCTGGCTGCTGTCCTGGCTGTCTGATCTTTGACAGGCACAACTACCAGGAATCTTGAGTAGTGGTCCACAATGGTAAGAGCATAGATGTAGCCTGACCGGCTTGGAACCAGCTTCACATGGTCCAGGGCTACCAACTCAAGGGGCTGTTTGGTGATAATTGGCTGTAGAGGAGCTCTCTGGCTGTCCCGATCCTTTCTGCGCAGGTTACATTGTCCACACTCCCAGCACCACCTCTCAATGGCTTTCCTCATACCAGCCCAGTAGAACCTCTCTCGGAGCAATACTTCCAACTTCTTCCATCCGAAGTGTCCAGCTCCATTGTGGTATGCTTCCAGGACCATTGATGCCTCTCTCTTTGGGACTATCACCTGCCAAACCAGCTCATGAGTGTGGGCATTGATACTCCTCTGACACAGCTTCCCTTCATAAATGAACAGCCGGCCTCTCTCCTTCCACAACTGCTGAGTTTCTTCAGGAGCATTCAACTCTGGACGTGAGTCAGCTCGTGTCAGCAGCTCCTTCATCAGGCGGACTGCAGGGTCACTATCTTGCGTTTCTGCCCAATCATGATGGGGCAATGGATTCAGGGTGACCTCCTTCAAGCCAGACCGTCTGTTTCTCACTCCTTGAGCACGCTGGGCCGCAAGTAGCCGGTGGAAGGGAGGTAGCTATATCTCTTCAAGAGCCTCAGGGTCTTCTCTGTATAAGAGAAAACAAGGGCGGGGGCGCAGACATAGGGCTTCACCTGGTATAAATCAATTAAAATATAAAAGTACTCTGGAGTACTCACCCTTTATGGGTTGTGTTCAGACACAACCACTCTCAACGTTTGTTGCAGTCATATAGCTGCTGCAGAGCTCGTGCAGGTGGACAGCGTCCACTAGGTATCATAAGTTGAGGATCCAAGAAAAGCACTTCTGAGCATCCGCGCTGCTTTAGTGATAAGCATTCTTCAGAAAGCCATCTAAATCTTTCAAGTTCTTTATTATATGTACTACAGA
Organism: Dendrobates tinctorius; assembly: GCF_039654945.1. Lineage (NCBI taxonomy): Eukaryota > Metazoa > Chordata > Amphibia > Anura > Dendrobatidae > Dendrobates > Dendrobates tinctorius. Next base: position 13,861,186 of record NW_027361743.1, on the reverse strand, counting down.
AACTACGCGTTTCAAGGTGACAAACCGCACCTCTTCTTCAGGTTTACAGTACAGAGTTGTGATCGGTCTATACAAATGACAGCTTTATGTGCTGTGTGGGCGTAACCCCCCGTTGTGAGAAAAGGGCGTCAACCTGCACATGCTGCACATAAAGATATTTGAAAAAGACAAGCAAAGTGACATATATATATAGAAAAACATATATTCCGGATAGTGATAGTATTGTGTATCCTATTCAGACAATCAATACAATATCATGGACTTTTATAATTAAATAAAAAGAAATATGTGAAATATGTAGAACACAAAAAAAGGGAACAAGAGAGGATAAGAACCAGTTTCATTGTGGTGAGTTTGAGACAAATGTCTGGCGGTTTCACCACTGAGCTATCATGAGTGATGAGCTACCAGTGGTGAGGAGTAGTGGAGAGTAATTACTCATTTGATATAACTAGTGAAGATAGAGAGTGCAAAAAGCTTCCTTTCACCAATAGTAGTGATAAATGGGAGTGTATAAAAGGAGCTATATTTGGAGAAATTATGTATTTTAAACCGATGTAATTTTTTTTTTTTTTTATGTTGCCATTTACATGGCAGGTCTATGAAAGAACTAGAAGCACATTGCCACAATTCCCAGTGTGCAAATATGCGAGTGAAAAATATAAAACCAAAGTGTTTAATTAAAAATGTGTTTTAAAATTATTTAAAAAATTATTTAAAAATAATTTTGTGGGGAAGTTTTTAAATCCCAAAAACCGACTGAATGAAAGGACTGATACAAATTAAAAACAAATGTATTTAAAAATGAGAATTAGCGGTGAACCCAACTGTAATATAATTATGTCCACCAGAGGGAGTAGTGCTGAGTGAACTAGAATGACCCAAGGGATCTCTGAGGTATATCCCGGCCAAGAGCGTAGTAGGGGGAAAAAAAACCAAAAAAAAAAAACCATTAAGAAATGTATCTCACGTAACATATATTATTTTCTCATAAAACTTCTTTTCAATTCACCAGATAAAATGTGAGGATATCAGTATATGGAGAATAGGAGAATCTCTACTTCTTTCTCAATGCCATTATTCAATCCAGGTGAGATCCCCAGTACTTCCTCTGATCTGATTAATTTAGATGAAATACAGCTCTCCCTACATGAAAATACACAACCGAGTGAGAGCCAAAACACTGTTGTCATAGATAACAGTAGAAATAATTCTGAGTGCCTAGTACCGTTCCTGCCAGGAGCAATACCTAAGAAAAATAATATTGAGGATTTTTTTCTGGTAAAAAAGAACAAAAGAAAATTCCCTATAGAGGCTGCAGGGGGGGGGAGGAAGAAAAAATCGTAGTAAAGAGAGGAAAAATAGATCCGAACAAAAAAACAATGGATCAAACATCTTCAACCTCTCCTCCTATGCTCTAAAACCATTAGAAAAACAAGTGTTGTCCAAAGGACTTTCCTATTGTCCAACGTACACACCTAAGGATTTTGACACTTTCTTGGACATTCAAAACTTTTTAAGAAATCTTACCTTGAAACGACACTTCATTATGAATAAAAACAAAACCGCTAACAAATTAGAACAGGCACCAATACATGAAAACCCAGAAGTGAATGCACATGCTGAGGTAAAACCCAAATCAGGTTTTTACCCCACTGAAAGCAAAGGGAACCATATAACTGTATTTGGGGATATCATTCTTAATGAGATGAAACAATTGGGATTGAAAAAATCTGGAATAAAAAATAGATACAAAAACAATTTAACAAAGAGGGAAAAAAATGCCATTCAGGATCTTCTAGAGAATAATGAAATTGTTATACGCCCTGCTGATAAGGGAGGAGATAAACAGACAACACATGACCATAGTCCAGTCAATAAAAAAATATATATATTTTATTAGATAATACCATAAAAACAAGGTTAATTCATAAATAGGCAAAGCATCACATAATCATCTAGTTAGAAATTGAAGGGTCAACTAACCATAATCTTGAAAAGAGGTTACATATATGTGTAGGATCCCATACATCAAAAAATATGAAATAAATTATTTAATTGACGTGACCACTAAAAAGAGTGTACAGAATCATGATATGTTCATGAACCAATAGTGTTACATAAAAAAATAATATAAAAATATATATATATTAGTGTCATGAAAAAAAGTGTGTTACCACAACAACATAACAATAAGAACAAAAATAAAGTGCAATATGTGTGCAACCAAAAAACGATAAATATAATTGATAAAAAATAAATAAAGTGCAAGGTGCAGTAATGTCCAGCAGGGGTTGCTACACACAGATAAAATTATGATCTTGTGACCATGACCATATAACCCTTAACAAGTGAGAGCATATAAAGGCGTAGTTCGGAGATAAAAACACCACAGTTAATAATAGAGCAATCAGGAAACGAAAAGGTTGCTGCCAACAACCCAACTATACTATTAAATAATTATACCTGTGGATTATAAATGCTCCTACACGCCAGAGGTAGCTGACCTTCCCCAACGCGCGTTTCGGCCAATTGCCTTCGTCAGGGGGGATAAGGGAGGAGGTATAGTGGATTCAAAACTATGATATATACTGCCAGGAAGCTAACCGTATCTTATTGGATCCAGATTTTTATAGTGTTGTAAAAAATTACCCTTCAACTGAATTAACAACAACCTATTCGGATTTAATAAAAAGAGGGACTGAGGAAGGAATATTTAATGAAAAAGAAAGTAAATTTCTGAAAATAAAAAACCCTAACATACCCTTCTTCTATCACCTCCCAAAATTACACAAAGATATTAACAATCCCCCCGGATGTCCGATAATATCTGGAATAAAGTCCATCTCGAGTAATCTTGCAGAGTATATAGATAAATTAATGAAAGTACATGTGACCAATTTACCCAGCTACTTGAGGGATTCATCTCATCTTATAGAATTATTGAATGAATTTACATGGAAAAAATCCTATGCATTTTTTACCTTAGATGTAGCAGCCCTATACTCGAATATTCAACATGAATTGGGATTAACAAGCTTTTATCATTATGTTAGAAATGATGAGCGTTTTTCAGTGGCACAAAAGAGGTTTATTTATGATGGATTATTTTTTATTCTTAAGAACAACTATTTTACTTTTTTAAAAAACACCTATCACCAAAAGAAGGGAATGGCAATGGGGACAAAAGTGGCGCCAACTTTCGCAAATCTCTTTGTGGGGAGATTCGAAGAGATTTTTATTTATAAATCACGCTTTTACGATTGTATAAAATTTTTTAAACGTTTTATTGATGACATCTTCATAATATGGGACAGTAGTAAAGGGAATATTGAGGATTTTGTCATAGATCTGAATAATAATGATTGGAGGATGTCCTTTTTTCCATGCCACAATGAGAAAGAAATTAACTTTTTAGATCTTAATATTTATATTGAAAACCTTCAAATTAATACAAGAACATACTTTAAGAAAGTGGATGCGAATAGCTTCTTGCATTACCACAGTGGCCATTATAACAAATGGCTGGTAAACATACCTGTGAACCAGTTTAAACGAATTAGGAGAAATTGTACTACTGAAATTGATTTTTTGAAACAAGCTAAAATACTAGAAGAAAGATTTGAGGAAAAAAAATATCCTAAGAAACTAATAAAGGAATCCCTGGGTCATGTGCAAAGTAATTATGATCAAAAATCACTTTTAGCTAAAAAGATTAAAACTAATACTGACGGTTTTAATCTTAATTTTATTACCACTTTTAATAAATACCATAAGGAAATGCGTGAAATTTTAAAGGATAATTGGCACATTCTTTTAAATGACCCCATCTTAAAAACCATTTTACCGAAAACCCCAGGTGTTACCTTCAGGAGGCCACCCAATATTAGAAACCTTGTGGCTCCGAGTAGATTGAGAGGACAAAAAATCTCTGTGACAACTAAAAAGAAAACTGCAGTACCACCAGGAATTTATAAATGTGGGAAAAAGAAATGTTTGTGTTGTAGGGGCATTGGTCATAAAAAAACCCTTTTTAATTCAACATCAACGGGTGAAACTTTTACTATTAAAGCCAATCTCACTTGTGAATCAAGTTTTATTATATATTTAATACAATGTATTTGTGGAAAACAATACGTGGGACGAACTACTCAGTGTTTTCGAAAAAGGATGAACTCCCACAGGCACAACGTGAGGATTGGCTATATGAAACATGGACTATCTAGACATTGTGCCCTACATCATAAAAATGATTTTTCTTCTCTAACATTTTTTCCCATTGACCATATACCTGAAAATGCTCCAAATAGATTTCTGCAACTTAGTAGAAAATAATTGGATTTATCGACTCGATACTATTAATCCAAAAGGTTTAAATGAAATATGCGATATTTTTAATTAAGTCTTACCTTGAGGAATGTTTTTCATATTTTTCTGTATATTTAATATATTAATTTATTTGTAAAAAATTTTTAAAGTGTTCCTGGCAGGAACGGTACTAGGCACTCAGAATTATTTCTACTGTTATCTATGACAACAGTGTTTTGGCTCTCACTCGGTTGTGTATTTTCATGTAGGGAGAGATCCAGTAAGTCTTCTACCTGTATTTCATCTAAATTAATCAGATCAGAGGAAGTACTGGGGATCTCACCTGGATTGAATAATGGCATTGAGAAAGAAGTAGAGATTCTCCTATTCTCCATATACTGGTATCCTCACATTTTATCTGGTGAATTGAAAAGAAGTTTTATGAGAAAATAATATATGTTACGTGAGATACATTTCTTAATGTTTTTTGGTTTTTTTTTCCCCCTACTACGCTCTTGGCCGGGATATACCTCAGAGATCCCTTGGGTCATTCTAGTTCACTCAGCACTACTCCCTCTGGTGGACATAATTATATTACAGTTGGGTTGACCGCTAATTCTCATTTTTAAATACATTTATTTTTAATTTGTATCAGTCCTTTCATTCAGTCGGTTTTTGGGATTTAAAAACTTCCCCACAAAATTATTTTTAAATAATTTTTTAAATAATTTTAAAACACATTTTTAATTAAACACTTTGGTTTTATATTTTTCACTCGCATATTTGCACACTGGGAATTGTGGCAATGTGCTTCTAGTTCTTTCATAGATCTGCCATGTGAATGGCAACATAAAAAAAAAAAAATTACATCGGTTTAAAATACATAATTTCTCCAAATATAGCTCCTTTAATACACTCCCATTTATCACTACTATTGGTGAAAGGAAGCTTTTTGCACTCTCTATCTTCACTAGTTATATCAAATGAGTAATTACTCTCCACTACTCCTCACCACTGGTAGCTCATCACTCATGATAGCTCAGTGGTGAAACCGCCAGACATTTGTCTCAAACTCACCACAATGAAACTGGTTCTTATCCTCTCTTGTTCCCTTTTTTTGTGTTCTACATATTTCATATATTTCTTTTTATTTAATTATAAAAGTCCATGATATTGTATTGATTGTCTGAATAGGATACACAATACTATCACTATCCGGAATATGTTTTTCTATATATATATGTCACTTTGCTTGTCTTTTTCAAATATCTTTATGTGCAGCATGTGTAGGTTGACGCCCTTTTCTCACAACGGGGGGTTACGCCCATGTAGGGAAGGTGACCTGACGGACGGACGGACTAGTCAGAGTGAAGAAAGATAGGTTTGCACAGTGTAGGTAGGAGACAGTGATTACAGTGGGGAAACAACTAGAAAAGTGTAGTGGACGTGCAGTACCTTGGGATGACCATTAGATGGCAGGGTGGAGTGTGAGCAAAGGACTTTACAGCAGCTTAGGGCTTTAGAAACCGTTGGTCATGGGGGGCGTGGTGACAGTTAGTGACAGTTTCAAGGAACCGGGGAAGTTATAAATTCTGAGGGAGGGTTCCAGAAGGTTCCAGTCCCCAGGGGGAGCTCAGGTGACAGGAGGACTTCGCCAGTCTGTGTGTCCTGAGGAGAATCCGACCAAGGGGACTGAGGAGAGGAAACGTCAGGGGGTGGTCCTGACAGAAAGATACCGCAGGAGAGACGAGGCAGTGAGTGCCACATACCGTATTTGACACGACGACTGACCAGTGAAAGCGCTGTTGGTTATTGGGCCTAGGGCGGCCACAGTGGCGGACCTGGCAGGAGCGTCGAACAAGTGAATGAGGGACGGTACGCATATGTACGTCCTCACTGTAAAAGTACGGTGTGTAAACGGCTCTGGAAACGGAGGGCCGATAAGTGAAGACACGTGCGGTGTGCTGCGGAGGCCGTCAGGCGGACGGCAAGTAATGAAATAAACTTGGACCTGTTGCACCCAGAATCTGCCTCATCGTGTCTCTGTCATCATCTCTGCGCGGTACAAAAGTAGGACCACCCTCTATCACCCCCCAGCTCGGCACCCCACCACCGACCCTACATTTGGCGTAGTCGGCAGGATCGCCGCCGCTAATACGCTATCTTCTGCGGCAGGCCTGCAACTGAAGGACTGAGGAAAACTTAGACTGCTCTATTTCGGATTATAAATACCTGTGGACTAAAAATTACTGACCTGTGGATTACAAATTGGGACGCTGTGTCGGATCTGTGTTGCTTGCAGAGGATCCAAGGCAGTAGCTGATTCTGCCCAAGATGGCGGTATTACTTCAGCGCAGAGGAGAGGTCCGGGTGTTTGCAGTTGTTCAGAATGGACTGGGACCCCCTCCAACGTACCCCAAAAGGAAGCAGTATATGCCCGGAGACCGACGTTTCCATATATTGGACCCTGGCAGATGGATGGAAAGGTCTGCCAACGCCCCACCCAGCAGGAGGAGTGGCACAGAAGAAAAACTTGGCTGCGGCTGTCTGACGCCATTCGAGTGCTGCCCAACGGACGATATGAGATGCTGCGGGTGTCGGGGCATCGGCCGCCTAGAGTGGCAATGGCGGCGAGATATGGAGCTGCACCAGAAGTCATCTTCAGATTTACGGGCAGGCAGCGGGATGCTGAGCCGGGGAGCGGAGCCTGAGGGGAGTCAGCGAGAACGGCTGCCACCAATACCAGCAGAGGACTTCTCAGCGGAGCCCCCGAGTCCGGAGGGAAGGCCCGCAGGACAGTGGAGCAAGGAACGGAGGCTGCGGGGGAAACTGCGTGATGATGAAACGGAGGCCGCAGCGCCGGGGAAGGTGAGAGTACCCCCGGCCCTACCAGTGCCTCCGCAAGCGGCCCCCACCATTCTGCTGCAGCACGCGGCCCCCTGCGCACCGGAAGGCCTAGTTACCACGGGCCCCGTGGTGTATGCAGAGCTGAGCGAGGTCCCCGCTCATGTCCCCGAACTACCCCGCCGGGAGTCACCAGTGCAGAGCTCACCCAAAGAAGATGCTGCTGCGCTTTCCCTGCTAATAGCAGCTGCATTGTTGAAATCGGCCGTTACTCCGACTCCGTTGGAAGTAGTGGATGCGGCCTGTCCTGAGGCCGCGGTTATGCCGCTGCTGGAGTCGGCTGCGACCGATTTAGCGGGCCCTGTGATTCCAGCCCCCGAGGACCCGGTTCTCCCCATTTGCCACCTGACCCCAGCGGCTGCTGGGCCGCAGAAATCTTCGGCCGTTTCTGTCTTGCGGTCTTTTTCCGCGGAGTCCCGCCCACCGGACTCCAGGGCCCGTGCTGTTCCCTCCGTGTGGGAAGCGGAGGTGATCAGGAAGAAAAAGGCCCGGGAGCAGGAAGTGTGGAACCTGCTCCACACTCAAGGAGAGGCCGTCATGGAAAAGAAGAGGACTTGAATGGACACCCTCAGTATCCCCGCGGAGCCCTCACCTCTGTCCATTGAGAGTGGTATAGACTGTCAGGAGTTCGATGCACCGTTGTGCAGATTATAAGGACAGTTGCATTTAGAAAAAAGTTTTGTTGTTGTTTAACTGATGCAACTATTTTCTCTCTCTCTCTCTTTCTTTCTTCTTTCTATGTTCTTTATATACGAAAATATGTTTACCTGACAGAACGGGGATATGGAAAGCGGAGGAGTGTCCAGGTCCAAGGAAGGGGGGAGGAGGAAAGAAGACATGCAATGTTATGTTGTTATATGTTGGTTTTAAAATGAGCAAAAGAAAACGAAAAAAAAAAAATTATAAAAAAATGGGGTACTTGTGCTATTATAAAGTTGTATGATGTATAATATGCAAAGTAAAATGCAACAGGTCCGGGTAAGGGAAGGTCTGCGGGACCAAAGGAAAGTGTGAGATCCGGTAGGGATCTAAGAGTTGAGGTCTGGGAGACCGGGACGCCGACCATGACATGTAATTGAAAGAAGGAAAATGAGTTGGAAGACGTGAGAGAGACAGCCGTCCTAGGTCAGGTCCCCAACACCACGGACACCCCTGAAGAAGGAAAGGCGGGCGCCGGCAATGATCTGGTAGGTGAGTGGCCTCCATCATGGCGTACCGGATAGTGAAAGGTAACAGTAGGGGAGAGTAGGGGAAAGATACACGCCGTAGAGAGAATACGGGTGTACCTTGCCCAATTTGAAAGGCGTTGTCATGTGGCGTGCGCGCTGGTGAGTAGCAGTAGGCTGCTCAGAGCATAGTGCTACCAGTATGGTTCGGCCCCCGCGGATAGTGGGTTTGGCTCAACTTCTGGTCCGACAACAGAACGTAGGTGTAGATTCAGAACGACGAAGGCAGGGATGACGATTGTCGAGGACGACAATGGACAAAGGAAGGGGGAGTGTAGGGAAGGTGACCTGACGGACGGACTAGTCAGAGTGAAGAAAGATAGGTTTGCACAGTGTAGGTAGGAGACAGTGATTACAGTGGGGAAACAACTAGAAAAGTGTAGTGGACGTGCAGTACCTTGGGATGACCATTAGATGGCAGGGTGGAGTGTGAGCAAAGGACTTTACAGCAGCTTAGGGCTTTAGAAACCGTTGGTCATGGGGGGCGTGGTGACAGTTAGTGACAGTTTCAAGGAACCGGGGAAGTTATAAATTCTGAGGGAGGGTTCCAGAAGGTTCCAGTCCCCAGGGGGAGCCCAGGTGACAGGAGGACTTCGCCAGTCTGTGTGTCCTGAGGAGAATCCGACCAAGGGGACTGAGGAGAGGAAACGTCAGGGGGTGGTCCTGACAGAAAGATACCGCAGGAGAGACGAGGCAGTGAGTGCCACATACCGTATTTGACACGACGACTGACCAGTGAAAGCGCTGTTGGTTATTGGGCCTAGGGCGGCCACAGTGGCGGACCTGGCAGGAGCGTCGAACAAGTGAAGGAGGGACGGTACGCATATGTACGTCCTCACTGTAAAAGTACGGTGTGTAAACGGCTCTGGAAACGGAGGGCCGATAAGTGAAGACACGTGCGGTGTGCTGCGGAGGCCGTCAGGCGGACGGCAAGTAATGAAATAAACTTGGACCTGTTGCACCCAGAATCTGCCTCATCGTGTCTCTGTCATCATCTCTGCGCGGTACAAAAGTAGGACCACCCTCTATCACCCCCCAGCTCGGCACCCCACCACCGACCCTACACCCACACAGCATATAAAGCTGTCATTTGTATAGACCGATCACAACTCTGTACTGTAAACCTGAAGAAGAGGTGCGGTTTGTCACCTCGAAACGCGTAGTTTCTGTAGTACATATAATAAAGAACTTGAAAGATTTATATGGATTTCTGAAGAATTCTTATCACTGAAGCAGCGCGGATGCTCAGAAGTGCTTTGCTTGGATCCTCAACTTATGATCAGGGTCTTCTCTGGCATCTGGTAGGTTAGACATTCTGGACAGCTATTCCAGAAACACTATTGGAGCTGCCCAGGGGCTACAACTGTCTCTGATGACCCCTGCCTCCTTCATCTCCCTCAACATACTCTTAGCACATTGGTATTGTGTTGGGGGTATAGGTCTGTACCTCTCTTTTATGGGTGGATGTCTCCAGTGGGGATATGATGATGAACCCCTTTTGCCTGCCCAAAATCTAGTGGGTGTTTGCTGAATACCCGCTCATACTCTTGTGTCACTCTGTAAACCCCATTTTTCTGGTAGGAGGGCGTAGAGTCATTTCCCACCTGCAGTTGCTGGCACCACTCCTATGGCTGCTTCACAGAGCCATTGTCCTCCACCTGATCGGATGAGACCAAGGGCTCTGCTGCCTGCAAAGAGTTGTTGTTGACAGTGAGCAGCTTAGCAACTGTGGTGTACCGAGGTATCGTGGCCTCCTCTTCCCCACAATTCAAAAGGCGTACAGGTACTCTCCCTTTTCGTACATCAACCACCCCTCTGGCTGTCAGGACAGTGGGCCTGCTCTCGGAGTATACTGGTTCTACCAATGCCTGGTAATCTCTCCCGCTAAGACCTATAGCTGCTGACACCAAACCAACATTTCACATCTGGGGGGTATTGCAATGTGTAAGGGGTCACTCACTCTGACACTGCCAATTTCTCCGCCAGAGAGTTCTACCTGTTGTCTTTGCATCAGGGTTTCGGATCTCCTTCTGCAGGACTCGTTGTTCACTGGAACCAGCAGTCTCAGCCACCTGTTGCAACAAGACAATAACCTCGGACAGACAGTTTTCAATTGCATTTGTACCAAGAGTCATCATGGGATTACATTCACGTCGATCAATATCAACAACTATCAGACCTTGAGACTTTAGCTCTACCCGACCCACTTTAACAGTAATTTCCTTACATCCTATCTGCGGCAAAGACTGACCATTACTGGCAACTACTGTCATCAGTTGGGCCACAGGTAAGTTCAGAATCAGCCCAATACCTCTTGTAAAGAATGTACGGCATAGTGGTCACCTGGGAGCCAGTGTCAAGCAGAGCGTTCATGGGGATACCGTCAGTCACCACTGGAAGGATTGGTCCCCCTCCAACATACTTGGCTCTCCAGTTCTTTGGGCCTGGGGATCCTATTCCTGAGGGTTGGCCATCTGCCCCAGGGGTTGCTCGTTTAAAGGACAATATCTTGCAAGATGTCTGGCCTTGTAACAGCGACGACAGATGGGATGTCCGTCCTGGTCATAGCGATCGTTGTTCCTCCCTCGAAGTGGCGGGGCTCTCCTTCTGCGGAGCCACGGGACATCCTCTGGACTGGAAGCAAGCTGGATCTTTTCCTTGGAGGACACCTGCAGTGACTGCACGGTTTTGGTAAGTGCAGCCATCCCTTTGGTCAACTCCTGGACCTAAAGACGCAGCTCCTCAGTTGGATCTTTATCCAGAGTCTGTGCATCAGACTCTACCGGGATGGAAGGAAAAGATGTTGCTTCCTGATGGTAGGTGATCGCTGGGCGCCTAGGGGGCGCTGGGTGGCTGTCAGATGAGTCCTGCAGTACCCGAATAGCCCTGTCCTTAAAATCAGCAAAGTCCAGGTCAGGGTTTTGCAGGGTTATGATACGCAACTGTCCTCTGTGGGTACTGGATAGGAGTCCTTCAATGAACTGCTCCTTTAACAGCTTATCCTCCTCCTTCACACTGTCAGGATCAACTTGCTTAACTGCTCGCAGGGCCTCCTGCAGGTTGAGAGCAAAGTCCCTTATACTGTCCTGTGCCTTCTGTTTACAGTCAAATAACCTCATCTTGATTTCAGCTGCATCGCGGGTGTCAAAGGTGCTTCTCAGCTTGGCCAGGATCTTTGCAACAGTCTCTTTATCAGTGTCCTGCCAGGCTTTCACTTCTCTCTGCTCTGCACCCATTAGCTGTCCAATCAGGATATTCACTTTCTGGCTCGTAGTCAGAGGGTATACTCTAAACAAACTGCACAGTCTCTCTTTAAATTCACTCAGGGTATGTGACTCACCCGAGTACTGGGGTAGCCAGGCCGCTCCCGGTATGTAGGGCATAGACAGCGGCATTATGGGGACCGCTGCGGCAGGCGCTTCTCTTTGCGGGGCTGCTGGGTTGGCGGCGGCGTCCGCCGCTGCATTGTTGCTCGGCACAGACATTCTCTTCCCCCCTAGTTAACGTTAGCCAGGGCCGGGGGTTGTGTGAGCTCACCAGCGGCCGCTTCGCAGGCCCGATGCTCCGGGCTGTAGGCCTCAACTCGTCCTCTTCTCGTGCGCTGTCCTCTCTTCCCATGCGGCACTTCACTTCTTCGCGCTCTGTGGCAGGCTCCGCCCACAAAGGCCCGCCTCTTACTTCCCGCGCGCGCCAAGCAGCGTGGCAATGGCGGCAATTGGTGCCAATTTTCACACAGTCTTTTACACAGTCTATGGCACACAGGACCCGGGGGGTACCGGGCACTGTAATCCTGTTCGTGACACCAAGTTCCATCTACCAAAGGGAGCAATGTCATGCTCAGGTACTGTGGGTCGCCCTCCCAGGGCTGTGGGATACTCGGTACCGGGCCGGTATCAGTGGGACGAGTCACAGCAGCGGTGACCCGGACCGTGGCCCTGGGCGCCCAAGTAAAGGGGAGATGTTAATTAAATGAATAGTTCGTGACGCCACCTGTGGTGTTCGGCAAGGGAGGTGTTAAGCCGATGCTGCATGCAGATCCGCTGGGACCGTTGGTTTGGTGCAGCAAAGATGTAAAAGCTCCCCACAGGTGAAGCTATAGTCCCAGGGCAGTGTAGATGTGGTTGGCACAGGGATGTAGCAGTGCTGGAAAGGTAGGAAGCAGACAAGACACAGCGGGGTGCAATTTCTGTACCTTTACTTGATAACTGCAATCCAGGGTCCTGATTACAGCTGGTATTGGAGCAGGCTAGCCTGGAAGCAATTCAGGAATTCTCTCTCTGCAGACGGGCTGTGCAGTCTCCTTACTAGCGCTTGTTTGCGGGATCTCCAGTACTGAGTTACTCTGAAGTTCCTCTTGTCATATGGTCTTAAGAACCTCACTTGCACGGCAGACAGCTGTAGCCTATCTCGGGGACTCTCTACTCTTAAGTCCCGGCTCACTATCCAAGCTGCTGTTGTGCCCTCAAGTCTTAGATGGGAGTAGGGCATTTACAGCCTCCTACTCCTCTGGTGTCTGTTGCAGGACCGTTAGTATCCGTACAACTGTGGAGACCAGGCTCCAGTTCATGCGCTCTCTCCAGAGATGAGCTCTTCCTCTCAACTCTATCTCAGCGCTCCTTCCACACGTCTGCACACTTCACCCTCCGCAGACTAAATCTCCACTCCTTCCCCTTGGCCCTCAGAGAGCACTCCTCCCCTTAATCCTGGTTCAGAGTTCCCCCTGCTGGCCTGGAGTGGAACTGTGTTGCATGTATGGATTGACTGCAAGAGAGACCCATCATTGCCTCCAAGCCTGGCATTACCCTCCCCTGGAGGAAGGCAAAGCCACTGTGGCGACCATACCCCTGGGGCGCCACAACTGCTGTCATGCTCAGGGACTGCAGGGAGTGATGTCAAGGTTCACGTACTGCAGGGAGCGATGTCAGGATCAGGTACTGCAGGGAGCGATGTCAAGGTTCATGTACCGCAGGGAGCGGTGTCAGGTTCAGGTACTGCAGGGAGCGGTGTCAGGATCAGGTACTGCAGGGAGCGATGTCAGGGTTCATGCAGTGCGGGTACAGCTTGAGGCACAGGTATCACAGGAAGTGGTGTCAGGATCAGGTGCCGCAGGGATCAGTGTCAGTGTTCATGTACTGCGGGTGCAGCTTGAGGCACAGGTATCTCATGGAGCGGTGTCATGCTCAGGCACCGCAGGGATCGGTGTCAGTGTTAATATACTGCGGGTGCAGCTTGAGGCACAGGTATCTCATGGAGCGGTGTCATGCTCAGGTACTGCAGGAAATGGTGTCAAGGTTCATGTACCGCAGAGAGTGGTGTCAGGCTTCGGTACTGCAGGGAGCGATGTCAGGGTTCAGGTGCCACGAATGCGGCTTCAAGGCGACGGTACCACTGAAGCGGCTTCAGAATTCAGAGCTACACAACAAAGGGTAAAGGGAAAGATTCATACTAACACAGTACAGGATGCAGGGACCTGGCAACTCACTAGTTGCACATAATACCACTAAATGGAGAACGTTGCTCCTGTGGTGTGACTGGTGGTCACATGGTTAATGGTAGGTATGTGTCACAGGGATGAATGCTCTCTGCGATGCAACCCGGAGTATTTTGTTGTTAGTGCACAGGAGCAATAATATGGCATTTAGTGCACCTGGGTCTGGGTTGCAGGTAGCTATGAGAGATGGGGGGGTCTGGCTACCCATATTACCTCACCTCTGGGTGAGGCTGCTAACTGAAGCGTTCTAACTATCAGCTTCTTAGATAATTGTATAACTCATACTCACACCACCAGGCGTCCGCAGATAGTTTAACTCCACCGGCAATGCAACTGTAGAAAGACCAGGAGAAACGATACTGTTTTCTTCCAAAATCTTGTATTAGTTTACAATGAACAGTAGGTAAAAAGGAGTAATCTGTACAGGGGAGTACACATGCGTCTATAGTAATGGCTGCTGTAGGGTAAACTGAAGAAGAAGGGAGGAGCAACCGAATACAGAGCCCAACTACAGGAGGGACATAGGGACAATATTCACTCTGTCTAGTTCTACCTAGCAGCAACAGGGAATTTTGCTGATTGGAGGAAAAAACAACACAGAGAATATACACTACCGGGTGTTCCCATTTGTGGGCCACAACATTACCCCTTTTTCCCTGTGTGTATGGTCTGAGTTTCAGGACCTGCAGTGAGGTCATGACCATGTGATCAGCCCATGTGATCATTACCTCACCTGTGGGTGTGGTTACAGGCTATGTAATCGAGGCACATGGGAGTGAGTGTTTGGGAGTCTGGCAGTGTGCACAGACTTCCATGTATCCAGGTGGGACACTACAGAGTCGTCTGTGTGCAGGGAAGGAGGAGCATTCCTGTGTCTGTGGCTTCAGATAGAGCTCTGCTATGGACATTGATGCTGTGTCTGCCTGATGTAAAGACTGTTAACCTCTTTTGTTGCGGATTTGATGATTTATGGAGCAAATAAACTCACATGGACGTTGAAGAGAATGTGCCTCCAGTTTCCTCCCACACAGCTGAGTGACTACAATCATTACAATTGGTGCTAGACTGCGGGCAACGGTCCAAGAAGCACATGTTGCAGTGCTGGCTAGTCTGAGCCAGAAGAGTGGACGGTCTGACAACCGTGAGCATTACTGACTGGGGTCAGTGAGAAATGTTTGTGGGATACCTCAGAGGAAAAGAGGCATCCGGAAACCTGTGTGGCCGTCACCAACAGGTTGCAGAGTCTGTTATGCTGACTGGGGTCAGTGAAAGACTGTGTTCATGGTAGTGAGAAGTGGCTATAGGGTGCCTCTGAGGATAAGCAGTATCCAGGGACCTGTGTGGCCGACCCCTACAGATAATGGACAGGAGTGCGTGTCGTGCTGACCGGGGTCAGTGAGAGACTGCTTTTTAAAAAACAAAACAAAAAAAAAAACAGTGTGAGATGTGTTCTGTGGCTCGGCGGGGTTACAGAGCTTGCTGTGGATCGGCAGGTCCATGAAGTCTGCGGTGCGGTGCAGGGACTTGCGGTAGCGGGAGCTGCAGTGGCAGCAGCAGCGGCTTGCGAGCAGCATCCGGAGGTGCCGGTGGCTTGCGGCTGCAACAGGAGCTGGTGAGGTATCATAGGAAGACAGTGTGAACCAGGTCACACAAACTCTTAGGCTGTGTTCACACACAGCGTTTTTTTTTTGCGTTTTTCCTGCGGATTTACCAAAAAATCAGCTAAAAAAAATGCTTAAAAGAAGCTTCCCATTCATTTTAATGCATTTTGCACTTTCTGTGCATATTGATGCGTTTTTTTACCACGAAAAAAACACTTTGCGGTAAAAAAACGCAGCATGCTCATTAATTTCACGGTAAATTCCGCATTTCTGGCTATTTTCTATGTGTCTGGGGACGCGCGGAAAAAACGTGCGGACAAAAACGTGCTTTTTCTGGGAAGGAGTCCTGTTTTTATGCAGAAATTTTCTGCATACATGTGCACATAACCTTAAAGGGCAGTACAAGCCCAGAAAGACATAAGTGTACTGTGGTACTGTTGGGGCAGATAGACTGAAGGAACAGGTGGAACTCTGAAGAGGCACAGTGTGGGTGGGCAAGAGAGCCCATCTGTAAATCTAATTAACCCCTTCCTGACATCCGATGTACTATCCCGTCCACGGTAC
This sequence comes from Dendrobates tinctorius, assembly GCF_039654945.1. Classification (NCBI taxonomy): domain Eukaryota; kingdom Metazoa; phylum Chordata; class Amphibia; order Anura; family Dendrobatidae; genus Dendrobates; species Dendrobates tinctorius. The sequence continues at coordinate 13,845,092 of NW_027361743.1, read as the reverse complement.
CCGGGCCCGTATGACCGTGGACGGGATAGTACGTCGGGCCCTTTAATGCGATACCGCGACTAAAGTCGCGGTGATCGCATTAAAATTCCGGCGCCATCTCACCTTACAAAAGATGGCGTCGGCATCCCGGGCTGCGATCCCGCCCCCCCGGCATCCAGAGCGCTGTGATTGGCTGTTCAATTCTGAACAGCCAATCGCAGCGTTTCTCATTGTTTCAGCCAATCAGCTTGGCTGAAACAATGATGTCCTAGGCTGGGATCGAGTACTGATGTACTCGATCCTAGAGCCGGTGCCTGGCAACGCCAGGCACCGGCAAAAAGCACCCGGATTGGCGCGATCGCCGATCTGATCGATCGCGCCAATTGCAGTGCACAGCGGCGCTATATCGCCGCTGTGCCCTGCCAGTACCGGCCAGGATCGGTGCTATATTAGCACCGATCCTATGCTGGAGCCTGATGCAGGCCCAGCAGGGCCTGCAGGAGTTGGCTGGCGCAATCGATTAGATCGGCGATCGCGCCAACCACAGGGCACAGCTGCGGTCACCATGTGACCGCTCTGTGCCCTGCTGGTGACCTGGGCATGACCTGCCTAGTAATCGGAGCTGTGAGCTCCGATTCTAGGCAGTTGCCATGGTCACCAGGCAGATCAGATCAGATTACATCGATCCCACCAATGACAGGTCACAGCAGCGATGTGACCGCTCTGTGACCTGCCTCTGACCTGTCTGACCTGTCTGCAGGGGTCCTCACTCTAGCTGAGGATTCCTGCAGAGAGGTCGGACGCAGCAAGAGCTCCTGTGCTGGGTATTGTGGTGCCACAGCTTGTAGAATCACAATCCCTGCAGAAGAAAGAAGAAAGAAAACTACAACTGTAAGTGTTAATTGATCCCTGATCCCCTGCCCAATCTTTCTTCACCCCCCAATCTATCTTCACCCCTCCAATCTATCTTCATCCCCCCTTTTACCCCCCTCCACCCCACTTTTGCGCCACCTCTGTGCGCAGCCGGCGAGCGTTGATCGGTGACGCAGTTCACCGATCAACACTTGAGCTCGCTTTTTTTTCCTTAGCCCCCTTTGCGCCACTTCCGTACACCCATGCCGCAGCCGCAAAAGTTGGATAAGTGACACACGTCACTTATCCAAGCTTGTGCCTGCCGTTTTTCATTTTTTTCACCCCCCTTTGTGCCACCTAACTACAACCCTAACTGTTGATCCCTGCCCAATCTTTCTTCATCCACCCCAATCCCCCATCCCCCTTCCCCCTATTTTTACCCCCTCCACCCCACTTTTGCGCCACCTCCGTGCGCAGCCGCCGAGCGTTGATTGGTGACACAGTTCACTGATCAACACTCGAGCTCGCTTTTTTTCCTTAGCCCCTTTGCGCCACTTCCGTACACACATCCCGCAGCCGCAAAAGTTGCATAAGTGACACACGTCACTTATCCAAGCTTGTGCCTGCCGTTTTTCATTTTTTTCACCCCCCTTTGTGCCACCTAACTACAACCCTAACAGTTGATCACTGCCCAATCTCTCTTCATCCACCCCAATCCCCCATCCCCCTTCTCCCTATTTTTACCCCCCTCCACCCCACTTTTGCGCCACCTCCGTGCGCAGCCGCCGAGCGTTGATTGGTGACGCAGTTCACCGATCAACACTCCAGCTCGCTTTTTTTTCCTTAGCCCCTCCGTACACACATCCCGCAGCTGCGAAACTTGGATAAGTGACACAGTTCACTTATCAGTGTTTGTGCCTGCCGTTTTCCTTTTTTTTTTCCACCCCCCCCTTGCACCACCCCGTGCGCACATCCAGCAGCCTAGTTTTGATAAGTGACACTTATCAGCTAGGGCCTGCTGTTTTAGACTTTTTTCCACAGCTTTTTCTTTACAGAAAGTTTACACCAATCACTCCCCCCCTCACGTACACATACAGTTTTCAATAAAGTGTACAGTCATGGCCAAAAGTTTTGAGAATGACACAAATATTAATTTTTACAAAGTCTACTGCTTCATTTTTTCTAATGGCAATTTGCATATACTCCAGAATGTTATAAAGAGTGATCAGCTTAACAGCAATTACTTGCAAAGTCAATATTTGCCTAGAAAATGAACTTTATCCCCCAAAACACATTTCAACATCATTGCAGCCCTGCCTTAAAAGGACCAGCTAACATCGTTTCAGTGATTGCTCCATTAACACAGGTGTGCGTGTTGATGAGGACAGGGCTGGAGATCAATCTGTCATGATTAAGTAAGAATGACACCACTGGACACTTTAAAAGGAGGCTGGTGCTTGGCATCATTGTTTCTCTTCTGTTAACTATGGTTATCTCTAAAGAAACACGTGCAGTCATCATTGCACTGCACAAAAATGGCCTAACAGGGAAGAGTATCGCAGCTAGAAAGATTGCACCTCAGTCAACAATCTATCGCATCATCAAGAACTTCAAGGAGAGAGGTTCCCTTATTGTCAAAAAGGCTCCAGGGCGCCCAAGAAAGACCAGCAAGCGCCAGGACCGTCTCTTAAAAGTGTTTCAGCTGCGGGATCGGGCTACCAGCAGTGCAGAGCTTGCTCAGGAATGGCAGCAGGCAGGTGTGAGTGCATCTGCACGCGCTGTGAGGCGGAGACTCTTGGAGCAAGGCCTGGTCTCAAGGAGGGCAGCAAAGAAGCCACTTCTCTCCAGGAAAAAAATCATGGACAGACTGATATTCTGCAAGAGGTACAGGGAGTGGACTGCTGAGGACTGGGGTAAAGTCATTTTCTCTGATGAATCCCCTTTTCGATTGGGACATCTGGAAAACGGCTTATTTGGAGAAGACCAGGTGAGCGCTACCACCAGTCTTGTCTCATGCCAACTGTCAAGCATCCTGAAACCATTCATGTGTGGGGTTGCTTCTCAGCCAAGGGAATGGGCTCTCTCTCAGTCTTGCCTAAAAACACAGCCATGAATAAAGAATGGTACCAGAATGTCCTCCAAGAGCAACTTCTCCCAACCGTCCAAGAGCAGTTTGGCGATCAACAATGCCTTTTTCAACATGATGGAGCACCTTGCCATAAAGCAAAGGTGATGACTAAATGGCTCAGGGAACAAAACATAGAGATTTTGGGACCATGGCCTGGAAACTCCCCAGATCTTAATCCCATTGAGAACTTGTGGTCAATCATCAAGAGACGGGTGGACAAACAAAAACCTTCAAATTCAGACAAAATAAAAGCATTGATTTTGCAAGAATGGACTGCTATCAGTCAGGATTTGATGCAGAAGTTGATTGAGAGCATGCCAGGGAAAATTGCTGAGGTCCTGAAGAAGAAGGGTCAACACTGCAAATATTGACTTGCTGCATTAACTCATTCTAACTGTCAATATAACCTTTTGCTACTCATAATATGATTGCAATTATATTTCTGTATGTGATAAAAACATCTGACAAACACACATAAAAACCAGAGGCCAGCAGATCATGTGAAAATATAATATTTGTGTCATTCTCAAAACTTTTGGCCATGACTGTACACCCAAGCACCATATTTACACAAAAATGTCATCAAATTCATCCCAACAGCGCTATTCAGTGGAGGAGGCATATGCTTTACTTGCCTCCGACACTGATAGCGATTTGGATGACGATCCGACTTTTCTTTATTTTTCGGATTCTTCATCCTCTTCTTCTTCCTCTTCCCCCTCCTCATCTTCCTCCTCGGGTCCTGCGGAACCGCCACGCAGACGCTCCAGGACAGAAGATGAGGCAGCGCCCACCATGCCTGCAGCTGACCCAGTGCTCCCCGTATGGACCTCGCCCCCGAAAATTACGAGCCACTGATTCCTGATTTTGTGGCAGAATCAGGAATCAAGTTTGACACCACCGGCCTCACAGAAATTGACTTTTTCAAAGTCTTTTTCTCTGAGGATTTTGTTAACCTCATGGTGGAGCAAACTAATTTGTACGCTCGTCAATTTTTGGAGCAAAACCCGTGTTCAACATTTTCAAACTGGTCTCCTGTAGACGCAGTTGAAATGACGCAGTTTTGGGGCCTGGTCCTCCATATGGGGATACTGAAGAAGCCGGAAATTCGGCAATATTGGAGTGTTGATATTTTATACAACACTCCAGTTTTCCAAATGGTCATGGCCCGGATGCGTTTTGAGGCCATCCACAAGTTTCTGCATTATACTGATAAAAGGGTCGGACTGGGGTGTCTAGGGCCCACCAAGGGAATTAATTTTAGGGGCCCACCTACAGTAATGTACAACTCAACATTTAGGCTTTGAGATCGCGGAATTACACCATGGGTTCTTTGGCCGTATATCCCACGCCAAATCTGCATCATTTCAGCATCCTAATTCTACTAAAAGCTGCACCGTTGTTCATATGCTGCAGATCTTTCCGCACTACGATTCATTTAATCCATTAGGGCCGCAGGCCTGTTTTCACCTTAATGCCCAGGCCATTTTTTGCAAATCTGACCTGTGTTACTTTGAAGTTAAAAAGTGACCCCATTTTGGAATCTACACCGCTGGTTACATTGTCTAATAATCATTATATTTTATATATATTTTGAACGGAGGTTACTACATCGACATGATACGAGAACGGAGCTTACAAGATAGACATGATACGAGAACGGAGCTTACAACATAGACATGATACGAGAACGGAGCTTACAACATAGACATGATACCAGAACGGAGTTTACTACATAGACATGATACCAGAAGGGAGCTTACAACATAGACATGATACCAGAACGGAGCTTACTACATCGACATGATACCAGAACGGAGCGTACTACATAGACATGATACCAGAACGGAGCTTACTACATCGACACGATACCAGAACGGAGCTTACTACATCGACATGATACCAGAACGGAGCTTACTACATAGACATGATACCAGAACGGAGCTTAGTACATCGACATAATACCAGAACGGAGCTTACTACATCGACACGATACCAGAACGGAGCTTACTACATCGACATAATACCAGAACGGAGCTTACTACATCGACACGATACCAGAACGGAGGTTACTACATCGACATGATACCAGAACGGAGCTTACTACATAGACATGATACCAGAACGGAGGTTACTACATCGACATGATACCAGAACGGAGGTTACTACATCGACATGATACCAGAACGGAGCTTACTACATCGACATAATACCAGAACGGAGCTTACTACATCGACACGATACCAGAACGGAGGTTACTACATCGACATGATACCAGAACGGAGCTTACTACATTGACATGATACCAGAAAGGAGGTTACTACATCGACATGATACCAGAACGGAGCTTACTACATAGACATGATACCAGAACGGAGCTTACTACATCGACATGATACCAGAACGGAGGTTACAACATCGACATGATACCAGAACGGAGCTTACTACATCGACATGATACCAGAACGGAGCTTACTACATCGACATGATACCAGAACGGAGCTTACTACATAGACATGATACCAGAACGGAGCTTACTACATCGACACGATACCAGAACGGAGGTTACTACATCGACACGATACCAGAACGGAGCTTACTACATAGACATGATACCAGAACGGAGCTTACTACATCGACATGATACCAGAACGGAGCTTACTACATCGACATGATACCAGAACGGAGCTTATAACATAGACATAATACCAGAACGGAGCTTACTACATAGACATGATACCAGAACGGAGCTTACTACATCGACATGATACCAGAACGGAGCTTACTACATCGACATGATACCAGAACGGAGGTTACTACATCGACATGATACCAGAACGGAGCTTACTACATAGACATGATACCAGAACGGAGCTCACTACATCGACATGATACCAGAACGGAGGTTACTACATCGACATGATACCAGAACGGAGCTTACTACATCGACATAATACCAGAACGGAGCTTACTACATCGACACGATACCAGAACGGAGGTTACTACATCGACATGATACCAGAACGGAGCTTACTACATAGACATGATACCAGAACGGAGCTTACTACATCGACATGATACCAGAACGGAGCTTATAACATAGACATAATACCAGAACGGAGCTTACTACATAGACATGATACCAGAACGGAGCTTACTACATCGACATGATACCAGAACGGAGCTTACTACATCGACATGATACCAGAACGGAGGTTACTACATCGACATGATACCAGAACGGAGGTTACTACATCGACATGATACCAGAACGGAGCTTACTACATCGACATAATACCAGAACGGAGCTTACTACATCGACACGATACCAGAACGGAGGTTACTACATCGACATGATACCAGAACGGAGCTTACTACATTGACATGATACCAGAAAGGAGGTTACTACATCGACATGATACCAGAACGGAGCTTACTACATAGACATGATACCAGAACGGAGCTTACTACATCGACATGATACCAGAAAGGAGGTTACTACATCGACATGATACCAGAACGGAGCTTACTACATCGACATGATACCAGAACGGAGCTTACTACATCGACATGATACCAGAACGGAGCTTACTACATAGACATGATACCAGAACGGAGCTTACTACATCGACACGATACCAGAACGGAGGTTACTACATCGACACGATACCAGAACGGAGCTTACTACATAGACACGATACCAGAACGGAGCTTACTACATCGACATGATACCAGAACGGAGCTTACTACATCGACATGATACCAGAACGGAGCTTATAACATAGACATAATACCAGAACGGAGCTTACTACATAGACATGATACCAGAACGGAGCTTACTACATCGACATGATACCAGAACGGAGCTTACTACATCGACATGATACCAGAACGGAGGTTACTACATCGACATGATACCAGAACGGAGCTTACTACATAGACATGATACCAGAACGGAGCTTACTACATCGACATGATACCAGAACGGAGGTTACTACATCGACATGATACCAGAACGGAGCTTACTACATCGACATAATACCAGAACGGAGCTTACTACATCGACACGATACCAGAACGGAGGTTACTACATCGACATGATACCAGAACGGAGCTTACTACATAGACATGATACCAGAACGGAGCTTACTACATCGACATGATACCAGAACGGAGCTTATAACATAGACATAATACCAGAACGGAGCTTACTACATAGACATGATACCAGAACGGAGCTTACTACATCGACATGATACCAGAACGGAGCTTACTACATCGATATGATACCAGAACGGAGGTTACTACATCGACATGATACCAGAACGGAGCTTACTACATCGACATGATACCAGAACGGAGCTTACTACATCGACATGATACCAGAACGGAGGTTACTACATCGACATGATACCAGAACGGAGCTTACTACATAGACATGATACCAGAACGGAGCTTACTACATCGACATGATACCAGAACGGAGGTTACTACATCGACATGATACCAGAACGGAGCTTACTACATCGACATAATACCAGAACGGAGCTTACTACATCGACACGATACCAGAACGGAGGTTACTACATCGACACGATACCAGAACGGAGCTTACTACATAGACATGATACCAGAACGGAGCTTACTACATCGACATGATACCAGAACGGAGCTTATAACATAGACATAATACCAGAACGGAGCTTACTACATAGACATGATACCAGAACGGAGCTTACTACATCGACACGATACCAGAACGGAGCTTACTACATAGACATGATACCAGAACGGAGCTTACTACATCGACATGATACCAGAACGGAGGTTACTACATCGACATGATACCAGAATGGAGCTTACTACATCGACATGATACCAGAACGGAGCTTACTACATCGACACGATACCAGAACGGAGGTTACTACATCGACACGATACCAGAACGGAGCTTACTACATAGACATGATACCAGAACGGAGCTTACTACATCGACATGATACCAGAACGGAGCTTACTACATCGACATGATACCAGAACGGAGCTTATAACATAGACATAATACCAGAACGGAGCTTACTACATAGACATGATACCAGAACGGAGCTTACTACATCGACATGATACCAGAACGGAGCTTACTACATAGACATGATACCAGAACGGAGCTTACTACATCGACATGATACCAGAACGGAGGTTACTACATCGACATGATACCAGAACGGAGCTTACTACATCGACATAATACCAGAACGGAGCTTACTACATCGACACGATACCAGAACGGAGGTTACTACATCGACATGATACCAGAACGGAGCTTACTACATAGACATGATACCAGAACGGAGCTTACTACATCGACATGATACCAGAACGGAGCTTATAACATAGACATAATACCAGAACGGAGCTTACTACATAGACATGATACCAGAACGGAGCTTACTACATCGACATGATACCAGAACGGAGCTTACTACATCGACATGATACCAGAACGGAGGTTACTACATCGACATGATACCAGAACGGAGCTTACTACATCGACATGATACCAGAACGGAGCTTACTACATCGACATGATACCAGAACGGAGGTTACTACATCGACATGATACCAGAACGGAGCTTACTACATAGACATGATACCAGAACGGAGCTTACTACATCGACATGAAACCAGAACGGAGGTTACTACATCGACATGATACCAGAACGGAGCTTACTACATCGACATAATACCAGAACGGAGCTTACTACATCGACACGATACCAGAACGGAGGTTACTACATCGACACGATACCAGAACGGAGCTTACTACATAGACATGATACCAGAACGGAGCTTACTACATCGACATGATACCAGAACGGAGCTTATAACATAGACATAATACCAGAACGGAGCTTACTACATAGACATGATACCAGAACGGAGCTTACTACATCGACATGATACCAGAACGGAGCTTACTACATCGACATGATACCAGAACGGAGGTTACTACATCGACATGATACCAGAACGGAGCTTACTACATAGACATGATACCAGAACGGAGCTTACTACATCGACATGATACCAGAACGGAGGTTACTACATCGACATGATACCAGAACGGAGCTTACTACATCGACATAATACCAGAACGGAGCTTACTACATCGACACGATACCAGAACGGAGGTTACTACATCGACATGATACCAGAACGGAGCTTACTACATAGACATGATACCAGAACGGAGCTTACTACATCGACATGATACCAGAACGGAGCTTATAACATAGACATAATACCAGAACGGAGCTTACTACATAGACATGATACCAGAACGGAGCTTACTACATCGACATGATACCAGAACGGAGCTTACTACATAGACATGATACCAGAACGGAGCTTATAACATAGACATGATACCAGAACGGAGCTTACTACATAGACATGATACCAGAACGGAGCTTACTACATCGACATGATACCAGAACGGAGCTTATAACATAGACATAATACCAGAACGGAGCTTACTACATAGACATGATACCAGAACGGAGCTTACTACATCGACATGATACCAGAACGGAGCTTACTACATAGACATGATACCAGAACGGAGCTTATAGCATAGACATAATACCAGAACGGAGCTTACTACATAGACATGATACCAGAACGGAACTTACTACATCGACATGATACCAGAGTGGAGCTTACTACATCGACATGATACCAGAACGGAGCTTACTACATAGATACGATACTTACTACTTACACGCAGAATGTAACTATGGCTTCTCCCCTGTAAATTTGATGCTGAAATAAAAATGTACATATCACACTTTCTGAACATAACTGTGGCTTCTTCCCTGTGTGAATTCCCTGATGTACATTTGATTTCTTTGGAGTTGATTTGACAGAAACAAATTGTGAGTGAATAATTCATTGATTTTGAATGGAGCTTACAACATAGACATGATACCAGAACGGAGCTTACTACATCGACATGATACCAGAGGGGGCCACTACACAGCCCAGGCAGAGAGGGACCCACTACAAGGCCCTGGCAGAGGGGGGCCCACTACATGGCCCGGTAGAGGGGGGCCAATACATGACCCAAGCAGAGGGGGGCACACTACACAGCCCAGGCAGAGGGGGGCCGCTACACAGCCCAAGTAGGGGGGGCACACTACAAGGCCCTGGCAGAGGGGGCCCGGCCCACTACACAGACCAGGCAGAGGGGGGCCCATCACACAGACCAGGCAGAGAGCGTCCCTGCCCACCACACAGTCAGACCAGGCAGAGAGGGGCCCACCAGTGCCACCACACAGACCAGGCAGAGGGGGCCCATTACAAGGCCCAGCGCAGCGCTAGATGCCAATGCATTCCTCCTGAGTCCTCCTGTACATTGGTGGCAGTGTGGGTGGCACTGCACTTTCACTTACATACATTACATTAATGCAGAAGCAGCAGCAGGCAGCAGCGCTGGATGCAGTCACAGGCAGCCGAGGTCACATGAGGAGGGACACCAGCCCACTACAAGGCCCTGGCAGAGGGGGCCCACTACATGGCCCGGTAGAGGGGGGCCAGTACATGACCCAAGCAGAGGGGGGCACACTACACAGCCCAGGCAGAGGGGGGCCGCTACACAGCCCAAGTAGGGGGGCACACTACAAGGCCCTGGCAGAGGGGGCCCACTACATGGCCCGGTAGAGGGGGGCCAATACATGACCCAAGCAGAGGGGGGCACACTACACAGCCCAGGCAGAGGGGGGCCGCTACACAGCCCAAGTAGGGGGGGCACACTACAAGGCCCTGGCAGAGGGGGCCCACTACATGGCCCGGTAGAGGGGGGCCAATACATGACCCAAGCAGAGGGGGGCACACTACACAGCCCAGGCAGAGGGGGGCCGCTACACAGCCCAAGTAGGGGGGGCACACTACAAGGCCCTGGCAGAGGGGGCCCGGCCCACTACACAGACCAGGCAGAGGGGGGCCCATTGCAAGGCCCAGCGCAGCATTCCTCCAGAGTCCTCCTGTACATTGGTGGCAGTGTGGGTGGCACTGCACTTTTACTTACATTAATGCAGCAGCAGGCAGCAGCGCAGCGCTGGATCAGATCATGCAGACTCAGTCAGGCAGCCGAGGTGGTTCTGCAGAGGCAGCGCGCGTTCCCGGGCTGCACACAGACAACGCGGTCACGTGAGGAGGGACACCAGGGGTGGAGTCGGCGCTGCTTTCCTGCCCTGTGTGCTGTGCTGTGTGTGGCTGAGTCGAATGGCGGAGGCGGGTGCCGCACTGTACGGGCGGGCCAGGGGCCGGGCAGACGTGATCGGGGCGGCGCCGGCGCTGGATGATCTGATTCATCAGTGACTCAGTCACAACACAGGTATGACTCAAGCGACCAGTGACTGTGACCTGTGAGTGACAGTGACATTCGGGGGCGGGGCCCACCGAGGGATCCAACGATACCTCGGTGGGCCAGTCCGAGCCTGACTGATAATGCAGAGTGTCCCGCACAAGATGACCCCAACTTTGACCATCTGTTCAAAGTTCGGCCGGTCATCGAACACTTCAACAAAAAGTTTGCTGAAGTGTACGTGCCCCAAAGGGACATCTGCGTGGATGAGTCCTTGGTTCACTTCAAGGGAAGGCTGCGATTCCGTCAATACCTGCCCAGTAAGAGGGCCAGGTACGGAATCAAACTCTATAAGCTGTGTGAGAGTACCTCAGGGTACATCCACAAGTTTAGAGTTTACGAAGGGAAGGACACCCGGATTGAACCCCCTGAGTGTCCTCCTTTCCTGGGAGTGAGTGGGAAAATTGTGTGGGATTTGGTGCACCCACTGCTGGATAAAGGTTATCACCTCTACACTGATAACTTTTATACCAGCATCCCACTCTACAAATCCCTCTCTGAGCGACGTACCGCAGCCTGCGGTACTGTCCACAAAAATCAGAGAGGCCTCCCGAAGACGCTACTTGGGCAGATGCTCCGAAAAGGTGAGAGCAGAGCCCAATGTAGCGACCACCTGCTGGTGGTCAAGTACAAGGACAAGAGAGATGTCCATCTCTTTACCACTATACACGGTGATGGCAGTACCCTCTGCACTGTACGGGGTACCTCTACACAGGTCCGCAAACCGACATGTGTAGTGGGGTACAACAAAAACATGGGGGGAGTTGATCTCTCTGATCAACTCCTCCAACCGTACAATGCATTGAGGAAGGCCAAGGCGTGGTACAAAAAGCTGGCCGTGCACATCGTCCAAATGGCAATGCTCAACGCATTCCTGCTGTCACAATGTGCATGCCCCAGCGATACGACGTACCTTCATTTCCAGGAGGTAGTGGTTAAGGCCCTGATGTTTGGCGCTCAGGAAGGAGCGGGCCCCAGTACTTCTGGTACTGAAGGTGCTCGTATTGTCCCAGGTCAGCATTTTCCGGGGGTGGTCCCGCCAACCCCAAGAAAAGGTAAGCCGCAAAAAAGGTGTCGAGTGTGTTACAAAAAAGGAATACGCAGGGACACCACTTATCAATGCGACACCTGCCCCGAAAAACCTGGCCTGTGCATGAAGGATTGCTTCAAATTGTACCACACCTCCATGCACTACTAATTTACATTAGATTAGTTGGGGGCACAACTAGATTTGTTCTTTGGGGGTCTAGTATCCAAAATGATGTCATATGTGGGTTTTTTCCTGTTTAGGCACATCAGGGACTCTGCAAATGGAACATGACGCCAGCAGACCATCAAAGTCTGCATTCCAAAACAACACTACTTCCCTTTCGAGCCCCGACGTGTGCCTAAACAGTTTTTTCCCACATGTGGGGTACCAGAGTACCCAGGACAAATTGGACAACGACTTTTGGGGTCCAATTTCTCCTGTTACTCTTGGGAAAATTAAAAATTGGGGACTAAATGATCATTTATGTGGGAACAAAACAGGATTTTATATTTTCACGCCTGGGCATTATAATCTTTAGTGAAACACTTGGGGGTTCAAAGTGCTCACCACACATCTAGATAAGTTCCTTAGGGGGTCTAGTTTCCAAAATGGGGTCACTTATGGGGGGTTTCTACTGTTTAGGAACATCAAGGGCTCTGCAAATGGAACATGACGCCCGCAGACCATTCCATCAAAGTCTGCTTTCCAAAACGTCATTACTTCCCTTTCGAGCCCTGACGTGTGCCCAAACAGTAGTTTTCTCCCACATGTGGGGTATCAGGGTACTCAGGACAAATTGGACAACAACTTTTGGGGTCCAATTTCTCCTGTTACTCTTGGGAAAATTAAAAATTGGGGACTAAATGATCATTTATGTGGGAACAAAACAGGATTTTATATTTTCACGCCTGGGCATTATAATCTTTAGTGAAACACTTGGGGGTTCAAAGTGCTCACCACACATCTAGATAAGTTCCTTAGGGGGTCTAGTTTCCAAAATGGGGTCACTTGTGGGGGGTTTCCACTGTTTAGGCACATCAGACGCTCGTCAAACGTGACATGGCGTCCGATCTCAATTCCAGCCAATTTTAGGTTGAAAAAGTCAAACAGGGCTCCTTCCCTTCTGAGCCCTGCCATGTGCCCAAACAGTGGTTCCCCCCACATATTGGGTATCAGCATACTCAACACAAATTTGACAACAACCTTTGGGGTCCAAATTCTCCTGTTACCCTTGGGAAAACAAAATATTGGGGACTAAATGATCATGTTTGTGGAAAAAATATGATTATTTATTTTCACGCCCGGGTGTTATAAACTTCTGTGAAGCCCTTGGGGGTTCAAAGTGGTCACCACACATCTAGATAAGTTCCTTAGGGGGTATAGTTTCCAAAATGGGGTCACTTGTGGGGGGTTTCCACTGTTTAGGCACATCAGACACTCGTCAAACGCGACATGGCGTCCGATCTCAGTTCCAGCCAATTTTAGCTTGATAAAGTCAAACGAGGCGCCTTCCCTTCTGAGCCCTGCCATGTGCCCAAACAGTGGTTCCCCCCCACATATTGGGTATCAGCGTACTCAGGACAAATTTGACAACAACCTTTGTGGTCCAATTTCTCCTGTTACCCTTGGGAAAACAAAATATTGGGGACTAAATGATCATGTTTGTGGAAAAAATATGATTTTTTATTTTCATGCCCGGGTGTTATAAACTTCTGTGGAGCCCTTGGGGGTTCAAAGTGGTCACCACACATCTAGATAAGTTCCTTAGGGGGTATAGTTTCCAAAATGGGGTCACTTGTGGGGGGTTTCCACTGTTTAGGCACATCAGACACTCGTCAAACGCGACATGGCGTCCGATCTCAGTTCCAGCCAATTTTAGCTTGATAAAGTCAAACGAGGCGCCTTCCCTTCTGAGCCCTGCCATGTGCCCAAACAGTGGTTCCCCCCCACATATTGGGTATCAGCGTACTCAGAACAAATTTGACAACAACCTTTGTGGTCCAATTTCTTCTGTTACCCTTGGGAAAACAAAATATTGGGGACTAAATGATCATGTTTGTGGAAAAAATATGATTTTTTATTTTCATGCCCGGGTGTTATAAACTTCTGTGGAGCCCTTGGGGGTTCAAAGTGGTCACCACACATCTAGATAAGTTCCTTAGGGGGTCTAGTTTCCAAAATGGGGTCACTTGTAGGGGGTTTCCACTGTTTAGGCACATCAGACGCTCGTCAAACGCGACATGGCGTCCGATCTCAATTCCAGCCAATTTTAGGTTGAAAAAGTCAAACGGGGCTCCTTCCCTTCTGAGCCCTGCCATGTGCCCAAACAGTGGTTCCCCCCCACATATTGGGTATCAGCGTACTCAGGACAAATTTGACAACAACCTTTGGGGTCCAATTTCTCCTGTTACCCTTGGTAAAACAAAATATTGGGGACTAAATGATCATGTTTGTGGAAAAAATATGATTTTTTATTTTCACGCCCGGGTGTTATAAACTTCTGTGAAGCCCTTGGGGGTTCAAAGTGTTCACCACGCATCTAGATAAGTTCCTTAGGGGGTCTAGTTTCCAAAATGGGGTCACTTGTGGGGGGTTTCCACTGTTTAGGCACATCAGACACTCGTCAAATGCGACATGGCATCCGATCTCAATTCCAGCCAATTTTAGGTTGAAAAAGTCAAACAGGGCTCCTTCCCTTCTGAGCCCTGCCATGTGCCCAAACAGTGGTTCCCCCCCACATATTGGGTATCAGCGTACTCAGGACAAATTTGACAACAACCTTTGGGGTCCAATTTCTCCTGTTACCCTTGGGAAAACAAAATATTGGGGACTAAATGATCATGTTTGTGGAAAAAATATGATTTTTTATTTTCACGCCCGGGCGTTATAAACTTCTGTGAAGCCCTTGGGGGTTCAAAGTGGTCACCACACATCTAGATTAGTTCCTTAGGGGGTCTAGTTTCCAAAATGGGGTCACTTGTGGGGGGGTTTCCACTGTTTAGGCACATCAGACGCTCGTCAAACGCGACATGGCGTCCGATCTCAATTCCAGCCAATTTTAGGTTGAAAAAGTCAAACGGGGCTCCTTCCCTTCTGAGCCCTGCCATGTGCCCAAACAGTGGTTCCCCCCCACATATTGGGAATCAGCGTACTCAGGACAAATTTGACAACAACTTTTAGGGTCAAATTTCTCCTGTTACCCTTGGGAAAATAAAAAAATTGTTGCTAAAATATTATTTTTGTGACTAAAAAGTTAAATGTTCATTTTTTCCTTCCACGTTGCTTCTGCTCCTGTGAAGCACCTGAAGGCTTAATAATCTTCTTGAATGTGGTTTTGAGTAGCTTCAGGGGTGCAGTTTTTAGAATGGTGTCACTTTTGGGTATTTTCTGCCATATAGACCCCTCAAAGTGACTTCAAATGTGAGGTGGTCCCTAAAAAAAAATGGTTTTGTAAGTTTTGTTGTAAAAATTAGAAATCGCTGGTCAAATTTTAACCATTATAACTTCCTAACAAAAAAAATGTTGTTTCCCAAATTGTGCTAATGTAAATTAGACATGTGGGAAATGTTATTTAGTAACTATTTTGTGTCACATATTTCTCTGTTTTAAGGGCATACAAATTCAAAGTTTGAAAATTGCAATATTTTCAAAATTTTCGCCATATTTCTTTTTTTTCATAAATAAACGCAAGTTATAGCAAAAAATTTTTACCACTAAAGTGAAGTACAATATGTCACGAGAAAACAATCTCAGAATCGCCTAGATCCGTTGAAGCGTTCCAGAGTTATAACCTCATAAAGGGACAGTGGTCAGAATTGTAAAAATTGGCTCGGTCATGAACGTGGAAACCACCCTTGGGGGTGAAGGGGTTAAAGAACTGATGGTGCGACATGCGCTGGCCAAAAGAGAACAGGATCACGAGATAGGGCTGTTTAAAGAGACAGTGAAAGAGCTTGTTGAGCGCCCCTTTAAGAACCGTCGAGCACATGCACGCACTAGACGCAATGCTGGGAGACCTGTGCGGCGAGCACAGCAGGGAATGAGAACGCCATCGGGGTGGTGAAAATGTCCACGTCTCTGCCGGGAGAACGAAGAGTGACCACACAGGAATGCAGGCATAGCGTTGCACATATACAGTAAATATGGTGAGCAGCAGTTCACATCTCAGACTAATAGAGGGGGTCCTAAGTTATGGATCCTCTTTATATCATGCCTCATCTATACACCTTAATGGGGCATACAGATTGTGGTCCTCTAGATGAGACAGTGATTCTAGTCTGAACATGTACCATAAGTTGAAAATGAAATGAAAGTGCAGATTCATTAATAATGAAGACTCGGAATTGAGTTACCTGTAGAAACACGATCCGCAGGGAGATCTCATAGTCACCTGTCTGAAACAAGAGCCGCCAGTCAGTAGGGCCCAGGTATCAATGAGCTGGTAACGTACACCACTCTGCCCATGGCCCCCAGGTATTATCAGTAGGTGGGTGCCTCTTAAGGGGGTTTTACACTAAGCAATATCGCTAGCAATATCGCTAAAACGTCACTGGTTTTGTGACGTTATAGCGATATTGCTAGTGATATCGCTATGTGTGATACTTACCAGCGACCGGCTCCCCCGCTGCTCATCGATGATCGCGCGAGAATGTCCGGCTCCATTTCTCGTCGTCTGCTTCCTGCTGGGCTTCCTGCTGTGTGAGACGAGCGACGCTGGACGCGGGCGGGAGGACGCAGGATCGCTGTGTGTGAATGGTAAGTATCGTGCGCTGCGTCGCTGCTGCATCGCTGTGAGATCTTTCTGTATGAAAGCTCACTAGCGATCATTTAGCGATGCACCAGCGATCCTGACCGGGTCGGATCTCTGGTCGGATCGCTGGTGCATCGCTAAATGTAAAAGGGCCTTTAGCTGTGAATACAGAGGGGCTTACTACATCAATGCTACATATAACAGGCCGGGTAATTAAAGCCGCAGTCCGGTGACTAGTAAGACTTGTGTTCAGGCTGGATATGACAGGTGGATCAAATTGTAAGGTCCGTATACATTGTCCATGTTGGACATTAAAATGTCGCCGATTAGCTACATGAAAATCGTTCCGTTGTTTAGTGGCCTGTTCTGACGCCCCCATGCTCACGGAATGATTGTCATATTATCGCTCTGAGCTCATACATGCTCAATGTTCTCCTTTTCCTGTAGAAAACAATTTAAAACAAGCATAAAAATTACTTTACACTACGAACTAGAGATTTGCTGGTTCATTGAGTGATCGGCAGCCTGTTTACAATGGACGATTCTCAGGAAATGATTGTTCCTTGTAACACTTGTTCCAGGCAATCGTCCAGTGTGAATGCACCCTTAGGACGCAGTCAGATGACTGTATCAATCGAAAGAGATCGGATCGCAATGCATGGACTGGCCAGCGGGTCTCCCCACCTCAGCGGTCAGTCCGTGCATTGCTCACCAATCTCGATTCTACGGTCATCTGACTGAGCCCTTAGGGTGGTTTCACACTTACTGTATTTTTGTGGGCTGATTTTGAGCTCCCAATAGCTTCCTATGGGTCCGCAAAATCGGCCCACAAAAATTCAATGGTGCGCCGTGTGCCGTACGGCCGTGAGTGAAGTGTGGCAATTGGGTTACTCCCACAGTCCTGTGTACAATGAATGGGGGCGGTGGTCGGGCACGCATACATCCTCTCCATTCAAGACAGGATTCTGCAGAGCCCCATAATTGTGATTCATGGCCCCAGTTCTCAGGATTGCCCAGCACCCCCATTCCATAGGTAGGGAATAATGAGCAATTTGGTAAATCATTAATTGGGCTCCATGTGTCCAGCACACATTGTAAACCCATCTATTTATCTGTCTGTCTAATATCTACAGTCTGTCTGTCTACTAATATATCTACTAGTAATATTACCCCAGTATATGATATATCAGGTTCATTATGACCCCAGGATATTATTATTACCCCAGTATATAATATATCAGGTGTTTTCTGACCCCAGTATATAATTGTGACCCCAGTATATGATATATTAGGTGTATTGAGACCCCAGTATATGATTGTGACCCCAATATATGATATATCAGGTGTATTATGACCTCAGTATATGATATATCAAGTGTATTGTGACCCCAGTATATTATATATCAGGTGTATTATGACCCCAGTATATGACTGTTACCCCAGTATATTATATATCAGGTGTATTATGACCCCAGTATATGACTGTTACCCCAGTATATGATATATCAGGTGTATTATGACCCCAGTATATGACTGTTACCCCAGTATATGATATATCAGGTGTATTATGACCCTAGTATATGATTGTGACCCCAGTATATTATATATCAGGTGTATTATGACCCCTCAGGTGTATTATGAGCCCAGTATGTGATATATCAGGTATATTATGACCCCAGTATATGACTGTTACACCAGTATATGATATATGATGTGTATTGTGACCCCAGTATATGATATATCAAGTGTATTGTGACCCCAGTATAATATATATGGTGTATTTTTACCCCAGTATATGATATACCAGGTGTATTGAGACCCCAGTATATGATTTATCAGGTGTACTATGACCCTTCAGGTGTATTATGACCCCAGTATATTATATATCAGGTATATTATGACCCCAGTATATGATATATCAAGTGTATTGTGACCCCAGTATATGATTTATCAGGTGTACTATGACCCCTCAGGTGTAATATGACCCCAGTATATGATTGTGACCCCAGTATATGATATATCAGGTGTATTGTGACCCCAGTATATGATATATCAAGTGTATTGTGACCCCAGTATATGATTTATCAGGTGTACTATGACCCCTCAGGTGTAATATGACCCCAGTATATGATTGTGACCCCAGTATATGATATATCAGGTGTATTATGACCCCAGTATATGATGGTGTATACTATGAGTTATTTTTAATGGTTTCAACACTCCAATTAATTAATACCAACTATTGATATAATTTCAATCAGCTCTTTGAACCTTCCAAGAAGGTCATTGAAGCTTGTTTCAACCAGATGGTCAAATTGTCCAAGCAGAGCAAATAACTGGCTTACACTTATCTACCAACAAAGGACCTTCATTGCCATCATTAGATTGGGTGGGTAAACATTCCTCCGAAGCCCCTCCTCCAGCTTGCTGTATTACTGCCATGTAGCACACATGAGGCCCCTTTCCTCCAGCTTCTTGTATTATGTACTGGTTAAAACAGGTATTGAGGGGATGTGTTTATAGCCAATGGACAATAGACTTGTGACATCATTCCCCATATGGTGGGGCTGGATACACCTTTTAGCTGGACATTTTAAAAGAACTAGGACACATGTTCTCTGGCTCTCTTGGCTCATGGAGGATGACTGGTCGACGTCTATCTGAATAATGTAATGTATGAATAATGCCTGTTTCTGATTAATGCATTTGTATTTATAGTTTTATATTGTTTATTATTTAATCTTATCACTTATTAAGTAAATCAATTTAGTAAATTCAATTCTTGTGTGAGCATTTTCTTATTCATCACAATCCATTGGAACCCTTACAATACAGATGGTTACCCCAGTATATGATATATCAGGTGTATTATGAGCCCAGTATATGATATATCAGGTGTATTATGACCCCAGTATATGATGGTTACCCCAGTATATGTTATTTGATTGTCACGCCGTCTCTGCATACTCACCCGACCATCGATCCCATGCTGCAGCCCCTCGCCGCCTGACAGCCACGGCGGTCACCTCTGACAGGAGCACGGCCAACGGCGTCTTTGCATGCAATGCGCATGCGCCGCGGCCGCGTCTCCCTTCTGCTTCTTGTGCTTCGGCTATGCCTGACCCGGAAGCACCCCCTGACCAATGGCAGACCAGACAGGGGCATATCAGGCCGCTTCCCCCTGAGGGAGGCGCCTGATCGTTGTGTTTCCTAGCACACTGGGCCTCGCTTCATCGTGTGCTCTCTGCAGTCCCGTTCTCGTCTGCTCCCTGCAGCAGCCTCTCAGTCCTGTTATCTGAGTTCCCTGCTGTATTCCGCAGTTCTGCCTCCGGTGCTCCCTCCGTCCTTCTCCAGTCATGCCTGCGGTTTTCCTGTTCCATCCTGCTCCAGACCTTCCGTCCTACTCCAGCCCTGCCTCCAGTATTCCTGTTCCATTCTGCTCCAGTCCTGGCGTGCTACTCCAGTCCTGCCTCCAGTGTTCCTGTTCCATCCTGCTCCAGTCCTGCCTCCGGTGTTCCTGTTCCATCCTGCTCCAGTCCTGCCGTCCTACTCCAGTCCTGCCTCCAGTGTTCCTGTTCCTTCCTGCTCCAGTTCTGCTGTCCTACTCCAGTCCTGCCTCCGGTGTTCCTGTTCCATCCTGCTCCAGTCCTTCCGTCCTACTCCTGTCCTGCCTCCGGTGTTCCAGTTCCATCCTGCTCCAGTCCTACCGTCTTCCTCTAATCCTGTCTCCTGTGTTGCTGCTCCAGCCATCCCTCCACGTTCCAGTCTACTGTCTTACTCCACTCCTGTCCCCTGTGTTCCCGCTCTATTCTGTCATCTACACTTCAGTCCCACAGTCCTACTCCAGTCCATTCTGAGCCGCCCCTCTCGGTACCTGCTACCGTGGTACTCAAACCCCTGGGCCTGCTCCTAACGGTCCCTGTATAGGGGTCGGTTCCACCTGGCAGCTCGCCCGAGGCCCCTCTGTGCCACGGCCCAGAGGGTCCACTCCTGGAGTTCCAGCTCCAGACCAGCCACGCTAACAATGATGTGTATTGTGACCCCAGTATATGATGGTTACCCCAGTATATGATATATCAGGTGTATTATGACCCCAGTATATGATATATCAAGTGTATTGTGACCCAGTATAATATATATATGGCGTATTTTGACCCCAGTATATGATTGTGACCCCAGTATATTATATATCAGGTGTATTATGACCCCAGTATATGACTGTTACCCCAGTATATGATATATCAGGTGTATTATGACCCCAGTATATGCTATATCAAGTGTATTGTGACCCCAGTATACGATATATCAGGTGTATTGAGACCCCAGTATATGATATATCAGGTGTACTATGACCTCTCAGGTGTTTTATGACCCCAGTATATGATTGTGATCCCAGTATATGATATATCAGGTGTATTATGACCCCAGTATATGACTGTTACCCCAGTATGTGATATATCAAGTGTATTATGACCACAGTATATGACTGTGTGGCGCCACAGAGGTACTGCACTGCACCTCCTCCTGTGGTGTGGTACCCCACCATTTAGGTAAGGTGGAGACCCCTGACCACACTCCAACACCTGCATCCCACACAACACAGTAGTGTAGCAAAGCACCCTTTGGTGGCTCCCTGCTTGGATCACGAAGCGTGCTGGGAGGCGGGTGGAGTTTAGTTTGCACTAAAGAGCAGGAAGAGGATAGGATATAGAGAGTTAGTCACAGGAGTCTGACGAGGTCGGACCTGTGTAAGGAGATCCCCTGAGAGGGATGAAGGAGGGAAAGTGCCGCAGCCGACCTCAGTGATCTGGGTCCGCTGGCACAGGAAAGGAACACTGAAAGAAAGCCTGACTCTCCATAAGAAGGAAAGGATTAGTACGGAACGGGAGGAGAGAAAGAGAACAGAGGATTGAGGGTTAGAGCAGAACCCTTCTCAAGTTCTAGGCGCAAGGCCGGGGTCCGGTCCGCGAGGTTGTTTGGATACTAATGGTCCCGCAACAGACACCAGAGGAATAGAAGTTTGTCATCACTTTATTCTCACACAAGACTTGGGGGCACAACAGCAACGAGATAGAGAGCCGGGACTTAGAAGCAGAGAGTCCCCGAAGCAGGCTGCAGCTGTCTTCCGTACAAGTAGAGTTCATAGGAACATCGGACAGGAGGAACTCCAGTGTAACTCAGTACTAGGAGTACTTCACTTAAAGGCGCTAAGAGGGAGACGTTCAGAAAAGGCACATAAGTTGGAGGAGTGTTGGAAAGGTGTGCTTCATCTTGCCTGGAGGTTGGCTGAGCTCCTGACCCGGAGGACACCGCACCGATGCGGGCTCTTGAGCCACCACAGACTGTGAGTAAAGCTTTGGAACTACATGCCCTGGTGTCCTCCACTTATTCCTGCGTCAACCTGCCCAGCACTGCTACATCCCTTGCACCCGACACTACACCATCTAAGTGTCGCTACATCCACTCTGCCCTGGGACTACAGCCCTGCCTGTGGAGGGCTATACCATCACTGCTGCACCACCCCATCTGTCCCAGAGGAACTGTCTGCAGCGACGGCTTAACATCTACATTGCCGAACACCACAGGTGGCGTCATGACTTACACATTCACACTGAACATTTACAATGGGCGCCCAGGACCATGGACCGGGTCACCGCTACTGTGACACTTCCTTGTGAGATACCGGCCCGGTACCGAGTACCCCACAGCCCTGAGTGTGAGGGCGACCAATTTTTGTCGTCATGAACAGGATGACGAAGCCCGGTGCCACCGGGTTCTGTGTGCCTACGATTTATTGAGCTTAAAAGATTGTGGAAATGTGCAGAAGACCCAATTTGATAGACTGTAAAATGAATGCTAAAAATGGCCTCTGGCGCGGAGAAGAAGGGCGTGATAATATGGGTGGTCCTAAGACCGCGAGCGATCCAGGGCCTCCCCTGTCTGAACTTCTATGCGACAGCAACATGGCCCACCCCCTGAGGGGTTAGTATACTGGCCTGGTATGGAGGAGTAGGAAGAAGACGCTGCCCCCAGAAGGAGGAGCGGAAGCCAGTGGCAGGAAAAGAGCAGAGACAGGAAGAAGAAGGAGAGAGGGAAAACGTCATGATGGAAGGAGCGCAGAGGCCAGAAGAAAATGGCGGGGAGAAGCCATTCTCCCCCTAGCAACACCCGCGGAGCATACGGCCGCTGCGACACCCTTTACAGCGGCCGCCACCACCTCCAGGCCAGTGCTGTCACTGGATGCGGCCTGCCAGAAGAAGGTACATGAGGGTTTCGGAGGCTGTGGGTCAGGAGCTGAGTCCCAGCCTGGTTCTAGCGCGGCCGCGCAGGCTTTTACCGGCATGCCCCCGTCCTGTGCCAACACGGATGCAACTACCGGCCGTTCATCAGTCCACCCCCGGGGTTGCGGCTGCCATCATTCGTCTCCCGGTACCTAAGCAGGAGCCAGCACATCACAGGGAAGCATCGGGTATAGTCGCTGCCCCGGCCATGATCCTGGTACTAGGAGCTGTGCCTGTGGACAGAAATGGTCCGGTGATTACTCAAACCATGAGTGGTGGCACTCCAATGGCATCCAGCCCACAACAACCGGCCATAGCACCGCCAACTGTGGTACCACTTAGAATCGCAGAGCAGCATCTATCGGTACCGGCTACAGTCCTTGCTGACTTGTTGGCAGCAGAAATACCACCTGTAACAGCTGATGTGCAATCTGTACCGGAAGCAATGCCAGTCGCTGCCACTCTACCTATACCAGTAGATGCCAATCTCACTCCAGGAGAAAAGGAGTACCTGCAATTTGTAGACAGCCAGCAACAGGATGAAGACACCCAGAGCATCTTCCATGGAAGCAGCAGCCAAGAAAACCAGCTTCCAGTACCCCAGGACGGGACCCCCAATAAAGAAACATTCCATTAACTTTGTTACCCAGGAGGGTATTTGCACCGTTGTGCCTTATTTGTTTATCATGGTACTTTTTCTGTTTTCCAGTTTTTATTGCCCAGTTGCATTGGCAGCATATTTTTCATAATTGAACTGAGGAGATCATGAACACTGAGTGATCCGAACTGTGTATGTAAATAGTTTGCACCTCCTTAGGTGCCCTCTCTTGGTTTTACATAGGTCTTCTGAAGATAAAGACTACCTCATCATGGAGCATGGCTCCATTCTAAGGACACTGCAAGAGATCCCGGCTGGGAGCGGTGTCCAGCACTTACAAGAATTATTGAAGTTTTTGATGTGAAGTATTTGATAATGTGTCTTATGAATGTATTACTAGTAGAAAACAGCTTTTATGAAGAATGTAGTTAGCCACAGTAACTTTTATAGGAATGTTTTAATAAAGAAATGAGAATAAAGATTTGAAAGATGTAGGTGATGAACCAGCGGTAGAAAATATGATGAAGAAATGTGTTGATGCAGAATACTTGAAGTGGTAGTGAGTTATTGCCAAAAGCACTTTTGAATTAGGTACTGTATTGAAACATAGATAGTTGATTAAGAATTGTTTGCAACGTTCAAGAATGATTGCCTCTCATATTGAGAAGATTAGATAAGTATTGTTTATTAAGCATCCCAAAAATTTTGTATGTTCCTGTATTTGCCAACTTTTGTTTTCTTGCAGCTCGCGGACGAGCTGTGCTTAACGGGGGGGTATGTGGCGCCCCTGAGGGTTCAGTCGCCACAGAGGTACTGCACCTCCTCCTGAGGTGTGGTACCCCACCATTCAGGTAAGGTGGAGACCCCTGACCACGCTTCAACACCTGCATCCCACACAACACAGTAGTGTAGCAAAGCACCCTTTGGTGGCTCCCTGCTTGGAACACGAAGCGTGCTGGGAGGCGGGTGGAGTTTAGTTTGCACTAAAGAGCGGAAAGAGGATAGGATATAGAGAGTTAGTCAAAGGAGTCTGACGAGGTCGGACCTGTGTAAGGAGATCCCCTGAGAGGGATGAAGGCGGGAAAGTGCTGAAGCCGACCTCAGTGATCTGGGTCCGCTGGCACTGGAAAGGAACACTGAAAGAAAGCCTGACTCTCCATAAGAAGGAAAGGATTAGTACAGAATGTGAGGAGAGAAAGAGAACAGAGGATTGAGGGTTAGAGGAAAACCCCACTCAAGTTCTAGGCGCAAAGCCGGGGTCCGGTCCCCGAGGATGTTTGGATACTGCAACAGACACTGGAGGAATAGAAGTTTGTCATCACTTTATTCCCACACAAGACTTGGGGGCACTACAGCAACGAGATAGAGAGCCGTGTGTTGTGAACTCATTTTCTGGTTTACCTCTGGCTTCTGGTGAGGGTGGTGGAGCTGGCTGTGTTGACAGAGGAGTCGTGAGTTCTCCATCCAGGCTCCCTCTAGTGGTGACAGTAGGTAATGAAGCTGATCTAAATGGCAGAGACCTGCCACCAGAGGAGGAGGACTGTGAGTGGACATCAGGAGTCTCTGACTGGATTTAAGACAGCCGACTCCCTAATTTTGTGCTGGTGATTTTTCCTGCCCTGAGGTTCTGGTTTCCAGTTCTGTTCCTGCCTTCTCAAGCTAAGTGTGCTCTGCTATTTTTTCACATGAGATTTGGTCTAGTGTTATGAATGAGTCACCGTAGGAGGCAAAAACAGAAATACAAGCTAAGTCTAGAAAACCAGAGAAGTTGGCAACTATCAGATTGCAGACCCCTGAACCTATCAACACAACTAGCAGTAGCCGTGGGGGGTTCCTACGATGCCCTAGACCCCTCGATCACAGCCGGAGAATTAAATAGGCCTAAAGAAAGAAAGGGGAAATCTAAACTGCCCCAGAGCAGACCCCAAAGCAATAGGCAGCCCCCAACATATAATGACGGTGAAGCAAGATGAAAACAATAACACAGACAGAAAGATAGACTGAGCAAAGACGGGGCCCAAAACTACCTAGATAGGAAAGGACAGGAAGGCTGCTGTCTGCAATCTGCCAAACCCTATCAAAGACATAAGCCAACAAGCTGATATGAAAAAGGCCCTGAAGCAGCTAGGCTTCAAAAACTAAATCAGCACTCAGGTATTTTCAGAAGACAGAGCTAAAGGAATTCAGCACACCCCAGCAGGGAATGGCAGAAATCCTGAAAAACAAAGCAAACAAAGTCAAAGCACAAATGCAAAAGGCTGAGCAGCAAACTTAGCTTTAGAGGAGCAGGAATTCAGACTGGTCTCCAAGGATCCCACAGAGAACTCACCCGCAGGGCAGAAGGGTGTCGGCAGCCTTATATCCAGTCAGTAACTCCACTCAGCCAGTCATCATCATCAGCCTCAGGTGTATGATAATCAGGCTCACTACCTTTCTTTACCAGAAGAGGGAGTTCCTTGGGCCTCAGTAATGAAGGGGAAAATGAACTCACAACAGTACCTCCCCCTTGAGGAGGGGTCACCGAACCCTCAACTACACCACCAGGGCGATCAGGGTGAGCCCGATGAAAGGCATGCACCAATCTTTTGGCATGAATATCAGAGGCAGAGACCCAGGAATTATCCTCCTGACCATAACCCTTCCACTTAACCAAATACTGGAGTCTCCGTCTAGCCAGACGGGAATCCAGTACTTTCTCTACCTCATATTCCATGTTACCTTCAACCAATACAGGGTCTGGAGGTGCCACCCCCGGAACAACAGGTTCAACAAACCTCTTCAACAAAGATTTATGGAACACATTATGGATTTTAAATGTGACAGGAAGAGCCAAATGAAAAGAGAACCCGGATTAATAATCTCCACAATCTTGTAAGGTCCAATAAATCTAGGCTTAAACTTAGGAGAAGCCACCATCATAGCAATATTTTTTGATGATAACCACACCATATCACCAACCTTAAACTGGGGACCAATGGTCCTATGTTGGTTGGAAAACCGCTGGGCCTTTTCTTGGGAGAGAGATAACTTATCCACCACTTGGTCCCAGATCTGGTGCATTCTCTCCACCACAGTGTCAACACCTGGGCAGGCAGAGGGCTCCACCTGCCCTGAAGAAAATCGAGGATGAAACCCAAAGTTACAAAAAAAAGGTGACATCAAAGTGGCAGAACTAGCTCTATTATTTAAAGCAAATTCGGCCAAGGGCAAAAATGAAACCCAATCATCCTGATCAGCAGAATTAAAACATCTCAAATATGACTCCAAGGTCTGGTTTGTTCTCTCTGTCTGCCCATTGGTCTGAGGGTGAAAAGCAGAGGAGAAGGACAACTGAATTCCCAGCCTGGAACAGAAAGTTCTCCAAAATCTAGACACAAACTGGACTCCTCTGTCAGATACAATGTTCCCAGGAATCCCGTGCAAACGAACCACCTGTTGTTAAAACAGGGGCACCAACTCAGAGGAAGACGGCAACTTAGGGAGTGGTACAAGATGAACCATCTTAGAGAACCTATCACAAATCACCCAAATAACAGTCATCCCTTGAGAGACAGGCATATCAGAGATGAAATCCATTGAAATATGGGTCCATGGCCTCTTGGGGACAGGCAAAGGCATCAACAACCCACTAGAGCGAGAACACGATTTAGACCGGGAGCACGTCCCACAGGACTGCACAAAATTCCTGACATCACGAGACAAGGAGGGCCACCAAAAAAAACGACTCACCAGATCTCTAGTACCAAAAATACCTGGATGACCAGCCAAAGCAGAGCAATGAACTTCAGACATCACTCTCTTCTTCCACTGGTCAGGAACATACAACTTTCCACTGGGACAACGCTCAGGTTTGTCCTCCTGGAACTCTTCCAGAGCACGTCTCAAATCGGGCGAGATGGCAGAAAGAACTACCCCTTCGCCTAAGATGGTAGCAGGCTTGGTCACCACAGGAGAATCAGCAAAGAAGCTCCTAGAGAGGGCGTCTGCCTTGACATTCTTCGTTCCAGGAAGAAAAGAAACCACAAAATCAAAACGTGTAAAAAACAAGGCCCACCTAGCCTGTCTAGGGTTCAAGCGCTTAGCCGACTCTAGGTAAATCAAATTCTTGTGGTCAGTGAGGACCACGACTTGATGCTTAGCTCCCTCCAACCAATGTCTCCACTCCTCAAATGCCCATTTCATGGCCAACAGTTCCCTATTCCCCACATCATAGTTACGTTCAGATGGAGAGAACTTTCGGGAAAAGAAAGCACAGGGATTCATTTTAGATGTTACAGGATCCTTTTGGGACAAAACAGCTCCTGCACCAATCTCAGAAGCATCCACCTCTACCTGGAATGGAAGTGAGACATCAGGTTGCCGCAAAACCGGGGCGGAGGTGAATCTTCGCTTCAGCTCCTGAAAGGAAGAAACAGCCTCTGGAGACCAATTTAACACATCAGCACCCTTCTTAGTCAAATCAGTCAATGGCATGGCAATACTAGAAAATGTTGCTATAAATTTCCGATAAAAGTTAGCAAAACCCAAAAACTTCTGGAGGACCTTCAAAGAAGTGGGCTGAACCCAGTCGTAAATGGCCTGTACCTTGGCCGGGTCCATTTCAATAGTTGACGGGGACAAAATAAATCCCAAAAAAGAAATCCTCTGTACTCCAAAAAGGCATTTAGATCCTTTGACATACAGGGAATTCTCCCTCAAGATCCGGAACACAGTCCGAATATGTTCCACATGAGAATTCCAATCCTTGGAGAAGATCAAAATATCATCCAGATAGATAATCAAAAATTTATCGACAAAATCTCGGAAAATATCGTTCATGAAGCACTGGAAGACGGAAGGGGCATTAGTGAGCCCAAAAGGCATCACCAGGTCCTCAAAATGTCCCTCCGGAGTATTAAATGCCGTCTTCCATTCATCCCCATGCTTAATGCGAATAAGATTATACGCCCCCCTGAGGTCAAGCTTGGTAAACCAGCAAGCACCTTTAACTCTGGAGAATAGATCAGAAATCAGGGGTAACGGATACTGATATTTAACAGTAATTTTGTTGAGGGCACGATAATCAATACAAGGTCTTAATGATCCATCCTTTTTGGCTACAAAAAAAACCCGGCACCTAAGGGTGACGAGGATGGTCTAATATGACCCTTCTCCAACGCCTCCTTAATAAATATAGGATCGCATAGCCTCGTGCTCGGGTACAGATAAATTGAAGAGCCGACCCTTGGGAAATTTACACCCCGGGCTCAGTTCAATTGCACAGTCATAACTCCTATGAGGAGGCAGAGACGCAGACTCATTCTCACTAAATACATCATAAAAGTCCGCCAAATAATCAGGAACATCATGCGACTGAGGAGAGGTGGAAAACACCGGAGCCTCACTAAAGGCACACCGACAACCCCAACTCACCACAGACACAGATTTCCAATCCACAACTGGATTATGAATTTGTAACCAGGGAAACCCCAGAACAATAGTATCATGCAGATTATGCAACACCAAAAATCTGCAATTTTCTTGATGGTCTGGGGCGACCCGCATTACCACCTGGGTCCAAAACTGAGGTTTATTTTTAGCCAAAGGAGTAGCATCAATCCCCCTCAAAGGGATAGGCGTCTGCAGAGGTGTCATCGGAAATCCACAACGTTTAGCAAAATCCAAGTCCATTAGGTTTAGGGCTGCTCCCGAATCCACAAAAACCTTGGTGGAAAATGTGGACAGGGAGCAGATCAGAGTAATAGCCAGAAGAAACTTAGGTTGAACACCCCCAACAGAAAACGTGTGTGCAAAGCGTTTCTCTCGTTTAGGACAGACAGAAATAATATGCGAGGCATCTTCACAGAAAAAACACAACTTATTACGCCTTCTGAACTCCTGACGCTGCTCTCTGGAAAAAACTCTATCACATTGCATAGGTTCAGACATTTGTTCAACAGGTGGCAACACCTCTCGTGCAGCTTTGCGTTCGCGCAAACGCCGATCAACCTGAATGGCTAATGACATAGAATCGTCAAGACCAGAGGGAAAAGGAAATCCCACCATAGTATCTTTTACGGCTTCTGACAACCCCTTCCGAAAGAGAGCAGCCAAGGCATTATCATTCCAGGTAGTAAGTACTGCCCATTTTTGGAATTTTTGACAGTACAATTCTGCAGAATCACGACCCTGGTTCAATGCCAGCAGGGTCTTTTCAGCCTGATCAATGGCATTAGGTTCGTCATACAACAACCCCAAGGCCTGAAAAAATGCGTTCACATTAGTCAGAATAGGATCATCTGGTTTCAAAGAAAACGCCCAATCTTGGGGATCGCCACGCAGCAAAGAGATGACAATTTTAACCTGCTGCGCGGAGCTCCCTGACGAGTTAGGCTTCAAGGCAAAAAATAATTTACAATTATTTTTGAAATTCAAAAATTTAGACTGATCCCCAAAAAATACATCAGGTGTAGGAATCTTTGGTTCAGCAGCATGTGAATGAGCAAGGTAGGCGGAAATTCCCCG
Organism: Dendrobates tinctorius; assembly: GCF_039654945.1. Lineage (NCBI taxonomy): Eukaryota > Metazoa > Chordata > Amphibia > Anura > Dendrobatidae > Dendrobates > Dendrobates tinctorius. Next base: position 13,814,545 of record NW_027361743.1, on the reverse strand, counting down.
CACTTCCGCAGCGAGCTGCTCCACACGATCAGACAATTGCTTTATCTCCATTGAGAGAAAAAAAAATTCCCCCTACGGCCTCAGAGATATAGAGGAAAAAATATACACACCTTTTTTTTTTTTTTTTTTTTACAATTCTTTCCTGCTATTGAGTACCCTAGGATCTGCGGTATGGCGGGTGATTCTGTTATGAATGAGTCACCGTAGCAGGCAAAAACAGAAATACAAGCTAAGTCCAGAAAACCAGAGAAGTTGGCAACTATCAGATTGCAGACCCCTGAACCTATCAACACAACTAGCAGTAGCCGTGGGGGTTCCTACGATGCCCTAGACCCCTCGATCACAGCCGGAGAATTAAATAGGCCTAAAGAAAGAGAGGGGAAATCTAAACTGCCCCAGAGCAGACCCCAAAGCAATAGGCAGCCCCCAACATATAATGACGGTGAAGCAAGATGAAAACAATAACACAGACAGAAAGATAGACTGAGCAAAGACGGGGCCCAAAACTACCTAGATAGGAAAGGACAGGAAGGCTGCTGTCTGCAATCTGCCAAAACCCTATCAAAGACATAAGCCAACAAGCTGATATGAAAAAGGCCCTGAAGCAGCTAGGCTTCAAAAACTAAATCAGCACTCAGGTATTTTCAGAAGACAGAGCTAAAGGAATTCAGCACACCCCAGCAGGGAATGGCAGAAATCCCGAAAAACAAAGCAAACAAAGTCAAAGCACAAATGCAAAAGGCTGAGCAGCAAACTTAGCTTTAGAGGAGCAGGAATTCAGACTGGTCTCCAAGGATCCCACAGAGAACTCACCCGCAGGGCAGAAGGGCGTCGGCAGCCTTATATCCAGTCAGTAACTCCACTCAGCCAGTCATCATCATCAGCCTCAGGTGTATGATAATCAGGCTCACTACCTTTCTTTACCAGAAGAGGGAGTTCCTTGGGCCTCAGTAATGAAGGGGAAAATGAACTCACAACAGTCTGGTTTTCTCAGTTTTTGTGGTCAGCCAGCCCCTGCTGGGGCTGTGCTGAATTTCCATTCTTATGTCTCTGTTTATGCCAGTTTGCTTTTTGTCCCTGATCAGATTGGTCTCTTTTTGCTCTGTCTTCAGAATATACCAGAGTGCTGATATAGGGAATTGAAGTCTAGCGACTTCAGGGTTTTTGTTATCAGAAAGTGTTGGACATTTTTTGGCAGGGTTTTGTGCGTGATTGCAGACAGCATCTTTCCTTTCCTTTCTAGTTAGTGTGGGCCCCATCGTTTGCTCAGCCTATTTTTCTATCTGTGTTTGTGTTTTCATACATGTTTGGGGGCTGTCTATTGCTTTGGAGTCTGCTCTGGGGCACGTTAGATTTCCCCTTTTCTTGCTTTAGGCTTATTTAGTTCTCCGGCTGTGATGACGCGTCTAGGATCATCGTAGGTACGCTCCACGGCTACTGCTAGTTGTGTGGCTAGGATCAGGGGTCTGCAATCCACTTAGTTACCAACCTCTCTGGTTTTCTGTGGCTTAGCTTGTTTTTGTTTTTCCTCCTTGGTGACTCAATCATAACAGAATCACCAGTCATACCGCAGATTCTAGGGTACTCAAAAGCAGGGGAAAAAAAAAAAGTGTCAGAATTTTTTTTTTTATACAGTATGAATTTTTTCCTCTTTTTCTCTGGGGCTGTAGGAGGATTTTTTTTCCTTAATGGAGATTAAGCAATTGTCTGATCGTGTGGAGCAGCTCGCTGCTGAAGTGTGGGGAATTTCCGCCTATCTCGCTCAATCACATGCTGTTGAACCAAAAATCCCTACTCCTGATGTGTTTTCTGGGGATCGGTCTAAATTTTTGAATTTTAAGACTTGTAAATTATTTCTTGCCTTGAAGCCTAACTCATCGGGGAAAATTGTCATCTCCTTGCTGCGCGGTGATCCCCAAGATTAGGCGTTTTCTTTGACACCTGAAAATCCTATTCTGACTAATGTGGATGCATTTTTTCAAGCCTTAGGGTTGTTGTATGACGAACCTAATGCTATTGATCAAGCTGAGAATGCCCTATTGGCATTGAACCAGGGTCAGGATTCTGCAGAGTTAAACTGTCAAAAATTCCGAAAGTGGGCGGTCCTTACTACATGGAATGATGGTGCCTTGGCAGCTCTCTTTCGCAAGGGTTTATCAGAAACCGTAAAAGATATTATGGTGGGATTTCCTGTTCCCTCTGGTCTTGACGATTCTATGTCATTAGCCATTCAAGTTGATCGGCGTTTACGTGAACGTAAAACTACACGAGAGGTGTTGCCACCTTTTCAACAAATGTCTGAACCTATGCAATGTGATAGAGTTTTGTCTAGGGTGCAACGTCAGGAGTATAGAAGGCGTAATAAGCTGTGTTTTTTTCTGTGGAGATGCCTCTCATATTATTTCTGTCTTCCCTAAACGAGAGAAACGTTTTGCACACACATTTGCTGTGGGTGGCGTACAACCTAAGTTTCTTTTGCCCTTATCCACCTTTTCCACTAAGGCTTTTGTGGATTCTGGAGCGGCTTTGAATCTAAAGGATTTGGATTTTGCTAAACGTTGTGGTTTTCCCATGATACCTCTGCGGATGCCTATTCCTTTGAGGGGTATTGATGCTACTACTTTGGCGGAGAATAAACCTCAGTTTTGGACCCAGGTGATAATGCGGGTCGCCCCAGACCACCAAGAAAATTGTAGATTTTTGGTACTGCATAATATCATTGTTCTGGGGTTTCCCTGGTTGCAAATCCATAATCCAGTTTTGGATTGGAAATCTGTGTCTGTGGTGAGATGGGGTTGTCGGTGTGCTCTTGGTGACACTCCTGTTTTCTCCACCTCTCCCCAGTCTCATGATGTTCCTGACTATTTGGCTGATTTTTATGATGTATTTAGTGAGAGTAAGTCTGCGTCCCTGCCTCCTCATAGGAGTTATGACTGTGCAATTGGGTTGAGGCCTGGGTGTAAATTTCCCAAGGGTCGGCTTTTCAACTTATCTGTACCTGAACACGAGGCTATGCGATCTTATATTAAGGAGTCGTTGGAGAAGGGTCTAATATCCTCTTCACCCTTAGGTGCTGGGGTTTTTTTCGTGGCTAAGAAAGATGGTTCATTAAGGCCTTGTATTGACTATCGTTCCCTTAACAAGATTACGGCTAAATATCAGTATCCGTTACCCCTGATTTCTGAGTTATTCTCCAAAATTAAAGGTGCCTGCTGGTTTACTAAGCTTGACTTCAGGGGGGCGTATAATCTTATTCGCATCAAGCATGGGGATGAATGGAAGACGGCATTTAATACTCCGGAGGGACATTTTGAGTACCTGGTGATGCCTTTTGGGCTCACTAATGCCCCTTCTGTCTTTCAATCCTTCATGAATGATATTTTCCGAGACTTTGTGGATAAATTTTTGATTATCTATCTGGATGATATTCTGATCTTTTCCAGTGACTGGGATTCTCATGTGGAATATGTTCGGACTGTGTTCCGGATCTTGAGGGAGAATTCCCTTTATGTTAAGGGATCGAAATGCCTTTTTGGTGTACAGAGGATTTCATTTTTGGGATTTATTTTGTCTCCGTCAACTATTGAAATGGACCCGGCCAAGGTACAGGCCATTTATGATTGGGTTCAGCCCACTTCTTTGAAGGCCCTCCAGAAGTTTTTGGGTTTTGCTAATTTTTGTCGTAAATTTATAGCTAATTTTTCTGGTATTGCCAAACCACTGACTGATCTGACCAAGAAGGGCACTGATGTGCTGAATTGGTCTCCAGAGGCTGTTTTGGCATTTCAGGAGCTGAAGCGGAGGTTCACTTCTGCTCCGGTTTTACGGCAACCTGATGTCTCACTTCCATTTCAGGTAGAGGTAGATGCTTCAGAGATTGGTGCTGGAGCTGTTTTGTCCCATAAAGATCCGGGGACTTCTAAAATGAATCCCTGTGCCTTCTTTTCCCGAAAGTTCTCCCCATCTGAACGCAACTATGATGTGGGGAATCGGGAATTGTTGGCCATGAAGTGGGCATTCGAGGAGTGGAGAGATTGGTTGGAGGGAGCTAGACATCAAGTCGTGGTCCTCACTGACCACAAGAATTTGATTTACCTGGAGTCGGCCAAACGCTTGAATCCTAGACAGGCTAGGTGGGCCTTGTTTTTCACGCGTTTTGATTTAGTGGTCTCCTTTCTTCCGGGCACTAAGAATGTTAAGGCAGACGCCCTTTCTAGGAGTTTCTTTGCTGATTCTCCTATTGTGACCAAACCTACTACTATCCTAGGTGAGGGGGTAGTTCTTTCTGCCATCTCGCCCGATTTGAGGCGTGCCCTGGAAGAATTTCAGGAGGACAAACCTGAGCGTTGTCCTATGGGAAAATTGTATGTTCCTGACCAGTGGAGAAAGATAGTGATGTCTGAAGTTCATTGCTCCGCGTTGACTGGTCATCCAGGTATTTTTGGTACCAGAGATTTGGTGAGTCGTTCATTTTGGTGGCCCGCCTTATCTCGTGATGTCAGGAATTTTGTGCAGTCTTGTGGGATTTGTTCCCGGTCTAAACCCTGTTCTCGTTCTAGTGGGTTGTTGATGCCCTTGCCGGTGCCCAAGAGGCCATGGACCCATATCTCAATGGATTTTATTTCTGATCTTCCTGTCTCTCAGAGAATGACTGTTATCTGGGTGATTTGTGATAGATTTTCTAAGATGGTCCATCTTGTACCACTCCCAAAGCTGCCATCTTCCTCAGAGTTGGTGCCCTTGTTTTTACAACAGGTGGTTCGGTTGCATGGGATTCCTGAGAACATTGTGTCCGGCAGAGGAGTCCAGTTTGTCTCCAGATTTTGGAAAGCTTTTTGTTCCAAGCTGGGAATTCAGTTATCCTTCTCCTCTGCGTTTCATCCACAGACCAATGGGCAGACTGAGAGAACCAGACTTTGGAGTCCTATTTGAGATGTTTTATATCTGCTGATCAGAATGATTGGGTCTCATTTTTGCCCTTGGCCGAATTCGCCCTAAATAATAGAGCTAGTTCTGGTACATTGATGTCGCCCTTTTTCTGTAACTTTGGGTTTCATCCTCGATTTTCTTCAGGGCAAGTGGAATCTTCATCCATGCTCAATGTGGTACACACAAGGACACAGGACAGAGGTTGAGTCAACTTTAATCCATGTCAACTGGCTGCAAGTGTGATTTAGTTATTGCCAACACCTGTTAGGTGCCACAGGTAAGTTACTGATGCTATTAATTACACAAATTAGAGAAGCATCGCATGATTTTTCGAACAGTGCCAATACTTTTGTCCACCCTCTTTTTTATGTTTGGTGTGGAATTATATCCAATTTGGCTTTAGGACAATTCTTTTTGTGTTTTTTTAATTTAAGACAAATTATATGAAGATAATAATACCAAAGAATTTGTGTTTGCAATCATTTTCAGGAAGAAGCTGAGTATTATCTGACAGAATTGCAGGGGTGTCAATACTTTTGGCCACAACTGTATATCAGGTGTATTATGACCCCAGTATATGATATATCAGGTATATTATGACCCCAGTATATGATTGTGGCCCCAGTATATGATATATCAGGTATGTTATGACTCCAGTATATGATTGTGACCTCAGTATATGATATATCAGGTGTATTATGACCCCAGAGGGGGTTCCTCTGCCAGGCACCCACCCTCCCTCTGCTCCCTCTGGTAAGCCACCACACTGTGGACCAATATTTGGATTTATTGTCTGCCCTATGTCCCTGGGATAATGTGAGATGTCTGTACATAGATGTCTCCTTTATAGTACTCTGTGATCTATCCCTGGGACTTCTATCATACTAGTGGCCAGTAGGCGTTATGTTTTAATAGGGCATATACATATATATATATATATATATTCACACACAGTTAATTCATTGTGGGATTTACCTTAACCAGGGGGAGGTTTCTTCCATCTTGGTTGGAGACGTGGGCTGTCGTGGGCATGTTTTTTCATCTGCAATTAAATTGGCACTTTATATGACGTTGTGCACTTTATATGATATTTAATAAAATTTATTGACATTTTTTGCAATTCATTGATTGCTCCTCTTTTTCTCTGGTGTATAAATGTATCATAACCCCAGTATATCATAGATCAGATGTATTGTGACTAGAGTTGAGCGATACCAGCCGATACTTGAAAATTTCGGATCGGAATGGATCGGCCGATCTTAAAAAAAAGTATCGGTATCGCCGATTCCGATACCGGGAACCAATGCAAGTCAATTGGGCCAAAATATCGGAATTAAAAAAAACCCTTTCTTTCCTTGTAGGTTAATTCTACATGAAGAAAAACAACGAAGAATAATGTAGAATGTATTGTGGGAGGTGGAGGAGACATTAAAGCCATAGAGGTTTAGCCCAATCAAATGGAATAGCAGGAATTAAACTTTTTTTTTAAAGACGTTACAAAGATATTGACTATATTAGCCTCATTTATATTTTGCCAGACATGTATGTCTTCTTCTTTCTTCTTTCTTCTTCTTTCTTATTCTTCTTCCTTTTTTTACCTTCTTCTTCTTATTATTATTCCTTTTTTTACATTCTTCTTCTTCTTCTTCCTTTTTTTACATTCTTCTACTTCCTTTTTTTACATTCTTCTTCTTATTCCTTTTTTTACATTCTTCTTCTTCCTTTTTTTAAATTCTTCTACTTCCTTTTTTTACATTCTTCTTCTTCTTCCTTTTCTTACATTCTTCATATTCTTCTTATTCAACAATTATTATTCTACATATTCAACTTCTTCATCTTCTTCCTATTCTTCTTCATCATATTCTTGTTTGTGTCAGGCATTCCTGTAGTTGTTATCTAGAAAAGTTAGAAGTTTACACCTTCCGTTCTGCCTGTCACAAAAGATTTACAACAGGATTTGTCCACGTTCAGTTTGGCCTGCAGCAGCAGGCCTTTTCCAGGGGCACCACGAGGAGGAACGGACTCACCCCCATACACTGCTTAGTCTTCTTCTGCTTATAAATAAGATAATATCATTTGCTCAGAGTATTAGTCTTATGCTTAATGTTCTTCTGCTTTGTTTTCTTATGCTTCTTTGTCTTCTCTCTCTTGTTGTTCTGCATCTTGGTGGTTGTCTTCCTGTTCTTTGTCCTCTTGAACCAGCTGACGGTACTGGCACCCGGAGGGGCAGCAGAAGGAACAAGAGCCAATGGCACTACCGAGGACCAGCTGACGGTGCTGGAACCCGGTTACTAAGCAGGAGGTACCTGTGCTACAAAGCACTACCAAGGACCAGCAGACGTTGCCGGAACTCGGATACCGAGATGGAGGCACCTAGGCCAAAGGCTCTGACGAGAACCAGCTGACGGTGCTGGAACCCGGAGGGGTAGCATAAGCTGCAAGAGCAAATGGAAATAGCGAGGACCAGCTGACAGTGCTGGCACCCGGAGGGGCAGCAGAAGGAATAAGAGCCAATGGCACAACCGAGGACCAGCTGACGGTGCTGGAACCCAGTTACTAAGCAGGAGGTACCTGTGCTACAAAGCACTACCAAGGACCAGCAGACGTTGCCGGAACTCGGATACCGAGATGGAGGCACCTAGGCCAAAGGCTCTGACGAGAACCAGCTGACGGTGCTGGAACCCGGAGGGGTAGCATAAGCTGCAAGAGCAAATGGAAATAGCGAGGACCAGCTGACAGTTCTGGCACCCGGAGGGGCAGCAGAAGGAATAAGAGCCAATGGCACAACCGAGGACCAGCTGACGGTGCTGGAACCCGGTTACTAAGCAGGAGGTACCTGTGCTACAAAGCACTACCAAGGACCAGCAGACGTTGCCGGAACTCGATACCGAGATGGAGGCACCTAGGCCAAAGGCTCTGACGAGAACCAGCTGACGGTGCTGGAACCCGGAGGGGCAGCTGAAGTTACCCCTGAAAAGCAAAGTTGGCATGCCGCAAGCTGGCCGCAGTTACCGAATCACACAGTCCTACAGGGGGTGCTTGTCCTACTGGCACTACGGAACAAGCCTTTCTTACCAGAACCCGCAGTCCACATAGGAAGCACCTAAACTGCTGGCACCCTAGCCTCGGCTAAACCAACCGCAACACGACATGGCAACTTGGGGTGGCAAACTGACATTGACACTTCCCGGAAACAGCAGGCAGGGCTGGAACCAAGTTGGGCTGGAGGGAGTACCCATGCCAAAGTCAGTTATGAGCAGCAACTGGCGATGTTGGAGCCCAGGGACAAGCACTTAGCAGGCTGAGGCCTGATGTGCTGTCAATTGGGAGGCAGCAGGACAGATTGCCATCAAAACAGCAGGGGAACAGCTGACGTTACTGAACCCCACAAACACAGGAGCTAGTGTTTTACTCTGTGAAGACGGCACTTCCGAGCAACATCTGGCTGTGTTGAAGCCCAGGGACAAGCACGGAGCAGGCTGAGGCTGCATTGAAGAAATTTTAAGATCATAGAATCATAGAATCATAGAATCATAGAATCGTAGAGTTGGAAGGGACCTCCTGGGCCATCTGGTCCAACCCCCTGCTCAAAGCAGGATTCGCTAAATCATCCCAGTCAGATGTCTGTCCAGCCTCTGTTTGAAGACATCCATTGAAGGAGAACTCACCACTTCTCGTGGCAGCTTGTTCCACTCATTGATCACTCTAACTGTCAAAAAAAATTTTCTAATATCTAATCTGTGTCTCCTCCCATTCAGTTTCATCCCATTGCTTCTAGTCTTTCCTTGTGCAAATGAGAATAAAGATGATCCTTCTACAATGTGACAGCCCTTGAGATATTTGTAGACAGCTATTAAGTCTCCTCTCAGTCTTCTCTTTTGCAAACTAAACAATCCCAAATCCTGCAACCTTTCCTCATAAGACAGGGTTTGCAGACCGGTCACCATTCTGGTTGCTCTTTTCTGAACTTGCTCCAGTTTGTTGATGTCTTTTTTAAAATGTGGTGCCCAAAACTGGACACAATATTCCAGATGAGGTCTGACCAAAGAGGAGTAGAGGGAAATAATGACTTCACGTGATCTAGACTGTATGCTTCTGTTAATACATCCTAGAATTGCATTTGCTTTTTTTGCTGCTGCATCACACTGTTGACTCATATTCAGTTTGTGATCTATTAGTATACCCAAGTCTTTTTCACATGTGCTGTTGCTTAGCCCTATTCCTCCCATTCTGTATATGCTTTTTTCATTTTTATTGCCCAGATGTAGTACTTTGCATTTTTCCCTGTTAAAAACCATTCTGTTAGTTGCTGCCCACTTCTCCAGTTTATTTATATCTTTTTGAATCCTCTCTCTCTCTTCTCTAGTATTAGCTATCCCTCCTAGCTTTGTGTCATCAGCAAATTTAATCAGTTTACCCTCAATTCCTTCATCTAAATCGTTGATAAAGATGTTGAACAATAAAGGGCCCAGGACAGAGCCCTGTGGTACCCCACTTGAGACATTCTTCCAACTGGATGTGCTGCCATTTACGACCACTCTTTGGGTCCGATCACTAAGCCAGTTATGAATCCACCTAACAGTTGCCTTGTCCATTCCATACTTAGTCATTTTTTCAATAAGGATTGTATGAGATACTTTGTCAAATGCTTTGCTGAAGTCAAGATATACTATATCTACAGCATTTCCTTGATCCACCCAAAGATCGGTTGTAGACTTCTACTAATTTTAACCAAGCTCCACTTAGGCCTGTGGCTTCACTGATATTCGTATTTCCCCTGTCCTCCAACCCCGCCAGTTACAGCTCCGAAGTGGCGTCTGCACAATCCACACTTGTTCCTGTGTTACAGGTGTTCAGTCCGGTCAGTTAATCCCCTGATGTGTGTCCGGCAATGTCGCCTGCTCTGTCCCGTTAATTCCCATTAACTGGCAGGGTTGGAGGACAGGGGAAATACGAGAGACAGTGGAGCCACAGGCCTAATTGGAGCACGGTTAAAAATCAGTAGTAGTACGACTGTGTAGGCAGCAGGAGACTTTGCCATCCACACAGCAGGGGATCAGCTGACGTTACTGAACCCCACTGAGACACGGGAGCAAGTGTCTCTTTCCGTGTGGACGGCACTTCCGAGCTACAACTGGCTGTGTTGAAGCCCAGGAAATAGGAGGGTGTAGGCAGAGGCCTACTGTATTTGGAATGTGGTGACAGCAGGAGAGACTGCCATCCACACAGCAGGGGATCAGCTGACGTTACTGAACCCCACTGAGACACGGGAGCAAGTGTCTCTTTCCGTGTGGACGGCACTTCCGAGCTACAACTGGCTGTGTTGAAGCCCAGGAAATAGGAGGGTGTAGGCAGAGGCCTACTGTATTTGGAATGTGGAGACAGCAGGAGAGACTGCCATCCACACAGCAGGGGATCAGCTGACGTTACTGAACCCCACTGAGACACGGGAGCAAGTGTCTCTTTCCGTGTGGACGGCACTTCCGAGCTACAACTGGCTGTGTTGAAGCCCAGGAAAAAGGAGGGTGTAGGCAGAGGCCTACTGTATTTGGAATGTGGTGACAGCAGGAGAGACTGCCATCCACACAGCAGGGGATCAGCTGAGGTTACTGAACCCCACTGAGACACGGGAGCAAGTGTCTCTTTCCGTGTGGACGGCACTTCCGAGCTACAACTGGCTGTGTTGAAGCCCAGGAAATAGGAGGGTGTAGGCAGAGGCCTACTGTATTTGGAATGTGGAGACAGCAGGAGAGACTGCCATCCACACAGCAGGGGATCAGCTGACGTTACTGAACCCCACTGAGACACGGGAGCAAGTGTCTCTTTCCGTGTGGACGGCACTTCCGAGCTACAACTGGCTGTGTTGAAGCCCAGGAAATAGGAGGGTGTAGGCAGAGGCCTACTGTATTTGGAATGTGGAGACAGCAGGAGAGACTGCCATCCACACAGCAGGGGATCAGCTGACGTTACTGAACCCCACTGAGACACGGGAGCAAGTGTCTCTTTCCGTGTGGACGGCACTTCTGAGCTACAACTGGCTGTGTTGAAGCCCAGGAAATAGGAGGGTGTAGGCAGAGGCCTACTGTATTTGGAATGTGGAGACAGCAGGAGAGACTGCCATCCACACAGCAGGGGATCAGCTGACGTTACTGAACCCCACTGAGACACGGGAGCAAGTGTCTCTTTCCGTGTGGACGGCACTTCCGAGCTACAACTGGCTGTGTTGAAGCCCAGGAAATAGGAGGGTGTAGGCAGAGGCCTACTGTATTTGGAATGTGGTGACAGCAGGAGAGACTGCCATCCACACAGCAGGGGATCAGCTGACGTTACTGAACCCCACTGAGACACGGGAGCAAGTGTCTCTTTCCGTGTGGACGGCACTTCCGAGCTACAACTGGCTGTGTTGAAGCCCAGGAAATAGGAGGGTGTAGGCAGAGGCCTACTGTATTTGGAATGTGGAGACAGCAGGAGAGACTGCCATCCACACAGCAGGGGATCAGCTGACGTTACTGAACCCCACTGAGACACGGGAGCAAGTGTCTCTTTCCGTGTGGACGGCACTTCCGAGCTACAACTGGCTGTGTTGAAGCCCAGGAAATAGGAGGGTGTAGGCAGAGGCCTACTGTATTTGGAATGTGGTGACAGCAGGAGAGACTGCCATCCACACAGCAGGGGATCAGCTGACGTTACTGAACCCCACTGAGACACGGGAGCAAGTGTCTCTTTCCGTGTGGACGGCACTTCCGAGCTACAACTGGCTGTGTTGAAGCCCAGGAAATAGGAGGGTGTAGGCAGAGGCCTACTGTATTTGGAATGTGGTGACAGCAGGAGAGACTGCCATCCACACAGCAGGGGATCAGCTGACGTTACTGAACCCCACTGAGACACGGGAGCAAGTGTCTCTTTCCGTGTGGACGGCACTTCCGAGCTACAACTGGCTGTGTTGAAGCCCAGGAAATAGGAGGGTGTAGGCAGAGGCCTACTGTATTTGGAATGTGGAGACAGCAGGAGAGACTGCCATCCACACAGCAGGGGATCAGCTGACGTTACTGAACCCCACTGAGACACGGGAGCAAGTGTCTCTTTCCGTGTGGACGGCACTTCCGAGCTACAACTGGCTGTGTTGAAGCCCAGGAAATAGGAGGGTGTAGGCAGAGGCCTACTGTATTTGGAATGTGGTGACAGCAGGAGAGACTGCCATCCACACAGCAGGGGATCAGCTGTTACTGAACCCCACTGAGACACGGGAGCAAGTGTCTCTTTCCGTGTGGACGGCACTTCCGAGCTACAACTGGCTGTGTTGAAGCCCAGGAAATAGGAGGGTGTAGGCAGAGGCCTACTGTATTTGGAATGTGGAGACAGCAGGAGAGACTGCCATCCACACAGCAGGGGATCAGCTGACGTTACTGAACCCCACTGAGACACGGGAGCAAGTGTCTCTTTCCGTGTGGACGGCACTTCCGAGCTACAACTGGCTGTGTTGAAGCCCAGGAAATAGGAGGGTGTAGGCAGAGGCCTACTGTATTTGGAATGTGGTGACAGCAGGAGAGACTGCCATCCACACAGCAGGGGATCAGCTGACGTTACTGAACCCCACTGAGACACGGGAGCAAGTGTCTCTTTCCGTGTGGACGGCACTTCCGAGCTACAACTGGCTGTGTTGAAGCCCAGGAAATAGGAGGGTGTAGGCAGAGGCCTACTGTATTTGGAATGTGGAGACAACAGGAGAGACTGCCATCCACACAGCAGGGGATCAGCTGACGTTACTGAACCCCACTGAGACACGGGAGCAAGTGTCTCTTTCCGTGTGGACGGCACTTCCGAGCTACAACTGGCTGTGTTGAAGCCCAGGAAATAGGAGGGTGTAGGCAGAGGCCTACTTTATTTGGAATGTGGTGACAGCAGGAGAGACTGCCATCCACACAGCAGGGGATCAGCTGACGTTACTGAACCCCACTGAGACATGGGAGCAAGTGTCTCTTTCCGTGTGGACGGCACTTCCGAGCTACAACTGGCTGTGTTGAAGCCCAGGAAATAGGAGGGTGTAGGCAGAGGCCTACTGTATTTGGAATGTGGAGACAGCAGGAGAGACTGCCATCCACACAGCAGGGGATCAGCTGACGTTACTGAACCCCACTGAGACACGGGAGCAAGTGTCTCTTTCCGTGTGGACGGCACTTCCGAGCTACAACTGGCTGTGTTGAAGCCCAGGAAAAAGGAGGGTGTAGGCAGAGGCCTACTGTATTTGGAATGTGGTGACAGCAGGAGAGACTGCCATCCACACAGCAGGGGATCAGCTGAGGTTACTGAACCCCACTGAGACACGGGAGCAAGTGTCTCTTTCCGTGTGGACGGCACTTCCGAGCTACAACTGGCTGTGTTGAAGCCCAGGAAATAGGAGGGTGTAGGCAGAGGCCTACTGTATTTGGAATGTGGTGACAGCAGGAGAGACTGCCATCCACACAGCAGGGGATCAGCTGACGTTACTGAACCCCACTGAGACACGGGAGCAAGTGTCTCTTTCCGTGTGGACAGCACTTCCGAGCTACAACTGGCTGTGTTGAAGCCCAGGAAATAGGAGGGTGTAGGCAGAGGCCTACTGTATTTGGAATGTGGTGACAGCAGGAGAGACTGCCATCCACACAGCAGGGGATCAGCTGACGTTACTGAACCCCACTGAGACACGGGAGCAAGTGTCTCTTTCCGTGTGGACGGCACTTCCGAGCTACAACTGGCTGTGTTGAAGCCCAGGAAATAGGAGGGTGTAGGCAGAGGCCTACTGTATTTGGAATGTGGAGACAGCAGGAGAGACTGCCATCCACACAGCAGGGGATCAGCTGACGTTACTGAACCCCACTGAGACACGGGAGCAAGTGTCTCTTTCCGTGTGGACGGCACTTCCGAGCTACAACTGGCTGTGTTGAAGCCCAGGAAATAGGAGGGTGTAGGCAGAGGCCTACTGTATTTGGAATGTGGTGACAGCAGGAGAGACTGCCATCCACACAGCAGGGGATCAGCTGACGTTACTGAACCCCACTGAGACACGGGAGCAAGTGTCTCTTTCCGTGTGGACGGCACTTCCGAGCTACAACTGGCTGTGTTGAAGCCCAGGAAATAGGAGGGTGTAGGCAGAGGCCTACTGTATTTGGAATGTGGAGACAGCAGGAGAGACTGCCATCCACACAGCAGGGGATCAGCTGACGTTACTGAACCCCACTGAGACACGGGAGCAAGTGTCTCTTTCCGTGTGGACGGCACTTCCGAGCTACAACTGGCTGTGTTGAAGCCCAGGAAATAGGAGGGTGTAGGCAGAGGCCTACTGTATTTGGAATGTGGTGACAGCAGGAGAGACTGCCATCCACACAGCAGGGGATCAGCTGACGTTACTGAACCCCACTGAGACACGGGAGCAAGTGTCTCTTTCCGTGTGGACGGCACTTCCGAGCTACAACTGGCTGTGTTGAAGCCCAGGAAATAGGAGGGTGTAGGCAGAGGCCTACTGTATTTGGAATGTGGTGACAGCAGGAGAGACTGCCATCCACACAGCAGGGGATCAGCTGACGTTACTGAACCCCACTGAGACACGGGAGCAAGTGTCTCTTTCCGTGTGGACGGCACTTCCGAGCTACAACTGGCTGTGTTGAAGCCCAGGAAATAGGAGGGTGTAGGCAGAGGCCTACTGTATTTGGAATGTGGAGACAGCAGGAGAGACTGCCATCCACACAGCAGGGGATCAGCTGACGTTACTGAACCCCACTGAGACACGGGAGCAAGTGTCTCTTTCCGTGTGGACGGCACTTCCGAGCTACAACTGGCTGTGTTGAAGCCCAGGAAATAGGAGGGTGTAGGCAGAGGCCTACTGTATTTGGAATGTGGTGACAGCAGGAGAGACTGCCATCCACACAGCAGGGGATCAGCTGTTACTGAACCCCACTGAGACACGGGAGCAAGTGTCTCTTTCCGTGTGGACGGCACTTCCGAGCTACAACTGGCTGTGTTGAAGCCCAGGAAATAGGAGGGTGTAGGCAGAGGCCTACTGTATTTGGAATGTGGAGACAGCAGGAGAGACTGCCATCCACACAGCAGGGGATCAGCTGACGTTACTGAACCCCACTGAGACACGGGAGCAAGTGTCTCTTTCCGTGTGGACGGCACTTCCGAGCTACAACTGGCTGTGTTGAAGCCCAGGAAATAGGAGGGTGTAGGCAGAGGCCTACTGTATTTGGAATGTGGTGACAGCAGGAGAGACTGCCATCCACACAGCAGGGGATCAGCTGACGTTACTGAACCCCACTGAGACACGGAGCAAGTGTCTCTTTCCGTGTGGACGGCACTTCCGAGCTACAACTGGCTGTGTTGAAGCCCAGGAAATAGGAGGGTGTAGGCAGAGGCCTACTGTATTTGGAATGTGGAGACAACAGGAGAGACTGCCATCCACACAGCAGGGGATCAGCTGACGTTACTGAACCCCACTGAGACACGGGAGCAAGTGTCTCTTTCCGTGTGGACGGCACTTCCGAGCTACAACTGGCTGTGTTGAAGCCCAGGAAATAGGAGGGTGTAGGCAGAGGCCTACTGTATTTGGAATGTGGTGACAGCAGGAGAGACTGCCATCCACACAGCAGGGGATCAGCTGACGTTACTGAACCCCACTGAGACATGGGAGCAAGTGTCTCTTTCCGTGTGGACGGCACTTCCGAGCTACAACTGGCTGTGTTGAAGCCCAGGAAATAGGAGGGTGTAGGCAGAGGCCTACTGTATTTGGAATGTGGAGACAGCAGGAGAGACTGCCATCCACACAGCAGGGGATCAGCTGACGTTACTGAACCCCACTGAGACACGGGAGCAAGTGTCTCTTTCCGTGTGGACGGCACTTCCGAGCTACAACTGGCTGTGTTGAAGCCCAGGAAATAGGAGGGTGTAGGCAGAGGCCTACTGTATTTGGAATGTGGTGACAGCAGGAGAGACTGCCATCCACACAGCAGGGGATCAGCTGAGGTTACTGAACCCCACTGAGACACGGGAGCAAGTGTCTCTTTCCGTGTGGACGGCACTTCCGAGCTACAACTGGCTGTGTTGAAGCCCAGGAAATAGGAGGGTGTAGGCAGAGGCCTACTGTATTTGGAATGTGGTGACAGCAGGAGAGACTGCCATCCACACAGCAGGGGATCAGCTGACGTTACTGAACCCCACTGAGACACGGGAGCAAGTGTCTCTTTCCGTGTGGACAGCACTTCCGAGCTACAACTGGCTGTGTTGAAGCCCAGGAAATAGGAGGGTGTAGGCAGAGGCCTACTGTATTTGGAATGTGGTGACAGCAGGAGAGACTGCCATCCACACAGCAGGGGATCAGCTGACGTTACTGAACCCCACTGAGACACGGGAGCAAGTGTCTCTTTCCGTGTGGACGGCACTTCCGAGCTACAACTGGCTGTGTTGAAGCCCAGGAAATAGGAGGGTGTAGGCAGAGGCCTACTGTATTTGGAATGTGGTGACAGCAGGAGAGACTGCCATCCACACAGCAGGGGATCAGCTGACGTTACTGAACCCCACTGAGACACGGGAGCAAGTGTCTCTTTCCGTGTGGACGGCACTTCCGAGCTACAACTGGCTGTGTTGAAGCCCAGGAAATAGGAGGGTGTAGGCAGAGGCCTACTGTATTTGGAATGTGGTGACAGCAGGAGAGACTGCCATCCACACAGCAGGGGATCAGCTGACGTTACTGAACCCCACTGAGACACGGGAGCAAGTGTCTCTTTCCGTGTGGACGGCACTTCCGAGCTACAACTGGCTGTCACGCCGTGCTCACCTGGGGGCGGGACCTCGGTCCCGACGTCATCTCTTCCGGAGCTGCGGTCACTCCGGGGGTCCCGTAGGGTGCGCACGCGCAGCTCTCGTCCCCGGGCCTCCTCCTACATGTCACGTTTGCGCTTGCGTGCTCCTGTCAGTGCTGTATAGGGCTCGGTCCTCTCTATGGTAATGGAGGACCTGACCCGGAACCTGTAGTGGTCCTGTGCTTTCTGGCTAGTTCCTGACCCGGAACCAGTAGTAGTCATGTGCTATATCAGACGACCTCCCCCTAGGGGAGGTGCCTGATTATTGTTGTGCTTCCTGGCTTGGTCTGCCGTGTCCCTGCCTGGCTGTGCGCTGTACTCAGGTCCTCTGCCTTGCACTCTGTTGTGCCTCTTGGCACACGCTCTGAATCTGCACTCTGCTTTGAACTTGGTTGTGCCTCCTGGCACACGCTCTGATCCTGTGTTCTGTCTCGTACTCGGTTGTGCCTCCTGGCACATGCTCTGACACTGTACTCTGTCTCATACTCGGTTGTGCCTCCTGGCACACGCTCTTACCGTGTACTCTGTCTTATACTCAGTCGTGCCTCCTGGCACACACTCTGATTCCGTGCTCTGTCTTATACTCGGTTGTGCCTCCGGGCACACACTCTGATCCTGTACTCAGTCTCTTACTCTGTTACACCTCCTGGCACACCTGCTGCCTGACTCAGTGCTCTGACGTGCTCCTTGCACGCTTCCTGCTTCACTCACACCCGGACGAACGAAGTCTCTGTATACCACGTGTTCCCGTGTCCACACTTTACACGTTCCTGCAGACACTCTCACCCACTCGTGTTTCCTGTGAGCCGGCCGCCTGGTGCCAGCAGTCGTGGTGCCTCACCCCCTGGGGCTTGCCCCTGACACTCCCTGTATAGGGGGTGGTCTTCACTAGGTCAGCTCGCCCTGGGAGGGTTGGTGTCACGACCCAGAGGGTCCACTCCAGGAGTCGTCACAGTATAATCAGGCCATGGACCCCGCTGGTGCCACCACCTCCATCCAAAAGGAACTGGTGTTCCTACGGGAGAGTCAGACCAGGATTATGGTCTTTTTGAAATCCATGGAGTCTCGTTTGTCGGCCATACAATCCGTTTCTGCCCAGTCCTCGGCCCCGCACCCGATGCCGCGCCTCGGCAAGCCACCCCGATATAGCGGGGACCCTAAGTTTTGTCGAGGATTTCTGAACCAATGCCGGTTACATTTTGAGCTTTTGCCGCAGCACTATCCCACTGAGCGCGCCCAAATTGCCTTTATTGTTTCACACTTAGAGGGGGAGGCATTAGCATGGGTGAACCCCCTCTGGGAGCGCAATGACCCACTCGTCTCTCGGCTTTCCACCTTTTTGGACACCTTCCGCAAGGTGTTCGACGAGCCGGGTCGGCTGGCCTCTATCACCGAGTCCCTCTTTAACCTCCATCAGGGTACGCTACCGGTAGGACAGTATGCCATCCATTTTCGTACCTTGGCCTCCGAACTCGGTTGGAACAACGAGGCTCTCGTAGGGATCTTTTGGCGTGGCCTGTCCAGTCGGATCAAAGACGTACTGGCAGGTCGGGATACTCCCACCTCTTTAGAGGATCTGATCTCACTGGCGACACGCATCGACCTGCGGTTTCAGGAACGTGCCCGTGAATTAGCCAGAGAGAGGAGCTCCTCTCACCTCCTCCGTTCCTGCTCCAAGAAGCCGGGAAACTTCTCCGCCTAGGGTTGATAGGAGAGGCCTCCCTAGGTGTACGTGATTCCTCTCCTCCCCTGCTCGTGTCCGTATTATTGAATCTCGGTGCCAAGCGTTATTCTGAGGAGGCTTTCCTCGATTCTGGCGCGGAGGGGAATTTTATCACACTCGAGGCGGTTAAAAAATACCGGATTCCTGTCAGATCCCTGGAGACTCCTCGGTCGATTGTTTCGGTCAATGGTACGTCCGTGCTGGAGTCCGTTACCCAGGCCACTGAAGAGATCGAGCTGCAGATCGGAGCCCTGCACCTGGAGAAGATCTCCTTCCTCGTCTTGTCCACCATGTCTCACGCACTTCTTCTAGGCCTCCCTTGGCTACGGACTCATGAGCCAACCCTGGACTGGCGGTCGGGCGAGATACTCCGGTGGGGACCGTTCTGTCAGGAGAAGTGCCTGTTGCCCGTTCGTCTGATGAACTCTGCCGGTCCATCCCCGGCACCTACAGGTCTGCCGTCGGCTTACTGGTCCTTTGCAGATGTTTTCGACAAGAAGGAGGCCGAGACTCTGCCCCCCCATCGGCCATATGACTGTCCGATTGACCTCATTCCTGGTTCTACGCCACCCAGGGGTAGGATATACCCGCTATCCCCTGCTGAGACCCAAGCTATGTCTGACTATATCCAGGAGAACCTTGCTAGAGGTTTCATCCGTAAGTCCTCCTCGCCCGCGGGAGCGGGATTTTTCTTTGTAAAAAAGAAGGACGGCTCCCTCCGTCCTTGCATAGACTACCGAGGCCTGAACAATATCACGGTCAAGAACAAGTACCCATTGCCATTGATCCCGGAGCTCTTTGACCGACTTAGAGGAGCTCGAATTTTCACCAAACTGGATCTTCGTGGGGCCTACAACTTGATCCGCATTCGTTCCGGGGATGAGTGGAAGACCGCCTTTAACACCAGAGACGGTCACTACGAGTACTTGGTCATGCCCTTCGGCCTCTGCAATGCCCCAGCGGTTTTCCAGGAGTTCGTGAATGACGTCTTCCGGGATATGCTGTACTCCTGCGTGGTAGTCTATCTGGATGACATCCTCGTTTTTTCTCCAGACCTCTCCGCCCACAGAAAGAACGTGCGTCAAGTCCTCCAGCGCCTGAGGGAGAACCGCCTTTATGCCAAGCTCGAGAAATGTGCCTTCGAGCAAACGTCCCTGCCATTCTTGGGGTACATTATCTCAGAATCAGGTCTATGCATGGATCCGGCAAAAGTGTCCGCCGTCCTCCATTGGCCACAGCCCCATGGGGTGAAGGCAATCCAGCGCTTCCTTGGTTTTGCGAACTACTACCGACAGTTCGTTCCTCATTTTTCCTCGTTGGTTCGCCCCATCTCGTCCCTTATCTGCAAGGGAGCTAACCCAAAGGCTTGGCCCTCTGAGGCTGAAGAGGCCTTCCAGTCGTTGAAACAAGCCTTCGCCGCTGCTCCGGCGCTTCACCGACCTGAGGTTAGTAGACCTTTCACTCTCGAGGTAGACGCATCCTCTACTGGGGCTGGCGCAGTCCTTCTGCAGAAATCCTCTTCTGGACGTTTTGTCACCTGTGGCTTCTTTTCTAAAGTATTTTCCTCCACTGAGCAGAACTACTCCATTGGCGACAAAGAGCTATTGGCCATTAAGTTGGCCTTGGAGGAGTGGAGGTACTTACTGGAGGGTGCCATACATCCATTCAAGATCTTCACAGACCATAAGAACCTGGCGTACATCCAGTCCGCACAGAGGCTCAATCCTCGGCAAGCCAGGTGGTCCCTATTCTTCGCCCGCTTTGACTTTGAGCTACATTTTCGGCCCGGCGATAAGAACGTTAGAGCGGATGCGTTGTCAAGATCATTCCTGTCGTCTGATGCAGAGGAAGAACCCTCTCATATCATTGATTTATCCAAAGTAATTACTGTGGCTCCTGTCAAGTTAACCACGTTACCTCCGGGAAGAACCTTTGTGGCTGAGAATAACCGAAAACGAGTGCTAAATTGGGGACATTCGTCCAAGATTGCCGGCCACGTTGGTGTCAAAAAGACTTTGGACTTAATCTCTCGCCATTATTGGTGGCCTTCACTCTCCCAGGATGTTAAAGACTTTGTAGCATCTTGCCCGTCCTGTGCCCAGAACAAGATACCCAGACAACCACCCTCCGGTCTTCTGTTCCCGCTTCCCATTCCGTCGGCTCCATGGCAGCACATAGCCATGGATTTCATTACTGATCTGCCTTGTTCTTCCGGTTGTACTGTGGTCTTGGTGGTTGTAGACCGATTTTCAAAGATGGCTCACTTCATTCCTCTTCCCGGACTACCCTCTGCTCCTGACTTGGCGAAGATCTTCATTTCCCATATCTTCAGGATTCACGGCTTCCCCCAGCACATCGTGTCGGATAGAGGGGTCCAATTCACCTCCCGGTTCTGGAGAGCTCTATGCGGACTCATGAAAGTGTCATTGGATTTCTCTTCCGCCTATCACCCCCAAACCAATGGGCAGGTGGAACGTACCAACCAGATCCTTACATCCTATCTCCGGCATTTTTCTAATGCTCATCAGAATGACTGGGTCGGTCTACTTCCTTGGGCTGAGTTCGCCTACAATAATCACTCCAGTGAATCGTCTACCAAGTCTCCTTTCTTCATCGTCTTTGGACAGCATCTCAATGTGCCTCTACCGGTACTTCCTGTCTCGGGGGTACCTGCTGCCGATTCTCAGTCTGTGGAGTTCTCCAGGGTATGGCAGGAGACCAAAACCGCTCTCGAGAAAGCACGGGACAGAATGAAATTACACGCTGACAAGAGGCGCCTGGACGTTCCTCCATTTCTCCCTGGTGACAAGGTGTGGCTCTCCACCAAATACGTCCGCCTTAAGGTACCATCTTACAAACTGGGTCCCCATTACATTGGTCCTTTTGAGGTCCTCAGGCGGATTAATGATGTTGCTTACAAATTGAAGCTGCCTCCTTCACTCCGTATTCCCAATTCCTTCCATGTGTCTCTCCTAAAACCTGTGGTTCTTAACCGATTTCATCCTTCTCCAGGCCACACACCCCAGCCTGTTGGCTTGGGGGATGAGTTTGAGGTGAATGACATTTTGGCCATGAAGAAGGTAAGAGGGAGAACCATGTTCCTGGTCGATTGGAAGGGTTTTGGCCCCGAGGAGAGGTCATGGGAACCCAGGGAGAATATCCACGCACCCCAGATTTTGTCTAAGTTCCTCTCCAGTTTTAGAAAGAGGGGGCGTAAAGGGGGGGGTACTGTCACGCCGTGCTCACCTGGGGGCGGGACCTCGGTCCCGACGTCATCTCTTCCGGAGCTGCGGTCACTCCGGGGGTCCCGTAGGGTGCGCACGCGCAGCTCTCGTCCCCGGGCCTCCTCCTACATGTCACGTTTGCGCTTGCGTGCTCCTGTCAGTGCTGTATAGGGCTCGGTCCTCTCTATGGTAATGGAGGACCTGACCCGGAACCTGTAGTGGTCCTGTGCTTTCTGGCTAGTTCCTGACCCGGAACCAGTAGTAGTCATGTGCTATATCAGACGACCTCCCCCTAGGGGAGGTGCCTGATTATTGTTGTGCTTCCTGGCTTGGTCTGCCGTGTCCCTGCCTGGCTGTGCGCTGTACTCAGGTCCTCTGCCTTGCACTCTGTTGTGCCTCTTGGCACACGCTCTGAATCTGCACTCTGCTTTGTACTTGGTTGTGCCTCCTGGCACACGCTCTGATCCTGTGTTCTGTCTCGTACTCGGTTGTGCCTCCTGGCACATGCTCTGACACTGTACTCTGTCTCATACTCGGTTGTGCCTCCTGGCACACGCTCTTACCCTGTACTCTGTCTTATACTCAGTCGTGCCTCCTGGCACACACTCTGATTCCGTGCTCTGTCTTATACTCGGTTGTGCCTCCGGGCACACACTCTGATCCTGTACTCAGTCTCTTACTCTGTTACACCTCCTGGCACACCTGCTGCCTGACTCAGTGCTCTGACGTGCTCCTTGCACGCTTCCTGCTTCACTCACACCCGGACGAACGAAGTCTCTGTATACCACGTGTTCCCGTGTCCACACTTTACACGTTCCTGCAGACACTCTCACCCACTCGTGTTTCCTGTGAGCCAGCCGCCTGGTGCCAGCAGTCGTGGTGCCTCACCCCCTGGGGCTTGCCCCTGACACTCCCTGTATAGGGGGTGGTCTTCACTAGGTCAGCTCGCCCTGGGAGGGTTGGTGTCACGACCCAGAGGGTCCACTCCAGGAGTCGTCACACTGGCTGTGTTGAAGCCCAGGAAATAGGAGGGTGTAGGCAGAGGCCTACTGTATTTGGAATGTGGAGACAGCAGGAGAGACTGCCATCCACACAGCAGGGGATCAGCTGACGTTACTGAACCCCACTGAGACACGGGAGCAAGTGTCTCTTTCCGTGTGGACGGCACTTCCGAGCTACAACTGGCTGTGTTGAAGCCCAGGAAATAGGAGGGTGTAGGCAGAGGCTAATGTATTTGGAATGTGGAGACAGCAGGAGAGACTGCCATCCACACAGCAGGGGATCAGCTGACGTTACTGAACCCCACTGAGACACGGGAGCAAGTGTCTCTTTCCGTGTGGACGGCACTTCCGAGCTACAACTGGCTGTGTTGAAGCCCAGGAAATAGGAGGGTGTAGGCAGAGGCCTACTGTATTTGGAATGTGGAGACAGCAGGAGAGACTGCCATCCACACAGCAGGGGATCAGCTGATGTTACTGAACCCCACTGAGACACGGGAGCAAGTGTCTCTTTCCGTGTGGACGGCACTTCCGAGCTACAACTGGCTGTGTTGAAGCCCAGGAAATAGGAGGGTGTAGGCAGAGGCCTACTGTCTTTGGAATGCGGAGACAGCAGGAGAGACTGCCATCTCCACAGCAGGGGAACAGCTGGCAGTGCTGAACCCCACTAACACTTGAACGAATGTGTTTGGCTCTGTGGAGACGACACTTCTGAACACCAACTGACGCTGTTGGAGCCCAGGATTAGGCGAGGAGCAGGCTGGGGCCTGTTGCTTTTGGCAGGTGAAGGCAGCAGGAGACTTGCCATCTCCACAGCAGGGGAACAGCTGGCAGTGCTGAACCCCACTAACACTTGAACGAATGTGTTTGGCTCTGTGGAGATGACACTTCTGAACACCAACTGACGCTGTTGGAGCCCAGGATCAGGCGTGGAGCAGGCTGGGGCCTACTGGATTTTGGCAGGTGTAGGCAGCAGGAGACTTGCCATCTCCACAGCAGGGGAACAGCTGGCAGTGCTGAACCCCACTAACACTTGAACGAATGTGTTTGGCTCTGTGGAGATGACACTTCTGAACACCAACTGACGCTGTTGGAGCCCAGGATTAGGCGAGGAGCAGGCTGGGGCCTGTTGCTTTTGGCAGGTGAAGGCAGCAGGAGATTTGCCATCTCCACAGCAGGGGAACAGCTGGCAGTGCTGAACCCCACTAACACTTGAACGAATGTGTTTGGCTCTGTGGAGATGACACTTCTGAACACCAACTGACGCTGTTGGAGCCCAGGATCAGGCGTGGAGCAGGCTGGGGCCTACTGGATTTTGGCAGGTGTAGGCAGCAGGAGACTTGCCATCTCCACAGCAGGGGAACAGCTGGCAGTGCTGAACCCCACTAACACTTGAACGAATGTGTTTGGCTCTGTGGAGATGACACTTCTGAACACCAACTGACACTGTTGGAGCCCAGGATAAGGCGAGGAGCAGGCTGGGGCCTGTAGCTTTTGGCAGGTGAAGGCAGCAGGAGACTTGCCATCTCCACAGCAGGGGAACAGCTGGCAGTGCTGAACCCCACTAACACTTGAACGAATGTGTTTGGCTCTGTGGAGATGACACTTCTGAACACCAACTGACGCTGTTGGAGCCCAGGATCAGGCGTGGAGCAGGCTGGGGCCTACTGGATTTTGGCAGGTGTAGGCAGCAGGAGACTTGCCATCTCCACAGCAGGGGAACAGCTGGCAGTGCTGAACCCCACTAACACTTGAACGAATGTGTTTGGCTCTGTGGAGATGACACTTCTGAACACCAACTGACACTGTTGGAGCCCAGGATTAGGCGAGGAGCAGGCTGGGGCCTGTTGCTTTTGGCAGGTGAAGGCAGCAGGAGACTTGCCATCTCCACAGCAGGGGAACAGCTGGCAGTGCTGAACCCCACTAACACTTGAACGAATGTGTTTGGCTCTGTGGAGATGACACTTCTGAACACCAACTGACGCTGTTGGAGCCCAGGATCAGGCGTGGAGCAGGCTGGGGCCTACTGGATTTTGGCAGGTGTAGGCAGCAGGAGACTTGCCATCTCCACAGCAGGGGAACAGCTGGCAGTGCTGAACCCCACTAACACTTGAACGAATGTGTTTGGCTCTGTGGAGATGACACTTCTGAACACCAACTGACGCTGTTGGAGCCCAGGATCAGGCATGGAGCAGGCTGGGGCCTACTGGATTTTGGCAGGTGTAGGCAGCAGGAGACTTGCCATCTCCACAGCAGGGGAACAGCTGGCAGTGCTGAACCCCACTAACACTTGAACGAATGTGTTTGGCTCTGTGGAGATGACACTTCTGAACACCAACTGACGCTGTTGGAGCCCAGGATTAGGCGAGGAGCAGGCTGGGGCCTGTTGCTTTTGGCAGATGAAGGCAGCAGGAGACTTGCCATCTCCACAGCAGGGGAACAGCTGGCAGTGCTGAACCCCACTAACACTTGAACGAATGTGTTTGGCTCTGTGGAGATGACACTTCTGAACACCAACTGACGCTGTTGGAGCCCAGGATCAGGCATGGAGCAGGCTGGGGCCTACTGGATTTTGGCAGGTGTAGGCAGCAGGAGACTTGCCATCTCCACAGCAGGGGAACAGCTGGCAGTGCTGAACCCCACTAACACTTGAACGAATGTGTTTGGCTCTGTGGAGATGACACTTCCGAACACCAACTGACGCTGTTGGAGCCCAGGATTAGGCGAGGAGCAGGCTGGGGCCTGTTGCTTTTGGCAGGTGAAGGCAGCAGGAGACTTGCCATCTCCACAGCAGGGGAACAGCTGGCAGTGCTGAACCCCACTAACACTTGAACGAATGTGTTTGGCTCTGTGGAGATGACACTTCTGAACACCAACTGACGCTGTTGGAGCCCAGGATCAGGCGTGGAGCAGGCTGGGGCCTACTGGATTTTGGCAGGTGTAGGCAGCAGGAGACTTGCCATCTCCACAGCAGGGGAACAGCTGGCAGTGCTGAACCCCACTAACACTTGAACGAATGTGTTTGGCTCTGTGAAGATGACACTTCTGAACACCAACTGATGCTGTTGGAGCCCAGGATTACGCATGCCGCATGCAGAGGCCAATGGGCAGCGGTTTTTATGGAGGTTGTTGACTACTACTGATTCTAACCATGCTCCACTTAGGCCTCTGGCTCCACTGTCTCTACTATTTACCCTGGCCTCCAACCCCGCCAGCTACATCTCTGAAGTGGCGTCAGCACAATCTACACTTGTTCCTGTGTTACTGGTGCTCAGTCCCGTCAGTTGATCCCCTGATGTTTGTCCGGCAAGTTCGCCAGCTCTGTCCTCATTCCCACTACTGGTTATGGGAATGTGGACAGAGCAGGAGACCTTGCCGGACACACATCAGGGGATAAACTGATGGGACTGAGCCACAGGAACACAGGAACAAGTGTAGATTGTGCTGACGCCACTTCAGAGATGTAGATGGCGGGGTTGGAGGTCAGGGGAAATAGTAGAGATAGTGGAGCCAGAGACCTAAGTTGGGCACGGTTAAAAATCAGTAGTGGTTTGAATGTTGATGGAGCTGGTGACTTTGCCGTCCACACAGCAGGGGATCAGCTGGCGTTACTGAACCCCACTAACACAGGAGCTAGTGTGTTTCTCTGTGCAGACGACACATCTGAGCGACAACTGGCTGTGTTGAAGCACAGGGATTATAGTTCAGGTGGTAGAAAAATGAACACACCAGCAGACCTGGATACAGTTGCCAACCACTAATTTAGTGTGTAAGAGGAATGGCAAAGTCTTTGGAGATCCAGGCCTTGTTCATTTTCAGAAAAATCAGCCGGTCAACATTATCGGAAGATAGTCGCGTGCGACGGTCTGTTAGTACACCACCTGCGGCACTAAAGACACGTTCCGATAATACACTGGCAGCAAGGCAAGCCAGCACCTCCAATGCATACTGGCTAAGCTCTGGCCATGTATCCAGCTTAGAGACCCAAAACTTGAAGGGGGAAGAGCCATCTGGGAGTACAGTGACAGGGCAAGACATGTAGTCTGACACCATCTGACGGAAGCGTTGCCTCCTGCTGACTCGAGGCGTCGCTGATGGTGTAGACAATTGTGGTGGACACACAAAACTTTGCCACATTTGGGCCATAGTGGTCTTGCCTTGTGCTGCGGCGCTGCCTCTGCTCCCTCTTTGTGCAGAGTTTCCTCCACTGTCTCGACGCACAGAGCTGCTTTGTAAAGCACTAGCAACAATGCTGTCGGGTGGAATGGAAAACATTATGGACTGCACCAGTGACTCTTCGTACTCCCGCAGTTTACGCTCCCGGTTCAACGTTGGTATGAGCCTTTGTACGCTGTCCCGGTAGCGAGGATCTAGGAGGGTGTACACCCAATAATCAGCCGAGACGAGAATGTGGGTGATGCGGCGGTCGTTTCTCAGGCACTGCAGCATGAAATCAACCATGTGCTGCAGACTCCCAACTGCCAAAGAACCGCTGTCCCCTGTTTGAGGCGTGACCTCGGCCTGCTCTGCATCACCCCACCCTCGCTGTACATACTGAGTAGAGGTTTGTGTACCTCCCTCCTCTGGAGAGATGTCTTCCTCCTCCATCGACTCCTCCTCATCCTCCTCACAAAGTGTCCCCTGCCTAGGCCTTTGTGAGGAAACACGTGGCGCAGACTGTCCAGAAGCAGATGGCATTTGGGACTCCTCATCCTCCACCTCTTCCGAAACCTCATCCCTTAGTGCTTGCAGTGTTTGTTGAAGCAGGCAGATAAGGGGGACAGTCATGCTGACTAGTGCATCATCTGCACTCGCCATCCGCGTGGATTCATCGAAGGCACGCAAAACGAGGCAGATGTCCTTCATAGAGGCCCACTCAATGGTGCTGAAGTGTGAACGGCGCACAGTGCGACTTGTTTGCGCCTGATGCAGCTGGTACTCCATGACTGCTGCCTGCTGCTCACACAACTGCTCCAACATATGTAACGTTGAATTCCACCGGGTGGGTAGGTCACATATGATGCGATGTTCCAGAAGGCCAAATCGTCGCTGCAGAGCAGCGAGGCGCGATCTTGCCGTGCTGGAACGCCGCAAGTGAGCGCACTCTATGCGGACCTTGTGCAACAGTGCATCAAGATCCGGATAGTCCCTCAGAAAGCTCTGCACGACCAAGTTAAGCACATGTGCCAGACATGGGATGTGTGTGAGGTTGCCTAGGCCAAGAGCTGCCACCAGATTTCGGCCATTGTCACACACTACCAAGCCCGGCTGGAGATTCGCTGGCCCAAACCACACATCGCTCTCCTGCTTGATAGCATTCCAGAGCTCCTGCGCTGTGTGGCTTCGATTCCCCAAAGAAATTAATTTGAGTACAGCCTGTTGACGTTTGGCTACGGCTGTGCTCATATCGGTCGTAACAGGCTCCTGCTCTGCTGTTTCTGAGGAACTTGAGTAGGAGGAGGAGTCTATGTGTACAGACTGGAGTCCTGCAATCCGTGGCGTTGGAAGAACACGTACAGCGCCACTCTCCAGATCTGTACCCGGCTCCACAACATTGACCCAGTGGGCAGTGAGGGAAAGGTATCGTCTCTGTCCATGGTTACTGGTCCACGCATCGGTGGTCAGGTGGACCTTGCTACTAACGGCGTTTAGTAGCGCATGTTTTATTTTGCCCTCAACATGTTTCTGCAGGGCAGGGACGGCTCGCCTGCTGAAATAAAAGCGGCTGGGCACGTTGTATTGGGGGACTGCCAATGCCATTAAGTCCCGGAAGGTGTCAGTGTCCACCAGCCTGAATGACAGCATTTCAACTGCCAGAAGTTTGGCAATGCCAGCATTCAGAGACTGTGCTCGGGGATGGTTTGCCGAGTAAGGGCGCCTTTTATCCCATGCCTGTGCTACCGATGGCTGTGATGGATGGGAACGTGCTGCTATGGGTGGAATCTGACAGGGTCTCCGGACAACAGTGGCAGAGGTTCTTCCTTGGCGATCCTGTGAGGAAGCCGAACCAGCAGTGTGTGAGCTGGAGGAAGAGGCCCCAACACGAACTGAAGAGGTGGTAGGTGGTGCTGTACGTTGGCCTACGTCTTCAGGGTGTTTCTGCAACTCCAACTCGTGCTTGGTGCGCACGTTTCCACATATTTGTGGTATTGAGGTTGCTGACATTTCTCCCTCTTTTGACTATCTGATGACACAGCTTGCATTTGACAAAGCAAATGTCATCTGCAACTGTGTCAAAAAAGGACCACGCACTGCAACTCTTGGGAGCGCCCGTTTTGCCTTTGGAATGAGGAATGCTCCTAACGGGTGCCGAAGTGGAGGGTACAGGCAACCAAGTCTTCCCCTTCCCTCTGCCTCCTGTTTTGGCCGGTAGGGGAATCTCTTCCTCTGAGCTGCTCCCACCACCTTCCTGTTCCTCACGCCATGATGGGTCAAGGACCTCATCATCTTCCCTCCCCTCTTCAAGCAGCTGCTTCTCTGGGGTTGTCTCGCCAGCACCGTACGCACCAGAAAGTGGCAACTGAGTCTCGTCATCATCTGATGCGTACTGAGGTGTGCTGATCATAGGCACTGGCCCACTCGCCTCTTCAGATTCAGAGGGACAAAGAAGTTGCGCATCACTGCATACTCCCTCTTCTTCACATTCAGGAATGCTGCTTGGCTGGCCCCCTCTTTCCAAGCCAACAGATTCCGAGAACAGAAGTAGAGACTGTGATGGCTCCTGTCCATGTCTCTCTGACTGCCTGGGCACTTTGGCAGGTGGTGAAGAGACAGATGGTTGCTCTTCGGTGCTCTGGTCCTGAGAGGCTGTGGAAGTAATTGAAATCGATGCGTTAGCTGCCATCCATCCGACAACGGCTTCAATTTGTTCCTCCCGCAGCAGTGGGGTACGTTGAGGTCCTACAAAGCTGCGCATAAAGGACTGTTGCCTGCTAAAACTGGGGGATGCTGATCCACTGGTGCCCGCAGCAGGCCCAGAATCCCCACGTCCTCTACCTGCAGAATCCCCACGTCCTCTCCCTGCAGAATCCCCACGTCCTCTCCCTGCTGAAACTCCACGCCCACGCCCACGCGCCTTACTCCCTGCCTTCTTCATCTTGCCAGACTGCTTAAGATAGGCAGAAAAGTACAAAGGGGGGCCTTAGTGTGCTTATTCCTGAACAGCTGGTTACAGGTACAAGAAACACTAATTTTATGAAGTGTGTGTGTGTGGACTACACTTTAATAGGAGCTGATGTGGCCTACACAAGTTCCAAATGTAGTGTTTGGTGAACTTTTTTTGTGGTTTCTTTGTTGGAAACAAACTCAAAGTATGTGAACAAAGAATTGAAACTGATAGTATCACCAACTTTTTGGAGCTATTACAATGCAGGCAGGTAACCTACAATGCAAAAGATGAGGCTCCAAAAAAATTGGGTAATACTAATCTGGCTGCGCCGGCAGGGCACAAGCCAGAAAAAAAGGCTCCTCTATCTACTCCTATATAGTGTTTGCAACCAACCAATGTTGATGGATACGGATGGATGCACACTAATAGGAGAAGAAAAAATGAGCTGCACTCAAAGACAAATATGTGTGAGGCAGTGACGCACGTTGAGCGTCCTACAACCAGACGTAGCTGCAGGGCACTCTACTCAGCGTGAGCTGCACTCACACACAGTCAGAGGCCTCTCAGACAGCCGTCAACAGTGCAGCTAAGTGGGCACTGGCACTGACAGGCTGCAGAAAGGCTCCGCTGTGTACTCCTTTATAGTGTTTGCAACCACCGTAGATGGAGACGGATGGATGCACACTAATAGAAGAAAAAATGAGCTGCAATAAAAGAAAAATGTGTGAGGCACTGACACGCTGAGCGTTCTACAACCAGACGTAGCTGCAGGACACACTACTCAGCGTGAGCTGCACTCACACACAGTCAGAGACCTCTCAGACAGCCGTGAACAGTGCAGCAAAGTGGACACTAGCACTGAAAGGCTGCAGAAAGGCTCCGCTGTCTACTACTAGTGTTTGCAACCAACGTATATGGATACGGATGGAAGCACACTAGATTGAAATTATGTAAAAAATGCAGCTCAAAAAATAAAAGATGTATGAGGCAGCAGTGATCACACTGGGTGGCCTACAGCCTGACGTGGCTGCAGGACCCACTCCACAGCGTGAGCTGCACTCACACAGCCCTTGCAGACAGCTGTGAACACTTGGCTTAATCAAAGCAAGCAGGCTCATAGCATGATGGGAACTTCCGATTCCGGTATCCGATATGACAAAAGTATCGGAAGTCAGTATCGGAATTCCGATACCGCTAATATCGGCCGATACCCGATACTTGCGGTATCGGAATGCTCAACACTAATTGTGACCCCAGTATGTGATATATCAGGTGTATTATGACCCCAGTATATGACTGTTACCCCAGTGTGTGATATATCAGGTGTATTATAACCCCAGTATGTGATTGTGACCCCAGTATATTATATGTCAGGTGTATTATGACCCCAGTATATGATATATCAGGTGTGACCCTAGTATATGATGGTTACCTCAGTATGTGATATATCAGGTGTATTATGACCCCAGTATATGATTGTGACCCCAGTATGTGACATATCACAGGCACCATTGCTCCTCGCCACTGCACACGGCAGACATGTAGCTGCACTGCTCTGGCACTAAGGTGAGCAGGTGGGCGTGGTCTGAGCCAATCCCCCTCTCTCATTGGCGGAGGTTGTCGGGGTCGCGCCTGTGTTGTTTCTCTGTGCGCGCCCCCGTGCAGTGGAGCAGCAGCCGGATCATGGGACCTTGAGCCCCCCGGAGCAGCCATCATACAGGTGAGAGGCCGGAGCATCTGTGCGCCCTCACCAGCCTGTGCCAGGTGCTGCGCTGCAGCCATTCACACGGGAGGGCACAGTGACGCCGCGGCATCGGCAGGTTACTGATGGGCTCGGAGCACGCACGGTGCATGCCGGAGCAGGAGAGCGCAGGCTGGGAGGCGAGGGGTTAACCCAGAGAGCGGCGGGTGACAATAGACGCATCCTGCGGGAGACCGTGCGCAGCGCTCCCAGCCAGTGATGGAGGCAGCGGTCAGGCGGGGGCTGTGCACCTGGCAGCCGCGTGATACAGGTCGCCTCCCTGCGGGGCAGACAATGGGGGCTTCGCTTGTAGGATTCCCGGATCGTTTGGTGCAGACGGTGGCGCCTGTAGGAATATTATTATTAGTGCACCATTGGTTCCGCATGTTGGGGACGGTCTGCGGCGGCATCTCCAGTGTCTGAGATATATGTGTGCAGTAATGTGTGTATGTAGTAGTGATAATCTATCCTATGTAATAGTAACTAATAGAATAATGTATACTATAACTGTAGTAGTGATAATTATGTGATAATGTAACAATGTATGTAATATATATTATGTCATAGTAATAACTAATGTATACAATGGCTATGTCTGTAGTAGGGATGGTTATGTAATAGTTTGTGGCATGTTGTAGTAATAACTAATAATGTTTAATAGCTATATATGTAGTAGTGATAATATAACAGTGTATGTAATATGTTATGTCCTGCTAATGTATATAATAGCTATGTATGTAGTAGTGATAATATATTTTGTCATAGTAATAACTAATATAGTAGTGTAATAGCTGTATATGTAGTAGTGATTTTATATAATAATATTAATAATAATCTGTGCTTTTTGTGCTCATATCCATCTTTCCATATAAATAAATAGCAGAAAATAAAATCCCGGGACTATCTGAAGGAGCAGCTGAGGATATTGTTGCTGCTGTTTGGCCTCCAGTATATTGGGGGCTCCAGGGGTGCGGGATTGTCAGGCGAGCTCTTATAAGCTACTGGCCATAACCCGGGTCATCTATACCGGGCTGGCCTAATAAGCTAAATCTTTGTTCCAGGTGCTAGATGCCAAAAGGACAGGCCAGTGAGCCCGCATCCAAACCGGCGAGCCCAGATCCAGGCTAGTGAGCCCAGATCCAGGCTAGTGAGCCCAGATCCAGGCTAGTGAGCCCAGATCCAGGCTAGTGAGCCCAGATCCAGGCTAGTGAGCCCAGATCCAGGCTAGTGAGCCCAGATCCAGGCTAGTGAGCCCAGATCCAGGCTAGTGAGCCCAGATCCAGGCTAGTGAGCCCAGATCCAAACTGGCGAGCCCAGATCCAGGCTAGTGAGCCCGTATCCAAACTAGCGAGCCCAGATCCAGGCCAGTGAGCCCGTATCCAAACCGGCGAGCCCAGATCCAGGCTAGTAAGCCCGTATCCAAACCGGCGAGCCCGGATCCAGGCCAGTGAGCCCAGATCCAGGCTAGTGAGCCCGTATCCAAACTGGCGAGCCTGGATCCAGGCCAGTGAGCCCGTATCCAAACTGGCGAGCCTGGATCCAGGCCAGTGAGCCCGTATCCAAACCGGCGAGCCCGGATCCAGGCCAGTGAGCCCGAATCCAAACCGGCGAGCCCGGATCCAGGCCAGTGAGCCCGTATCCAAACCGGTGAGCCCGTATCCAAACTGGCGAGCCCAGATCCAGGCCAGTGAGCCCAGATCCAAACCGGCGAGCCCAGATCCTTACCAGTGAGCCCCGCTGCTTTACCAGGCTCTCTATATGCAGGATTAGGGCAGCAAATTGTTCCCCCGGTGATAGAAATGCCTGCACTAGCTTACCTGTCATGTGTGCACTTGTTACATTATATCCTACATTACTGTTATAATATCCGCTTACAATTTGTAACGGGCAGATGGTAACAATAAGCAGAGATCAGAATTCAGTGTTTTCCATCTGTAGCTTCCAGGAGTAGATACATCTGTAGGTATATAATATACTGAAGTGTTGTCTTTTAACTAAAGATGATCTTGTTTCACTAAACAAAGTGCTTAAAGTGATACTTAAGGGAGACATTTGGGGAGGCTTCTACCCCCTCCGCATACTTAAAGGGGTTGTCTGAGACTAACATATTGATGGTTATCAATATTAGATCAGAAGGGGCGTCCAAAACCTGACACCTTCCAGTAACCAGCTGATATCTTCCCAAGCCATGGCAGTATGAAGACCATGTACGGAGCACAGTTTCTTACATTGCTCAGTGGTCACTTCCAAGTGCTGCACTTTATCCCTCACTGATCTGAGATTCGTCACATATTTTGCAGGTCATCATTACGTTATTAGTCCTGGACAGCTCCTTCAAAGTGAGCGTGACAGTGTATTCCTGCTGCCCAAACCGTGTGCAATATGAATCGGCCAAGTATTGTTTCCTTTGAAACGCTGCAGAGTTTCAGAGAACCTACTTTTAAAAACCGAGTAGGGTCCATGAATGTCAGATGACTAGTCCCGGAGGCATCTTCCCTCTCGTCTTGTCTAGACTTACAAGCCTCTCCCTTTACACACAGGATAGGGAGAGACCCGTCAGTCATGTGAGGTGGGGAAAAGCTGCTGGGGACCTGCAGTTTGGGCTACACATCCCATACAAATAGTCCCAGGACTCCTTTTATAATTGTGTTTGCTTTGACACTTAACAGCGTTCATAGTAAAATATTCATGGTTCCAGTAATGGAGCTAGTGTCTGATTTATGCTGTCTGGAGTCTCCGGTCAGATTCCTTTTAAGCTGTCCATACACACTACATGACAAATGAATGTTCGTCAGTCCAATGATCATTTGCTCAGTGATAGGCACATACAGACATCAGATTACACCAGCCGGTGGTCTCCACTGACTGCATCAAAAATCCAGACCAAACATTTGTCGCTCCATTTCAACAGTCCATATGATGACTGGTCATTACACGCGTAGTGTAGTGTCGCTATTGAAACTTTCAGGCGTTCATGGCTGACCTGTGTCTTTTTGGGACCCTCAAGGTCAATGTTACATGCTACAGGATGTGGAGTATGAGGAAGAGGTTTATAGATAAATATTATCTGATGTCTGGAGGAATTAAATTGTCAGTTTCTATCAAGTATGTTCTAATGTGTATGGACTTCTCTTAGAGTTGGTGCTAATCAATTCACAGGGTCTGTCGGTGACGTCGGTAATCTGTGGCTTCTGGATGGGAGCCTTTAGAACCATCTCCTACTTGATGGCATCCGCGGCTCTTCTTTTGATTCTCCCTGCCTAGAGAAATTTGACTTGTACGTCACGTCAGGCTGATTAATCACAACGAGCTGGGGATGCCGACAGGTACAAGGCTGTTCTATAGGCATCCCATCCAGCAGCCTCAGATTATTGATGTGGCCAATGGACCCTGCGTCCTGTAAATCAGCTTCAAGCAACTCTAATACCTTTACTTGGCTTACTTATTTCTGGGGTCTTTGGAAGTCTTCACAAAGGCAGCTCCTTTACGACAGAGGTTTGCATGAGCTCCACAGTAACCTCCTTACATATTCCCAGATGTGCTTCTGTGAAGGCACAGGTGGACAGATACAGAGACCCTCAAGAATGATGACTACAAGTTAGCTCTTCAGTTAGGTGTATGAAGAGCTCTGGAGCCAAAACAATAATCGAAAAGCTAAATCCAGTCTTCAGTGTTAGTAGCTTTCAGAGTGTACAAGTGTTTGTGGCATCTATCAATGAAGGGTAGTGCTGTTCACTTTCATAATAGTTTCTTAAGCAGGAACTTTTAGAGGATCTGGGGTTTTTTTCCACCTAGGTGTAAATGATGCTGTTCTCCTTAAACTGGTGTTATCCTTGTTCCGGCCCCTCTCAATATGTGAGATATGACCCTCACTTCCATGTATTTTTAGCCATGTGGTTTGGATCATCAACTCTTCTCTATTGACATAATCATCAACTTTTCTTTATATATGTCTTCTAGTTGACCACACCCAGTTGGCTAAAAGACTAGATTTACATACAGAGAAGAGGGGGTCTTATCTCAGGAACAAAACGGTGGAGGAACAAAGGATGAACATCGCCAGATTCAGGAGAACAGCAGCATTTATACCAGATAAAAAATTACACATTTATGTCAAATGACTGTTCCTCTTGGGTGGTGGCACCATTCCAATGGTGTCGGCTTTGGCTGTCCTGGGGCTTCATTGACATTATGTCATGCGATCCATGCGGCCAGTCAGCGTTGGCCTAACTCTACTCTCCTATGGACGTACCTGACCTCCAGCATGTGTTGGAGCATCTGTACGAGTAGCGTAAATCATTGATTGACTGTACTATGCAGCAACAAAATTGGAGCATGGGTTACTTTGAGATCTGAAGTTGCCAACTGATGAAGTTGGTGTGTCTCTTCTGAAGCCCTCCAAAGAAATGACAAAAGTTGTTAGTAAAAACAAGTTTGGTATCATTGATGTCATCCCCTTTGTGTTTCTCCTGTTAAAAAAAAAAACACCAATATACAAGAAAAGATGGTGAATGAACAAAACTTTCACGCGTTCATGGCTGCCCTAGTTTTTTTTTGGGACCCTCAAGGTCAGTGTTACATGTTACAGGATGTGGAGGAGGAGGAGGTTTATAGATAAATATTATCGTATGTCTAAGGGAATCCAGTAATATTTGGGTTTGTAAAGGGAAATATACATTTGTAATGTTTTTATTTTCTCATATAAGCTCATGCTAGAAATCCAAGTATATGATGATAACTTAAATTTATCGTCAATTATTTATCTGCTGCATGGTATCTGATTTTTAGAGTTTACGTATAAGATTAGTGCTGGAGCATTTCTGAACTAATTAGAGTCCTTTTGAGTTTTTTATAGTATCATAGCAGGCAACACACGTGATGATAGACCTTCAGCAGATTTTCTGTTTTTTTGTTTTTTTTTATATATATATCCAGTTAGAGGTTACTATAAACCTCAGAGATCACATCACAAATAATGCGAAGTATACATTGCAGAAAGTGACTGCTGAGCAGCAGAGTAGCCTAAATGAGAATGGTCCTAATCGGCATCTAAATTGTCCCAATAGAGAAGGTGGTGTGAGCTCAGCGCAGAATCAGCAATTTGAATTGGAATGAAGGGCAAAATATGGGGTTGTGCAGTGTCGGGCTGGAGTGGCAAGGGCCCACCAGCAACATTGACTCTGGGAGACCAATGTTCTGTTAAATGCAACTGTTGTGTTACATACACAAATTAACCTCTGTTTCTGTATAATAAAATCAGTCATTTGAGAGAATTATGAGATGCCACTTTTGTCTGTATTTAGTGAATGAATCAAATGTATTGTGCCAACTATTGCTCATGTTGGGTGTAAGTGACTTACTCCTGTATAAGAGCCCACCAGGGGATTCTCCTGTTCCCCATTGGGCCAGTCCGAGTCCGGATGTGTTCAATGTAATGTAGTAGCAAAAGTTTCTTCTCACTGCCTTTGTGAGTTGGATTAGGAAGACCAAGAGGTCGTAGTATTAATAACAGTAACTAATCAATTACTAATAGTCTCTAACCTCTCTGTATTTCACAGTAAGAGTATATATTTTCCAGGCTTGTAAAGTAGGGCAAATGATATGATGCACGTAGCATGCCACATCATCCTCTAATTCCAATCCCCAAAGGTTTCACAAGATTTTGGCAACATTACAATGTGTTCACCTCTCTCATTACTTCTATGGGCTGTGACTAACCTGTGTTGGAAGTTACAGGACCCCCGTTGCCCCATTGGGTTAGAGTCTCGGGGCTGGAACTTTCTCCTATCAGTTTATGCCTGTCAATGTTGGTACAAGTCTTTCTGCACCAGACTGTGAGTACCTGACCAGATCCATCATGCATGATCGTACTTCACGCAAACACTTTTGGACTTCTGGACATTTTGATTGGAATGGCAATGCTCATGTTGTACTGCCCCTCTCGATGGATAGGATTAGTGATAATCATTGTCTACGTCCTTTAAGTATCTTCATCAAGAAGCTTTTGCTGTTCACTAGACAGACCACTGTCTATCAAGTGCCATGTATTGGAAGCAGCTACCCCAAAAAGTCATCAGGTCTCCATTCTCCGTTGGTTTCTTTAATAAGAGCCCATTCCCGACACCCCCCCCCCCCAATCACTGGACACTTGAAAGCATTGATACAATTAGACATCTGATTTTGTTTTGTTTCTTATACAGTACTTATGATTTTATATATAACTGTGCAGAAAAATGCAAAAAATTTGCATTTTCTATTACAATCCCCTTTTGCTTTCACCTCTCTTTTCTTATGTTGCCCTACCTAAGGAGGAGATGGTAACGTTGGTCACCTGGGCTCAAGTGCACATGGGCTGCAAGAGTTTTTTGGGTTATGGTAGTGCACACGAGTGATGGTCCTTGTGGAAAAAAAATCACAGCATGCAGTGGTCTCATCCATTCTGTGGACGAGTCAGGGCTAGGTTCAGTGGCACATAGCGTATGCACCTGTTCTCGGTACAGACAAACTCACAGAGCTGGACATGGGACTGACATGTGAATTTTTACCTTCCAATGAAGGTAGACTTAAAGGAATTGTCCATTTTTTTTTTTTTTTTTTTTTCTGTTGGGCGTTCCCATATCTTGTCGTGTCCTGGACTTCTCAGCTAAACAATCCTCAACCCTTCCTCTCTGCTTCTGAGTAATGGCAGTAATTGCTGCAGCAGACTCCTGGATAGACATCATTCGAGAGCAGATTAGTAGAGGAGCATTTAGTGCTCAGAGCTCAGGACAATTTTCTGCAGATTCTGGGATCAAAAAAAGTGAATAGGTTTGAAATCTGCATCTAGAGGTTTAATTGCAACCTGCAGGTAATTGATCACTGTAAGAGTACGTTAAAGGGAACCTGACACTCGATTCATGCTGCCCAAACAGCAGGCAGCATGAATCCGACATTTTCGTAAACGTATAGTTTAAAGGTCCAATCGGGGACTATAACTTGAGAGAAGACTAGTCTGGCCCCGCCCCTGGCCTGCTTTTCCCAGTGACGTTCCAGGTGAATGACAGGCTTCTCCCTATGTACACAAATGAAAGCCACCTATCAACACCTAGAATGGTGCAAGAAGAAAAGGGCTGGACTAGACTCCTCTCAGAGTATTGTCCCCGGCCGGATCTCCAAACTATACTGTGTCTGAAACGCCAGAGCATTTCCTAAAAAATCGATCTGGCTGCAAGTGCACTGCGAGTGCCTGATTCATGATGCCCGTGGTTTGGGACCGATGACGAGTTCTCTTTAAATTGCAGATTTATTGTAGATTTTGACTTATTGAGGTCAAATGGAAAATACACATAAAGGTCTAATGATATCAACACGGACTCATTATAGTCTATGATTCTATTCACATATCTGTTTTTTCATGGATCGTGTGTCCGTGTAAAACTCACGGAACATGTCTGTTTTTCTTTGGTATTTCGGATGAGAAAGGGCCAATACAAGTGTATGGGTCTGTGAAAAACGCGTACAGCACATGGATGGCATCGGTGCGCCATTATGCCATCCGTGGGCTGCCCATATTTAACATTGCAAAGTATAGGAGAAGCTTTGTCATTTACTTATCCATCCGTAAAAAACACTGATGACTGATGGTAAAAACGGGCACACGGATGACACATGGATGGTAAAAACGGGCACACGGATGACACGTGGATGGTAAAAACGGGCACACGGATGACACATGGATGGTAAAAACAGGCACACGGATGACACGTGGATGGTGGAAACGGGCACACGGATGACACGTGGATGGTAAAAACGGGCACACGGATGACACATGGATGGTAAAAACAGGCACCCCGAAGACGCATGGATGGTAAAATCCAGGGCTGTGGAGTCGGAGTCGGTGCTCATTTTGGTGGAGTCGGTATAAAATGGACCGACTCCTAAAATATATAATAAATTGGGTACAGTAGTTCAATGCAGAATGTGCTGAATATTTTTTCATAGGAATTTGGGAAAGTTATGAAATCTCCTATAAATGGCTGTTCTATTTCTGATCTAAGGCTACATTCACACACAGCGTTTTTCCTGTGTTTTTTGAGGATATGGTTTTCAGCTGCAAAAGCAGATCAGGTTTTTAAAAAACCGCATCACCTGAAAGGTTTTTGAGCTCATAATGTTTTCAATAGCAAAAGCAGATTAGAAAAACGCCGCACAAACTGACATGCTCATTCAGCCCAGATACGGATCCTCACAAAAAAATGTGTCTGAATGTCATATCTTGAAGACCATTATCTTTGCTGGGATGCCCAGAGTCACTGCATTTTACTGCGAAAAACAGATCTGCAAAAACGCTGTGTGTGAATCATGGCAGTAGCCAGCGAGGGGCAGGGGGGGCAGCTGCCCCCCCCCAGAAGCAGGGGCACGCACCTATCAAAACTCGTATGCTGCAGTGCTCCCGTCCTTCATCGGCTCCAGACTGCAGGGGGCAATCTCCCCTCCTTTGTCTTGTCTTTTGCCGTCTTCACCAGAGAGAGGAGGGGGAGGGATGCCTGCCCTGCACAGGATCCGATTCCTGGGCCCTGAGCAGGAGAAAGTGAGAAAGTTGTGCACACGCTGCAGCTGGCAATAAGAGATAGTCAGTTTGCAAGAGGGCCATGCTGGAAATCTGATTGGAAAAGTGAGGAAATTGGTTATTGCTGCCTGAACCCCTAAAATTGATTCCATCTTGAAGAGACGTGCTGGGAAAGGGGCAATTGTCCATCAAGCCACTTGATGGGGCAGCACTTATTTACTGATTGAGCGATTGCTTGAACTAAAACCGTTTCTTATAGATATGGCGAACCCTCAGGTAACCCTAAATGAAGGTCAATGGACACAGGTGTCTGAATTGAAGGAATTGCTTAATCACCCATTTACCGTGACTAGAAAATTACAAGCTGAAGATTTAGCTCCTGGCATTTTCATAAGGGAGTGGAAGAACTTGCTATTTTGCCTGTCCCAAAGAGGAGCTTTAATCGCAGATGGCATTTCTGCTTCAATGAAATGGAGAGAGTCACAGCTAATGGAAAATAACATTTTTCTGGCAGCTGTTTATGTGGACCCAAGTCATCGTATACTGCTTGATGATCAACAGCTTACTAAAGGAAAAGAAGCTCGGACTGAGGTAGCAGTTAGGATGAGTGGCCTACAGGAGGACTGCCAGGCGCAAGAGGACTTGGGTTCTGACGGCGCTACTGCTGCCATATCTTCATCCTCATCAGATGAGGAGTTTGACTTTGACAAGTATTTGGATGACATGGAGCAGGCAAAGCGTTGCCGCAAGGAACAAGATTTCACTCCGTCTCCTATAGCAAGCAGATTGACCATATTTCAGCAAAATGTTTCACTTGCTCTCAAAGAAACAGAAAAATTCAAACGTTCATCAAAACTGACTGTGCACGAGGCAATTCCTTTATACCCGGACATTGTTAGAGATGTTCCCATGTGGCTACGGCTTTGCCTCCAACCCAAGTTAGTGTAGAGAGGTTGTTCTCTGGCCTTAAAATAATGAGGTCAGATTTGAGGTCATCTATGAAGGAGGATCCGATGGAGGCAATTCTATTTCTTAGAACAAATTCATAGACTGCACAAATGTTATTTAGTATGGTTTTGTTGAAAACTGTTTTTTGCCACTTGCATAGTTTTACATTGTGATATAATATATATATATATATATATGTAATCGATATTACATAGTGTATTACATATTTACAGTTTATTACAGTTTTTTGTGTTCTAAAGTTGTATTCCAGTAAATCTTATGTTCTATCTAAATATCTTGATTATTGGATCATAGAAATGATTAAATGTCTGATGGTCACATTGTACTACAATAAATTATTCACTTAAATATAAGCAATATATGTGGGAGTCGGTTTCGGAGTCACAGGTTTGGCTTACCGACTCCACAGCCCTGGTAAAAACGGAAACACGGATGACACACTGATGGTAAAAATGGACACACGGACGACACACCAATGGTAAAATCGGGCACAAGGATGACACATGGATGGTTAAAACGGATACATGGATAACATGGATGGTAAAAATGGGCACACAGTTGACACACTGGGAAAAATGGAGACATGGATGAAACACTGATGGTAAAAAGGGGAACACGGACGACGCACTGATGCACAACACTGACAACACCGGATGTTTAAACATGGCCATGTGAATGAAGCCTAAATCTGTAACCAAGCCTCCAACAAAATGTACATGCTGCACCCCACCGCAGGATCTGCAGCACTTTAACACATCTCATCCACGCCAGCTCCTATAATCTGTGCGGACCTTCCCTAGACCATTTGTAATATTGTGAACAGAAGTGTTTCAGTGCGACTGTCCATGGTCCTGAAATTGCAGATGCCGCACCTTATTCTGTGCCAGGACACACAGTCATCTATAATGCACCCGGCTCCATTTTGCTCAGTTAGCATAGCTGTGTCAGTCTTCGCCGCCATTCACATAGGCGCATTTATACATTTGTCTCCAGGCAGCTCCTAGCAGTCTGATGTATCAACCAACAAAGTGAAGATTATTTTTTTTTATATATAGCAAAATGCATTGTAAAACGCACAAGCAAGATGGCCGTCCCGGAATTCAAACCCCGGGGAATAGTACAGGCAGGTGTTTCCTACCTCTGGCTCCAAAGTTGGAGCCATTTACATAGCTGTTGATGCAGAAAACGTGTCTGTGTGTAAAATAGGCCTTGGAGGAATCATTAGAAGACGTCATCTACACGGCAAGAATAAGAATGGAAGCGTTAATGACTTTGCCTTTCCATATTGTACAAGACGCTGGCTGCTTTTAAACAGCTGCCAATTAGCCAGGCTGCCTTTGTTCCCATGCCCTAAAGTCTTTGCGCCACTCACACCGCTCCTTATTACCCTGCAATTTACTGACGGCTATTTTTGGTGCATGTGTTTTATGTACAGTACGTTGGTTTATGGATATTTTATCGCTTGTTCTACGATCTGTTTTTTTTTCCCTCGTACCAGATGTGGATTTCCAGCTTTAGTGATTTTTTAGTTCTCATTTGTGATCTGTCTTCAGTCGGTAGGGGTTCTGTAGACTTGGAGCATGTACTCGGTAGCCATCATGTTTTGTGAATTATGAAAGCACAACAGGATGAGTGCACTGATCTTGGCGTAAGCAGTGACCTGCCCACTCGTGGTTGTGTTACTGGGGACTTAAGTAGATGAGATAGTTAGCGGTATGGAGTAGA
Source organism: Dendrobates tinctorius (assembly GCF_039654945.1). Classification (NCBI taxonomy): domain Eukaryota; kingdom Metazoa; phylum Chordata; class Amphibia; order Anura; family Dendrobatidae; genus Dendrobates; species Dendrobates tinctorius. Next base: position 13,771,746 of record NW_027361743.1, on the reverse strand, counting down.
CAGAGAAAGAAAGCTCTGTAGCCAAGTAGAAGGAATACTGAGAAGATCAGAAGAGGAGTGCTGATTCTTATGCAAGCAGTGACCTATCCAATTATGTAGTAATGTGAGTGAGAACGGAATGTGATAGAGTTAGGGAAATGGAGAAGTGGCAGGCAACTTATTTTAGTAGCAAAAATTAGATGGGACTGGCTAGCTTTGACTAAGATCCAGGAAATGGGTTCACCCTTGGTCCATCTGCTGGATGTTGAGCAGAGTGGATTGTGTTGAAGTTGATGAGGGACCAGCCAAAATGTGAGCTGTAGAGTGAAAGATAAGCCAGGGTCTCTCTCTGAATGGAGACTGCATGGGTCTTCTAAGAAAGCTGAGCAGTCTGTGTGTTGAAGCTTCAGATTAACATGTGGATCCTGCAGCCTATTTACTGTGAACTGTGCATTGAGAACACTTCTGTTGGTGTGGGAAGTTGTTGGAGGTCAGGCTGAAGGTGATATCGATATTGGTAGGACAGTATCTCTTCCTTGTGTAAAGTTTGCTCTTGCAGAAAGGACTGCAATCCGTTCGGGTGAGCGTACTCTGACATATGTGACTGCTGAATATTCTAGTTATTTGCTGTGATACTTTTGTTCCCAGAAGAGGCTGTTTTTGGTTTTGAATCCCTTAGAGTTTTGAGAAAGCAGTAAAACTGCACGTTTGAACCAAACTGCATTGCCTGTGTGAACGCTGCCTAATGCCTACCTCACAGTGTGAATCCCTTCATCTTGTAGATTAAAGGAATGATGATGAAAACAGCAGAAGAAATGAGTGCTGATTTTTAGGTAAGCAGTTATGTTACTGAGAACAGGACTGTGATAGGTAGTAGTCTGTAGTTAAAAGGCTGGATGAGAGGCAAATCTTTGTACCCTAGTAGATGAAAGGAATTATGATAGCAGCAGAGGAAGAGAATGCTGATTTTGTTGTAAGCAGTGACCAGTCCAATCATATAGTTGCCATTGTGGACTTACCTGCATGTGATAGATGTATGTAGTAGAGGGCGTAGGACTCTCTTTAGCAGTGGTCCCAAACCTTTCTGACCTTGAGAGCCACATTCAGCTTAGAGAGAGTCGCAAACCACATCCAGCTCCTACCCCTTTCAAAGTAGTGTCAACCAAATCCCCCATTACAGGTATAATGATAACCAAAGCTTTTCCACAGAAATCACTCCAAAGCAGTACACTGAGATCCAGGTGTTCCCACAATACCCCCATTCTCCCATCACACTGTCACATCCAGTTTTGAGCACCTCCTCTAACAGGTACTACCATCCTCCAGCATACCATACCTAAAACATCTCTAAACTCCTAAGACCAGTATATGTGCATCCAGATCTGCTCTTCTGTGCTGGGCTACTCACAAAATTCACCATTTTGAGATGTGCTCTTCATACCTGTTTGCTAGACCTGGAGCTAACGCACCAAGCTGGAAGACAGTCGCGAGCCACAACTCATGGGACTGCGAGCCACAGGTTGGGTACCCCTGTTCTTTAGATTAGTAAGTTAAGGGAATTGTAACAAAGAAGTGAGTGTTGATTTTGATGTAAGCAGTGACTTATTCAGTCTTGTAGTTGTGTTTCGAAGGACAGGACTGCACATTATAGGTATATGAAGGTGTCAGATAAAGAGAGTGGAGAGTGTGCGGTCCTTATGGAAAGGAATGACCTGTGCAATAATGTGGTTATATTACTAGACCATCTATGATAGGGTGATAAGAATATGAAGTAGGTGAGGAGATAACAGCCTGCAAGTCCCAACATGGCCGAATACCTAGGCAGGGAGCACGTGACATGAGCAGGCTCAGTGCTTTATGGCTTACTCGTTCCACTCTGAAGCGGGCCAGATCTGTCCAACTTCAGTCCCCCTGGCCTTCTCCCAAGTTACACAGGTAAAGCTGTTCCTGGTGGGAGCACAGTTTGGATCAGGTGACAATGCTGCTCGTCTGAACTGACTGTCCTCAGGCCTCTATGCTGCTCGTCTGAACTGACTGTCCTCAGGCCTCTATGCTGCTCGTCTGAACTGACTGTCCTCAGGCCTCTACTGCCTCTGGCAAAGCGGTAAGCCGGGAGCCGGTGTATACCTGAAGCTGCATCTTGAGTCAACCTGTTTAAGGGCATTTTGTCACCAAATTTTTGCCATTTAATCAGAGTGTCCCTTAAGGAACAGAAGGGTGGACACGGATAGAAAACCTTTTTTTTTGTAAGGTGCACTAAAATACTTGGTCTAGCCAAGGGTACACCGAGGAGTGCCTGTGCTTGATTCAAACAGTGATTTTGAACTGACCGACCCCGTTTACACTTTTACCATACGTACTAATTTCTGTCAGTCTTCCAACTTCTCGTAGATATCTGTTTATTATAGTATATCTTTAATTATATACCAAACATGGATAAAAAGTATTTTTTCCATCCCGAGTAACTATAAGAGAAAAATAAAGTTTGAAACTATTTTACTTATGCGAGGCTCCAGGGTAATAGAGACAGTTGTGAGGTTTATTGAAAGGCTTTCTGGGCAATTTTTCTTTTTTTTTCTTTTTTTTTTTTAATCCTCGCCAAGGTTCTGTATTTTGACTTTTTGATCTCTGATATTTTTCTTTTTGTGAAGACTGTTGTTACTGTGGACACATGGGGGAAACATTCCTAATTAGAAATTTTAAGGGTTGGTACCGGAATTTTGGTTCTTTTTTTGTATAGTACTGAGCATAAACAGTCCTTAGTATGATGACTTATTTTATACATATGTGGAATTTTTGTAGTTTACAGGATTTTACAGTCTGGAAATTATATTGAAAGGGATTGCCCAGGATTTGAAAAACATGACTGCATTCCTCTAAAAAACATCATCATTTCGAGAGGAAGATTAAGCCCACAGCAAATAGATTTGGGCGTCTTTGGCTGTCCCCATACCCATCCCACTTTCACTGCTGCCCAACTCCTCTTTGGTCTTTTTCCTCCAGGTCATCATGTGGCTTCCCTAACTGACCAGACCTCTAGTCAGCGGTGGTGCCCACTGGAATTCTGGAAGGGGAAGACCAAAGAAGAGTGCCGATCATAGAATAGAACAGGGAGAGTTGGTGGCCAAAAAAGGATGAGAAGGACCCAGGAAAGGAGAGTATAAGAGTACATTATTATTTTTAAACCCCTGCCTGCCCTTAAAATCCAGCAAAATGGCGGCTGGCTGTCATTTTGTTGGATTCCTGCACATTGCGAAAATTCTAATTTGTTTTTTTTAGAATTTTTGGGATAATTCATAGCGAATTCAGTTTTAGAATCGATTTGCTCATCTCTGTAGGTAATAGTAGAGCTGAGTCCGATTCACGAGCTGAGTATAAGTATGATACCGTTTTTGGAAAAGTGCAGCCATGTTTTTTTTCCATTGCTAGACCAACATTGTAAAGGCCCTATCACACTAAGCGAGATCGCTGCTGAGTCACTAGAACTGTGACGTTATAGCGATCTTACCAGCGAGATCGCTGTGTGTGACAGTGACCAGCGACCGGCCCCCCTGCCGGGTATCGCTGATCGTGCCCGAAATGTCTGGACATTTCTTTGGTCGCTCATGTCCCGCTGAGTCGCTTGTATCGTCACGTTTGACACCTAGCCTAACGACCTCGTTAGCGACTCAGAAGCAAGACAAGGTGGGGATTAGCGTTCCCGACATCGTTACAAAGGTCGCTATGACACTCTAGATCGTTGCTCCGTTGTTGGGTAGATTGGACTGACTGACCTCTCAATAGCGACCACATAGCGATGCGGCAACGATCCCTGTCATGTCGTATCGCTGTCGGGATCGTTATAGCGTCGCTAGGTGTGACAGGACCTTAAGGAGTACTTTGACAAAATCGAAAAGGGGGATCCTACTCCTGACAAATTCTGCCCTCCTGTCTCTTGTACGCCTTTTCTTTTAGCCCCCTTGCGTGTTTTTTTTTTTTTCGGATGTTTGCATCATTTTACCCTGCTTTAATCTAAGGTTGATTTTGATGTTTAGAGACATTAATAATACATCATCTTTGAAGCTAGTAAATTCTGGGAGGAAGCATTTCATCTGAGAAGACGCAGGAGCAGTCTGATGACGGTCTCGTTTCTGATGAAATGTAACAGAGGAAATAGATTCTTAACTCTGGCACAATTTACTTTTCTCAGAGGAGCAGTTATGCTCGTTTTAATTATCTTGTTCATGCAGAATTAAAGCCTGGGCGTACAGAAGATGTTCTTTGTCTTTTAGACTAGACATGAATATTGTGCAGCCCATTTTTTTTTTTGTTGTCTGCTGTATACAGCATATCTTGGATTTTTACCTGCATTTTTTTTTCTATTTTTCTCCATTTTTTTTTTTCATGCAGTATTTAAATTTTTAACAGAAAAATTTTGGCACAAGGGAAATAGATATTTGAAGGCGACACTTCCCCATCACAGTGGGGCACGATGTTAACAACCGGGGGCATTCTCAATAGTAAACTGATGGGGAGCCGAACTGGCGAAGTTCTTACAGTTAATTGTTTCACCAGTTTTTGGGTGTGGAGTATGGCTTGTATGTGGTCACTCACAATTCTAGATTTTTCCGGGATCACTTAGGTTATCCACTCACATGACATCGGAGACTTCTTCCGGTCCGTAGCCTATTTTCTTTATCTATTTTAAATCAATCTCCCATATTTCTTTATTAATCTGGCCATCTTAAATACATTTATTTCATATACGGTAATGTCTGTCTACCTTTGTAATTAAAAAAAAATTTCAATCCCCTTCAAAAATAGTTTGTTAGAAACATTTGCAAATTTTCAGCAGTTTTCTACAAACCAATGAAACAAGAACAATGCAAATAGCTTAATACAACTTTTATAATAAGTGCTCTCCTTAAATTCAGCACCAAATGTGTCTTTTAATGACTGATGTAGTCACAGAATTATTCATGAAAAGTGTCTTTAGTACTTTTTAGGGACCTTCTGGCTGTTATGACCTGCTGCAAATGTGATGCATAGCCAGCCAACAGCTTATGGAAGCATTCCTGAGGAATATCAGCTTCTCCTGGGCAATATTCTAGGGTTTACATGGTGTCACTGCATTCTTCAAAGCTCATGAAAATTTTTTATGGTGTTTAAAGGGTTTATTCAGTCATAAACTACAAGTCTGCAGTCACTGTGTGGCTTCTCCTGTGTTGGCTCCGGGAGAGGGCGGTCATGTGTATGTGATATGCATACTCCTGGCCACATTCCGACTGGACTGTCTTCGACCTTGCTGAATACACTTGCATTGAGCGAGACTGGAAACAGTCTAGTCGGAATGTGGCCAGGAGTATGCGTATTCTATAGATGCGTACACATAACCTCCCACTCCCAGCACCGACACTGGAAAATGCTCACAGCGCGCGATGTGAGCATTCACAAGTCTGCAGTCGTTTAGAGTGACTGTAGACTTATAGCTTAAGGCCACTTAAGGCTACTGTGACAGCCACTCCAGAATCTTTCAGGACTAGTTCTGAAGCCAAGCATTTGTGAACTTTGAGTTGTGCAATACTTGGTTGGGATCACGGTCCAATGATGCCCAATCTTCGACTTCCTCTTCCCTTTATCTCGAATTTATCTAATATAAATCTATGTAATTCCTGTTTATTCCAAATGTCTACGTATACATCTTATCTATTATTGTTATTTATTTTTAGAGCACCATTGATTCCATGGTGGTGTACATGAGGAGGGGTAACATACAAGTATAAAATACGGTGACCAATGACAGACTGGTACAGAAAGGAGAAGGCCCTGCCCTTACGTGCTTACAGTCTACAGGGTAATGGGGAAGTAGACAGTAGGTTGGGGGGTTTCGGCAACTCTGGTGGTGGTGATGTAACAGCAGGGTCATTGCAGGCTGTAGCTTTCTTGACAAGATGGGTTTTCAGGTTCCATCTGAAGGTTTCTAGTGTGGTGGATAATCCGATGTGTTGAGGCACAGAACTGCAGAGGATGGGGAATACTCGTGAGAAATATTGGAGGCAATTGTGTAAGGAACATATGAGTGTGGAGGAGAGAGGGAGGTCTTGGGAGAACCGGAGATTGCATGTTGGAAGATATCAGGAACTATACGGAGGAAACCAATTATGGACGGCTTTGTAGGATCTGATACCTATGTATACAGCACTCCCAAGTTTTGTCATCAAGAAACCAATTTATCTTTTATCCTGTAGTGCTTGCAAAGAGATGTAAATGAGTTCGGTTGATATTGATGGTTCTGCTCCCTAAGGGTTAGTCCACATTGATGGATTATACGCAATTTACCTATGGTGCATTTATTATGGGTGAACTGCATCTCACCCTCCTCCATCATGGGTCATTGATCCCTGGTACATACGCTACACTCTCTCCGCACACAGTACAGCTGCTCATCTCTCCAAAACATTTCTTCTATGGGAGAATTAGTCATAATACCAAATCCAATATCCGTGTGAAACCAGAAGCATAGAGATTACCCAAAGCATAGGGGCTGTGGCAACTGTTGTATTCTCGTGCCCGTGTATTCTCGCCACTCCTCATTGTTATGTCTCTGCATATCTGTATAATAAAAGGTGCAGTCTGCAGCAATAGCGCAAATGTAAATGCCAAACACAAGTCGTATAAGACTGAAGATATATACACTGTAACGTGCATCCGTATAAAGCAGGTGTAATACAGCGGCTGAAAATGCCCAACGAAGAACAAAGACCTATAAAATACAGTAAGCTGCCAAAGACGGTGCAAAATTCATTGCGCTTTTAATGATAAATATACAACTAACAGGTTAGGCCTGTTTCACATTTCCGTTTTTTGACGTCAGTCAAAATCCGCAAGTTTGTGAAAAAAAACGGATCCGCCCCTTTTTTTGACGGAACCGCTTTTTTCCACCATAGACTTGCATTAGTGGCGGATGTTGACTGACGGTCGTCCGTTGGTTCCGTTTTTTGACGGATCCGTGAGAATTTTAGCAGTTCCCGGGCGGAACTGACAGACCCTGAATCATTTTTTTGGATTGACGGTCCGCTATTTTTAAGTGCGCATGCCCGGAAGCATTGCTACGGGAAAGATGTTAACCATGAAATACCGTCCTGGGATCGGCGAAAAATTCTCTCTCTCCTTTTCCAGGCCGCGGTCGCTTTGAATTACGGCACTTTGCATCTTCCGCGGATCCGTCCCAACAAGTGGTCTGCTGACATCCGTATGTCACTAAACGGAGACGGATCAGTTGTTCTTTTACCTTTGGCGGATTTCAGTTGACCGCCGACAACGGAAATGTGAAAAGGCCTTAAAAACTGATATGTCAGACCGTAACCAGACCCACTAGTTCAGGATACTTTTGTGGCTGCCATATAACTGCTCCATAAAATGTAAGGCGTGCTTACACCTCCTGACTTGTGGGATTAAAGAACACTCGATCAGTAAATATTTAATGATCGGCGGTCAGTTAATAACCTGCTTACACAAGCGAGCCCGAACACAAGGCCATGCAGACAGCGTCAGCATCGCCATTTTCCAAAGCCAGTAGCATTTTCAACTTTCGAGATATAGTGCTGTGTGAGGTTTTTTTTCCACACTAAGCTGAAATTTTCACTGATTTTGGGGTAAATATGATGTTTTGATCACCTCTTATTGCAATGTTGCGTCTGCCAAAAAAACGTAATTCTATCGATTGATTTTTTTACAGACGAAACAATACCAAATAAATGTTTTTTTATTTATTTTTAAAGGGGCAAAAGGGGAATGATTTGATTTTGTTTTCATAATTTTTGAAAGCATTTTTATTTTACTGTATTTAATAGTCCCCTTAGTGAACTTGAAGCTACGATCATCTGTTCGCTTGTACTATACATAGAACTGCATCAGCTCTGCTATGGATAGAGAAAATCATGACCTCCTATGTATGCCAGCTAAACGCTGGCTTTCAAAGAAGAATCATATTGACAGGCACGGGGGTCTACAGCAGAACCCCCGGCTTTCATGGCGACCCATCGGCGCCCTGTGATCACGTCACAGTCGCACTGAAGGACACTGCCTCCCCTGCCGGAGAGTATTAAGTGCCGCTGTTGGAGATTGCTCCGCTCCACTCACACCTGTTAGAGGCAGATGATGGCTGAATAATTCAGCCATCATCTGCCAGGAAAGATGTGGGCTTGAATTCAGGGACCCAATATCAAATTCAGGGACGTGACATCTGACGGAACTATGTTATATGTCGGGAATAATAGGTTAATATAAGTTATAAAAGTGTAGAAGTTAGAACTCAGCTTTTGGGGGACATTCAGGGAGTGTTCTTACCACTTTTATAAGTAACTTATGTAAGGTGCCCAGGGCGGTAGCTGTGGGCAAGCAGCTTCTTCTCCACACCCTGGTAATCCACAAGCACAGTGTCCCAGTCCACGTGTAGTGTGCTGTGAATGTTGCATTGTACTCACTTACAGGCCAGAGAACTTCTCTGCGTCTACGTCCTCAAGGCTAGGATCAGGCGCACACACATCAAGGGACACCCGGTTCGTAATAACAAGTTCAACTTTGCTGGACAGGTCAAAAATATCAGTCTTTGCACAGTATGAGGCTCAGCACCATCCAGTTCCATTTTCATCAACACAGTACATTTCAAGCCTCTACTTACATTCAGTTCGTACTATCCCTATGCTTAATACTCCTTTCCGCCCCAGGGATTTCCCATCTGGCCCCACAGCATTCCCGAGATCTGTGGGGACAAATGACACCGCAAGAAACGACCTGGAAACCATCTGCAGTGACTTAGAAAACTTAGGTAAGAAAGTGAAAGAACTGGGAGCACAGGTGGTCTTCTCTTCCATCCTCCCAGTGGATGGCCATGGAACAAGGAGGTGGAATAAGATTCTGCAGGTGAACAACTGGCTACGTCGATGGTGCCGTCAGCAACGATTTGGATTTATGGATCACGGAGTGAATTACCTCTACGATGGACTACTTGCTAGAGATGGGGTGCACCTTACAAAGACTGGAAAACATGTATTTAGAAATCGCCTTGCTACACTTGTAAGGAGAGCTTTAAACTAGAACAACATGGGAAGGGAAGCAAAAGAAAAAGCCATACACCTGACAAATGCTATTGAGAACTCTGCTATTAGAAGTGGAAAGGAAGAACAAAGAAAAAAGAATCTAAATAAGAAAAATATTGGAGAAAGAGAAAACCAATCACAAACTAAAATGTTTCTATACTAATGCACAAAGCATGGGCAACAAACAAGGAGAATTGGAACTACTAACACAGGAAAAGAAATATGATGTCAATGGAATCACTGAAACTTGGTGGGACGGTACACATGATTGGAATACAAGGCTAGAAGGATGAAACAGATTTGATAAATGAGGAGGAGGTGTCACATTGTATGTTAGAAACGCGTATATCTGCACAGAGATTGAAGCTTCAGAGACTGGGAGTTCTGTGGAAACTGTTTGGGTAAGAATACAAGGACAGAACAATGGAAAGAACACCATTGTAGGCATTTACTACAGGCCGCCTGTGCAAGCTGAAGATATGGATGAACTCTTTATGCATCAGATGGCCAAGTTCTCCAAAAAATATGACATAGTTGTCATGCGAGATTTCAGCTATCCAGACATTTGTGGGGAATCTCTCTCAGGCAAAAATAACAGGTCAAGGAAATTCTTATCCTCTCTTGCTGACAACTTTATCTTCCAAAAGGTAGGGGAGAAAACAAGGGGATCTGCTACTTTGGCTCTACAGTTGTGGGCAAAAGTATTGACACCCCTGCAATTCTGTCAGATAATACTCAGTTTCTTCCTGAAAATGATTGCAAACACAAATTCTTTGGTATTATCTTCATTTAATTTGTCTTAAATGAAAAAACACAAAAGAGAATGAAGCAAAAAGCAAAACATTGATCGTTTCACACAAAACTCCAAAAATGGGCCAGACAAAGGTATTGGCACCCTCAGCCTAATACTTGGTTGCTAAAGATAGGGGACGCAGGTCGCATGCAGCGTCATGCGCCCCTAGGCAGAGCTACCAGAGGATGCGTGGCAGGGGGTGGGGCTTAGCGGCGGCCATGCGCAGGCCGACGGTGCTGCATGAAACGCCAATGTGAAACCAGCCTTAGTGATCGGACCCAAAGAGTGGTCGTAAATGGCTGCACATCCAGTTGGAAGAATGTCTGAAGTGGGGTACCACAGGGCTCTGTCCTGGGCCCTGTATTGTTCAACATTTTTTATTAATGATTTAGATGAAGGAATTGAGGGTACACTAATTAAATTTGCTGATGACACAAAGCTAAGAGGGATAGCTAATACTAGAGAAGAGAGAGAGAGGATTCAAATAGATATAACTAAACTGGAGCAGTGGGCAGCAACTAACAGAATGGTGTTTAACAGGGAAAGATGCAAAGTACTACATCTGGGCAGTAAAAATGAAAAAGCTTATACAGAATGGGAGGAATAGGGCTAAGCAACAGCACATATGAAAAAGACTTGGGTATACTAATAGATCACAGACTGAATATGAGTCAACAGTGTGATGCAGCAGCAAAAAAGGCAAATACAATTCTAGGATGTATTAACAGAAGCATACAGTCTAGATCACGTGAAGAAATTATTGCCCTCTACTCCTCATTGGCCAGGACTCATCTGAAATGCTGTGTCCAGTTCTGGGCGCCACATTTTAAAAAAGACATCAACAAACTGGAGCAAGTTCAGAGAAGAGCGACCAGAATGGTGACCGGTCTGCAAACCATGTCTTATGAGGAAAGGTTGCAGGATTTGGGAATGTTTAGCTTGCAGAAGAGAAGACTGAGAGGAGACTTAATAGCTGTCTACAAATATCTCAAGGGCTGTCACATTGTAGAAGGATCATCTTTATTCTCATTTGCACAAGGAAAGACTAGAAGCAATGGGATGAAGCTGAATGGGAGGAGACACAGATTAGATATTAGAAAACACTTTTTGACAGTGTGATCAATGAGTGGAACAAGCTGCCATGAGAGGTGGTGAGTTCTCCTTCAATAGAAGTCTTCAAACAGAGGCTAGACAGACATCTGTCTAGGAAGATTTTCTGAATCCTGCTTTGGGCAGGGGGTTGGACCAGATGACCCAGGAGGTCTCTTCCAACTCTACCATTCTATGATTCTATGAGCGTTCATTCTTCTGACAGTTGTCTCTCGCTACGTACTCCCTTATATTCTGGAAAGCTCGGCTCAAGTTCTTGATTAGCGGTTGTAATACAACAATGTGCAAAAAAAAAATACTACAAAGTCTATTAGTCCTAAAAATCTAATTTTTATTGAATCCATAAAAATAGCTGCACGGTAACAGCACATGGTTTATTGAGCTTTAAGCCTCAATTCATGTGTAAAAATGAATAATTTTGCTTCATTGCTCTTCCCGGTCAGATCTCGTCCATTTTTATCCATTTATAAAATCAGAATAAAGTTCAGAATAATTGTGTTTTTTCATTCCTGTGAGGGGGGTCCAAGTCCGTTATTTAGCATGGTGGCCCGCAAGAGTTATTTGCGCAGTGGCTCCAACCAGTGTTAAGTCAGCTTTGCTTGACCAGTTAGCGATGGATTCTCAGTATATTTTATAGAAGGTGAGGACATTCCAGGATAGCGTTACCATGGCAGGTATGAGATACCGTTCCTTTGATAAAGTATTCATACCCTCTGAACTTTTCCACTTTTTTCCCGTTACACCCACAAACTTAAGTTGATTTTATTATGATTTTTTTTAGTGATATTCCAACATAAAGTCGAAAGAATTTGTGAAGGAATCGATACATGGTTTTCTAGATATTGTAAAAATATAAATTTTAAAACTGTGATGTGCATTTGTTTTCAGCCTCCCTGAGTCAATTCTTTGTAGGACCACCTTTTTCTGCAATTACTGCTGAGGTCTTTTGAGGTCTGTCTCTACTAGCTTTGCATATCTAGAGGTGACATTTTTTCCCCTTCTTCTTTGCCCACTCGCTACCGCTCAGTGAGATTGGATGGAGACTTCTGTGAACAGCAATTTTAAAGTCTTACCACAGATTCTCAGTGGGATTTAGGTCTTGTCCGTGACTGGACCATTGACACACAGGTATATGCTTTGCTCTAAACCATTCATTATAGCTCTGGCAGTATGTTTAGGGACATTGTCTTGCTAGAAAGCGAACCTACATCCCAATCTCAAGTCTTATGCAGCCTCTAACAGGTTTTCCTTCAGGAGTGCCCTGTATTTATCTCCCTCCATCTTCCTATTAACTTTGACCTGCTTCCCTATCACTGCTGAAGAAAAGCCTCCCTACAGCATGATGCTGCCACCACTAAGGCTACGTTCACACGTAGCGGAACTCTCGCGGAAGTTACTGCGAGAATTCTGGAATGACTTTCCGCGGGAAAATCGCATTTTAAACTCCCGCGATTTTCCCGCGGAAAAACTAGCGATTTGCAAGCGTAAATAGCTTGCGGAATGCTAGCGTTTTCCAAGCGATCTGGAGCATCGCTTGGAGAACTGATTGACAGGTTGGTCACGCTCGTCAAACATAGTGTTTGATGAGTGTGACCAACTTTTTACTATTGAGGCTGCCTATGCAGCATCAGTAGTAAAAGATAAAATGTAAAAAATAATAAAAAAATATATATATATTGTTATTCTCACCTTCCGGTGTCCCGCGCAGCCTTCCCGCCTCTCTCCACGCTCCCGGTCCCAGTAATCCTTTGCGCAATTGACCGCGAGAATGACTGTGTTAGTTTTCCGCCATACATGGCATTTTGTCCAAAAAGTTCTGCTTTAGTATCATCTGACCAGTTCACCTTCTTCCACATGTTCACTGTGTCTACTACATGGCCTTTTGCAAACTGCAAATGGGACTTCTTATGGCTTGCTTTGAGAAATGGCTTTCTTCTTTCATAAAGGCCAAGTGTGTGGAGTGTACAATTGATAGTTGTCCTGTGGACAGATTCTCCCACGTGAGCTGTGGATCTCTGCAGATCCTCCAGAGTGATCATCGGCCTCTTGGCTGCTGCTCTAATCAGTGCTCTCCTTGCTTGGAATGTCCATTTAGGTGGGCAGCCATGTCTTGGTAGGTTTATTATTATTATTATTATTATTTATTGTTATAGCGCCATTTATTCCATGGCGCTTTACAGGTAAGGAGGGGTATACATAAAAACAAGTACAATAATCTTAAACAATACAAATCATAACTGGTACAGGAGGAGAGAGGACCCTGCCCGCGAGGGCTCACAATCTGCAAGAGTTTGCCAAATTTCTTCCATTTTGCATGATGGATTTAACAGTGCTCCTTGATGTTCAGAACTTGAGCTATTTTTTTAACAACCTAACCTTGTTTTCCTCTTCTTCACAACTTTATCCCTGATCTGTCTGGTGTGTTCCTTGGTTTTCAAGATGCTGTTTGTTCCCTTATGTTCTTAAACAAACCTTTGAAGCTTTTACAGAACAGCTACCGTTTTATACTGAGAATATATTAAATTCAGTTGGATGCAATTTACTAATTATATGAATTTTGGAGGCATTTGGTCTCTCAGGATTTTATTTAGGGGTATAATATTACAGGGGGCTGTAATAATTATAACTTTTGCGTCTTTGTGCGGTTGCCGCACACGTCAAATTGCCGCATGCGGATGCATCCGCATACAACGCATGTCCCTGCGTACCTAATGTTAAAGATAGGTACACAGGGAAAAGCAGGACGCATACAGAAGTAGGCGGAGCTTCAGGGAGGAAGAAGTAGGCAGCTATCCGCAGCCCTCCTGAATGCAAGTGTGAAACCAGCCTAAGTGGGTTTTGGGTTGCAGTTTGAACACTTGGTCTCCAAAAGGTTCGCCATCACTGCCCTATGGGTATGTTTTATAACGTGGATTTTTCAGACCGGAAAATACACGTGTAAAAATGGATTCTAAAAACATGTGGTTTTTTATTTTTTTGAAAAGATACTGTTTTGGTGCTTATTTTTGGCGTGTTTTTTCCACACGGAATGTAAAAATATGATGTGGTTTTGGAGCATTTCATATGCAAAAAACCCTCTAAACACAGCATGAAAATTACATGCTTTACTGCAGATTACGTTTGAAAAGTATGACAAAGAATTGACAAACTACATTTTTTCACGTAAAATTGCATTTTTAAAGACCATGCAGAAAAAAACATGACTTGCAGTTTAAGCACGTTTCCTTACTGAAATGAAAGGGAAACTTATTGCAAGCAGATATGATTTTTTTTTTCCCGTTTTAAATGTGGATTTAGGCACAGAGTCCATTCCAAAAAGTGTGTCAGAAAACATCTGGGAATGTTAGAGGTTTTTTTTTTTCTTTTTTTACACAGTACATGGGCTTTGAAGCAGAATCTGTTCAAAGCCCACATCAAAGAGAACTTGATGCTTGTAATGTGGATTTTGAACTAGAGTAAAAACTTCCATGTGAACGTACCCAAAAATCTCCGGGTGGGCAGGTGTATTCCCACTTATCCAGTTCATCATGGAATAGTTGGGAACCAATCATACAAAAAAATACTGTGTTTTTAGCATGTGCTCTGGGAAAGGTCCTGACATACATGTTAAACATGTCCATAGGGTTACATTAGCCTAATGGAGGCCAAAAGAGTGTCCTCTTGACCTACTGTTCAACAGAGCCGGACCTACCCAGGAAGGGGAGTAACTAAGCAGCTACCTTTGTGTTCAGTAGAGTCTCTAGTGGTGAGGTCAGGCTTGTGCTTCAGATGGCTGCCAGGTACCGCTCCTGGGCAGAACCCAGGGCTGCATCTTCTGACTCCAGGGTTCAGGTACGCTGACACTGATTTAGGGCTTAGTTCAGACATACCAGTCTAGGATTCAGGATCAGGGATAGGCCACTTATGGACCGACGAATAGTATTCATGCACTGGGACAAGGGGACTTGGGGAACAGGACTGGCCGCTCCGGGGCCAGAGGGACAGGGTTCAGGCACTGTCCGCTCTTGGACCAGGGGACATGTCTCAGGCCCTGGCTGCTCCTTAACTAGGTTCAGGCACTGGCCACTCCGGGATCGGGGATCGAGGACTGGCCACACCGGGACCAGGGAATAACATTCAGGTGCAGGAGGGACACGCTGGGAGACAATGCTGCGGGGCTGGGCCAGCGTCCCTGCATGCAGGGGGAAGAGGAATCCTGCAGGGGCATCGGCAGTAGTGCTAAACATATGACATGCAATTGGGGTATCTTGCTTGCATCCGATATAACCCAGGTGTTCACCAACCCATCTTCTAAGATCTCTGGTAGTCTTCACAAGGTAGTCTAAAGGGCACGTGCATGTTGATCTATAAACCACTCCAGAGGATTTACAATTACCGAAGTCCTGGATAGAGAAAAGTCTGCCCTTTGATGCACTTTTAAAGACTTTACAGCCGTCGGTCCATTCATTTGTACATACAACAGTTTCCATATTTGAAATAGCCACAAATCCTTCTATGAAGCCAGGACCCTGGTTTTCGGTGGTCTCTGGTACAGGCAGTGCACCTGACAGTCACCGATCGATCTTCCCCTTCTATGTGTGATGTTAGGGGTCGCTGAAACTAATCTTTTAGATTTTGATATGCCAGTAAGGATACCCCAATATTTTTTGAGAGTCTAGTAGACTGTCGGCTTAGTTGTCAAAGATCCCAATTACTTGTGATGTTGGTGTCCTTTTTTTCTTTTGAATTATTAAAAAGGGATTGACTTTCTTTCCTCAGAGCATGGGAGTATGGTAGATCAAGGACCTGATGAGAATAGCCCCAATCTTAGAATATTTGATATAGATCAGCAGCTTGTGTTTTGAAATCACTGATTTGGGAATAGTTTCTCCTGATACGGAGGTACTCGCTTTTTTTCAAAGCTAATGGATGGTGGCTATCCCATTTTAATAGGCTATCGGGAGCCATTGACTTTCGGTACATGCGCGTTCTAAGGCATCGGTTTTTTTGCTTTTGTTTGGTAAGATGAAAAAATGTGATCTCATTAATATTACATTCGAAGGTGAATCTAAAACCTATCTCTTTTTTTATTGAAACATTCGACAAATGACTGTAAATCGGCCTCCATGCCCGACCAGAGGACTAGGATGTCCTCTATATATCTGGCCCAGATGCCGATCTGTGAGGGCCATCTATCCTGCTCCCCATAGACCACTGTTTTCTCCCATCAGCCCAGGAGCAAGTTTGAATAAGTTGGGGCACATGGGCTCCCCATCACTGTACCCCTGAGCTGGTACTTTTTGTCAAATATGAAATAATCGCGTGTTAAGGTGAATAGAAGAAGGTCCTCAACAAACTGATTTTTGTTCCAAACATTGTACTGCCCTTGTCTTTAAAAAATGTTTTGCTGCCGTGAGTCCTGGATCATGTGAGATACTGCTATAGAGGGCCTCCATATCAATGGAGGCAAAGTTGGTTTTGTCCTCTATAGTAATATCTTCCAGTGGGTAAGAAGACTTAACGTATCATGGAAGTGTAGTGACAGAGGGACTTAGTATCTTATCAGTATCTACTCCAACATTTTGAGTTATTCAATCGATCCCCAACACTATAGGGCAGTGCTTCAGCAGATCAAGGCACATTTGACTTTTTGGTAGGTCATAAAATGTAGAAAAAATGGTATGGAAAAGTCAGCTTACCAGCATGGATGTGTATCCTCCCAATTGCAAACCAACGCCTCCCAGAGAAGAGGGTGAGGCAGCCACAGCAAACAGTCCAAAAATAAGGGGAGGAATCCAGCGAAAGGCGAAGGTTGCTAAAAAAAAAATAACTTTTAATCCAAATAATTAAAAGTTATATTAACATGTTGTGTCCAGTACTATAACACAATTGTGAGGAAAGATCAACGCGTTTCAACTTGTGTCTTATAATCTGAGATGAGAATAACGAGATCATGAGTAAGACGCAAGTCGAAATGCGTTGATCTTTCCTCACATGTATATTATAGTGGAAGACTGGAAGATATTATAGTGCTGGACACAACATGTTAATATAATTTTTACTTACTTGGATTAAAAGTTATTTTTTAGCAACCTTCGCCTGTTGCTGGATTCCTCCCCTCCTTTTGGGCCTAAAATGTAGGTATGGTAGCTACCTCTGGTACTAAGTATTTGTATTCGCTGTTCGATAGAAGAGATTTCTTCCTGACGACATCAAGAATGTCTACAATTGTCTTGGTATGTATTAGACTTGGATCAGACGGTTAAACCTTGTAGGTCTTTTGATCATTCAAGATAGACGTGCACATGGTCAGATATTTTGAATGATCCAATAGGACAAGGTTGCACCCCTTAAATAAAATAGATTACGGTAACTGTTCATTTTGGGTAAACTCTTCATAGCATGTTATTGCCAGTTCTTCAAAAGATGATCGCCAGAAGGTGTGGTGTGTATGTGGGGTGTCCTCATAGTTTTCATGAGTGGAACATCTTTGTTGGGGCGTAATTGCAGGAGACAGAGAGGCTGCAGTTCTTCCTGGTTCCTTGGTTCTGAGGTGACTTAAATGATTCCATATCTGGAAACCAATATTATAAAATCGGGAGGTCATTTTTGAATGATTCTGTTACAGATTTTACATCTGAGCCTAGTAGATCCTCTGCCTGTACGTACCGTTACTTATGGTTTTATTACACCATTTTATAAGAACTAATTTCCCTAATGCTACACCGGCCTGTCAGTAACATTCAGTACTAAGATACTGGTACAACACACTGTGCCGCCCCTACATCCACGCCGCCATGATATTGTGTTCTCTGTAGCCGCTGCGTGCCGCTTAGCAACAGGGAATCAATTAAACATGTAGCCCAGATTCTGTGAACAAGGAGATCTCGGAGAGCAGGGAGCGAGGAAGAAATAGGAGGGGAGGGGGGAAACAATAAATCCTCGGCCTGAGTGGAGGACGATGGCTGCATTTGCTGCATGAGATGAATGTAGATATCTTATTAAGAGCGCTGTGGCATCCATAGCCATGCTCGCCTCTCATGCCTCACTCCACATCTCTCTGCAATGAGTTGAGACCATGAAACAATCACCAATGTGGAAATCGCTAAGGGAGCAAATTATTTTGCCATGGGAGTGTGTGTGTGTGTATATATACATATATATATATATATATATATATATATATATATATATATATATATATATATATATATATGAGTGTCAGCTCTTATGTGCAGGGTCCTCTCACCTGTAGAGTGTCAGTTCTTATGGGCAGGATCCTCTCTCCTGTAGAGTGTCAGTTCTTATGGGCAGGATCCTCTCTCCTGTAGAGTGTCAGCTCTTATGTGCAGGGTCCTCTCTCTCCTGTAGAGTGTCAGCCCTTATGTGCAGGATCCTCTCTCCTGTAGAGTGTCAGCCCTTATGTACAGGGTCCTCTCTCTCCTGTAGAGTGTCAGCCCTTATGTGCAGGGTCCTCTCTCTCCTGTAGAGTGTCAGCTCTTATGTGCAGGGTCCTCTCTCTCCTGTAGAGTGTCAGCCCTTATGTGCAGGATCCTCTCTCCTGTAGAGTGTCAGCCCTTATGTGCAGGATCCTCTCTCCTGTAGAGTGTCAGCCCTTATGTGCAGGATCCTCTCTCCTGTAGAGTGTCAGCCCTTATGTGCAGGATCCTCTCTCCTGTAGAGTGTCAGCCCTTATGTGCAGGATCCTCTCTCCTGTAGAGTGTCAGCCCTTATGTGCAGGGTCCTCTCTCTCCTGTAGAGTGTCAGCTCTTATGTGCAGGGTCCTCTCTCTCCTGTAGAGTGTCAGCTCTTATGTGCAGGGTCCTCTCTCTCCTGTAGAGTGTCAGCTCTTATGTGCAGGGTCCTCTCTCCTGTAGAGTGTCAGCTCTTATGTGCAGGGTCCTCTCTCCTGTAGAGTGTCAGCTCTTATGTGCAGGATCCTCTCTCCTGTAGAGTGTCAGCTCTTATGTGCAGGATCCTCTCTCCTGTAGAGTGTCAGCTCTTATGTGCAGGGTCCTCACCTGTAGAGTGTCAGCTCTTATGTGCAGGATCCTCTCTCCTGTAGAGTGTCAGCTCTTATGTGCAGGGTTCTCTCTCCTGTAAAATGTCAGCTTTTATGTGCAGGGTCCCTCTCTCCTGTAGAGTGTCAGCTCTTATGTGCAGGATCCTCTCTCCTGTAGAGTGTCAGCTTTTAAAGAGGACATATCTTAAGCCAAAAATGGCCAGTTTTTTTTCCTTATTTTACGCCCACTGATCTTTACAAGGGAGTGTGGCTCACAAAGCAGCCTATAGACGAGCCCCCTTGAGAATCCTGTGAGCACCACCCCCTTGGTAAATACTATAAAATTTAATACTAATTAAAAAAATCCCATATATCTGGAGCGATATGGTGGGAAACATAAAAGCCAAAACTGGCCCTTTTTGACCTGACATGCCGCCTTCTAGGGCAGGAACCCCCTTCTTCTGTACTTACACTGGTGCTGTAGAAACGACTTTTATTATCTAAGCAAATATCTGGAGCTGAAATTATTTTGTAAAATGTTGTGGCATTTCATAAAGAATAACCTTTATTTGCAAAAAACAGAATACTCTTTAAGATTGTTGAAAGTGGTATATTTTGTATATTGGATAAAACCTGTAATTTTTCTGACTCTACCTACATAAATATGTGATGTAGATTTGTTTGGAGAGTTTCTCTGCATAAATAAATGAAATGGGGCATACGATGTGCGTGGAATTAGAAGTATAAAGTGCAGGAACAGTGTGAACCCTGAAAGCTCGCAGCCATTATGTATCCTCGACGAAGCACTTAGAAAGCAGGTTCATGTCGCGGGGCTTCGGAGCTTCTATGTCTCAAGAGTGCTTCACGGCACATAGCTCATGTGGCGTTTATAGCTTCTCTCTAAGCCGAATACTAATATTAAATGCTTTTTCTGCAATTTTATGCTGCATAAAGAGATTATTTAGTTAAGTAACCTTTTCGTGTGCCAGCTTAATAAAAATGCTGGGTTTGTCAAAGCCGAAACTGGATTTATGTTCATATGTCTTGTTTGAAGAGTATTAGTAATTCTAACTCTAATGAGCTCAAATGAATTAATATTATCTGTTAATTATTTATTGTTGGTTTCTTATACTCAATTTTACCGAGAGAGTGCCCACCCATAATTTTCACCCATAAAGTCTAATTCATTAAGACTGGTGTTGTTCGCGACGGTCTTAATTATTATTTATTATTAAAGCGCTATTTATTCCACAGCTCTTTACATGTGAAAAGGGTTATAAATAATAGAACCAAGTACAATAATCTTGAACAAAACAAGTCACCAACTGCAACAGGAGGAGAGCGTACCTTCCCCGTGAGCACTCACAGTCTACAAGGGACGGGCAAGGATACAGTAGGTGAGGTGAGAGCTGGTTATGGTGGAACGAGGGTTACTGAAGGTTGTCGGCTTGTCAGAAGAGGTAGGTCATCCGGTTACTTTTGAAGGTTTCCGCAGTAGGCGAGAGTCTGATATGTTGGGCTAGACAGTTTCAGAGTAGGAGGGATGGATGGGAGAAATCTTTTATGCAATTGTGGGAAGAGGAGACTGTGAGACTAGGTCACAGATGTATGGAGGAGACAGGTTGTGGATGGCTTTGCATGTTATGGTTATGGTTTTGAACTGGAGTCTGTGGGCAATGGGGAGCCAGTGAAGTGATTGGCAGAGAGGAGAGACTGGGGAATAGCTGGGGACCAGGTGGATTAGTCGGGCAGCAGAGTTTAGGACAGATTGGAGTGGTGCGAAAGTGTCAGAAGGGAGGCCACAGAGCAGGAGGTTGCAGTAGTCAAGGCGGAAGATGATGAGGGCGTGCACTAGTGTTTTGGCAGATTTTTGATTAAGGAATGTACAGATCCGAGAAATATTTTTGAGCTGAAGTCAGCAGGAAGTGGAAAGGATTTGGATATGTGTTTTGAAGGAGCAATTAGAGTCCAGGGTTACTCCCAAGGCAGCGAGCTTGTGGGACCGGGGAGAGTGAGCAACCATTGACTTTGATGGATAGGTCTGTAAAGGGGGTTGAGTGAGATGGGGGAAAGATGATGAATTCTGTTTTATCCATATTAAATTTTAGCTATCTACCAGAGAGAGAGGATAAAATAGCAGACAGACATTGTGGGATTCTGGTTAGTAAGGAGGTGATATTTGGTCTAGACGGGTAGATCTGTGTGTCATCAGCATAAAGATGATACTGAAAGCCGTGGGACTGTATGAGCTGTCCAAGGGCCGAAGGATTAGATGGAGAAGAGCAAGGGCCGTAGAACTGAACCTTGGGGAAAACTGACAGATAGGGGGCGAGATGAGGAGGTGGTGTGTGAGTGGGAGATGTTGAATGTCCGGACTGCTAGGTATGAAGTGATCCAAGATAGGGCAAAGTCTATTATGTCAAAAGATGAGAGAATCTGTATTAAGAGGGAATGGAGGACTATGTCAAAAGCAGATGACAGGTCCAGGTGGAGGTGGACAGAGTACTGTCGCTTGGATTTGGCAGTTAGTTAGTAGGTCATTGGAGTCTTTAGTCAGGACAGTTTCAGTGGAATGATGTAGTCGGAAGCCAGATTTTAAGCAGTCACAAAGGGAGCAGGAGGAGAGGTGAGAGGACAATTTAAAATGGACATGCTGTTCCAGTAGTTTTAAGGCATAGGGGAGAAGTGATATGTATCCCCCCTACTCTGGACCTCTCTGCCCCAACATATCAGAGTGTTGCTTACTGTGTAAACCTACAAAAGGAACCTGAAGACCTCTTCCGACAAGCCTACAACCTACAGTAATCCCCAAACCACCATACCGCTGCATGATCAGCTCTATCCTCACCTTCTGTATCCTCATCCATCCCTTATAGATTGTGAGCCCTCACGGGCAGGGTCCTTTCTCCTTCTGTACCAGTCGGCAACTCGTTTTGTTTAAGATTATTTTATTTGTTCTTTTATATCCCCTTTCAAATGTAAAGCACCATGGAATAAATGGCGCTATAATAGTCATATGTGGCGATAGCTAGACACAGAGAATGGGTCAAGGGAGGGTTTTTTTTAACAATGAGTATTATCAAGGCATAAGGGGAATACACCAGTTGTTAGTGATAGGTTGAAGAGATTGGTTAGCATTGGAATGAAGACTGTGGTAAGGTTTGGGAGGAGTTGGGATGAGATCAGGTCGACTGCACAGGTGGTGAGATATGATCAGGATTCCGAAGTTGAGTGGAAATCAAGGTGTTTGAGATTTCTCCAAGGGTGTGCAAATTTTTGGAGTGGGGATTGTGTGCCAGGAGATGAGAGAGAAGAGAGTGTGAGAGGTTAGATAATGATCAGATCCAGGTGAAGATGAGGTCCGGTGTGTGGCCATGTTTGTGAGTGGCTGCAGAAGACCATTCTGCAAGGCCAAATGAGGGAGTGAGAGATATAAGCTTAGAGACAATGGAGTGGGAAGTGTCAATGGGGATGGTGAAGTCACCCATGATCATAGTGGAGATGTGAGTGGAAAGGAAATGAAGTAGCCAGGTGGTGAAGTGATCAAAAAAGGTGGTTACTGACCCTGGGGGGGAGGTAAATGACAACCAGTTTAAGGTTGGAGAAGGAGTAGATGCGCACAGAGTGCACCTCAAAGGAAGGGAGAGTAACAGAGGGTGGTAGTGAAATTGGGGTAGAGGAGGGTAGAAAACCAATTTCACCATGCTTCTAGGGTGGGAGTGGAGGGGGGGAGAAAGATGGAGTCCTCCATAAGAAAATGCAGCTGGAGAGGCTGTGTCAGAGGAAGTGAAGGTTTAAGTGATGCTAAGGAAGGAAAGTTTGTTAGTAGCGATGGGCGAACCCGAAGAGTAAAGTTAAGCGTCCGTAACGAACACCTACTGTTCGGGTACAGACACCGAACATGGACTTCTGATCGGCGGTGAAATCATCCCCACCAGTCAGAGAGCCGCGGTTCCCACTCTATCAAAAGACAGCATAAGCGCTCAGGTGTGATCGAAGGTATAAAGTTTACCTCTGGTTACTGGTGTCAGCGGATGGGACAACAGCTTCCATCATCCAACACCTGCTGCTACTAATAACAGCGAGAGCAGGAGCAGTGGTGGGAATCAACATTAGCTAGCTCCTGCACTGTAAATAAATAACAAAAAAAAAAAAAACGACATGGGTTCCCCTGTATTTTTGTTAACCAGCCAGGCAAAACTCACAGCTGGGGGCTGCAACCCTCAACTGTCAGCTTCAACAAGACTGGTTATCAAGAATAGAGGGGTCCCCGTGCTGTTTTTTTTTTAATTATTTAAATAAATAATTAAAAAAAAATTGCATGGGGTCCCCCCATTTTTGACAACCATCCTTGCTAAAGACGACAGCTGGGGGCCGGTATTCTCAGGCTGGTAAGGTCTGCTTTAGCAGGGCTGGTTGTCAAAAATGGGGGGACCCCACTCCATTTTTTCAAATTATTTAAATAGTTATAAAAAAAGAGCGTGTGGACCCCTCTAATCTTGATAACCAGCTTTTTTGAAGCTGACAAGTGAGGGTTGCAGCCCCCAGCTGTGAGTTTTGCCTGGTTGGTTATCAAAAATACAGGGGAGCCCACACAGGGTTTTTTTAAATTATTTATTTACAGCACAGTAGCCGGCTAATGAATACTCTCATAAGCCGCTCCTGCTCTCACTGTTATTAGCGGTAGCAGGTGTCAGATGATGGGATCAGTACTCCCATCTGCTGACACCAGTGACAGGAGGTAAACTTTCTACCTACGATCACAGCTGCGCTCTCATGCTGTCTTTTGACAGTGTGGGAACCGCGGCTCTCTGACCGGCAGGGATGATTTCACCGCCGATCAGAAGCGGTGTTTGTCATGTGCATGACAGCGCGACAGTGTGGCAAACACTGGATGTTTGGGCCCCCCATTCAAGTGAATGGAGTCCGGGTACTGTTCTGGTACCTGAACTTTTTAAAACTCTTCAGCCAAACCCGCCGGACCCGAACATCCAGGTGTCCGCCCATCTCTGTTCGTTAGTAATGAAAAAATATGGATGTAGGAAAGTTTATTGCAGACAGAGCGTGAGCGTTCCATAGAGCTCCTGTTAGAGGGACTGGGGGAGTTGGGGGCTGGGCGAATGGGTGTGAGGTTAGAAAGGTTGCAGAAATTTGTGATAGGTCATGGACGGGAGGTAGAATTGACAGTAGGAATGTGGTGAGGAGGCCCAGGATTTGGAGACATATCACCGGCAGTGAGGAGGTGCAGAGAAAGTGTTAGTAAGTGACAGCAGGAGAGGGCATGAGTTGGTTGTCTGTGTTTGGAGCTAAAGGAATTGTATGTTGAGGACCAGATCTGAAGAGGTGGTGAGGTGGATGGGGAGGATGGAGGGAAAGTGTGATGGTTACGTGTGACTGGACATACCGCCTCCAGCAGGGTGAATTTCTCTGACACACGTGACCCTGGATACACCGCCTCCAGTAGGGCGAATTTATATAATATAACGTGCAGCCGGATACACCGCCTCCAGCAGGCGAATTTCAGAATTACACGTGTATCTGGATACACCGCCTCCAGCAGGGCGGATTTAAATAATAAAGGGAAACACCAGGGAAACCGATACAATGGAGGACCCTGGCATAGGGAACGGGGACGTGGAGACCTACTGGACTCCCCTGAGTCAGTGTCTCTACACTCCTGACAGTCCCTATGCAGGTTCCGCACCTGGCGCCGAGCAGGATACCTAAAAACCGTAGCTCGCCCTGCACCTAGCCCTGTCTAGTGAAATGGACGGTGCAGAAACTAATCCCACCACTGCACTGAAACACATAAAAGGAAAGGTACAAACAGGGATAACACCACTTAGCTTTGCGCTGTCAATCTTGCTCCCAGCAACAGAGTCCAGCACCAGAATGCAGCTTTCCTCCTGAATAGCTGCTGCTTCGCCAAGCTTTGTCAGAGCTGCAAGGAACTTCTCTCTGAGGCTCCTTCCACACCAGGACTCTGACTGAGCTGCAAGGAACTCTCTCTAGCTCCTTCCTCCACCAAGGATGGTTGAAATGACCAATATCACCAACACTGATTGCAACACCTGACACTTTTATAGGTCAGAGCCAGAGCAATCTCAGCTGCTTTATAATCACATGCACTAAACTAAAGTAACCAGAGTGCAATGACCCTAATGGCCACCGGGGGCAAAACTAGAACTGAAACCACCACAGTGCAATGACCCTAATGGCCACGGGGGCAAAACTAACTTTAAGCACACAGCTTAAGGAAAAAAAAGGTTACTTGTGCATTTATCTGTCATAATCCAACCTGGATCATGACAGAAAGATAACCAGTTCGTTACTACGTGTAGGGATTAGGGAGTTTTGTATGAAGTGATGGTCTACAGACAGTGTCAGGTTGGCGCCATTATACTGGTTACAATTATACATGGTGATGTAATCTGTCCTGTGGTTGTTTAATCTTTTATTTGTAGTTTCCATGTAATGAGATTCTTGTGTTCCGGAGCGGCCTGTGGATGGTCTTTATATGGTTCTCTGCTTACATATTCATCTGTATGGCTTATGACAGGTCACTGATCTCTCACTGACCTGCCCCCTATTTTACAAACTACATATGGTGTGGTTAGAACCAAAAAATTACATTAAGCAAAATGGCAGCGACGCATGTGCAGTAACATGTATAGCATTATTCCTATAGTATTGCCGGGTACCAAAAAAAAAAATTCCTTCATCAAAATCCCACCGGCAGGGGCGCATGCGTAGTAACATCTGTCGCATTCCGATAGATGCTACTGCGCAAGCACCATTTTACTGCAGCCATTTTTTTTCTCTCTGGCAAAAAGGCACCAGCGACTCTTGCGCAGTAGCATCTATTGAAACGCGATAGATGCTACTGTGTAGGCGCCGCCGACACCATTTTACTCAATGTAATTTCCCCCCCCCCCCAACCCACTATAGTAAATGCGGTATGTAAAATAGGGGGCAGGTCTCTGAGGAATCAGTGACCAGTCATAAGCCCATACAGATGAATATGTAAGCAGAGCACCACATAAAGACCCCCCCACAAGCCGCTGACAGCCCCACCCACAGGCCGCCCCGGAGCACGAGAATTAACTGAATTAACTGAAAACTACAAATACAGATTAAACAACAACCACAAGACGGATCATCACCCAGGTATCATTGTAATCAGTATAACGACGCCGACCTGACACTGTCTGTAGTTTACTGAGCAAAATCTGTGCAGGTTTGATTTAATGCGAACCTTTCAGCACTTTTGACTGATGTAAGATGAGGCCACCGCCTTTCAGGGCTTGTCTACAGCATTCTGTAATGCTGTAGATAAGCCCCCAATCCGACCTGAAAGATAAGAAAAATAAGCTTTATTATACTCACCCGGGGGCAGTCCAGTCCCATGGGTGTCGCAGGTCCGGGTCCACCGCCTCCCATCTTCTTGCGATGCCGCCTTCCTGCTTGGTTCTTGACTCCCCGGCATCGCTCTCTGCCCCTCTGTGTTCTACATAATGCATGTCTAATACAATTCATTACTAGTATTTTACTTTTCACTCCTGAGTCACACGTTGTCCCCCATACCTTGCACTAGCATAACAGAAAGCTGCCGTTTTGCCCAGAGTGCTGCTTTAACTCCACAGTATGCACATCTACATTTTGCCTGCCATTGCCCTTTATAAATGTATGTGGTTTGCTTTCACTGCAGATCACACTGCATAGCAAAGAAGAGGAGCATGCTGGGAGGACATGATCTGTGTCATCTCAGCATTTCTCTCCATGCTGATGATTAATAGTGAGCTGACGTACAGCAGGTGTCCATTCACTATTATTTGTGATCTGCATACAGAGGCATGCTGGGATAATACAGATTGCATCTTCCTAGCGTCTTCTAGCTGCTGGAAAATAAATTCTGCAGGCGGGTGTGCATTCTGCACTCAAGTTTATTCACCCATCCCATGTACCACTTAAACGTCAAGAAAGGTGTTAAAAAAAAATCTAGATTTTTGAAAATCTACATTATTGGCTATATAATGCCAAGTATCATTGTACACAGAGGTTGTAGAATAAATTTGTATAGCTAAACAATAGCATAAAATGAGAGAAAAAAGGATAAAAAAAATTTATTTATTTTTTACAGCCCTGTCATTAGGTCAAAAGTGGCTCTTATAGGATCCTCTGGGGCGTGACTTGTAGGATCCTCTGGGGCGTGGCTTGTAGGATCCTCTGGGGTGTGGCTCAAGATTGCTTTGCATTATTATTACCTAGAGATTTATGTCCATCTTGGTAAAGGCAATACAAATCCGTGCCAAATAAAAATGCTCATATCTCTGGAGCTGTACCAAGGATTTAAAAAAACAAAAACAGAATCAAAGAAGCAGTGAGAAAAAATAACAGCATGAAAAAGATAAAACTCCTGTTGTTGTACAGCAACATTAAGCATCATAAAATGGCAGAAAAATAAAAAAAATTTGTCTAAAATATTAAGTAAAAAAAATTTTTTTTTGCTGTGGGCATTCAGGTATCTGAAGGCATTGGCCTTGGAACGGTGAAACTGGCTACAATTCCCATTTTCAATTATTTACTTTAGAACTTCTGACAAAATAGAGGGGCGTCCGAATTTTGGACGTCTTCCACTTACAATGGCAAAGCGTGGCCACAAAGAGTGTATGCAATGCTTTATTACATTGGCGTTGGCAATCCCAGGACGATCGAAACGACCCCCATTTGTTTGTGGATTTTATGTAATCCACACACCTTTTTGGTCGAGGGCACTGCCAGGATTGTTTCTTAATTTTTTTTTTTTTTTTTTTTTAAGACAACGCTGGCAAACTGGGTACAGCTGGCATGTTTGGTGCTGTTGTATTTTATTTCATCCAGCCACTGTTAAATCTATATATTTCCCGCCTTCACCATGGGAAGTTGAGCATGTGGTCTTCAGTCTGACAAATAATCCCGTACGCTGATGTGTAGACAGGAAGTCAGGGCATTGTATGTCACACCCACACCGCCTGCCAACGCTTAATATTAAAGGGGGCAGTCTCAAATTTGGAAGTTAATACTTATCCATAGCATGGGGGATAACTGCCTAAATGCTGGGGCCTCCACTGATATCAAGAACGGAGGAGCAGAATTACACTAGTTACATAGGGGCAGTATTATAGTAGTTATATTCTTGTACATTGGGGCAGTATTATAGTAGTTATATTCTTGTATATAGGAACAGTGTTATAGTAGTTATATTCTTGTGCATAGAACAGTATTATAGTAGTTATATTCTTGTACATAGCAGACAGTATTATAGTAGTTATATTCTTGTACATAGGGGCAGTATTATAGTGGTTATATTCTTGTACATAGGAGCAGTATTACAGTAGTTATATTCTTGTACATAGGAGACAGTATTATAGCAGTTATATTCTTGTACATAGGGGCAGTATCATAGTAGTTATATTCTTGTACATAGGGGGCAGTATTATAGTAGTTATATTCTTGAACATAGGAGACAGTATTATAGCAGTTATATTCTTTTACACAGGGGCAGTATTATAGCAGTTATATTCATGTACATAGGGGCAGTATTATAGTAGTTATATTCTTGTACATAGGGGCAGTATTACAGTAGTTATTTCCTTGTACATAGGAGGAGTATTATAGTAGTTATATTCTTGTATATAGGAACAGTGTTATAGTAGTTATATTCTTGTGCATAGAACAGTATTATTGTAGTTATATTCTTGTACATAGAGGCAGTATCATAGTAGTTATATTCTTGTACATAGAGGCAGTATTATAGTAGTCATATTCTTGTACATAGGGGCAGTATTATAGTAGTTATATTCTTGTATATAGGAACAGTGTTATAGTAGTTATATTCTTGTGCATAGAACAGTATTATTGTAGTTATATTCTTGTACATAGAGGCAGTATCATAGTAGTTATATTCTTGTACGTAGAGGCAGTATTTTTTTTATTTTAAACTCTATTTTTATTAGAAATTTTTTTTGTTAACAACAAAAGAAAGTACAAAAAGAAAAAGCCATACAAATACATATCATGTTACAAATTTGCATTCTTCAGAGAGACGCAATATCACGGCTCTAATCAAGAGCATGTATCCCTGGTAACAATCTGTCCAGAAGTCGATGGCGTCCACTTCTTCCTTAAGATTACATATTTAAAGAACAGCTTTAACTCTGCTACCCTCTTCCCTCCCCAACAATCTCTCCCCCCCCCCAACACCCTATAACCTTTTCCTCCCTTGCTTTGTGGAGAGCCTACCCACTCACAGGCTCTATGACTCTCCATAATTGACTTTCATTGGCTCACAGAAATCATTTGCCTCAGTTCAGTTTTAATCTTCCCAGTGTTCCCCCCAAAGATTCCTTGTGGTACCATGTTGTGTCCCTGAAAGGAATAACTATGCGTTGAATTTCCTCCTTGTTACAATGTTCCACAATATAATGCCTCCACTTTGTAAAAAATCTAGATGTTTCGCAAGACTTCCTCTTTTCTGCTTCCAACCTTTCCATTAGCATTACATGTTTCAGGCGACCCGAGAGTTCTTTTATGGTGGGCATGTCCTTTTGCAGCCAATTTGTTAGTAATATTTTTTTCATGAGCATTATGATTATATGGACGACATCCGGGGGTCCTCCCCCCCCTTCATGAGCAACGGGGGACTTCTCCCAATAATGAAATAAGATCAAATCTCTCGGGATTTCATCACCCCAATCCCATATGTTCTTTATATATTTTCTAACCGCACCCCACATATCCGCCACGTGCTTGCAAGTCAGCAGGCCATGGAGTAAGTCAGTAAATGGGACATTACACTTGGGACACTGCGTGATTCTATCTGGCTTATCAGAACTCCTTGGAAACTGAAAGGCGTATATTGCCCTATGTATTATTTTGAATTGAGTTTCTCTCCAACTCTCATTAATAAGGGACTGTCGAGCTTTAGTCCACCCCTTCCTTATTTTGTCTCCAATAGCCCTGTCCTCCAGCTGCGATTCCCATTTTTTATAGAAGATATCTGGATGACTATCTAAGAGCACCCCTCTCATCGTGTTATACAGCAATGTAATAGACGAAAAATTTTTTGCTGCATCAACCATTTTATCAAACTCGTTGCATGTGAACTCCGCCTGCGTGTCTACTAAGTGGGACATGATATGATACCTAATCTGTTCAAATTGTAACGTTTGAAATTTTTGGAGATCAAATTTTTCTATTATTTCGTTTTGTCTTAGCCATCTGTTCTCTGTAGGATGAACCAGATGAGCTATCTCCTGTATACCCCTATCTCTCCATTCCTTAAACAGTTTATTCTCTACTCCCGGTAAAAACTCTATGTTGTTCCACATTGGGAGGTATTTAGATATTCGGAACGAAAGTTTATATTTTTTTCTCACCGTCTTCCAGGTGGCAATAGTATCCCGGAATATCAAAGAATTTTTGATTTTGGCTGGGAGCATCTTTAATCTTGCATGCAACAAGGACCTAAGATCCCAAGGTTGGGCATATTCCTTCTCTATGACATAGGCCGAATATTTACTCTCACCATGCAACCAATTTAAAAAGTACCTTGTCAGACACGCTATATTATAATTTCTAATACTTGATAAGTTTAAGCCCCCTTCCGTCTTTGGATTCATCATCTTTTTAAGACTTATGCGTGGTTTTTTGTTCCTCCAAATAAATTTGGAGAACGCAGAAGTCAATGCTTTTACATCCGTGTGTTTCAGCAGGAGTGGGATTGTTTGAAGGTGGTACATTAATTTCGAAGTACTCATCATTTTAATAAGTTGTATTCTCCCTGTCAAATTTAATGGCAGATCTTTCCACTTTACTAGATCATTTACTATATTTGTTATTAAAGGAGGGTAGTTTAATTTGTATATAGAAGATGGCTCTCCCCCTATTTTAATGCCTAAATATTTAATATAAGATTTCGCCATACCCACCCCCAATTGAGCTCTATTTAATTTCTGTCTATTCGTCTCGTCCCACCTTCCCAGGGGAAGCAGTTCGGATTTAATCTTGTTAATTTTAAAACCCGCATAATCCCCATATGTATTTATCGTTTCTATAGCCGGTTCCACCTGCGCAAAGGGATCCCTAAGGAAAAGCAAAATGAGGCAGTATTATAGTAGTTATATTCTTGAACATAGGAGACAGTGTTATAGCAGTTATATTCTTATACATAGGGGCAGTATTATAGTAGTTATATTCTTATACATAGGGGCAGTATTATAGTAGTTATATTCTTGTACATAGGGGCAGTATTACAGTAGTTATTTCCTTGTACATAGGAGCAGTATTATAGTAGTTATATTCTTGTACATAGGGGGCAGTATTATAGTAGTTATATTCTTATACATAGGGGCAGTATTATAGTAGTTATTTCCTTGTACATAGGAGCAGTATTATAGTAGTTATATTTTCGTATATAGGAACAGTGTTACAGTAGTTATATTCTTGTATATAGGGGCAGTATTATAGTAGTTATATTCTTGTACATAGAGGCAGCATTATAGTAGTTATATTATTGTATATAGGGGGGGCAGTATTATAGTAGTTATATTCTTGTATATAGGGGCAGTATTATAGTAGTTATATTCTTGTACATAGGGTCAATTTTTATTATAAAACCAAACA
Organism: Dendrobates tinctorius; assembly: GCF_039654945.1. NCBI lineage: Eukaryota > Metazoa > Chordata > Amphibia > Anura > Dendrobatidae > Dendrobates > Dendrobates tinctorius. The sequence continues at coordinate 13,740,140 of NW_027361743.1, read as the reverse complement.
TAAATACAGTTGTAATAAAACAATTCATCCAGCATTACAAAACACAAATCACTTAGGTTATATATACACAAGCACTAAATAATCAGATCATATTCATAAATAAAGCGTCCACACCTGGGGATGAAAAAAGAAAGTTAGAGATCATATTTCCTAACTGAATTTTACGTTCCTCCATAACGTAATGTTTCTCGGACTCCTTCCAACTTCTAGTGATTTTATCCACCGGAGATCTGACATAACCTGATTGGCTGCAGTGGTGTGATCGAACGGTTCATTGTGCAGTGACACCCGGGTTCTCATGTGCCAGTGATAGTATTTGATGACACTGATTATAATGTACATCGTCTCTCTGTCGATGTCACTAACAGTGGAGGGGACACCATAGATTATGTCAGGGTACTTTAGGGTCCGCAGTCTGGGGATTTTTAGTGTATCTGACACTTCCTCCCAGATCTTCCTCCCTCCCCAGCAATCACATATAAAGTGCTCCATTGTCTCCTCCTGTTGACAACCAAGGGGACAATTCCGATCAGAGACACACAGATGTTTCAGGTTCCCCCTAACAAAGAGCTGACTATGTAGTGAAAGCCAAGTGATATCGAACAGTTTAGGAGGAAGTCGTTTCCATTTAGGAACCTAAGACTTTCCTGCAGGGTGGTGGTGACACAATCTCTCAGGGCCAGTGGAGCGTAGAAGAAAGTCCTTCATACACGAGCATACAGGTCTCTTCTCGTACTGCTTTCAATGTAAGACTTCTCCAGTCCCCACCTCCTAACACATTTCAGACTGTAGTCCAGATACTGGGGGAGGTGGTCACCTGTCCATCTCCTCCTCTTGAGACTGCCGCCTCGCACCCAAGATTCTGCAAAAGGCCATATCCAGTACCTGATACTATTTACCCACAGGGAGCTACTGTTTGAGTCCATGTTCCCAAAATTCACCTTTAGAAACAAGGAGTCAAAGAAAACCCTTGGATTCAACATATCCAACCCACTCTCTCTCCGCCGTAGGTACGTTATTCCCCTCTTTATTAGGTTCAACCTATTCCCCCACAAGAGCTAGAAGAACAGGCTGAAGAGCCTCGCTGAGAAAGATTCTGGCAAAGGGAAAATGACAGAGACATACAAGAAAACGGGGACCAGGTAAGTCTTCAGCATTGTGACCCATTCTCTGTAGGTCAGCCTCCAGGTCTTCCATCACTGAACCTTTGCATTTCCGGTTTCCAATTTCTCCTCCCAATTTAGCGTGGCATTATCATCCCTCCCAAATTTATCCCCTAGGATCTTAATATGGGTGGAGGCTTTGGCAAACTGCGGCAGATCAAAGCTGAGCTCAGTATCTAATGTCCACAGAGCTTGACTCTTTTCAAGGTTGACCAGAGACCCGGAGGCATCTGAGTAGCTTTTGATGGACGCAGATAACATCTGCACCTCTCGAGGATTGGAGATCACCGTCACATCATCCGCGTAGGCAACAACATTCAGAGGCGGGCAGTGGGGGACTGGCACCCCCTGAAAATCGCACTCCTGCAGTGACCTCAGAAACGGGTCTAGGGCAAAAACATACAGGAGCGGACTCAGTGGGCAGTCCTGCCTCACCCCCGCCCCAACTCCAAAAGTGTCACCCTGCCATCCATTAATCAGAGGAAAGCTCACCGCCTCTCTGTACAACGTCTTCAGCCAATCCACAAATTGTCCCAGAATACCGTACTTTGACAAAGTGGCCCACAGATAGTCATGATCAACCCTGTCAAAGGCTTTAGCCTGGTCCAGACTAACAACATATCTCCCACACCGCAGTGCTTTACTTCTCTCAAACATCTCCCTTATCGAGATGACTGCTCCAGAGATGTTCCGCCCTTTTACTGTGCCAAACTGAGAGCCTGCCAGCAGTGCTGGGGACAAACAGACTAATCTAGAAAATAGGATTTTTGCTAGAGTCTTCTTGTCCACATTCAAGAGGGCAATCGGCCTCCAGTTCTTGATGTCGCTCGGCTCTTTACCTTTAGACAGCAGTACCAACGAGGACACTCTCATGGATGGAGGCATCAGGTGATTTTCTAGACAATTTCTATACACATCCACGAGGATTGGAGCCAGGAGGTCTCTGAATTTCTTATAAAAGTCTGCCGTTATACCATCTGGACCTGGTGCCTTCTTCAGATATAATTTATCAATAGCCTCCTTAACTTCCTTCACCGTTAATTCTGCTGTCAAAGGAGAAAAGTCCAGATCATTAGTATCAGGCACTGGAGTTGCCTCCAAGAATTGCGCCATCTTATCTTTATCCAAAACGTTCCTCTGAAACAAGTCAGCATAGTAAGATCTCACCACCTCCAGGATACCCTCCCGTGAATCCTGCAATACACCCTGGGAGTCAATGAGACCTGTGACCATTTTTTGGGCCACCCTCTCCCTGCAATTCTCAAAGGGATCAGTGGCCCCTAAGGACCCATAATCCCGTTCAAGAACCAGGGAGGTATACCTGCTATACTGATACTGCCTTATCTCAGATTTCAGCCGGTCAATCTTCACTTTGTCATCCCCGCCCGCCGAATACAGTGACTCCAATTCTTTGCACAGCTTTAGGTACTGGCTGTACTTATTCCTCCCTTTATTAACTGACAGTCTCTTTAAGAGGGATCTGATATCCTCCTTGACGTCCTCCCACCAGTCGGACATGTTGTCATAGAAGTCAACCCTGTCTAGATGAAGCTGGATAAGGGAGTGGACACGGCTCTGAACATAGGCATCATCCAGGAGACTGGAATTGAGCTTCCACAACCCTCTACCAATGTCCGGACGGTTAGAGGTCCCCAGAGAGAAGCACAAGGCGAGGTGATCAGAGTAAAGGATGACCTTCTCGCTCAGGGCGCCGAGAGCCTCAGTAGGACTGACAAAAGCAAAATCTATTCTACTGCTCCTGTTGGAACATGAATACGTGAATTTTGGCTGTCGACCACCCTGTGTGAAAACGTCAGTCAGTCCTGCCTGCATTATGACGTATGTCCTGTCTGAGGAGCTGTCACTTGATGTCGTCAGTAGGGCATTAAAGTCCCCCGCCATCACCACTGGAAGAGAAGTGAAGAGGTAAGGCTTGACGTCATTAAACAGCTGGATCCTGTCAGTCACCGTCTGTGGCCCATAGATGTTAATAAGCCGGAGTCGCCTACCATGGATAGTGACTTCCAGAACCAGACATCTTCCCATGACCACCTCCATCATCCTATACACAGTCACATCGGTGTTAAACAGGACAGCGACCCTGGCGTAAGGCTCCACAGCCAGTGACCAGAAAGGAGGACCGGACTGCAATTCCTTCTCAACCTCTCTCATAAGCCCCAGAGATGTCAGCCGTGTCTCCTGCAGGAAGATGACATCTATGTCCAGATATGTGAGATGTTCATACACCGCGTGTCTTGTCCTCCTCAGCTTAATGCTATTCACATTACTCGAGGTCACTGTCAATGAGAACCCCGCCATCACAACACAATATAGAAGGAGCAGAGTAACAGCCATCATCATGAGTCAGAGATGTTCTGTCCACCACTGGTGTCCATGTCAGACTCTACCTGAGGGTCTACAGATAAGGGCTTCCGCTTTGGCGGGGGATGGTCCTCTATGTCCCTGTCACACTCGGCATCAACTTTCCTCAACTCTTCCTCATAATCGTCACCATTGGAGTCAGATAAAACTCCATTCTTGTTGGACACGACCATCACTCCTGCAGAATTCTGAACCTTCTTACTAGCACTCTGACCAGTGTCATATTCTTCCTCAGGTTTACGGGAGGATGTGTTCTTTTTCTTCCTTTTATTTTGATTAATGCTCCAGTCATCAGATACAGACAGTGATGCTGAAGGGGGGGGCTATCTGAGGCTGTTGGACCTGAGGGATGACCTCCATGTTCCCCTCTGCACCCTGCTTCTCTGGTGCTACCTGAGTGGACTCCTGGTGTGCATCTGAGCTGGTCAGCATATCTCCTGACATTAAATCCTCCCCATTTGCCCCTACCACCACATCCTCATCCTCCTGAGCCTCTGCCCCTGCCATCACAAACTCATCAGGGAAGACTCTACAGATGTTGTGCCAGGTGTCTGGACAGCCCCTGTGAGGGTGGCCCATCTTACCACAGAGGTTGCACCTGACGTCCCGGCAGTCTGCAGCGACATGGCGGATTGCCCCACACAGACTGCACTTCAACACTGTAAAGCCGTTAGCCAGATGACCTTTCCCACCACATTTGAAGCACTTTCTGGGTTGCCCGGGATAATAACATCTTCCCTTCTCCCTCCCAATGAAGAAGGAGTTGGGTAAGTGGGCAGTGATATTATCATATTGCCGCAGTTTCACCAAGATCCTCCAACCCATTGTCCTGATACCATCCTCATTTCTGACCTTGGTGAGTCCAGAGACGAGGTCACAGTGTCTCCGGAGCCACACCTCGATGTCCTGTGGAGGAACGGCCTCATTCCAGAACGTGATGTTTACTGTGACAGTGTCCGGCCTGGAGATAGGAACCAACACAAACTTATTCCAGCCCTCAGCATCTCTGAACTTGGGGTAATTGGCCCAGAGTCTATCCAGGTCAGACATGAGCTTGAAGCTGACCTCGTAGCCCTGCCTGTCCTGAAGATTAGACACTGCCAGTATCTCATTTGCCACAAACCCCATCTGGCCGCAGAGCAGCTCTCTCACCACATACCTGCGTTTTGGCAGATCCTCCTTGGCACCAAAGTATTTAAACCGCACCACATTAATACGTTTGAATGTCTGGCCGGTATACCTGGCGCTGGAAGTGAAGGATGGGGCACCGCGGCTCCAGGCATTCCTGGGGGGCACCTGCCGGGTCACACTGGGCCGACTGACAGGGAGAGGGCCTGCAGCAGGGGGGGCTGTCACACCTTGTGGACTAGATGGCAAAGGGGGATAGTCACACATATCATGCACATTATCATGAGCAGCATCATTATCATCAGACAGTGCGAAGTCCATTACAGAAGGTGAAACCCCTCCAACCCCCGACCCCATGGACACAGCATCACCAGCCTGTCACGCGGCGGCTGCCGCGCGCTCCTCTCTCTGCCTCCTCCCGGCCGCAGCTTACCCTTCCTCCGGCATCCTGCTTCCCTCTGCGCCGGCGTCCTCGGTCCTCCCCGGCTCCTCTTCTCTGTCCGGCGGTCCCCTTCGTCCGGTCTTCCGGACCGCGCCGGGTGCACGCCCCCGCCCCTCCTGCTCGGCGGGCGCGCGCACATACTGTACCTGGGCACGCGCGTTTCTCCTCCTCCTCCTCCTCCTCCTCCTGAGGACGCGCGCCTGCTCCTCCTCCACTTTAGGTCACGACCCGGAAGTCCTCCTACTAGCCCCTATATCTGGCCGCCTCTTCCTGCCAGCGGTGCCTGAGTATCACTGCTTTTCCCTAGTGATTCTGGCCGCCCTCTATGCACGCTATCGCGTCCTGTCCATCCGTTGTTCGTTCACCTCTCCATTTTTCCTCTCTCCTAGGTCCTGTGTCTCCCAGCCGTGCCCACCTGTCCTGTGTCTCCCAGCCGTGCCCGCCTGTCCTGTGTCTCCCAGCCGTGCCCGCCTGTCCTGTGTCTCCCAGCCGTGCCCGCCTGTCCTGTGTCTCCCAGCCGTGCCCGCCTGTCCTGTGTCTCCCAGCCGTGCCCGCCTGTCCTGTGTCTCCAGGCCGGTACCGTCAGTCCTGTACCCCCAACTCGGCTCTAGCTGTCTGTCTGTCGTTACTCTCCAGGGTACCAGCTGCCGTGGTAATAGTTACCCGCGGGCTTGCCCCAAACGCTCCCTGTATAGGGGGTGGTCCACCTGGTCAGCTCGCCCCCGGGAGGTTCGTTGCCACGGTCTAGCGGGTCCACCCCAGGTGTACCTTACAGAATACTCAGGCCATGGATTCCGCTGGTACCCCGACCCCGACCCAAAAGGAACTTTTGTTCCTTCGTGAGAATCAGGCGAGGATCATGTCGTTCCTCAAGTCTATGGAGTCCAGACTTTCATCTCTGCAAACCTCCGATCCGGGGATTGCCTCCCAAATCTCCGGCTTACAGCAGGAGCTTGCTCAGCAGCGCGACACCCAGGCCCATATTTTAAACTACATAGCCTCTGTAGATAACCGCCTTCTAGCTCTACAGACGGCGGCCGCTGTCCCTGTGCCTGCGGCAGCTTCCCAGTCCTCGCCCCGCTTGGCTAAACCCCCACGCTATAGTGGGGATCCCAAGCTCTGTCGGGGGTTCATTAACCAGTGTCAGTTGCACTTCGAGCTGGCTCCCCTGCAGTATCCCTCCGACCGGGCCAAGGTGGCCTTTATGATTTCCCACTTAGAGGGTGAGGCATTGGCTTGGGTGAATCCTTTGTGGGAGCGAGATGACCCGATAGTCTCCCAGCTCGCAACCTTCTTGGAGACATTCCGCAAGGTCTTTGATGAGCCCGGGCGTCTGGTCTCCGCTACCGAGTCCTTATTTTGCCTTCGCCAGGGTGCTCTCTCTGTGGGACAGTACGCCATCCAGTTCCGTACGTTGTCTTCTGAACTAGGATGGAACAATGAGGCTTTAGTAGGGGCTTTTTGGCGTGGCTTGTCGCCCCGAATCAAAGATGAGTTGGCAGGCAGGGATACACCTACGTCTTTGGAAGATCTCATCTCGCTGGCAACGCGAATTGACCTGTGTTTCCGAGAGCGTTCCCGCGAGGCCGTCAGGAGAGAAGACCCACTCGGTTCTCTCCTCCGATGCGCAGTCCTCCCCGCGCTCGGCCTTCCACCTCGGCGTCAGCCCCTGAACCCATGCAGGTTGACCGACTCAGGCCCGCAGAGCTACGCCGCCAGGAGAGACTCACTCATGGTCTCTGTCTCTATTGTGGCAGTGTCTCCCACCTTCTACGTTCCTGCCCTGTGAGGCCGGGAAACTCCTCCGCCTAGGACAGGTAAGAGAGGCCTCCCTAGGTGCTTTCGACACCTCTCTACCTTTGACCCTTCCTGTTTTGTTTATCCAGGGATCCAAACGTTTCTCGGAGCTAGCCTATATTGACTCAGGGGCTGCTGGTAATTTCATCCAACTCGAGGCGGTGAAGAGATTGGGGATACCTGTTAGGTCCTTGGAGGTTCCCCGGCAGTTAGCCTCAGTCGACGGGATTCCCTTGCGCGAGACCGTAACGTTGGTCACTGAAGAGCTGGAATTACAGATCGGGATCCTGCACCGTGAGAGAATAACCTTCTTCGTGCTGCCGTCTCTATCCCACACCTTGCTCCTGGGCCTTCCGTGGTTGAGGATGCATGAACCTGTCCTAGATTGGCGGACCGGAGACATCCTTCGCTGGGGCTGCGTTTGCCAGACTAGATGCCTTCGTCCAGTACAACCCCTCAAATGCTCGTCTCCTGTCTCGGGTCCTGCGGATTTGCCCTCGGCCTATTGGGCTTTTTCAGATGTCTTTGATAAGAAAGAGGCAGAGGCTCTTCCACCGCACCGGCAATATGATTGCCCCATCGAGCTTGTACCCGGCTCGACTCCGCCCCGGGGGTGAATCTATCCGTTGAGTCCACTCGAGTCCCAGGCCATGTCTGAATATGTACAAGAGAATTTGGCCAAAGGCTTCATCCGAAAGTCTTCTTCTCCCGCTGGGGCTGGCTTCTTTTTTGTTAAGAAAAAGGACGGGTCTCTCCGCCCCTGTATTGACTATCGAGGTCTTAACCAGATTACCATCAAGAACAGATATCCTCTGCCTCTCATCCCCGAGCTGTTCGACCGGCTGCGAGGTGCGCGAATCTTCTCTAAATTGGATCTCCGTGGAGCCTATAATCTCGTCCGTATTCGCTCCGGAGATGAATGGAAGACCGCCTTCAACACCAGGGATGGACACTACGAGTACCTCGTCATGCCCTTCGGGTTGTGCAACGCTCCCGCAGTTTTTCAAGAATTCGTGAACGACATCTTCCGAGACCTTCTGTACTCCAGTGTGGTTATATACCTTGACGATATCCTGATCTTCTCTCCCGATCTGTCCACCCACAGAAGAGATGTCCGCCGAGTGCTGTTCCGATTGAGGGAGAATCGCCTGTACGCCAAATTGGAGAAGTGCGTCTTTGAACAGTCCTCCCTTCCATTTTTGGGATATATCATCTCCGACTTCGGCCTGCGTATGGATCCGGTGAAGGTGTCTGCCGTGCTCAACTGGCCACGTCCCCAAGGGGTGAAAGCCGTTCAGCGATTTCTCGGCTTCGCAAATTATTATCGGCAGTTCATCCCTCGTTTTTCCTCTTTGGCCGGCTCTATCTCATCTTTGATTCGTAAAGGAGCCAACCCGCACGTCTGGACCCCTGAAGCAGAGGAGGCCTTCCTATCTCTAAAACGAGCTTTTACCACGGCTTCCGTACTCCATCGTCCTGAGGTCAACAAACCGTTCGTCCTCGAAGTGGATGCATCAGCAACTGGAGCCGGAGCGGTTTTGTCTCAAAAATCTTCTTCCGGTAAACTCGTCACGTGCGGCTTCTTTTCCAAGTCCTTTTCCACCTCAGAGCGGAATTATTCCATAGGGGACCGAGAACTGCTGGCCATCAAGTTAGCTCTAGAAGAGTGGAGATACTTATTGGAGGGCGCCGCACATCCCTTCACAATCTTCACAGATCATAAGAATCTAGCTTATCTTCGGTCTGCGCAGAGACTCAACCCACGCCAGGCCAGGTGGTCTCTGTTCTTCGCTCGATTCGATTTTGATCTACATTTTCGCCCAGGCAACAAGAACCTCAAAGCTGACGCCTTGTCCAGGTCCTTCCTTCCCGCAGATGTCGAAGAAGAACCCACGCATATCTTGGATCCATCCCGGCTCATCACGGTGGCACCACTCTCTCTTCTCTCACCTCCACCTGGCAAGACTTTTGTGCCGGAGAAGGACCGAGGACGAATCCTTCACTGGGGACATGCTTCCAAGCTGGCTGGCCATCTCGGGATTAAGAAGACACTTCACCTGGTATCCCGCTACTACTGGTGGCCGACTCTTCCCCAGGATGTCCGGGATTTCGTCGCCTCCTGTCTCTCCTGTGCCAAGATCAAGGTGCCTAGGCAGCTGCCTTCTGGGCTTCTACACCCGCTTCCTATACCCTCGTCCCCCTGGCAACACATTGCCATGGACTTTATTACGGACCTACCCCACTCTGCCAACTGTACAGTCGTCCTAGTGGTGGTTTTCTAAGATGGCACACTTCGTTCCCCTTTCCGGCTTACCATCAGCCCCAGCCTTGGCGAAGATCTTTGTTCAGCACATCTTCCGTCTTCATGGACTGCCCCAACATATTGTTTCTGACAGAGGAGTCCAATTTACCTCTCGCTTCTGGAGAGCCCTATGCAGATCAATGGATGTCACTCTCGACTTCTCCTCATCTTACCACCCCCAGTCCAACGGTCAGGCCGAACGGACAAATCAGTGCTTGGTGAACTACCTCCGGCATTTTTCCAATGTCCACCAGAACGACTGGGCTGAACTTCTCCCGTGGGCTGAGTTTGCCTATAATAACCACGCCAGCGAGTCTTCAGGCAAGTCCCCTTTCTTTATCGTCTATGGACAACATCCTGGTGTACCTCTACCGGTTCCTCCTGCCTCGGGTGTACCGGCGGCTGACCTTCTGACCGGGGAATTCTCCAGGATCTGGCAGGAGACCAAGGCCGCTCTCGAGTTGGTACGTAACAGAGTTAAGAGACACGCCGACAAAAGACGCCTGGATGCTCCGCCATATCACCCTGGTGATAAAGTTTGGCTGGCCTCCAAGTTTATTCGCCTCAAGGTCCCTTCCCATAAACTGGGTCCCCGTTATATTGGACCTTTTGAGATCTTGTCCCGTATTAATGATGTCTCCTATAAACTACGGCTTCCTGCCTCTCTCCGTATCCCTAATGCCTTTCATGTGTCCTTGCTAAAACCAGTAGTCTTCAATCGTTTCCTTTCTAAGGCCCCTCACTCACCTCCGCCTGTCTCCGCAGACGATGTATTTGAGGTTAAAGATATTTTGGCCATGAGGAAGCAAAAGGGGAGAACCTTTTTCTTGGTTGATTGGAAGGGCTTTGGTCCCGAGGAGAGGTCCTGGGAGCCCCAAGAGAACATCCAGGCCCCTCGAATCTTGGCCAAATTCTTTTCCGGACTGCGGAGGGGGGCGCGTAAGGAGGGGGGTACTGTCACGCGGCGGCTGCCGCGCGCTCCTCTCTCTGCCTCCTCCCGGCCGCAGCTTACCCTTCCTCCGGCATCCTGCTTCCCTCTGCGCCGGCGTCCTCGGTCCTCCCCGGCTCCTCTTCTCTGTCCGGCGGTCCCCTTCGTCCGGTCTTCCGCACCGTGCCGGGTGCACGCCCCCGCCCCTCCTGCTCGGTGGGCGCGCGCACTTACTGTACCTGGGCACGCGTGCTTCTCCTCCTCCTCCTCCTGAGGACGCGCGCCTGCTCCTCCTCCACTTTAGGTCACGACCCGGAAGTCCTCCTACTAGCCCCTATATCTGGCCGCCTCTTCCTGCCAGCGGTGCCTGAGTATCACTGCTTTTCCCTAGTGATTCTGGCCACCCTCTATGCACGCTATCGCGTCCTGTCCATCCGTTGTTCGTTCACCTCTCCATTTTTCCTCTCTCCTAGGTCCTGTGTCTCCCAGCCGTGCCCGCCTGTCCTGTGTCTCCAAGCCGTGCCCGCCTGTCCTGTGTCTCCCAGCCGTGCCCGCCTGTCCTGTGTCTCCCAGCCGTGCCCGCCTGTCCTGTGTCTCCCAGCCGTGCCCGCCTGTCCTGTGTCTCCCAGCCGTGCCCGCCTGTCCTGTGTCTCCAGGCCGGTACCGTCAGTCCTGTACCCCCAACTCGGCTCTAGCTGTCTGTCTGTCGTTACTCTCCAGGGTACCAGCTGCCGTGGTAATAGTTACCCGCGGGCTTGCCCCAAACGCTCCCTGTATAGGGGGTGGTCCACCTGGTCAGCTCGCCCCCGGGAGGTTCGTTGCCACGGTCTAGCGGGTCCACCCCAGGTGTACCTTACACAGCCACAGTCTGTGCTTCAGCCTCAGCCTCGGCCTCATCAGCACAAACAGTCTCACATATACTGTCCTGCTCCTGTGTGGGGCATTCTGGGACCTGTGGTGCCTCTGCTGGAGTCTGAAGTGTGTGCTCCTGTTCACACTGAGCTGCCTGCTGCTGCATTTGTTTCCCCTCCTGGAAGCAGAAGCGGGCAGCCTGTAACACTGGCCGTGTCCGCTGCTGGGGGGTCCCGTCCTGAACATCAGGGGTCCTGGCCTCTGCAGCACAGTCCTGCTTATAGGAGGCGAACCGCTCCCGGTTCCTGTAGGTCTCTGCCAGGGGCCCCATGCTCTCCAGCACAGATTCAGTGTCCTGCACAACACTCGCCAGCTGTACACCCAGTGTGTTCAGTCTCAGGTCATAGGCGTCATTACTGGCAGGATTAGTGGTCTTTAGACTATAGATGAAGTCTACCTCCATTTGCAGTGCTTTTATTTGCTGCTGTAACTCACCCATTTTTCGTACAAGTCCCGGTATCTCATCCGCTAGCTGCAGCTCGGGTGCACGCGCCGGCCCCACAGGTTTAGTCTTGACCAACTGGTACAGAGGTTTGAAGACAGTCTTGTTCCGTTCCTCCACGGATGGTTTTGTGACCCCTTGGCTGGATGCAGGCTCCGCAGCAGGTTTATCGCTGCCACCTGATTGCGACCATGTGTGTCCTGACCGCGCCATACTGCCAAGTTGCTGTAGGTTCTCCTGCATTGTCTGTCTTTCCAAAGACGTTCGTCTCTGTCTGGGAGCAGGAGACGTGATCTGCACAACTGGGGCCGATCTCACCTGTGCACCTGGCAGGAGCTGCTTACTGACTGGGGAGCTACAAGACTTCACATTCAGCTGGATTCCATCACTCACTGACACATTGCCTTCTGGCTTCTGTGCTGGGCTTGGAGAAGGTTTTCCTCCCAAAACTTTACTCGCAGCTTTTTCCTCCTTCATAGAACTGCTGCAGCTTTGGCTCGCTGCATTCACTGGTCTGACAGTGGCTTTGGGATTAACATTCCCATTGGTAGAAGCCTGGGAAGCTTGTCCCAGTGTAGGCCGGGAAGCCTGGGCCTTGCCTGGGGAGCTTCCCCGCCCAGGGTGGCCCCTCCCCGGGCTTGCTCCAGACATGAGGAGATCCACAAAACACAACCTCACAGCTAGGAGGCAGTATTATAGTAGTTATATTATTGTATATAGTGGGGGCAGTATTATAGTAGTTTTATTCGTGAACACGGGCACAGTATTATAGTAGCTATATTCTTGTACATAGGAGTAGTATTATAGTAGTTATATTCTTGTACATAGGGGCAGTATTATAGTAGTTATATTCTTTTACAAAGGGGCAGTATTATAGTAGTTATATTCTTGTACATAGGGGCGGTAATATAGTAGTTATATTCTTGTACATAAGGGTAGTATTATAGTAGTTTTATTCTTGTACATAAAGGTAGTATTATAGTAGTTATATTCTTGTACATAGAGGCAGTATTATAGTAGTTTTATTCTTGTGTATAGGGGCAGTATTATAGTAGTTTTATTCTTGTACATAGGGGTAATATTTTATTAGTTATATTCTTGTATATAGGAGCAGTATTATAGTAATTATATTCTTGTATATAGGGTGTGAGGCAGTGACTGGTGTTACATGTGAGGGTCACTGTATTTCCCCCCCCATGGAGGCACACTGAGGCCATGACAGGGCGTCGCTGTGGTTGCAATACAGACTAAAGTGAGTATATGTCTTGGACATTCTGGTTGTCCAAGGCAGATTTAAGGAAAACCTGCTCTGGGCTTTTGGGTTTTGAAACAAACTACAGATGGTAGTGGTGCAGTCTGTTTGAATCCGGGCTGGGTTTTCCATGTGGCTGAAGGCCACAGGTTGCCAGTTAACCCTGCAGTATAAGGTTTGGGTTTGTCACGTTCAGAGTCAGTGTAAGTTTGGTGTTTGAAGGAGTACAGAGCAGAAGGCTCTGCAGAGCTCCACCTGTGTGAGGGAACACAGGTCAGTGGAGCCAAACAACCAATGCAGCTGAAAAAGCCTGACACCCACAGTGTAAACAGCGGTGCAGTCGCCCACAGCATCAAGTCTGAGGAGGACTGGCATGTTTAGTGACTGTAAACTGAGGGATATGGTTCCCCCTGCAATTTGGAGGATTTCGTGTCCTGTGAGTAGAACATTAACACGGTGGTGCAGTTGCCCACGGCAACCGGTCAGAGGTGGACTGGCGTGTTTAGTGACTGTAATCCAGATGATATGTGTCCGGCTGTGAACTGGAGGTGGACTGTTTTGTTCCCGACTGCGATCGGGAGGTGGAATGTCCTGTTTCCCTGCTGCGATCCAGAGGATATTGTGTGCTGTCTTTTGTGAGTTGAACATTAAAGAGCCGTTTTGCTTTGAACTTTGCTGGGTCACTGCCACATCACTGCACAGTTTGCTACCGCTGCACTACAAGAGGCAGTATTATAGTAGTCATATTCTTGTACATAAGGGCAGTATTATTGTAGTTTTATTCTTGTATATAGGGGCAGTATTATAATAGTTATATTCTTGTGTATCGGAAGCAGTATTATAGTGGTTATATTCTTGTACATAGGGAGCAGTGTTATAGTAGTTATATTCTTGTACATAGGGGGCAGTATTATAGTAGTTATATTATTGTACATAGGGGCAGTATTATGGTAGTTATGTTCTTGTACATAGGAGCAGTATTATAGTAGTTATTTTCTTGTACATAGGAACAGTATTATAGTAGTTATATTCTTATGCATAGGGCAGTATTATAATAGTTATATTCTTGTACGTAGGGAGCAGTATTATAGCAGTTATATTCTTTAACATAGGAGCAGTATTATAGCTGTTATATTCTTGAACATAAGAGGCAGTAGTATAGTAGTTATATTCTTGTACATAGTAGTAGTATTATAGTAGTTATATTCTTGTACATAGTAGTGGTATTATAGTAGTTATATTCTTACACATATGGGGCAGTATTATAGTAGTTATATTCTTGTATATAGGAGCAGTATTATAGTAGTTATATTCTTGTACATAGGAGCAGTATCATAGTAGTTATATTCTTGTGCATAGGAGCAGTATTATAGTAGTTATATTCTTGTACATAGGAGCAGTATTATAGTAGTTATATTTTTGTACATAGGAGCAGTATTATAGTAGTTATATTCTTGTATATAGGAACAGTGTTATAGTAGTTATATTCTTGCATATAGGGGCCGTATTATAGTACTGATCAGATAAATAATTTTGCGCTGATTTCAGGTATATTGTCCTCTTATAACCTAATAGTATCCTGATATATAGTAATAACACAACACTCTAGTCAATGTAGAATTCCATTACCTTGTTTCAGCCGTGTGCAGTGTAGATCCTGTGGAGATGCTGCTGTACTCGGAACCTTACAGAAAAAAGTCCAGGGATAAAAGATTGTCCCAGTTAGGGGGCACTCTGGATGACTGGTATACTTGTGGGTAACGTTGCAGCGCTGTCCCGGCCAGTGACAGGCGCTGGAGATCAGTGTCCTGTGGTACTAAGAAGAGCACGTGTTAGCGCGTCTACCGGCTGTAGGACCTGCGTGACGTCTTCAGTCACGTGACTCTCCCACGGTCATGTGGTGCGCACTTATCCACAACGGAGGATGATATCAGTTATATTCTTGTATATAGGAGCAGCATTATAGAAGGTATATTATTGTACATAGGGGCAGTATTATAATAGTTATATTGTTGTACATAGGAGCAGTATTACACTAGTTATATTCTTGTATATATGGGCAATATTATACTGTAGTTACGGTATATTCTTATACATAGGGGCAGTATTATAGTAGTTATATTCTTGAACACGGGCACAGTATTAAAGTAGGTATATTCTTGTACATAGGAGCAGTGTTATAGTAGTTATATTCTTGTATATAGGGGCAGTATTATAGTAGTTATATTCTTGTATATAGGGACAGTATTATAGTAGTTATATTCTTGTAGGTAGGAGCAGTATTATAGTAGTTATATTGTATATAGGGGCAGTATTATAGTAATATTCTTGTATATAGGGGCAGTATTATAGTAGTTATATTCTTGTATATAGGGGCAGTATTATAGTAGTTATATTCTTGTACATAGGAGCAGTATTATAGTAGTTATATTCTTGTATATGGGGGCAGTATTATAGTAGTTATATTCTTGTATATGGGGGCAGTATTATAGTAGTTATATTCTTGCATATAGGGGCAGTATTATAGTAGTTATATTCTTGTATATAGGGGCAGTATTATAGTAGTTATATTTTTGTAGATAGGAGCAGTATTATAGTAGTTATATTGTATATAGGGGCAGTATTATTGTAGTTATATTCTTGTATATAGGGGCAGTATTATAGTAGTTATATTCTTGTACATAGGAGCAGTATTATAGTAGTTATATTCTTGTATATAGGGGCAGTATTGTAGTAGTTATATTCTTGTACATAGGGGCAGTATTATAGTAGTTATATTCTTGTGCATAGGGGCAGTATTATAGTAGTTATATTATTGTACATAGGGGCAGTATTATGGTAGTTATGTTCTTGTACATAGGAGCAGTATTATAGTAGTTATTTTCTTGTACACAGGAACAGTATTATAGTAGTTATATTCTTATGCATAGGGCAGTATTATAATAGTTATATTCTTGTACGTAGGGAGCAGTATTATAGCAGTTATATTCTTTAACATAGGAGCAGTATTATAGCTGTTATATTCTTGAACATAAGAGGCAGTAGTATAGTAGTTATATTCTTGTATATAGCAGCAGTATTATAGTAGTTATATTCTTGTACATAGTAGTAGTATTATAGTAGTTATATTCTTGTACATAGTAGTGGTATTATAGTAGTTATATTCTTACACATATGGGGCAGTATTATAGTAGTTATATTCTTGTACATAGGGGCAGTATTATAGTAGTTATAGTCTTGTACATAGGAGCAGTATTATAGTAGTTATATTCTTGTGCATAGGAGCAGTATTATAGTAGTTATATTCTTGTACATAGGAGCAGTATTATAGTAGTTATATTTTTGTACATAGGAGCAGTATTATAGTAGTTATAGTCTTGTATATAGGAACAGTGTTATAGTAGTTATATTCTTGCACATAGGGGCCGTATTATAGTAGTTATAGTCTTATACATAGGGGCAGTATTATAGTAGTTATGTTCTTGTGCATAGGGGCCGTATTATAGTAGTTATATTCCTGTACATTGGGGCAGTATTATAGTAGTTATATTCTTGTACATAGGAGCAGTATTATAGTAGTTATATTCTTGTACATAGGATCAGTATTATAGTAGTTGTATTCTTGTACATAGGGGCAGTATTATAGTAGTTATATTCTTGTACATAGGGAGCAGTATTATAGTAGTTATTTTCTTGTACATAGGGAGTAGTATTATAGTAGTTATATTCTTGTACATAGGGAGTAGTATTATAGTAGTTATATTCTTGTATATAGGGGCAGTATTATAGTAGTTATATTCTTGTACATAGGGGCAGTATTATAGTAGTTATATTCGTGAACACAGGCACAGTATTATAGTAGCTATATTCTTGTACATAGGAGTAGTATTATAGTAGTTATATTCTTGTACATAGGGGGCAGTATTATAGTAGTTATATTCTTGTACATAGGAGCAGTATTATAGTAGTTATATTCTTGTACATAGGGGGCAGTATTATAGTAGTTATATTCTTGTACATAGGAGCAGTATTATAGTAGTTATATTCTTGTACATAGGGGGCAGTATTATAGTAGGTATATTCTTGTACATAGGGGCAGTATTATAGTAGTTATATTCTTGTACATAGGGGGCAATATTATAGTATTTATATTCTTGTACATAGGAGCAGTATTATAGTAGTTATATTCTTGTACATATGTGCAGTAATATAGTAGTTATAGTCTTGTACATAGCAGTATTATAGTAGTTATATTCTTGTATATAGGGAGCAGTATTATAGTAGTTATATTCTTGTATATAAGGGGCAGTATTATAGTAGTTATATTCTTGTACATAGGGGCAGTATTATAGTAGTTATATTCTTGTACATAGGGGGCAGTATTATAGTCGTCATATTCTTGTACATAGAGGCAGTATTATTTTAGTTATATTCTTGTACATGGGGGCAGTATTATAGTATTTATATTCTGGTACATAGGAGCAGTATTATAGTAGTTATATTCTTGTATATGTGGGCAATATTATACTACTGCAGTTATATTCTTGCAAATAGAGGCAGTTATATATGTGCACAGAAATAAAAAATATTTTCCAGCATTTGTCTATAAATCAGTTGGGACTTGTAGTTCCATAAAATCTAGAATCACTCCTGAGTTCTGATAATTTGGGATCATAGTCCTTGAGCTGTTGATGGGAAGTGTGTGTGATTTCCCCGTTTCTGCCCGGCTCCAGGAACTTTGTGACTGTACTGACAAGTGACAGCCAAAGCTGGTGATCCTGTATCTCGCTCTGTTACATGCGCGGACCATCCTGACGTGCGCTTTATCCGCTCAGACAGACGGCTCGAGCTCACCCCCTCAGACACCATTCTCATGGTAGCACAATAACCAGGTCCCTGAATGCGTCTTGCTCTGTCACAACAATCACATCCCCGCTGAAATCATGTCTTACAGATTGTTATTTGAGCATAATGTGAACCTACAACTGCGCAAGACAGTGATGAGCTTATTGCCATAGTCCATCTCCAGATGGGTGTAAACTCCTGAGGGCCGTCATTAGTTGATGTGCAAAATCTACACCATTATTTTTTTTTTTCTGTGCCCTAGTTTTGTTTTTTTTTCTTTTAAAGAGCGTGATGATTCCTTATACCCTCTGAGCAGATCAGGAAAAAAGGAAAAAAGATTGATCTAAATGAATACAGTATTTTTGTCACCACTAGGAGGCGCTAACTGCATACAGATATGGGTCGCCCTCCCAGGGCCGTGGGGTACTCGGTACCGGGCCGGTATCAGTGGGATGTGTCACAGCAGCAGTGACCCGGACCGTGACCCTGGGCACCCAAGTAATGGGGAAATTGTGAATATTGAAATGTAGTTAGATGGAATAGTTTGTGACGCCACCTGTGGTGTTCGGCAAGTGAGATGTTAGGCCAACGCTGCTTGCTGATCCTCTTGGGCTGGTGATGGGTTGCAGCCAAGATGGTGAAGCTCCCCACAGGTGGAGCTGTAGCCCCAGGGCAGTGTAGATGTAGGGGAAGAGGAGAGGCGCAGGCGGTGTAGAAGCTGGTACCCAGATGTAGCGGTGCTGAGTGTGTTGGCGCAAGAATCAATGGAGGACACCAGGGCTTGTAGTTCCAAAGCTTTACTCACAGTCTGTAGTACACACAGGTGCCGGCCTCCATGCCATGTCCTCCGGGTCAGAGACTCAGCCAACCTCCAGGCAAGATGGGTTACTCCCTTCCAACGCTCCGCCAACATGTTCCTTTCTGAACGTCTCCTCTTATAGTGCCTTTTAGTGTGAAGATCTCCTAGTACTGAGTTACACTGGAGTTCCTCCTAACAGATGTTCCCAAGAACTCTACTTGTACGGCAGACAGCTGTAGCCTTCTTCGGGTACTCCTTACTCCTGAGTCCCGGCTCTTTATCCGTGTTGCTGTTGTGCCCCCAAGTCTTAGATGGGAGTAGTGCATTTACAGCCCACTACTCCACCGGTGTCTGCTGCAGAACCATTAGTGTCCATACAACCTCGGGGACCGGGCCCCGGCCTTGCGCTTAGAACTTCTTGGCAGGGTTCTTCCTCTAACCCACGTCCTCTGGGTTCTCTTATTCTCCTACGTTCCATACTTGTCTTTCTTTCCTATGGAAGCTCAGGCTTCAGTTCAGTGTCTTTCTCCTTTTTGTCTTTCCCGTGCCAGCAGACCCGAGTCACTCAGGTCTGCTGCAGCACTCCTTCCTCCATCCCTCTCTCAGGGATCTTCTTTCCTCAGTCTCTCCGACTGCCTGACTCACGACTCACCTCAATCCTAAACCTTCCCACTGTTTTATGTATTCTTAACTCCACCCACCTCCCAGCACGTTTCGTGTTCCAAGCAGGGAGCCACCAAAGGTGCTCTGCTATACTCCAAGCAGGGAGTCGCAATGTGGCTTTGCTGAACTACCCTGTTGTGTGGGGTGTGAGTGTTGGAGTGTGGTCAGGAGTTCCCACCTTACCTGGATGGTGGGGCACCACACCTTTGGAGGAGGTGCAGTACCTCTGTGGCGACTGAGCCTCAGGGGCGCCACAGATACATTATTGAGTACAAACGGTGCTGCATGAATGCATCGAGGCCCCTCTAGTGGCAGCCGCAGGCGGGCGGAATTTTAACATTTTAAGGGAACCTGCCATGTTGAAAGTGGTATCTGATCAGCAGGCAGGAGGAGATTAACAAATTGACATACATTTTTAGTGCGGCATGTCATCGTAAAACTTGCGTTTTATTGATTGAAATACTTGTTGATTATACTAATAGGAGTTCAGTGAGCAGTTGTATTCAGAGATTGACTTCCCTATATGACTGGGCATGCAGATAACTAACAATGTAGTACAAAAACTTGGCACTCAAAAGAAAAATTGATTTGACAGTTCCTTTATTGTAAAAGGCATCCAGTTAAATATACTTCTTTTACTTCTTTAAACGTTTTCGGTCATACAATTGACCTTCATCAGAAACAGAATTTTTTCACAGTTGGTTTTAACTAGAATGAGTTTACAAGAAGACAAGACAGTATGGTTAGTGAACAAATAAGTATATAACAAATATCTGAGCAACAGGATGCTGATAATGACCGTATGAACATCATGTAAAGTTTAGACGAAAGGTCGATGACTAGATAAATACTGAAATAGCGAATCCTGAGATAAGGTTCAAGTGAGCTTAGTGAAACTCCACAGGTTCCATGGGCAGTGATAGAGAGTCCGTGCTGTGATGGTATATAAGGAACATATGTAAAAGACGTGCCCTAGGAGGTTAAAAAACAAACAACAAGTGTGACACTGGTCAATAAAGGATACAGTGAGATTCGTGGTCGGCTGGTGCTACAGGATGTGCAATACCACATGAAAGGTAATAGCCGACTGGAATGAGTGCCAAGACAGGTACCTGAGAGGAACTGTAATGGAAAATTCCATATATTATTATTAAAGAACCCGTGGGTCTGGTGATTTCCTACATGAATGGGTAATTTAGTTCATATTACGTGCATATCCTCAGCCTATCTCAGTACACACATTTATACTCTTTTTATCATCCTCAGTGTCCTTTCATCCTCAGTAGCTGCTGCTTCCCAGACGTCTGTTTCTCCACATTATTAATGAATATACCCAGGTATTAATTGACTGTTTTGGACTTTTTCTCCTTCCTCATTCACATAACATCGCCCAATATGTTTATGTGCCATAGTCACTCACCGTCTTGATCTTTTTCTTTTTTTCCAGTACTGAATAGTGCCTACTTATGACAGCGGTTCTTTAATAATAATATATACTTATTTGTTCACTAACCATACTGTCTTGTCTTCTTGTAAACTCATTCTAGTTAAAACCAACTGTGAAAAAATTCTGTTTCTGATGACGGTCAATTGTATGACCGAAAACATTTAAAGAAGTAAAAGAAGTATATTTAACTGGATGCCTTTTACAATAAAGGAACTGTCAAATCAATTTTTCTTTTGAGTGCCAAGTTTTTGTACTACATTGTTAGTTGGCTGGATACCCGACTTGTGCACCTCCCTCCTCATTGAGTGCCGTGTTTTTTCTATTGGGCATGCAGATAGCTGTCAATCACTGAGTAGGAGCGCCCACTTGACTCTATTTCCAATAAACGTATATATCATTCTGCTCAGCTTCTCCTTCTATATACAAGGCAGCCCACAGATCAGACTGCATGTACATCGTTTTGCTTTCCCTTAACTGGACAGTTGTGAGAAAGGAAGCAGAACACCTAACTGAAAGCCGGTTCCTGGGAGGACATGGTCTTAGTTCCTCCTGGAAACCTCCGGCTTTCAGTCATAGAGGCGTGGACAGCGAGGCTTTACTCACCGCTCACTGCACTATAAGCATGCCCCAGCACTCTGCACACCTGTGCTGTAGAGTGAGCTGTCAGTCAATGTGCAGGGGCATTCTTACAGCCCCCGCCCACTGTGTACTGACCAATGACTGCGGCCGCTCTGGGCACACCCCTATGACTGCAAGCCAGCATCTTCCAGGAGGAATAAAGTTATTTTTCCTCCCAGTGTCTGCACTTTCAGTAAAGCAGACAGATAGCATTGGAAAGCTGGTAACCTGCTGGTTAATAGCGTTTGGGGACATGGCAGGTTCCCTTTAACCCCTGACCTTTACAGCCAAATTTTTAATCTTTTTTTTTTTTTTTTTTAAATTCTAACTCCGCTTTTTATTTTGGATGTAGTATAACTGAAAATTGCTAATCAGGCGTTTCGATTTTTTCATGTCGTTGACCATATACGATAGGTTATGATTTTTAAATTTGATGAGCTGAACTTTTACAGAGGTGGCAAAATCAAATCCTTGTTTTTTTCTAATCGGAAAAAGAGGAATGTTTCATGCTATTATATACCATTTTTTTTTGGTAAAGTTTAGTGAGACAGGATCGCCTAAAAGTAGGGCCGGGACTATGTCAAAGTCATATTTATGTGATCAAGATTTCGGCAGTCATTATGTTATTAATATGAGAGCATGGACAGAATCACTGACCGACAAGATATATTTGCTATTCAGGACCCTGAGCAAGTTGGGTCACTACTATGGGAGTTAAAAATGTTGCAATGGAGTTATTTAATTTTCCCCAAATTGGATAAAGTCAGGGCTGTAGCTATATGAGCACAGGATGAAGGGGGGGTAGCAGTCATGCCCGGGTCCTATTAATGATAGGTGAGAGCCCTGTTCCTGAGTTTACATTTTGGAAAAGTAATTGCAGCATGCCTGAGTTTGGTCTGCTATTCAGATCGCACTCGGCCATGCAAGTCAGTGAGTGTGTGTAAACCATCAGACTGTACTCGGATGACATCTGAGTGCATTCCGATTTCCGCGCACATGGAGAAAATGGAGACTTTTTTTTTCTCCATCTTCTCCTCATCAGACAGAATAGGATCACGCAATGATGACGCTCCGATCAGAGTGAGATTGGCATAGTTGACCCGATTTTCTACGATGAGAAAAAAAAATACAATTGTGTGACTTCAGAGCTGCACACTTGCGGAACTAGCTCACTGACGAATTCTCAGTCAATAAGGCTGTGTTCACAATTTGCATTTTTGCTGTTTTTTTGTGCAAATTAAAAGCTGCTTTTTGCAGTACCAGCAAAAGCTGTGAGATTTCAGGAATCTCATGCGCACACATTGTTTTTTTTTTTCCTGACTTACTTGGAAAACTGCTGCTTTTTTAAAACTGCAGCATGTCACCCATTTTTTTCACCCGTAGAAAACAACGAGAAAGTGCAAAAAAGGAGAAACAAAACATTGCTGCATTTCTAGTGAAAAAATGCATGTACAGCAGGATGTGAAACCCATTTTATTTTTGTGATTTTTCTCAAGTTTAAACCAAATTGTCTCAGTGTCCTTACAGGAGAATGGCAGCTAGGATTAGTACAGGTTAATTAAATTAGTGTTGTGTTGAAGACAACATTGGCCGACCAAAGTGTGAAATTGAACAATACCTAACCAACTCAAGGGCCGACCAAGGTATGAAAGTAAACAGCGTCCTACAAAATGCTCTGCCAATGTCTTAGGTAAACTATTCCTGACCAATTCACCTCCCCCCGCTGTTGTTACATTTGCAATTGTGTATTTTTTCATGAACTTTTTTGTTCAGAATAGTCACTATTTTTTCACACGCATAAAAAATTCTTTTTCCACTAAATAAATTGATCAATTTGCCCTTTTTTTGTTCCCAAAAATGTTTTATGATGTCACACATTTCTTGCATTGGTGGCTGAATATCTGGTATTGTTCGTGCTCGTATAGTGGAAGCAAAGCTGAACTTTAGGATCTTGAACAACGCAGCAAGAAAGGCAGGAGAAAAGCCATCAAAACCTGTTTGTCTGCAGCTTTTTTTTTTTTTTTTTTTACTGCCAAGAGATTTTTCTATATGTAGGTGGTTACCGTTTAAACTAATTGTGATATTATTAACTAATTTCTTCCTTCCTTTCCCGACCCCACTGATCTGCAGTTTGCAGCCTGATTCAAGTTTCAGATTTGTCTCTTGTGAGAGTGTCTCTCCCAGTAATATAGGCTGGATGTGAGGTGTCTGTGTATCCAAGGTGCTGCTGTCTTCACTTGCTCTCCTGTGTCAGCATAGTTTCTATCCCTCTCTGACTTCCTCACTGTGGTGTTTGCTACTTTTTCCTTAGAGCGTTGTTTTTTCTGCCCACCCTGAGAAACTCTTTCCCCTCTCCACTGCAGATCTGTGTACAACTGCCTTCCCGCTTCTGCTATATCTAGGGGCTGCCCCAGACGTCTATGCGAATCGGTTTGAACAAGGAACACAGTGCACGGCACAGCCTTTCGGCAAGTCTTGCGATCCAAATACATTGCTGTCCATGCTTGGACTGATTTGCACCGATGTCCGCAGCAGCCCTAACACTGAAAGAAGGGAAAGTAGAGCTGTGAGTAGCAGAGGGAACTCTGATGAGCACAGTGAAATGGTAGAAGATTTTAAATGAAGATAATTTAAATAAATCGCGTGTGACGTGTAATGGACATAACCCATTTGGTTTCCACGCCATGCTATTCACTATTGCTAGTCACATCGCCGAACGTAGTGTTTTCTGACATTCTCAGATCTGCTAGATTTGTTCCTTTTTACCCTATAATATTTGACCTGAAATTGCAGCGTGATGGTTTCAGGGAAATGTAAAAGTGTAGCGGGAATTTATAACATTAGTGACTATGTAAATGAAGATGAAGGCCCATAGTAATAGAAGTTCACAGACTAGCTGGCGAGTCGCCGGCAGAGGAGAGGGAGTTCTTTTCTGTCTTCTTACCGCTCTTCCCTGCTGATTCTTTTCAGATCCTGCCGACACCAGTCTATTTCCGGGGAAATTGCTGAGGATTCTGCGCTTGGATTGCTGAGGCGTCGACAATGAAGCACTTCATGAAGTGAGTAATCGCCTCTGTGATTTCAGGGTAACGGTGCTTGGTGTTTTAAGGTGTTCCTGCTGCTTTCAGAGAATGGAGGGAGCCGCACTGTGGGGGGATCAGGAGCACGTGCCATCACCGAGGCCTGTAACATCTCACTCTGGGGTCTCTCCTTCTGTCTTTGAAGAGTTAAATAAAATGTCACTTAATTTCTGGATTGATGCAGATAAAAAAGCTTAAAGGGGCTGTCCAGATAAGAAAACTCATAATGTATGCTTTATGGGAATTCATGATTAATAGAGGAGGGTCCTCATCTCCAGAAAACGACCTAGTGTCTAAATCAGGTGTTCTAAGTATCTTATTAACAATTTTGAGATAGATATAGATATATATAATATATCCATATCTATCTATCAATATATATACACAGTTATGGCCGAAAGTGTTGGCACCCTTGAAATTGTTCCAGGAAATGAAGTATGGTATTTATCCCAGAAAATTATTGCAATTACTCATATTCATATTTGTTATATACATGTTTATTTCCTTTGTGTGTATTGGAACAACACGAAAAAAAAGAGAAAAAGAGGCAAATAGAACATCATTTCATATAAAACCCCCAAAATGGGCCAAACAAATTTATATTAGAGGTGTTATCTGTCATTGTAATCCTGTCTGCAGTGATGACGAGACTGCTGAAAAGTCTTCTGTAACTATCAGGAAGTATGAATCGAGAGGCCTGTACTAAATTTGTAAAATATATATATTTGGCGTAACAACCCCACAACACATTTTCTTTAACTGGGCATTATGTAATACTTTATTTTGCCTGTAGTGCTGCAGGGAAAATTGAACATTTAGGCTATGTGCCCACGTTGCAGAAATGCTGCGGAATTGTCCGCAGCATTTCCGCAACTCCCTGCCGCAGGTAAAACGCATGCGGAGTTCACATGCGTTTTCACGCAAAACACAAGCGTTTTGCAAGCGTTTTTCACTTGCAGAATGCTTGCACTTTTCCAAGAGATTTGAAGCATCGCTTGGAAAAGTGATTGACAGTTTGCTCACAAGCATAGTGTTTGACAAGTGTGACCAACTTTTTGCTATTGATGCTGCTATGCAGCATCAATAGTAAAATATAGAATGTGAAAAATAAGATAAGATAATCCTTTTAAAATAGTAAAACAAATAAAAAAAAGAGATATGGTTGTGATGGTGTGATATATTATGTGGATATCATTTTTTGTATATTCCTATTTTTAACAATTCCAGTTATTTTCATAGTGTTTTTCTTATTACATTGTAAGTCTACAGCCTCACTGTATCTGTCTCTTGATGACCCCCTGTAGTGCATTTATCCCTAAGGCCCTTTGTTCTCCTCTGGGAGGCCTGGAAACCACCTCAACTTGTTTGACTACCCTTGGACAAGGAAGGGGGTGGGGGGAAGAACAGCAGCTGGACAAGTCAGTTCCGGTGTGGACAGGATCGTGTATAGACAGCACTTCAGAGAGAGAAGGACCCATTTTATCCTCTGGTGCTAGAGTTTTGGAATCTCGTTTCCCTGGACATTTTATCCTGATACTGGACTGCATTCTTATTCTGGACTATCTTATCCTTTGTGTGGTGGACTGAATAGGGACCTTTTCGTATTTTTGCCTGAATAAAGGTCTTGGAATTGTTCACTCTTCGCTTGCTCTGTTGATTCTGTGATACCAGAGAAGGACCCCGTGACAACTTACCCTCTGTCAACCCCTGGAGTTCTCCCGGTCCTCAGCGACGCTGCCGGCAACTTCCGTTCCCAGGGATGCATTGCGCGAATGACCTCTGATGACATAACGGTCACACGACCGCTACGTCATCAGAGGTCATTCGCGCAATGCATCCCTGGGAACGGAAGTTGCCGGCAGCGTCGCTGAGGGCCGGAAGGACTCCGGGGGCCGTCAGAGGGTAAGTATATCTCTATTTTTTATTTTGATTCTATTTTTTACAGGAATATGGTTCCCAGGGCCTGGAGGAGAGTCTCTTCTCCTCCAGACCCTGGGTACCATCCGCACATGAAGCGCTCACTTTACGCATGGTGGGCATAGCCTCATGC
Source organism: Dendrobates tinctorius (assembly GCF_039654945.1). NCBI lineage: Eukaryota > Metazoa > Chordata > Amphibia > Anura > Dendrobatidae > Dendrobates > Dendrobates tinctorius. Next base: position 13,713,890 of record NW_027361743.1, on the reverse strand, counting down.
GTAAAGTGAGCGTTTCAATGCAATCCTATGGCAGCGGAATCGCTGCGATTCTGCAAAATTAATGGACATGCTGCAGATTTTTCTGCTATGTGATTCCGCAGTGGTAAAATCCGCAGCATTGACACAGCAACTGCGGAATCCCATAGGATTGCATGGGGTGCGTTTTGTTAGCGTTTTTTAAGCGTTTCCACAGCGGCAAAAACGCGATGGAAATGCTTAAAAAACGCAACGTGGACACATAGCCTAACTGTCAGGTTTTTGCACAAATTGAAGCTGATCGGTGGGAGTCTTAGCAGAAGGGGGACAGTTTGTTTTGTTTCTTTTCGCCTGCGGAGGCGCTGTAGGGTAACTGCACGCATACCGCCAGGTCTTCCCACACTCTGAAGAGGATCGCTGGGGATCCCAACAAGGCAGGCAAGTTATCCATGTGTTGTGAAGGAATTGTCTTACAAATGGGGATGGACCAAAGCGGGGAAACTTTCTTACCAGCAGGACAGGAGATTGCCGCTCTCTAATACCCTTTGGTGTCTCAGTCCCATACCATATTTAAGATCTCCGTTCGCGAGAATGGAAACTCATTGATTGTTGGCAGCTAGAGGTAGTAATCTGTATGGGCTTAGTTCTTTGCACAGCTCAGCATCTGCAGTAATTCAACACAGTCTTTGTAAAATCTTGTGTATCTACACAGTACCCAGGGTTGTCAATCATCTGTAAATTTCTGCATATTCTGTAAAAAAAAAAAAAAAAAAATTGGAGTTTTTTTTCCAGAGTCCAATTAAAAATTATGTTCAAACTTCTGAGTTCACTTCTCTCATTGGCACGTGATACGTCGGAAAGGGGTTAAATGTATTGTTTGCTGGCAACACATTGCCTCATGTAAACCATGATGTGCTGACGACAGTGAGACTGTATGTGACTGAGCAGTCACATTAAATGGTTTGTCCGGTCTTTAGCTACATGTCTACAGTCAATCTATGGGACTGCAGACTTGTAAATCCTCACATCACGTGCACTGCCCACTGTGCGGCTTCTCCAGTGACCACAAGTAAGTGATAAGCATACTGCTGGCCACGTTCCAACTAGACTGTTTCCCATCTAGTCGGAATGTTGCCAGGAGTATGCCGATCGCATACTTTAGGTCACATGATCGCCTGCTCACGGCGCTGACACTGTAGCATCTTTACAGCGTGCAGTGCGCACAGTGTGCGCATTCACTAGTCTGCAGTCACATAGAGTTACTGGAGACTTAGATATAAATGTACAAGGAACATATGTTATCCTTATACTTTCAAAACTCATTGTCTAAACGGTATCTTAGTTTTTTGTTCTTTGTTGTTTTTTTCTTACTGTAGACTTGTAGCTTAAGACCGGACAACCCTTTTAATCGGGGCTGTGGCGTCGGTAAGCCCAAGCTCCTACTCCGACTCAAACTCGTCAATTTCCATGACTCCGACTCCACCAAAATGGGCTCCGACTCCACTGCCCTTCCAGGGCTGTGGAGTCGCTAATTCAAACCTCTGACTCCGACTCCTCAATTTCCGTGACGCTGACTCCGACGCCACCAAAATGGGCTCCGTCTCCACGACTCCGACTCCACAGCCCTGCTTTTACCGATCGTATGATCATACAGTGCGCATAATTGCTCCTTGAAAATGGACCCGTGTACTTGTTTTATTGTTGATCAACGCTTGTTTCAAGCAATAATTCTGTCCTTGTAAGAGAACCCACAGGGGGCGTGCACACACAGTCTTTTAGATGTCGGCGTACCTACCGACTTACCCAAGGTGAAGACTCTTCGGAAAAACAGCGACCGTGTTTTTCCGAAAGTGTGCTTTAGGACACGGGACTTTTTTTGCCGTGTTTTTTTTTCTTCTACATTCTTTCTATAAAATAGTAACTGCTTCCAAGCAGCCAGAAGAATGGACCAGTCACTTGTTTTTGCATGTTCGCGGCTTTCGAAGCCTGAAACGGTTAAAAGAAGTGATAAAAGACGGGACATATGCACCGCTCGTCATTTTCACATTCCATGCAGAAGCTTCCTGAAAAAGACATCGCGTACACATGGCTTAAGGGTGTGTTCACACTAAGTTGTTGTTTTTTTGCTGAATTTTTATAGCAGAAACTCCCTGAAAACCACAAGGAATTTAAAAAAAACACAACTGTTTATGGAAAAATGTAAATGGTTAAAAGAAGTGACATAAGACTGAACATGTGCACAGCAATATCGTTTTGACATTGCTGTGCATTATGTTCATTTTCCGTGGTGCTTTTTCAGTCAGATTCCCAGTGTAACATGCCTGAAAAAGACGCCGCGTGCATATATGTTCACGCTGAGTTTTAGGAGCAGAAATTCTCTAAATGCTTTTGAAAAACTACTTCCGAATCTTGAGTTTCTGCTCAGTCTCCACAACAAAAATTCTACAAAAAGACTGTGCACCCACATTTTTTTTTTTTTTATTTAGTAAAGAACGCTTTCTAGTGAAAACAACTTTAGGAAATGCTTTTTCTTGGAAGAGTTTTCCATTTTCCAAAGAATTTTAAGTGTTTGGAAACAGTTTTTTTCCTGAAGTGTTTTTTTTTTGCAGCCTTCTGGTTGGACAGTGCTTAGGTTGGAGCGAATTCCATCAAGAGATGCTTTAAAGAAGTGACATACTTTTATATTTTTTCTCACATTTGCATTTTTCAAATCCTGAAGCGGAAGAAAAAAACCAAAAACCTTTTTTTAATACAGTAAAATTCCTAGTGCTTAAATGTAAATGTTCCCACTACCCCATCTTAAAGTTTGAGATCCTTCATAATAGAAAAAAGTTTGTTTCAGCTCTGAAGACTTTATTTGAACAAGCTAAAATAGCACGGCTCTAGACTTCATCCTACAGAATCTTTTCTCTGAATTTTGCTTTGTGTATTAATACCGTATATTGACCACTGAGTGTTACCATTCACCTTGTTAATCTGACATTGTCCAATCAGTGTTGACTTAGGAGCCCATAGATCCAGAATCAATATTCACTTTATAAGAGCGGCTAATGTTCTGGAGGATACTCCAGATGCTGGTGGAAAATTGCGGCAGTGGTGTCTGGACACTGCAGTGGAGGAATGGTGGATCATGTATGTAGGATCGGATTTATTTTCTTAAAAAATCTGTAAAACAACGAGTTTCAGCGTTTAATTAACTTCTTCTTCAGGTACATCTGAAGGAGTTGATCCAACTCCAAAACGCATTGATTTATAGTTTTTTTTTAAATAAATCCGATCCATCACACTTGGTCTTCGTTGCAGCGTTTGGACACCACCTTTTTCTCCATCACCTTGATTCTTTTCTCCTGTCGCTGGGTGTGAATGCGGTGGCCGGAACAGCAGCCTTCTATCATTTGCTTCTATTCCTAAATTGGAGTTGTGCCTCACACAACTCATCCAGGTGAGCTATATACATCCTTCCATCACTCTACGGTCCTACAAAGGGAGCACTACCTCCTTCTCTCTTGTTTATCGTGGACATTCCAGAGGAATTGTTTAGCAGGAGAAGTCTACCAATGGCAAAATAGGCTACAGAATTCTGAAGTCTCTAATTAGACGGACCTTTTAAATTTGGTGCCCGTGAACAAGTTTCTGGCTTTTTTTTTTTTTTTTTTTACTGTATCTCAATTGTGATGGCACATCATTTTTTCTTAATTATGCTAGACATATTATTCAGCTAGCCAAGAGACTAACCTATTGCTCATATGAAGCTGCACATTAACACTTATTATATATTGACTTGTTGAAGATCTGCTGATTATCTATTGCATCAGCCTCTATAATGTATTCTTCAAAATAACCTTGGAGGACAAAGATGCAGCTTAAATGAACAATCAATGATTGTTAATTTGGTGAATGCCTGCTGACTACTTATTGTATCAGTCCATGCATCTTGTTATTCTGCAAACATTGCAGGACAATTGCAGGTTAGCACTAGAACAATGTGAGATGACCTCCTACCAACCTCCCAAGTTCCCCCAAACCTGTGGATAATGGCCGGATGGACAGCTGTTGGCATAAAAGAGAGATCTGTGTCCGTTTGCAGAGACTTTAGATGACAGCAGCCAAGGCGCCATGACTCCAACCAGAGGTAACAAATTAGATCCACTGCCCATCACTGAAACTGTGGAGACGTATGGAGACCTCAGATTGGGACAATTGGGTAATCTGGCCACATAGTTCAGTGGACTATCAGCTTCCTAAGCTTGCCACTACCTACTCTCTGTGGGTGCCTGTCAAAAGCAGGGTGCCACTGGTTGGGGTACTAGTAGTTGGCCCTGGAAGCCCAGAAATCGCATATGTTCTAATTTCTAACGAGCCAACGGAAGGGTGATACTCTTACCATCTTATGTGTTTGCTGGAACTATATTATATGTTATTGACTGTATCACCTCATTGTGTTACCCTCACCCTGTGTTGTCTGAGTAGTATTCTGCCCATGGGAAAGGAGTACAGGCGTTCAGTGGTATGAGCCTTGGTCCATGCCTTCTTTCTAAAGACATGCCAGCAGACGAGAGCAACAATAATATGTCATCTGCCTCCACTTTGAAAGCAAAGTAAGACCCAAATTACCAGCAAGACTACCAAAAACATTTTTTTTCTTGATGGCTTAGTCTGTTGGCTGTTAATAAAGGGAAAAAAAGAATTGGAATCTTTGACTCTATAACTTGTGCCAAGATGGGGAATGGAAAATACTGGCAGGTCCAGACTTGTTTGGGGGATTTCCCTTCTTGGGGGTAGCATGACGGAGTAAAAATTTTTTCCTTTTCTTAAAACTTTACTGACAACCGTACTTTGAGGCATACTTCTTCAGCAGTTGTCTTCTGAATGAACACAGCAAATACGGCGTTAAGTCTCTGTCGCACATTCACAAACACGAAGTCTCACTTGGTTTCTCTTCTGGACTTTGAGTCGATTAGTCCAACTCAAATCTTGAGGCTTGGTGTTCACACTAGGCTGATGGTTCTCTTCAGTTCAGCGCCTCACTGGATAATTCTTCCAGACGTGCAACTTCAGGTTCTTTTATCTTTTGCTCTGTGTACTACACTGAGTAACCCCCCTTCCACATAAGCAACCTCTGGATCTTCCGGCCTTTGTGTTCAGCATCTCATACACGGTAACTCTTTACACATGGGCAGCCTCTGGGTTTTTTGGCCTTTACTGTGAGCATCTCACACTGGGTAACTGTTCCATGCGGAAACTTTCTATGTTTTTGTCCTTTGCTCTCAGCATCTCACACTGGTTAACTCTTCCACATGGTCATACTCTGGCTCTTCTGGACTTTTAATCTAAGCGCTTCCACTATTCTGCGCCACGTCTGGCACATTCCAACTCTAGTTGTCTTGATTCTTTTCAGTCTTAAGGCAAAAACAGGTACTCTGACCCCATCTGGCTAGGGTCACACCACTGTTTTCTCTCCATTATGCTAACTGAAATTTGATCAGAGTTTGACCAGAGTGGGATCTGATTTTCTCAGCGGTGGAGAAAAAAACAAAGTTTCTCCACCTCCTTCATACAGTCAGTCTGTGAAAATCGGACCACACTCTGATGTCATCCAAGTGTAGTCTGATTTTTTTTTTTTGTCATGGACCCATAGACTTGAATGGTGGAGTGCCATCCGATCCTCGGAAGCAAATAGTGCATGCAACGTCTGATTTATACAGTCATGGGCAAGAGCCCAGAGGCTGATTTCCAGCACTAGATCATGGGTGGGCTTTTCTCTTTTCCGATACAGCCTGTAAGCTGAATGAAGACGTTTAAGTGAGTGGACTTCTGATTGCCAAATCCACTGCATAGTCAGCACCAAGGTCACGTCAGCTTTGCCTGCTCACTTGCTCGGGAAATGGTCTCTTATCGAGTCTCTGGTTGCTAAGGTGGGGGGTTTCTCAACACACTCTTGAGCAGCGCTCTCTCCTGTGAGTCATTCACAGACAACTACACCGTTCCCCATTAACCCTCTTAGTAACTAATATTAACCATCACTCCCATTATAAAACCCTTGCCTTATACATGAGGGATGATTCTCTCGGGGTCTTTTCAGCCCCATTACAACACCAGTATGAACCAAGATTTTCGCATCAGGCCACCCCTTGACGTACATTTTTTCCGATCTATATGTTGTATTTTCTGATATTTAACGTGCAGATGCCGTAATAAAAAAAAAAGTAATAAAGAGCGGCAAAACCAACCTGGCAGTCGGCGTTTACCATAAGACTTCCATGACACCGATCCCAGACCCGATAACACTGATATGTACCCCGACGAGTATATTGATAATTATAGGCCGGGATGCAATAAGGCAAAGCCTCCTGCAGACGAGAAGGTATTTGTTGGCTGAAGTTAATATGCGAGCAGCACAATCCTCTTAGCGTCGTGCCTGTCGCTGTGATGAATCTGATGAAAAGGACGGGAACGCTATGTTGCCATGGAGATCCTCTTGCAGATTCCAGAGGTGAGAAGCGGAGATAGCTTCGTGCAAGAGGGAGCGAGGAAAAAAGAAACTTACCCAAATCACCAGAGGCGCAAAGATCCACGCATGATGCAGAGAAGACGTCTGCGACGAGGAGAAGGACTGATTCTAAATGGGGCGCGCGTAGCAGGGTCAGAAATCCTGCCGATTCCATTAGTTTCAAACCTAAGGAGACTGGGACCCTCGTTGAAGCCTAATATCTAAAGGGATTTTCCAATAATAACTGTTTATGAGGGGACAAAGAGTCATAAATGAGTCATATCCGTAGGAGATCAAGCAACGGTCAGATCTGGGTATATTATGGATAAAATATGGGAAGAAGTGTCTGAATAACCTTCCGACAGCCAGTAAACGATGCCAATGAAAATCTTCATTTATAAAGTAAAATTCCTAAAAAAAAAAAAAAGAAAACCTCTGTGCTAACGATTGAAAATGTAGGTACAATACGGACCCATACTGGTCTTTAAGGAAAGTGTAATTTTATCACAATAGTCCCATAGCGCTCATTTACGGTAAAGTTATGGAAGAAAAGAAGTTAGTCACGCCTGAAAAAGTGGATAGACTTTAAGGTGTTTTATCATTATTATTTAAAGACTTTCTTCTCGATCTGGAGCCATGGTGACTTGAAGGATGAACAATCTGTAGGAAGATCAATCTCGTGAAGGCCTAGGTAGGTCCACCAGGATCTTCTCCGATATTGTGAAGGCCTAGATAGGTCCACCAGGATCTTCTCCGATATTGTGAAGGCCTAGATAGGTCCACCAGGATCTTCTCCGATATTGTGAAGGCCTAGGTAGGTCCACCAGGATCTTCTCCGATATTGTGAAGGCCTAGATAGGTCCACAAGGATCTTCTCCGATCTTGTGAAGGCCTAGATAGGTCCACCAGGATCTTCTCCGATCTTGTGAAGGCCTAGATAGGTCCACCAGGATCTTCTCTGATATTGTGAAGGCCTAGGTAGGTCCACCAGGATCTTCTCCGTTCTTGTGAAGGCCTAGATAGATCCACCAGGATCTTCTCCGATCTTGTGAAGGCCTAGATAGATCCACCAGGATCTTCTCCGATCTTGATTGTATCAACCCATTGGGTTGCTGGTCTTCCTCTTCGCCTCATCAGCTGATGATCTAGTGCCCGACATGACATCCATCTGTCTGTGGGGTGAAAGCTGTTACATGTTATTTTAACATTTCTACTTTAGAATAAAGCAAATTATTTTAGTAGCTGGAATGCTCCTTCCTTCCTTTGATTTTTTTCTTACAGGCATGTACTTTAGGCTAAAATATTTGCAACTGGGTTTCATGAAATATTTAGTACAGTTTAGCTTATAAAGACACTTTATTCTCTTGAACATTCAACTTTAATGTGCCCTGTGGCCATAAATTGGCTCAGAAATAAACAGATAAAAGATACAAGCTTCTCCTGTCAGACCTTCCTTGTAGCTGACTGAAGAATTATCAGTTAACTCATTCTGCAGTCAGCAATCAACAGGACAACACAGAAGGCAGATGGTGCCAAAACCCAATTGCAACATTTTTTTTTTAATCCCCAATTACATATTTATATGGAATCTGTCAGGAGGTGTTTGCTACCTCATCTGAGAGCTGCATAATGTAGGCAAAGAGACCAGGAATCCAAGGATGTATCACTTAGATGACTTGGTGCAGCTGTTCTGTTACAGAGTTTTTAGATTTAGCAATGCAGCAGAGCTGAGAAAGCTGACTCTGCCCACACCAGGGCGGGGGAAGCTATACAATATATACAATGTTCATAGACAGTGAGCTCCTTATCACAGAAGGGGACAGAGTCGTACAATTGCCCACTAGTCACAGCAATGTTAATCACAAGGTGATTAAAGCTTCAGTGTAAGCAAACCTCATCACACAGCTTGACGTGTGACACATCGTTGCGTTCAGTGCTTTAACCCCTACCTCATTCTGTCCTTAGATTACATAGCAAAAACCTGCTGACAGATTCCCTTTAAGTAGTAAAAAGTGGACATCCCCTTTTTCTATGATTATTTAGTCTAAAGGTTTGAACTTGAGGGACCTGGGGTCTTTTTAACCCATGATTCAATTAAAAATTGATGCTTTGAATTGATGGAAGGTGCAGGGTTAGCCCCCAGAATTATTTTCTGATGGGCACAACCAACACTGGTAAGTGGCAATTTTTAGAAGAACAGAACAAAGGTAGATGTGCCATAAACATCATGTATCACCTACTTACAGTATGATCACTGGGAATCTGATCTCCCTCCTGATCACGGGAATTAGGGGGTCTAAATTCATGTATGTGAATGAAGAAAGAGTATGCGACCACCATTCCTCTAGATCGCTGTTCACACAGGGGACTTTAGGACCATTGTTCCCAGTGGCCAGACCTCCAGCACTTACACATCATGTATCACATATCCTGTTGATCCACGATAAATGTTCTGTATGGGACAAATCCTTTAAAGGGAGTCCGTCAGCACAAAATGACTGCTCAAACCAAGGCGTGGGTGCACGGTTCACCCTTGCCATGGGCGGCATGCAGATTGGTACAGCTTCCCGCCTGTTTCTTTTGCATCAATCTCCGTTTCCCTCTACCTTGATTGCCAGGTCTGACCTTACAGGAGCTAGAGAATGGTGGAGATAAATGGACCGCGAGTAGGGAATGTGCACTGAATTTGCTCCGCCACGCCAAGAGTGCACTGGACGCCTGTGCTTGGTTTGATCAGTCATTTTATGTTGAAAAGACTCCCTATAAAGAGATATATTTCATTCTTTGCCAAACTGGTTGTCGAGCTGTCAGTGTGCTGGTAATTGTTGTTCTTCAACATCTGCCACGCTACGGGATTTCCAAGTCTCCTTTATGTAAGAATCTCGGCACCGCAGCGCTCGCACCGCGTAGGCTCCAGAAGTCGTATCACTTGGATCACAGAGCATTCACTCTGCCGTTCGGAACAGGTGCCTGGTTTCCAAAAATGACTTTGGCAAACAATCTGACACTAGGTGCCATTCACAGCCCGAGCGGTGACTCATTTATGTGTTAATAGCGGTTTCATTTCCTTCTAATCTCTTTTCTTTAGCCGGCGTATCGTTACCTTCACATTATTTACGTGGGCCGTTGTGACTGCTGTCACCACCTTTTATTTGTGACCGTACAATCAAAATTCTCCAAACATCGCTACATACAAAATAGTTTTACATCTTCATTAACCGTGTTCTAATCAGGTCATATAAATCCACCCTGCCTATTTACACAGTGATTCTTTACAGCAGCGCTCACTGAAATCATAGGGCCCCACAGCAAAAATTTACAATTGTACCCCACCTCGGAGTTAAAGGGGTGTGGTAGAGCGACTCACTCAGCTGATACAGAGCTAGGCACAGGAACACTGTCTCTTTAAGCCCTGTTTCACACATCCGTTTTTTGTGTCCGCCAAACGGATCCGTTTCCGTTTTTTCCGCAAACGTATGCAAACGGATCCGTTTTTTTTAAAAACAGATCCGTTTTTTGACGGATCCGCAGTAACCGCTAATGGAAGTCTATGGGACAAAAAAACGAATCCTCAAAAAAAATGGCGGATCCGTTTTTTGACGGAAACCGACGGATTTTGACGGATTTGAAAAAACGGAAGTGTGATCCAGGCCTAAGTCCTTTCACGGGTTTATTGTAGACATGCGGCATAAACCATGGTGAGGACAAAATAAACATGGCCCCTCAGGACAAAACAGGAAAATAAAACAAAATAGTATATAACACAGACACATTCCATTCATGAGTGGGAAGTCCACCTGCTCAGGAGAAATCCGCATCCAAAGGTTCAGCTTTTCTTCACTGGACACAACACACTGGAGCTCCACTCTCCAGGCCTACTGAACGCTGAATGCCTCAGGAAGCCAGCTATTTAAGCCCCAGACCACGCCCTGGGGTGGAGATAAGGTGGACAACCTCCCACCCACTCTATGGTCATCCACATAAAACCCAGCCCATTATGTAAACTAGCGGTTAACCCCTCACAGCACTTAGTGTGCTGGAGGAAAATCTATGGGAATGATATCACTGATTCCATTAAGAGTAGTGAAACGTATCTCCCCTCCAGCACTTTACCAGTGACTTTGTTACAGGAGTTATCTGGTTAAAAAAGTTATTGCCAGTCCACAGGATAGGTGATGACTTACTGATCGGGGTAGAGGTCCGAGCACTGGAATCCACAATGATGGGCAGAACTGGAAATTGTTATCCTCAACAGAACACCTTTATGCCTCGTACAGAATAGGTCGGACACCCAACCGTCACTCCATTCATTCTTCGTGGGGCTACCGGAAAATGCAAAGTACAGGACTTTGCAGCCACCCAGGGAAGGAATGGAGGGTGGTCCAGCATGTGCACTGCTGCTCCATTCTAACAGAAAAGTTCCCTGTTCTGCCAATCATTGCGGGTCCACATGGTCAGCTATCACCGATCAACAAGTTTTGATCTTTGCTAATAATAATAATAAATGTTATTTCTATAGCGCCGACATATTCCGCAGCACTTTACATTTCAGAGGGGATTTGTACAGACAATAGACATTACAGCATAACAATAATCACATAGATTATAACAGATACCAAGAGGAATGAGGGCCCTGCTCGCCAGCTTACAGTCTATGCTAAGGATAGGTGATAACATGTATTCACTGGGCAACTGCTTTAACGTCTGTCAGTGTGGCCAGGTTGGACATGGTCCTCGCTCCTGTACCTCTTCTAATAGTGGCAGAGATTTTGTGAGTCTGTTAGGCATCATTTATGCTCTAGGTGTCTGTGTGAGAATGTATCAAATCTGTACAGGGAGAAAATGGAGTCCTTAAAGGGATTTCTAGGATTAAACCCCTTAGTGACTTCCACCTTGCATTTCTGGCGTTTGTGCGCACTTACTGTATTGAGAGGCCTCAGTAACCCAAGAGTGATTGCAGCAGTTTAAACTCTTTGATGCTGCTGTCAATCATGACAACGGCACTTAGGAGGTTATAAACCGGAATGACCACGCCCCCCCCCCCCCGGTACAGCTCCCTTACAAATTGGACTACAGTCGTCCATACCTATCAATTATTGGAAAGATCAGCCAACAGTCTAATGTCTATAGGGGCCTTCTGACCAGTGGCGTAACTAGTGTCTGATGGGTCCCGGTGCAAGTTTTGGAATGGACCCCTCCCATTCTGGTATATATATGCCCTCCATTCTGGTATACAGTGGGGAAAATAAAGTATTTGATACACTGCCGATTTTTCAAGTTATCCCACCAACAAAGAATGGAGAGATCTGTGATTTTTATTGTATTTTTATTCACCTGTGAGTGACAGAATCTGAATAAAAAAACTGAAAATTACATTGTATGATTTTTAAGTAATTACTTAGCATTAGCATTCCATTGCATGAAATAATATATGATACAATAGAAAAACAGAACTTAATATTTGGTTCAGAATCCTTCTTTGAGGTCAGGCGTTTCCTGTAGTTCTTAACCAAGTGTGCACACACTGCAGCAAGGATTTTGGCCCACTCCTCCATACAGATCTTCTCCAGATCTTGCAGGTTTCGGGGCTGTCGCTGGGCAACATTGAGTTTCAGCTCCTTCCAAAGATTATCTATTGGATTCAGATCTGGAGACTGACTAGGCCACTTCAGGACCATGAAATGCTACTTATAGAGTCATTTCTTAGTTGCCCTGGTTGTGTTTCAGGTCATTGTTATGCTGGAAGACCCAGCCACGACCCTTCTTCAACAGAGAGAAGGAGATTATTGGCCAAAATCTTGCAAAACATGACCCCATACATCCTCCCTTCAGTATCGTGCAGTCATCCTGTCCCCTTTGCAGAAAAGCACCCCCAAAGAATAATGTTTCCTCCACCATGCTTCACGGTTGGGACTGTTCTTGGGGTTGTACTCATCATTCTTCTTCCTCGAAACACGGCGAGTTGAGTTGATAACAAAAAGTTTTATTTTGGTCTCATCTGACCACATGATCTTCTCCCATGCCTCCTCTGGATCATCCAGATGGTCATTGGTGAACTTCAAACGGACCTGGACATGTGTTGGCAAGAGCAGAGGGGACCTTGCGTACCGTGCAAGATTTTAATCCATGACGGCATGGTGTGTTACTAAAGGTATGGTTTGAGACTGTGGACCCAGCTTTGTTCGGGTCATTGACCAGGTCCTCCCGTGTAATTTTGAGCTAATTCTTGACCTTCCTTAGATAGAATCATCCTTACCCTACGAGGTGAGATCTTTCATAGAGCCCCAGACTGAGGAAGATTGACAGTCATCTTGTGTTTCTGCCATTTTATAATAATCGTGCCAACAGCTGATGCCTTCTCATCAAGCTGCTTGCCTATTGTCCTGTAGCTCATCACAGCCTTGTGCAGGTCTACAATTTTGTCCCTGATGTCCTTAGACAGCTTTTTGGTCTTGGCCATGGTGGAGAGGTTGGAGTGTGATTGAGTGTATGGACAGGTGTCTTTTTATACAGGTAACAGGTGCAATTAATACAAGTAATGAGTGCAGTGTAGGAAGGGTTCACAGGTCTGTGAGAGCCAGCATTCTTGCTGGTTGGTAGGTGATCAAATACTTTTTTTCATGCCATAAAATGCAATTTAATAATGAAAAAATCATACAATGTGATTTTATGTTTTTTTTTTTTAATTATTTTTAGCTTCTCTCTCACAGTTGAAGTGTACCTTTGATAAAAATTACAGACCTCTCCATTCTTTGTAGGTGAGAAAACTTGTAAAATTGGCAGTGTGTCAAATACTTATTTTCCCCATTGCATATGTTTCTCATCCAGGCCCCATCCTGGTATGTACAGTGGCATGTAAAAGTTTGGGCACCCCTTGAAGATTAAACGATCTTTTAAAGACCTAAAGTTAAAGATGAAATATTTCCTTTGTATTTTTAAGGAAATAAAAATAGCATTTTTTTTACATTTTAAAACTTGCAAAAAGGAAAATGTGGTGACACAAAGGTTCGGGCACCCTTGGAGATTTGTGTGCTTAGCTAACTTTGACCAAGGTCTCGGACCTTAATTAGCCTGTTTGGGTTTTGGCTTGTTCACTATCATTGATAGGAAAGGCCAGGTGATGCACATTTCCCAGCTTTATTAAAACCCAGCCTCCTCTATCCTTGTGCCAAAAAACAGCAGCCATGAGTTCTTCTAAGCAGCTGCCTAGCACTCTGAAAATGAAATGAAATTGGTGGAAGCCCACAAAGCAGGAGAAGGCTATAAGAAGGCTATAAGAAGATAGCAAAGAGTTTTCTAGTTGCCTCAGTTTGAACTGTAAGGCCTCTTTCACACATCAGGTTTTCACCGTCAGGCGCGATCCGGCGCTTTTGACAAAAACCGGATCCGGCGAAATGCAATGCCTGATCCGATTTCCCCCCCATTGACTTGCATTTGCGCCGGATCGCCATGCGTTTCATCCGGTTTTCGCCGGATCCGGCAATGTGTCGCAATCCGGCGTCTGGAAAAAACGGCTACTGTAACGTTTTTTGTCTCCGGCGAAAAAGCCGGACACGCCGGATCCGGCGCGTCCGGCTTTTTCACACAATGAAAGCCTATGAGCGCCGCAATGCGCCGGATCCGTTTTTTTTTGGTCTGAGCATGCTCAGTAGCTCTGCCCACAAGACACATATATAAAAGCATGACAGTGGGACCCTCAGCCACACCCAACATGCCACCCAAGACAGCAACCAGGCGCAGTAGAAGGCAGGAGACCACTGCAGCAGCACCATCAGCACCACCACCACCCCAAATGGAGCAGCATGCTGAGCAACGGGAGGGGAGTCCAGCAGCAGATGAGAGACGGTAATTATCAAATCCCCCATTCCTCCAAACTAGGGCCATGGAATATCAAGATATTCATTGCCCCTTTGTTTCTCTTTATTCAACAGCCGCCCAAGAGATGCAGCAGCAGCAACAGTGGCAGCACTGGCAACACTGGCAGCAGCAGTAACACCACCCACAGGCATGGAGTGTGGCCAGCAAGAGGACAGCACATCTTCTTCTGGGAGCCCTCCCTCGCATCGTCAGCGTTTGACGGTAAGTTTTTCTTTCCAAAATCCATCATCTCTGTAATATATGTCTATTCATTGCCTTTTATTTCAAAACAGGAATCACAAGATGAAGAGGAGCTCCCAGAAGAAGAAGGAAGGGGTGGACAGACACCTGGAGTGGGCTCACAATTGGTAAGTTTTTTGCATCAAACGCAGAAACACAACATCACACTACACACAACACATAGAAAACAATGTTCTGCAGACCACACACAGCAAACAAATGCCTACATCCAAAGACATAACATTTTTTGTTTTCTTCTCTAGTCTTCCCAATCTGGTGCTCGGCCAAGAGGTCCTCGCAGTGCCTCCCAGGGTCGTCGGCGACAGCAACGCGGCGATCACCAGCGTGTAAGTATAAATATTTTTGTTTTGTTTTTTTGCACTTTTTATTTCATTTCTTTTGTGGAGGCTAATTATGTTATTTTTCCATGGTACATGACGGCACCACGAGAGAGGGGATCCGCCCAGCGAGGACAGGAAACCTTCAAGATAAAAGGGGCGGCTCCTCTCTCCGCATCAGTTGGTTTCCTGTCCTCGATGGGGAACCCTCAAGATGAAAAGCTCTTGAAGATTCTGGAAGAAAGAAGAAAGAAGAGGATGCCTGGGCCTGGGTCGGGTGATTACTGGCAGGCACTGGTCTGCTACACCCGTCACCAGGTACCGGTAGTCGCCTCGGGGGCCATATATTCCTATGTCCCCCCTGAGCGAGTGCATGGCCACAGCCCGTGAGGCAGTTACCCGGGTGAAGTAATGATGCCTCGGAGACCATGGTTCGTGTACCCTCCAAGATGACCAAAACTTGTCCCATAGAAGTCCACGGAGGCCACTTTCCGTGCTCCCTCCCTGTCGACATATAGTGGCCATGCAGCCTGTGAGACACATCGGTGTCAAGGCAGAATTAAAGCTCCACGGAGGCTATGTGGGTACCCTCCCTGTTGAGACAGGCACTACAGAAACGGCCCTGATGAGGAATTACCTGATTTCAGTGGTGGCAGTGGAGATGCTTCACCTGGTAAGGCTGGACTACAGGTATGACGGGCGATAGCGGGGCTCTCCGATCCAGTACCCGTTGTCAGTGGTGGTAGTGCAGTTGCATCTCCCGGTAAGACCAGTCGGCAGGTTTGACGGGCGACAGCGGGTCTCTCTGATACGGTACACTGAAACAGTGGTGGCAGTGCAAGGTATGGCTGACAAACTGCGCTATAAGAGAGCTGGTCGGGTCCATGGCGTCGGAACACCGAGAACAGACCGCAAATACGCATGGGAAGCATTCCAGGCGCATACCGGAAGTGACCCCTGACGCGCACCGGAAGTGAAGGGTACACGGGTCAGGGGAACGCGCATCGCCTGGTGCGTGCTTCAGCCGTGCTTACGCCTGAAGGGAGCATTGGCACCGGAGGAGAGCGCGCACCGGATGTGATTGCCGGGTGTGCGCATAGGCCAGCTATAGTGCGCAGGCGTAGGGGCATAACCAGGAAGTGCAAGCGGCTGGCAGGTGCAGGATCAACCAGGGGTACCAATTAATTTAAAAAAAAAAAAAAAAAAATAGAGTGCTGCTATTTATAGGCAACAGGAAGTGCTGGCAGGCGTCACCACACCATTATTTGGTTAGATGTGACTGCTCTCATCACAAGACAGCAGCAGTTAGGCAGTTTATAAAATGGAGAGCCCTTCGCCAGAGCACTTGCAGCCGCACCAGGAGGCTGTTGCGCTCAGAGGAGAAGAGCCAGACACGCTGCAGCAGCAGTGGGAGCCACTCGGACAGCACACGTACGGGTCGTCGCCGCAAAAAGGAGGGGTCCCTAGTCTCTTTGGGAGACAGTGAGAAGACCAGTCAGCCTCCAGATCCGGTATCCGTTCTGTGAAGCGTCCTAGTGGTGAGTGAACTTCGAGAAAGTCCAGCACTCTAATGTCTGTTCTCTTTCTCTCTCTCTTGTCTCCTCTCTCCCCTATTTTACATACATTGGCGGGGTGGAGTATAGGAGGTCCCTAAGAAGAGTAGGAAAAAAAAATATAAAAATAAAGGATGTCCTTTATGCAATAGTCCCTTAGGAGCATCCTGGAATAAAAGATTGTGCCAGGATTGTATTAACAAGACAGTATCGGAAGAGACACCCTCATTCTCTGACAGTCTGAGATCCCTAATTCAAACAGAGGTTTGCAAATCAGTGAGGGCATTACAATCAGCGGACTACAAAAGAAAAAAACGTAGAGCCTTCCCTATTAATGAACAACTGGAAGGACTCATAAAACGGGAATGGGAAAATCCAGAGAAGTCCCAGATAATCAATTCCCTAAAAAGGAGGTACCCCTTTGAGGAAGAGGCATCCTCATCCTGGGATAGAGCTCCAAAAATTGATGTAGTGATATCAAAACTCGCCAGGAAATCCTCCCTACCCTTTGAGGATTTAGGTTCTCTAAAAGAACCTCTGGACTGAAAGACAGACAATTGTCTTAAGATGGCCTGGGAGGTCTCGGCTGGGGCACTAAGGCCCGCCGTCACGGCCACTTTTGTGGCTAGGTCCCTGAAAATATGGGTGGAAAACCTGGAAGACCAGCTAGAGCAAAGAGAGGAATCTATTCTGGAAGCATTACTGGCCATCAGAGCAGCGGCATTCTTTCTTGCTGAGGCCTCAGGAGATTCAGCCCGGCTAGCAGCGAAGTCAGCGGCCTTAACCAATGTAGGACGCCGGGCAGTATGCTCAAATGCTGGCCGGGGGACACTCAGGCAAAGATGAAACTCTGCTCTCTGCCATGTGAGGGAAATTTCCTGTTTGGACCGCCATTGGATGACGTGTTGGAGAAAGCCGGCGACAAAAAGAAGAATTTCCCAAAACAGCCATTTCAGGCCTTTTGGCGCTCCTTTCAGAAGGGCCGAAAATTCAGAAGACAGCAGTACAGGGATCGAGACAGAAACAATTCTGACAAGCGAGCCAGAGGTGGGAGAGGCTTCTATTTCAGCAAGCCCTCCAAAGACACCAAAAAACCCTCCCAGTGACGGTCCTTCTCAGGTGGGGGGAAGGCTCTCTCACTTCCTCCCAGCCTGGGAGAGGATCTCATCCAGTACCTGGATCCGACAAATAGTAGGGTCGGGTCTGGAATTAAGATTTCACCACTGGCCGCCACGAAGATACATGCAGACTCCAGTACAGTCATCTCAAGAAAAACAAGAAAGTCTGGAAGGAGAAGTATTATCACTTCTAGAAAAACAGGTCCTGGGAGAAATTCCGGAAAAAGAGAAGGAAGGTTTTTACTCCCCCCTATTTCTTATAAAAAAGCCAGACAATTCCTGGAGGACGATTATAAATTTGAAAGGCCTCAACAAATATCTGATAGTTCCATCATTCAAGATGGAAGCGATAAGGTCAGTGGTGAAGCTCCTTTATCCTCAGTGCTACATGGCAGTCCTGGATCTCAAGGATGCTTACTATCATGTCACGATCCGGCAACAAGACCGCAAATATCTCAGAGTGGCGGTTCAGATAAGGTCTCAGTGGCGTCACTTTCAATACAGGGCTCTTCCCTTTGGTGTAGCGATAGCTCCCCGAGTCTTCACACAATTAATTGCAGAGGTCACAGCCCATCTCAGGGAAAAAGACACTCTGGTGATACCATATCTGGACGACTTCTTGATAGTGGGAAGAAATTTCTCTCACTGTCAAGAACAAGTCAAAATAGTGATGGAGACACTACAGACCCTGGGTTGGCAACTGAACCTCAAAAAATCTAAACTGGTACCAGCGATGATCCAAAATTTTTTGGGCCTAACATTGGACTCGGTGGTACAGGAGTGTCGCCTCCCAGAGGAGAAAAAAGACAAGATCAAAAATCTAATCATGGCAACATTAAAAAAAAAAAAAACTCTGAGAAGGGCCATGTCAGTATTGGGGTCCCTAACTTCCTGCATACCAGCAGTAAAATGGGCACAGTTTCACACAAGAGAACTTCAGTGGTGTGTTCTACAAAACGACCTGAGGCTTTAGGGGCAGTTAGAGCAGAAGCTCACCCTCCCGGACCCTGTACTCCAGTCACTCAAGTGGTGGTTACAGATAGAGTCCTCTCCAAGAGGAGTGCCCTGGACATACACAGCCTCCAGAGTAGTCACAACGGACGCCAGTCCATGGGGCTGGGGAGCCCATCTAGACACACGGTGGCTCCAGGATCCCTGGCTCCAGGAGGAAAGAAATTATCCTCAAACGAGTGGGAGCTACTAGCCATCGAAAGAGCGCTGGAGGGATTGTTGACACACCTAAGTGGACATCATGTGAGAGTCCTATCAGACAACCGTACAGCAGTCGCATATGTGAACCACCGGGGGGGCACCCGTTCTCGGTCCCTGATGCGAATAGCAAAAAGGATCATGAATCTAGCAGAACACCAGTTCTTTTCATCATCGGCCCTGCATATTCGAGGCGCAGACAACCTGAAGGCAGACTTTCTGAGCAGGAACCACCTGAGGCAAGGAGAATGGCGCCTAAGATAGTCCATTTTTCAACGGATTGTGCATATGTGGGGGAAACCCATCATAGATCTCTTCGCCTCAAAAACCAACAAGAAGGTTAAAAAATTCTGCTCCCTAAGTCCAGCAGACTGGCCGTTGGCAGTAGACGCCTTCAGGATAAAGTGGACACCAGGTCTCATGTATGCCTTCCCTCCAGTGTGCCTCATTCCAGCAGTTCTGAGGAAGATCAGGGAGGACCAAGCCAGAGTAATTATGATAGCTCCCTTTTGGCCGAAAAGACCGTGGTTCTACTGGCTGAGAGTGATGTCGGTGGCGGACCCATGGGTGCTCCCAGAGGACCACGACCTGCTAACACAGGGTCCCTTCAGTTACCCTCCGAAGTCCAGGCTGTATTTGACAGCCTGAAATTTGAAAGGTCACTGTTAGAGAAAAAAGGTTTCTCAGCGGGGTTAATATCCACCTTACTCAGTAGCAGAAAACCAGTGACTACAAAAATTTATGGAAGGATATGGAGAAAATTTTTATCTACCTCAGGCCCGATACAGGAGGGAGAAGTACTGATAGGGGCAGTACTGGAGTTTCTGCAGAAGGGCTTAGAGTTGGGGTTAGCTGGCAGCACCCTCAAAGTTCACGTTTCAGCCCTGGCAGACTTATTCAACTATGACCTGGCAAACAATAGATGGGTGGCCAGATTTATCCGGGCCTGTACTAGAGCTGACTCTGTCCCGTCTCCTATGCCTCCTCCCTGGGATCTAGATTTGGTTCTATCATCTCTGACAGAGAGTCCATTTGAACCACTAAACGCAACATCAGATAAAGTGTTAACTTTAAAGACAGCTTTATTAGTGGCACTCACATCGGCCCGTACGGTTGGGGACTTACACGCACTATCAGCAGACCCGCAATACACTCAGGTCATGGACAATAGAGTTGTGTTAAAATTAGACCCAGCATACCTCCCTAAGGTAGTGTCAAAATTCCACAGGGCTGAGGAGATAGTCCTACCATCTTTTTGTCCTAACCCCGGTAAACAGAAGGAGGAGAGACTTCATTGCTTAGACGTTAGGAGATGTATCCTACAGTATTTAGACATGACAAGACCTTGGAGAAAACAGAGGGCCTTATTTGTCTCATACCAGGGGGCAAGAAAAGGCCTTAAAGCCTCTAAGCAGACTATAGCTAGATGGGTGAGAGATGCCATCATGTTAGCATATAGTAGTGCAGGCAGGGCTGTTCCAGAGGGCCTAAAAGCCCACTCCACGAGGGCCATGGCAACGTCCTGGGTGGAGAGAGCTGACGTCTCCATCGACCAAATCTGTAAGGCGGCCACTTGGTCCTCTCCATCTACCTTTTTCAGACGTTACAGATTAGACCTATCTGCTACCTCTGATCTCACATTCGGGAGAAGAGTGTTACAGGCAGTGATCCCCCCCCTAAAGAGAATACAAATCTCTGTAACTCTCTCGTGGTGCCGTCATGTACCATGGAAAAACACGGGTATTACATACCTGGTAATGTGTTTTTTCATGAGACATGACGGCGCCCTTATATTCCCGCCCTATTTGATCACGTCATTAGTTGGGTGGTTTGTTAGTATTATACACTCCCTTGGTGTTGGAAATTTAGCAGTATAAAATATGTACTATTTATGTGTCCACTAACCTGCGGAGTTCCTCTCGTGCTCTGTAAAACAACTGATGCGGAGAGAGGAGCCGCCCCTTTTATCTTGAAGGTTTCCTGTCCTCGCTGGGCGGATCCCCTCTCGTGGTGCCGTCTTGTCTCATGAAAAAACACATTACCAGGTATGTAATACCCGTGTTTTTGTCTTTTTCTTTAACAGCCTTCACAGCGTGCTCCCGACTCTGACGGTGAGGATGGAGGGATTGATGTGGACCACCTCATCGATCTCGTCAGAGAAAGGGAGCCGCTATGGAATATGGCTGACCGCCGCCATGCTGACCTGATCGTTACCCGACGACTCTGGGAGGAAATCTGTTCGCTCCTTGTGGACCGCTGGGAGGACCTCGATGCTCGGGCCCAGATTAAAGAGCGTAAGTATATACAATACCGGTTGCTTGATGTAAACCAGTGTTTCCCGAACTCCAGTCCTCGTGGTCCCCACGGATCATGTGTTCAGGATTTCCATTTACTATGGAAATCCTGAAAACATGACCCCTGGGGACCATGAGGACTGGAGTTTGGGAAACACTGATGTTGTATACTAACCACTTTGCCCTTTCTCGTTTCAGGGGACAGAATTGTGAAGCGGTGGCGGTCTGTGAGGGATCGTTTCAAGGAGTTCAATAAAGAGATGCGGGCCCCGAGTGGATCTGGAGGACGCAGGAGCAAGTACAAGTACGCACGAGCCCTGTCGTTCCTCCGGGAAACAATGGTCACCAGAAGGTAAATATTACACAGCACATGTGAAAAAAAATGTTTCTATGTAACTTTTTTTTTTTCAGCCAGGGCCATACCATGTCACTATTTTAATTGTTTTTTTTTCTCTTTATTCCACAGCACGGTGAGCAGCACTCGGGAGCCTGCACGATTGGACCCTTCTGAGGCGATCCCTGAGGAGACCGGCACCGAGAGACACTTCGACCGCCCTGGTACATCTTCACCTTCCCAGCCTTCCCACACATTCGACCCATCTGTCCCATCTACCAGCACAGGAGCATCGTGGCCGCCTACATTACATGAAGCTGCTGGTGAGGAGATCGCTTTCCCTTTACCCCACCCTTCTGCCCCTGCCACCTCTAGTACACCTGCGGGTACTGGGCGGCAGCGGCAGAGGGGTCAGGAAAAGACTTATGCGCCAGAGTTCTTGCATCTGAATGCATCTTTCCAGAACTGTCTAAAAGTCTTGTCAGAGCAAATCTCCGCAGGCTTTCAGCAGATCAACTCCAGCATTCTGGAGGTGAAGACACTTCTGCAAACCATGCATTCAGAAGCAAGATCTTCGCCAAACCACACCTTTTTCAGGTCTGTTGTGGAGCGCATGGAAACGCTCTCTCCTACCCAGCAGATGCATGTAATGCATTCATGCCACGGTGCTCTCCAGCACGTTACCTCCCAACCTCCTCCTCCCACCACAGTAGTTCCTCCACCTGCACCCCCTCCAGCCACTTTCCATCCTCCCCCTCCTATTACATACCAGCCACCTCCCCAGCAACAGCCACCTCCCCAGTACCAGCAACCTCCCCAGTACCAGACATCTCCCCACTTCCAGCAACCTGCCCCGTACCAGACTCCTTCCCCCTACCAAACTCCTTCCCCATACAACTTGCCATCAACATCATCTGCTCCTACAGTCCCTGCCCAACCCTCCACTCCACCGCCCACCACCTCTTCTGCCTCCCACATGTCCACCCATTCTGTAGCTTTTTCCACACCTTCACCTCTAACTGTTCCTTCCCCACCACGATCCCAGTCCTCTCTCCACACTCCCAGTGTCGAAGTGTCCCGCAGCCCCTCCAGCAGTATTTCCACCCCACACTACACAGGTTTGTAATGTGTTTTTTAATAAAAATG
Organism: Dendrobates tinctorius; assembly: GCF_039654945.1. Lineage (NCBI taxonomy): Eukaryota > Metazoa > Chordata > Amphibia > Anura > Dendrobatidae > Dendrobates > Dendrobates tinctorius. The sequence goes on along the minus strand of NW_027361743.1, from coordinate 13,691,335 downwards.
CCTACTGTTTTTAAAACCTTTATTAAAAAAGTTTTTTGCACATTAAAAACATTTTACAAAAAAAAAATATTTTAAATAAAAGTTAAATTATCGTTTTACAATGGTTGTCTGTCATTTCTTTCTGCGGCGAACTATGTTTAAAAAAAAGGTTAAATACAGGGTATTTCAAAGGTAAAAAGGTATTCAAAACCAGGTATATAACTGTGGGTACATTTTACCTTTTTGCCACAGTTGTGTTCCTGGTTGTGTTTGAAGCAAAGTATTTCACCGAAAAAGTTGTGTTTATTGTTGGTGATTTCCTAACAATGTACACAACTTTTGTTACAAGGTGAAATACTTTGCATAAAACACAACCAGGTACACACCTGTGGCCGAAAGCTAAAAATAGTAAGACCATGACAAGATAGCCAACTTTGGTTGGCAAAGGTATATACTGTTGGTACAGAAGGTACACAAGTTTGGTTAAGGGCACAAATCTTTCACACTCTGTCATCCTGCCAGTGTACTCTGCCTTGAGGTGACATAAAGTATAGTGCAAAATTGTCCCTCATTACTGAAACCGTCACAGAACTTCTAGTGGTAATGTCATGGTAATCTTGCAAGGTGGTTTCTTCAGAGGTGTCCTCAATGGAAATGGGTTCCTTGCAGATAACAAAATTGTGGAGTACCACGCAAGCTTTGATCACCTCGTCCACAGTTTCTGTCTTGAGGTTGATCGCAGTCAATAGGACCCGCCATTTTTCTGTCAGAATACCAAAGGTACATTCAACCATTCTTCTTGGTCTTGTGAGGCGGTAATTAAAAATGCGTTTTGTTCTTGTCAATCCTCTGCTAGAGTACGGTTTCAAAAGGTGTTCTGACAGCTGGAAGGCTTCATCCCCTACACAGACAAATGGCATAGGTGGACCAGATGTTTGCGGCAGCGGTCTAGGGGGTGGGAACTGGAAGGTGTTTCCATACAGTTTACGCCCCATGGCAGACAGTTTGAAAACTTGAGAGTCATTGGAGCGGCCATAGGCCCCAATATCAACAGCAATAAATTTGTATTCCGCGTCAGCGATGGCCATGAGGACAATGGAAAAATATTTCTTGTAATTGAAATATTCCGATCCCGATCCGGCTGGCTTTACAATGCGGATATGTTTCCCGTCCACAGCGCCCAAGCAGTTCGGAAACTGACATATCTGTTGAAACTTTTCTGAAATTTCAATCCACCTCTCTGTTGTGGGCTCTGGTAAAAACTCTTCAGCTAAGGAGTCCCACAGTGCACGGCATGTGTACTTCACTATTCCAGATATGGTGGAAATCCCGAGTCTGTACTGGAAATGCAAAACATGCAAAACAGAAGCCGCGGAGACACCATCACATGTTTCTCAACGCAAGCAATGACCAGCCAGGTCTTTCCCCGGGAAGGAACAACCACAGGAAGGGCAGTCTCCAATGAAGGAAACCACCTATGCCAAAACATGGTATCCATCCACAGACAGCTGTTTCGGGGTATTGCCCCTCATCAGTGTGGAGTAGGAAACTGGCTGGTAGGAGCAATGCCTAGTAAAAGACTGTGAAAATGAGGATGAATGAACTCATGGAGATCAACATCCAACACTGCGGAGACACCATCACGTGTTTCTCAATGCAGTGATTCTAGAGCACTGCCCCCATCCCTTATGGGAAATATGCAAAATAGAAGCCGCGGAGACACCATCACATGTTTCTCAACGCAAGCAATGACCAGCCAGGTCTTTCCCCGGGAAGGAACAACCACGGGAAGGGCAGTCTCCAATGAAGGAAACCACCTATGCCAAAACATGGTATCCATCCACAGACAGCTGTTTCGGGGTATTGCCCCTCATCAGTGTGGAGTAGGAAACTGGCTGGTAGGAGCAATGCCTAGTAAAAGACTGTGAAAAAGAGGATGAATGAACTCATGGAGATCAACATCCAACACTGCGGAGACACCATCACGTGTTTCTCAATGCAGTGATTCTAGAGCACTGCCCCCATCCCTTATGGGAAATATGCAAAACATGCAAAACAGAAGCCGCGGAGACACCATCACATGTTTCTCAACGCAAGCAATGACCAGCCAGGTCTTTCCCCGGGAAGGAACAACCACGGGAAGGGCAGTCTCCAATGAAGGAAACCACCTATGCCAAAACATGGTATCCATCCACAGACAGCTGTTTCGGGGTATTGCCCCTCATCAGTGTGGAGTAGGAAACTGGTTGGTAGGAGCAATGCCTAGTAAAAGTCTTTTACTAGGAATTGCTCCTACCAGCCAGTTTCCTACTCCACACTGATGAGGGGCAATACCCCGAAACAGCTGTCTGTGGATGGATACCATGTTTTGGCATAGGTGGTTTCCTTCATTGGAGACTGCCCTTCCCGTGGTTGTTCCTTCCCGGGGAAAGACCTGGCTGGTCATTGCTTGCGTTGAGAAACATGTGATGGTGTCTCCGCGGCTTCTGTTTTGCATATTTCCCATAAGGGATGGGGGCAGTGCTCTAGAATCACTGCGTTGAGAAACACGTGATGGTGTCTCCGCAGTGTTGGATGTTGATCTCCATGAGTTCATTCATCCTCATTTTCACTGTACTGGAAATGCAGTGACGAAAGGGATTCTCCAGTTGCAAGAAATCTGTGGGGAATTAAAAAACAATTAGTTTAAAATCACAGCATTACATACCAAAACTCAGCTATAACACTTGGAGATACAATCTACCACCAACAAGATTGCAGTGAAAGTGTGCTCTGATGCGAGCATATCCAATAAATGTGGCTTACCTTAAAGTCACCATCAGACGCTCTGCGGGTGAAACAGAGAAGCGGCAATAGGTGTCTGCTTTTCTTATGAGGTGTGCAATGCGCTCCACCAAGTAATCAAAATTCTCCATTTTCATCCGAACATATCCAAAAAATTTATCCGGGTTTCGTCTAAGGTCCATGCAGAGTGTAGAATAGACCCCACGCGTCATTCTCTTGGCTGTGATGGGGTGGATCCACAAACGTCGTCTACGATGCCTGATGCGCTGCTGTCTCGCTCTCTCCTTCTCCAGAACAATCACCCTCAAACGATTCGCCTCCGCTGTAAAATCCGCCAAATTCTTCAAAATATTTCCAATCACAACATCCATCTTCGCCAGTAACTTGCTCTTCTCTCCAACCTGCACTTTCTCCTCTACAACCTGTCAAAGAAGGGCTGTAGGAACATGCTATATATAGTTTTCCAGTAGCCAATCTCGTTCGGAAGGCCACAAGGGTCAATTTTAAAAACCGGATCCGGCGTAATCCGTCAAAAAACGGAACAAAAACCGGATTAACCGGATGAGACGGATCCGGTTTTGTCTGTCAAGAACAAGACGGATCCGGCAGAAAAACGGATCCGTCACATCCGGTTTTACGAAATATTTGCCGGATCGCGCCTGACACCGAAAACCTGATGTGTGAAAGTAGCCTAAGAAATGATGGTTGACAGGAACAGAGGTCAAGATAAGAATTTCAGGAAAAGAGCATCTCTCCGACCATTAATCATGGGGTGGATCAATCATGCTTTGGGGTTGTATTGCAGCCAATGGCATGGCGAACATTTCACAGGTAGAGGGAAGCATGGTATTCAATGATATTTCAACAAATTCTAGATGCAAACATAACACCATCTGTAAAAACCTGAACCTGAAAAGAGGATGGCCTCTACAAATGGATAATGATCCTAAACACACGTCAAAATCCACACTAGACCACCTCAAAAGGACGCAAGCTGAAGGTTTTACAATGGCCCTCACAGTCCCCTGATCTGAACATCATTAAAAATCTGTGGCTAGACCTCAAAATAGCAGAGGATGGAAGACGACCCAGAAATCTTACAGAACTGGAAGAATTTTCCGAGGAAGAATGGACGAAAATCCCTCAGTCAAGAATTGGAAAACTCTTGTCTTTCTACAAAAAGCATTTACAAACTGTGATAATTGCAAAAGGGAGTGCTACTAGATGCTAACCATGCAGGTTATTCAAACTTTTGCATGAGCACATTTTCCATTTTGTAATTTTTTTAAACTGTAAAAAAAAATGACTATATATAATATTTTTATATTTGCTTAGAATGTAAAGGAAATGTGGCATCATTAACTTAAGGCCTTTTAGAGATCATTTCATCTTCAACTTGCTTAACTGTTTACAATGACCAGGGGTGCCTAAACTTTTAGTTGTCACTGTATATCCTCCATCCTGGTATATATACCATATATCCCCCATCCCGGTATGTATGTTCCCTGTCTATATATATATATATATATATATATTTCTATCCCCCACTCTGCTGCTGTTCTTTAATGCATAGAAAAAAATAAACCATTATACTCCCCTTCCCTTCGCTACCCCGCCGCTCTTGAGTTCAGTGTGCAAGCTACAGGAGCGCATGGCATCACGTCCATGTGCCCCCAGTCACATGCACACTGACGTCAGTTGCTGGCCTTTGATTGCCCGGCATTGTGTATTGCCGCACACGGACCCGACCGATCTCTGCACCGTGATACAGTTTACCAGAATGTGCATCCGAGGATGTGGCGCCCCTGAGTGTTCAGTCGCCACAGAGGTATTGCACCTCCTCCTGAGGTGTGGTACCCCACCATCCATGTAAGGTGGAGACACCTGACCACGCTCCAACACCTGCACCCCACACCACAAAGTAGTGTAGCAAAGCACCTTCGGCGGCTCCCTGCTTGGAGTATAGCATAGCACCCCTTGGTGGCTCCCTGCTTGGAACACAAAACGTGCTGGGAGGTGGGTGGAGTTTAGTTGACACAAAAGAGCGGGAAGAGTTGAGTCAGTCAGTCCTGGCATTCAGTCAGAGAGTGAGGATGTAGACGGACGGAGTGTGAGACAGAGAAGATCCCTGGGAGAGGGATGGGAGAAGGAAATGCTGCAGCAGGCCACAGTGATCTGGGTCTGCTGGCACAGGAAAGAGACAGAGAAAGAAAGAGCTTGATTCTCCATTGGAAAGAAGGATTAGCACGGAATGTAAGGAAAATAAGAGAACAAGGACCAGTGTTAGAGGAGAACCCTTTTCAAGTTCTAAGCGCAAGGCCGGGGTCCGATCCCCGAGGTTGTACGGCTACTAATGGTCCTTCAGCAGACACCGGAGGAATAGAAGTAGTGACCACTTTATTCCCACCCAAGACTTGGGGGCACAACAGCAATGTATTAGTGAACCGGGACTTAGTAGCAAGGAGTCCCTGAAGCAGGCTACAGCTGTCTGCCGTACAAGTAGAGTTCATAGGAACATCTGATAGGAGTCACTCCAGTGTAACTCAGTACTGAGAGTACTTCATTCTTAGATGCTATAAGAGGAGACGTTCAGAAAAGGCACATTTGTTGGCGGAGTGTCAGAAAGGAGTACTTCATCTTGCCTGGAAGTTGGCTGAGCTCCTGACCCGGAGGACACGGCACCGAGGCGGGCACCTGTATGCTCAAAAGACTGTGAGTAAAGCTGTGGAACTACATGCCCTGGTGTCCTCCACTTATTTTGGCGCCAACGTGCCCAGCACTGCTACATCTCTTGCGCCTGACACAACACCATCTACTGTACGTGTCACTTCACCTACACTGCCCTGGGACTACAGCCCTGCCTGTGGAGGGCTATAACATCACTGCTGCACCACACCATCTGTCCTAGAGGATCTGTCTGCAGCGTCGGCTTACATCTCTATTGCCAAACCCCACAGGTGGCGTCACGAAACACTTATAAACTTTCACCACCATAAGCACACTGAAACAACCCCCTTTGCAATGGAGCCCCAGGGCCACGGACAGGGTCGCCACTGCCGTGACAACCCCCATTGAGAAGATCAACCGGCCCGGTACAGAGTACCCCACGGCCCTGGTGAGTGAGGGCACTCCAACTTGGCATCACGAACAGGATGACGAGACCCGATGCCATCGGGTTCTGTGTGCCTGAGATTTGTTGGACTTAAAATTTTTGGAAATGTGCAGAAGACCTAATTTAATAGACTGTATAATGAATGCTAAAAATGGCCGCCAGCGCGGTGAAGAAGGGCCTGACACTATGGGTGGTCCTAAGAAAAGAGCGCGGACTGTCCTGTGCCTCCCCTGTCTGAACTTCTATGCGACAGCAACATGGTCCACCCCCCGAGGGGTTCGTATACTGGCTTGGTGTGGAGGAGTTGGAAGAAGACGCCGGCCCCAGAAGGAGGAGCGGAAGCCAGTGGCGGGAAAAGAGCCGAGGCGGGAAGGAGAACGCCAGAGCGCCATGATGGACGGAGAGAAGCCAGAGGAATGTGGGGAGGAAAAGCAGCTCGCCCCCAGGCCGCCCCTGCGGAGTATACGACCACTGAGACACCCTCTGCAGCGCCTGCCACCACCTCAAAACAGATATTGCCATTGGATGAGGCCTGCCCGAAGGAGGTATATGAGGATCCCGGAGCAGAATGGACAGGGGCTGTGTGACGAGTGTCAGCTTACGCTGAGTCATTCTTAGAAAGAGTGGACCCTCTGGGCCGTGGCACCCACCCACCTAGGGCGAACTGATCTAATGAGAACCACCCCCTATACAGGGAGTGTCAGGGGCAAGACCAAGGGGGTGAGCCACCACGGCAGCTGGACCAGACGGCCGGCTCAGGGAAACAAGACAAGGCAAGACGAGTCATTAATTCAAAGAAACTTCATTAAGGAAGACTTCAGATACAACAGGTGCAAAACGTGAACACACAGAACATAAGACAAGGTGCGTGCAAGAGCACGCCGAGGTCAAGACTTGAGGAACTCTTCAGGGTGCAACAGGAGCAAACGTGAACACACAGTTCATATAACAGGGTGCGTGTGATGGCACGCCGAGGTCCAAGCATGGAACGTGCAGATGGTATGCGGACATCGGACTCCGGACAACAGTCCACGATCAACCAGGGCATCAGGGTCTGTAGCTCAGAGGGTGATCGGCAGGATCCGGACATCCAGAAGTTAGCCAGGGTTCCATGCATGGCAACAAGAGAGTTAGTGACATTGTGCGTGTCAATGGACTCGTCAGGATCAGGTTCACAGGACAGAGACCTGCGCATGCCGAGGGGCATGCCAGGAACGGGTCAGGTTCACAGGACGGTGGCCTGCGCATGCCAAGGGGCATGACAGGGATGGGTCAGGCTCAATGGCATCGGAATCCGGGGTGCTGGCATCGACCGACAGGGTCCAGGAATCAGGCTACGGACATCAGCTCCGGACAATAGGCCGCAGTCATCTAGGTCCGGACCTCTGGCAGCGGTCGGCAGGTTATGGAATCCGGCAGGCAAACTAAGGGTCAGAGAAGAGCATAAAGAGACAAAGGCTTTGTGCAAGAGTAGCACGAAAAGGCACAGTGTGAGAACCAGCGTGAGTGCAAGGAAGCACAGAGACCACGGCTGGGGAGCACCGGCAGGTGGTACTGACGATGGCAGTTGCAAGCGGGCACGACTAGAGGCGGCACCGCTGCGGGGCCACGCAGCCAGACCACTATAGCACTGGACGGGGCACGGCTGGGGCACACAGGCGAGCACGCCTAGAGGCGGCACGGCTGAGGCACACCAGGTAGGCACAGACGACCAGGCACATGCACGGAGGCACGGAGCCACAAGGCAGGGCTAGGCAAAGGGTACAGGACAGAGACGCGTGCGATACCGCACGGCAAAGCCTAGTACGAAATGTGCAAGAGCGCACAAAACATCAGGGACAATACAAAGAACTAGGCAGAGACCTGCGCATGCAAAGAGCATGTCAGGGACAGTCTAGCAGCGGAGCGTAGGCCGAAGCCCAGAGCCGGGCCAAGGAAGGACCTTGGGACTAGACAGGGCACAGAGCGAGGCCTGCACGCGTAGAGACACACCAGGGAGAGGTTCAGAGCGGAGACCTGCACGTGTGGAGACACGCCAGAGACAGGGACAGTCTAGCAGCGGAGCGTAGGCAGAAGCCCAGAGCCGGGCCAAGGCAGGGCCTTGGGACTAGACAGGGTACAGAGCGAGGCCTGCACGTGTACAGACACGCCAGGGACAGGGACAGTATAGCAGCGGAGCGTAGGCAGAAGCCCAGAGCCGGGCCAAGGGAGGACCTTTGGGACTAGACAGGGTACAGAGCGGAGGCCTGCACGTGTAGAGACACGACAGGGAGAGGTTCAGAGTGGAGGCCTGCACGTGTAGAGACACGCCAGGGAGAGGTTCAGAGCGGAGGCCTGCACGTGTAGAGACACGCCAGGGAGAGGTTCAGAGCGGAGGCCTGCACGTGTAGAGACACGCCAGGGAGAGGTTCAGAGCGGAGGCCTGCACGTGTAGAGACACGCCAGGGAGAGGTTCAGAGCGGAAGCCTGCACGTGTAGAGACACGCCAGGGAGAGGTTCAGAGCGGAGGCCTGCACGTGTAGAGACACGCCAGGGAGAGGTTCAGAGCGGAGGCCTGGACGTGTGAGGAGACACGTCAGGGACATGGTACAGAAACTGAGACCTGCACGTGTAAGAACACGCCAAGAACAGAGACAGAGGCAGGGTACCTGAAGCCACAAAGCAGAGCAAGACATGACACAATGACAGAAACACAGAACAGAGTTAGAGCAAACAAGGACTACAAGGCAAAGCAGAGCAGGGACAGAACATGGCACGAAAGACAACACTAGACGAGACAAGAGACGGAATACGAGCACGGAGCGTGTGCAGAGATGCACGACAGAGCAGAGTGCAAGGGCACAGAATAGAGGGAGCACCCCACAGACCAAGCAGCCATGCAGGGACACCACACAATACTCAGGCCCTGAGCATAGGAAGGGGCGGCCTGATATAGGGCATAGCACCTCCTCTTCCAGGTCAGGACCAGGGGAGCACTTCCAGGTTCAGATCCACAGGGCAACAGAGCACAGTCACATGATCGGAGTTCCAGACATGATGAGACGACTGCAGAATCAGTGCTGAAACCTAGACAGGTCACATGATCAGAGTTCTAGACATGACGAGATGATTACCAAACCAGACAGTGCAGGATCCTAGGAAAGGTCACATGATCAGCGTTCCAGACATGACGAGATGATTGCAGAACCAGACAGTGCAGGATCCAGACAGAGACACCTGATCAGAGATTCTAGACATGACGAGAAGAACACAGAAGACAGAGCAGAAACGCAGGCATCCTGCAGCTCAGACATGAGGTGAGTGTGCACACTGCTCTAGGGAATGAGCAGGATAGCAGACAAGATATGTGCATGCACATCGCTCCAGGAGTTCTTGAGAGAAAACAGACAGGTCAGATATGACAGACATGGCGGACATGACAGGCTGTGTCCCCGCCCGAACCCGGCGCGGCCATGCAGGCCTCTACCGACGGCTTTGGCCGAAACCAACCTTGCCCCGGCTCGGATCCAGCTGCAACCCGCTCCGCAGGCGACTTCGGGAGTAGCGGCCACCGCTGTCTGCTGCCATGTACCTGCGCCGGGACCGGAGCCTCCTTGTCAGGAAGTGCAAGATATGATTACCGCGCCTGACATGACCCTAGTGCTAGGAATGGCGCCAGTGACTAGGAATGGTCTAATTGCCCCCTGCCGACGACCCCAGGCCGCAGTGCCGCTCGCTGAGGTCCCGATGGACCTAGAAGAACAAAATTCGGCGGTACCGGCGATTACATTTGCGGAGTCATTGGTGGCAGCGGGGGTACCATTGGCAATAGCTGACACGCCATCCCCGCAGGCAGTCGATGTATCGGTCGCCCTTTCCTTTACCCCAACCACTCCAAATCTCACCCCTTGGGAAGAGGAGTACCTGCGATCGGGGGACGATCAGCAACAGGATGAGGACACTCAGAGCATCTCCCCTGAAAGCAGCCCAAGCAACCAGCTTCCAGAACCCCAGGAGGGACGACTAGCCATAATGTCGACTTAAACTAATTTTCGTTACCCAGTAGGGTATTTGCACCGTTGTGCCTTCTTTTTGGTTATCATGTTTTTGTTTTCTTGTTTTTCTGCCCAGTTGTTGCCCAGTTTGATTGGCAGCCTTTACACTTGAACTATGGAGATCATGGACGCTGATTGATCCAGAACTGCAATTGTAAATAGTTTGCACCTCTTTAGGTGCCTTCTCTTGGTTTTACATAGGAACCTTTCCTTGAAATAAGGACTACCTCATTATAAGGACATTTCCAGACACTTTGGCCGGACCAGTGTCTACCATTGCACTTACTAATAATGCTTAATATTTTTGACTAGAACCTAGATAGTGATAGGACAGATTTTAAAGAGATTCATTGAAAGAGAAATAATGTGTTACAATGTTTGAATAAAGATATGCAGATGATGAACCAGACACCAGCAGTTGTCACTTAAGGGTAAGAAAAAGAAAAGTAGAAAATGTGAAAAATGACAGAAAGGAAATGTGTTGCTAGAAAATGTGTTACTTGAATCAGTAGTGAGTTTGCTTTTATAGCACTTTAACTTAGGTAGCATAACTTTGAGTTTAGATAGTTAAAAATTGTTTGCACCGTTCAAGAAACGGTGCCTCTCATATTGAGAAGATTAGATAAGAACAGTTTATTTTGCATTACAAAATTTTGTATGTTCCTGTCTTGTCAACTTTGTTTTCTTGCAGCCCGCCGACGTGCTGTGTTTGATGGGGGGGTATGTGGCACCCCTCAGGCTTCAGTCGCCACAGAGGTATTGCACCTCCTCCTGAGGTGTGGTACCCCACCGTCCAGGTAAGGTGGAGACACCGGACCACGCTCCAACACCTGCACCCCACACCACAAAGTAGTGTAGCAAAGCACCTTCGGCGGCTCCCTGCTTGGAGTATAGCATAGCACCCCTTGGTGGCTCCCTGCTTGGAACACGAAACGTGCTGGGAGATGGGTGGAGTTTAGTTGACACAAAAGAGCGGGAAGAGTTGAGTTAGTCAGTCAGTCCTGGCACTCAGTCAGAGAGTGAGGATGTAGACGGACGGAGTGTGAGACAGAGAAGATCCCTGGGAGAGGGATGGGAGAAGGAAATGCTGCAGCAGGCCACAGTGATCTGGGTCTGCTGGCACAGGAAAGAGACAGAGAAAGAAAGCTTGATTCTCCATTTGAAAGAAGGATTAGCACGGAACGTAAGGAGAATAAGAGAACAAGGACCAGGGTTAGAGGAGAACCCTTTTCAAGTTCTAAGCGCAAGGCCGGGGTCCGGTCCCCGAGGTTGTACGGCTACTAATGGTCCTGCAGCAGACATCGGAGGAATAGAAGTAGTGACCACTTTATTCCCACACAAGACTTGGGGGCACAACAGCAACGTATTAGTGAGCCGGGACTTGGTAGCAAGGAGTCCCCGAAGCAGGCTACAGCTGTCTGCCGTACAAGTAGAGTTCATAGGAACATCTGATAGGAGGCACTCCAGTGTAACTCAGTACTGAGAGTACTTCATTTTTAGGCGCTATAAGAGGAGACGTTCAGAAAAGGCACATATGTTGGCGGAGTGTTGGAAAGGAGTACTTCATCTTGCCTGGAAGTTGGCTGAGCTCCTGACCCGGAGGACATGGCACCGAGGCGGGCACCTGTATGCTCAACAGACTGTGAGTAAAGCTGTGGAACTACATGCCCTGGTGTCCTCCACTTATTCCGGCGCCAACCTGCCCAGCACTGCTACATCTCTTGCGCCTGACACTACACCATCTACGTGTCACTTCACCTACACTGCCCTGGGACTACAGCCCTGCCTGTGGAGGGCTATAACATCACTGCTGCACCACACCATCTGTCCCAGAAGATCTGTCTGCAGCGTCGGCTTACATCTCTATTGCCGAACACCACAGGTGGCGTCAAGAAACACTTATAAACTTTCACCACCATAAGCACACTGAAACAACCCCCTTTGCAATGGAGCCCCAGGGCCACGGACCGGGTCACCGCTGCCGTGACAACCCCCGTTGAGAAGATCAACCGGCCCGGTACCGAGTACCCCACGGCCCTGGTGAGTGAGGGCGCTCCAAGGACACACATCCAGTTGAAGTTTGTGCTGGCGTCGGCAAGCCCCCAACTGCACGTACCCAGTCGTTACACCCTTGCTTATGACTGTTCCTCAATAGATGATGTTGGGGCAGAGAAGGATCAGCACATTGGATCTCCAACAACTGATCCTTCCTCCGTCAATTTAAGCAGTCCATTGTATGAAGAAGTCGGGGAAAACAGCTGTCGGCCAACGCTCGTAATTACAGGGGTCTCTATGGTTAACAAAAAAGATTTGAGTATATTAATACTCTGAATAGATATCTGGCTCCCTCATACACATGTACGCTGGGCTCGGCATGTGTTCGTAATGGGGAGACAGTATTAAGCCACTGCCCTAAAATAACATATGACATTGCTTTCTCTCAGCATCTGTTGTCGAGGAGGAATCGGCTAGACTTCATACATGGTGACTCGTGATACCATTCTGTGTGCCCCCCCCAAGCCATCTCTAACTTCTGTGTTCAGTACCTCTCATGAACTATGGGAATAGCTGCACTCATTGTATTATCATCCTGACTCCTTTTTCCGCAGAGCTAAATATGGGAACAAAGGACCCTCTTTTGACTACAATGGTGGAAGTTCCAGAAATGGAACCCCCCCATTTATCACATTATGTCATATACAGTAATGTGGATATATACCTCGGATTAAAATACCGCTGTGAATTTACTGCGTCCATTGGGAATGGCACAATGACCAAATTGGGCGCTTGGCCCAAAGAAGATTGTGCAGCCACCTTTACTCCACTCTCTCAAACCATATACTTTTCACTATCATACTTTTGGTAGATCAGCAAGAATTTTGGGGACAAATGGAAGAGAATATGATACACTGCGTAGACGTGTAGTCTGTAACCATGTACATGGATTGGTCTGCATTGGAGCCAAAGACCAGAAAAAATAAATATGCTAAAACAGCGATCACCAAAAAAATATAATATCAATTGCGGTATTTATTATGACATTATGGACAGCATATAGAAATACAAAACAAATTAAAATCATTTAAGAAAAACAAAACAATGAAGGCCTACAAGAACCACACACCAAACAGTGGCTTATAATATGGCCATTGAGGAACCCAAACATTTTATGGTCTTTTACCAAGGGAATACCACTCATAAGTAAATAATACAGAGCATCCTAAAGACACGCCCCAGAGGATCCCATGATCCACGCCCTCCTAGTAAAATTTATAAAAATTAACAGTAAATAAAAAAGTCCATACCTCTTGAACCGTATGGTGGATTTAAAAAGAAATAAGTAAAAAAGGAAAAAAAAAGGAGATACTCAGGAGAACGGCAAGAATAAAATAAAGCAAATCCCATCCACGTCTGACCTGGGGATACTTCTGTGTACATATTTAGGCTTGACCTTATACATAGCAAGATAAGAACACAAGGTTCATGGCAAATGGAAATACAAATATAAGCCACTAGGATGAAATGTCTTCAAGTGCTCTAGGCAGGTCCAAGTGATATTTATTACTATCAGATAGCCTGGGATTTTCTAGTCGTTGGTTTATGTTTAAGTCTGTGAAATATTGTCTAAATTCTATACCCATTGTACAATAAAGGAGGAAGGCTGCCTTTAAATACTGAATGCTATTCGCCCCCATTAATGGTATGCAGAATTAGATTATACATATATAGATATATAGTACATATATATATATATATAATACATATAATGATATGATTATTTCTCTCCGTAGAGTGCTGGCTCCGTGCATATTTGATGCAAACAACTATAAACCAAGAGAAACAGTTGAATAACTTGCAGGTAACTGTAGGAAGTAAGACCCCGTGCTGTTCCTCTTCCAACTAACCATGTGTCTTCCAATTAATAGTAGACTATAAACTAATCTTTGTGTGAATGTACTGGAGGTAATGTGCCCAAAAATGGTGGTAGTGGAAGAGAAAAATTGTGTCCCTGTCCCAGTGTAGTGATAGGTGCGAGGTGCTCCACACTCACTTGTGGGCCATAGGCCTCCACTGGCTCCAGGCTTCCATCTTCTGGAACGGTTGAACACAGTCCAGGTAGCAAAACCAGTTACAGTCGTTTCCTCAGGTATGGGACATAACTTCAGCCCTAGCGCTCACTTTATTTGGAGCGTCCCTTTCCCTTGTGACTCCTCTAACGCTAGGGATTCTTCTCCACCGATGGCAGTGCACCCGGATTCCATTACCTTCCGCTTTAGAGAGTCCATGTCCATCTTTCCCTGCATCATAAAGAAAAACAGTCGGACTCAAAAAATCATATCTTAGTAAAGAAAAAGATTTTTTTCAATCGCAAAAAGGTGCAATAAATTCACCGCAGTCAGGTCAAATGAAGAAGACAAAGGTAACGTTTCGACCCTATCTTGGGTCTTTTTCAAACCTTGCTGGAAAATAAATATGGTGAGTATACAAGGTGTGAATATGCAATTCTACAAAAACAAGATACATATAAAACTAAAATTAAATTAAAAATAAAACCAAATCCCATGCGTGCTGTACAATTACATATACATGTCAAAACAGTAAAGCGTATCACCAGGTCAGTACTCCCCTTACTAACCTACTACACGGGTTTGCCTGTTCCTACTTATCACATAAGCTTCTTCTGTTCCAGCAACTTTATGGTCTCTTCTCTATCCACAGCCCCTAACGGGATTCTTATACCATTTGTGCACAATTTCTCTTCATGAACCTTCTATATGAGGTTAGTGACAGCCACTCTGCCCACCTCCGCAATATGCCCCCTCCATTTTGTAGTTATGCATTAATTTAACATGAAAAAAACTCCTGATTTTCTTTGTATTTACGTATTCATAGAATAATCACCTTGTACTTCATGACAGTATACTTCTACCATTCTGTGTTTACATACATGTACTGTATATATATTTTTAGTAGAATGTCACACATATATCTTATACTGTACCTTATAATTGGTATTTGGGCCCGACATTGGGCTCGTATTGTCCTTTTATTTTCATCTGGGACCTGCCATAGCCAAATTCTCTCCGTCTCCCTGGTATGGTTTACTGGATACTTAATAATCATATTCAGAGCTTATCATTTGACAATATTGATAACAAGCCCACTACCTGTACCCCACCAACATGGGACTTGTTATATGCTTTATTGTTTTGACATGTATATATAATTGTACAGCACACATGGGATTTGGTTTTATTTTTAATTTTATTTTTATATATATCTTGTTTTTGTAGTGCATATTCACTCCTTGTATACTCACCATTGTTATATATTTATTTTCCAGCAAGGTTTGAAAAAGACCCAAGATAGGGTCGAAACGGTACCTTTGTCTTCTTCATTTGACCTGACTGCGGTGAATTTATTGCACTTTTTTGTGATTGAAATAAATCTTTTTCTTTACTAAGATATGATTTTTTGAGTGAAACTGTTTTTCTTTACGATATCGTTTGTGGATTAAATCCACATCCAGTCTGCACCTCCATTATAGCAAAAGTGCACGACTTTCTCTCCCTACCATCTTTCCCGGCAGGCATGATGTGCCCTATGGCCCCGACACCATTCTCGAGATCCCGGGCCTGACCGATGGAGCCGCATTGAGGAGTTATATGGCATTCCACTGCCCCAAGTGATAGGCTCACTTTGGCCCTAACAGCCCACTGCACTTGACCTCAACAATGAACTTGCTTGTCTTTTCATCTACTACCGACTCACTTCGATCACTATTTTATTAACACTATTGCCTGCCCTCCCATCTTTGCACTTGTACCTAACTTTAACTATTTCTTATCAATTCCCTACCCTTACTTTATATTACTAATATCATTTCCCCTTTTATCTATAAAAAAACTCTTTAATGGGGGCTCCCACATTAGCCCCGCTATTCTGCACATTACTATATCACAGCACGTAAGGATTATATACATACACGTTAAATGCATAAAAACGCATTGTTCACATTTCATTTATGCAAACTTTGGTTGTCTTCAGGACATTTCGTCTGCGGTGTTGCTATCAGTGTGTCAAGAGTGGGAGAAGAGGGTTGCATAGACAATCCAACACAATGGGCTTTGAACACATTTTATAAGTGGTCATAAAGTTGTACATAACTCTTGAAAGAATAAAGTTACGTTAAGACCAAGCAAACCATTGTTTTTCTTGTGAAGTTCTCAATAAGTTTGATGTGTCACATGACCCTCTTTCCATTGAAAAAAATAAAGTTGGTTCCAAAATAGCCGACTTTAAAATGGCCGCCATGGTCACCACCCATCTTGAAAAGTTCCCCCCTCCCATATTCTAATGTGCCACAAATAGGAAGTTGATATCACCAACCATTCCCATTTTATTTAGGTGTATCCATATAAATGGCCCACCCTGTATATATAAAGCTGAGTGCATATCCCCGCCCACTCCGCATAGCCACACTCATTCTAATTTTCCATATCATCCCGTCAGCCAGAGCCACCGGACTACTACCCCTAATATCCCACATCACCCCGTCAGCCAGAGCCACCAGACTACTACCCCTAATATCCCATATCATCCCGTCAGCCAGAGCCACCGGACTACTATCCCTAATATCCCACATCATCCCGTCAGAGCCACCGGACTACTACGACTAATATCCCACATCATCTCCTCAGAGCCTCCGGACTACTACCCCTAATATTCCACATCATCCCCTCAGCCAGAGCCACCGGACAACTACCACTAATATCCCACATCATCCCATCAGCCAGAGCCAACAAACTACTACCCCTCATATCCCATATCATCCCATCAGCCAGAGCCACCGGACTGCTACCCCTAATATCCCACATCATCACCTCAGCCAGAGCCACCGGACTACCACCCCTAATATCCCACATCATCCCATCAGCTAGAGCCACCGGACTACTACCCCCAATATCCCACATCATCCCGTCAGCCAGGGCCACCGGACTACTACCCCTAATATCCCACATCATCCCGTCAGCCAAAGCCACCTGACTACTACTCCTAATATCCCACATCATCCCGTCAGAGCCACCGGACTACTACCCCTAATATCCCACATCATCCTGTCAGCCAGAGCCACCGGATTACTACCCCTAATATCCCACATCATCCCGTCAGCCAGAGCCACCGGACTACTACCACTAATATCCCACATCATCCCGTCAGAGCCACCGCACTACTACCCCTAATATCCCACATCATCCTGTCAGCCAGAGCCACCGGACTACTACCCCTAATATCCCACATCATCCCGTCAGCCAGAGCCACCGGACTACTACCACTAATATCCCACATCATCCTGTCAGCCAGAGCCACCGGACTACTACCCCTAATATCCCACATCATCCCGTCAGAGCCACCGCACTACTACCCCTAATATCCCACATCATCCCGTCAGCCAGAGCCACCGGACTACTACCACTAATATCCCACATCATCCCGTCAGCCAGAGCCACCGGACTACTACCACTAATATCCCACATCATCCCGTCAGAGCCACCGCACTACTACCCCTAATATCCCACATCATCCTGTCAGCCAGAGCCACCGGACTACTACCCCTAATATCCCACATCATCCTGTCAGCCAGAGCCACCGGACTACTACCCCTAATATCCCACATCATCCTGTCAGCCAGAGCCACCGGACTACTACCCCTAATATCCCACTTCATCCCGTCAGCCAGAGCCACCGGACTACTATCACTAATATCCCACATCATCCCGTCAGCCAGAGCCACCGGACTACTACACCTAATATCCCACATCATCCTGTCAGCGAGAGCCACCGGACTACTACCCCTAATATCCCACATCATCCTGTCAGCCAGAGCTACCTGACAACTACCACTAATATCCCGCATTATTCTGTCAGAGCCACCGGACTACTATCCCTAATATCCCATATCATCCCGTCAGCCAGAGCTACCGGACTACTAACCTTAATATCTCACATCATCCCGTCAGAGCCACCAGACTATTACGCCTAATATCCCATATCATCGCCTCAGAGCCACAGGACTACTACCCCTAATATCCCACATCATCCCGTCAGCCAGAGCCACCGGACTACTACCCCTAATATCCCACATCATCCCGTCAGCCAGAGCCACCGGACTATTACCACTAATATCCCACATCGTCCCGTCAGAGCCAACATTGTCAGGTTGGCGCTGTTACACCGATTAAAATGATCCCTGGGATGGCGAAATCAGTCTTGTTTCTTTTTTTAATCTGTGTTTGAAGTTTTAAGTTAATGAGATGCTTCATGCCAGACAAAGAGTTCCAGATCTGGGACCCCTGCAGTCTGTGTCAGAGGGTGGTCTGTTATGATTGGGTCACCGAGGAGGAAAGCAAGACCAAGCTAAGCCACAGAAAACCAGAGATGTTGGTAACTAAGCGGATTGCAGACCCCTGATCCTATCCACACAACTAGCAGTAGCCGTGGAGCGTACCTACCATGATTCGAGACGCCTCGACACAGCCGGAGAACTAAATAAGCCTAAAGCAAGAAAGGGGAAATCTTATCTGCCCCACAGCAGACCCCAAAGGAATAGATAGCCCCCAAACATATATTGTCGGTGAGACAAGATGAAAACACAAACACAGGTAGGAAAATAGGCTGAGCAAACGATGGGGCCCAAACTAACTAGACAGGACAGGAAAGGAAAGACACTGTCTGCAATCATGCAAAAAACCCTGCAAAAAATGCCCAACACATCTGATAGATAAACACTGAAGTCACTAGACTTCGCCCACTGTATCAGCACTCTGGTATATTCTGAAAGCAGAGCAAAGAGAGGCCAATCTAATCAGGGACAAAAACAAACTGACAAAAGCAGTAACATAAGGATGGAAATTCAGCACAGCCTAGCCGGGGTGGCTGACCACACAAAACTAAAATAGACTAAACCAAATCAAATGTGAACAATAGCAAAAGAACACTTAGCTTGAGCATGCAGGGACTGAGCTGGAAACTAAGACCTCAAGAGGCAGGAAAAAATCACCAGCAGGGATAGAGGGAGTCGGCTGTCTTAAATCCAATCAGAAACTCCAGATGTCCAATTGTCCTCCTCATTATCAGGTGGCAGACCTCTGTTAATTAAATCAGCTCCATTTCCCTTCTGTAACCACCAGAGGGAGCCCGGAAAGAGAACTCGCGACCCCTCCATCAACACAACCAGCTCCACTACCTTCACCAGCAACCAGAGGCAGGCCAAAAAGTGAATTCACAACAGTGGTCTGTGTCGTCACGGTAATAAATTGTGTTATTTCCAGCTTTACAGAAGGACGATAACACCATAGAAATGATAAGAATAATAGGCCTCAGTTACCACAAATGTCTACAAGGAAAACTGTTGCTCATAGCAACCAATCACAGCTCAGCTTTCATCTTTTAAACAGTTTTGGTGAAATGAAAGATGCTCAGTGATTGGTTGCTTTGGGCAATACAGGCAGTGTACTTGTGGTCAAGAAGATGTGCCTATGAAATATATATATATTAGACATTTATTATACAGGGTGGGCAACAGGTCATTTATATGGATACACCTAAATAAAATGGGAATGGTTGATGATATCAACTTCCTGGCGTCAACGGGTTGTCTCCGGTTTTACCCACTGAGCCCCTAGTCCATAAGCCTGTGCAGCTAAAGTAATGATAGCTACAGCAATCCCAGGATCAAGTGTGGGCTGATGTGTGCTGTCTAGCAGAGGGGGTCGCAGCCCAGTGTACTGTAGACAGCCCATGCTTCTCTACACGTGTTCGGTCTTTACTGTAGCTGGGCGCATGGCGCTCTCTACAGAAGCTGTCAGCTGCAGTGCGTTTCAGCGCTGATGCTCGGGGTGCGGAGCGCGCTGCTTACCCTCCTGCACTCTCCCTGACTGCGTAAAGCTCACTGCTGCTTCGCACGCTTTCAGCTCTGTTTTCCTGCTTAAACACGCCCCCTCTTCCCGGGTCATGGAGCTTGTCCGCTCCCCTATTCCTTCTCTCGGGCAACATGGGACTCAGCCTTGACCGTTCCGGACCCAGCTCAATGTAGGTACCCACAGCCCGGTCTTCCTCCTTACAATACCACCAGGGAATTGTTGCAACAGAAAAATGGGGTGTAGTTCATTAGATAGAACCTGGCATTAGGTTTGGTGCCACTCAAGCAATAGAATGCAGATGAGGTTTAGGATTCCAGAAATGGCCATGTCAAAACCCATTGGACGGGAAAGAATTTATACCTCACCCAGATCCATTTGAAATTCATGTGTATTGTGCTGATGAAGCTGAGGACCATGCTGGACATGCACAATGAAGTCACAAATGCTATTCTCTGCCTTATCTGTGCACTGTCCTGTCTGCTGCTGATGGACTCCTCTTTTTGGGTAGTATGTATGTTTTTTTACTGCCTACTGACGAAACATTTTTTTTGACATGGGTGTTTATAAAAGGCTACACATCAGCTTCATAAAGACACGCTGCTGGTTTCATGGCAGCAGACCCAGTGGCAGATTCCTTTTAAAGAGTACTTGCAATCAGTGGAGAAGTAATGTGTAATGTACTATCCTGGTTAAGAGATGTGAACAGATTGCCGCATCAAATAAATGGCGCTTACTTGAATATAGCAGATAAAGAGGAAGCAGTCGCATCCGGGTCATGGTATTTGATGGGGCCCAATGGACACCAGTATTATAAATCATACATGGCATAGATGTGTACCTCCTAATTTTTTTTTTTGGCTCAACATATTCCGAGCTGAGTGGAGAGAAAAAGTACCGCACTTGTTTTTTTTTAACACGCTTCTCACATTAAGATTAAGTACATGCTTTATTTGTGGTTGTGATTTAATGGAATACATTAGGTCGGACTTCTGATTTAAGTTCTCTCTGTTTTCACCAGTAGTGTAGGGTAAAGGTAAAATTTTCATCTGCATGGGAACCTGTAAAGGATAGCAGCGGTCATATAACAAGCCTATGGGAAAGCAGGGCTCTTAACTAGTGATGCGTGAGTATACTCGTTACACTGGTTTTTCCGAGCATGCTCGGGTAGTCTCCGAGTATTTTGGCGTGCTCGGAAATTTAGTTTGTGTCGAAGGAGCTGCATGATTTACAGTTAGGTCCATATATATTTGGACTGAGACAACATTTTTCTAATTTTGGTTCCAGACATTACCACAATGAATGTTAAACAAAACTATTCAGATGCAGTTGAAGTTCAGACTTTCAGCTTTCATTTGAGGGTATCCACATTAAAATTGGATGAAGGGTTTAGGAGTTTCAGCTCCTTAACATGTGCCACCCTGTTTTTAAAGGGACCAAAAGTAATTGAACAGATTAAATAATTGTAAATAAAATGTTCATTTCTAGTACTTGGTTGAAAACCCTTTGTTGGCAATAACTGCCTGAAGTCTTGAACTCATGGACATCACCAGACGCTGTGTTTCCTCCTTTTTGATGCTCTGCCAGGCCTTCACTGCGGTGGTTTTCAGTTGCTGTTTGTTTGTGGGCCTTTCTGTCTGAAGTTTAGTCTTTAACAAGTGAAATGCATGCTCAATTGGGTTGAGATCAGGTGACTGACTTGGCCATTCAAGAATATTCCACTTCTTTGCTTTAATAAACTCCTGGGTTGCTTTGGCTTTATGTTTTGGGTCATTGTCCATCTGTAGTATGAAACGACGACCAATCAGTTTGGCTGCATCTGAGCACACAGTATGGCTCTGAATACCTCAGAATTCATTTGGCTGCTTCTGTCCGGTGTCACTTCATCAATAAACACTAGTGACCCAGTGCCACTGGCAGCCATGCATGCCCAAGCCATCACACTGCCTCCGCCGTGTTTTACAGATGATGTGGTATACTTTGGATCATGAGCTGTACCACGCCCTCGCCATACTTTTCTCTTTCCATCATTCTGGTAGAGGTTGATCTTGGTTTCATCTGTCCAAAGAATGTTCTTCCAGAACTGTGCTGGCTTTTTTAGATTTTTTTTAGCAAAGTCCAGTCTAGCCTTTTTATTCTTGATTCTTATGAGTGGCTTGCACCATGCAGTGAACACTCTGTATTTACTTTCATGCAGTCTTCTCTTTATGGTAGATTTGGATATTGATACGTCTACCTCCTGGAGAGTGTTGTTCACTTGGTTGGCTGTTGTGAAGGGGTTTCTCTTCACCATGGAGACTATTCTGCGATCATCCACCACTGTTGTCTTCCGTGGGCGCCCAGGTCTTTTTGCATTGATGAGTTCACCAGTGCTTTCTTTCTTTCTCAGGATGTAACAAACTGTAGATTTTGCCACTCCTAATGTTGTAGCAATTTCTCGGATGGGTTTTTTCTGTTTTTGCAGCTTAAGGATGGCTTGTTTCACCTGCATGGAGAGCTCCTTTGACCGCATGTTTCCTTCACAGCAAAACCTTCCAAATGCAAGCACCACACCTCAAATCAACTCCAGGCCTTTTATCTGCTTAATTGAGAATGACATAACGAAGGGATTGCCCACACCTGTCCATGAAATAGCCTTGGAGTCAATTGTCCAATTACTTTTGGTCCCTTTAAAAACAGGGTGGCACATGTTAAGGAGCTGAAACTCCTAAACCCTTCATCCAATTTTAATGGGGATACCCTCAAATGAAAGCTGAAAGTCTGAACTTCAACTGCATCTGAACTGTTTTGTTTAAAATTCATTGTGGTAATGTCTAGAACCAAAATTAGAAAAATGTTGTCTCTGACCAAATATATAATGGACCTAACTGTATGGCCTGAATACATGTGAGCGATGCCTGTTTGTTAGGGAATCCCCACATGTATTCAGCCTGTCCAGCAGCCATAAATCACGCAGCTGCGTCGACACAAACTAAATCTCAGAGCACACCCAAATACTCGGAGGGCACCCGAGCATGCTCTGGAAAACCAGAGCAGCGAGTATACTCCCTCATCACTATTCATAACTCCTTTTAACTTGGACCATTACCATGGCTCACAATCTCTACTCAAGTTCATCCCAAAGATGTGTGATGGGGTTGAGGTTGGGGCTCTGTGCGGCCGGTCATGTTCTTCCACACAAAATCCAGCCACCCATGCCGTTACTGACCCTTGCATTGGTCACAGTCCTGCTTGAACAGTGAAGGGCCTTCCTAAAACTGTACTCACAAAGTTGGAAGCTCCAATTGTCAAACTATGTTTTGCATGCTAAGCATTAAGATTTCCCTTCACTAGAACTAAGGGGTCAAGGCCAACCCCTGAAAAACAGCCCATAGCATTATCCCTCCTCCACCAAACATTTTGGCTGGCATAATAGTCCAAAGTCCAGTGCTAGTAACGCCACTAAAGTATATCATTCTTGGTAATGTAAAGCTTGCAGCTGCTCAGACATGTAAACCCATGTCATGAAGCTACCACCAGTGTCGCAGGGCCACGCTGGTATTTGTTAGCTCTTTAGAAAGAGCTATTCGGTCACATGTTCCTTAAAGCAGACGAGATAGCAAGAGATCGGGGAAAATCAGACTATGGTAAATGGAAAAACCTGAATTTATTGATTGAGTTGCATCCCAACTGTCCATATATATACGTATATGCTTTTTTCACAAATCGTTACACTCTTCCTTTGACACCAGGCCGACCCTTCAATTGCCCAGATTCTTACATAACTTGACGTAAGTTCCATTAATTAGCCAATACCACAGTACACTGCATTGCTGTCGGTCATCATACATTATTTATTACATCTTGGCTGTGATCTCTAACGACATCTTCAAGTCGGCTGGAGATGATTTTAACAGATAAATCCTTAAGCTTCTGAAATGTTGGTGGTTCATGCCGTGGGCTGCATAAAAAAAGAGACCAGAAGTCCGCTGTTGTACTATATCCTAGATCAGGAACTAGGTCAGAGAACAGTGCGCTTCTTTCAGGAATCAAAAATTAATTGCTCTTGCTTCAGAATTGCAAGGGATTATGCCACCAAAGTAAGTATATTAACCCAGGCCCTTAAAAGATATGTTGTTTTCTTGATTGTGTTTCTGACCCTGAAAAAAGCTCTGATACCATCAACAATTTAAGAAATAGTTTTAGGCTTTGCAGCGTATTACTTAAGTATCCTGTCCGAAAAGATTACTCAAGATTTCTTAGAGGTCAGAATGTAAATCTCTAACCATACACATCTATATTCTTGTTTGTAGAAGACCATGTAATAAGAGATGTCATGCAGTTAGGATCACAGTGATCCACCAGAGGATCCTTCTGTTGACCATGGCTCTGAAACGGTAATGAGCTGCAAATATGAAGCAGAAGACAACATTGTTTGGAGGTGACTTTGGGGTCATTTACGACTAGGGTCTGTTTCTTACGGGATGGTCACAACTTACTAGATCTCACTGATAATACGGTATGTCCTATATTTGCATATATGTGGGGCAGCACGGTGGCTGAGTGGTGATTAAAATCCCACCAAGGACATTATCTTCAAGGAGTTTGTATGTTCTCCCCGTGTTTGCGTGGGTTTCCTCCGAGTTCTCTAGTTTCCTCCCACACTCCAAAGACATACAGAAAGTCAATTTAGATTGTGAGCCCCAAAGGGAACAGCGGCGACGATCTCTCCGCTGTGGAATATGATGGCGCTATGTAAGTGAGTAATATATACAAATATGTGCAAACATAACAATATAGATTATGGTCGAGTTAAAAGTGGATGAGCACATGGGTGGTTAGACCTTCAGAATCATGTTCTCCAGTTTACCCAGTTTGACGGTGGGAACAAAAAAATTGTGCTTGGGGCTATTAGCACTTAATGTGGTAGCTCATGCAAATACATTACTTAGCAGGAGGTGATGATAAGCCCATAAGTCCATCACCCCAAGCTGACTGTATCTATTATGACCAGAAGTCTCGCTATGTTGAGGCCTGGAGCTCAAGAGCTCCTCAGCTTCACAAGATGGTTTCTAATATTATAATTGCACATCTTAGATGAGCGTGCAATGTTACCGATGTGGTTTTGTAACTTCAAGTTACCCCAATGTTTCAATGTTATAACACAATTCCAGATGCCGGACACACTGTTGGTTCTGGTCATACTCTCTACCACAACTGGCTTCCGCCATCGGTTGTCATAATTACTTTCAGAATGATCTCCAGTCATTTATACAGAATTCACAGGCAGCTCAACTGGATTAAAAGGAGCACTCTGGAAGTGGTCAGAAACCTCTCATCGAAACACCTTAGTAGTGGGGAAACCGTGCAGTCCCCTCCGGCCAGCACCGCTGTCTGATAGGTCAGTTCCTATATAGTTTACCTCCACCCTAGGACAGAGCAGTGCCATACTAATGCATCCGCACACATGACCAAAGACCCTAAATTACTAGTCACATACAGTACACCATAATGCAGTCGTATGTACTTCAGTACATGGGACTGAACATGGGAATTCAATTTTATCACAACCCTCCAGGCTTATTTCTAGTGTCTTAAAATGATATCAAATATGGTGCTGGTGATGAAATATATTTGATATCTATTGGCAAGAGAAGCTTCTACCAAATCTCATTTTTCTTGCTGAATGCCGGTACATTTATCCATTATAGTGGAAGAAGGAATGTATAGGAAATACAGAACTTTCTTTCTAGGAAATTGATGAATGAACAGTAGGGGATGGGGTGATTGTGGGGCTGTTAGACGCAGTGTTTTGTATTACTTGTACCTGTTTTTAAAAAAGAGCTTATCTGATAAAGAAAAATATATATATTTATTGCTTGTAGAGAGGAAAAATGGTGAAAAGGCAGGATACAAAACATATAATGGTTAGACATCGTATTCTTCATGTTCATACAGGACAAATTATTCTGAAAATTTACTTGAAAATAAATTTAACCACTACAAAGGTGGATCGAAACCAAGTTTGAATTTCATCTTAAATGTCCATCTATCTACTTTAATAACCTAATTATGATTTAAACTTTCCGATGACCTTTCATTTGAGAATCTATAGTGCATTCTGGGGTTCATAAACGGTGCTTCGGCAGGGGGGCATAGCTGTGGTCACTCCTGCAGTCACCTCTGCACCTACTTTCCTCAACCTGCAACTAAACATCATCAGTGGCGTCTGTTTTGGGGGCTGGGCTAGTCTATGCTCTATTGAGCATGCGTTGTTTGTCAGTTCTGACGCATGTTCAGTATGCACTCCATGCTCACAATGCTATATTCCTTTGCGCAGTGACAGTGCACTTCCTCTCCAGGTCTAACGAGAAGAAACAAATCTGCTAGAGAGTGCACTGTCAGTGCGCATTGAAAAGGAGAGAACTGAGCAAGCAGAGAGAACAGGTGTCAGTCCAGCCCCAAAACAGGCATCACAGCCCTGAAACTGGATGTTTTTGTGCTGTTTAGAGAGTGGGTTATTTTGCACTCCTGAAAATAGACCATTCAGATCATTGGCATGGTTGCGCTGCTGATCTGAACTGAGCACTCTCCTAGGTAGCAGATTTGCCTCTGAATAGTATAGTGGGACTGAGACTGGTCGGATCCAGCTATCCGGTCAGCCTCAATGTTGGGCTAGCAGGCTCTAAAGTAATAGATCCTTCTAGTTGCACTTACTCGTTACCCAGATAATGGGTCAATGTCGAGCTGTAGAGGTGGCCGGTAACCTAGGTTGCAGAGGTGGCCGGGAACCTAAGCATTGAACTGTACTCTTTTATTATATTTTGTTCTCGAGAAGAGCGGGCAGTTTGATAGTTTTAATAAGAGAAAGTTGCTTGTTTTTGCAAACATTTTGCAATTTTACCCATTTAACATGTGTATTCTTTGTTTGTTAAGACTTACTCCACCCAAGGAATTCAGTCTGTAAACGGGTGACTTACTTCTAATGACGGTTTCTTATTCACAGTGGGTAATGCTCTAATGGTCCGAGATGATTATCTCATGTGCTCGGTCAGAAGTCTCCATACCGGTACGCTGCTGTCATAGGACCATGACAACGAGAAACCTGTAGACAAAAACGTCCTGCAATAAGATTTTCTATTGCTTTGCCTCTGTGGATTTATTACAGTGTGCTTCCTTTAGGGTGGAGGGATTCTTTCAAGTTGTCATTTATGGGGACTTGTCATAACTTGAAAGTTTTTTTTTTTTATTATTATTTCTTCCCAGGATGGTGGTTCAGGTGTGGTTGTACTTCTACTGCATCTGTCTCTGGCGTTGTCTCAAGTTTATGGTGAGGAAGCTGACCGGACGGTGTGAGCTGCAGAGAATCTGCTACAAGAACAAACCTGGAGCCGGACGGACCCTAAAATTAGGTAATTGTCTGTTGTATAGTGCCGTTCTTTTTTTCTACCATTCATGTCATATTGGTTGGAATTCCAGATTTTATGGTTGCTGGTTTGAATATTTAATTTTCCATCCTGTGCAATTTTTGGGGGACTAACCCTTTAACACCAAATCTCAATTTGTACCTAAACGTAGAGAAAGATGGCTGGATAAAGAAGCCGCTATATACTACCTAGATTAGTAATTGGGTAATGGTATTTAGAAAACCGTCTCATGGGGTTATCTGGGCATTTTATGATGGGGTTATACAGTATGTTCTCTTATCTTGTCATTTGGGTACCATATGATACATGTAAGGAAACAGGACATCAGCAGGGGCTACTGCTCAGGGCATCATCCAACTTAAAGAGGTCGAAGGGGTTGTCCTCTCATACAGCCAGATCAGATCTCAGGCTTTGCACTGAAGAGTAGCAACACCCTGAAACACGTGTCTGCAAATTGAGATTTTGCAAAGACTCGTTAAGGGGCAGTATTGACTTTTAGGATTGATACCCCCAATAGGTGGCACTAAAATTTAAGTCCTCTTCCCCTCCTAAAGAAGCAATTTGCATACCCAACTTAAAGGGAATCTATCGCCGGGTTTTTGCCATCTAACCTGTGAGCAGCACGATATAGAGACAAAGATCCTGATTCCAGTAATGTGTCACTTACTAGACTGCTTGCTGTAGTTTTAATAAAATCACTGTTTTATCAGCAACAGATTAGCACTACAGGACAGGTGAACCTGCTGCCAGGTAGGCCTTCCATATTCATGATCTCTGTATAGACTCGCAGCTTTCTGTGTACACTGTACGTAGGCAGAAAGCTGCCAATCTGTGGTATGGATGGGGTTTACAGGGCTCAGCATTTAGAGCACTGCTAGGTCTGCAGCAGAGAAAAGTGGGATTGCCTTAAAATAGCAGCAAGCAGCCCAGTAAGAGACACATCACTGAAATCAGTGTATCTACCCCTGTATTATGCTGCTCTCAGATGGGGTGGCAAAAGCCTGGTGACAGATTCCCTTTAAAGAAATATACACGTTACTGCTCCTCTCCATTGGTAAAGACATCTAAGCCATTGCTGCATGTGGTAGCATGTGTAATGGGCTTTGCTATGAATATAGGGTGACCGGTGAGCCCTGGTAACCCCATTGTGTTTGGCTTTTTTGTTCCACCACTTACCATGAAAAATGCCTTAAGGATTCTTGTTGTAAAGAACTGAATCTTTATAAAAGTGACGAGGCCAAAATGCCCCCACTGAAAGATCTGACTAGTGTAGTGAATACAGTGCTTATTGTCCATCTGCTTCACTGGGATTTATTACATTCAATTTTATTTTGCAGAATCCTCCTTGAAGTCATCTAAAAGTAAGGTAAGTTTTCCCTCCCAGCTTTTTAAGTTCATTCACGATATCCCCCTATGTCCACTGCTTTTGATTTAATGGGGACAGCATTCACATGAAATGTCCACCTATGACACCATGTTATTTCTAGGGCCAAAATCCCATGCAGATTAATTTTCTCACATCTCATAAAACGGCATATAGGACATATGAGTTATGATGTGTGATTTAGAGTCAGTGGGGGGGGGGTCATGATAGCAGGTAAGCAAAAGGCTTCCACCCAGAGGCGTAGCTAGGGTTTTATTCCGAGGGTGACAAAACTACTGAGATGGCCCCAAAACAGGTAACCCTGATTACAACTATGGTGGCGCACCCTAATAGTGGTTGCTGTGGAACCTCAGCAGATGACCGCGCTTTTACAGGAAAAAAAAAATCTCTATACAAAGAACATCACTGATATTACCGCCATATTGTGACCATACATGTAAGAGATTACAGTACAGTTATAGATTCTGACTTACAAATGACGTTCTTTCTGATGGAATCCTTCACTTTTCCATCTGACCCACACTGAGATGACAACTTCTTCCAGCCAGGACTCGTGTGCGGACATTACAAAAAAGTCACATTTGACTTCTCACATTGTCAGAATGACCCCATCTATTCCTAACCTGCATAAACTCCACATCCTACTGACACCCCAATGCTGAGCCGCTGCTGCCGTATGTGCCCTCTAGATGGTAAAACAAACCTCTAGGATATAGTAATGCCCTGTCCAAGTAGCCTAGAAAATAGTGCCCACATTTTATCCTCTGTGTCCCCCTTTGACAGTCACAATAACCAGAGTTCCCCTATAATAATAAGTGCCCACTTTACATTTATAATGTCCTGACTCTCCTATTTGTACGGCTGCCCTCTACACAGTATGATGCTCTCTCATGCACATTATAATGCCCCTTCACTGTATAGTACCCCCCACACAGTATACTGACCTCTAAGTAGCCCTCAAACTGTATGATAGCTCCTACACTGTATGATGGCCCGTTAACTGTATGATGGCTCCGTCACTGTAAATCCTACACTGTATGATGGCACCCTCACTGTATGATGGCCCCCTAAATAGCCTCCATATAGTATAATGCACCCCATAGTCTTCCATATAGTATAATGCACTCATATGCCTCTATATAAAATAATGCACACCCCATAGGCCTCTTTTCAGTATGGTGCACTCCTCGTAGGCCTCTATATAGATTGATACACTCCCATAGTCCTACATATAGTGTAATGCACTCCCCATAGGCTTCTATATAGTATAATGCACTCCCCACAGGCTTCCATAAAGGATAATGCACTCCACACAGGCCTCCATATAGTAAAATACATTTCCCATAGGCCCCCATATATTATGATAGACTCCCCATAGGCCTCAATATAGTATAATTCACTCCCCACAATCCTCTGTATACTATAATGCACTCCCCATAGGCCTCCATATAGTATAATTCACTCCCCATAGGCCTCCATGCAGTAAAACAAACCATAAAAAATACAATACTCACTTCTCCTCATCATTCCTCCGCTGTTCCGAGCACCTGCGCATCTCTGCACTGTGGGCACCATGTAGTGACGTCATCACACCTGCTGTCCGTGTGTGCGACAGTGACGTCAGACGCAAAAGGGGAATGATGGTAGAGGGAGCTTGATGCTCCCTCTCTCATCATTGCTTTCAACTCTATAGGCACCCAACTGATACAGTTGAACTTGCGATGGCGGGAGAGGGGGCGGCAGTGTAGGGGGATCGAGTTTCAGTAACAATAATGTAGCTGCGGGTGTGGCCTTCAGATAGCAGGGCCCTGGGTGACCATCCACCTCTCCACCTCTGCAGCAACGCTACTGCGTCCACCAAATTGGGCCTCCACCATCAGCTTTTCCCTAAAGGGTCTTGAATTCGAAGAGTTTTTTTCCAACATACTGTAATTAGTGATCACAGCGAATCTGTCAAATGTGTCCAGGAAATTTGATGTGGTTCGAATATATTTGATGCAAATCAAATTTGCTTTATTATGTTCTGTTATCTTTCTAGACCTCAGAGTATAATAAATGTAGAGTGAAAAAAAATTCTAACCTCGCTGCTCAACTGTCCTGCCCCTTAGCTCCTCCGTCCGGTCCTCCGCACAGCTCCCATTGGGTGATGTGCTGCTTATGGCGATTATTTTACTCCCAACATAAAAGTTGCTATCTTCCAACAAATGAGCCTTTTGCTCATAAATAAGGCAATCGCTGACGTATTTAAATAGTCTATTAAATGAACTTTTAGTAATGTATAGAGCCCAATTTATAGAGGAAAATGCCGACTATGGTCACATCAGTCACGGGCAGTGCTGATCAGCCATAACGGGTCTGCCATGCTGGAGGCGCCTTTTGAGATCTTTTTGATCGCTGAGGCCAAAGAAGTCCAACCAATAAAAAAAATAATACCTATTAATTCAATGCATTGCAATATTTGTATGAGGATACAATTTTTAACTCTGCGTTCAATCCTAAAATCCACTTTTCAATTTGGAGTGTGTTGTAAGAACAGTATTTCACCTATCTGCTCCCGATCTGGTATGTACGGCTGTCGCTGTGCTTGAAAATGTGTTAAGCCCTAGGGATTAGTTTCTGTAACACCCTGAGAGCTGAGGAAAGCTGATTATCCTCTGATGACATTGTCAGGCGGCTCCAGATTCTGGAGCAATCATATTTATTAATGTGTAAATGGATTGATTGATGATTGAGTTGTGTCGCCTAATGGAGCCTGAGGATGGGGAAGGCGCCTCATTTCATTCACAAGAAGCAGCGTTGGCGGATAAAGCGATTGGCTCGTACGGTAGTATTGTGTGCTTCCTTCAATTTAGGATCTACATAAAAAAATGGTCATACTCCTTTGGATGTTGTATTATGGGGGGTCTCCTTTTCTTCAAACTTTGCTTTTAGGGCAAAAATAAGCTCTAGTTGCAGTCAGGGCCGGCGTTAGGGGAGAATATTTGGGCAATTGACTATCATAGGGGCCCTCAGCGTTATTATTCCAAGGTTAAGACTTCTTAAAGGGGTTTTCCCAAAAACAAAGTTAATTTTAATACACGTTTTAATCAATTGATCTTTGAATATTAATAAGTTCCACAAATGGATGTGTTTTAAAAAAAAATGTTCCTGTTCTTAAATTATCTTCTACATGTGCCCATGTCTGTGCCTCACCGTGCAGGAACATGCTCTGATCATTCCAGAGCCAAGGGTGGATGCAAAAGAGTATACAGGTTACAGTAGAGGATCACAGCTGATTTGTTCTGTGAGGTCAAACATTGATTAAAAAAAGGCAGTGAAAGGTTTTTGCTCACAGAATCAGCTGCGATCCCATTCTGTCCTGTCTGTATACTTCCTTTTGCTTCCGCCACTGCCCAGGAGCTGTGGTATGATCAGACCATGTTCCTGTACGGTCAGACACGGCCATTACACAGTACACAGCAGGGGCACATTGATAACATGATCTCAGCACAGGAACATTTATTTTAATACATCCAGTTGTGGAAATTATTATTATTCCAAGATCTATTAATTCAGATTTACTTTGTTCGTGGGAAAAATCCCATTAAGGAACTTTGACGACATAACGGTCATGTGACCATATTGTCACCAAAGAATTGCTGTTTTTGGGGAAAAAAATAAGACATCCCCTGAAAATAAGCCCTAACTCATCTTTCAAAGCAAAGAATAATATGAGACACTGTCTAATTTTCAGGCAAACACAGTATTAAAGGGAATCTGTCACCTATTTTTTCGACAATAAGCTGCGGCCACCACCATCAGGGACTTATCTACAGCATTCTGTAATGCTGTAGATAAGCCACCGATGTAACCTGAAAGAGAAGAAAAATGAGTTATATTATACTCACCCAGGGGCGGTCCCTGTTGAGGGCAAAGCAGAGTTCTGCAGTGCACAGGCGCCGGACCTCTCTGACCTTTCCCGGCGCCTGCGCTGGAGCCGCGACGGGAAGCAAAGAAGAGGACGTCATCGCTAGAAGATGGGACGCGCCGGACCGCAACACCCATCGGACCCAACCTGGACCGCCCCTGGGGTGAGTATAATATAACTCGTTTTTCTTCTCTTTCAGGTTACATTGGAGGCTTATCTACAGCATTACAGAATGCATTACAGGATGCTGTAGATAAGCGCCTGATGGCGGTGGCCGCAGCTTATAGTCGAAAGAATAGGTGACAGATTCCCTTTAAGCACTGGGGTCGATGCCGACCTCTTCTTTCCTTCCCGTCGTGGCTCCTGCGCAGGCGCACTGCTCTGCCCTATTGAGGGCAGAGCAGAGTCCTGCAGTGCGCAGGTGCCGGGAGAGGTCCGGCGCCTGCACACTGCAGTATTCTGCTCTGCCCTCAACAGGACAGAGCAGTGCGCCTGCGCAGGAGCCACGACAGGCAGCAAAGAAGAGGACGTCACCGTTAGAAGATGGGAGGCGCCGGACCGAACCGCCCCCCCCCCCCGTGAGTATAATATAACTCATTTTTCTTCTCTTTCAGGTTACATCGGGGGCTTATCAACAGCATTACAGAATGCATGACAGAATGCTGTAGATTAGCCCCTGATGGCGGTGGCCGCATCTTATAGTCGAAAGAATAGGTGACAGATTCCCTTTAAGCACTGGGGTCTTGGTCTAACTTACAAGACTAGATCAGCACAGCCAGTCTTGTAAAGACGGGACCCCCTATTATGGATGTCTTGGATAGTTTATGCTGAAGATGTTTTCATAGGAATTGGTCAGTAGAGTAGGCCCAAGAACATCCATGGCAGCTCATTTGTGGCTCCATATCATACGCACCAAATTATGTCCCTTTGTGTAAGGCCCTAAAATAAGATACTAAAATAGAGGAGTCTGCATATATTTTATTATTCCAGCGGTGATTCAGAAGGCTTGATATTTCCTGTGTTATAGGAGCTATATTAGAATGATTGGCAGATATTCTTCTTACAGCTGTCTCGCTTTCTCTCCTAGCTCCTGCAGTCAGCAGTGGCGGTGCACCCCGATGCAATTGAAAAAACTATAGAAGACATCCTGACTCTGAAGAAAGTGAATATAGACACCAATCCGCAGTAAGACGTCTTGGCACAATCTGAATTGACATTTATGAAATATCTTTCCCTCGTCTAGACAGTCTCTTCATAAGTAAAAATGCATCCGGCAAAGATCTTATGCATTATTCCCATCTAATACAGTTATGGCATATCTACAGAATATCCTTTACATATGCTGTAAATATATGATAAATGTGTGTTCTTCCACTGGGACAGACCTGCATCTGTCTCTAGACAGGGGCCCCGTTATGCTTTGCCCTCTGTATGGGAGGTATGAGAATTTCTGAGATTTGTGCACTCTGTGTATACACCATTAAAATAACCCGAACTGTAGTGGAAATGTATACACACTAATGCTAAATTGCCAGGTCTTTGTCATGTGAAAAAAAAAATCATACCAGGGAGAATAATTTCAGAACTTTTTCCACCTTAATGTTACCCATAATCTTGAAAAGATAATTGAAACATAAATAGAAATGTTTTCTGGTGTAAAAAGAAATATAAGTAACTAAAATAATGTGGTTGCATAAATCTCACACTTACAATCATACTTTGTTGAAGTACCCTTTAAATTGGCAATCTTTGTCCACTCTTTCTTGCAGTAGCACCAAATCTGTGACATTGAGGGGTTATCTGCTTACAGTGCCGTCTTCACATTACTCACAGATTTTCACTAGGTTTCAGGTCTGGTCTCTGGCTGGACCATTCCAAAACTGATCTCCTGGCGAATCCAGTCTTTTGTAGATTTGGAGGTATACTTCAAGTCATAGTGAAATTGTTTTTCATCTTCAGCTTTTTATCAGACGCCTGAAAGTTTTGTTTTGAAATTCACTGATATTTGGAACTGTTCATAATTCCCTCCACCTTGACTAAAACCCCAGTCTCAGCTGTCGAAAACCAGCCCCAAAACATAATGCAGCCTCTACTATGCTTCACTGTGGGTATGTTGTACGTTTGGCAATGTGCAATGTTGACTTTACGCCAAATATACCTTTTGGAAATGTGGCCTAAAAGTTCAACCTGTCTCAGCTGTCTCGTAACACATTAATGTAAGTTTTGGCAACATACAGTTGGGCTTAGACGTCTTTCTTCGTAAGAAAAGGCTTCCATCTTGCCACCTTACCCCACAGGCCAGACATATGAAGAATTTGGGAGATTATCACCCCACCGGGTGTTGTGTTCAGCAATTATGGCAGCTGTTACCCAGCTTTCAGGATCGATATTGTTCACAGCTTTTTGAAGAGAGGGTGGAGGCTCCTTTCCCCCCTCCAATCGGCACTCCTGCAACATCATCGCGTAGGTCCAATTGTTGCCATGGTGAACCAATGTCATCATGATGACTTCCGGGTCACTAGGCACTAGCAAGATGGTTTAACTATGCATAGTGCATGGTCTGACAAGCTTATGACTGCAGCACTGACAGTTTATAAAGCATGGCAATGCTTGTACAGTGCTATGCTTTTTAAATGCGATCAGACTGCAGAAAGTGAAAGTCCCTTAGTGGGGCAAAGTAAAAAAGTTTAAAAAAAATTGTAAAAATATATTTTTTTAAAAATCACAAATTATTAACAAAAATATATTGTACCCATAAATAAATATTTTTATGAAGAAAATAAAAACAAACCCGAACTATAAAACTTTCCCACTAATTAACCCCTTCAGTAGCACCGTAAAAAAATAGACTAAAAATGATGCTTTTTCATCATACCAAAAATAAGTGAAATAAAACATGATAAAAATTCTGATGTATATAAAAATGATTTAGCTGAAAATGTCATCTTGTCCTACCAAAAAACAAGCCACCATACCATCATCGGAAATATGAAAAAGTTATAGGTCTCAGAAGAAAGTGAAGCAAAAAAAAGTTATATTTTTCTTTAAAATTGTTTAGTTTTTTATTGTGTAAAAGCGCCAAAACATAAATGTGGTATCTCTGTAATCTTATTGACCAAAAGAATAAAGCTGCTTTATAACTTTTACCACATTCAAAATGGCAGAAAAAAACTACCCCCTGAAAAAATAAATTCCTGAATTGCTGTTTTTTTGTTCATTCTGCCTCCAAAAAACGTAAAAGAAAGAGATCAAAATATGTGATGTGCGTGAAAATGGTGCCAATAAAAATATTCGCTCATCCTGCAAAAAACAAGGTCTCACATGACTCTGTCGGCAGAAATATTGAAAAACTATAGCTTTCAAAATATGGCAATGCAAAAGCTGATTCTTGCAAAAAAAGTGTCTTCTAGTGTGTGACAACAGCTAAGCATAAAAACCGATATAACTCTTGTATTGCTGTACTCACTAATCGTCTTATCACTTATACTGCATGAGGAACAGTGTAAAAAAATAAAACCAATTCTTCACCTGCTATTGACTTGTTCATCCTGCCTCCCAAAGATCGCACTAAGGATCGGCTAACATTTATACTCCTCTCTACACTGAGTGCTTACATCGGGGTTTCCGTTTAAATCTTTTAAATACGTATTTCAGGCAAAACCCCTAGTAGAAGATTCCCGATAATGAGGCAGATCATAGAATGTTAACACTAGAACTACCGATGGAATCATTATGACTCCTCGCAATTTTTATGTCTCTTCTGTAACTACATTTTTCTGAGTTCTGGCTTGAGACTTTGTGACTTTTACTTATTTAGGATGCAAAAAAAGATTTTGTGACAATAAATAAATTAAAAAAAAAAAAAAAGTACCTTTTTTCAAAATTTACCTTTAACCCCTTCACTACCAAGGGTGGTTTGCACGTTAACTCCCGGGCCAATTTTTACAATTCTGACCACTGTCCCTTTATGAGGTCATAACTCTGAAACGCTTCCATGGATCCCGGTGATTCTGACATTGTTTTCTCGTGACATATTGTACTTCATGTTAGTGGTAAAATTTAATTCAAATAACTTGCATTTATTTGTGAAAAAAATGGAAATTTGGCGAAAATTTTGAAAATTTTGCAATTTTCCAACTTTGAATTTTTATGCCCTTAAATCACAGAGATACGGCACACAAAAAACTTAGTAAATAACATTTCCCACATGTTTACTTTACATCAGCACAATTTTGGAACCAAAATTTTTTTTTGTTAGGAAGTTATAAGGGTTAAAATTTGACCAGCGATTTCTCATTTTTGCAACACCATTTTATTTTTAGGGACCACATCACATTTGAAGCCACTTTGAGGGGTCTATATGATAGAAAATACCCAAAAGTGACACCATTCTAAAAACTGCACCCCTTAAGGTGTTCAAAACCACATTCAAGAAGTTTATTAACCCTTTAGGTGCGTCACAGGAATTTTTTGAATATTTAAAAAAAAAATGAACATTTTACTTTTTTCACAAAAAAAATATTTCAGGTTCAATTTGTTTTATTTTACCAAGGGTAACAGGAGAAATTGGACTACAAAAGTTAATGTGCAATTTGTCCTGAGTACGCGGATACCTGATATGTGGGGGGGAACCACTGTTTCGGCGCATGGCAGACCTCAGAAGGGAAGGAGTGCCATTTGACTTTTTGAATGCAAAATTGGCTGGAATTCAGATCGGACGCCATGTCGCGTTTGGAGAGCCCCTGATGTACCTAAACAGTGCAAACCCCCCCAAGTGACCCCATTTTGGAAACTAGACCCCCAAGGAACTTATCTAGATATGTGGTGAGAACTTTGAACCCACAAGGGCTTCACAGAAGTTTATAACGTACAGCGGTACAACTAAAAAAATCATATTTTTTCCACAAAAACGATCTTTTCACCCCCAATTTTTATTTTTCCAAGGGTAACAGGACCCTCAAAGTTATTGTGCAATTTGTCCTGAGTACGCTGATACCCCATATGTGGGTGTAAATGACTATTTGGGCGCATAGCAGAGCTCGGAAGGGAAGCAGCGCCATTTGACGTTTTTGGCTAGAATTGAGATCGAACAGCATGTCGCGATTGGAAAACCCCTGATGTACCAAAACAGTGGAAACCCCCCACAAATGACACCATTTTGGAATCTAGACCCCCCAAGGAACTTATCTAGATGTGTGGTGAGAACTTTGAACCCCCAAGGGCTTCACAGAAGTTTATAACATACAGCCGTACAATTAAAAAATCATATTTTTTCCACAAAAATGATCTTTTCACCCTCAATTCTTATTTTTCCAAGAGTAACAGGACCCTAAAAGATATTGTGCAATTTATCCTGAGTGCGCTGATACCCCACATGTGGGGGTAAACCACTATTTGGGCGCATGGCAGAGCTCGGAAGGGAAGCAGCACCATTTGACGTTTTTGGCTGGAATTGAGATCGGACACCATGTCGCGTTTGGAAAGCCCCTGATGTACCAAAACAGTAGAAACCCCCCACAAATTACACCATTTTGGAAACTAGACCCCCCAAGGAACTTATCTAGATGTGTGGTGAGCACTTTGAACCCCCCAGTGCTTCACAGAAGTTTATAACGCCCGGGCGTGAAAATAAAAAAATCATATCTTTTCCACAAACATCATCTTTTAGTCCCCATTTTTTTTATTTTCCCAAGGGTAACAGGAGAAATTGGACCCCAAAAGTTTTTGTCCAATTTGTCCTGAGTACGCTGATACCCCATATGTGGGAGAAACTACTGTATGGACACACGTCGGGGCTCGGAAGGGAAGTAGTGACGTTTTGGTATGCAGACTTTGATGGCATGGTCTGCGGGTGTCATGTTGCTTTTGGAGAGCCCCTGATGTACCTAAACAGTGGAAACCCCCCCACAAGTGACCCCATTTTGGAAACTAGACCCCCCACGGAACTTATCTAGATGTGTGGTGAGCACTTTGAACCCCCAAGTGCTTCACAGAAGTTTATAACGCCTGGGCGTGAAAATAAAAAAATCATTTTTTTCCGCAAAAATTATATTTTTGCCCCCAATTTTTTATTTTCCTAAGGGTAACAGGAGAAATTGGACCCCAAAAGTTGTTTTGTAATTTGTCCTGAGTAGGCTGATACCCCATATGTGGGGGTAAAACACTGTTTGGGCGCATGGCAGAGCTTGGAAGGGAAGGACCACCATTTGACTTTTTCAACGCAGAATTGGCTGGAATTGAGATCAGACGCCATGTTGCATTTGGAGAGCACCTGATGTGCCCAAACAGTGGAAACCCCCAATTATAACTCCAACCCTAACCCCAACACACCCCTAACCCTAATCTGAGCCCTAACCCTAATAAATACATTTTCTTTTAGTTTTATTATTTTTCCCTAACTAAGGGGGTGATAACGGGGGTTTGATTTACTATTTATGGCGGTTTTTATGTTTGGCAGCTGTCGCACGCTAAAAGACGCTTTTTATTGTAAAAATAGTTTTTGCATCACCACATATTGAGAGCTATAATTTTTCCGTATTTTGACCCACTGAGTCATGTGAGGTCTTATTCTTTGCGGGACGAGTTGACTTTTTCATTGGTACCATTTTCGGGCACGTGACATTTTTTGATCGCTTTTTATTCCGATTTTTGGGACGCAGAATGAACAAAAACCAGCGTTTCATGAATTTCTTTTGGGGGGTGCGTTTACACCGTTCCGCGTGCGGTAAAATTGATAACGCGTTTTTATTCTTCGGGTCAGTACGGTTACAGCGATACCTCATTTAGGTCTTTTATGTTTTGTCGGTTTTTTGCAATGAAAACAATTTTATATAATAAATAATTATTTTTGTATCGCTTTATTCTGCGAGCTATAACTTTTATATTTTCTTGCGGATGACGCTGTATGGCGGCTTGTTTTTTGCGGGACAAGATGACGTTTTCAGCGGTACCATGGATATTTATATGCGTCTTTTTGATCGCGCGTTATTGCACTTTTTGTTCGGTGGTATGATAATAAATCATTATTTTTTGCTTCGTTTTTTATTTTTTAAGGGGTTCGCTAAAGGGGTTACCTAATGGGACAGTTTTATAGGGTGCGTCGCTACGGACGCGGCGATACCAAATATGTGTGCTTTTATTGTTTTTTTTTTTATTTTGAAAAAATGGATTTATTGGGGAATATTTTTTTTTTTTTTTACTAATTTATTTAGCGATTTTTTTTTAAATTATTTTTAACACTTTTTTTTTAACTTTATTACCTTGTCCCAGGTGGGACATCACTGTCCTGTGACAGATCGCTGATCTGTCACATCACAGATTACTGTGACAAATCAGCATTCTGTCACAGGCAGTTCTGCAGACTTCCTCATGCCTGCGCTTTGCAGGCAGTGAGGAAGTCAGCTCCCTACAGTCCCCCGAAGGCCCCCGTCGCCATCTTGGATCCGGGGGCCTGTAGGGAAAGAGACCCCGCAGCAGCGCTGCACATTGCGCTGCCGTGGGGGGCTCAGGGAATCATGGAGGGAACCCCCTCCCTGCCGATGCTTCCCTTTAACCCCCGGTACACCGCGATCGCGTTTGATCGCGGTGTACAAGGGGTTAACGTGTCGGGGGCGGTCCGTGACCGCCCCTGACACATTGTGCCCGGTGTCAGCTGTGATAATCAGCTGACACCTGGCCGCGATCAGCGGCGCTCACCACGTGGGCGCCGCTGATCACTGTGACGTAATATTCCGTCCATGGTAATTAGGTCCAGGGTCACATGGATGGAATATTACGTCCATTGTAGGTAAGGGGTTAATTACCAAAAGGAGTCATTTTGACTCCCTACTATAAATATAGTAGCCTTTGGTAATTGAAGGTAAATTTTGATTAAAAGCATTTTTTTTTTGCTAGTCTTTGTCGCTAAATGTTATTATTTCTTTTAGTTTTCATTTACTTGTGTGTTTAGAATAAGTGTAGAATAAGTGTTGGCTTAGGCTACTTTCACACTAGCGTTTTTTTGCGCTGCACTGCGTGCGCAGTCCAAGCGCATACAAAAAACGCATCAAGCATTTTGTATGCGTTTGCTTATTTTATGCGCATGCATTTTAACCAGCTTGACTCTTAAAATGCATGCATTTTTAAACGCTGACGTGTGCATGTCCATGCGCACGCTAGCGTTCCCATAGACTGTAATGTGTTTTTTTTGCGCATTCCTTGCGCTTTTGTGCACATGCTTTTTTTTTATACAGGTTGGGCGCACAAAAAATGCAACAGGGTGCGTCTGGCGCGCATAGGCGCACACTGCAAAAAACGCATGTGCACAAAAACGCATGACAATGTACACCCATGTTAAACATAGGGGCGCATGCGCATGTATGCGCACGCAGCGCAAAAATACGCTAGTGTGAAACCAGCCTTAGGCTAGTTTCACACTAGCGTTTATTCCATGCAGCGCACGGCACCGCTAAGCCCCGCCCCCTGCCGGCTCCCTGCCCGCCCCATCCGGTCATTGCAGCCTATTATCGCACATGGACGCATGCGATCTGCGCACCCTATCTTTAGCAGATCGTGCGCTGGCCGTGTGCTAGTAGGATTTTAGCGTGCGCTGCGCACTTTTGAAGGTGCGCCGAACGCGCCGAAATGCAACATGCTGCGTTCGGCACACACGGGCGCACCTTCAAAAGTGCGCAGTGCACACTGAAATCCTACTAGCGCATGGCCAGCGCCCGATCTGCGCACCCTATGCTAAAGATAGGGTGCGCAGATCGCATGCGTCAATGTGCGATAGTAGGCGGCGATGACCGGATGGGGCGGACAGGGAGCCGGCAGGGGGCGGGGCTTAGCGGCGCCGTGCGCTGCATGGAATAAACGCTAGTGTGAAACTAGCCTTAGACTTATAATAATTAGCATTTTTGCAAATATACTTGACATATACATGACATCCGTCAGTGAACTAGTGAACTCTCGAGTGGGTTACATAATCTCTATAGAATACGGCCTGCAGTTTTGCAAATTGTTAATATGGTTAGAAGAAGTGTGCTAAAGCCTGATAATATTCTTGCTATTTTGCATTCTATACCATTCTATAAAATTATAAATTAAAAAAATAAACGAAAACAAGCCAGGAGTCAAAATGACTCCATTCGGTAGTTCTAGGGGGGTGAAAAGTACGGTAGTCCTAGTGTTAAAGTTCGAAGGGACCTCCAGGGTTAAACACCCCCAGTGACTCCACTCCACCAGCGCTGCTGAACCCCCCAGGGTAAGCTGCATTCAGGACTGTAATACAGACCCCCATTTGACGCATTAGTTTTCTCTTTCGTCTCATTGGGGGACACAGGAACCGTGGGTGTGTGCTGCTGTCACTAGGAGGTTGACACTATGCATGAAAAAAATGTTAACTCCGCCTCCGCAATATACACCCCTCCGACCACCTGTAGGACAATCAGTTTTGCTTAGTGTCAGCAGGAGGTGGACAGAGGTCTCTCGCAGACCCATGCCTACCTCAATGTGCGTCGTTCCTTTTCAGGTAACCATGGAGGGATACAGAGTAGATATGCTACATCTGTATTCCCACACCGGGATTATGAGTACGGCGTGTATTACCACCCCTTATCCTCATGAATCCCGCAGGCAGGACCCTATCCCCTAACACAGGACTCGTGTTCAGGTGGCAGCTCCTGGTCCTGACCTTCGTCTCCCATCACTCGCCCACCAGAGCCTGATGATCGAGAGAGACGCCCTGCAGAAAAGGTTTGGGACCGCAATCTTTTCATGCAGGTAAA
Organism: Dendrobates tinctorius; assembly: GCF_039654945.1. Lineage (NCBI taxonomy): Eukaryota > Metazoa > Chordata > Amphibia > Anura > Dendrobatidae > Dendrobates > Dendrobates tinctorius. The sequence continues at coordinate 13,649,045 of NW_027361743.1, read as the reverse complement.
CCGACCCCCTGTTACGGGGTGAACTGGAGGTAAGAGGCTGTAGCGTTGTATGATCTGCTCACCAGCCGCTGTGGCTGAATGTGACCGCTGTAATCAGCACTCGGGCTTGCAGCCCATGGCTCTATACTTAGTTTAAGAGCCAACATTTACTTTTAAGCACGTGGTGCAGCGCGGTTCCAGCCTCCTCCCGTGGCAGCGTAATGGCCCTGGGCTCCAGCAGTAGCTCAGTACGGCCGACGCCAGATTCCGGCTCCCGGCAGGCTCCCCCCCCCCCCGACTTCCTCTTCCTGTACCAGCGCCATCTTGGTGCTCCAGGAGGCCAGAGCAGGGCCCCGCCCACCACTTCCAGACGGGAATTTCATAAGGCTTCTAGGCAGCGGCAGGGTTGTTCACCTCGCGCACTCTCTCTCATCAGCCTTCGGGCGGCAGCTGCGGCGGGGACACAGGTCGTGGGTATGTGAGTACTGCACTACAGGTTGCTCCCTCACTCCGCTCTCTACCCCCTACGGTTGGCACCAGGTAAAACCTGTCAGTATGCCCAAGGGAGAGCAGTCCCGCTGCTCCTCATCCGCTTCAGTGACCTTGGTCAAATATTTTGTATGTACCAAATGCAATGTCAGGCTTCCTTCAGGTCAGTCCTCGCCACTCTGCTCAGATTGAAGCAGACCTACGGTGTCACCCACGCTAGAGAGCAGGTGCAGCCCCCCCGCATTGCCGGTCAGAGCTCCCACATTACCCCTGGAGCAGGAGGACGCCACCTTGCCTGCCGCCTAGGGGCCATCCATCGCCACGGGAGACAGCGAGTGTCCAGGATGGGCCTCTTCCTTATCTAAGTCCGTGACCGACCTTACCAAGGTATCACAGACATTGGTAATGGTGCTTAACAGATTGCCACTTCAGACTCCAGTGGACACAGGAGCACCAAAGGAGCCTCCTTTTGGGCCTTCTAGAGGCCGTAAAAGGTTTAGACAGGACCACCAACCCAGGTCCCCTTCTCACTCCATCTCACCGCCAGAATTCCTCTGGCCGTCTGCCTCCTCTCGGTCCTCATCCCCGGAATCAGGCGAGGCATTATCAGAGACACACTCAGAGGAGGGTTCTGAGTACGGGCCAGAACAGTCCCTGGTCAAGGATATGGTTCAGGGCCTCATTGCCACACTCAATGAGACTTTTAACATTGGGGACACCACATCAAAACCTAATGATCAGGTTTTTTCATTTAAGCGTCATAAGTCCCCCTCTAGGGTCTACGCCTCCCACAAGGATTTTGAGGAAGTGTTGGCCAGGGAAAACCCAACCAGGCGGTTTCAGAGAGGGACTCATTTTGGGATTCTATATCCATTCCCTCCAGATCTCACCGCCAAGTGGACCGCCTCCCCTTCGGTGGACCCACCAGTGTCCAGACTCGCTACCAATACAGTCCTCCCACTCGCCAGTGGGGCAGCCCTAAAAGATCCCAATGATAGGAGGATAGAATCCCTGGAAAAATCCGCCTTTGAGGCAGCAGCTGCTACATTGTGTCCAGCCTTCGCCTCAGCCTGGGTAGCTAAGTCTGTTACAGAATGGGCCAAACAGCTTAGACAGGGCATATTGGCCGGGACACCACCAGCGGAACTGGCGGAGTTCGCAGATCAAATCTCTCATGCCGGGAGGTATACGGTATCAGCAGCCCTGGATGCTGTGTCTTGCGCAGCTCAAGCATCCAGTAACATGGTAGCCGTCCAGCGGACGGTCTGGCTAAAAGCTTGGCAGGCTGATTTGTCCTCAAAGAAATCACTGACCAATCTGCCGTTTCAGGGCACCCGGCTCTTTGGGTCAATGTTAGATCAAATCATTAAGGATGCAACGGGGGGTACAAGCTCCCTTCTCCCTCAGACCAAACCTCGTTGATATGTTTTCAAACGTAGGGCTCAGCCCTTTCACCGTACCCCAGCGACAGGCACTTATGTTCAGGGCCCGCAGTAGTCGCAAGCACAGAGAGATAGGAGGAAGGTATCATTTCAGGCCACCCCGTCATGGCATTCCCGCAGTTCCAACAGCAGAGCTACCAGGTCAGGGCCGGGCAGAGCCACTTCAGCCTGACGCAAGCAGGGAGTCCAGTACCTCTCCCAGACTAGTAGGCCGCCTTCTCCTCTTCAGAGATGTCTGGCAGAATTCAGTAGAGGATATCTGGCTAAAGGAGGCAGTATCAGCAGGATGCAAGATAGACTTCAACGCGCTTCTGCGAGATCGCTTCTTTCTATCGAAGCCACCAAAAGACGCTGCTATGGCTCTAGGTTTTTTTGCGCCAATCGACTCTCTCCTCAACGCAGTAGTAATTGTCCCCGTTCCTGAGCAGGAACGTTTTACCGGCTTTTACTCAAACCTGTTTGTGATATCAAAAAAGGATGGCTCAGGTCATCCCATACTAGACCTCAAAAGGCTAAACAGATGGGTCCGTTTACACTTTTTCAGGATGGAATCGATTCGGTCGATAATTACGTCTATGGAGGATCAGGAATTCCTATGTTCCATAGATATCCGGGACGCCTACCTACACATCCCCAGGGACATTAGAGGTTTCTGCGTTTTGCTGTCCAAAAGCAGCATTTCCAGTTTGTGGCCCTGCAATTTTGGTTTGGCAACAGCCCCCAGAATTTTTACAAAGATTATGGCAGCGATGGTAGCTATATTAAGGGTCAGAGGCATAATATTGGTACCATATCTCGACGATATTCTCGTCAAGGCGCCCTCCTTCACTCAGGCCCAGGAAAATCTAGCGGTAGTTTTAAACACGCTCTCCCGGTTTGGTTGGATCATAAACAGGGAGAAATCCCACCTAACGCCAACACAACACCTAGAATTCTTAGGAATGGTAATCGACACCCGCTCAAGGGTCTTTCTCCCAGAAAGAAAGTGGATTACCCTCCAGCAGGGAATTCGCTCTCTGTTGAAATTCCGGCTTCTATCCTTTCGCGCTGCCATGAGAGTCCTGGGAAGAATGGTGGCAGCTTCAGAGGCGATACCCTTTGCCCTGTTTCATTCCAGGATACTGCAGAGGAACATCCTCCTTCAGTGGGCCAGGTCCATCTCTTCGCTGGATCGCCCCTTCCTCCCCTCCATTCATACCAGGGAGTCCCTCAAGTGGTGGCTGACCTCCCCCCTTCTTCATCTGGGACGGCCTTTTCCACCTGTCCACTGGCAGGTAGTAACTACAGATGCCAGTCTCCTGGGCTGGGCTGGGGTGCGGTATTCCGCCACCTGACTGTCCAGGGACGATGGTCGAGGCAAGAATCCTCACTATCAATCAGCATTCTAGAACTGAGGGCGGTCTTTCTAGCACTTCTACATTGGGAAAGATACCTCAGCAACCAGCCAGTTTGGATTCAAACGGACAACGCCACGGCGGTGGCATACATCAATCACCAAGGGGGAACCAGAAGTCCCCGGGCACTGGCCGAGGTATCCAGAATCTTCAACTGGGCAGAAACCGCAATTCCAGCAATTTTGGCAGTTTACATTCCCAGCACAGACAACACGGCCACCGACTTCCTCAGTCGGGAGGGGCTCGCGGCAGGGGAATGGTCCTTACACCAGGAAGTGTTCCGTCAGATATTCCAGCTATGGGGGACTCCAGAGGTGGACCTCCTGGCATCGCGACAGAACAGAAGGGTCCATCAGTTTGTCTCAAGATACCGTGATCCTCTAGCAATAGGGGTCGACGTGCTGGTCATTCCCTGGACACAGTTCAGACTCCCTTACCTGTTCCCTCCCCTTCCTCTCCTGCCCAGGCTGCTAAAGAAGATCAAGGCGGAAGGGGTGTCGGTTCTTTTGGTCGCCCCGTACTGGCCCAGGAGGGCCTGGTTCGCAGAAATTATCAATCTTCTCACAGGCACCCCTTGGAGACTCCCCGACTGACCAGATCTCCTGGCTCAGGGGCCGTTTTACCACCCGAATTCTCGGTTGCTCAATTTGACGGCATGGCCGTTGAAACTACAATATTGAGAGCAGCGGGTTTTTCGGACCGAGTCATTAATACAATGATCCAGGCTAGGAAGGCTTCCTCTTCCAGGGTCTATTATCGAGCCTGTAAGGCCTATTTTGGTTGGTGTGAGTCTAATCACGTCACACCTGTGTCCTGTTCCCTGCCATCTGTCCTAGCTTTTCTCCAGGCAGGGTTAGATGGTGGTCTGGCCCTAAGTTCCTTGAAAGGCCAGGTATCTTCTCTCTCTATTCTGTTTCAAAAGAATTTGGCCTCCCGCTTACAGGTTAAGACCTTTCTGCAAGGAGTGGCACATGCGGCCCCTCCTTACAGATCCCCTGTGGCTCCATGGGATCTTAACTTGGTCTTGGAAGCCTTGACAGGTTCACCCTTTGAACCCCTACAGGAAGCTCCCATGTCTTTATTGTCCTGGAAGGTGGTATTTCTCGCAGCCATCACCTCTATTAGGTGGGTTTCAGAATTAGCGGCATTGTCCTGTCGTCCTCCATTCCTAATTATGCACCAGGACAAGGTTGTTTTGCGGCCTCCTCCTAACTTTCTTCCCAAGGTGGTATCGACCTTCCACCTGAACGAGGATATAATCCTTCTGTCATTTTGTCCTGCTCCAACCCATCCTCTGGAGCATTCTTTGAATAATCTAGACCTGGTCAAGGCGATAAGGATCTATCTGGCCAGGACCGCTCCTTTCAGGAAGGCGGACTCGCTCTTTGTTATCCCCAATGGGGTGAGAAGAGGCCTGCCAGCCTCTAAGACAACAATTGCCCGCTGGATCAGAATGGCAATTCTGGAAGCCTACCGGGTAAAGGACAGGGTGTCCCCTGCTGGGGTCAAGGCCCATTCAACCCGGGCGGTGGGCGCCTCCTGGGCGGTACACAACAGGGCATCAGCCATGCAGTTGTGCCACATGGTCGTCCGTGCATACCTTTTCAAGGTTCTATAATGTCCATAACTTTGCTTCAGCGGACGCCAGCCTAGGCAGAAGAATCTTGCAGGCGGCAGTGGTGAGTTCTCCCACCCGAAGGAAGTTTCTGTCTTTTCCCACCCCAGGGACTGCTTTTGGATGTCCCACAGTTCCTTTGTCCCCCAATGAGACGAAAGAGAAAACAGGATTTTGGTTGCTCGCCGTAAAATCTATTTCTCAGAGTCTTCTTTGGGGGATACCACGCCCTCCCATGATTTTATTACGTGTAATGAATATATGATGACTTACATAATAATGTCTCCTCCTACTGCTTTTTCACTAACTGATTGTCCTACAGCCGGTCGGAGGGGTGTATACTGCGGGGGAGAAGTTAACATTTTTTTCATGCATAGTGTCAACCTCCTAGTGACAGCAGCACACACCCACGTTCCTGTGTCCCCCAATGAAGACTCTGAGAAACAGATTTTACGGTAAGCAACCAAAATCCTGTTTTTTTCCTCATTTTCCTTCTATAAATTTGGGGTGCGTCTTATGGTCCGGTGCGTCTTTTAGTCCGAAAAATATGGTAATTAATCTGGATCAGGAAATTTAAATTAATTTTAAAATTAGCTAAGTGTTCCCTCTCCATCTCTCTGTTTGCAGATAGTGTTTATTCTTCTATGCCTTCAATAGTACAGAGAAGATCAGTTGATGTGACATTTGCTTTCTGAGAGAACTCAGATGCAAAATAGAAAATTAAACTTTCGGCATTCTCAATATCATTTCTGACCACTTCACCATTTTCTTCCTGTAAAAATCCTATAGCATCTTTGACTTCTTTTGCATTTGACATACCACCAAAATCTATTTTATTGCTTTTGGTCTCACTTGCAAGCCTCGCTTCATTACTGGCTTTAGCTCTGCATTCCCCGCAGGCAGCATCATATTATTCTTTAGATAAGCCCCTCTTTCGATTTATTATACATTTCTTTTTTGCCTTTTTAACAAGTGCTTACGTTTTGTTTTCATCCATCCTGGTATCTTTAAAATCTTCCAGTTCCTCATTCTTTTCAGGATTGTTACTGATTGTGCAGTCAAAATTTCATTTAGCAAAATCTCTCATCCTTCTTGGACACTTCTGTCCTTTAGAACATCCAGCCATTGAACCCTCTTTCTAATTCCATTAAAATCTGCCTTTCTGAAATCCAATCTTAAAGTCTGAGTCTCACTCTTCTTCCTACTCTTGTAATCCCAAATTCTAGGATAGCATGATCGCTGCCTCCTAAATTCCCAGTCACCTTTAACTCCTCAACCATTTCTGTTGGTAAAAATAAGGTTAAAGATGGCCGATCCTCATGTTTTCTCTTCTACCTTTTTGAAAGATAAAGTTGTCAACAAGAGAAGATAAGAACTTTCTGGACCCATTACTTTTGCCTGAGAGAGATTCCCAACAAATATCTGGATAGTTAAAATCTCTTATAAATCGCTATGTTACACTTTTCAGAACAGGGCCATCCGTTGTAAAAAGGGTCCATCATTATCTTCTGTCTGTCCAGATGGCCTATAGTAAGCACCTACAATAGTGTCCTTTCTGTTCTTTCCTCTTTGTATTCTTATCCAAACCAATTCTGCAGAGCTACCATTCTCTGAACCTTGGATCTGTATGGAGATATATGTTTTCCCAAGATACATTGCACCTCCTCCATTCTTGTTATTCCTGGTTCTATTAAATAAGTTGTAGCCTTCATGGTTTTTATTAAAATCATGTATATCATCCCACCAAGTTTCAGTGATGCCTATGACATCATACACTGCTCAAAAAAAAAAGGGAACACTTAAACAACAGAATATAACGCCAAGTAAATCAAACTTCTGTGAAATCAAACTCTCCACTTAGGAAGCAACCTTGATTGATAATCAATTTCACATGCTGCTGTGCAAATGGAATAGACAACAGATGGAAATTATTGGCAATTATCAAGACACCCTCAATAAAGGAGTGGTTCTGCAGGTGGGGACCACAGACCACATCTCAGTACCAATGCTTTCTGGCTGATGTTTTGGTCACTCTTGAATGTTGGTTGTGCTTTCACACTCGTGGTAGCATGAGACGGACTCTACAACCCACACAAGTGGCTCAGGTAGTGCAGCTCATCCAGGATGGCACACCAATGCGAGCTGTGGCAAGAAGGTTTGCTGTTGTGAATTCGCTTTCTGGCCTACCTCTGGTTACTAGTGAAGGTAATGGAGCTGGTCATATTGACAGAGGGGTCGCAAGTTCTCTTTCTGGGCTCCCTCTGGTGGTTACTGGAGGTAATGGAGCTGATCTGATTAACAGAGGCTTGCCACCTGATAATGTGGAGGACAATTGGACATCTGGGGTTTCAGACTGGATTTAAGACAGCTGACTCCCTCTATCCCTGCTGGTGATTTTTTCCTGCCTCCTGAAGTCTTAGTTTCCAGCTCAGTCCCTGCATGCTCAGCTAAGTGTTCTTTTGCTATTGTTCACATTTGATTTGGTTTTGTCTATTTCAGTTTTGTGTGGTCAGCCATCTCCGACTGGGGCTGTGCTGAATCTCCATCCATATGTTACTGCTTGTTCCAGTTTGTTTTTGTCCCTTATTAGATTGGCCTCTTTTTGCTCTGCTTTCAGAATATACCAGAGTGCTGATATAGTGGACGAAGTCGTGCGACTTCAGTATTTTTCTATCAGACGTGTTGGACATTTTTTGCAGGGTTTTTTGAGTGATTGCAGACAGTGTCTTTCCTTTCCTGTCTAGTTTGTGTGGGCTCCATCGTCTGCTCAGTCTATTTTCCTACCTGTGTCTCGCCGACAATATATGTTTGGGGGCTATCTATTCCTTTGGGGTCTGCTCTGGGGCAGTTTAGATTTCCCCTTTCTTGCTTTAGGCTTATTTCGCTCTCTGGCTGTGCCGAGGCATCTAGGATCATCGTAGGTACGCTCCACGGCTACTGCTAGTTGTGTAGATAGGATCCGGGGTCTGCAATCCGCTTAGTTACCAACCTCTCTGGTTTTCCGTGGCTTAGCTTGGTCTTGCTCTCCTCCTCGGTGACCCAATCATAACAGTTTGCTGTGTTTGTCAGCGTAGTGTCAAGAGGCTGGAGGCGCTACCAGGAGACAGGCCAGTACACCAGGAGATGTGGAGGGGGCCATAGGAGGGCAACAACCCAGCAGCAGGACCACTACCTCAGCCTTTGTGCAAGGTGGAGCAGGAGGAGCACTACCAGGGCCCTGCAAAATGACCTCCAGCAGGCCACAAATGTGCATCACTCCCTGACGAAGCAACGTGTGAAACGCGCATTGGAGTGTGAGGTAGCGGCACCCGCATGCACAGTATGAATTCGGGTCAGTAGTTCACTGAACTTTTCACTTTGATGGTTAAGTCACTTTCAGGATGAAATTTGCACTGTGCCATTTAAGTCTTTTTACTGATCATAATGTTTTGCTCCTGATATTTATATAATGGATTACATATAATATGACTTTCTGGAATGGTGGGCAAAGCAGACTTAAAATGAATAATATGCACTGCATTTCAAATTAAATAACACAACTGTTTATGTTCTGCTTTCCCATATCCCTGATACACTGATACATCATGCTTTTGGAATTATAACCCCTTATATTTCCTACTGTGCATGTGGACCTGCTCCCTCTATTTTTTATTTTATGTTTTCTTATTGTTATGCTTTTAAAAAAATTCTTGTTGGTGTCTATATAATTAAGCAAAATTGAATATATTTAATAGTGATTATTCTAAGAGTTTTCTTTTTAAGTAGTCTTTTTTGGTCTCACAAATGTGCATGTGTCTGCAAAAACGGTTAGAAACTGACTACATGTGGATGGTCTGAGTGCCTGACGTCCATAGATGGGGATTGTTCTCACAGCCCAACACCATGCAGGATGCTTGGCATTTGCCACAGAACGCCAGGATTGGCAAATTTGCCACTGGCACCCTGTGCTCTTCAAAAATGAAAGCAGGTTCACACGGAGCACATGTGACAGACGTGACAGCGATCTGCTGCCTGCAAACATCCTTCAGCATGACCGGTTTGGAAGTGGGTCAGTAATGGTGTGGGGTGGCATTTCTTTGGAAGGCTGCACAGCCCTCCATGTGCTCGCCAGAGGTAGCCTGACTGCCATTAGGTACCGAGACGAGATCCTCAGACCTCTTTACAGACCATATGCTGGTGCGGTTGGCCCTGGGTTCCTCCTAATGCAGGACAATGCCAGACCTGATGTGGCTGTAGTGTGTCAACAGTTCCAGCAAGATGAAGGCATTGAAGCTATGGACTGGCCCTCCCGTTCCCCAGACCTGAACACATCTGGGACATCGTGTCTCGCTCCATCCACCAACGTCATGTTGCACCACAGACTGTCCAGGAGTTGACGGATGCTTTAGTCCAGGTCTGGGAGGAGATCCCTCAGGAGACCATCCGCCGCCTCATCAGGAGCATGCCCAGGCGTTGTAGGGAGGTCATACAGGCACGTGGAAGCCACACACAATACTGAGCATCATTTTGACTTGTTTTAAGAACAGTACATTCCATTTTAATTTTGTGTGTGACTCCAAATCCAGGCCTCCATTGGTTAATAAATTTGATTTCCATTGATGATTTTTGTGTGATTTTGTTGTCAGCACATTCAACTTTGTACAGAACAAAGTATTCAATGAGAATATTTCATTCATTCAGATCTAGGATGTGTTATTTGAGTGCTCCCTTTATTTTTTTGAGCAGTCTATCTCTCTTCCTGTGTTAGCAGCTCCAATGCTCCTTGTTTGTTTCCCATGCTCTGTACATTTGTACACATTTTAGTTTGTAGTCTGTTTCTCTTGTTCCTCTATTTTCTTTCAGAATTTGTTGTTTTTGTTCTTTAATTCCACTTGTAATAGTAGGGTTCTCAAAAAAAATCATTAGTTGCATATTTTTCCCTAGCTGTATATTTCCCTTAAATAGTAATGGCATACTTCGGCACTCTAAGAAAAAAAAGGAAGTTTTATTAAACAGAAGGCAGAACCAAATACTCAGACCCATATTAATTCAGATATGTAAAAAATGATCAACGTTTCAGCACATCATTGCCTTTTTCAAGATATACCGTATTTTTTGGATTTTAAGACGCACCGGATTATAAGAAGCACCCCAAATTTGGAGGAGAAAATTAGGGAAAAAAACTCTTTTTAATAAAATGGTGGTGCATTTTATAATCCATGCGTCTTATTGCTTATTGGGGGTGGTGGCTGCAGTGAAGTGGGGTCGCTGCTAGAGGAGGCAAAAGTGGAGCGTTGCTGCAGGCCGCAGGCTGGGATAAGGGGGTGATCGGATGTGCGGTGCGCCGCTGCAGATGTCCGATGCTGCGGGAGTGTTCGGTGCTGCTGCGGGGCTCTGCCGACATCTTGTGAAAGGCCAGAGCCCCCGCAGTTCCATGGTTTCTTATGCGGTGGACTCTGGGAGAATGGTCACCGGGGGAGGCGCATACGCAGATGGAGATCTCGGCACCAAGATCTCAGGAGATGAGCTCTCAGCGCCGAGATCTCATCTCTCGACATCTCCATCTGCGCATGCGCTGCCCCTGGTGGCCATTTTCTTGGAGCCCACTGCATAGGAAGCCATGGAACTGCGGGGGCTCTGGCCTTTCACAAGATGTCGGCAGAGCCCCCTCAGCAGCATTGGAAACTCCCATAGCATCGGATATCTGCAGCGGCATGCCACACATTCGATTACCCCCTTATCCCAGCCTGCAGCAATGCTCCACTCTTTCCTCTTCCAGCTGCGACCCTGGGACCCGCTCCACCGCAGCTGGTAAAAGTATTTCCGAATTATAAGAACCAACCCCATTTTCCCTCCAAATTTGAGGGAGAAAAACTGCGTCTTATAATCCGAAAAATACGGTATCTGTATGGTATGGGTTCGCCATGTGAAGGAGTGAAGTGTCCACACATGAGGTAAGTGTGTTTGCCATTACTACTTACTGAACTTATTTTCTTCAGAGCACCAATACAAACAGAGAGCAACCCATAGCCAATCTTATTGTATATTTTGCATCCCATATTGCTTTAGTTCACAGTTCTCCTGATGAGTGTAGCAAGGAATCTACCAAATACGTGTTGTCCTGTTTTTGTAAGACGCAACCCATCTGTAGCAGGTAATTCACTCCATGGTCAAGAAACCCAAAACATTGCTGACGGTACTATCAACGTAGCCAGTTGATGATCTGTAGAATCCTGTTCAATCTCCTTGGTCCATGTCCATCTACTGGGAGGATGGATTAGAAGAAGACCTGCGATCCCAGTTTCTTCACTTTCCCGCCTAGGTCTCCAAAGTCTGTACATACAGTGGAGTCACTATGGACGCCATCTGACCTATAATCTACCCATCATTTTAGGTGTGCATAAAAGCACGGTCGGCCATAGTTTTGTGCACCTCTGAAAAGAAGGATACCACTGAACAGAGGCCAGACGGTGTCCAGAGTAATTCTGCTGCCTCATTATAGTGAATGGATCCCTCGGGGGTTTCATCTTAATGTTGTCATTCAGAGATTTAGATGGAAATCCAGATGTAAGTGCTCAGCGTAGAGTGCAGGATAAATATAATCCAAAATGTTTTGTAAAATGTTCCCAAAAAAGCATTAAATTAATCTCCAAAAAAGCAAGTCTCCACTCAGGTCTGTCATCTGTTAATGAAAATATAGGGGGCTTCCACATTACTGGTAGTACAAAGGCACTTTGGCACCTCACCTCCAAAAAGTAATTCAGTTAATTCTGCACTCTAACATCCAAATGCCTCCCTTCTGAACCCCACAGTGTGCCTAAACCACATTTAGCGTCCACATGTTTGGCATTTCTGTAGCGATGTGAGCCCGCCTACTTTATAGGTGAATGAGCTGGACACTACAATGTACTGGGCACTACAATAGCAGATTTGCAATTTTCAGTCAGCAACATCCAATGTTGCTTGTTTCTGGAAAACATTCATGGAGTCAAAATTATCACTACACCTGTAGATAAATTTCCAAAGGGTATAATTTCCAACATTCCTGCATTCTCATCGTTTCCCATCCCTCAGTTGAACGTGATGGACATGTGTCTTTTTTCAACCGTTCTTACAATATAAATTTTGCAAATAGGATATTTTTTTTCCTCTATCCTATCAATTTGTGTATATAGCTGCTTAAAGGGGATATCTGGGACTTTAAAAAAAAAAAAATCATGTAGGCGCTAATGGGTCGCTCTCCCAGGGCTGTGCGGTACTCGGTACCGGGCCGGTGTCAGGGGGAGAATGTGTCACAGCGGTGGTGGTGACCCGGTCCGTGGCCCTGGGCGCCCAATTTCAATGGGATGATGGTTTTTGTGGTTAATGGAATAGTTCGTGACGCCACCTGTGGTGTTTGGCAAGTAAGGGTACCGTTACACATAGCGATGCACCAGCAATCCCGACAACGATATGGATCGCTGGTGCATCGCTAAGTGGTCGCTAGTGAGCTGCCACACAGGCAGATCTCACCAGCGACATCGCTGGGGTCGGGGGTCGCTACTTACCTGTCAGACGCGGCGATCCTGACGTCCTCCCGCCCACGTCCACGCGTCGCTCGTCGTCACAGCAGGAAGCGCCGCAGGAAGCAGACGACGAGAAATGATCCAGGACCTTCTCGCGCGACCAGCGATAACCAGCGGGGGAGCCGGTCGGAGGTAAGTATCACATGTAGCGATATCGCTAGCAATATCGCTGCTACGTCACAAAATCGGTGACTTTACAGCGATATTGCTAGCGATATCGCAGTGTGTAACGGGGGCTTAAGATGTTAAGCCAACGCTGCTTGCAGATCCGCTGGGACTGATGGTGTGATGCAGCATAGATGGTGTAGCTCCCCACAGGTGGAGCTGTAGTCCCATGGCAGTGTAGGTGCAATGGATCTGGAGAAGTGCAGGATGGTGTGGATGCTGGTACCCAGATGTAGCAGTTCTGAAGGTGTTAGCGCACAAATCAATGGAGGATACCAGAGCTGCAGTTTCAAAGCTTTACTCACAGTTTGTGGTACACACTGGTGCCTTCCTCTGTGCCGTGTCCTCCGGGGTAAAGACTCAATCAACCTCCGTGGCAAGTCAGGGCTCTCCTCTCCAACACTCCGCCAACATGTACTTTACTGAACGACTCCGCCAATGCGCCTTGTGGTGTGAAGCACTCCAGTACTTATTTACCCTGGAATACCTCCTGTCTAGATGTTCCCAGAACTCTACTTGTATGACAGACAGCTGTAGCCTGCTCGGGGATGCTCCTGGATCCCGGCTCTCTATCCGTGTTGCTGTTGTGTCCCAAGTCTTGGATGGGAGTAGTGCATTTACAGCCAACTACTCCACCGGTGTCTGCTGCAGAACCATAAGTGTCCATACAACCTCTGGGACCGGGCCCTGGCCTTGCGCTGAGAACCTATAGGCAGGGTTCCTATCCAACCCACTCCTCCTCTCTGTTCTCTTTACTCCTTCGTTCCGTACTTGTCTCTCCTTCATATGGATGCTTAGGTTACAGGTCTACGTCTCTCCACCTTTCTTACTTTCCCGTGCCAGCTGGCTCAGGTCACTGAGGCAGCTGCAGCACTTCTTCCTCCATCCCTTCTTCCAGGGATCCCCACTCCTCACTGAGTGGCTTCCTACTCCGCCGACCTTCTGTCAGACTGAAACTCTGTAATTCTAAACCTTCCCAACCTTTTATATGGATCTAAACTCCACCCACCTCCCAGCACATCTCGTGTTATGAAGCAAGGACCCATGAAAGGTGCTCTGCTACCCTCTAAGCATGGAGCTGCAATCTGGTCCTTTGCTGAACTATCCTGTGTGCGGGTGCAGGTGTTGGAGTGTGGAAAGGAGCTCCCAACATGCCAGGATGGTGGGGCACTACACCTTAGGAGAAGGTGCAGTACCTCTGTGGCGACTGAGCCTCAGGGGCGCCACACTAACAGAAGCAACTCCTGCCACAACTTCAGCTACTCCCTATCAACACAGCAGCAGTTTCTCTTCCTGTTGACAGGGCAGGACTACTGCGTCATGCTGATTGATAGCTGGCTTCCAATGCCAAAATGCTACAGCTAGCCCTTTGTCCAGGTTTCTACTTACCTTTTCATAAAAAAATCAATCAGGTTGGTTTGACAAATTCTGTCCTTAGGAAAACCGCGATGATGATCAATTATATTCGTAAATTCTACCACATACTCATGTATGTAATCCCTTACAAGCACCTTAAACATTTTTCCTACTTTGGATGTTAGGTTTCTGATCTACAATTACCCTGGAAAGACCTGGAGCCCTTTTGGAAAATAATACCACATTAGCATTACACTTGTCGCTGGGCACAGTAGCGGTCACTGGAGAGTCTCTATAGTTTATGTACTGAGGTCAAGCAATAACTGATCTAAGTACCTTAAGAACTCTTGGATGCAGCCTATCTGGCCTGGGACCTTGTTCACATTGTTCATTTTGTACTTTAGCTGGTTTGATTATTTTTTTTACAGATTCTTTGCAGCTATTTGTAGTTTGCCCTCAGGTATTTATTTCTTTATTTTCATTAGGAACCTTTCTAGCCATAAGTGTCAGCCATTTTGGATTTCATGTCTGTCGTCTATGCTTGTTTCCTACAGGAATATATTTTGTAGTCTGAGTGACCAATATAGACTTAAACGCTCCTATTTATCATGTGTATCACTATCTGACATTGGCTGCTTTGAAAGTGCAGTCTTCAAGCTGCAAAAATTGGCCCTTTTTTAAAAGTTATTTATATTTTTAGATTCATGGGAACAGTGAGCATACACTTTACAGTTGTACTTCAGAACCAATTTCCTTTATTTCATTATCACCGGAAGTGATATATATATTTCTTTACATTTAGGTTTTCAGTGTCTCTTCAAGCTTGCCTTCTCCAGATTGTGGGCTACAGAAATCTCACCGTAGAGGTGGAAAAACTGCGCAGGGAGGCATATGACTCCGATAATCCTGAACATGAGGAGATGCTTGTTAAGGTGAGACGATAATGAGGCGCTGCCAACAGAAACACACATCACGTGGCTGCTATCGTAGATGGTTAGAGTTGGTGTGAATTTATTCACAGGACCCGTCCCATCGACCATATTGGTAATCTATGCTCGCTGATTTGGAGCACTGAGAACCGCCCTTTTCCTCTCAACATCACAGGCTCTTCTTTTGATTAACCAGCCTGGAGTGATGTCATTGCTACACAAGTGGCATCTCCCCGGGCTGGCTGATCAAAAGTAGAGCCGTGGATGGCATCCTGTAATAGGCAGTTCTCGCGACTATTCTTCAACAACTGCAGATTGCTAACGTGGTCAATGGACCAGGTCTTGTGAGTCAATTCATACAAAATCTATGATTGAAAATTCCTTGCATAATTGGTTACAAATCCACAGGATAAGCAAAAAAAAAACCTTCATAGTGACAGGGTCATTCTTTCAAACTGTGGTCACCAGTGACCTTCTGTGAGTGACGAGATGGTGGAAAATATAAACCCTACTATACAATCGTCTAATTCTGTCTGTCTGTTTATAACAGAAATCCCCCGTCACTGGTTGGTTGCGCCCGGTCGGCTACAACCAATCGGTGACAGGCGCAGTCCGGCCGCGAATTGGCGTGGAATTCGAACGATGCACGCCACCGCTACCGTCGGGAGATCTGCGGCGCTAGCTGCTGATCTCCTGACAGTTGCCTCGAGTCATCTCCTGCCGCACGGAGGTCAGCGGCGACGCAGCCGGGAGATGACCGGCGCTAGCCGGTACCCGGGGTCCGGAGGAGGTGAAACTCTCTTCCAGGCCCTGGGTACCATAAACCTATAATAAATAGAATTTAAATAAAAATAGTGATATACTCACCTTCCGACGGCCCCCGGACTCTTTCCCTCCTCTCACCACGCGCCCAGCATCATCCAGTCCCAGTAATGCTTTGTGTGAAAGACTGCTGATGACGTCGCGCTCTCCGGTCCTTCTGATGTTATGAAGTCTAACCATGTCTAAGTGTTTTCGACCTCATTTACATTAAAACCTGACATCAGGACCCAGGGCCTATTGCTTTGTAGAGCAGAACCGCTGGTACAGCCTCCATTTATGGTGCCATCTTTCCTGTCATAATTGCTGCCCATGATAAAAACATACAGGCATTCAGACCCAATCCAATCTTGGTTCATAACGGCGTTTGGTAAGATCATACCCAAAAGTGGAAGCTCGGGGGGTATGTTCCATGTCCCAAATTTTGAGATTTAAATATTTGAACGTATGCAAAAGGAAAAATAAAAAGGACCGATCTCTGGTCCATCTCATGTGCGTTTTTATTTATTTTACCATACAAATTGCTCTGTGATTTTATTTTTCTGTTCATTTTGGCCAGATTTTTTTTTATGGTAAACTGTATATTATTCTTATTATTTTTTTAAATTGGTTCATGGATTGATTTGCACAGTTGTTTATTCACTTAGTTACCGCACCCGTCATTTTATTTAATGCGTGAGATCTCGATAAGAAGACCAAACACTTTCCAAGATAACAGTCATTTCTCATTTACAGCTGTGGAAAATGCTGAAACCTGGCGTCCCTCTGGAAGCGCGGGTCTCCAAGCAGTGGTGTGAAATTGGTTTCCAAGGCGATGACCCAAAAACAGATTTTAGAGGAATGGGTCTCCTGGGATTGTACAACTTGGTGTAAGTATCTGCTGGATCGGAGTAGAGCGCGGTGCAGGGAGATCACGAGCAGAGAGAATTTGGCCAAGAGTTAATGAGTGCCGTCCTTGTGATCTGTAGAAATTAGAGAATGATCTCCGAGCTTCATCCATTTATATACAATGGCTCACTCACCTTCTCTGTGCAGTTCTGGCTTTACATCTTTCCCCGAAACATACAAGGTGATAATTTGTTAAAATTAATTTTGTCTTGGCCAATTGCAGGAGTTCTTTTTAAAGATGGGACAAAAAATGAATTGTTCTCCAGAAGGAGAAAAAATTGTCTTTCTTGAAACATATAAGTGACTTTTCTGTAAATCAATGTCCAGCCCTTTATCCCTTACCCACTCTTATTCAGTTTAACCCCTTCATGACGGAGCCCTTTTTCATTTTTGGGTTTGTTTTTCGCTCTCCTTCTTCCCCAGAGCTATAGCTTTTTTAGTTTTCTGTCAATATGGCCATGTGAGGGCTTGTTTTTTTGTGAGACGAGTTGTACTTTTGAAGAACACCATTGGTTTTACCATATTGTGTACTCGAAAACAGGTTACCAGCCGCGGGTGGATCACGATTCCACCCACGGCTGTTAGAGTGACTGCACACAGTGCGGATCATCTGCGGATTTTTCCGCGTAGATTTGCAGGTAAAACTGCAGGTAACATGCAGTTTATTTTTTCTGCGGATTCCAGAGCGGTTTGACACCTGTTCCATTGTCCAGGTGTCAAACCGCTGTGGAATCCGCAGAAAAAATTGACATGCTGCGGATTTAAACCCGCAGCAAATCCGTGTGGAAAAATCCGCAGCATGTACACTGCGGTTTTGAAATCCCATAGATTTGCATTGTACTGTACAATGCCTGCGGATCTGCTGCGGATCCGCAGGGCCAAATCCGCTGCGGATTCGCAGCAGAATCCACAATGTGTGCACACACCCTTAGAGACACATGTCAACTGTTTTGAACAGGTGACATGTGCCAGAAAAAATGTGGGCTCGGCCCTTATTTCTGCCTTTAACTGGGCACCTCCTCAGTATTATTAACACATCCAGCCTAGAGGATGTTATTGAAAATTAACTTTAAATTAAATCATAGCTTAAAAAATCCAGCAGAGCAGCAAGAGCCCAAATCCAAACCTAACACCTACTATGAAGATACTACACACCACAAAAAAGCATTCCCGTCCTTACGTAAGAATGCTAGCTCCTGGACTGATTATCAGGTCAATCCATAAGTAAAATCTGAAAATTCTATAGTTCCTATAACTGAGATTGGACCTGACAGTTGGTGCTTATAACATTCTATGGAGAAGTGAGAGGATGAGGATAAAGGAGCTAGAGGCAGACACAGACACTCTGCTGCAAGTTCACCTAAATCAACCACTTTCCGTAGAACCTTGTCAGCACCAACTGTTATCTCCTATCTCAGTAGAGTAGTGGGATAGTGTGTACGCACTGAACTGCAAATTGAGGATTTTGAGATTGAATAATAAGATATATTACAGAATTTCCTATTTTCATATGTACTATTGATTTCTGGGGAAAAAAAACAAGTTAAGATGATGGTTACTCTTTAAACAAAGGTAGTGTTTTTTAATAGTTTAATAAATGTGTTTTGGGATTAAAGTAATTTTTGCTAATATATTTCATTAACAATTTTGCACTGTTTTCCGTCTATGGCTTCTGCACTGTCTCTTGCTGACTCTGTTAGCTAAGAATCTGTGGGTGATTTAATCTTGTATTTACTGATCGTCTCTCATCTGATTTATGATCACATGAAAGAGAAGCTCAGAAAAAAAGGAGCTCAGGAAAATAAACACAGATATGAGTTACCCCCTTATCAGAAAGAGCTCATTGACTGATTCTCAGTTAACTCATTCTACACCCAGAAGTTTTCAAGGAAACAGACTATATAGAAAGTAAAACGCATATTTACTGCAAGAGGGGTTGACATGTTGCATATCTCAAAATTGCACCGCAGGTCAGTTTCCAACCACAGAGTTAAAAAAAAAACAAAGGCTTCTTTAGGTCACCCACAGTTAATCAATTAGATTAAGGTCTGGACTAAAGGCCCCGTCACACTAAGCGATATCGCTAGCAACATCACTATAACGTCACTAGTTTTGTGACGTAGCAGCGATATTGCTAGCGATATCGCTATGTCTGATACTCACCTCTGACCGGCTCCCCCGCTGGTCGCACGAGAACGTCCTGGGCCGTTTCTCGTCGTCAGCTTCCTGCTGGGCTTCCTGTGGCGCCGACGAGCGACGCGTGGAGCCGGGCGGGAGGATGCAGGATCGCCTCGTCTGACAGGTAAGTAGCGACCCCTGACCCCTGCGATGTCGCTGGTGAGATCTGCCTGTGTGGCAGCTCACTAGCGACCACTTAGCGATGCACCAGCGATCCTGACCGCGTTATATCGCTGGTGCATCGCTAAGTGTGACAGTACCTTAAGGCTGGGTCTTTCCAAAACTTTGATCTTCTTCTGAAGCCATTCTTTTGTGGATTTAGACGTGTGTTTAGGATCGTTGTTGTGCACTATTACTTTATGAGGTCATAACTCTGGAACGCTCCAACGGATCCCGGTGATTCTCACAATGTTTTCTCGTGACATACTGTACTTCATGATAATGGTATAATTTCTTTGATATGACTTGCGTTTATTTGTTAAAAAAATGGAAATTTGGCGAAAATTTTGAAAATTTCGCAATTTTCAAACTTTTAATTTTTATGCCCTTAAATCAGAGAGTCATATCGCACAAAATAGTTAATAAATAACATTTCCCACAGGTCTACTTTACATCTGCACAATTTTGGAACCAAAATTTTTTTTTTGTTAGGAAGTTAGAAGGGTTAAAAGTTGACCAGCGATTTTTCATTTTTACAACAAAATTTACAAAACCATTTTTTTTTAGGTATCGCATCACATTTGAAGTGAGTTTTGGTGGTCAATATGACAGAAAATGCCCAAATGTGACTCTATGCTTCTCTTAATACATCATAGGACTGTTTGCCTTTTTTGCTGCTGCATCACACTGTTGACTCATGTGCGGTCTGCGATCTATTAGTATACCTAAGTCTTTTTTACTCGTGTTGTTGCTTTGTTCTCTTCCTTCCATTCTGTGGATGTAATTTTCATTTTTCTTGCCAAGATGTAGAATCTTGCATTTGTCCCTATTGGTTTCTGCTAAGTGTGTAACAGTACAGACACAGAGGGCTAATGGATGCATAAAGCATGTGGGAACATGATGCGGGGAACCTGGTTATGGTAAAACTTTATTTTTATTTTTTTTGATCCAATCTTATTTATTGGTGTTTAAACATGACAAACAAAAACTGACATAAAAAACATCTGTGCTACAACATTAGCACATAACATGACAGAAGAAGACATAAGCATTAACAAACAGTAAATGTCTTGCATTAAAATTAAAACAGGAAAAAAAAAAAACAAACTCAGGCTTATCTCCCGGAATGATAGTGTAGTAAGTCTCTTGCCATCGGATGTATTACAAAGGTAGGAGCCTAATTCATGCTCACAGTGAAAGTTAATTTTTTCAACTACTTCTGTAATAGTCGGAACTGTAGCACATTTCCATTTAGCCGCCACTAGCAATCTACCGTATATACTCGTGTATAAGCCGAGATTTTCAGCTCATTTTTTGGGGCTGAAAGTCCCCCCTTCTCGGCTTATACACGAGTCATATACCTGGGGGTCAGCGGGGGAGGGGGGGCGGGGGTGTCACAGATCATACTCACCCGTCCTGGCACTCTCTGCAGCCTCGCTTCTCCACTGCTCCCTTCCTGCCTTCAGCGGTCACATGGTACCGCTCATTAAACTCATGAATATGCGCATTTTCATGAGTGGTAATGAGCGGTATCACGTGACCGCTGAAGGCAGGAAGGGAGACAGTGGAGAAGCGAGGCTGCAGAGACGTTCCAGGACGGATGAGTATAGCGATATTCACCTGTCCTCGTTCCCAGGCTGCTCACTGCCATCTGCGGCTTCCTGTGTCTGTGATGTTTAGCCAGCAGGGGGCGCGGTGATGTGGTTAGTGCGCTCCGCACCCTCTGCTGGCTGAACAGTCAATGACAGAGGACGCGCAGACAGTGGTGAGCAGCGATGGACCCCGGACAGGTGAATATCACAGGTGCCGGGTCCTGAGCAGGAGAGGTGAGTATGGCATTTTTTTTTGCAGCAGCATATGGGGGCATAATATATGGGGCAGCATATGGGGCATATTCTATGGAGCAGCATATGGGGGCATAATCTATGGAGCAGCATATGGGGACATATTCTATGGAGCAGCATATGGGGGCATATTCTATGGAGCAGCATATGGGGGCATAATCTATGGAGCAGCATATGGGGTCATATTCTATGGGGCAGCATATGGGGGCATATTCTATGGAGCAGTATATGGGGGCATAATCTATGGGGCAGCATATGGGGGCATAATCTATGGGGCAGCATATGGGGGCATAATCTATGGGGCAGCATATGGGGGCATATTCTATGGAGCAGCATATGGGGGCATATTATATGGAGCAGCATATGGGGGCATATTCCATGGAGCAGCATATGGGGGCATAATCTATGGAGCAGCATACGGGGGCATATTCTATGGAGCAGCATATGGGGGCATAAACTATGGAGCAGCATATGGGGGCATATTCTATGGGGCAGCATATGGGGGCATATTCTATGGAGCAGAATATGGGGGCATAATCTATGGGGCAGCATATGGGGGCATATTCTATGGAGCAGCATATGGGGGCATATTCTATGGAGTAGCATATGGGGGCATAATCTATGGGGCAGCATATGGGGGCATAATCTATGGAGCAGCATATGGGGGCATAATCTATGGAGCAGCATATGGGGGCATATTCTATGGAGCAGCATATGGGGACATATTCCATGGAGCAGCATATGGGGGCATAATCTATGGAGCAGCATATGGGGGCATATTCAATGGGGAAGCATATGGGGGTATATTCTGTGAAGCAGCATATGGGGGCATATTCTATAGGGCAGCATATGGGGGAATATTCCATGGAGCAGCATATGCGGGCATAATCTATGGAGCAGCATTGGGGGCATATTCTATGGGGCAACATATGAGGGCATAATCTATGGAGCAGCATATGGGGTATAATCTATGGAGCATTTTATGGGGACATAATCTATAGAGCATCTTATGGGGGCATAATCTATGGAGCATCTTATGGGGCCATTATTAACCTTTGTGCAGCATTATATGGGGTGTATTTTGTATGGAGCATTATATGGGGCTCCTGATTCAATATGGATATTCAAAAACATTTAGCCTACTGATGTCTCAATTAATTTTACTTTTTTTGGTATCTATTTTTATTTTTGAAATTTACCAGTAGCTGCTGCATTTTCCACCCTAGGCTTATACACGAGTCAATAAGTTTTCCCAGTTTTTTTGTGGCAAAATTAGGGGGATCGGCTTATACACGGGTCGGCTTATACACGAGTATATACATTAACTGCTATCAGTATGTGAGATAAGGCATCCCTATTCATATGCGGAAACTCCTCTGTTCCAATATGTAAAGTTACCAGGCTAGGAGACAGCGTCAGGCCTACCTCAAGGATTTCTAGTATTAATCTGGCAATGTCCTTCCATAGATTATTCAGACCTGGACAGTCCCACCACATGTGTTCTAGTGTCCCCGGAAGCCCACATCTCCTCCAACATAATGGGGATTGGTCCAGGCCAAAGTGAGCCACTTGTACCGGAAATCTATACCAACGAAGGTAAATTTTTTTCAATTTTTCAAGATAGTTACGAAATGATGAGACCCGTAACACCTCTCCCAGAGCATCTCTCCAAGCCCCCGGCTCCAGGGATATACCCAGTGAACGATCCCAGAGAGACATATAAGGAAGTTTTATATCCACATCAGGATCATTCAGAGCCTTGTATAGGATGGACACTCCTTTGGGGCCGGATTCTGGTATTAAGAAATATCCATTAGCTCTGCGATCTATTTTGGAGTTAAAAAAGGGTGATTCCGGTGAAGTCGACAAAAGATGGCGTATCTGTAAGTATTGATAGAAATATCTGCGTGTACCTGGGTGTTTGGATGCTAAGTGATCAAAGGGCAGAATCCCCGAGCTCCCCACCAAGTCCTGAAAGTTCATAATCCCCCATCTCACTCTACCCCTCCACCAGACCTATCCATTAATGTCAATGGCTGCTCTCTTTCCCCAGTCCCGCACACTCGGTGCCTTGGGGTGATCTTCGACTCTGCGCTCTCTTTCAAACCACATATCCAAGCCCTCGCCTCCTCCTGCCGCCTCAAACTCAAAAATATTTCCCGGATCCGCTCATTCCTCAACCACGAAACCACAAAAACACTAGTGCACGCTCTTATCTCCCGCCTCGACTACTGCAACCTCCTACTCTCTGGCCTCCCCTCTAGCACTCTGCCTCGCTCCGCTCCAGTCCATCCTACACTCTGCTGCCCGACTAATCCACCCGTCTCCCCTCTATTCCCCAGCCTCCCGCCATGCCAGGCCCTTCACTGGCTTCCCATTGCCCAGAGGCTCCAATTCAAAACCCTAACCATGACATACAAAGCCATCCACAACCTGTCTCCTCCATACATCTGTGACATGGTCTCTAGGTACCTACCCGCACGCAACCTTCGATCATCTCAAGATCTCCTTCTCTGCTCCCCCTTATCTCTTCTTCCCACAACCGCATACAAGACTTCTCCCGTGCTTCCCCCACCCTCTGGAACTCTCTGCCGCAACACATCAGACTCTCACCATCAACGGAAACCTTCAAGAAGAACCTGAAGACCCACCTGTTCCGACAAGCCTACAGCCTGCAATGATCCTCGGTCTACTGAACCACCGCACGACCTGCTCTACCCTCTCCTACTGTATCCTCACCCATCCCTGTAGACTGTGAGCCCTCGCGGGCAGGGTCCCCTCTCCTTATGTACTTGTGTGTCCCTTGTCTTACACATGTTTATTATACTTGTCTATATTTCCCCTTTTTCACATGTAAAGCGCCATGGAATAAATGGCGCTATATAAATGCATAATAATAATAATAATAAACCCCGCCGTTATCCAGACTTGTAAGTCTATATATGGAATATGTGCCTCAAGAGCTCTCAGAGACACAATACTTAGGGGGATTTTAATTAGGGACGGGGCTAATTTTCTCCAATACTGTAATGCGGCTACCATTGTTGGCAAACCTGGTGTATACTGGCTAATCTTAATAGCTTCAGCTTCCAAAACTAGGCGAGGAGAGTTCCTTTTAGCATAGAATATTTCAATTTGAAGCCATCTGTGGTCCCTGTCCATATGCCACCAGTCCCTGAGTCCAGTTAGAACAGATGCTCTGTGATATGCCAAGAGGTTCGGCATGCCCTTCCCTCCAAGATCATATGGATAGTATAATAGGTTACTCGCTATCCTTGGCTGTTTATGTGCCCAGATATAACGATTGGCCATTCGTTGAAGTAACAGGATATTCCTATTAGGGATTTTAAAAGGGATGCACCTAAAGAAATAGATAATTTTGGGAAATATCATTTTAAAAATCTTGATTCTTGCTGTCCATGAGGTCATAATATTATGAAGTTTATCTAACTCTGATTTAATAGTTTTAGCTAGATTAGAGAAGTTATTATCCACTACATTTTGGGAGCTTGTTAGTGTAATTCCTAAGTATGGGATACTGTCTGGCATCCACTTAAAGGAGAATCTATTCTCAAAAATATCTGCGCAGTGCATCTGGGACTGCAACTGGATATATCAAGGATTTCGTAGGGTTTAGTTTGTAATATGATATTTTACCAAATTCCTCCAGCACGGACATGACAGCTGAGAATGATGGCCCAATATTCACACGAGATTATGACATCATCTGCATAAAGTCCCACTTTATGTGTTACCGGGCCCTCTTTGATCCCCGAGATATTGGAATCTAATCTTATGTGCTCAGCCAACGGTTCCATACATAGTGCAAATATAATGGGTGATAGGGGGCAGCCTTGTCGTGTTCCATTTGTTATTTGGAAAATTCCAAACAAGAAACCCGACGACAGTACCCTAGCACAGGGAGTCGAATACATTGAACTAATTGCTGAAAAGATGGGACCCACAAAGCCAAATTTAGTCAAGACAGCCCGTAAATATCCCCAGTGCACCCTGTGAAACGATTTTTCAGCATCCAGTGACAGGATTGCACTGGGTACACCAGAAAGCTCCGCTATCCCTATCAAATCCAGCATTCTCCTTGTACCATCTTTTGCTTCGCGTCCAGCCACGAACCCTACCTGGTCCGGAGAGATCAGTGATGGAATAATCAATTTCAAACGTGACGCCAGAATCTTTGTGAATAGCTTGACATCACAGTTCAATAGTGCTATAGGTCTAAAATTGCCTGGGACCGTGGGGGACTTCCCCGGTTTAGGGAGGCTAGTGATCATAGCCTCCAACCCGGGCGTAGACACTTTGCCCGTTTCTCTCCACGCTGTAAATAGACGTAATAGAAAGGGAATCAAATTTTGTTGAAAACATCGGTAATAGACATTTGAGAATCCATCCGGACCAGGGGCCCCATATCGTTTAGTATGGTTTATAGCGAATTGAACTTCTTCCTCAGTGAAAGGGGCATTCAAAAGCGTTAATTGATCTGGGAAAATATGGGGCAGATTGATTGATTGAAGATATTTGTCTATTTCTTGTTGATCAGGTTGCGGAGTAGATGTATATTAAATTATAAAGATGGGTATAGTATTTGGAAAATACTTCTACAATTTTAATCGGATTTCTAACAAGCCGTCCCTCAGAATCCACTAAATATTCCACTCTAGATTTCACTTCCCTATGGCGAACTCTACAAGCTAGCAGGGCACCCGCCCTATCACCTGTGGCATATAACTTAGTTCTAAATTTCTTTACCTTATGGGCATATATAGACAGGAAAGTTTCACATAGTTTAAATCTAATCTGGAAAATTTCTTTTGAAACAGCAAGAGAAGGATTAGACTTATTTGTGGACTCAAAACGGTGTAAGCGGGATATAGGGTCATTTCTGCTTTTTTCCCTTTTACGTTTTAAAAAGGACGCCTGTTGTAGTAAAATTCCCCTAATCACCGCTTTGTGAGCGGCCCATAGAGTCTCATCAGTGATCTCTTTGGAGTCATTTGTCTGGAAATAGTGCTTCAGTTCAGATTTAATCTTTGCAACTACCCCATCATTCAGTAATAATGACTCATTCAATCGCCACCTGAAGGCTGAGCTAACCTGATGAGAGAGTGCTAGTTATAGAGAAATAGGCGCGTGGTCAGACCATGTGATTAGGCCTATGTCCGCAGATATACATCTCCGGAGGACAGCACTGTCTATCAAGAAATGATCTATCCTGCTGTATGTACGATGTCGGAAGGAATAGAATGTATACCTGCAACCTCCTGCTCAGTGGCCTCCCCTCGAACACTCTCGCACCCCTCCAATCTATTCTAAACTCCGCTGCCCGGCTAATACACCTGTCCCCCCGCTATTCCCCAGCTTCTCCCCTCTGTCAATCCCTTCACTGGCTCCCCATTGCCCACAGACTCCAGTACAAAACCCTAACCATGACATACAAAGCCATCCACAACCTGTCTCCTCCATACATCTGTGACCTTGTCTCCCGGTATTTTCCTGCACGCAACCTCCGATCCTCACAAGATCTCCTTCTCTACTCCCCTCTTATCTCCTCTTCCCACAATCGCATACAAGATTTCTCTCGCGCATCACCCCTACTCTGGAACTCTCTACCACAACACATCAGACTCTCACCTACCATCGAAACCTTCAAAAAGAGCCTGAAGACCCACCTCTTCCGACAAGCCTATAACCTGCAGTAACCACCGATCGACCAAACCGCTGCATGACCAGCTCTACCCTCGCCTACTGTATTTTCACCCATCCCTTGTAGATTGTGAGCCTTCGCGGGCAGGGTCCTCTCTCCTCCTGTACCAGTTATGACTTGTATTGTTCAACATTATTGTACTTGTTTTTAGGTATACCCCTCCCTACATGTAAAGCGCCATGGTATACCCCTCCCTACATGTAAAGCGCCATGGAATAAATGGCGCTATAACAATAAATAATAATAATAATAATAATAATATAGTCCCTTTCACTCGCTTTGGAGTATCTCCCGAAATCGTGATAGTGATATTCATGTGCTAGCAATCTTAGCTCCCTCCGACTTCGCCGTTTTCCTTGTGAACAATCCAAATTTCTATCCATAAGGAGATTAAAATCACCACATACTATTTTCCCCCTTGTTCCAATTCGGAAATTTTTTTGAAAACTTTCCTCAGAAAAGAATGTTGTCCCTCATTAGGAGCATAAACAGCCGTTATAGTGTGAGGTTCACCATTAAGGGTACATACAAGAATCAGAAATCTACCCGCCGGGTCCTCATATTTCTGCATGCATTTAAAGGCCACTGTATGCTTCACCATAATACACCCCGCCGCCTTCTTATTAGAGTTATTGGCGAAAAATATATGTGGGAAATGAGGATGGTGAACCCTACAATTATCCTTCTCTAGCAAATGTATCTCCTGCAGACAAACGATGTCAGCCTGAGATTTCCTTATTCCCTCCACAACATGGATCGTTTACCAGAGGCGTTTAGCCCTTTCACATTTAACGATAAGAGCTGCACACTCACTTTTGCATAAATGTACATATTAATTTTGCCTCAGAGGGGTATATACTGGCTGTCACATAATTATATCCTATAATCATATATTCCATCACACTTAAGCTACCAAAGTAGACGCGCATGAAAAAACAAAAAAAACACAGACAAATAAAAAGAGAAAAAAGGAAAAAATTGTAACACATAACCATGAACCGCGGCCTGGCGGACACCGGGTAATGACCGACATAGGTCGGATGTGGCGCAGAATCAAAATCTGCAAAGGGCAAAGTGAAACAGTCACAGTCCAGGAGTCCAAACAGAGAAAGGACCCGTCAGCGAGCTCCGGGTCATCCCGACCACGACCCTTCCCTCATTTGAAGCCGGAGTCCAGTCTGGAACAATTCTTTTCTCCCCTGCAGACGGCTGTCTAGGTGGCAGTGGAATCTTCCAACTTGTCAGCTTATCTTCTGCTTGCTTAGGAGATGAACAAGTCACTGTGTGACCTCGATACATGATGATCAATTTTACAGGATTAAATCCCCATTTATACTTAATGTTGCCATCTCTGAGGGTCTTGCATATATGAGCGTATTCCCGTCTTTTAGCCAAGGTTGCTGCTGATAGATCTGGGAATACCTGCAGATTGTTTAGTTCAGTAGGTAATTCAGGAGGTTTCCTCATCTGCTGTATAAATGCATCCTTAGTAGAGAATAAATGGATACGGGCTAAGGTGTCTCTAGGCAGAGCATGATCTATGTGCCTGGGTTTTGGAATTCTATGAATCCTGTCAATCAGGAGATCCCTTGGAGACAGTGTGGGAAGTACAGCTTGTATAAACTTATGCATGAAGGGGGCTAGGTCTTTATCAGCTACCTCTTCTGGTATACCCCATATACGAACGTTATTTCTTCTGGATCTGTCTTCCAGGTCATGCAATTTGTCAAGCACATGAACTAGTTCCCCCTTAAGTGCCTCATTTTCATCCACCAGGGCATTAATGAAAGTAGCATATTCCGCCATT
The DNA here is from genome assembly GCF_039654945.1 of Dendrobates tinctorius. Lineage (NCBI taxonomy): Eukaryota > Metazoa > Chordata > Amphibia > Anura > Dendrobatidae > Dendrobates > Dendrobates tinctorius. Next base: position 13,620,715 of record NW_027361743.1, on the reverse strand, counting down.
TTGTTTTCAACATGTGAAGTATGTTCTCCCAGGGAGCGTATGTCCCCTCTTATTTCTTTTAACATGGAGTGCATGTCCTCTTTTAGGGAGGAACGGATGGAGGCTGTGAATTCCCTCATATCCCCTTTAGTCATTGGGGTAGAGCTGCTATGCCTCTCCCACTCTGCGTTCATACCTCTTCCAGAGCCTTGTGAGGACATGGAGGACCTGGAGGGGGATGCAGCCGACATCTTCCCTGAAGCAAGTGCAGTCTGTCCCTTAGGAAAGAAATCTGGGAGCCGCAGCGGGGAGCTTTTCTGCGTCCTACCGCGTGTCATCATGAGCCCAGATATGTGAGGCAGCCGGCAGTTACTTTTTTGAAGGTCGGGTGCACCGTGGAGAACTGATTTGTGCTGCTTTCGGTCAATAGATGCTGGAGCTCTGGCTCTAAGCAGCCATCACAGTCTGCATGCAGGCCACGCCCCTTATGGCAAAACTTTTGACTGTGCCACACAGAGATAATTAGGTTAATGTGTTGAGGCGGTAGGCCAGTCTGAATAAATGTGTTTTCAGGGCACGCTTAGGGTACCGTTACACCTAGCGACTCACCAGCGATCCCGACCAGCGATATGACGAGGTCAGGATCGCTGGTGCATCGCTAGGTGGTCGCTAGAGAGCTGCCACACAGGCAGATCTCACCAGCTACATCGCAGGGGTCGGGGATCGCTACTTACCTGTCAGACGCGGCGATCCTGCGTCCTCCCGCCCAGCTCCACGCGTTGCTCGTCGGCGCCACAGGAAGCGCCGCATGAAGTGACCGACGAGGAATGGTCCAGGAGCTTCTCACACGATCAGCGATAACCAGCGGGGGAGCCTTTCGGAGGTAAGTATCACATGTAGCGATATCGCTAGCAATATCGCTGCAACGTCACAAAATCGGTGACTTTACAGCGATATTGTAGGGATTGGGGACTAATCGTATTGACCTGGGAAGTGCATTCCAAAGAATTGGCACAGCACGTGTAAAGTCTTGGAGACGGGAGAAGGAAGCAGAACGGAGGGCGCGGAGGAAACCCTCTCCAAACTAGTTATTGTCAAATCAAAAGGGTCTGTGCACACAGAGTTGTATAGAAGATTTCAAAAACGACTTCAGCCAACGCTCCTAGATTGAGGAGTTTTTAGGAGGAGTTATTTTTTTCTGAAGCTGTTTTGGCGAATTCTTTTGAAAACCCTGGAGATATGTTCTGCAAAGTGATTTTACAATAGAAATCAATAGAAAAAGTCTTTCAGGTATTTTTGATGCGATTTTTGGGCATTTTTCATTGTGGATCCACTCCAAAATCTCGGTGTGCACGTACGCGAAGGCTGCAAGAAAGCTTCAGAAAAAAAACAACTCCTCTTTAACACTGCATCAGGAAAAGAAAAATTCTTGCAAAAAGTCCACAGAAAAGGGAGTGTTTCCAGAAGCGGTTCTCACGGCAAAAAAAAAAATGTTTTTGAACGCCTTTAAAAAACAAAAAAACACAAATCTCTTCAAAAACTTGGAATTTTTGCTCTGAAAACTAATCCTAAAGCCTCTGTGTGCACATAGCCTAAGACACTTTTTTGTTTCAGATTACTGTGATGTTCCTGGGGTAATAATTTTACACCTACCAGAATTACCAAGCCACCTCGAGCCATAAAGTTATGCTGGGAGAGTTGACCTCTGAAGCCTGGGGAATTACTAATGCTATATAATACAATAAATGCAATTTCTTGGAATTTTAACCCTATGTGATGTAATTTTGTTGTTTCTTATTCATTGCAGGTACTTTGCAGAAAGAGATAGCAACTCTGCTCAGCAGATACTTTCTGATTCCCTTCAGCCAAAATGCAGGTACACTCATATTATATATTTATGGATCTAGATTATTCTGTATTTTTTCTTTTACTTGCACAGTCCTTAATATAATAAGACTTATTTGTGAATTACACGCTGTGTCTTAACTCTGTTTTGTCCAAATCAGAAACCACTTCCTGCAATCAACTGTCTGGCTCTGTCCCATAACAAAGTTCTCAGTTGTCCCAGATTTTCCAGGTCTCCTGGGCCAAAAGTGGCAGGGTTTATGGGAGTCTCACCCAAAAGTGGGCTTTCCTAGTACACATAGGTGTTACCGGGATGTATGTGGGTGGCCCTAGGGGAAGGGCTTAATTGTCCCCAACGTTTTGGCAGCTAAGCTATAGGGATACCCATTTCTGAGCTAGGAGTCATAAGTAGGAAAGTTCTGCTATAGAACATTCCACAGTATGGTGACTCCATATGACAATGCTTTTCCTAGAAGTAATATTTGTAGAAGTGCCTTCTATAGTTGTCATCTGAACAAGCTCCTTCACGTGACCGCTATCCAGTCCCAAACTCAACGGCCTCCTAAATGTCTATGAAGCTGTCATGTTTAGGCCAAGAACACCACAGCCGCTCTGGACATTGCTGGCTGGACATGGTCCATGAATTGCAGATGTATGATCCAAGCCTTAGACCAGGGGTGGGGAATCTGTTTTCTTCCAAGGGGCATTTGGATATTTATTCCATCCTTCGGGGGCCGTACAAACTCCACCCACAAAGTACATCCTGTCTCTGGCACTGGTGCCAGGACTTAATCTTTCATTGCATGCACTTCAGTGTTCAGTAGTGAACACTGCATGTGTGTGCTAATAGAGCAAGAAGAAATTAATGAGTTGGTGTCAATCAAAATACAGCTCCCTGCCCAAGCACTGCGGTCCCTGAGAATCTGCCCGGGGGCCTGATAAAAGGTCATCGAGGGCCGTAAATGGCTCGGGGCCTGAGGTTCTCCACCCCTGCCTTAGACAATGGAAACATAGTTCCGACATCATGATGTATGATAAATTTGGCACCTCTGTAGACGTTTTCGTCCAAATTTCATGCCACCTATTGGTTGGCATAAATTTGCCGCACTTTTTTGCACCTACATTTGATGCACATTGTTGCACTTTAATCCCCCTTTGTGTGTAAAATGTGTGGTGCTTTATTATAACATTTGATGTGACAATGCCCCATATTTTGCCCCGTTTTTCACCTTTGTCTGGGCGCAAATAAATTAGTAACCCTGCCCCATTGTGTTACTAGCTCAGGATCATGCAAGATTGAAAGCTCTTTACATTGCCCTTTAGAGTTTTAACGAACAGACCTTCAATCTTCTCCCTAATCTACTATGAGATCTGTATCCAGATATTACTGCTCTGAAATAAAGTTCCCTGGCTTCATAGGTCCTCTTTTAATTTTTGCTTATTGCATTATTTATGTTTCCTATAGTATTTTAGTTGTTTTATTTTCTTTTTTATGTTTTGCAATTTAAGGGATGTCAGTAAAGAGGACTTCAGGTATATCACTTTTTGTGTTACTTTTTGTCTTTTATTAATTTTTTTGTGTAAAGATTTAGCTAAAGATGCATTCCCACTCGGTTTAGTTACACATATGATAAAAAGTATTATATTATCTGGCTCTGCTCACATTTGGCAATAGTGATGATGCCAAAAACTAAAACACCTCTATTCCTAAAAATAAACCTATTATAGACACCAATACATTTTTTTAAGTATGTTGGGGGAGGAGGGGGTCCATCAATTATTCCTGTTAAAGGGAAGCCAGACCACATTACAGTCCCCATTGGGGCCCACAATCTAGATTCCCTATCAGTATGGTCTTTGGAATGTGGGAGGAAACCGGAGAGCTTGGAGGAAACCCACGCAAACACGGGGAGAACATACAAACTAATTGCAGATGATGTCCTTGGTGGGATTTGAAACCAAGACACTAGTTCTGCAAAGCAACAGTGCTAACCACTGAGCCACTTGGTGCCTCTATGATGGTGTTATTTGGGCACTATGTGGTGGTGATTAGTTTGGTGAGATTATTTGTGTACTTTGACAATATTATCTGGGTCTTATGCGTCATAAGAGAATCATAAAGCATTGATTGCATGTTTAAGCCGGATACAAAGTGGGATTTAAAAACCGAAACACTCGCTGCCATTTGAATAACTTGTGTAATATAATGAAATAAATTATAATATATAGATGAGTAATATCTGGTCATCAAACACCACTGATGCCATGGTCACAAACTGCTTGGTGTGAGCAGCGCCTGTCTTAGTTTGGACAATTGTCTATTTTTTTTATCCTATCCAATTTGATAGAATACTTTATAATATATATACCGCTCTGGCAAAAATTAAGAGACCACTGCATAGTTGTATAAAAATCAGCTTCTCTACATGTCTGACAGCCATTCCATTCCAGTGTCAGTTGAATTCCAACCAGAGTACACCTCATTCTACTTAATGTGCTTCTGATTAGGTGATCACCTGAACCAAGTATTATTTAACGAAGAAAAGTATAAAAAACCCTGCTGTGGTGTTCACAATCCTCTTGCAATAGGACAAGCTGGATGGTAAAACAAGTGCTAATAATATCCCAAAGTAATAGGAAGGAAAAAATAACTTTTAATCATGCCAAAGTTGAAAAGAAAAGTCTTGAGTGAGGAAAAGAAGGGCTCAATTCTGGCTTTACTAGCAGAGGGATACAGTGAGTGCCATGTTGCCTCCATACTTAAAATTTCTAAGACGGCAGTCTATTACAACAAGGTCAAGCAGCAGACATTGGGGACAACAAAGCTACAGACCGGCAGAGGGAGAAAACCACTCTCCACTGACCGGGATGACCGTCGTCTTATTCGAATGTCACTCAGCAACCGCAGGATGACATGAAGGGACCTACAAAAGAAAGGGCAAATGGCAGCTGGGGTGACGTGCATGGCAAGAACAGTTTTTAACAGGCTCCTAGAGGCCGGACTCAAGTCATGCTAAGCTAGAAAAAGCCTTTCATCAATGAGAAGCAAAGGAGAGCCAGGCTGAAGTTTGCCAAAGACTATAAGGATTGGACCATAGAGGCCTGAAGTAAGGTAATCTTCTCTGATGAGTCTAATTTTCAGCTTTGCCCAACACCTGGTCGTCTAATGGTTAGATGGAGACCTGGAGAGGCGTACAAGCCACAGTGTCTGGCACCCACTGTGAAATTTGGTGGAGGATCGGTGATGATCTTGGGATGCTTCAGCAAGGCTGGAATTGGGCAGGTTAATCTTTGCAAAGAACGTATGAATCAAGCCGCATACAAGGTTATCCTGGAAAAACAGTTGATTCCTTCTGCTCAGGCAATGTTCCCCAACTCTGAGGACTGGTTTTTCTAGCAGGAAAATGCGACATGCCACACAGATAGGTCAATCAATGTGTGGATGAAGGACCACCACATCAAATCCCTGTCATGTGCAGCCCAATCTCCAGACCTGAACCCCATTGAAAACCTCTGGAATGGAATCAAGAGGAAGATGGATAGTCACAAGCCATCAAACAAAGAAGAACTGCTTAAATTTTTGTACCAGGAGTGGCATAAGGTCACCCAAAAGCAGTGTGAAAGACTGGTGGAAAGCAGCCAAGATGCATGAAAGCTGTGATTAACAATCATGGTTATTCCACAAAATATTGATTTCTGAACTCTTCCTGTTTCTAAATGATTATGAACTTGTTTTCTTGGCATTATGTGAGGTCTGCAAGCACTGCATTTTTTGTTCTTTGGACCATTTCTCATTTTCTGAAAATAAATACAGAATTTAGTGCTTGGAAATTCGGAGACACGTTGTCAGTAGTTTATAGAATAAAAGAGCAATTTACATTTTACTCAAATTATTCCTATAAAGAGAAACATCAGACAAACTGGAAATTTTACAGTGGTCTCTTAATTTTTTTGCCAGAGCTGTGTAATATATATATTATTTTTTTTACATTTAGAACATTGGTGATTTTCCGTATTTGTGAGCAGGACTGCATCTTTTAAACCATTCCTTACCAACCAGTTGTGTCTGCACTGTGTTACTTGGTGTTGTGTTGTTTTGTGTCAGTTCCGCACATGAGTTATGTGATGTTTCTGGAGGTTTTCTGGGAATTTATATTGGTGGTCTTTAGTTGTATGAGGCTGAGCTATAGTGCTGCAGAAGGCTGCGTGTCTGAAAGTGTTGCTGTAAGACATTGACCTGGTCTGGGCTCTCACAGGAGCAGTGTGACCTTTCATGTCACTGATCCTTGGCGATCCAGGGGTCAGACTGCCATAAAGCACATCCCAACCATATATCTGCAATGTGTTATCCTGAAAACCTCTTTGACCCCTTAATAACCAGGCTAGAAAGGGCCTTAAGTGGAACCTATCCTGTTGAATATGCTATCTGATCTGCAGTCAGGATGTTATAGAACAAGAAGAGTCGATCAAATCGGTAAAGCTTCAGGTATAACTTGCATTTTATTCACTGAAATCCCTCGTGTTTGTATGTATAGGAGTCCAATGGGCGGTCCTGCGTCCCTGTATGACTATACTCTTGGACCGCCCACTAGACTCCTACATACAAAGCCAGGGATTTCTTTGAATGAAATACAAGTTTGAATATTTTCCCTCTAAACGATCAATCTTTCTGCTCAGCTTCTTTTTTATGTCATGCTGTTCATAAATTAAACTGCACGTACAACATGACTGGTTCCCTTTAAGCACTGACCACTTTTATTCATTTTTGCCTCTGCAAAGTCACAATTTTAGTTTTTTTTTTTCGCTAACCTGGATGTATAAGACTGTTTTATGCAGGACAAATTGTGTTATTTTTGTGTTAAATTTCACCATAATTAATATACCGTATTTTGCGGCTTATAAGACGCACCCCAAATTTTGAGGAGTAAAATTGGAATAAAAACTTTTTTTTAATAAAATGGTGGTGCTTCTTATAATCCATGCATCTTATTGCTTACCGGGGGTGGTGGCTGCGGTGAAGCGGGGTCCCAGGGTCGCTGCTCGATGGAGGAGGCAAGAGTGGAGCGTTGCTGCAGGGCGCAGGCTGGGATGAGGGGGTGTTCTGATGTGCGCCGCAGCGGGTGTTCCGTGGTGCATGGGCTCTGACGACATTTTGTGAAAGACCAGAACCCCCGCACTTACATGGTTTACTGTGCGGTGGACTCCGGGAAAATGGCTGCAGGGGGCAACGCATGCACAGGCGGAGATCTCGGGAGATGAGATCTCAGGCATAATTAACGGGGTATTTTCATTCCATAGATGTATGGCTTATATTGTATATGTTATTTTTTTTTTTTTTTTTTCAGATTAAGGGCTTACCAATAAATCCAGCATCTATTAAAAAAAAAACAAAAAGCTAGCCGTGTTCTCTACTGACAGGGCAGGGGCACTAGAGAAGAAGCAAAATATATTTTAATTTTAAAGCAGATCTGTCACCAGATTTCACAATGCAAAGTGTACTCCTTATTATATCGATCTCTTACATCAGACGAGGCCGGTGTAATTACCTTTAATGTCCAAATGGCTGTATAATACCATTACTAAAACGAGCATTTTAAGAATCTGTAGAATTAAATATCTTATGGATCCAAGCATGTTCAGTCTCCATCCACCCAACCTGACAGCTGCAGCTTATACTGAGCAGTGTGAGATTTCTACAACAGCAGGGAGGAGAGACACTGAGGAGCTGTCAATCAGGCAAGCTAAACCGAGATTGAGTTAACCATTTATTGAGGATTATGCAAACATTCTGACAGAATTTTCAAAGTAAGTACACCAGCCTCATCAGGTCTATAAAAAAAAAAAAAGAAATCTATTTAATATTTTTGCCTTTTGTACTTTGAAATCAGGTGACAGATCCACCTTTAATATTTTCAAAATGGGGTCATCTATTGTACATGTCCAAAAGGCAGAAAATCTAACACTTTGGGAGTCTTTTTGTGATAGAACAATTACAAATAACATACCAAGGAATCATTTCTACGAGCATTTTCCTGGAACTGGGAATGACAGAAACTCTCACATTTATTGTGGTTTTGTTTCAATCGTGCTTTTTTTTAAACCATACCATTATAACCTGTGTCTTAACGTGTTGGTTACACATCCCACTCATCTCTGTACCTTTACGGATTTATAGGTTTCCAGCCTATTCTTTACTTGGTTTGTTAATTGGTATATTCTTTCTTCTAGTAAATTCAATAAAATGGAATGGGAAATGAAAAAGTTTGACAAGGCTATTGGGTATGTCTATAACCGAAAATGTGAAATGTCTCTAAACTATGCATGGTACCAAACAATATGTATTTCCTTTTTTGTTTTGTCGCTATTTGTACATAGAAACCATCAGCAATTTATTATTTACCAGTTGTAATTTTTTTTTTAATTTTGTGCCTATGTGAAATGTGTAGCTAACATCATGTCTGTCATATGCTCAAAGCCATATTAAAGGGAATGTGTCAAATTAAATGCAAGTTACCGTATTTTCCACACCTAGGTTTTAGAGGAGGAAATTATGAAAAAAAAAACTGCAGCAAAAAATGTGGTCAATTCTGTACGTAATATCCCCTATCCTGGTATATATGGTCCCCATGATGATACACATGGCCTCCTCATCCCTAGCCTGGTATGCATGGCCCCCTCATCCCTATCCTGGTATGCATGGCCCCCTCATCCCTATCCTGGTATGCATGGTCCCCTCATCCCTATCCTGGGTATGCATGACACCCTCATCTCTAGCCTAGTATGCATGGTCCCCTCATCCCTATCCTGGGTATGCATGACACCCTCATCTCTAGCCTAGTATGCATGGTCCCCTCATCCCTATCCTGGGTATGCATGACCCCCTCATCCCTATCCTGGGTATGCATGACCCCCTCATCCCTATCCTGGGTATGCATGGCACCCTCATCCCTATCCTGGGTATGCATGGCACCCTCATCTCTAGCCTAGTATGCATGGTCCCCTCGTCCCTATCATGGGTATGCATGACCCCCTCATCCCTATCCTGGTATGCATGGCCTCCTCATTCCTATCCTAGTATGCATGGCCCCCTCATCCCTATCCTGGTATGCATGGTTCCCTCATCCCTATCCTGGGTATGCATGGCACCCTCATCCCTAGCCTGGTATGCATGGTCCCCTTATTCCTATCCTGGGTATGCATGGCACCCTCATCCCTAGCCTGGCAGCAATGATCGCCCTCATCCCTATCCTGGGTATGCATGGCACCCTCATCCCTAGTTTGGTATGCATGGCCCCCTCATCCCTAGCCTGGGTATGCATGCCCCCCTCATCCCCTATCCTGGTATGCATGGCCTCCTCATCCCTATCCTGGTATGCATGGCCTCCTCATCCCTATCCTGGTCTGCATGGCCCCCTCATCCCTATCCTGGTATGCATGGCCCCCTCATCCCTATCCTGGTCTGCATGGCCCCCTCATCCCTATCCTGGCATGCATGGCCTCCTCATCCCTATCCTGGCATGCATGGCCTCCTCATTCCTATCCTGGCATGCATGGCCTCCTCATTCCTATCCTGGTCTGCATGGCCTCCTCATTCCTATCCTGGTCTGCATGGCCTCCTCATTCCTATCCTGGTCTGCATGGCCTCCTCGTCCCTATCCTGGCATGCATGGCCTCCTCATCCTTATCCTGGCATGCATGGCCTCCTCATTCCTATCCTGGCATGCATGGCCTCCTCATTCCTATCCTGGCATGCATGGCCTCCTCATTCCTATCCTGGTCTGCATGGCCTCCTCGTCCCTATCCTGGTATGCATGGCCTCCTCATCCCTATCCTGGCATGCATGGCTTCCTCATCCCTATCCTGGTATGCATGGCCTCCTCATCCCTTTCCTGGTATACATGGCCTCCTCGTCCCTATCCTGGTATGCATGGCCTCCTCATTCCTATCCTGGTATACATGGCCTCCTCATCCCTATCCTGGTATGCATGGCCCCCTCATCCCTATCCTGGTATACATGGCCTCCTCATCCCTATCCTGGTATGCATGGCCTCCTCATCCCTATCCTGGTATACATGCCTATACATACATGATCCAAAGACATGCTGATAGGGAATTTAGATTGTGAGCCCCATCGAGGACAGTGATGATAATGTGTGCAAACTGTAAAGCGCTGCAGAATATGTTAGCGCTAAATAAAGATTATTATTATTATTATTATTATTTTGGTTTACAAATACTGAAGTAAAATACTCACCAAATACTGAATGTGTCATCGTGGCATACCCATTCCACTCCTGGTGGGATCTAATTAGGCTGAGGTATATGGCAGACAGGAAGACTATTGTTAGGCTTCCTCGTTGCCAAAGGATCCATCGACACCTCGCAGTGTGGCGGCAGGGGTTCCGGTGGGCTGACAAAAGGAGTCCTCACATGTCGTGATCACTGCTGATCACACAACATATGTAGGGTTAAAATGCTGAAATAAGCGCTATGTCCATCTCGGCACATGTTAGACAGCCGCAAAACATGCGGGGATTGCCTAACTAACAGCCGCGAATAGTGCAGCAGCGGGGACTTGAACATGTTACTCGACCCCTTGCCGTACTTGGATAAACACTATATCCGAACACAGTCACTCAACACCACTGGTTATGTGTAACAGACGGCTCCTGATGATGATGGCAGTGGCACATCTCCATTGCCGTGCCATTTATCAGACACAAATGAGCCTTAATATGGACGTACAGTTGCGTCCATTTGCGATAAGGTAAAATTGGTAATCTTGCAATTTTCACACTGGCGATTTGGAAATTTTAGACTCTTACTTTCAGGAAGAGTTTACAGCAGTTTCCTTATCATCAGAGACAGGATTACGATGACAGGTAACACCTCTATTCACGGCTGATGCCCCCCGATCCACCAACTGGAATATGTGACATCAAAGCTGACCTGCTCCCCTTCCCTTCACAATGATCTTTGCACACACTCATTAGATGCTTCAATGCAACAAATAGGGTCAGAGTCTGTTCATTGTGGCAAATGTGCATGTGTTATTTCCTGAAACAACAGGAAATTTAAAAAAAAAAAGTAATGGCTATTGCGAAAGTGGTGAAAATTTTATTTTTAATATTGCAAAAAAATACTAATTAAAAAGTACATTAAGCACAAAAAAAACTGATTTATACAAACATGTCATTTTCAGTTGACACATTCCCTTTACTAAGGCATTTAGTCCAGTTATATAAGTGGCCAATGCATCAATTATCTATTCTAATTTTCATAAGGTAAGGTGTGTCTTATACTCAAGTTATAAAAGAAAAAAAAATGCAAAAAGAAACGGACACAAGCCTGGTCACTTATTTTTTATACCATGTATAGCTCCTTTTGTAAAACCTTCACTCTTTAATCATCACCCAGATACTCATTTGCCATTGTTGGGATTAACATTACCGACCTGGCCTACAACCTGCTGATAAGTGGGGCCCTGAAGACACATCTGTACAATGTTGCCCCAGAAGCTCCGTCCTTGCATCACTTCCAACAAACTTTCTGTAAGTATTTATGAGCGCGTCTGTATTTCTGCTGTCCTGGGCTATAAATTATAGAGGGTTTTTTCTTGTCTGAGTTTATTTTTTGTTTGCCAATATCTAAATTAAAATCATAAAATAACATAATTTGTACAGAGAAGCTGTCATGTTCAGTGTATTTACATATAAAAATATATACCAAAGGTGAATTCCAATGTCTTTTAACCTAAATGGGCAGTGGCTAGGAAAAATCCAGTAAGGGGGGGGGGGTTATGGTAATTGGGACCCAAGCCTTTTGGTCACTACAAAGAGGGTAATATGGGTCAGAAACAGTGTGAGGAATAAATTAGGGTTAATAAATATACTGAAAGCTCATAGATTCAATGCTAAATGCATTTGCTTATGGGTAACCTTTGTTTCACCCTAAGGTATTCAGGAAGCTTAGTATGCCAAAATAGGTACCACAGGTGGCAATCAGCAGTAAAGAGATTTAATTGTCATGAGGAAAAGGATCAAATGAATGATAGCTCATCCTCTAACTTTACCTTAGAGTAATTAATACCACCCCCAGGGTATTTATAAAAGGCTATTGGGGAGTAATTTTTCCATGTGATCGGTCATTGCTAAAAACACATTTTTGAATCACTCTCTCCTCCCACATAATTGAAAGGTGATACAGGAATGAGATTAACGTGATTCCTTCATTCAACTGTCCGCTCACTTTCATTTCCTATTGAATCCTGGTTTAGAAAACATTTTTTCTAATATCCTGTTTTCTATCTTAGTAGAAGTGCATTTTCTATCTAGGGTCTTAATCGAATAGCCAGAGTGAAGCGTCTTCTACTCTGGGGGATCCAACACATTCTTTCATTACACAGGGAGCCATGTAATAGATACCATGTAATGCTTTTTTTCTCCTGCGGAAGCGCTGCAGGAATATTGAACACTTGCTTCTGAGTTTCCACACTGTTTACAGCCTGATCTATGGGGTCGTCAAGTCTGTCTTCACTCGTTTGCAGTGGGATCCAATCCACTTTCTGACTACAGAGAGGACCAGAAAATAAAAGTATATAACACTCATGATCCAAAATTTTGGCACACATATCTTCACTTTTGAGAACCTGCATCTCTTTACGTGAACTTAACAATTTTGAAATATTTCGCCCTAGGTTTCCTCATGCACGAGTTTCACAAATTTTGGATTGACGAAGATCCCTTGGACATAATGGAGTTCAATCGCGTCCGCAACAAGTTTCACAAGCGTATCTTAAAGCAGCTCCAGAAGACGGACATGGCTTTGTGTCCCCATTTCGCGGCCTCGGAAAGCTTGGTCAATGTGTAGCCATCTACATTGTAGAATCCCAGATCACTGCCTCACTATAGTGTCCATTATCATGGCGGCCGTGCTGTATGACCACAGCGATTGTATGCATGCTTTTTTTGGTAAAGTATTCATCATCTGTTTTGATTCTAAAATACAAAATCCCACGGGTTTTAGGCACCACGGGATTTGCTCATTTGATGGTTGCGCATATTGCGGGTTACGCAGTGTTATATTTTCATCTGACATGAGTTTTCTATTTTTTTTTAGATTTTATTCTTGTTCTCATAGTTCAGCACTGACGAGTTGTATTTGTACCATTTACCATAGGTTGATGTCTGACCGAGCCAGCTCTTGTACTGTAAGCATTTTATGATCCCTAATATTTCTACTGACCTGATGCTACGTTTACATCATCGAATTGTCTTTACTATATATACTGTATATACATTGCTTCTAGGTGTGTCATAAGAAGGTTCCAATTCCAAAAAAAGTGCTAATATCAAGAGCTTAGAGCAAAACGGCAAGTTTCGAAGGGCCTAAGTGTAAATGCCTCCCTCCCCGCTATGCTCTCCAAGTTGAGTATTCTTGAGTTAAACGGTCTGTTTGATAAAGATTCCACCTTCATAATATGTGGTGGTCTTGATGGCCATTTTATGGTCTCAGTGCACTATGATTATAGATAGCAGATGGTTTACAGTTTCATAATAAAGTGGTTGAAAATGTATTACTAAATTCATGTTGGAAATGTATTACTAAATAAGTTGGCTATGTCAAAACGCATTGGCTTGAGGCAACTTATTTTTGAACTCTAGTTTAGAAAAACCCATTTTCACTATTAGGAAGTTTTTTTTGAAGGGAAAGTCCATGTTCAGGACCCTCATCTACTGACCAGATCATATAATGCCTCTCACTCTGGAGGACTTAGTATATCCATACATTACACAAACAGTCTGTTGATTTCAGAAGTCACCATGTAATACGTCATGTCCCAGGCGTGGCAATTGAACACGATTGTCTTAAGTTGATCAGTGGTGACCCAGCAGCTGGACTCCATATGAGAAGTGTAACTTCAGGGGTTCCTTCGTACAAAAAATAAGAATTTGCTGAAACAACCTCAATGTCAAGTCTCTATTGGAGCCGGAGATCATCCGGTCTGTCAGCCAGCTGGGTAGTCTGCGATGGCTAAATATCTGCAGGATACGCTCGTGCGTGCTAGTAGTAGGGAATGGTTTACAGATCTGTCATTGAGAATATAGAGATTCTAAATCTAAACAAGCAGGGGCACTATAGAGATCTACGGGCACCAGAGTCAGTGCGAGTTTCTTTGCACGCCCTGAAATACCACCTCTTACCTTTTGGAATCCTCAGATCTTCTTTTGATTAATTGACCTAGTGCGACGCCAATTAGTGGCATTGCACTAACTCTGGAAAAACAGGAATCTAGCGCTGCTTTCATACCCGTGGTGTGCTTTGAAACAGCAATGATGAAACGAACTAGATTCAGCAACTGATTAACCCTCTCAGTGGTTCTCACCAGGTAATAGCCCAATAGTAATCTAGGGAGAAAATGGGACACTCACTACTGTGCGTTAAAATAAGTTTTATTTGCGATTCCATAGCTAGATTGAGGAGACAATGTGGCTGACAGCTCTTTCGTTTGTAGGTCACGCTTCTTCTGAGCCATTATGGCTGTCAGCCACATTGTCTCCTCAATCTCTGTATAGAACCCCATATAAAACGTATTTTAATGGTAAGTGGTGAGTGCCCCATTTTCTCCTTTTATTACATGT